>NC_140081.1:71071683-73471683 GCF_964194135.1 Talpa europaea
GATTATTACTCAGATCATCTCTTCAGTTATTTGTTATTATTTGGGTTCTCATCTCCAAAAACCTCATATTTGAATAATTTGTTCAGTTTTTTATTGTGATTTCTATAGTTTTCTTGTTAATTTTTAATGGTTTCTTATATATTAGGTATTTTCAGTTTTCAGCATTTTAAGTATCTTTTTCTGATCAATCATCTGTTTGCTAATATTATCATATTGGCTTTCATTGAACAGAAATACGAAATTTTGATGTATTTAAGAACTTTCTGATAATCTGAAGCATAAACAGATGGAATGAATCAGCACAAAAAACAGTGAGTTTCTGGACACTGAAGTGTTTCTGTAGGACTGAATGACCATTTGGCATCAATGCTGTATTGTAAGTGTTTCCAATATTGAGTGGGTGTATGTTCTACAGTATTAAGGCCCTTTCAACCCTGAGATTATTTCACATGCATGAAACAGTTTGAGAGCAATATTTAGAAACCATAAGATTTAGGTTGTAGAAGGGATATTTGTGATCCGTTGAACCCAAACGTCTCCTTTTCTATGTAAAAGCAGAAGACAGACCGGTGGAGGCACTTGCTCAAATACCGCACAGCAAGTTGGTGGCAGAGTCTGGACAAGAATTTCCTGCTTCATAGTCCATTGCACTTTCCATTACCTTCAGATAAATTCTAAATGGAATGCTTTGTCTATAAACACTGTAGTTTCCATAGGTGAAAAGATGTCACAGAGGTAAAAAAATTATGCAGAAAGGGAAATCTACCAGTTTTCCTTGGACTGACTGGTTCCTAGTAAGTGCTAATGCTGCTTTTATAACTATTCATAATCTATTTAGCTGTCATTTACAGAAATTATTATAAAGTCATTTTCCACATTTCCCTCCTCCAAATTTGTATGTTTCCCATGCATACCCTCCACAGATCATTATTTCTTCTTTCTAATGCCAGATACTAAAGACCAGTGTGCCTGTCCAGCTAAGCTAGGACTGTGTAATGAACCAAAACATTGCAGAATCCTTAACATCATGCATTCAAAAGAGCTAGTAAGCTGATGTCCAGCTGCCATTGTCTGATATAAATAAGTCGGAAAATCTGTCCCCTTCCACATTGTTTGGTAACAAGGCCTTCAAGGTCTTTACCTATTATCTACTCTAATAATGAAAAAGCTTATGAGAAAAGATGCAGTTGTTTAAAACCCTCTGCCACCCTAGGTAAAATCAGCTTATTTGACTGAGGCCTTATTTGGTGCTTTTTTGGACCTACTGGGGAAACAGTTTCTTTACACGTTTCTTTTTCCATAGATCTCAGACTTCTTGGGTTGTGTACTTGGTAGATCATAAAATTAGATTATGGAATCCTTTATGTGAGGCTGTTACAACAATGCCAAAGAACTCTTACAGTTTATATAGGTTCTACCAGAGATTTTTATATAGATTTTTATATTTTTATATATAAAAATATAAGATTTTTATATTTTTTATATAGAGATGCAGGGCCTCGGGTTTATAAGTTGGGAAAATGCATTTGCATTTTAGAGTAGCCTTGATTTTGAGAGGCATTCATTGGCACATATGTATGTCAGGAGTTCAGCTAAAATACTCCGGAGGTTTTTCCCTCAATAAGATTATTTCCAGAAAGAGCTAATTTCCTTTTCTGATAAGCACAGTGGGAGATTTCCCAGGTTTCTCCCAGGACTTTTCCAAACTTGACAGCTAAGTGGAAGGGTACAAAACCACTTTGCCCAGCTGCAATCCTTTCTTCTCATCTACTTCCCTCTGCAATGTGCTTAGTGCTTCTATACGCGAGTGGTTATATCCAAATTGAGGCCCAAAATACATTTTACTGTCAAACATTTTATTGTTTGTCCATATTCCTGATTTTGTCTTTTAACATGAATGATATCACAAAGTTCAGCTGCATCTTGAAATGTCACTTTGGGAAGCATGTAACCAAATAATTTAGAGGCACAATTAACAAAAACATCCATCCCACAGTGATTATATGCGCTCAACTAGTCTGTCCCTTTTGCTTCTCTCTCCTTCGGGTAAATCTATGAATAAGTTGGAACACTGAAATTGCATGCATATTTTAAAAACACTGATGCATAATTCAATGGCAATTCACATTGTTTTTAAACACCAAGGCTCCACTACTAATTTTCTTTACAGAGAATTCATTCTCATATTTGCCGTTCACAGAGAAAGCACAAGGTGGCCTCTATTATAGTGATTTTCATGAGGAAATGACAGAAAACAGTAAAGAGAAAATTTCTTTTATGGGTTTTATTTGCACTAGACTGTCTGCCTGAATGCTTAATAGTTCAAAACGCCAGAAAGAAAGTTTGTGGAAGGAGATAGATATGAAACACAGAGATGAATTTTTCAGCAGGTAACCTATCCCCGTGTCTCAGGGAGTTGGGAGTAGGAGTAGAGGGTGAGAAAGAGAGCATATTCATGCATATTATGATGATTTTAGGGTAGAATAGCTATTCATGTATTTCATAGATCATGCCATTACTTCTGGGATGATGTTGCACTGACAGTGAGAGACTCAACAATTTTCCTGAGTTGGTAATATAGACCAACAATACTGTAGTGACATTGTTTTCTTTTGGAAGGGCTAACCATGCTATACAGTAATTGTCAATTTTGGTACTTTTATGAAGTACAATGGCAAAATTTAGGCAAATGGTGCACACAAATTATTCTTCATTATTTGTTCAATATTTGTGAATATCTGAAATTATTTCAAAATGAAATTTAAAAAAAAGTAAAGCAAAAGATGTTAAACCCGCTTTCACTTTCAAGATTATGTTATTAAGTATAATGGTCACCAGAGGGAATGGGAGGAGGGAAGAGGGGATAAGGGAAGGAAGAGGATAAGTCAGTGGAATGGGAGTATACTTTATTTCTTCAAATATTTTAAGCATACTTATGTTTCTGAGATTAATATCCTTAACCTATTTATATCTATTTCTGATCTTGTTTTCGCTGGTGGTGCCCTGTCTCCTTGTGTGATTTATTTATTTTTATTGTAACCTCAAAATTGTTAGAACATGTCAGAAATTTTTGATAGCTGAGAAGGTATCAAAATGCTTCGCTACAGCATATCACTGTATATTTATATTTGTCTATATATATGTTACAGTTAGCAAGCAAGAATGGAGAAGAGAATGTTTATTTTCATTCACTCTTAAAACACTTAATATTTCTCCCTGGCTTAAAGGGGTCTCAGAAATGCAGTTTTGATTCTGGGGCATGAGATGCCCTGCTACAAATTGGCACTTCATTACTAAATATGATGGACATGATCAATATTTGAAGTAAATTAATAGTGCCTGCAAAAATTTCTCACTTATAATACTGTGTAATACTTTTATTGACTGAGAGTACATCTTATTAAATATGGTATGCACCATTGAAAGTAGTTTTCCATAATATATGCTTTTAATAATATTTTGCTGAGTGATAGGTTAAATTTTTTTTATAATTTTCAAAAAGCTTTAGTTTTTCTACCTCTCCCCAGTATTTTTGTATGACTGAACTTAAAATAGTGAGTTATGACAATTTGTTTTATGTTATTAATGTAATATTTTTGGGTCTCAATGTTGATCATAGTTTAATCAGAATTAAATTTAGGTTCCAAGTTATTCTTATCTATTGATCTACAAGGACAGAATTTTAGAATCATATTCATTAGATAATGTCAAATTTGTTATTATATATATATAAAATGGAAGGCTATTTAATTTGTAGTGGCACGATTTTCACATGCGCTTCTGGTTCTATGTCACAGAGTTACCACTAGTGATCGAAATCAACATTCATGGATGACTGCATTTTATAATCACTTTTATTAGATCCTATTTAAGTCAATCCTACCAATCTCATAATGAGTAATAACCTGGTTGTTCTAAAACTAGAGAACGAAGCGCATAAAATATAGCTGTCTTAGCCAAGGTAACACATCAGCAGGAAATACCTTAGTAGAGTTATCTCAAGAATTAGTTTCAGAGTTCATCATCAGAATGCAGAAACTTTGATTCCATCCTGCTAATGCCATTTAAAACTCTTAGGGGCCTCCCCTGGTGGTGCAGTGGTTGAGCGCTGGGCTGCGAAGCTGCCCGCAGCCTCTGCAGCGCCGGTTCGATCCCCAGCTGCAGGCTATGGTCCCACATGGTGCGCAAACCTCTCCTGCCGCTCCCGCTGCTCCCCTCAGCAGTGTATTTCATCAGTCTGCCTGTTCTGTTCCCTGCTCTGGCTCTGGTGAATTCTCTCACCCTCCCATGCTTCTGACTGTACCCAGTGCTTGTATAAATAAATAAATAAATTAAAAAAAAAAAAAACTCTTAGGAATTATTTACACCTTGCACAACTTTAAGCAGATAGATTATCTCATTACCATAATTATGAGATGGATTTATTGCCTTACTCCTCTTTAGCCCCTTCACAGAAGAAACACACCAAAATGCTAAGTATCTTTAATGTTAATGTATTTTCCTCAGCTATAGAAGGGGTGAGCAGGTTAAATCTAATTAATTTTGATGTATCAGAAATGTAAGTCTTTATTTTTTTCTTAATATTATTTTGCCATTAATTTACATAACTACACAAGTTTTGAAGTATAACCTCATGCCTCCATATGTACACATTCTTCACGTGCCCTCCACCAATACTCCAGTGTCAGTACCCAGTCCCATTCTCTTCACTATTCACTCCACCTCCCCGATCTTGTCCGGTAACCAGTATATTTTTTACAGAGTCTAAGAATTGTTTTTGCTGTCTTTTGCCAGCTTATTTTCTTTGCCTATTTATATTCCATAAATTATTGAAATTGTCTAGTAATTGTCCTTCACTTTCTGACTTATTTCACTTAACATAATCACCTCAAGTGTCGTTCATTTGGTCCCCAAAGGTTCTGCCTCATTATTCTTAATTGCTGAGTAGTATTCCATTGAACATATATTCCACAATCTCTATATAACTGTTGATGGGCATTTAAGTTAGTCCCATGACTTGGCTATTGTGAATAGTGCTGCTATGAGCACAGTAGTGCATGAATCTTTTCATATTAGTGTTTTCTTATTATGTGTGTAATCATCTATAAAGTATGACTGAATTATATGGTATTTTCTTTCTTTTTTTTTTTTTTTGAGGACTCTCAATCCCATTTTCCCTAGAGACTACCCTAAATTACCCACCATCAGTGGATAAATGTTCCTTTTTCTCACTAATATTTGTTGTTTCTAGTCTTTTTGTTATAAGCCACTGTCACAGTGGCGAGGTGATATATCATTGTAGTTTTTATTTGCATTTCCCTTAAATGATGTTTAACATTTTTACATTTTTTCATGTGCTCTTAGGCAATCTGTATGTCTTCTTTGGAGATATGTCTATTTAGGTCTTTGCATATTTTTTGATTGGGTTCTTTGTTTTCTGATCGTTGCATTATATGTGTTCTTTGTAGATCTTGGATATAAGCCCCTTGTCAAACACGTGATATGAAAAGATCTCCCAGTCCATAGGTTACCTTTTTGGTTTTAGTAGTTACTTTCATAGTACCAAAACCTTTCAGTTTGATGTGGCCCATTTGTTTATTTTTAATTTTGTTTTACTTGCCTTTGGAATTGTGTCCCAAAATATAGCTCTAAGTTGATGTCCAGGAGTATATGATCATGTAGTTTCTGTTCTTTTCTTCTTCCTCATTGAAACATATATTAAAACAATAAATTAAATATTAAGTAATGAATAATACTAAAGAAATAACCTCAATATAAAGTTAGAGAATTGGGTGCGAACACATATTGGTGTAAAAATATAAATATATTTGATTAGAATTATAGATATTTAATGGTAATTAACTTTGGGCATGCATAATATGCATGTTGTTTTTAATAATGAAAGGAACATTTAAGAGACTAAAGACAGTGATAAAATTGGATATGTGTGTGGGCATGGAGGAGGTGTTTTCAAGTGAATTACAGAGATTTTTCTGAAACTTTTGCCTTCTTTTAAAGAAAAATTATATCTACTTATACTTTGTTAGAAAATTTGAAAGGTAAAGATACATATTAAATTTGAGAGTAAATTTAATGTATTGAAAAAATTATTATAGTTTTCAAGTGTGGACAAATTATAATGAATAGAGTAAGCATTATCTATTCAATAGATGATAGTAAAAGCCTAATAAACAAACAGAAATGCATAAAGAAAATGGGAAGAAGAGTTACAAATATAAATAATCATAATATAAGTAGACAAAACCTATTAACAGACAATATTAGATTAAATACACAGGCATATAAATACACACACAGTATTTATATGCTGTTTGAAAGATACACATCTAAAGCAAATATAGATAACTTTAAAGCTCTAGGAAAGAAAGGTGGTATAGTATTTTTAATCTCACACATAATCACATTTAAGGTCAAAAAAGATGAAAATAATAGACAGCACATACAAAAGAGGCAAAAACATGTGAGGGACAGCAAGCAATAATCGAGTAAAATTGTAAAAAAAATCATGAAGCTGCATAAATTTAAAAATTTTAATATTTTTATAAAAATCAAATTCTAATTTTTTATTCAACAAGAAGTATTCAATACAATTTATGTAAATAGAATATCTTATTAAAAGTCAAATGACATTGAACATGAATGTTCAACTAAAAAAAAACCCAGTAAAAATAATCTAGTAAATCTGCAAAACGTAGAATTAGATTATAGAGATGAGAACAGAAACCAATAAAATGGAAAACAAGGACGAAATTGAGAGAGCCAGTTATCTGAATGGACTAATAAAATAAACAAACCTCTGTCAATGATGATTAAAACATTAAGTAAAAATAAAGAATATTTGGACCAAAAAAGGTTTTACTAAGATAGCATAAGGATTTTGTGATTTAAGGTAGTTATCCATTAAATTTAAAAATCAGATAGAATGAACAAAATTATAGAGAAATTAATAATGACTTAAACATAAATGAAAGGCCTTAATAGAATAAACATTAAAGTTATCTAGTGCATAAATTATATTTTTTCTAGCCATAATCCCCAGAACCTTAGACCCAAACTATTTTGAGTCAGTTTTACTAGCATTTCAAATTTTATCATATCTTATGAAAACTGTTTAGGGGTAAGAAATGTACCCTATAAGGGTAATCTAATCTTGCTAACAAATGGATAGAGTAAAAGAAAATGAAAAGTACAGATAAATCTTACTTATGAACATAAATGCAAAAATGCACAAAGGAAAATATCTCTGAAATAAGTTCAGTCATTCTGTGGTCTAAAAAATATATATTGGGACAAAGTGGATTCCTTCAAGTCATCATCCAAAAATTGATACCAGTTTTCAGGAAAAATATAGGATAACTGCAGTAACTCCAGACACATTATTAGGTGAAAATGATTATTTTTCCACATAAAGGTTATTAGCAAATTAGGTGAAAAAGAAACTTCCTTAACTTGATAAATGTTTTCTACAAACACCTAGAATAAACCTCATGTTCAAACATTGTACTTAGCAATATATACTAAAGTGTTATTTAGCAATCAGAATAATAAAAAGATATCTACATACACCTTTTATTTTCAATATCATACTATAAATAAGAAAAATAAAGCTTATTAAATCCTAAAAATGAAAAACACTTTGTCATTATTAATGTAGTTTAGTAATTTCACTGGGCACTACCAATCTACCAAATGATTAGTTTTTCTTTACACTGGTAAAACAATTATAAAAGGGAATAAGGATATATAATTTAAAATACTAGTGAAAACTGTGACAGGCCTAGGAATAAATATTTTAAAAATGATGTGCAAACAAATGTTTAAAGATTTGAAATACAGTAAGAAAAGCTAAATGAACGATGAAGCCTACCACGTTAATTAATGGGACTACTCAGCAAGATCAGGCCATTAATTGTCACCATTACAAATACAATCCAGTGCAACTTCAGTTAAAATCCATTGACAAGTTTTTTCATAAAATATAAAAAGCTTGTTCCTAAAATTCATACGGAAAACTATCAGGCTAAGATTATCCTACACAATTTTGAAAAGAAAGGGGTGTCAAATTTTCTTCTAAGGTAATTGACAAAGTGAGATATTAGCCTAGGGATACCCCCCACTGAAATAATCCAGAGTAATTAGAGAACTAAACATGGTATTTTGAATGAAGAATTGTTATTAATAAAATTTTATTATGATTTTAAAATAGGAAGTTATTTCTTAAACACAATGTAAAAAATCCAAATCCTAAGAGAAAATATTGATAAAATTGAGTAGATTTTAAAAAGCAAAACTCATTAGAGGATGTTATAAATCAATTTAAAATTCAAGCCATACAAGGATGTAGAGTAAAAAGAATCCTCTTATTACCTCTGTGAATACAAACTAGTCCAAACACTATGTAAAGCCATGTAGTGTTCCTCAAATTACTAAAAATGGAGCTACCATATGACCCAGTGATTCCACTCCTAGGAATTTACCTGAAGGGCATAAAAACATTCATTCCAAAGGAAATTTGCACTCCTAGGTGTATCGCAGCACTTTTCACAATGGCTAAGCTATGGAAACAAACTAAATGCCCCCAAGCAGATGAATAGATCAAAAGGATATGGTATATACAAAATGGAATACTACTCAGCAATCAAAAAGATAAACTCATGCCATTTGTAACCACATGGGTGGAGCTGGAAGGGATTATGGTCAGTGAAGCCAGAAGGAAAAAGAAAAATATCAGATGGTTTCACTTATAGGAGGAATATAGGGATGAACAAAGGGTCAAAAAAAAGGAGACAAAACTTTCAGGCAAACTATAGATCTGATCTGAGGCATACAGCAGGGGAGGGAGAGGGAGATGGGTCAAAATAGGGGAGGGAAGAGCACAAGGGACTACGGTAACGGTTCATGGGTGCTGTGGTGGTGGAAGATTTACTGAGACTACTCCTGAGTGGAGAAATCAAATATTGTACAAAAATGAACAGCAATGTAAGACAATAAAAAGTTTAATAAAAAAATTTAAAAAATAAAATAAAATTCAAGCCATAAGCAGAGAGCCTGTATTTTTAATGTTAACAGCCAAAACTGACTTTGTTTCTAAAACATTGAAAAAGATCACTACAAAAAACTACAGAAACATCTCAAGATTAAAAAAAAAAATAAGCAAGTGTCTTAATGTTTAAGATGCTATAACAAAAATTTCGTTCATTGGGGCAATAGAAATTTGTTTTTCAGAGCTCTGGAACTGGTAAGTTCAAGTGCAAGGCAGTGTCTGGTGAGAGTTTCTTGGTTCTGAGGTCTTCTCCTTGTGTCCCCCTATGGCACAAATGGCAAGTGAGATTTCTGGGGTCTCTTTCCTCATGACCTAATCACTTCCCAAAGGATTCATTTCCAAATATCAATGTGCTAGGAATTAGATTTCAACAGATGAATTTTGGGTGAACACATTCTTTCTACAGCAGCAAGAGATATACTTAGATAATTAAAGAGAAAATATGAGTGGCTTAAAAAAAATATGAAAGAATGTTTGATAATCCTAGGAAAGTACAAAGTTAAACAACAGTCATTCTATCTCCATTCCCCATCTTCCTTAGAATTAGACAACATTTAAAAAGCTTCCCAATCCTTAGTGTCTCCAAGGTTTTGAGGAAGGAGGAACTCTCACACACTACTGATAAGAGTATAAACTATTTCAGACACTTAAAGAGCATTTGACAATATCCAATAAAGCTAAGATGTTTATTCACTACAATCAGTATTGTCTTTTCTAGGTATGTATCTTAAAGAAATTCACATGTCTCCACCAAAAGACTATTTTTGAAGTATTATAATAATGAAAAATTTAAAAGTCTAAATGCACTTCAGTAAGAGAAAAGATAAATGCATTCCAGTATATTCACTCTATGGAATACTGTGCAGCAATTAAAATGGATTAGCTAGAGTTGCAAATATTGACATGGATAAATTTCTAGAATATAAAGTTGAGTTTACAAGATACACAGAGAACAAAGTTAATATGCTGTGTGGTATACTACTGGTAAGAATTCTAATTGAAGGAGTTAATTTTCATTATTTAAAAAATAGTAATATTAAAAACTAACATTTGCAAGTACTTTAGTTTATAAAGTATATTTTCACAAATGTACTTTATACTTTCACAAATATTCTTTCATCCTCCCAAGAAACCTTTGAGTTGGGCACTGATATTATTATTGTCCCTGCTAAAAAACAACAATTCAGCTACAGAGAAACTATATAGTAGAAAGGAGACTCAAACCCTTCCTGAACACCATATGCCATTCTTTATCCACCAAATAGTATTCAGGTAATATTATCCATGTGGTCAACTATTTAATTAATGCCAAATCATGATTTTATTTGTTTTCAACTCTTTTCTCCACTCCATGACACTTTTATTAGTATAGATAGAAGCCAGTCATGGTTTTTATGCACTGTAGGCCTTTTTTTTTTTTCTTTAAAGATTTATTTATTTTATACAAGAGCTGAGGTACAGGTCAGAGGCGCAGGAGGGTGAGAGAATTCACCAGAGACAGAGCAGGGAGCAGAACAGGCAGCCGGACCAAAGACACTGCTGAGGGGAGCAGCGGGCAAGGCAGGAGAGGTCTGCCGCGCCATGTGGGTATCTCCCTGGCCGGCCGGGAATCAAACCCGTGCTGCAGAGGCTGCGGACAGCTTCATAGCACTGCGCTCAACCCACTGTGCCACCGGGGAGGCCCCGCACTGTAGGTCTTTTATCACCAAGACATATCAGTTCCGTTTCCAAAAATGTATCCCAAATCTGTTCATGTCTATCCACTCCTGCTTTCACGTCTTTGTATATTATCTATCTTAGTCTTTTTGATCAGTTAATTGTCATTCAATAAATATTTATGCAACACAGGGCAGGAAAGACCTGAAAGTTGTGACTCACCTGATACAGCTATGTGACATGATTGGTATAAAAGCAACCAATATAAAGCTGTTTATAAATATTTTTAATCAAAGAAATACATATAAAACGATAAAAATTCTTCCCCCTTTAGACATAAGTCATATATGTTTAAGTTTGTAAAATGCCAAAAATTGCTAAATGAAAGGCAAAAGCTTCTCATTACTGTAATTCCTAACCACTGGTCAGACCCCAGAGAGTTAACTCTAGTACACATAGTTCTGCACCTTTACATTTTTCATTTAATAGTGTATTTGTATAGGTTTCTATATTAGTTTAAGTGGATATTCTTTATTTCTATTGATGATTAGATAATACCCATGAATCAGATGTATTTAACTAAGCTCTTCAATTTCATCTTGTCTCCTTCCTTCCGCCCCAGCTTTATTGAGATATTATTAAAATGTAACATCTGTTAGTATAAGATGTAAAATATGATGATTTGATATACTTTATATATTGAAAAATGGTTCCAGTAATGTTAGTACTCGATTCTCCCACATATTTAGATTGAAGATCTACTCTCTTAACAACTTTCAAGTATATAAGAGCATCATTCATTATAGTCCCTATCAGTTACATCTTCTAAGTGGAAATTTGTACCCTTTGACCAACATCACTCCAGTCCCTATCCCCTGTCCCAATCTCTGGCAACTAGTATTCTGCTCTCTATCTCTGAATTTGTTTTGTTTTGCTTTATTCTTATTTCTGCATCTAAATGAGAACATATGGTATTTGCCTTTCCCTGTCTGACTTATTTCATCTAGCTTAATGCCCTCAAGATCCATCAATGTGTCACAAATGGCAGGATTTTCTTCTTTTTCAGTGGTAGAATAATATTGAGCTATATATCTGTATATGTGTGATGTGTGTACATATATACATTTTCTTTATTCATTCTTCATTTGATGGACACTTAGGCTGTTTTCTTGTCTTAGCTGTTGTGAACAATGCTGTAATGAACATGGATAGAGATGTTCCTTTGGGACAGTGATTTCATTTCACATATGCACAGAAGTGGGATTGCTAGATCATCTAGTAGTCCTGTTTTTAATTTTTTGAGGCACCTCCACATTGTTTACATTCCCACCAATTCATTTTGTCTCTTTTCTATGTTTATGTGATTTTCACACTTTATGAAGAACTTGAGTTTCCTTTTCTTGTTTGTAACCCAGTAACATTTATTATTGAGATAATTTTTATCACTTTAGTTATTTTGTATATGAAAGGTTCATATATTACTGCTGCATGTCTTCCATTTCACCCTCTTCAGCTGTTCACTATGGGTAGAGGGCATGCAGAAAACTGGGTTTCATATAAGATGGGAAATGATGAACTAAAGCGAACAGCTGAAGGATTTTGAAGTCATAATGGAAGTAATCAAGGTTATTCGGCCTGAAGAAGGAAAGATATGCAGTGTGAGTATAAAATTTATTCTCATAAATTTGTAAAGCAAAATTAGAATGAGAACTTGGATTCAAGCATATGTGAGGATGTTCAGACCTGAAAAACCAGTCATTTCTAGGGGAATAAGTTTGAAATAGGGAGATATATGTAAATGATAGGATTTTAAAATAGGCATACAGAGCACAGTTCCCTGAGAATACTGAAATAGGAATTGCTGGCAGTAAAGACAGGTGGTCATGTCAAGTGTGATCAGCTTATCAGGCAGTTGGGTGCAATACAATTGGGAATCTGGGAGCAATAACTATATTACTGTCACAAAGCCTTAGTTTTAGGAGAGACATAAAAGTTTAAATAACTATCTGAACCCTGAATAGCCTCTGGAACATTTCACAAAGGGATCTTTTAAATAAGCATAAATGCATACAATGTGAAGGTACTCATCTTAAGGTATTCTTTTATCTTTGGATAACCCCATTTAAGAAATTTATTTCTTATACTTAGCTCAAGTCTGTCTCTTTATAGCATACTCCATTGATACTTTTCAGCCTTGTCTCCTTACATTTGCACCCATCATTCATGTTTCCCAGAATAACTCATGCCTATCCTTCCTGATTAGCTGAGTTCTGCCCTCTGCCAAGGATTTACTCATCCTGTTTTCTTACAAAATGTCTTTGATTTCCCCAGTTCATAAGTGCTTTTCTGAACTATTATAGAATATCCTGTATACATCAGCTATCAGGTACAAATATCAGGTGTATATATAGAGATTATTAGATGTTTCAGGACACCTCTCTTATGCTTCCAACTTTGCTGTTAATTTCAAGTTTATGTCTTCTAAGACATCTCGATATTCAGGAACACCTAGTTCACTGCTGAGCATATTGAGTGCCTCCTAAAGAAAATTGCTTGCTACTGGCTTTCTCTAGTTAAACAATAAACCTTCAAAGATGTGAGTAACCTCTTTGTTGTGTATATGAGTGAGTGAGTAGGAATTGAAACCTGGAAATACGTGGAGTGCACAAAGACTAACTAGTATTCAAATTATTAAATAGATATATTTGCTTTCAATTCTTTCTCTCTCAATTATATTGCTTTTTGCCTTCGGTAGTCGTTGGGATTTTGAGAATTCAGCATTGGTAACTCCTGCCAGTCTAAATGTTGCTCTCAGCTTCTGAAATTTTCAGAAATTCATGATATCTGTTTGTATGGATGTCTTTGGGCTTATCTTAGTTATGTTTTACTTTGCTTCTAGAATCTGTAAGTGAATGTCTGTCACCAAATTTGGGAAGTTTTCAGAAATTATTTTCAAATACCTTTAAAGTCCATATTTTCCCCATAACTTCTAAGATTCCAATAATACAAATATTTGGTGTTTTCTCATTTTCTCCTTTATCGCTGTTCATTTTGTTTCAATCTACCTCTCATTTGTATTTTTCTATCATTTGTTTTTTTCCAACACCATACACTTTGACCCTTTTTCCCTCCCCATCCCTCTTAACCTCACAAATTTTATCTTGGTTATTTGTGCCCACTGGTTTTTATGAGTAATTTGTTGAATCATCTTCTATGTATGCATCCAATATTTGCCTTTGTCATTCTTGTTTGATTTACCTACACGTAATTCTCTCAAACTTATCTGACTGTCCATTTGCATACTTTATAATATCCTTTGTTATAAACTGGTAAACTATTACCAGAAAGTAAAGTTCTTTCCTGAGTTCTGTGAGCCATTCTACCAAATTATTGAACCTGAGGAGAGAGTCATGGGTACCCCTGATTTATAGCTGGTAGGCGGAAAGCCGGGTGGTTATCTGGAGCTTGTAACTGGTATCTGAATTTGAGGCATTTCCTGGGGGAACTGAGTCCATAAACTATGGAGTCTGTGCTAGTTCCAGATAGTTTCAGAGTTGGGTTGAACCATCGGACACTCTGTTGGTGTTCAGATTGTGGTAAATTGGTTGTTGTGAAAAGCAGAAACAAATATTCATGTGGTAATGTAGTATCAAAAGTGGTGCTGCGAACTTATAGACCACAACCCCCACAGTTCCCCTCAAATAGATGTAGATCCATGAATGCATCAGCTGGTTTACAGTAGAATAGTAAGAAATATTGAATAACTAACTTTTAAGTTATTTAGGTTGTTTTGAATAGGGTACAGGTTTTGGTTTTTTTTTTGTTTTTGTTTTGTTTTTTTTTTGGTCAAAAGACTTCTTATTCAAAGGAAAGAATTCACATTTTTCTAGAAACCTGTATTCTGAAGAAATTATGTTCTAGACTATGATGTATAGCGATATCCTCCTATAGGAAAAAGATGTCTTATGCCTTTCTATGTTCCAAGCCCTAAGCTAAATGCCCTACAACTTCAAAGTGCTCAATAAATGTTTACTTTTGATAATATCAATGAAATCATCTTTCCCACAGAGGATACCTTGTACCCTCTGAAATTGAGCAAATATACCTTGAACTATTTGCAGGAGGAATGGTTTTTAAGTGACATCTATAAGTAGGAGCTATATGAGTGTTTGTTAACCTTTACCATTAATGCATATTAAAATTCTCCACAGTGTAATAAGTCCCTGAGAGACTGCTCTACTTATTACGTATTTCCTTCATTTATCTCATTACCTGAAATGACATTTAACATCTTGCTCAGTTGGAATAATTTGATCAAATGCACATTATCTTTCCTATGAATGATGACGGTTCTAGTGAAAGATGAAAGCTCAGACATAACGAGCATTTTGTCAAATGTGCGGCGTTGCCAAAATTGTTACAGAAAAAGGTACCGTTTTTGTCCATTTTGAAACGTCTTACTTTTCCCTAGTGCTTTTCAACCTTTTCCCTCCAAAATCGTGCAACTAATTTCCTACATAATGAATATCTTAACTCTTCTATTATCCCTTTTCTGATCTTAACTTCTTTTATACACAATCTGAGCTGATTAGACCCAAGGTTGACTATCACAGTGGCAAACCAGTTCCATTGTATTACACTCCAGATGCTATAATGTAGTTTTAATGACCACATATTTGATTTTTTGCTTTAATATTCTTTTTGAATCAATACCCAGTTCGCTATACACATATATATGTGTGTGTGTGTATACACACACACACATATATATACACAAACACATATATATACGCATACATATATGTATACTATAGATATATATAGATGTCATAGATATAGATATTTATATTATTGCTTCTGTTTCTCTGCAATATACTGGTAAATGTTCTCCACAACCATCAGTAGGAATTAAACCTTCTGAGATAATTGCCAAACTGTTGAGAGGGAAAGACCACATACTTCATTTTCTATTTTGGTACTTTAAATGAAATGGATGAAAATTAAAACTAATTTTAAACTTTGTTTTGTGCCACCTTGCTTTTTACAAGCACCAGTTTTATAAGGTAACTTAGTACTATCCCACTTTATAGATGTAGAAACTAAAACATGTGGAATTAAATTATGCTGTTCAATCTCACCAAACAGATGAGAATCTGGAATCTGATTTCAAACTCTGCTTTGTCTGGCCATAAATTTAAGTCGTTTCAACTTGACCCACTTACTGAACCTTGTTTATTAAAGCAATTATTATGCCATTTGTCCAGTACTCATTAGATTTAGAAAATAATGGTGGGAAATTCCATGTAAAATCAGATATTGGTCCATATGTGAGAATTTCATGTCTAAATCATGAACCATTGCCTAACCACAAGAATTGGGCAGGCTTTGGCATGAAGTTTGCCTGGAATAATCCTGTTTTTAGCATTGAACATCTGATGTCCCTGAAAACCAATTCATTCTTTGCAAACCAGTGAACGATATTAGGCCAAAAGAAAGTCAAAAAGTCAATAGAGAAGATGTTTCTTATGTAATAAATCAACTAAGGTTGTATGTATAATTTAAAACAAACCTTAGAACTAATAAATTACTCCGCTAACTTCCTATCATGAGTTTAGAGTTTATAAAATTAAACATGTGTACTATTATTAACCTACTGACAAAGAAATTCAACCTGTCTAACGTGTCTACTCTGTAAATCACTTACATTCTTTTTTATTCCATAAAAGGTAGACTTTGCAAATTCTTTTTCTACATGTAGGGTTAGGTAATCCTTGAAATTTGACATTTCTAAGATTTTTTTTTAAACTAAGTTTAATTTTGTATTCACACAGCATTTAAGGTTTTTTGATTCTAGCTACTATTTCCAGGCAATGAGTTTCATAAAAGCAAAATAACATTTGAAGCGTCCATAATGATGAAATTCATTACTCTGATAGAATGTCCGTCTATGTGCACTGACATAACAGGAAAACATCTAGTTTAAAACTAGAAGATTCAGTAAGTTAATTTGTTATTTTGGTAAAATGGCAAAAAAAAAAAACATTGTGTTGAGTACTTTCCCTCCATTCATCTGAACAAAGGCGCAGGAAAAAAATACCTCTTAGGTAAATTTTTCCTCCGTGATACAATTCCCCTACTATCACAACCTGAATTTCCTTAAAATCCTGGCATTAAAACATCATAATCTTTACATTTTGGGAAGAACTTTGATCTGGAAAACAAGTCAGAATTAAAAAGGAGAAATCTGTCTTGGAATATCTTTTTTTTAGGTATCATCATTTACATTTTTGCTACCCTTACCTTATCATTTTATCCATTGGGGAAACATGGGAAAGATCTCTGGATCTGAGGATATTTTCCCTTTTCTATTAGATGTCTCCTTTACTAGTGCCCTGCTGCTCATCTCATAATGTCCCTACCTACTATCCAATATACTTACATATAGCCACATCATACCTGAGTCACTTGTAATCCCAAAATGACACTACCAGTATCTTGTTATATTCTCAGTCTTCCCCAGGTACAGATTTGTCAGGTCCATGTATAATAGCAAGTCATTTCTTCGAGACTATGATAATTCTTTTAAGTTATCATTCTGTTTTCTCGTCTGTGTAGCAATACAGAGAAAGAAAATATTTGAATAATTTATAGGATTTGCTCAGTTGAGGTGCAGAGAGGATTTGAGGCAATAGAATAATACATGTAAAGACAGTAGAAAGAACAGAGAAGACTGCCATTGTTGCAGCACAGATAGAAAGTTGGCAAGTGTTATGAGAAGAGTATGCAATTTTAACTCAAAGCAGTGAATAGCATGGACATTTCATGAAATGTTATGTCTAACTTGGAAGATACTTAAAGTCAAGGGCCTTTTATTAATGATTTTTCTTACCACATCTTGGAGGCAGTTTTCTATTGGGCCTATAAAAATAGACAGCTCTATTCAAGACTTCATTCCTAAAAGAACTTTTGAAACACCCCTTTGCTAAGTAACACTTTCTTTGAGGGTTTGTGGATTTCTTCATCCATAAGATGGAGGATGTTTTTGAGCTTGACTTCCTTAAAAATATCTGGGTGCTAGAGATATAGTGTACTTTAGAAGGAAACAGCAAATGTGGAATTTTTTATACATATTTCAAACCTCATTTAGAATCTGGATGCTATTTGAGCTGGTGTCAAGGATGCATGAAATTAAATTTAGGAAAGCTCAGCTTTAAGAAATACCAATTTCTTTCTGCAGCGGGTAGTTAGATGCTGGATAGGAATTAAAAATGGCCATTTTCCCATGAAAATTAATGACACTGGTGAGTTTTTCATATTTTTACACATCAAGTATGTATTGATAATTTAAAGGGCTAGGGATAAATTCAAGAAGTCTTATAAAAATAAAAGTAGAAGGTCTCTGGGATGGAAAAATATATCCTGTCAGTTTGTTATATTCTGACTAAGGATTATAAGTCAGATGTTTAAGGGTGTCTGTGAAAGTCATCCTTATAGTGTTTATTTTCTTTTTTTAAAAAAGATTTATTTATTTATGCATACAAGAACTGGGGTACTGGCCAGAGGTGGGGGGTGAGAGGGTTCATCAGAAACAGAGTGGGGAACAGAATAGGCAGATTGACTGAAATACACTGCAGAGGGGAGCAGCGGGTGAGTCAGGAGAGGTCTTCTGCACCATGTGGGTAGCTCCCTGGCCGGGGATCGAACTCTCGCTACAGTGGCTGTGGATGGTCTCATAGGTTGCATCTAAACCCCTTGCGCCACCAGAGAGGCCCTATAGTGTTTATTTTCAACAGAATGATAAAGCATATTTTAAAAATAGTATTCAACTATGTGTTTTAATTTGAAAGGTTCAAAAACCATATGGCTTATATTATGAATAACTTTGTGTTTAAATGTTCAAGTTTTCAAACCAGGATATATTTTATTATTGTATTTGAAAATATTCAGTTTTTAAAATGTACTCACATGAATGATACTATATGATATATTTAAAAAACTTATTAGAGAAAGATTGCTATTCCATATTACAAATATATTATGTTACAAAATTCATCCAACGTCACCAATATCTCTTAGTAAACATATATTTGGGGCTATTTTATGTAGTGGAATTTTCTACTGAAGGAAATATCATGCACTTTTCCCCTTATTGCAAAGTTTCTAAATTCTAGATTAAGTAGTCCTTTCATCAAAAATTCTTTGCTTATAAAATTGTGCATTTCAAATGTCATTTGACCCTTTCAATATCCTATGAAGCAATTAGAACTAATATGACTGATCAAAGATGAGGAAACTGGGATTCAGAGGGCTGCAAGAAGTAAGGTTACATGGTTAATTGGTTGCAGAGGGAGGAACAACACTTGGAATTTCTGGCTCCTAACCCAATGTCTTTTCCATTATTCTGTGTGTTCTCTTCTCAAACTATCATATCAGTAAATTCAATATAAATATTTCCCCAAATTCTAAGGGGGAAAGGGAGAGTTATTAATAATGATGCTGACTTGCATGTGCTATAGCTGAGAAACAGAAATGAGTGGAGCACATGAATTGTTCATGAAGTGGGGAATTGGGAAGAAAACATCCGCCAATTTAACAACTTTGACTGAATAAACTTGGGCAGACAGCTGGGTGCCTTTCGCAAATCCTCTGATCAATCATCCAAGCGAGAAACTGCCTTTTACTATTCACTGATTCAGTGTTTTAGTCACAGTGAACAAGGTAGATATGATCTTGACACTCACGACATTTGCAGAGGGGAAGAACTAGACAAGTAAACAAGCATTAAAATAGAAAATAATTAATGTTACAATAAAGGAAATGTATACAATGGAAACACATAGAAGGGACTTCAAACCTTAAATTAGGGGCTCATGGAAGACTTATTGAGGGAAAAGACCTAAAATATCAGGAAAGAGCTGGTTGATGAGTGTTCCAAGAACAAGAAAGAGTTTTACCTGAGATGCCCACGAGCATAAAATATTTGAGAAGCTGAAAGAAACTCATTATAGTTGGCTTAAAAATCTCTAGAGAAGAAATGATGATCAATACATTTTTTCTGTGATCTTGGAGGAAGCTGAAATAAAATACATGGAAGAAGGTAAGACACCACAAATAAAACCTGAACCTTTTTAGTCTAGTTTCCAGGCTTCTTATTGCTATCAGAAGATTGTATTTACCCTCTCACAGTATTGTTGTAGCCTTTCATCGAATAAGGTAATGTTTATTAAATGTCAAATATGTGCTATATCATTTTAGGCATGCCATTTCATTGACGCTTCATGTCCCTTTAATATGGTACTGGTGCCTGATCTTACAAATGAGGAAATGAAGATTCAGTGAGGGCATGAGAATTGTTCAGAGTCACATGATTTGAAAGGACCCAAATCCAGGTGTTCGTCTCCCAAGGAACCACTGTTCAACTATTCTCTGTTATATTTCCTTGTTTGCAGTACCATAATTATGGTCCTTCTACATTATTAATGCATCAATAAAACATGTAAAGGAAAATTATTTAGGTTATCTTAGTTAAAGATAAACTCCCCTTGGTTTATGGACTCCATTGAGTTAGAAATATACTTCCCAAATGAATGGATTCAGGGCTAGACAAGGGGTTGCAGGCAAGACTATGTATCTAAAAAGGACTTTAAAAATTTTGGTTTTGCATGTAAAATTCTGTAAAACTCAAATCAAGAAAGGGACTTTCTTAGAGATTTGTAATTTTGCAAAAATCTCTTATTGAGACAGCCACCTGAGTAATGGCCCCTGGATGAGAGGATTGTCATTTCATAGTGCTTTAAGAACACACAGTAGGAGGGTGTTATAGGATATAAACAGATTGGCAAGAGTTCCAAATTAGGCAAGAAGTCTATATATATATATATATATATATATATATATATATATATATGAAATTTAATATGAGAAAAACTGAATGAACAACCAGCAGAGTCTGTTATAAAAGAATATGTCCATGGGCCTCCCTGTTGATGCAAGGAGTTAAGTCGCAGTGCTATGAAGCTATCCACCCGCAGCAACTGCAGCACGAGTTCGATCCCCAACCAGGGAGATACCCACATGGCACAGCAGACGTCTCCGGACTCGCCTGCTGCTCCCCTCACCAGTGTATTTCAGTCAATCTGCCTGTTCTGTTTCCCACTCTGTCTCTGGTGAATCCTCTCACCCCCCACACCTCTGGCCTGTACTGCAGTTCTTGTATGCATAAGTAAATAAATCTTTAAAAAAATAAATGAATAACACACATCCAACAAAGGGTTAATTTAAAAAAATATGTAAAGAATTCATACGATTCAGCAATGAAAAGACAATCAATACAATCAAAAAGGACAAAGGATCTACATAGACACTTCTACAAAGAAGACCTACAAGCACATTAAATGGTCAACATCACTTATTATAAGGTAAATGCAAATCAAAACCACAATGAGATGTCACCTCACCCCTGTGAGGATGGCATATGTTAAAAATACTAGAAATAAATGTTGGTGAGGATGTAGAGGTGGAAATCTCATCCACTGAGGTGGGTAATTTTGTGTACACTCTATGGAAGATGGTATGGAAATTCCTCAAAAAAAGAAAAAAAAATTAATACTGTTTGATCCAGGAATACTGTTGCTAGGTATTTACCTAAAGAATATGTACACACTGATATGAAAAGATTTATACACCACTATGTTCCTGCTGTATTATCTTGAATGAAAAATTCAATCACACAATATATAAGTCATGGTGCCAACCTAAAGGCCTGCAAACAGATGAATAGATAAGGATAATGTGGAACATATACCGAATGGAATACTATTGAGTTATTAAAAAGATGAAATAGTGCCTGTTGGGGCAAAATACAGGGATCTTGAGGTGATTATGCTAAGTGAAATAAATCAGAACTTGAAAGACTGTTATTAGATGGCTTCATTCATCTGCAGAATACAAATAACCAAAGAAAAGAAGCTAGCAAAGCACAGCAAAAGTAATTTTAATTCTAAGACTGAAAAATACACTAGTTAGCAGAGGGAAAAGATGATAGGGAAAGGAAGGCGATAGAGTTGTGGCACTAAAGAATTGGTGGGTGATTGAAGCATGTGCACATACATATGCAGGTATGAAGATGTTCTTCCAAAATGACAGCATATGTAAATGGATGGTAAATCAATTACATTTGTTATTTAAAAATAAATTCAATGCTTTTGTTAAATAGTTACAGAATGAGGAATTGATTTTAAGTTTAATTTATATGTAAACTTTATTTTCTAAAAGAAAATAATTTTTATATTGCAATAGGCTTCCCATATTTTAACAAACTCTAAATGCAGAGTTTGTTCAGTTTCCTTTTTGGCAGTAGAATGAAGAATACTTACAAGTCATTTAACATATCATGGATGATAGTCGTTATCTTCATGTTTTGCTTGATATTGTTTGAAATGAATGAAAGTTCAGCAATAACAGAAGTCACCCCATTAAGTAAAAACCTTATGGAAAACATAAATTTTTCATTCAAGATAAGTTGCCAGATACTGTGTTATTTTTCAATTTTTCTGAAGTGAAATGTACCCTGAGGCTGTTATTGGTGTCTGCCCTATGCCCTCTGAGACACTTAAAGAATAGTTCAAATTATTCCGGACTGGAAATCCTAGATAATATATCATGAGCTTTGTAATACAAACATGAGATAGAAGATGAGAAATCACCTTTAAGCAAAGGAGTGTTTGTGAGCCATTATATTTTTTCTCTATAAGGTAATCAGAAAATCAGTACTTTTTTTTTTAGATTAAGATATATTTGACATAACATTATATTAGTTTTATTGCTCCCAGCCCTACCAGTAACCAGAAACAGGCCCATAGCTACTGCTCCCAGGCAGGGTGAGATCCCAGAGGCTTGGTCCCTCACCTATCTAGCTCGCTGCTCTCCCAGCCACTGGAACAGGCAGGGAGCCACCGTTCTGGTGGGGTGAGGTTCCAGCAACTCAGCCTCTCTACTCAGTGAGCTCCCAACCCTCCAGGCCCCAAGAAAAGGCCAGGAAGTTCTCTGAGGCAGGCTGCCATCAAAGGACATTTAGGCTGTTTTCATATCTTGAATTTTGTGAATAATGCTGCAATGATCAAGGGAATGCAGATATCTCTTAGAGACATAGAGAGGTATCTTAGCGACACAGATTACATTTCCTTTGGTATATACCTGGCAATGGGATTGCTGGGTCATATGTTAGCTCAACTTTTTTTTTTAATTTTACTTTTTTGAAATATTTAATACTGTTTTCCAAAATGGTGCTACCAATTTACATTCCCATCAACAGGGTTTAAGGGTTTCCTTTTCTGGACATCCTCACCAACATTTGTTATCTTTCCTCTTCTTGCTCATAGCCATCTTAACAGATGTGGGGCAGTATCTTACTATTTTGATTTATATGCAAACAAGAGTTAACTATATGAGGTCATGGATATTCTGTGTTAAATATCTTAATATCTGTAATCATTCCACCATGTGTGTATACATGTATATAATCATCACTTTGTATATCTTAAATATGTACAAATTTATTTTTGAATTATTTCAAAGTAAAGGTGGGGGGCCAGAAAATAGACCATTCTTACTCCCTATATATTAGGAAGTGTGGATTAAACCAGGCACAATAAAATAATCTCAATAGAGGTACCAAAAGGATTTCTAACAATTTGATTTGTAACCCCTAGTTTCAGAATTCCCACTGTCCTGCTAAAATATCAAATGTAGGTGCAAATTAATGTTAAATCTCAAACCACCACTGAAAACTAACACTGACCTCATACTAGATTCTGGAAAGAATTTCCATTACCTATAACTCTATGGAAGCAGATTAAGAAAAGCCTTCAAGTCTTGACTGATGAGTTCTCCAGATTTCACTTGATGAATCAACTTTTCTCTAAAACGACTGAAAGAAACTAGAAATCTAGGACGACTCTTCTTCAGCATTAAAAACAATCAGAAGCAGCAACAATCAAAATATAATAGGGCAAAATCAAAAGAATAAGGTTCCTAGAAATAAAGTTGGGTTAGAGAGAAAGTCAGGAAGATGTGGACAGAGAGGAGAGTCCTGAGAGCAGTTAGTCTGTGTGTCAGGAAACCAAGCAAAGGGTAGGAAATTACCCCACTTCACAATATCAGAATTTTACTAAATCCTATGGACTGACAAATGAGTCCAGATAAATAAGGCTTTTCTTCATTCAAGGAAAAATAGAGAAAAAAGTAAAACAACCACAACCACCACGATAAGCACCTCGGGTTTATGAACACTAAACAGGAAAAGATAATGGGAATGCAAATCCACAATTTCAAAAGAAGTTTGTATATTTGAAAAATAAATGGCCTAGTGAACAATTACAAAGAAATTTTTAAAGAAGTCTGAATTCTTCAATGGACCACAAGATAAAATCTTTTCAAAAAGGGACTTTTCAAAAAAGGAGCAGAAAAATCATAAAAAGAAACAAGCTTAGAACGATGGATAAAATAATCAAGGACTGCAAGGAAACTGTACTGTAATAACAGGATTAATAATTACATTGAATTGAGTAAGGAAGATACTTCAGACTCAAAAATCATTTCAGTCTTGTAAGTGACAAGAGTAAAACACAGTCTCAGACAATGGCGGATAATCACAAAAACCAAGAACCAAAACAAAACAAACCACAAGAAAATAACAAAGGAAAGGAAAAGAGAGTAGAGATATAGTCTAAAACGTATAAGTGTTCCTGAGGCAGAAGCAGGAACAATAGAGTTAGAAAAAAATAACCAATGATACAATTTTTAAAAACATTATATGAAAAAGGTCTGTATTTACAGATTGAAGTTTTTATAGATTTCCTGAAAGAGAAATGGAAAGCAATGTTCATGGATTCATAATCTTGAATATTAATTTAATCACACAAATAAAGAAAAGATGCTACAATTATCAAAAAACCCTCATAGTTCTCTATAACCATAACCCCAAAAGAAAAAAGCTGTTTGGCAAAGTGATTGTGCTTTTAAAAGACATACCATATGGTCATATCAATGGCTACTGAAAAGAATGTTAAAATTCAACCTCCTAATACTTTAAAAAACTCCTAGCAATAGTACACAATATTACGCACCAATATGAATTATAGTTATAGATAATAAAATTCTTAATCAAATATTAGATAATGGAGTCTAGCATCATATGGTAAAAGAGAAATAAACCATAACCAATATGGTTTATTCCAGGAATTCAAAAATGTTTCAAGGTTAGGAAATCTATTAATAAAAATCATAACAGAAATAGTTCAAATGACAGTTACCCTCATCTCTGTAGGGCAGAAAAGGTAATTGAGATGTGTCAACATTTATTCTTGATAGGGAAAATATCTTAGAAAACTAAAAATACAAATTTTCTTTAAGTTATTAGTGAATATCTCTCTCCAACAGCCAACATTTTATATATACTGTTAAAATTCTAATTACACTTAAATAAGTACTAAGGCATTTCCTCCTGTAAATATACTCATTATTTTTCATCATTCCTCAAGTATTAATGAATACATTAGAATATGAATAAGAAAGTAATATAATAGTTTTTGGAATTGAGGAAACAAAGATATAATTACTTGAAGATGTGTTTGACAGGAAAACTTAAGGCATAATAACTATAAAAGGAATATTATAAGGTGTCTGAATACATCTTCAATGTATAAAAATCATTAGTTTATCTACATAATTCAATAATAATAGTATATAAAATACTAAAATCACATTTGCCATGACAATTATGCAAACCTAGAAATAAAAATGTGTTATTTTATAGCACATATATAGTATAGACATATAGTTTATTATAGCATATATATTTTGTAGCAATTTATATAACATGATTGAATGATTCAATAAAAGAATGGTACCATATCATATTTTTAGATGAAATAATGTTATAAGGAAAAGATAGCCATTTTCCCCAAATTAATCTATATACTGGTTGAAATTGTAATCAAATTCAAATGGATGTTTTTATTTTGAAAATATTATTCTGAATTTTTTGTGAAAGAATAGATGGATTATAATAGACATTTTAAAAAGATTAATAAAAATGACTTGCTCAATCAACGCTGAACATATTTAATCAATCAACATTAATGAATATAATATGGTATTATCACTAGAATACAAAAATAATCAATGAAATGCTTTGCATTTAGAATATATAACTCTATATTGTGACTAAAAGTTCTGTATTAGCTCATTCTTGCCTTCTTATTCTACCTCATCTTGGCATGTTCTATTGACATATTGGTTATTTGTTACCTCAGGCCTTTATATATTCTGCTTTTTATGTCTGGAATACTATTCTCTCAACTATCTATTGTAGTTCTTAGCTTGAATTGTACTTTCTCAATGAAAGAAGTTCACAGTGGAAATACGTATATTGGATATGGATGAAGTTACTCAGAGACAGAAGGCAGGTTTTATTTTGGTTTGCCTATTTTAACCATGGCTTCTCCTCAGTCCCTATAATAGTTACTAGCATATAGAAGGTGCTTAATATTTGTGGAATGTAAAGAAGAGGGCCTATGGAAATTGTCCTAGGGTCAAAAGCATTTAAAGAAAAAGCAGAAGGCTATAATGGCTACTAAAAAATGATGCCAAGATATAAAGGAAGAAAATCATTCAATTATGATAGCAGAAAAGACAAGGGTAGAGTATCTTAAGAAGAATGCTATAAACCATGCTAAATACTGATAAACACCATCAAGATACAGACTCAAACAGACCCAATGAATTTAGTGCCACATTGGTCACTGACATGGTCAGCAAAAGAAGTTGTGTTATATTGTCAGAGATGGAAATTAGATTGCAATGAGTATTGAAATTGAAAATGAAAAAAATACAATTGAAGAATACAAACCATTCTGAAAGAAAAAAAAAGTGTAGTAGCTTATGCAGTTAGTGGGCTGAGGAGAGAGTGGAGGGTTTTATATACATAAAATAAAGGTAGGATCAAAGAAAGAATTACAATAGATTACAGAAAACTCTAAAGTAGGACACTGTAAAGGCTGACTGAACTCAGTGAATTAGTTGGAGTTCTGTATTTAAAAGAATGTTTTCTTCAGCAATTTAATTTTAGAAGAGAAAGGAACTGTTGAAGAAAATTAAATCTCTGTGTAGGGTTTATTTTGTGGGGGGGCGGGGGGCTATTTTTAAGTGGACAGGTTATCTAATTCAGTGTCAGATCACCTGGATTTTGGTTCCAGACCACTAACCTTAGCCACCACTTCTCTGAGTGACAGACACTTTCCTCATCTGACACTGACTAGTGATACTCTTTACTAACTCATTTAAATCTAAAGTTCTTTGCAGCCTCTAGGGAGTATTTCCTGGAAGTGTTTATGGCTTGCTAATGTACTTGCATGCTAATAGTGACCTGTTACAGAAGAAGAGACTAGTTTATTATTATTATTATTATTATTATTATTTTATATATTTTACATCATTTTTCATTTTTGCAGTGTATGCATTTTCATCTTGGTTATAGTGCCCATACAATTCCCATGCCCTCTTGCTTTGATCTCACTTCCTCCTCCCCTCTCCTGCAGTGCATCTCTGGTTTATAGTTGCTTGTTGATTTTCATTTTTACTTTATTATAATTAGTCTTTTTCCTGCTCCCTTATTAGGTTTTCTAATTTCCTGCTATGAGTGAGACCATCTGGTATTCTTCTTTTTCTTTCTGGCTTATTTCGCTGGGCATGATCCCTTCCAGCTCCATCCATGTTGCTGCAAATTGCATGAGTTTGTCTTTTTTGATTGCTGAGTAATATTCCATTGTGCATATGTACCACATCTTCCTGATCCAGTCATCTATTTTTAGGCATTTGGGTTGTTTCCAAAGCTTAGCTATTGTAAATAGTGCTGCTATAAACATAGGGGTGCAGGTGCCCTTTTGAATTAATGTTTCTGTATCCTTTGGGTAAATACCTAGGAGTGGATCACATGGAAGCTCCATCTTTAGCAGGCTGAGGAATTTCCACACAGCTTTCCATAGTTGGAAACTATGGAAACTTTCCTTGGTTGGACCAGTTTGCACTCCCACCAGCAGTGCAGGAGAGTCCCTTTTTCTCCACATCCTCGCCAACATTTGTTTTTGCTAGTTTTTTTAATATGTGCCAGTTTCACTGGTGTAAGATGGTATCTCGTTGTAGTTTTGATTTGCATTTCCCTGATTACAAGTGATGTTGAACATTTTTTCATATGCCTGTTGGTCATTTAGATTTCCTCTTTGGAGAAGTTTCTTTTTAGCTCTTCTGCCCATTTTTTGACTGGATTATTTACTTTGTTTTTGTTGAGTCTCATCAGCTAAGAACAGACTAGTTTTGATACCAAATGGTATAGGGAAAAATGAAAAAACACAGACACAGGCAGATTGATACAGACAGATTTTTCTTACTTTGTAATATTCAGGCAGCAAGCAGTGATTTGCTGTTATTGTTGACATCTCCAACTTCCATTCTGATCTGTAATTAGAACTCTCAGAAATAAACATCTTAAGTATTGTTATATTTTATGAATAGAGAAATAGGTTAATAGGATCATAAAAGAAAACACTGAATGATTATGAAAGAATCCCTGGAAAAATAAAAGGACCTGATATAAGTGATTAGAATAGATGGCCATGAAATGAATATTCATTAAAGTCCATGTTCAACTACACAATAGAGACTCAGTTGGAAGAAATATAAACACAAAAAAATAAGATTTTGTGTTTAAAAATAAGCTACTTAGTAAACAGTATATAATAAACTAATAACAGCAGTCTGCCTGGCATCATGTGAATGCTCACTTGTGATTTTTGTTGCAATAATTTCAATTATCCAGGAAAAATGAAAAACAGTGGCTGGTTAGTGCTGTAGGTATATATTCTTTAATGGAGATAATAGCTGCTGCTGCTAAATCCTCAAATGAACTTAGTTAATATTTTAAAGTAAAAAAGTTTTTTCTACAATATACAACCAGAGCTGGATCAAATTAGTTTGCACTGAAAATTCAAATATGAGATTGCATGAAGCAGAAAGACAACCATACTCGGTAGACTTCATTCCACTCGGTAGACTTCTGTTGATTCTTTCACAATAAGATTGCAATTAATTCCTCAGAAGACATACAGTCAAAAAGAATTGCTTGCTTATCTTATCTGGATATTAAGAGCCTCTGACATGCTTTGCCAACAATTTGAATAGAGCTAGGAATTCATTAGAAGTCTTTGTCCACTTGAAAAGATTATTTTTTCATATAGACCTCTCCTAAATATTTTGGAAGGTTGGCAATTACTGATAAGCATTCCATGAAATGGCTTTTTCCTCAAATTTTAATGACTTTTTTTTAGATTTCTAAAGTAGCACAGCCTCATAGTAGAAAATTTAGAAAACGAAAAGCACTAAAACATCTTAGTATTTGTGGATCAGAGAAAAGTGAGATTCCATTATAATTGGGATCATATTATAGTTTTATTTTGTAACCTTTTCCCAATTACTATGCTATACAATGAATGTATTTCATATCATTGAATTTGCTTTGATGATATCATATTTTATTATATTGGTTATTGTATAATTCATTTAACCCAACACCTATATTTGTTTTTTATGATTTTTCATTATCATAAGAAATATTGAAACTGAGCCTAAATAGTTAAATTGCTTTTAGAACCTAAGAGCACAAAAGACTTAACTTTCTCTTTGATTGTTGTATTTATAGATGCAGTTTATCTGATACAGCTGGAACAAGTGAAAGCAACAATCTTTCTTTTTCATTATTTTTAAAAATTTGTGTATTTTTAATATATTTCTTATATCATTTTTCATTTTTGCACAATGTATGCATTTTCATCTTGGTTATATTCCCCATACAATTGCACCCCCCTTATTTTGACCCCAATCCCTACTATCCCCACCCCCCTCACCCCCATAGTGTCTCTCTGGTTTATAGATGCTTGTTGATTTTGATTTTTTCTTTATTATAGTTATTCTTTTTCCTGGTCCCTTATTTAGGTTTTCTAAACTCCTGCTTTGAGTGAGACCATCCTGTATTTTTCTTTTTCTTTCTGGCTTTCTTTCGCTGAGCATGATCCCTTCCAGCTCCATCCATGTTGCTTCAAATTGCATTGAGTTTATCTTTTTCTGATTGCTGAGTAATATTCCATTGTGTATATCTACCACATCTTCTTGATCCAGTCATCTATTTTTTGGCATTTGGGTTATTTCCAAAGCTTAGCTATTGTAAATAGTGCTGCTATAAACATAGGGGTGCAGGTGCCCTTTTGAATTAATGTTTCTGTGCCATTTGGGTAAATACCTAGCAGTGGAATTGCTGGATCATATGGAAGCTCTGTCTTTAGTAGGTTGAGGAATTTCCATACAGCTATCCATAGTGGTTGGACCAGTTTGAAAGCAAACAATTTTAAGCTGAATTCCAAGGTCAGCTGAAGACTGAGAATTCAGGGGAGTAGACTATCCATAGGTGGGAACACACCAACAGAAATACAAAACTGCAGTTATCTGGAAAAAAAAAATCCTCTTCATACTTTTCCATGCATGAACTGCCCTTTGACTAGTCAATGAACTTTACCCAAGTCTAGATTTCTTTGCCAATATTATTTTCAGCCAATAAAACATACCTCCTTTGTTTTCAACCCTAGCCCCCCAAACCAATATAACCTCATGTCCTTTCTTAATCAGGGAGGCAGATTTGGGTACTTTTTCCTCCTGCATCCTTGCTTGATTTTTTTTTCAAGAATTATTTATTTATTCATGCAAGAATTGGGGTACAGTAAGAGGTGTGGGGGGTGAGAGGACTCAGCAGAGACATAGTGGGGAGCAGAACAGGCAGAATAACTGAAATACACTGCTGAGGGGAGCAGTGGGCGAGACAGGAGAGGTCTGCTGCGCCATGTGGATAGCTCTCTGGCCGGCCAGGGATCAAACTTGTGCTGCAGATACCTTCATAGTGCTGCAACTCAACACCTTGCACCACCAGGGAGGCCCCCTGCCTCCTTGCTTGGTGACCTGCAATAAAGTTTCCCTGCTACAAACACGAGACATTCCGTGATTAATTTCTGTCTACACTCTAAGTAGAACCTGACAATTATTGGCTACAATAACATATAATATCTTTATATATAAATCTTGACATATATCTTAATTTTATTTGGATATAATCCAATATTTTATTTGTTAATCAATATAAAAACATATTTAAGGATTCAATGCTATATGTTTGTACTGTGGGAGATTTTGACCATCTATCACTACCACCCATATGGTACAACTTTATTTGCTTATTATCTTGCTCTTTCAATAACAATGGATAACTGAGAAATAGCACGTAGTTGTTTTAATTCCCATTTCTATATTCTCAAGTATGGGTGAAGATTTTTCCCATGCTATTTAAGATATAAATACAAATATTTCAACTGTGATTTTCCTAAAACAGGTTTATAACATTTCCAATGAAGAATTCATTTCTGTTATTGATTTGCAAAATGTTTATCCCCATTTACCATTTAATTTTTAAGTTCAACTCATATTATCAAACATTTTTATTTGTGTATTATCAAAGGCATCAACATTTTCCTTAGTGCCTTCTCTTTATAGGATTATTCCTAGAGAAATGCTTTACTCACATCAGTTTTATAATCATCTGTATTTTCTTTTAAAATTTTAATAACTTTCTTTTCTATATTTGGATATATTGTATGAGGATGTGGTTGTGGTTTGGTAGAGTTTAAATGTTCTTGTCTTTTTCTCTACACTTTACAAACACAATTTCAAAAAACAATTTTTTTCTCCAATGACAAGTAGGCTCATATTCTGAGTCATTTTTTAAATATCTTAATCTCTTATTACTATAACAATACACTGTTTACAGTGTTATAATCTATGTTATAGTTTCTATAGCTCAGTTAAAATGTATATTCGGTATTTTAGTTTAATTTTCAAAACTGACGACTCATTTATCTATTAATTGTTGCATATAAAATGAGTTCTTTCAGTATTGTTTAAATTTTTTTTAAATTTAAAAAATAATTTGGGGAGAAATTATATTCATAATGTCTATCTTCAATGTTCCGAAATATTGTCTATCTTTCAGTTATCCAAGTTGTATTTCTTTATAGTCAGTCTATAATTTTTAGCATTTTTTCATATTTAAGACATCTGAATTTTACCTTCTTAAATACAAATGTAATATGTTTTCTATAGAAAATTGAGACTATAACATCAATCAAAAGAATATATAAATCATCAGTATTGCTAGCTCAATGATATTTAAAAAAAAACATTTTGCTTAATAGCATGTATGTGCACTTGTTAAAAAATAATTATGCATTCTCATTTTCATTATATTCCCCATGCAATTGCACCCCCCCTTATTTTGACACTAGTTCTTCCTTTCCCCGCCCCTCCCTCCTCCCCCCCCCATAGTGTGTCTCTGGTTCATAGTTCTTGTTGATTTTGAATTTTGCTTTGTATTGATTAGCCTTTTTCCTGGTCTCTTATTTAGGTTTTCTAAATTCCTGCTATGAGTGAGACCATCCAGTATTTTTCTTTTTCTTTCTGACTTATTTCGCTGAGCAAGATCCCTTCTAGCTCCATCCATGTTGCTGCAAACTGCATGTGTTTATCTTTTTTGATTGCTGAGCAATATTCCATTGTGTATATGTACCACATCTTCTTGATCCAGTTATCTATTTTTGGGCATTTGGGTAGCTTCCATAACTTATGCAAAGATGAAAAAAAGATGTAAGAATTATATAAAATAAAATATTTAAATAAAAAATAAAAATGAAAAGACAAAAAATAAAAAATAAAAAAACAACCTTTTCAAAGTTAAACACTTGTACTCTTCAAATGACATTGTTAATAGTTAATCTAGATTGAACAAGGTGTTTGAAAATCATGTAAAATATGTAAAGAACTCTCAAAACTCAATACAGAGAAAGCAAACAATCCAATAAAAAATGTGAAATGATTTGAACAACAACAACAAAAAAATAGTGTCAACAGTACAATAATATCAATTAACCCAAGAAAGTTGAAATGAAAATAGAAATGAACAAAATAGTGGAAAAACATTAAATTGCAAGGCAAATATTGTTATAACATTTAGAGGTTAACAAATGCTTTCTTCCTTTGGAGTCTAAAAATTAAGTGTTCCACAAGAACAGACACGCAGACCAATGGAATCAAATAGAAAATCCAGAAATAAACCCACAGATTTATGGTCAACTAATCTTTGACTAAAGGAGCAAAAACTATGCATTGGAGCAAAGAAGGTTTGTTCAATAAATAGTGCTGGGAAAACTGGGTCACTACATGCAAAAGAATGAAGCTTCACTACTACTCAACACCATGCACAAAAACCAACTCAAAATGGATTAAAAAACTAGACATAAGACCTGAAACCATAAAATGCATAGAAGGAAATATAGGTGAAACACTACATCAAAGACATCTTTACAGACACATCACCCAAAGCAGTGATAGTGAAGGCAAAGATAAACAGCTGGGACTACATCAAATTAAAGAGCTTCTGCACAGCAAAAGAGACAGTAACAAAAACAAAGAGAAACCCCACCGACTGGGAGAACATTTTTGCACACAACACTAATGATAAAGGACTGATCACAAAAATCTACAAAGAGCTGATGAGACTCAACATAAACAAAAGAAAATAATCCAGTCAAAAAATGGGCAGAAGAGCTAAAAAGAAACTTCTCTGAAGAGGAAATGCAAATGGCCAACAGGCATATGAAAAAATGTTCAACATCACTTGTATTCAGGGAAATGCAAATCAAAACTACCATGAGATACCATCTTACACCAGTGAGAATGGCACATATTAAAAAAACTAGCAACAACAAATGTTGGCGAGGGTGTGGAGAAAAAGGAACTCTCCTGCACTGCTGGTGGGAGTGCAAACTGGTCCAACCACTATGGAGAGCTGTGTGGAGATTTCTGGACCTACTAAACATAGAGCTTCCATATGATCCAGCAATTCCACTCCTAGGTATTTACCCAAAGGACACAGAAACATCAATTCCAAAGAGCACCTGCACCCCTGTTCATAGCAGCACTATTTACAATAGCTAAGCTTTGGAAACAACCCAAATGCCCAAAAATGGATGACTGGATCAAGAAGATGTGGTACATATACACCATGGAATATTACTCAGCATTCAAAAAAGATAAACACATGCAATTTGCAGCAACATGGATGGCGCTGGAAGGGATCATGCTCAGTGAAATAAGCCAGAAAGAAAAAGAAAAATACCAGATGGTCTCACTCATAGAACAATCTAGAAAACTTAAATAAGGGACCAGGAAAAAAGAATAACTATAAGAAAGAAAATATCAAAATCAACAAACAACTGGGAACCAGAGACACTCTATGGGGGGTGGGGGTGGGGAAAAGAGGGCTTGGGGTCAAAATAAGGGGGTTGTAATTGTATGGGGAGTATAAAAATAAAATTTAAATAAAATTATACAAAAGAAAAAAAGAAAATTAGGTGTTCCAATTGACTATTAAAAAGAAGTATAGTTTTCTTCTGATAGTTTTTTTAATAGATGCACAAATCACTACTTCATTATTGTTATTTTCTTCTTGCTTTCAGCTCTTTGGATATGTATCGTGCCATGTCTTCCATTCAGTTAATTCACATCAGCCCTGGCTTCTGCTCTTTAATTGCTTATGACTTCATGATTAGTGCTCCCTCTCTATTAGTCTGCCATTCAGGAGCTCAAGATTTGTGTATCATGAAGTGATGATAATAAAAAGACAGTTTCAAATACAACAAGATTACATGGAAATTAAAATGTGAAGTTTATGTCCCATTTTTCTTCATTCTCATAAGGAAGGTTACTTTACAATAACCGTTTTTGTACTTGACGCTTTGTTCAATACAATAACTGACTGCACAAGCCATTTTCTCCTGAGTGTGTGATTAATGAATTATCCCTTTATCCCCTAATTGCCATATCAGAAATGGATTTGCTTGTGGCAGATTAATAAAAAATCCTTGAATGAACAGTTAAAAAATAATAATTATGTATTTATGAGGGTCTGCTACTACCATTTTGTCTTTAGTTCTGTTAGTCTGGGAAAGCCTTTATTTCTTTCTCCTATCCAAAGGAAAATCTTGAAGCACGTAGTATTCTTAACAGGCAGGTTTATTTTTAGGTATTTTGAATTCCATTTTCTGCTTGCTTGTAGTGTTTCCTCAGAGAAGTCTTATGTAAGCCTGATGGGGGTACCTTTTTTTTTTTAAGATTTATTTATTTATACAATCACTGGGTACAGTCAGAAGCGTCGGAAGGTGAGAGAATTCACCAGAGCCAGAGCGGGGAGCAGAGCAGGCGGAGGGACCCAAGTACACTGCTGAGGGGAGCAGCGGGCGGCAGGAGAGGTCTGCACGCCATGTGGGACCCTCGCCCGGTGGCCAGGGATTGAACCAGCGTTGCAGGTTGCAGAGGCTGTGGGCAGCTTCGCAACCCAGCGCTCAACCGCTGCGCCACCGGGGAGGCCCATGATGGGGGTACCTTTATTGGTTAACTGCTTTTTATTTCCTAGCCACCTTTAATATATTTTCTTTGTCTTGAAGGCTTGGAAGTATTTTTGTGCCTGCCCTCTTATTTATTTATTTATTTTTTTGCCTTTAGATTTCCCCATTTTTAAAGTACTTTTACTAATAATTTAGGGATTTATAGTATTTCTACTTTTCCAGTCATTAGTGTCATGTTGTGTTGTTTTGTTTTGTTTTTAAAGTTTACCTAGCCTTATATGAGTTTACATTGTTACCTTTATGGGATTTTGTTTATCTGTAGATCTGATCTTTGCACCTGCTGATCAAGTGGTGGCATGGCAGAGGAGTCTAGCGATATCAAGTTGTGGGTGAGAATATGGGAGCTGGCTTGTGTTCATGGCACTGCCAGTATCTGTCCTCTCTAGAGTTCCAGATCTGTTTTGCTGTCTGTGCATTGCCAGTGTGCTTCACAAGATCAGAACAGTTTTGAGGGGCAGTGGAGGGGGAGTACAGCCCAGCATACTATTCTTATTCTGTCCACTGGGGTCCTAGTCCAGGGGAGCACTTCAGGTTTTCTCCACTTATCTCCTGTCAGTCAAGAGTATATTCAGCTTTGCCTTCCCCAGAGTTGCTGAACAAATGACAGAGGTTTGTACAGAAGCCTCCTGCCCTGGACCACAACCACAACCACCAAGTGTTTCTCTCCACCCACCACTTGAAGTATGAATCTGCTTCATGTCTCTTTTATGTGGTCTGTGCTTATCTCATTTGTTCAAGAGGTGTTCCAATTTTGCCTAAGTCACACAGCCTTCTGGGTTGAGTGCTCTTCTGGATAACTTTCAGATTATCCTCCAGGGAACAATGCAAGGAAACGCCTTTGATGCCATCTTGTTCCAGTCTCCCCCATAAATTTTTCTAAGGAAAAAAAATGTATTTACCTTAATTTGTTTACTCAAGCTCCTACATTTAAGATGTTTCATTATCAAATTAATTATACTCATGGCTAAACTCCACACATCCTTAATTATTTCCTCAGGATAAATGTGTAGAAGTTAAATTCATGGTCCAAATAAAATGTCAATTAATAACTGATGCAAGTAGCTATCTTGTTTTCCAGAAAGTTTATAACAATGTTTACCTCAAATAACAGCTCATATAAATGTCTGTTTTCATGGCCCAATGAAAACTTTTAAGTATTATCACAGTATCCTTTTCAAAGTTTGATAATTTGATTGACCATTTAGTTTTTCCCTTAAGTTTAGTTTTCATTTTTTTTTGACTATTTGAATGTGAGCATCTTTTGAAAATATTTATTGGGCTTCTGTGTTTTTCTGTAACTTTTATGTTTACATACTTCAATTTTCTATTGATGTGTTTGTCTTCTTAATTATTTATAAGAACTCTTTAAATATTAAATTATTAAGACTTTGTAAGATACATTGTAAATTTTACCACTATTCAGACAAGAAATCATATTTCTTGGATTAAGTTTAATCCATGGGTAGGTCATGTGATATCTGACAGTCAAATTGAAGAATTATACTTTCTTAATCTTAGAAGAAAAGTTTTTATTCGCACTGGGATATGGTCTCTTGTTCATTTCTAAAATGCCTTTTCATACACAATAAAGCCAAACCAAGCAACTATAACACAATACAAGCAATAAATGAGTTATCAGGAGAAATATTAAATGCTTTTCATTATATATAAATTTTGCCTTTAATATGTAAGTGTTTGTCCTAGGGTATGTCATCCAGTTATATTATTTTCTTTTTGTGAATTCTTGGTATACTGGAATCACAATATTATTTAGTAAAATCGGAAAACTTCCCAAGTAGAAATATATGTTTTGACATACTGATGATAATGCTGTTTTCTTGGATCTCTGTTCTGAGTATGTAGTCAATACCAATTTCACATAAATTCTAAGGATTCCTTTTAGTTCTTTTAGTTATGCCATGATCACTAATGGAGACTGTAAAATATTCTAGAATTAAAATATACTCAGTATATAAATTGGTGGCAAATAATTTTAAAAAGAATTATCTAAAGATACCAGGAAAAAAGGACTATAGATCCATGAAAATTTGAAATTTCTACTGATGTTCTTTTTATTTTGAGTAAGGATTCCTGCACATCTCACCCCAATCATCCTGTGTATGTGCATGTTTATAATACATATATGCATAAATATTCAAATATAAAAGTAAAAGGAAATATCTGGTTCAAGATAGAAATATTTATCTCTCCCAAAATCCCATCGAAATGACAACAGAAGTAGTTATCTGTTCATCCATCCATCCATCCACCCATCCATCCATCCATACATACATGCATCCATCCATCCAGAATAGGTTATCTCTGAAACCTAACAAAGTTGAGAGTTGAGAAACTATTTCATGAAGAAAATAGATGAGACTTTCAAAATGCTGAATTCCCAAGATAGGCTACAGATTAACCCCTATATCATTATCATAGAAATGGGGGCTGAAGGAGAAGGATAAACCAAATAATTAAAGAGGGCTATAATATTCATCCACCAAAGCTGATAACTGAGGTATATACCTCCTTCTGAAAGCATACATAGAAAGCCAAAATGCATCAAATGTTATGTACTGAGAAAGCTGGATATATAGTAAGTGTTCACCAGCAACTAATCATTGTTCAAGAACTTTCATATTTTTGGGGCCTCCCCTGGTGGCACAGCGGTTGAGCGCTGGGCTGCGAAGCTGCCCGCAGCCTCTGCAGCGCTGGTTCCATCCCCGGCCACCGGTGAGGGTCCCACATGGCGCGCAGACCTCTCCTGCTGCCCGCTGCTCCCCTCAGCAGTGTATTTCGTCAGTCTGCCTGTTCTGTTCCCCGCTCTGGCTCTGGTGAATTCTCTCACCCTCCCACGCTTCTGACTGTACCCAGCGCTTGTGTAAATAAATAAATAAATAGTCTTAAAAAAAAAAGAACTTTCATATTTTTAACTCATCTTATATTGACAACTTTCATATAAATTATAACTTTGTTAATTCTACTTTAAAAATGAGATATCTAAAACATAGTAGGATAGTCATTTGTCCAAGGTCACGTCAATGGTAAATGTCTGAGATGGGATTCAAGGCCAGACTGTAATAATCGAAGTTTATACTTTCACTCACTATGCTAAGCTGTCTCTCATAAATATTGTTCTCAGATTCTTTTAAAAAATATATACAGCTGTGGTTTATACTTGATATACTTAAAAAGGTATAAAATGAAGAGTTTGGTAAAGATAGATGCTACTGATATTAAAAACAGAAATCAGAATTTGACAATATCAGTATTAAAATGTAGAGCACATGGTGAAAACTGTTTTTAATGATGTATGCAAAAGCTGTTTTTTTTAATAGAAGCATGTTTTATTTATTTGTTTGTTTGTTTGTTTTGTTTATACATGCACTGGGTACAGTCAGAAGCACGGGAGGGTGAGAGAATTCACCAGAGCCAGAGCAGGGAGCAGAGCAGGCAGAAGGACCGAAGTACACTGCTGAGGGGAGCAGCAGGTGGCAGGAGAGGTCTGCGCGCCATGCGGGACCCTCCTCCGGTGGCCGGGGAGCAGCTGGGGATTGAACCGGTGCCGCAGAGGCCGCAGGCAGCTTCGCAACCCAGCGCTCAACCGCTGCGCCACCGGGGAGGCCCTGCAGAAGCTGTTTTGAGGAAGGGGATACTCTTGACTCAGTATACCTAAAATATAAGGTTTGTACAAATTACATATATTTCAAAAAACACCTTCTCTTAAGCACATGTTAATAGGTCTGAACGATGGACACATGCAGATATGTTCCTAGATAGGAAATGCCAATTCTTCCTAAACCACTCTAAATTCAATGCAATGTTTCAAAATTCTGAAATAGTGTATTTTATTTATCATATCTTTCACTAGAAAAAAAGTAATTTTATGTCTTAAAATTGGCGATAGTCTTAAGTTTACCACATTTTTTATACACTTGATATTTTAGAAAATGTTATGATATTATGATTAAAAAGATCAATTCAGGGCCTCCCTGGTGGTGCAAGGGGTTAAGTCTCAGCACTATCAAACTATCACCAGCCACTGTGGCTTGAGTTCGATCCTCAGCCAGGGAGGTGACCCACATGGTGCAGCAGACCTCTCCTATCTTGCCTGCTTCTCCCCTCAGCAGTGTATTTCTCAAGTAGTGATATTCTCAAGTAGGTATGCCTGTTCTGCTCCCCACTCTGTCTCTGGTGAATTCTCTCACCCTCCCAACCCCACACGCCCACCCTCTCTGGTCTATACCCCAGTTCTTGTATACATAAATAAAGAAAGAATAAATCTTTTTAAAAATCAATTCAACATAGTATATTTACCAAATTACAGACTTAGCATAAAGATTTTATAATTTGTTGTATGTAGTATGACTTCTTTGACTCATACTTTCCTATCTATGAGTACTTAAAGGATAGTGTCTCCAAAGCTTATTATCTATCATTCTGGATTGTAATTATTATTTATGACTACCTTCTATATATTGCATTTTGGGTGGATTTCTACAAGAATATGGATATTGTAATTTTTGTATATTTGTAGTTTCCTTTCATGGCCTATGTTGTTGCTATTGAGGATATTTTCAAGGTGAAGAGAAATTAGAACTTTGCAATTTGGATTTTGCTAAGGAATAGTTTTTCATGTCCCATTAGAAAAATGTAATTGCATAGAAAATAGATCTGATCATTACCTTGTGTCTGGGGTACTTCACAATATGGTGTCTGGATGCTAGAGGATGCAATTCATGGTCACTCTTTTGTGTAAGACCTGCTTGGCTGCTTCTGAGCATCAGACTGTCCTGGTAACAATTTTATCAATCAATATTCACAAAGTGTGGAGCTCACTGTCTGGTTTAGTCTGTGCTTCTAGTATTTCAGGGGGGATATGTAAGAACTTTTATCAGAATCAGTTTTTTGGTCTTGGATGAATTACATAATATATATGAGAGAATGCCAAGGGGAGTAAGGCAAAATAACAATCCTTCTTGGCATCCATCTGTTGCTGTTCGGGATTGGTGCTGATGGTTTATTGATTATACATTATAAAATAACCTATAGAATCCTAGCTCTGTAAGAAGTCCTTGAGGAAAGATCAACATGAATTATAAAATATCAGTTTTTGGCTCTCCATTGCTATTTTGATAAAGTTATGAATATGTAAGTATCTTTTGGGGACTTTCTCTTAATAGTCTCATTTACCTACAAAATGGGATCACAGTCATCCCAGTTATTTTGTTATGTGTCTCCATGTCATACCCTTCATGTGAGGAAAATGAACTAAAGGGTTCAATTGGAAACTTGTAACATAAGACCTGTTAGAGCATAGTATTCAGATAGAGCTGAGACCCAGGGGTCAATATTATAGACAAGTTAGTGCTAAATAAAAAACAAGGCCCAGATATAATTTGATATAATTCTTTTATAATTTTATATTTTTAAATTTTATCTAACAGCTATTTCTTCTCCAAACTATTTTTATCTATCATTGTGTAAACGAAGACAAGACACTTAAGTGAATAGGAAAATGTCCTGGATTCATTCTGTGCTAAGGGGTGACAGAGGGAATGAATTGATCAACTTGTTAGCCTCTTATGAATCATATGTACTGCGGTATCATTCTATTTCTCTAGATGTTCACACACAGCTTTGTGGCTATTCATTCCTCTATGATTTGTGCTTTATCATGTAACAGTGAATGATAGAATAATACTCGATAGCACACGCACACACACCTTTTAGATTAGCATAAAATTGTTCCCTTTCTATAGTTTCTTTCAGTTTAGGTATACTTATAAACGACATGTGGTTGTTTAGAGTACCTAGTTTTGCTTGAATATATTGCTTTCCTTGATACTCTGTCAACTTCATGTTCTTATACAGTTTGTGATATATTCAACCAGAGCTTTGTCAAACTAGTATTTTTGTCAGCCCAATCTTAGAATCTGCTTTTATATATCAGAAGAATTCTAATTTCATTTTGATGACAGCCCCCGAACTCCAATTACAGTTCTATCCATTCCATTTCAACACTGCCGTTAGAATTATTATATTCTAAAATAGCAGCATTTAGCTTTTGAAGTTTTGAAGAAAAATAGTTAAATTGGAGTATTTACCTTTGCTCGGTCTAGCTTTTTTCCTCTCAGCAGTTTTGGTTGTTTTTGATGACAGAGTTCTGCTCTTGCTCTGTATTCAGTTCTTTTCTTTTCCAAGCTGATAACCAGCTTCTGATGATATAGCACTTTCATAAACACAAATGAGACTGTTCAACCTATGTTCCTTCATGCAATGCCTGCTGTTAATATTTATTCAAATGGTGGATTTAAGACTGACTGCACCTTCATGAACCTGGTATCACACAAAGCATGACTTGAAGCAGGGAGAGCTTTTGAGATTAGTTACAAGCAAAGCCTTCTCTCTTTATCTATCATTGTTTTCTGTACAACTACTTAGTTGCTGAGCTAAGTCGACTACCACCTTCCAATGTCAGCAGAAGTATTATTTTACTTTCACAAGTACCAAAATGTAGAGAATTTCTCACAGCTGTCACAGGACAAAGAGCAAGAATAACAAAAGCCTATACACATTATTTATTGATCTCATTTGCTTGAGCATGTGTGAGAGTGCACTCTCTTTCTCTCCGAATACAGAGTTTTCCAGAGATTATGCTGAGATTAAAAAGTACAGTGAAGTAGTTATGAATGGGAGACTTGGGGTCAAGCCAGAATTATAGTTTTGACTTTTCTACGTTTCTTGGCTAAGTTAATTTACCTGTTTAAATCTATTTTATCACATCATTGTGAGGATTGAGTAATAAAATAAGAAGTGCCAAATGTAAGACATACCACATGCAGAAGTTTACAGAATATCAAATCTTAGTAACATACCTCCTTTATATAGTTATAGTTGATTTGCGTTTTTCTCTTTTTGGATTATTTTCAGATAAGAAATCAATTTATGGGTCCCTTACTGAAATATTGTATTTAATGTCTAAACCACACTTTGCATCATAGAGAGAGAACATTGTATACTTGTGAACCACAGGAAATTTTGTATTTAAATTTAATATCCCATGCACAAAACAAAATAGTAGTAATTACCAGATTTTGCCATTAGAAGTATAACCCATCAAAACCAAGTTTCTTCTACTCGATGCCTAACTAGGAAAATGTGAAAGAGGTTACTGAGATGAAGTATTATTTTTTTCCTTCTATGACTTTGGAATCAACATTTGCAGAAAAATTAATCAAGAGAAAATTTTAGAACCTCTTCTTATTTGATTAATGCTCTGTGACTAAAATGCTATAATTTTTAGAAAGTGTTCATTAACTAATTTCCTGTGCATGGATAAATTTATTCCTACATTTTTTCCTCCTGAGCATTTGAAATTATCATCATTTTGCTCTACTGGTTTTATTTATTCTTTTATTCATGTTTTAAGGAAATAAGTAAGTTCTAGTTCTACAATTTTGTTTTTGGTTCACAAATAATTGGTCAATTAAAATATTTTTCTCACAAATCCAAGTTTTATTTAATATACAAGAATTTAAAATTCATCTAATGTTAATTTTATGAATACTTATTTGGAGCATAGCTCATAATGCAGGTACAACTTGAAAGTTTCTAAATTGAAGACTATGTGAAGAAAAATATTTAATATGCTTTCAGACAAACTTTGTTTTCAAATCTACATGTTTTGATCATCCCAAATCATATTCAAATTGAAAAATTTCTGCTATTTTAGAAATTTTATTTTTTTTTTATTTTTATTTTTTTTAAATATTTTTTATTTATTTGTTTATAATTATACAAGCACTGAGTACAGTCAGAAGTGCGGGAGGGTGAGAGAATTCACCAGAGCCAGAGCGGGGAGCAGAGCAGGCAGAAGGACCAAAGTACACTGCTGAGGGGAGCAGCGGGCGGCAAGAGAGGTCTGCACGCCATGTGGGACCCTCCTGCGGTGGCTGGGGAGCAGCCGGGTATCGAACCTGTGCTGCAGAGGCTGCGGGCAGCTTCGCAACCCAGCGCTCAACCGCTGCGCCACCAGGGAGGCCCTATTTTAGAAATTTTAAATTGAAGAATGTTTTTTTCCCAGGCTACTTGAAGTATGAATATACAAAGTTAATTACTAACATAAAATTTCATGAGAAAAGAAACATTTAGCTTCTTTAAAAAAAAAAAAGCAAACATCTATGTTAGAAGTTTTAAATTATAAATCAGAACATTGAAGTTGCATACCATAGTCCACCATAAATTTTGACAGACATGTCTGGTCTGCTTCTTGTACATGAAACTGGCACTACTAAATGCTCATAACCCAAAGTTAAAGACTTTATTGACTACTCAATTGCAGGTATAACAAAATACTCAGGTGTGACATATTCTTTGAATGTAACAGGAATAAGAGATTTCAATGGGATGTTGTTAACTTGCCAAGTCATGGCATTGAAGAGCAACTTTGCAAAACTGAAGAAAATAAAACTGTTCTGATATCAATAATGTTGCTTTTCTGTCCACTTTTAAATCATGTTTCCAACCAACACATAATACCTGCTTTCTGTCAAATTTCCTATAGAAAACTAATTTCTCACAGGAGAATCCCATTAAGTGTCTAATATGGCTCCTTTTTAATGAACGTATGTTTAATAATGACAGTACAACCTTATTGGCAGCCCCATTGGGTTAGAGGGGGGCTGGCAGACATGGCCCACAGAGGAAGTTGCAATTAATTCCCTTCCCCTTAGGTAGCAGCTTGTGCCTATTTATGTCCTTGAAGTTTTCAAAGTTACATTTTATATCAATAACTGGAGCGCTTTCAAAAAAAAAAAAATGGTCTGTTCTGATATGCTGCTAAAATTTCCCTGTTGCTTTTGAAAAATGCCAAATTGGAGGGGTAAGAAAAAAAATCTTGATGAAAAGTCAAAACACCTAGTTTCAGTAGTTAAGTAGACACAGCACATTCATACATATCTCTTTTTTCTGAAAGATATATTAATAAAAATTCTGTTTTATTTTTGTGTCCAAAAGAAAGTATTTTCTTATGGTAGGATGGCCATTTTGATAAAGTTAATTCTCCCAATCCATGAGCAGGGGATGTCTTTCCATTTCTTTGTGTCTTCTTCTATTACTTTTAACAAAATTTTATAATTTTATAATTTTCTTTGAATAGATCCTTTACCTCTTTTTTTTTAAATAATAAATTTTATTTTTATATTCCCCATACAATTGCAGCCCTCCCCATTCTGAACCCAATCCCTCCCCTCCCACCCCCGCCCCCCTAAAAGTGTCTCTGGTTCATAGTTTTTTGTTGATTTTGATTTTCACTTTCTTATAGTTATTCATTTTCCTGGTCCCTTATTTAAGTTTTCTAGATTCCTGCTATGAGTGAGACCATCCGGTATTTTTCTTTTTCTTTCTGGCTTATTTCGCTGAGCATGATCCCTTCCAGCGCCATCCATGTTGCTGCAAATTGCATGTGTTTATCTTTTTTGAATGCTGAGTAATATTCCATGGTATATATGTACCACATCTTCTTGATCCAGTCATCTATTTTTGGGCATTTGGGTTGTTTCCAAAGCTTAGCTATTGTAAACAGTGCTGCTATAAACATAGGGGTGCAGGTGTTCTTTGAATTGATGTTTCTGTGTCCTTTGGGTAAATACCTAGGAGTGGAATTGCTGGATCATATGGAAGCTCTATGTTTAGTAGGTCCAGAAATCTCCACACAGCTTTCCACAGTGGTTGGACCAGTTTGCACTCCCACCAACAGTGCAGAAGAGTTCCTTTTTCTCCACACCCTCGCCAACATTTGTTGTTGCTCGTTTTTTTAATATGTGCCATTCTCACTGGTGTAAGATGGTATCTCATGGTAGTTTTGATTTGCATTTCCCTGATGACAAGTGATGTTGAACATTATTTCATATGCCTGCTGGCCATTTGCATTTCCTCTTCAGAGAAGTTTCTTTTTAGCTCTTCTGCCCATTTTTTGACTGGATTATTTTCTTTGTTGTTGTTGAGTCTCATCAGCTCTTTGCAGATTTTTGTGATCAGTCCTTTATCATTAGTGTTGGGTGCAAAAATGTTCTCCCAGTTGATGGGGTTTCTCTTTGTTTTTGTTATTGTCTCTTTTGCTGTGCAGAAGCTCTTTAATTTGATGTAGTCCCAGCTGTTTATCTTTGCCTTCACTATCACTGCTTTGGGTGATGTGTCTGTAAAGATGTCTTTGATGTGCAAATCACGTAGTGTTTCGCCTATATTTCCTTCTATATATTTTATGGTTTCAGGTCTTATGTCTAGTTCTTTAATCCATTTTGAGTTGATTTTTGTGTATGGTGTGAGGTAGTGGTCAAGCTTCATTCTTTTGCATGTAGCGACCCAGTTTTCCCAGCACCATTTATTGAACAAACTTTCTTTGCTCCAATGCATAGTCTTTGCTCCTTTGTCAAAGATTAGTTGACCATAAATCTGTGGGTTTATTTCTGGATTTTCTATTCAATTCCATTGGTCTGTATGTCTGTTCTTGTTCCAATACCATGCAGTTTTGATGATTATGGCTTTGTAGTATAGTTTGAAGTCTGGGTGTGTGATGCCTCCATTCCCTTCTTTTTTTTTCAGGAGAGCTTTGGCTATTCGGGTTTTTTTTTGTGATTCCATATGAATTTCATCAATAATTGTTCTATTTCTTTGAGGAATGACATTGAAATTTTGATTGCAATAGCATTGAATCTGTATATTGCTTTTGGAAGGATGGCCATTTTAATAATGTTTATTCTTCCAATCCATGAGCAGGGGATGTCTTTCCATTTCTTTGTGTCTTCTTCTATTTCTTTTAACAGTGTTTTATAGTTTTCTTTGTATAGGTCCTTTACCTCTTTTGTTAGATTTATTCCCAAATATTTGATTTTTTTTGTTTCAATAAAAAACGGAGTACACATTTTTCTCAAGCGCACACGGATCATTCTCCAGGGTCGATCACATACTGGGGCACAAGACAAACATCAACAGATACACCAAGATTGAAATCATACCAACCATCTTTTCTGACCACGAAGGCATCAAACTAGAAATAAACCATAAAAAGAAGGCAAGGAACTTTCCTACCTCATGGAGATTAAAAACCACACTACTGAAAGACCACTGGACTAATGAGGAGATCAAAGAAGAAATTAAAAAAATTCTTTGAATTGAACGACAAGGAGGACACCAATATCCTAAATGTATGGGATGCAGCAAAAGCAGTAATAAGAGGAAAATATATAGCAATAGAAGCTCACATCAAGAAACAAGAAAGAACTCAAAGAAACAACCTAATCTCGAAGCTCAAAGATCTAGAAAAAGAACAACAAAAAAACCACAAAACCAGTAGAAGAAAAGAAATAATAAAAACCAAAGCAGAAATAAATGAAATTGAAACTAAAAAAACAATCCATAAGATCAATGAAACCAAGAGCTGGTTCTTTGAAAAAATCAATAAAATAGACAAACCCCTAGCCAGGCTCACAAAGGAAAAAAGGGAGAAAGCACAAATACACAGGATCATAAATGAAAGAGGAGAAATCACAACGGACACAGCAGAAATCAAAAGAATAATCAGTAACTACTATGAACAGTTATATGGAAACAAGTTCAACAATCTAGAGGAGATGGACAAATTCCTACAACTCTACAATCACCCAAAGCTAGATAAAGAAGAAATAGAACACCTAAACAGACCAATTACAAGCAGCGAAATTGAAATGGTAATCAAAAACCTCCCCAAAAACAAAAGCCCAGGACCTGATGGATTTACAAATGAATTCTACCAAACATTCAGAGACAAATTAGTGCCTATCCTTCACAAACTCTTCCAAAAAATTGAGAAGGAAGGGACAATACCAAACACGTTCTATGAAGCCAACATTACACTAATACCAAAACAGAACAAGGACAACACAAAAAAGGAAAACTACAGGCCAATCTCCCTAATGAACACTGATGCAAAAATCCTCAATAACATTTTAGCTATCAGAATCCAACAATGTATCCATAAGATAATTCACCAGGACCAAGTTGGATTCATTCCAGGGGCACAAGGATGGTTTAACATCCGAAAATCAATCAACGTTATCCAACACATCAACAAAAAGAAATATAAAAACCATATGATAATATCAATAGATGCTGAGAAAGCTTTCGACAAAGTGCAACACCCATTCATGATAAAAGCCCTGGAAATTCTTGGGATACAAGGAACATACCTCAACATCATAAAGGCCATCTATGACAAGCCAACAGCCAGTATCATTCTCAATGGTGAAAAGCTGAAAGCAATTCCATTAAGATCTGGAACAAGACAAGGATGTCCACTCTCACCACTGCTTTTCAATATAATACTGGAAGTCCTAGCCAGAGCAATAAGACAAGAGAAAGACATCCAAGGAATCCAAATAGGAAAAGAAGAAGTCAAGCTATCACTATTTGCAGATGATATGATAATATACATAGAGAACCCCAAAAACTCCACAGAAAAACTAATTCAACTCATCAATCAGTTCAGTAAAGTTGCAGGATACAAAATCAACACGCAAAAGTCAGTAGCCTTCCTATACACAAACAATAAATCTGAAGAATAAGAAATCTTTTTTTTTTTTTAATTTACTTATTTATACAAGCACTGGGTACCGTCAGAAGCACGGGAGGGTGAGAGAATTGACCAGAGCCAGAGCGGGGAGCAGAGCAGGCAGAAGGACCGAGGTACACTGCTGAGGGGAGCAGCGGGTGGCAGGAGAGGTCTGCGCGCCATGTGGGACCCTCCTCTGGTGGCCGGGGAGCAGCCGGGGATTGAACTGGCGCTGCAGAGGCTGCGGGCAGCTTCGCAACCCAGCACTCAACCGCTACGCCACCGGGGAGGCCCAAGTCCTTTACCTCTTTTGTTAGGTTTATTCCCAGCTATTTGATTTTTTCTTTCAATTATAAAGAAGAATATCAGATGACTTCACTTATAGAAGGAATGTAGGAGAACCAAATAAGGGACCAGGAAAAAATAATTATAATAAGTTAAAAACAAAATTAACAGGCAACTATTAATCAGAGACCCTCTGCAGGGGAGGGGTAGAGAGAGGGATCAAAACAGGGAAGGGAATGTGTCTTACACAAGGGACTATGGTGATGGTGCATGGGAGAATTGGTGGTGAGAATTTTGTGGGGTCTATACTGAGAGGAGAAAGCATGCATTACACAAAAAGGAAGAATGATGTAAAAAAATATATAAATTTTTTTTTAAAAAAGAAACTATTTTCTCCCTTAAGCTATGGAAACTGTAAGCATATGCAAGATTTAGCTGAATCTATGCCACTCACTGCCTCTAATGGAAATACTACATGAAAGAAGAAATACACTCATTAAATATAGCCAAAAAATCATATCATTAGCATGGATACTTCATGCACGAATATTACCTTATGCAAAGCAAAATAAAGCCAGCAACATGTAACATGCAGAATTGTTTTTTTTTTTTAGGTTTAATTTTAGGTTTACAGTTTTTATTTATTATTTTATTATTTTTTAAATTTTATATATTTTTACATCATTTTTCATTTTTGCACAATGTATGCATTTTCATCTTGGTTATAGTCCCCATACAATTCCCACCCCCTCTTGTTTTGATCCTGCTGCCCGCCCCCCGCCCCATAGTGTGTCTCTGGTTTATAGTTGCTTGTTGATTTTGATTTTTACTTTATTGTAATTAGTCTTTTTCCTGGTCCCTCATTTAGGTTTTCTAAATTCCTGCTATAAGTGAGACCATTCAGTATTTTTCTTGACCCCTAAAATTATAGCTAAATAAAATGGTTGTTTTGGGCTAAAAAAAAAAAAGTGAAAATATATCAAGGCATTTACTGAAGATTATGTGATACTGGATATAACATTTATATCAATAAAGAGTAAATTTACCAACTTAGGTAATACGTTTATATTTGTCCCTCTATATTTTTTCTTTCCTATTCAATGCATTATCTCTTAGAACAAATGTTAAAAGGGAATTCTGCACTGCCATAGCAACTATATCAACACATCGTATGAATGAATGATTACACATAAATACTTTTTGCAAGATAGCGCATATATTTAGCATTTACAGTTAGAAAGTGGTATACCAAAGAAAGGAGGGGCAATAGAAACATTCTATCCAGTGGAGAGGAAGGCTTCATCACTGACTTTTAGAACTGCAGGTACATGGTGACATTAACAACAAAAACAACAACTTTTAGGAATTTTTATCACTGTTTTTAAATTATTCAAGTGGACTCCCTCAGTGTCTGCACCTGGTATCCACTTCTTTGTATCCCACTGCTATTAGAAGTTGTCTTTAAATAAATCTCCACTTAAGATATTAAATTGCCAACAAATTCTATAAATGTCTCATTTATACATCCTACAACAAATTTCTGCCAATTCTGAACATTTTCACATATAAGATTTTCACATATAAGATTAATTATTCAAAGCTGAAGAATTATGGGAAAATATCAATAGAACCTCTTTAAAGGGGCATGGCTGACTGTAAAAATGACTAGTTATAAACATTGACATGCTTATTTTGAAATTCATTCAATAAACAATATTAAAATCAAGTGCTCTAGAAAGTTCAGTTGCACAAATTTACCCATCTATATGGTCATCTTTCCAATTAAAGTTAATAGTTAGATTGATTACAAGCTGTATTTCTCATTTCTTCCATTTTAAATGTACAAAATATTTGATGTGGACCAATTGATGTCCCCAGCCAGATACCAAATTAAAAGGGTCATTTTTAATTGACCCCTCGAGGCCCTATATCTCTACCTCTTCTCTGCTACACCTCTAATTCCTGTTTCTTGGAGACCTTATAATTCTTTCTCCAGAGGTTTTCATTCACTTTGTATTATGCCCTCTAGTCCCTGATCCAAAATTACTTTTGCCCCTGCGATTACATCCTATTTTGCTTCTCAGAAAGAAATGACATAGTATAAGCCTATTATTCCTTCTATCTGGAGAAAATTGGAAGAAAGCCCTCAGGACCTGTTAGAGAAGTAGAGGGTTCAAATGTTTTTCATCAATGTCACATTCAGAATATGAGGACAGTGGTGGTACTTTATTGGGGGTAATATCAACAATACTAACTGATGATTAGGATCAAGTTCAATGATCACTAAGAAGTAAGATGAAAATTATTTGTATACTGAATTTTATTTATGAATTATTATCAAAAGAAGCAAAAAGTCCATGTGGTCTACATGGTTCTGAGAATATTAACATATTGCTTATCATTTAGTACACCAGCATTATAATAGTTTTTTTTTTTTTTTTTTGTGGGACCCTCGCCTGCTGCCAGAGAACGAACCGGTGCTGCAGAGGCTGCAGGCAGCCTTGCAGCCCAGCACTCAACCGCTGCGCCACCAAGGGAGGCCCTATAATAGTTTTTAACTAAGACACTTTATATATTTCTCAAGCTATGAAAATTGGTGTCTAAAAAGACTTGAATCCAACCTTTATTTGGAAAGTAGAAGAATAAACGATCCCTAATTTAACCATCCACATACACATGGCAGACATCATTATTAAAAATAAATCAATAAAGTAACAAAATATCCAGCTATTAAAAAAACACAGAATAAGTTGTAGAAAGTATTGAACTGAGAAAGTAAGGTTCTAGTAGTTCTTTTAATAACCAGAGGGGGGACCTTAAACAAGTCATTTAAACTCTCTGTCTTTCAAAGTTCTTATCTATAGGGGCGGAGCAACATGGTGGCGAGAAGACGCTGCGAGTAAGATCTCCCATTAAAAAAAGTTAATAGGGAGGAAAAGCGGCAGGTCCCAGTGAGAACTGGGACACGGAAGATAAACGGGTGACTCCAGCAAACTGCCCGAAGAAGAAAGTGGCCATAAAAGAGGACTAGAAGGGAGGGAAGCGCAGAACCCTGCTCCCCTCCCCCGCCCACAGAGGCGGCACTCTCCGACCGGCAGAGAGGAGGGAAACAACAAACCAAAACGGCCAACAAGAACAAACGACGCAGCAAGCGGGACTGTGAGTGGAAAGGAACTATTGCAGCCACCACACCCCGTGAACGGGAGCTGCGGAGAACCCCGCAGGATTCGCCGCCGCGGTGAGCTAACGGCTCCGGGCGCCATTAGAGAAGAACAAAGACCCCGGGAGACGCGCACACAGCCCGGGCTGCCGGTAAGCTGGCGCGGAAAAGCAGCGCGCATGGCGCGCTTGAAAAGCAAATGCAGACCTGGATCGCGGCTGCCCAGGTCCCCGCGCCTGCGACCTAGGCTTGCGGGGAGACGCGCGGAGGTCCTCACTGTGGTGAAGGTCCCTCCCTGAGTAAGCAGGAACCAGGCGCCCAGGCACGGGAGCGGTGCAAAAGGCGCCATTCCCGCGCCACTGAACTGGGCTACAGCCCGCGTCCTGGAACTGAGGGCTTTGAACTGAGACCCGGGGCACGAAAATTCGGGGCGTGGGTTCTCCACCATGGTGGGGCACAAGGCAGACACAGCACCCCAAAGCTGTTGAGGTGTACCCTACCATTCCCGCTCTGTTCCCTGTCCCACGGGGTGGGGGGAGGCGAAAAACAGCCCCCCAAGGACAATAGGAGAGATCTCTGGCACCACCTAGCGACCAGGAAAAAAAAAGTCACTAACACCCCATAGAACAGGAAATTTCTTAAGACTGCTTGAAAAGGGCAGAAGGCTTCTGGAGGACCCAGTGGCCAGCCGGGAAGTTAGCCCACGCCAGGCCCCTTCCGACCAGCAGTCTGAGCCCACAGAGGGAGTAGGCACCCACGTCCGGGGCAGACAGGGTGCGCAGAAGAGTGTGCCTGAAACCGGAGGCGCAGGGACTGCATCCCGCTTCGCCATTTTAGAACAGGGACATTTCTTCAGTAAAAACTGCCTAAAACCAGCAGAAAGCTCCCCCAGAAGACAGAGATGGCTCCTGGAAGAGCCAGAGGGGAGCGGAGAAGTTCACCCAAGATGCCAGTCAGTCCGAGCAACACAGTGTCCCAACGCATACGACAAATTAGAAAACAGACAGTAGGGAGTAGAAGAACCACACGCAACCTAACAACTCCTCAGGAAAGAAGCACACCACAAAAAGAAAACCACTCCCCAGATTGCAACAACAGCAACTTGGAAGAACTTCTGAGCCTTCCAGAAAGAGAATTTAAAATTGCCATGATTAAAAAAGTGATAGATCAGAAGAAGGAAATTGAGTCCCTAAAGAGGGAAGTAAAAGAAATGCAGGAGATCAAACAATTAATGGAGGAACTAAAGAACTCTGGGAAAAGCAAGGAAAGCAGAATAGGTGAAATGGAAGAGCGAATAAGTACTCTTGAAGACACAGAAATAAAAAGAACCAAAACAGAAAAGGAAAGAGAAGTACGAAGGAAAAAGAATGAAGAAAGACTTCGGGAACTATCTGACTCCATGAGGAAAGGAAATATAAGAGTTATAGGAATTCCAAAAGGGGAGGAGAGAGATGTGGGAACAGAGAAAATATTCATGGATATAATTGAAGAGAACTTCCCAAATGCGAAGAAGGAGCTGAAAATTGATATACAAGAAGCAAGAAGAACACCAAACTTCCACGACGAAAGGAAAAACACAGCAAGACACATAATAGTAAAGCTCCCAAGAATCCAGGACAAGGAAAAAATAATGAAGCTGACAAGAGGGAAGAAACAGATAACATTCAAAGGAAAACCAATCAGGCTGACATCAGACTTCTCTGAAGAAACACTACGGGCAAGGAGAGAGTGGAGGGACATAGTCAACAGACTCCAAGAAAACAGATGCCAACCAAGAATACTCTATCCCGCAAAGCTCTCTTTCCTCCATGAAGAAAGAATATGGACCTTCCCAGACAAAGAGAAACTCCGGAATTTCATTACGACTAAACCCCCACTCCAAAAAATACTACAAGGAATCCTAAAGCCAGAACCTCAGAGGGACGAATAACAACGAAAGAACACCAAAAAAAAAAAGTTATTAAAAGAATAAATAAATAAAATCAAAGAAAAGACAAACATAATGGCAAATACAGATGCTAACATATCAATATTAACTCTAAATGTAAATGGACTAAACTCTTCAATAAAAAGACAAAGAGTTGCAACCTGGATTAAGAAACAAAACCCAACCTTTTGCTGTCTCCAGGAAACACATTTAGCTACAAAAGATAAAAATAGGCTCAAAGTTAAAGGATGGAAAACAATCCTACAAGCAAATGGGCCAAAAAAGAAAGCAGGAACAGCTATACGTATATCAGATAAAACAGACTTCAAACTCAAAAAAATAAAAAGAGACCCCAATGGTCACTACATTATGATTAAGGGGACAATACTTCAAGAAGAAATAACACTCATTAACATATACTCACCAAACGAAAGAGCACCAAAATATATCAAACAACTGTTGTCCTCTCTGAAAACAGACATCAGAGAAAACACATACGTAGTGGGAGACTTCAACACACCACTATCAACAATGGATATATCAACAAGACAAAAAATAAGTAAAGAAACTAAAGCTCTAAATAAGGACCTAGAGCATTTAGGCTTAACAGACATCTATAGAACACTAAACCCAAAAAAAACGGAGTACACATTTTTCTCAAGTGCACACGGATCATTCTCCAGGATTGATCACATACTTGGGCACAAGACAAACATCAACAGATACACCAAGATTGAAATCATACCAAACATCTTTTCTGACCACGAAGGCATCAAACTAGAAATAAACCATAAAAAGAAGGCAAGGAACTATCCTACCTCATGGAGATTAAAAGCCACACTACTGGAAGACCACTGGACTAATGAGGAGATCAAAGAAGAAATTAAAAAAATTCTTTGAATTGAATGACAAGGAGGACAACAATATCCTAAATGTATGGGATGCAGCAAAAGCAGTAATAAGAGGAAAATATATAGGAATAGAAGCTCACATCAAAAAACAAGAAAGAACTCAAAGAAACAACCTAATCTCGAAGCTCAAAGATCTAGAAAAAGAACAACAAAAAAACCACAAAACCAGTAGAAGAAAAGAAATAATAAAAACCAAAGCAGAAATAAATGAAATTGAAACTAAAAAAACAATCCATAAGATCAATGAAACCAAGAGCTGGTTCTTTGAAAAAATCAATAAAATAGACAAACCCCTAGCCAGGCTCACAAAGGAAAAAAGGGAGAAAGCACAAATACACAGGATCATAAATGAAAGAGGAGAAATCACAACGGACACAGCAGAAATCAAAAGAATAATCAGTAACTACTATGAACAGTTATATGGAAACAAGTTCAACAATCTAGAGGAGATGGACAAATTCCTACAACTCTACAATCACCCAAAGCTAGATAAAGAAGAAATAGAACACCTAAACAGACCAATTACAAGCAGCGAAATTGAAATGGTAATCAAAAACCTCCCCAAAAACAAAAGCCCAGGACCTGATGGATTTACAAGTGAATTCTACCAAACATTCAGAGACGAATTAGTGCCTATCCTTCACAAACTCTTCCAAAAAATTGAGAAGGAAGGGACAATACCAAACACATTCTATGAAGCCAATATTACACTAATACCAAAACCGAATAAGGACAACACAAAAAAGGAAAACTATAGGCCAATCTCCCTAATGAACACTGATGCAAAAATCCTCAATAAAATTTTAGCTATCAGAATCCAACAATGTATCCATAAGATAATTCACCAGGACCAAGTTGGATTCATTCCAGGGGCACAAGGATGGTTCAACATCCGAAAATCAATCAACGTTATCCAACACATCAACAAAAAGAAATATAAAAACCATATGATAATATCAATAGATGCTGAGAAAGCTTTCGACAAAGTGCAACACCCATTCATGATAAAAGCCCTGGAAATTCTTGGGATACAAGGAACATACCTCAACATCATAAAGGCCATCTATGACAAGCCAACAGCCAGTATCATTCTCAATGGTGAAAAGCTGAAAGCAATTCCATTAAGATCTGGAACAAGACAAGGATGTCCACTCTCACCACTGCTTTTCAATATAATACTGGAAGTCCTAGCCAGAGCAATAAGACAAGAGAAAGACATCCAAGGAATCCAAATAGGAAAAGAAGAAGTCAAACTATCACTATTTGCAGATGATATGATAATATACATAGAGAACCCCAAAATCTCCACAGAAAAACTAATTCAACTCATCAATCAATTCAGTAAAGTGGCAGGATACAAAATCAACACGCAAAAGTCAGTAGCCTTCCTATACACAAACAATAAATCTGAAGAAGAAGAAATCAAAAAAACCATCCCTTTTATTATCGAAACAAAAAAATCAAATATTTGGGAATAAATCTAACAAAAGAGGTAAAGGACCTATACAAAGAAAACTATAAAACACTGTTAAAAGAAATAGAAGAAGACACAAAGAAATGGAAAGACATCCCCTGCTCATGGATTGGAAGAATAAACATTATTAAAATGGCCATCCTACCAAAAGCAATATACAGATTCAATGCTATTCCAATCAAAATCTCAATGGCATTCTTCAAAGAAATAGAACAATTATTGATGAAATTCATATGGAATCACAAAAAACCCCGAATAGCCAAAGCTCTACTGAAAAAAAAAGAAGGAAATGGAGGCATCACACGCCCAGACTTCAAACTATACTACAAAGCCATAATCATCAAAACTGCATGGTATTGGAACAAGAACAGACATACAGACCAATGGAATTGAATAGAAAATCCAGAAATAAACCCACAGATTTATGGTCAACTAATCTTTGACAAAGGAGCAAAGACTATGCATTGGAGCAAAGAAAGTTTGTTCAATAAATGGTGCTGGGAAAACTGGGTCGCTACATGCAAAAGAATGAAGCTTGACCACTACCTCACACCATACACAAAAATCAACTCAAAATGGATTAAAGAACTAGACATAAGACCTGAAACCATAAAATACATAGAGGGAAATATAGGCAAAACACTACGGGATTTGCACATCAAAGACATCTTTACAGACACATCACCCAAAGCAGTGATAGTGAAGACAAAGATAAACAGCTGGGACTACATCAAATTAAAGAGCTTCTGCACAGCAAAAGAGACAATAACAAAAACAAAGAGAAACCCCATCAACTGGGAGAACATTTTTGCACCCAACACTAATGATAAAGGACTGATCACAAAAATCTGCAAAGAGCTGATGAGACTCAGCAACAACAAAGAGCTGATGAGACTCAGCAACAACAGTCAAAAAATGGGCAGAAGAGCTAAAAAGAATCTTCTCTGAAGAGGAAATGCAAATGGCCAACAGACATATGAAAAAATGTTCAACATCACTTGTAATCAGGGAAATGCAAATCAAAACTACCATGAGATACCATCTTACACCAGTGAGAATGGCACATATTAAAAAAACTAGCAACAACAAATGTTGGCGAGGGTGTGGAGGAAAAGGAACTCTTCTGCACTGTTGGTGGGAGTGCAAACTGGTCCAATCACTATGGAGAGCTGTGTGGAGATTTCTGGACCTACTAAATATAGAGCTTCCATATGATCCAGCAATTCCACTCCTAGGTATTTACCCAAAGGACACAGAAACATCAATTCCAAAGAGCACCTGCACCCCTATGTTTATAGCAGCACTGTTTACAATAGCTAAGCTTTGGAAACAACCCAAATGCCCAAAAATAGATGACTGGATCAAGAAGATGTGGTACATATATACCATGGAATATTACTCAGCATTCAAAAAAGATAAACACATGCAATTTGCAGCAACATGGATGGCGCTGGAAGGGATCATGCTCAGCGAAATAAGCCAAAAAGAAAAAGAAAAATACCGGATAGTCTCACTCATAGCAGGAATCTAGAAAACTTAAATAAGGGACCAGGAAAATGAATATAAGAAAGTGAAAATCAAAATCAACAAAAAACTATGAACCAGAGACACTTTTTGGGGGGTGGGGGGCGGGAGGGGAAGGATTGGGGTCAGAATGGGGCATTTGCAATTGTATGGAGGAATATAAAAACAAATTTTATTATTTAAAAAAAAAGTTCTTATCTATAAAATGATTGCATTTAAGCAGACCATCTTTAAAATCATTTTTACCTCTCAAATGTATAATTTTTTTAAAAGATTTATTTATTTATTTATACAAGCACCGGTGACAGTCAGAAGCACAGGAGGGTGAGAGAATTTACCAGAGCTAGAGCGGGTATCAGAACAGGCTGACTGACGATATACACTGCTGAGGGGAGCAGCGGGCACGGTAGGGGAGGTCTTTTGCGCCATGTGGGACCCTTGCTGGCGGCCGGGGATCAAACCAGCACTGCAGAGGCTGTGGGCAGCTTCGCAGCCCAGCACTCAACTGCTGGGCCACCAGGGGAGGCCCTCAAATGTATAATTTTTAATGTGGCCACTGTTTGACTTGTAACACCTCATTTAAAGATAGTCATCGTCTTTCTGTTTCTTCAAAAGATTATTTTTCTTTGTCTTAAATTTCCAAATGATTTTATAGTATTTTTAAAAGATTTTTAGGCATTTTCATAATGAAATTCTGATATTAATATTCTAATGTGTAGACACCACTGATTAGGTTAACCCTCTAGAATTTCAGATGGTATTGAGGGGAACTTGAATGTTAACAAAATTCCTAGGAGCTAATCATATGTAACTTAATTTGAACTGAGAATATTAATATATTGTACTCTGGATAAAGAAAAAATTGCCACCTCCTACTATGCTGCTTAATTTCATATGGTCAGTTCCAAATGTCAAGAGTTATGAAGATAGCCTCGCTAAAACTTATTCATGGTCTTAGAGCTAGCATGGCTAATATTCCATATCCACGATCTTGATAATTACTGATGTCTGACTTTAGTGTGCTTCAATGTAGCTATTTTTTAAAAAGTTAAGTCTTTTTTTCCCAATACATATAGTGTGAAGAAGTATGCTTTATAAAAATTTTGGCAAGATGAACATGTATATTAGAAATATTTTTCTTCCTAGACTTCACTCAGTATAGCAAATATTTATTACATGTTTACAAAAGTCAGGGGAGACACCAGTGCTAAATGTAGGCATTTATTATGACCACCTAGTCTCTCTCTCTTCATTATTTGAAGTTAGAAATTTATGAAATTTCATTTTCATTTTTTTAAATTTCTACTGTGAACAACATTATTGGGAATCCCAACTTTCCTAGTGATCATTCAGAGCAGCAACTGATTCTTATTTCTATATCTCTGGATGATTTTAATGTAGAAATTTTAAGGATTAATATATTTATGCATTTTCTAAAGGATAGTATTCAAATTCACTGGTAATTAATAGTTTTTTAGAACTATATGCTTAGAAACATCAGATTAGAATTCTGCGAGCATGATTTTTCAAGTGACTTCTCTCTCCTCTGAGAGTAGTAATATATAGGAACAGAAAATAAAATTAAAACAAATAAAACATGACTATTTCACTAATTCGAGAGATGGGAAAAAATGGACGGCTCTTGGCTTCAGTTCTATATTTCATGAGTAATAGGCTGTCTTATTCTCTTATTTTGCAATGTGCTATTCTGGATAAATTAAAGTGATTTTTTTATTTTGCAGATCCAGGTTTGGGGATTTTTTCTAATCAAACATAAATAGAAACACACACATCATAACAGCACAGGTCTTTGGAATTTGATTTTGAGTCTGTTCTGAGATCTGTCATATTCTAATTTAAAGTTACTTTTCTCAGCATTACTTCTCTAATCTATAAAATGAAGATAATAATACCTAGTTCATTGGATTCTGGAAAGTAAGCAAAACAAAACATGTGACATTCTTCTTTGCCTTTTGGCTAAGAGCAAGTATAGCAAAATATTTGTAGCAGAGTGAAACTGTTACTGGACCAGTTGTTCACAGAATTCCTCTAATGAATAGAACTGCCTTTATTTAGAAAAAGTAAACTATTTCTTTTAGCTGGACACATTGCAACTTATTGATTATACACGAACATTTTATTAATCATACACAAATCCCTCCACTTATTAAAGGTGTCTGGGATGGAAATTGTCAATTATGGAGATTCTCAGTGTATTAGGAGATTGAGTTGGGGCAAACACATCCCAGTAGCTAAAGGTCTCATGTGCTCTCTGGTTCTGATGATCCAGGGGGCGCATAGTCTTTAGAAGTCTGCAGTCTGTCCATCATCCTGTTGCTATAGTCAAATTCATTGTCATTCCGGGAAATAAGCTTGACAACATGGTTATTAAGAGCAGTGGCAGCTCTATCATCAAAGGTGGACTGGTAGGAGTTTATCGATTGAAATTGATGAAAGTCTGTAGCATTAAATGACTGGAAATATTTCATTTGAAGGTGACCAAAAGACTCTGAAGAACAGAAATAACTAAATTTAAGTTCTTGGTATTCTTGCAATACAGAATTCCTCTACTTATTTGAACCTTTAGTAAAGTATTCAACAATGTCTTTTTTGTGAATGGTTTACAGAAAAGAAAAAAGTATTGGTATGGTATTAAAGAATAAGTTTCAAATGTTAAATGAAAGAAGGAATTTAGAGCCAGGAGTGAAAAAATAAGTCTCCAGGAGAGCAGGAATCTTGGGGAGTGCCCTAGGCTCCAAAATATGAGTAATATGTGGTCAAATTAATTTATCTAAATGTCAAAAGCCTGAGTGAATTCTGCCAATATTTTCTTAATATATAGTTAATCTGTTAAGCTCTCAATAAATATCAACTGCCATTGTACAAAGCATAGGTAAATGTTGGCTTGTACTCAAAGAGTGATTGAACTGAAAAGAGAAAAAAGATAAATAAAGTTTGAAATACGCTTTCCTTTTTTCTTACAGTTGAAAATTTTGATCTGTCCATGACACTTCTAGAGAAAATCCATATGCTTGGTTGCTTCCTCCAGAACACTGAGTTTCTTGAAGGTAGGACATATTCAGTATTGATTGCTAGATTATTATTGCTCACCACAAGACATGGCCTGTAACAACGTCAAAAGAAATACAATTAACAAATGCTTAAAATGATACCCCAATAATATGAAAAGATAGGGAAACCCTTTTCATGTACCTTTTTTCCATTTGTATGTCTTTTTTGGAGAAGTGTTGGCTCACATCCTCTGTCCGTATTTTATAATCAGGTTGTTTTTTGTTGTTGATTGTTTTTTGTTGTTGAGTTCTGAGTTCCTTATATATATATAGGATATTAACCCCTTATCAGATGTGTGATGTGCAGATTTCCTCTCCCATTCAGTAAGATGCCTCCTTGTTTTATTTTAATTGTAGTATTTTTTATTTTATCTTTTTTTTAAATTTATTTTTATATTCCCCATACAATTGCAACCCCCCTCATTTTGACCATACGTAATCCCTCCTTTCCCCACCCCACCCATAGTGTGTCTCTGGTTCATAGTTGTTTGTTGATTTTGATTTTTTCTTTTTTATAGTTATTCTTTTTCCTGGTCCCTTATTTAGGTTTTCTAAATTCCTGCTATGAGTGAGACCATCCGGTATTTTTCTTGTTCTTTCTGACTTATTTTGCTGAGCATGATCTCTTCCAGCGCCATCCATGTTGCTGCAAATTGCATGTGTTTATCTTTTTTGAATACTGAGTGATATTCCATTGTGCATATGTACCACATCTTCTTGATCCAGTCATCTATTTTTGGGCATTTGGGTTGTTTCCAAAGCTTAGCTATTGTAAATAGTGCTGCTATAAACATAGGGGTGCAAGTGCTCTTTGGAATTGATGTTTCTGTGTCCTTTGGGTAAATACCTAGGAGTGGAATTGCTGGATCATATGGAAGCTCTATCTTTAGAGCTTTAGGTTGAGGAATCTCCACACAGCTTTCCATATGACTCCTTGTTTCAATGATAGTTTTTTTTTTTTCCTCTATGTAGAAGCCTGTTTAGTTTGATGTAGTCCCATTGGTGTATTTTTGCTTGTTTCCCTTGCTATTAGAATTCCCAAAACACATCTTTAAGACTGATGTCAAGACCATATCACCTATGTTGTCTTCTATGTACTTCATGGTACATAGGGCCTTTAATCCATTTGAATTTATTTTTGTATATAGTGTTAGTAGTCTAGTTTTATTCTCTTTCATGTAGTTATCCAGTTTCCCAGTACCATTTATTGAAGACAGCTTCCTTGCTTCATTGTATACCTTGGGCTCCTTTGTCATGAATTATATGTGTGGATTTCTCCATGTATGTGTGGGTTTATTTCCAGTGTCTCAAATGTGTTCCATTGATCCGTGGCTGTGTTTTTATTCCAGAACCATTACCTCTTTGTAGTATAGTTTCAAGTTGGGGAGTGTGATATCTCTATTTTTGTTCTTTTTTGTCAGGATTGTTTTGGATATTTACGGACTTTTGTAGTTCCAAATAAGTTTTATGATATTTTTGTCCTCTTAAAGAGTGGCATTGAAATTTTGATAAGGATTACATTGAATCTGTATATTGCTTTAGGTAATATGGTCATTTTAAAAATGTTAATTCTTCCAGTCTATGAGCATGGGATATGTTTCCATTTCCTTGTGTCTTCTATTTCTTCCTTTTGGTGTATAATATACAGGTTTTTTACCCCTTGGTTAAATTTATTCCTAGGTATTTAATTCTTTTTGATGCAATTCAAAAGGAATTATTTTCTTGATTTCTCTTTTTGCTAGTTAGTTGTGTATAGAAACAGATTTTGTATATTGAATTTGTAGCCTGCCACTTTTACTATGTTTATTATTTTATTTTTTTAAAGATTTATTTGTTTATACAAGAGCTGGGGTACAGACCAGAGTCTCGGGCGGGTGAGAGAATTCACCAGAGGGGGAGCAGAGCAGGCAGATGGACCGAAAACACTGCTGAGGGGAGCAGCAGGCGAGACAGGAGAGGTCTGCCATGCCTTGTGGGTATCTCCCTGGCAGCCTGGTAATCGAACCTGTGCTGCAGAGGTTGTGGACAACTTCACAGTGCTGCGCTCAACCTGCTGTACCACCGGGGAGGCCTGTTTATTATTTTAAACATGTTTTTTTTTTTTTAACTGGCGTCTTTGGGATTTTCTGTGCATAATGTCAAGTCATCTGCAAATAGTGAGCGTTTTCCTTCTTTTTAAGGCTACAATAATCAAAGCAGAAACAAACTGAATAAAGACAGAAATATACACCACTGGGATAAAAATAGAGAGCCCTAAATTAAACTCTCATATACAATGCCAGCTGATTTTTGACAAGGGTACCAGGACCAATGGGGAAAGGATAATCTCATCAACAAATGGTATTGGAAAAACTGGATATCTACATGCAAAAGAATGAAATTGGACCTTTATCTTATGCTATATAGAGAAATTAACTCAAAATGAATTAAAAGTTTAAATATAAGAACTAAAATTATAAAAAAAAAAACCTGCAAGAAAACATAAGGGAAAGCTTCAGCACACTGAAATGAATGCTGATTGTTTTTGATGTGACATAAAAAGCACAGGTAGCAAAAGCACAAATAGACAAATGTGAATACATCAAACTTATTAAAGACTTCTGCCTAGCAAAGGAAACAATCAAGAGAGTGAGAAGGCAATGTACAGTATGGGGAAAATATTTGTAAGATATATGCTGGCTAAAGGGTTAATGTCCAGAATATATAAAAGAATTTCTGAAGCTCTATAACAGAAAGCCAAATTACATACTAAAAATGGCAAAGGACTTGAAATGGCACTTTTCCACAAAAAGATAAACAAATGGTCAAGGGGCATATGAAAATGTGTTCAACATCATTAGGGAACTAGAAAACAAAGCTACAATGATATACCACCTAACACCTCTTATGATTGCCACTATCAAAACAAAAACAAGGAATGTTAGCTAGGAGGTAAAGAAATTGGGGCCTTTACACACTGTTGGAAAGAATGCAAAAGTATGTAGTCACTATGAAGTACAATATAAAGCTTACTCAAGAAATTAATATTAGTGCCACCATATGACCAATTCCATTTCCAAAAATATTCAAAATATTAAGACTTTTTTGTACAATCATGTTCATTACAACACTATTAACAATAGCCAAATGTGGAAAACAACTTAAAAGTCGATTAATGGATAAATGAATAAAATGTGGTATATACAGACAATGGCATATTTTTCAGCCATATGCATTTACATTCTGACATATGCTACAATATAAATGAAACTTGAAAACATTACAGTAGGTGAAATAAGCTAATAACAAAAAGAAGTACTGCAGCATCTCAGGTATATGAGTTAAAATAATCAAATTGTCAGAATCAGAAAGCAGAATTGTGGTTTCCAGGGACTAAGGGAGGAGGGTTGGGGTACGTATTTCTCATCATATAGGTCATGCAAGATGAAAGTCTTCGGAATCTGTTGGATAACAAAGTGCATATAGCTAATAATAGTATGATGTACATTAAAAATATACATATATATTTACAGATTGGTTGCCGATTTGCATGACACATCTTTACTATTTAAATGTTGAATTGTAAAAACTCCTACCAAACTCTGAAAGTAGCCACACATTATCACTGTTAACATTCCAAATATTATAGAGAAATCACTTCAACTTTCATCTTCAATTTTGTCCCCTGGTAAATAATTTGGGTTTACTCCAAAGGTGCAAGGTAGCCGAATGTTTATATAAATCCAATATGGATTTCATAAGATACAATTAAAAACCTACAGATAGTGCAAGATGAACAAATCAATGATATGAGGTCTATGTAATAGTCCCCAAAAATTACTCTTAGATTTTTTAAAAAATATTATTTTTTAAAATGTTCTTCCCTATCCACATTCCTTATGTCCTATTGCCTCTCACCCTCACCCACTTCCCACTTTAAAAACATTGAGGGTAAATATATACTATACGTTGTGATACAGATCTTCAAATTGTGCTGAGTAATTCACTTGATGCTTGCTGTGATGAAACAGCAAAGAATAGCGTTGGGGAAGCAGCTATCGCGAGACCCGCCCTTCTCGGTATTGCCCAGGGTCGTGGGCTTGGAACATTTCCTTATAGGGAGGTCAAGTGCGGAGCTATCACTCTGACAAGAAACGTTAGAACTCTTTCTGTTTGAATGAGCAGGAAATTTCTTTGTGTTGCTCCCTACAGGAGCCATCTAATCTGCCTCAGCAGTTAACCTGCCCTTGGCAGATATGGAAGAGTCTTTGCCTGCAACAAGATGGATCCTTGCAGTGCCCTGGCTACCTTGGCTATTGGAGAGACCCATGGGCCTTGGGATATTGGCGCACACCACGGAGGCTGTTCTTGTCGTGTCTCTTCTTTTGGTGAGTAAAGTGATGTTGCCCTCAGCTCCTTGTGGGCAGAGGTCTGTTACCCTTCTCGTTTCGGTGGGAGTGCTCACCAGTGATTGGTAGTTGGATTTTCCTGCATGTTAGTATCAGTGACTGAAGAGAATGTATTGAATTCAGAGGGGATGAAATTAGCAAGTGAAGTGTGTAGAGGTACTTGAAATAGTTTTTTGAATCTGCAGTTGCTGGTCAAGTTAATAGGTCATCCTCTTAAGACTAGCTTCTCAAATGTTAGTTTGTTAGTTTGTATTTTTCATAGAAAGGGAAATTGGTGGCAAAGCCAAACTATAATCAATGTTTTCTTCTGCTTTATGAGGTAATAATAATTCGTGAAGGAACGCAATGTTTTGTGAGATGATGTTTTTAAAGCGCCAAATACATACTGTGTACTTGATTTACATTCCTTTTTCTGGTAGGAAGATCGTGGGTATTGTGAAATGTGGTATTTAATGTTTCTGCAAACCAGAATTGCTTGCCTATATAAATCATATATGAAATCCAGCAGTGAATTGAGTGCAAAGTTAAATAATTAGCTAGATTCTTCTGTATACTTCCTCAGGAATGGCTTATTTTCAAGACTGATTAGGTTATTGTAAAACAGAGTTTATAGTTTCCCATAGCTTTGTTGGCTTTTAAAAGTGTATACTTTTCTATTTGTTTTGACTAAAGCTTAATATGTAGCTATTCTGTTACTTAGCTACTGGATTCCAATACTTATCTGAGAAGAGAGAGCACAAATCCACCCAGAAACAGTTACCAGAATATTCATAACAGCTTTATTCATTGTAGGGCCAAACTGAAATAATTCAGATGACTATCAGGAGTGTAAATAACTGTATAAATAAACCTTGTATATGCAATATATTATAGGGCAATAAAAATTAATAAATATTGTTTCATGAAAACACATGAATCAGTGTTACAAATATAATGTTTACTGGAAAGAGCCACACATAAAGAGTACCTACTGTATGATTCCATTTTTAGAAAATTCAAAAACTGGCCAAATTAACCCATTGTAACTGAAGTAAGAATATTGGCTTCCAGGGGCTTCCCTGGTGGCGCAAGGGGTTAAGGCACAGCACAATGAAGCAATCCATAGCCTATGCAGCATGAGTTCGATCCCCGGCCCGCCAGGGAGCTGACCCACATGGTGCAGCAGACCTCTCCTGTCTCACCCGCTGCTCCCCTCAGCAGTGTATTTCAGTCAGTCTGCCTGTTCTGTTCCCCACTCTGTCTCTGGTGAATCCTCTTATGCCCTTGCATCTCTGGCTTGTACTGCAGCTCTTGCATGCATAAATAAATAAATGAAAAAAAAAAAGAATATTGGCTTCCAGACATGGTGTCTATAATGGGAAGGGACATGCTGGAATATGAGAGGATGTGGTTATGTCTGTATACTTTCCTGATGTAAGTTTTCTCCAAATTACTCTGTTGACAGAGTAGCAAATTTGCTAAAATGAACAAGGCAAAAACTTGCTAAATTTGAAGTAAGTTTAGTGTCTGTTTCCTAATTTCCTTCAGATACTCAGAACATTCTTAAATTCACTCAGAATCTCACAGCTTTGACTCTGAAACAGCCTATTTTATTGATGTTATTATTGCTAATTTTATGTACGAATGATTTCCATCCATTTTTGTCCTCCCATAGGAAGCTTTGTGTACCAGAAATTGTACTAGATTCAGGTTTAGGAGATTCTGAGATTGAATATTGGCTCCTCTACATACAATCTAGTTTACATTAATGTTGTTTTTTAATTATTAAATTATATTAAAATTTCCTCATTCTGTAGAAAAGGAAAAATATAATTATAGTATGTTATGACAAACGGTATGAGCATATTTATATATTTACTTCTAATCTTCATTTCTCTGTGTATTTTACTTTACTGCTATAGTGTGTGTTCTCTGATGCTTTCCCACTTCACATTTTAACATTATCACTTTGACATGTTACTCAATAGCCATCATAATTTTTGTTTCTGTATCAAACATTTTTATAACTACCAATAATTTCATAAATTACCAGTTGTTATATGAACCAATATCCTTCCTTCCTTCTCTCCCTCCCTCCATCCCTCCCTCTCTTCTTCCCTCACTTCCTCTCTCCCCCTCTTTCCCAGTCTCTCCTTTTCTCCTACCTTCCTTCCATTATATTCCATATCCTCTTGCTCATTTATTTCTTTAATTTTAATTCCCAGCTCTACCCACTTGATTGTAATTTATGAGAACAAAGGTCTTACATGTCTGATAATATTGTAGGTATTGTGTCATTATTTAACTCACTAATTTAATTGATGAAAAATAAGTCATTGATTAGAAATATCTTTAACCATTCATTATTTGACACTACTATAAGAAATATGTGGTCAACACCTTCTAATTTTATATTTTGAAACATTTCACAGACTTGGATAGATATGTCAGAAGACATCAATTTTTTAGGACATAAATTTTTTTTGAAGATTTATTTATTTATTTATTTATTTATACAAGAACCGGGGTACAGGCCAGATGCACGGGAGGGTGAGAGGAGTCATCAGAGACAGCGGGGAACAGAACAGGCAGACGGACGAAATACACTGCTGAGGGGAGCAGCAGGCACAGCAGGAGAGGTCTGCCGCACCATGTGGGACCCTCCCCAACCAGCCGGCCGGGATCGAACCAGCACTGCAGAGGCTGAGGACAGCTTCACAGCGCTGCGCTCAACTGCCTGCACCACCAGGGGAGGCCCTAGGACATAAATTTTTTTTTAAGCAAATCATTTGACTATTTTTTTTTTTTAGCTTTTTGTTTTAAAATTACTAGAAATTCATTGGAGGTCACAAAATATTATAAGAGGTCCTGAGTACCTGCACCCATTTTTCCCGATTGTTACATAGTATCTTACATAGTGTTTAATATGCTGCCTATGAGGGTCCATGTTACAAACTAGCTTGTTGTCTTAAGAAGCATTAGTTTATTAATGTAGTCTATGACTGCACAAAAAAAATAAATGATAAGATAGCAGTGTATAGATGGTGCTGGATTGTGCACAAAGGCCTAGTGTTCGTATGAGAGAGTAAAGAGCTGTATTGATTGGCCCATAGCAGTAGGTGGGTATGAATGACATGAGATAGCCATAGGGAAATGTGGTTATTTAAGTTTGTGGTCATAACATGCACTGAAATATTATTTTGTACTCTGAAGTGCTGAGAATTTAAAGGTGGGCACTAAAAATAAAAGACGTGAAAATTGAAGAGGAAGGATGTAAAGCTCTGGGTAATTGAATCATTATATGTTCAGAGAGCAAAATAACTTTTAGATTCTTACATATCACATGATTTTTGGAAAACTACATGTTGTAGAGGAGACTGAAATACAGTAATAAGAAAGAGTACTCTAGGGGCCTCCCTGGTGGCGCAAGGGGTTAAGACACAATCTATGAAGCTACCCACCTCTGAAACATGAGTTCGATGCCCCACCAGGGAGCTACCCACATGGTGCAGCAGACCAATCCTGACTCTCCTGCTGTCCCCTCAGCAGTGTATTTCAGTAGATCTGTCTGTTCTGTACGCTGCTCTGTCTCTGGTGAATTCTCTCACCCTCCCACCCCTCTGGCCTGTACCCCAGTTCTTGTATGCATAAATAAATAAACTTTAAAAAAAGAAAGAGTACTCCAAAAACTCTTACAATACGAGAAACTAATTTCTATAAAAATTAGTTTATTCACTAACTTCATAATATATTAGAAATTGATTTTTCCTTCAAGGTAGTACCAATTACAAAGTCTTATTTAATTTATTATTGGTCCAAATGTTATGTTGAATTGTCAATCAAAAAGAATATTGAAGACTGAGTACCCTGAAGGTAGAGTTACTATTATATTATACCATACTACATTATATTAGATAATCTTAGAGTTACAAAAAGAAAAAAAGTCATTCACTTAATGAAAGCTACAACTGTTATTATAATATTATAAATAGATTATCTGGCCTTTAAGGAATCTTCTATAAATAAACTCATATAAATCAGGTGCTATCACAATCCAAAAAAGAACTAAGTAGATCCAAAAAAAGTAAGTTCTTAACTGTTATGATTTTCATCAGAACTAAAATTTTCCATGCATCTGACTTCTGTGTCTATGGGCAAATGTATGTGTGCATGTGTTTGTGTGGTTTTCTGTGTAAGGGTCTAGGCTTTGAAAAAAATGGGGAGAAAAAGAAATGTTCATTGGACAGTTTGCATCAGGGACCTTAAGCTCTTATGATAGAATAGTTCAAGCCTGTGATCTAGAGAAGACAATTGAAGGTCTGAGACAGAATTCACCATCATAATTAGTTTAAACAGTAATTCTAAGGTCAGAAACTAAACCTTTAAACAGAGATAAAGAAGCAGTAATTTAAGAAGTAGAAAATGAAAGTAAGTACTGAAATATCTTGCAAACTGAAAGAGTAAAAGCATCCTAAAATAACCCCACGCAACCAGTCAACAATGTCAAATGCTGTCGAAAATTTGAGATTGAGTACAAAAAAAATTGGCTTTTGTTCTTATGGCATTAATTGCCTTCAATAAAGCAGCTTTGGGGAATTGTGGGGCTAGAAAAAAATATGAAATTAAGGGGTGGAAGAGTTGTGTTTAATGAAGACAAGTAATAGTCAATTCCTATAAGAATTAGTTTATTCACTAATTTACTTATTCATTCACCAAACACCTGATTGCTCTTTGTGTTATATATAGTATCACATGCTGGACATACATTTACATAGAGACATATAATTTAATCAAATACTCATATATATAAACTAAATGAATTCTGAAACTGGTAAGTGGCATGGGTGAGGAGTATATGGTTCCATGAGAGTGTTGGGTATGAAAATTTGAACGAGGTTTGGGATAATGCTCTGAGGAAGTGGTAACAAACTTCAGGGAAATGTAAAGCTTCAAGATGGGCAACTAGAGGAAATAGCAATGCCAAATGATTTTATTTAATTTGTAAACAAACCACATAGAAACTTACACATATACCAGGCAAAGGAAAAAGAAAAGGAGCTACTATAATTTTTGTGTAAGTGTATGGGGGAGCGGCAATTGGAGTGCTTTTAGAAAGGATCTAAAAGTGTGTCAGAAAGAGTGTGTTCTGACAGGATCTTCAAAATTTCAGGGTCAGGAACTCAATTTGATGCATAATTTGCAGTAGTATTCACTCTTGATGTTGCACCTTCCATAGGTTTTGATAAATATATAATGAAATGGCTTCTTTTACTTAGTAATATGAATTTAAAGTTCCTCTGTGTTTGCCCTGTGACTTGATAGCTCCATCTTTTATCACTAAATAATATTCCATGTCTGTAGGTATAACACTTTATTTATCCATTCATCTACTGAAGGGTATCTTGATTGCTTCTAAGTTTTGTTACTTATGTATTAAGCTGCTGTACACATCCATGTGCAGGTTTTTGTGTGGGCATAACTTTTCAGTTCATTTGAATAAATACCAAAGAGGCAATTATTGGATCATATGTTAAGAATATGTAGAGTTATGTAGGAAACTGCCAAACTTTCCCAAGTGACAGTACCATCTTTACTTTCCCACTGTCAGTGAAGGAGCGTTCCTGTTGATCCAGTTCCTCACCAGCATTTGGTGTGGTCAGTGTTTGGGATTATTACTGTGTAATAGATGTCTGTGATAGGCACTTTTGAAGGGTAATTTCATTCAATACTGAATTCCTGGTTGTTGGGTATTTTTTCCCCCAACACTTTAAATACTTCATCCTCTTCTCTTGTTTTCATATTCATTGTGATATTTGAGATTTACTATACTATTTCTGAGGTCCTGCAACCAGATCATGAGGTGCCTTCTCAATCATTAAAGACTATAAATTGTGTTCACTGTTGCCTTACAGTGAAATGTCATTTTGTTGAAAAGGTGTAATTCATATAATGTATATATAGTAATTGTCAGCTAAATAGAAGAATAAATGAACTGAATCATCCAATTAACCATTTAGACAAGTGAAGATATATTTGGATCCAAGGTACTCAACTTACTCTTACGAATCACTTAGAGGGAGTTTGCTCACTCTGGTGTAATGAACACTTATTACTTTTAGAGGTGCCCCCTGAGATGATACCCAGGCAATCTCAGCAAGGTGCTATTTTTACATTGCTTCATTCAGATGACTAAATGTTATAAGGAGTAATTTGTCTTGGATTAGCAGAAAATCTTATTATTATCTTTATTAAAGGAAGGTTTAAAAAAACAAAGTTGATATTTTCATTTCCTTCATTATTTTATTTAGCTGTCTTAAGGCTCCTTGCATGTGGCTGCTCAGAGGAACACTGGGGCCTCCTGGGCCAGCTCCTTGCTGTGGCTCCCCAGAGCATAGGCGGAGAAGCCAGTGCGGTCCTTAACCAACATGGAGAGCTCCCAGTGGATCTCACCTTGCAACATCTGGGACCTGTGTCCCAGTGCTGCTGCAGGTTGCCTCACCCCCTCCCCATTGCATTACTGCACTCGGCCTGGCTGAAGAGATACCAAGAGCAGTGTGCCCATGAACTCATTTCCCCATTCTATTTGCTAAGTAAGCCCTGCTGTTCCATGAGCTGAGTGGCCTTGCCATTGTTAGCACAGAGGTGAGAACACACAGACGGTAACCTTTCCCCTCCTTGGCACTGTGCTTAGTACCATTTTAGCACTGTTTCAAAATTACTTACATATGCAAGACTACCTCCATCCCCACCCTTTTGTAATTGTCCATCAATAGCATTCTAGAAAGTGAGTTTTTTACACATATCCAATTTAAATAGAAAATTAAGACCATATCAGAATGACAGATTATTCAAAGGCACTACCAAGAAGTTAGTTTTTGGATAGAGAAGAATGGTCTTTGATATCTGAAATGAAAATTGTAGTGGTATTAAATAGTAGTATGTCCATATTGTTTAGCGGTACCGAAATCCTGCCTTTGTCCCAGGCCATCTCTGGAGGTTTCATTCGAAAGCTGTATGCTTGTGTGAAAATGCTAAATTAGATGTGAATTTTCACTCTTTTATTACTAGCTAGGTCAATATAAGCTGAAATACAAGGACCGCTCACCTTGCTGAATTAGAGTATGCACAGCAGAAAGGAAGAAAAGATCAGATGTGTGCCTCAGCCCAAATCTTGGGTTTACAACCAGCCTTTCACTAAACTCAAAATTACAAGATGGCCCAAGTATAAAAGAGCCCTTATGAAAGAATATGCTAAATAGCCTAACTTTGTGATGATGCCACATGGAAGAGGAGGAAGAAGGATAAAGAGATTCACGATCATTTATCGCAGTTACTGCTCATTAGTACTTGTGACTTAATCACTTTTCTAGCATCTGAAAAATCAAATTATCATTTCACACTCTTTAGTTTGGGGAGTAAAGTGGGAAAGAAGTGCGCACAAAAGTGGATCGGGAAGCAGCCAAAAAAGTAAGAGTGTTTCCTCTTCCCTCATTCGTTTTCTTTTCACTTAAGTCAGTAAGTTTAACAGCCAAGCCCATGAGATGGTTGTGTGTGTACCTCTGGAGAATATGGATGAAATAAAGACATCCTACTATATTTGGCAGACATTTTGTTCATAATTTGCCACAGCTCCTATTGCTCCTTCTTGGGACTATGTAATAACCATTCTAGTTGATCATACCCAAAGTATGCCACTTTACTATCTAAGGTGAATAAGAGAGGCCTCCTTGGTGGCACAGGGGGTTAAGATGCACCCTATGAGGCTATCTGCAGCCACTGCGGCGCAAGTTTGATTCCTGGCCAGGGAGCTACCCACATGGCACAGCAGAACTCTTCTGTCATGCCTGCTGCTCCCCTCAGCAGTGTATCTCTGTCAGTCTGCCTGTTCTGTTCCCCACTCTGCCTCTGGTGAGTCCTCTCACCCCCTCCCCTCCCTGCCGCACCTCTGGCCTGTACTGCAGTTCTTGTATGCATAAATAAATCTTTAAAAAAATAAAGTGAATATGAGGGTGTATTTCCCAAACTCTTATCAACAATAAATATTGTTAAAAAGAGAAAATAGTCAATATCATAGTTGAAAAATGCCTTAATTTCACTATTTGATTTCTAGGGAATTTAAACACATTTTTGTATTATGTGTATTATTTTAATGTGTATTTGTCTCGTATTGATGTTTATGAGCTCAGAAATAAAAAATAATACTACAAGTCCCAAATGCAAGTAACCCTTGATAAATAGATGTGGGGGCAATGGCTGTTTTCTAGTGCCCCTTATTTTGTACTGAGTAGGTTGTTATTTCTCTACACCACTTAGAAAATAGACTGCAATAATAAGGAACTCTGAACCATCAAACTTTAGTTTTAAACCTAGGATTATGGTAAAGAGGGCATTCATACTATAAAAACTAAAAGGGGGGCATTTAAAAGTGTATAGTATATTGATATTTCTGTTCTAAAGAGTCATTAATTACTTGAAAATATTTTCTGGTTCTGCTTAGATAATAGAATCAAAGTATTTGAATGAGATATGCTCATGCATATTACTCTAATTTTCCCCACTGGTTTTCACCAAGGTAGGGTATCAATTGAGTTTACAGGTTTATCAGTCACTTGCAGCACTGTTTACATTATAGGGGCTTCTTTAAAACCCATGTCATGGAACCAATTTAATTTTCTGCTCAAGAGCACTGTTCAATTTACATTTAATATGTTCTGTTGTTTGAGATTTAGGTTTTTTTCAGAAAATAGTTTCAACAGAACACTTCCTGAGGCAGTTATAAATTCTAAGTTGCAAAATATCAGTGAAGAAATATAGACAAGTGTCTGTTCATTAATTAAGCCCAGTATGAAAATTAATTCTTGAGTAGAAGTTACAGAAAGGCAAATTTTGGTTCAAAACACAGAGAGTAGTTTAATAATTTTAACTGCTTAAAAATAAAGGAACAATTTCTTATAAGGTAGTGAGTTCTTAATCACTGTCAATGCTAAATGTCCAGAGACTCAATTGTTTTAGCAGGAGAGTCTGCTGGGGGTGAGAGGTTGACCTAAACTTGTGTCTATATAGAGTCTGATTAGGCTCTCCACTTCAGGAACAAACAACCCTAAAATAGGCTTAGGACAGCAGAACTTTCTAACAGGTTCAAAAGCCAACAAAGATTGTGGAGAAAGATGTACGTTTGACTCTGCTCATCTTTGTTACTTAGGGATTCATGGTCGGAGGCTGAGGACACGTGATTCTAGGTCGTGCTGGTAGCACTCTGCTCCTGGCCACCCAGTACAGTCCAACTAGAGGCACCTCTGCATCGGGCTGCCCCATGCTGATGGCTGCCGGGTCACCTTCATCCTGCAGCCACCAGGCTAGAGACACCATCAGTGCAGCACTGTGGTTGAGCCTCTTCCCGGCACCCCTCCACCAAGCTAAGCTGCTGGGTGTCCACTAGTAAAGGGTGAAATTTCCCACTCCAACCCCTGATGAAGGCAGCTGAGAACACATGTTGTAATCCCAACCCCCAGGGCCTCCCTGGTGGCGCAGGGGTTAAAGACAGCACTATTAAGCTATCACCAGCCACTGCAGCACGGGTGCCATCCCTGGCCGGCCAAGGAGCTGACCCTTATGGCGCAGCAGACCTCTCCTGTCTCACCCACTGCTCCCCTCAACAATGTATTTAAGTAGATCTGATTGTTCTGTTCCCCACTATGTGTCTGGTGAATCCTCTCCCCCTGCCCCACACCTCTGGCTTACAGCCCAGTTCTAGTATGCATAAATAAATAAATCTTTAAAAAAGAAAAAAAGAAATTCAAACCCTCAACGTGATGACATTAGGAAATAAGAGTATTTGAGAGGTAGTACGTCATGAGGAAGGAACCTTCATGAATGGAATAGTGAGTGCGCTAATAAAGAGCTTCGTTGCCTTCACTGCCCAATGTGGACAGAATGAGGATATAGGCGTCTATGGACTAGTAAGACACTGAATCTGCCCGTGATGTGATCTTGGACATCCCAGCCTCCTGAACTGTGAGAAAGAAATTTCTGTTGTTTGTAAGCCACACAGTCATTGTTATTGTTATAGCAACCCCAAACAAAGACAATCTTGGTACTCATTATAAATATTTGCATAACATTGTTAAGAAAAAACAATTTGTTTTAGTATTTGTATGTATGCAATCACTTTGGCATATGGATTGCTCAAAATTAATTGCCTTAATTAACTCTTGTAGATTAATTCAACCATAGATATCCTCAGAAATCTGTGCTATAGATACAAACATTAATTTGCTTTTAGCTATTATACTGTGAAAAACAGATCTTGTTAATAAATTATGACCACTAAAGTAACAAGTTTTTTCTTTGTTTTCTCCTAATCTAAGTATCAAATGCTAATGTTTTAGTGCAGTTTGTGATTCCTGGTATTAAGATGTCTTACTTGACTGTCACTATTTAAATACCTAGTGGTTATTTATTTATCAGTTGATTTATTGACATATTTAATCATTCAACAGGTATTTACTGAGCATCAACTTTGTGTTAAGCCCATTGCTAGGATGCTATACATACAGTGGAGTGAGACGGGCAAAGAACTGAACTGAGTAAAATTAAAGGCATAATTGACAAATGTGCATAGTGCAGCAGGAGCAAAGCAAGCGATTAACTGCCTGGGGAAGTCAAGAATCCAGAGTATAGTTAGCATTGAACTTAGCCTTGAAACATCATTAGAAATTTTTAAGTCTGATGTGTCCAATCACATAAATTGGTTACTAAATTGTGCCTTGAGAGATCTTGAAAAGATTATCAGACACTTAGTGTGTGAAAAGGACTCAGAAGTGGAGAGAGAATAATAACTGAGGAATGCTGATCAGTTCAGTGAGGAATTCTGGAACTTGAAAGGTGGATTCTGAGCAAAAAGATAATGAGAAATCAGGCTGGAGAGAAAGCATGAGTGTGGTAGGTCTTCAAGGTCACAGTAACAAGTTTGGCCTTCATTTTGTAGGACGTGGATAGTCATAAAAATGTTTTAGACATGGGAGTAATATGATCATATTTGCATTATGGAAAGATAATTCCAATTTTGGTTGTATCATAAAAAATGGTTGACAGAGGGACAAGTCTTGGAGGCATGGAAGCTAGAGAGGAGACTTGTATAATCTAGGTCAGAGCAAGTTTTGAGCATCAGAGAAGAAATGGAAAGCAAAGATGAATTCACTTCTGTCTTTATTTCAAATTACCCTTGCTTCTGTCTGTCCTTCTATTTCTGTTCCCATCAATAACCAGGATCCCTGATGTTACCCCCTTTCCAATAAAACAGTATTTAACTAGTAAGCGTATTTCCATTTCACTCTCTAAAATTCCTATTATGACACTTCTTTTCAAATCCCTAGTGTCACTGAAAGGAGGTTCTTGTTTAAATTTTGCTATAATTTAAATATTTAACTTCAAATTTGTTAACTCACTTTTGAACAACACAGATTTTATAGTTTTACAAAGTATACAAATATATTCAAATTATGGTGAACCTTATTTTATTATTTCATATATTTTAAGTTCTGGAATGTGAACACAATTAGATGCTTTTTCCTCTTGTGCAGCCAAACATATTTCACATAAAAGACATTCTAAAAATTATCTAACAATATGAACCAGAGATATAAATTAAATGAAAAATTCAAATTATCATCGGAAGAGAAACAATAAATGACCTAAAGGGGGGGCAAAGCTCTCTTTTTTTGAAAAATGTCATTAATCAACTCATTAATTGTATTAATAGCTAACATTTGTATGGGACTGTACAATTTTAAATGGCTTTACGTTCCTTTTCTAATTTTCATTGAAAGAAAAACAGTTGTAAAAATTTATTTAGTAATAGGACTGCAGGAGTTTTAAAAAGTAGAGTTAATATCCATTATTTCCAGGAACCTTTAACTTGTTTAATTATTAAGAAGACATTTGCTGAGTACTTTCTATGTGTTCATGCATATTCTAAATTCAGGCAAATAGTAACGGACGTGTAAAAAATCTCTCCCTTTGAAGTGGAGCAAACCCAGAGGAAAGAGGGGTGATTGGTTAGTAGGTTCTTACTTGTGTGCTTAAGACAGCAGGTCATGACTCAAAAGCAGACACATGGGGAATGGGGAGAACAATAATCAGGTCTATTTATTGGGAGGGAGGGAGGGAAGAAGAGAGGGAGGGAGAGAGAAAGAGAGAGAGAGAGAGAGAGAGAGAGAGGAGAATTAGAATGAATTCGTAAGGCAATAGCTGTGCATTGATAATGGTGCCTGGCCTGTTGCAGAGAGGCTGGAGTTGGCATCACGCATGAAGAAAGAGGTCAGCCATGCATGGAGTGGGTTGGCCCATCTGGGCCAGAGTGCAGGGACTGGGGCTGCAAGGACCAGAGGCGGCTCACATGTGGAAGAACATCCAATGGCCAGGGCTGAAGCTGCAGGGACCAGAGTCTCACATATTCTCTCCGTCCACCTCAGAGAGAGCTGGCACATCATGGCCAGTCCACTCCTCCCCTTGTTCCCAGCTGCCCTCATCAGGGGTTGGAGTGGGAAATTTCACCCTTTGCTGGTGGATATCCAGCAGCTTAGCTGGTGAGGGGTGCAGGGAGGAGGTTCAGGACCACACTGGTGCACTGATGGTGTCTCTAGCCTGGTGGCTCAGGATGAAGGTGACGGGGCAGCCAGATGTGGGGTTGCCTGCTGGTTGGTCGCTACTGAGTGGTGGGCGCAGGATGCCACCAGCATGACCCAGGATCACAATGTCCTCAGTTTCCCTAGCTCATGCTGTGGATGGGGACCTGGAAGGGCCTGGTACTGGAAACCCCAAGCCTGCACTGCGCCACCTGTCCCTGAGTGAGAGGGAATAGGTGCAAACCATGCTGAGATCCCATTGGCCCATTGTGTGCACCTCAGCAGCCCTTCAAGGGTATACCTGAGGCAATAAGATTGCCCCACCCCTTACAATTTGATTATCTTACAATTCTATTTTCTCACTTGGTAAAGGCAGATGGTTGGATAAACATATTATTTAGTGTTAGCAAATGAAACTGTTGGAGCAGCCCAGGGCTCTTGAGCTTTGCACCCCTTATCCAAGGGGGCCACGAGCACAAGGACTTGATTCCACCCCTTGACCTCCAGACACTGCCCAAGCAGGAGGGGAATACCCTTGCACAGTGCCACGGTCTCAACTTCCTTGACATCCTGAGTGAGGGGGCTGCTGGTTAGGTCTTGGAGCTGAGTAGCCATTTTGGGAGCCTTTAAAAAGGACTAATACATGTGGACTTGCTCTCTGTTGTTGGGGTGTTGCAGTGAGCAGTCTTCCAGCCAGACAAGCAACTGGCTTTCACCCTGTCTTTCTCAGGATGGGGAGGGCTTGTCACCTCAGTAGCTGTGAGTCTCTGCTGTACCCGGCTACCCCAATGGTGTCATGATTTGGTAAAACTTTGCCCCAGGATGCCACAGGTCTTGGCTCCAGATGCAGCCAGACATTCCACACCCTGCAGTCTCCTGGAATATTGGCTCTACTTGGCACCATCACAGTAACTGGACCTTCTCTTCTCCCTCTACCTATCTACTTCTCCCTCTCCCTTCTGCCTGTTGATTAGAATCATTTCTTTTTTCTGCACCAATAGCCCCTTTGTTTGCATTTGTGGCAGCAGGTGGATAGACCCAGGAGCAGTGAATGAGGTTCTGCCCCCGTGATAAATTTTCTACCCTTTGCCCTGTAACAAAACTTAGCAAACCTGGAGGAAAAAGAGAGTGACCCACTTTGTGTGTCCTCTTCTACGAGCTCACAACTGTAGAACATGACTCGAAACTAGACACAGGGAGAAAAGGCAACTGAATTTATTAATAAGGAGTGAGACAAGGGTGGGAGGCTGGCAGTGGGGAGAGAGAGAAAAGAGCAAGTCCCCACATGTTGGACCAAGAAGCACTCCCCAGCCAAAAAGCCTTCCAGCTTTCAAACCTCAAATGCAGCAATGCCCCTCACAGAGGACCGCAGGGGATCGTGGCTGACATGAGTGGACAGAGCTTGGCCCCACACTTTGGTTGGGGAGAAGGTGGAGGAAGTGGCAAGGAAAAGCATGGAACAGACAACATGGGCCATCCCAAGGTCCAGGAAGTGGAGGGCTCAATTGCCCTGGCCGCTCCAACATGACAACGAAAACCTGATGTGCCTTTTACTAAGTTTGGGATGTTGAGTCTAGAAAAAGTCTAAATTTTTATCAGCTTTTCATTTTTAAAAAAAAAAAAAAGATTTATTTATTTATTTATACAAGAACTGGGGTATAGGCCAGAGGTGCAGGAGGGTGAGAGGATTCACCAGAGACAGAGCAGGGAGCAGAACAGGCAGATGGATCAAAAACACCACTGAGGGGAGCACCGAGCGAGACAGGAGAGGTCTGCTGCGCCATGTGGGTATCTCCCTGGCCAGCCGGGATCGAACCTGTACTGCAGAGGCTGTGGACAGCTTCACAGCGCTGTACTCAATCCCTTGTGCCACCAGGGAGGCCCTCAACTTTTCATTTCTGAGCAATACCTAGGGAAAGAACTTCCCGATTATGAGGAAACTACTTTAATTTTTATGTCTAATATTGCCAAGAGAAAGTTTTACTGTTCTTCATTGTATGTGACATTGTATTTTATTTCTAAAATAATGAAGTACTATTGAATGTTGGAAATATACACAGACAAATCTTGTTCCAGAACTGATTAGGTATAATGTCCTTATGACCTTTTATGACCTTAATTCTGCCTATATTCGTATTTCTTACTCTTTTTACTACCAAGTGGGTAGGAAACAGCAAAAAAAAAGTTAGTTGTTAGTTGTATCACATGACTTCCCAAAGTTTTTTTTATAGTTTGACTGTAAACAACACGTATTCCATTGAGGGGAGAAAGGATTTGTGAGCATCTGGGTCCTTGTCTGTTGCCACCTGTGACAACCTGCATTAATCTTTAATTCCTTTCCCTATTTCCTGAAAAACATTGACAAAGTTAATCAGTCACAAAGTTAATTAGAATTTAGTTCCCCTAAAATGTCTCATCATCTCCAGCAATTCTCTGTGCCTTTGGAAGATGCCGTTTAGAGAGAATGGCTGCAGTGATGCTTATCAAAGTAATTGAAAAAAAAAATGAGGGGGGTGTAATTTTAGATTTCATCATGTTTGAGTTCCATCTTTGGAGTATGTTATGAATTGACTTATGTAACACAAAAAGATATGCTGAACTCCTAGCCTTCAGTACCTGTGAATGTGACCTTGTTTGGAAATAGGGTCTTTGAAGATATAAATGAGTAAAGATTAGGTCTTCAGGGAAGGCCCTAATTCAATATGACTGGTGTCTTTGTAAAAACGAAGACACATGGATAGAGACAGACAGGGAGAATGTCATGAAAATAAAGGCAGAGGGGGCCTCCCTGATGGCGCAGGGGATAAAGTACGGCATGAGGGCCTGAGTTCAATCCCCGTGAGGGAGCTACCCACATGGCACAGCAGACCTCTCCTATCTCACCTGCTGCTCCCCTCAGCAGTATATTCCAGTAGATCTGCCTGTTCTGCTCCCCACTCTGTCTTTGATGAATCCTCTCACATCCCACACCTCTGTCCTACATCCCAGTTCTTGAATGCACAAATAAATCTTTAACAAAAAAGAAATAGAGGCAGAAATGAGTGGTACAATTTGAAGATATGGAAGGTTAAGTATTGCTGGCTACCAGCAGAGGGCAAGGAAAGCTTCTACCCAGAATCTCAGGGAAAGTACAGCCCTATTGATACCTTGATTTCAAACTTTCAGCCTCCAAAACAGTAAGATAAATTTCTGTTGTTTCAAACCATCTAAGTTGTGTTGTGTTATGTTAGCCCTATGAAACTAATAATGAGTGTAAGTACATTGTTTTCTTTGAGGGAATAAAGAACGTGTAGGCATGTAACATCAGAAACAGGGCTGGATGGGGCCAAGGGATGGGGGTTTGATAGAGATCAGCTTCAGGTAAAGGAGTGTTTGCTGTTTTTTAATTGGTTGCAAGGAGGTGGAGGCACTTTTTTTTTTTCTAATTCACTTTTTTTTTCATTTTAAGATAATTGTAGGTTCACAGGAACTGAAATATTTAGATGCTACTCCATTTTCCTAGAATTCAAAAAGGAAGAGATCAAAGTATTTAACAAATAGATATGTCTGAGAGACTCTATGTGAGACTCTAAAATATAAGATGATGATTAAAGAGGAATGAATGTTCTCATAAATGGAGTTATGATTACGAATATTAAATATGTAGAAAGAAAAGGGAAAGGCACTGAAAGCAATCAGTGAAACTGCAAATGAAGTTTTCTGTTCAACCTAGATGTAAAGTTTTGTGACTGCATCAAAATAAACTGAAAATGTTTAATCAGATCATGGTCCAGATGAACTGAAGTTTCGTGGCAATGGTATAATATTGATGGGTGACAAGAAAGATCTTTTTGTTACTTCTCTGTTGTGCGGTCTTAACATTTGGCATCATTGCAGAGCATTTGAAAATGTCATTCAAAGAAATAAAAGAAAGAGGTCTATCAGGTGAGGAGGAGGATCTACTTGCCCTCAACAAATCTGCCAGTGGCATCACAGAACTTCACTGTGTATCAGGAATCTTAGCATAGTGGGAAGCTTCTAGGACTTGTTCCCCCACCGAAATAAAATTTAAGAAATAAAGCTAAATATTGGCTAAAATAACTATAGGAGCTCTGAAAAACAAAGGATTATCAGATACATGACATATGATTTAGTATGCTATCAAATAGATGATTTGCCAGTGTTTTCTCCCATTTTATAGGTTGGCTGTTTACTTTCATGATAATGCCATTTATTGCACAAGGTTTTTAATTTTAATAAAATCCACTTTATCTGTTTTTTTTTGTTGTTGTTGTTGCTTGTACTTTAGACATCATATTTAAGATATTAAGTCCAGTCCAAGGTCATAAAGATTTACATTTATGTTTTCTTCTAAGAAGTTTATAGACTTAGCTTTTACATTTAGGTATTTGAACTACTTGAAGTTAATTTTTATATGTGGTATGAGGTAGGGGTCCACCTTCCTTTGTCTGTATGTGGATATCCAGTTGTACTAACATCACTGTTAAGAAGACTGTTCCTTTACCCAAAGCATTGCATTAATACCCTTGTCAAAAATCAATTGACCATAAATCTCAATTTCTAGACAATTAATTGTCTTCCATTGTTCCATATGTCTGTCATTATGCCAGTAACACAATCTTAATTACTGTAATTTTGCAGTAAATTTTGAAATTAGGAAATGTGAGGTTTCCAATTTTGTTCTGCCTTTTCAAGGTTGCCTTTGCAATTGAGTGTTTTGCATATTCATAAGCCTTTTAGAATGTCAACTTCTGCAAAAAGACAACCGTGATTTTCATTCAATCTATAGATCAGTTTGAGGATTGCTGCCCTCTTAACAATATTAAGTGTTTCAGTCTTTGAACACAGTATGTCTTGCCCTTTAATTTTTTAGAAATTTCTTTCAATTGATCTTTTTAATTTTCATGTACAAATCTTTTACTTCTTTGTTTAGATTTATTCCTGTTTCACCCTACATCATAGTATTGTAAATGGATGTTTAAGTTAATTTTCTGATCATTAATTGCTAGAGTATGAGAACACAATTAATTTGGGTGTATTAATAATGGGTCCTACAGTTACTTTAGTAATTATAACCTCTAATACTGTCTTTGGAGTCTTTAGAATTTTCTATATATAAAATCATGTCATCTGTAACAAAAATAGTTTTACTTCTTTCTTTCCAACCTGAATTATCTTTGTTTATATTTCTTACCTAATCACACTGGATAACACATCCAAGACAATGTAGACTAGCGTGGCAAGAGCAGACATCCTTGTCTTGTTCATAAGCATAAGGTTAAATATTATCTTTCAGCAAAATACATGGGGTTAGAAATGCATCTTTTTATAGATGCCATTTTTTAGTGTGAGGCAATTCTTTCCTATTCCTAATTTATTCCTATTTTTTATCATGAAAGAATATTAGACTTGCAATTCCTTTTTCCTGCTTGTATTGCTTTGATCATGTATTTTTTTCTTGTTATTATGGTATATTATAGTCACTAATTTTAATATGTTGAACCAACCTTGCATATCTGAGAAAAATTCTATTTGGTTATGATGTATAATCCTTTACTGCTAGATTCAGCTTGCTAATATTTTCTTTTTTTTTTTTTAAAGATTTATTTATTTATACAAGTACTGGGTACAGTCAGAAGTGCGGGAGGGTGAGAGAATTCACCAGAGCCAGAGCGGGGAGCAGAGCAGGCAGAAGGACCGAAGTACACTGCTGAGGGGAGCAGCGGGCGGCAGGAGAGGTCTGCGCGCCATGTAGGACCCTCCTCCAGTGGCCGGGGAGCAGCCGGGGATCGAACCGGCGCTGCAGAGGCTGCGGGCAGTTCGCAACCCAGTGCTCAACCGCTGCGCCACCGGGGAGGCCCTGCTAATATTTTCTACATGATTTTTATATCTATTTTCATTTTGAAATTAATTTATATTAGTTTTATAATAAAAAGGATGAGCCAGCAAAATCTTGTAGTTCCAGAAAGTAAAAAGTGTAAAGACAAATCATAACAAGTGAAAACAACATTAACAACAACAAAATGTGAAGCCTTCAGTGATGGTAATGCCAAAATAAAAAGTGAAACCAAGAGAAATAGCTTCCAGTGCCAACAAAAAAAATTCCAATGCCCTAAACCAGAACTGTTTGAACAACAAAATATATATTGTAGGGCTTGAATATAAGTCAATGTCTGACATAAACATCGTGATTCCATAGTGATGAAATAAATGGGTTGAATAAAGAAATGGGAGAAAAGGGAATAATTTTCCATGTTGAAAAATTCCAAATAATTTATGTAGGTAATCTATCATGAAGAACTCCACATTCCTTAGGAATGGGGTATTTAGTTTATTTCTTCCAAAGAGAGCAGTATGGAAAGGTAAGAAGAGTAACTTCAGAGTGAAGAAACCTGAAAACAGTACTTCAACCCAGTTGACCACGATGGGATGTACTGTACTTCTACGTCCATTTTTCTACAATCCCCGATCTAATAATGGAAACGGATCAGACAAATGCTGATTGAGGCATATTTTACAGCGTGCCTGGTGAGTACTACTTGAAATTATCAAGGACTTCGAAACAAACAACGTCCAAGAAACTGTTTGTCGAAAAGGGAATGCTAAGGAAACTTGGCAACCTAATACAATGTGGTTTCCTAATGGCATTTGGGAAAAATGAGAAAATCTAAAGTATTACCTTTAATAATAATACATCACTATTGGTTTATTAATTGTGATGAAAGTCCCATACTAATATAAGATGCTAATCATGGGGGTAGTTGAATTTGGGGTGTACAAGAACTTTCAGTAACACATCTTCAATAATTCTATAAATCTAAAACTATGCTAAAATAATGTGTATTAATTTTTACTTGGAGAAATTGACTGGAGGCACATATGTGTGTGTGGGGGTGTGCGGTGGTGTGGGTACATTTGAGAGTGTGTGTGGGTAGATAGACATCACATTTGTGCGTCAGGGCCCCTCCTCTGAACAAACCCCTTTCAAGGCCATTCATAGGATCTTATATTCTCATAACATTTCCAAAATGAAGATATTTTTTAACTACAATTTGTTGAAACCAGTTTATTCTTCAAATTCTTCCCCATCATTCTTTTCTTTGTGGCACTTTGGAGAGACCAAGGGCAGTTTTGTGATGGTGTTAAAATTATGTTGAGTTAGAGATAAATTTAGTTTGCGTATGGAAGGATATGTGATATTGTTCTTATTTATTGTCATCTGTGTTTAAATTAATGCTAGGATTACTAGTGTAAGAATGACTTCCATGTATTCTCCTATAGTAACTTATCTTACATTATGACAGAAAACTTTAAAGATATGCATCATATTATGATGCGAAGGTGTCCTATGGTAAACAGTCCAGAAAGATGGGATTAGTGGAGAATATAAGTTTGATGTCTACAGAGCCCGTACCTGGCTTTAGAAAATTGTATCAAATCTTACATATACTATATGAAATTTGATGAGTTTTAACAAATTTGACAACCCTAAATATATATATATACACACACTAATAATAGCAAGCTGTTAAATAAAAACTATTTCCACAATATTAACATAAAGTATGTATGTTTTTTCATGTTTTTCTTTACTTTGAATATTATTTGAGGTTTTTTTTTCTGATTTAAACTTTGTGGAATGCTATAGATTTCCCTCTCAGCATAGTTCCTAAATATCATCCCACAAAATTTAATGTCATGTGTTCATTTTCATTCAATTCTTAATATTCTCAAATTCTCCTCACAATTTCTCTCAGCAAATTATATTTACTTTCATTATATTTCCACATCAGAATTGTCTTGTGTACATGTATATATCTAAGCTATTGTCTAATATCTTTTTTAATTAAAATTTTATTAGACTTGAGTGTACTCAAAAGATTATAGACAGTTTGTATCATTCACACTGTAGCCAAGATGAAATAAATACTTTCTCTCTACCATCAAATCTAAAGACTGCTCCATTAATCCAAAAGGCATAATCTTTATAGGGGAAAGCAACAAGGTTTGCAAGTTCTTCCACAGTTTCTAGTGGATTACAGGGAATTCTGTCAGTCATTTCCTTCTCAAATGCTCCACTTGGGTCAAGACAGCTAAAGGCATCTTTGGTTTCTATAGGCCCAGGTTGAATCACATTGAATGGTATTCCACATTTACACCATTTAGCTGCAAGAGGCTTGCTCAACTCCTCCTTTGACAGAAGCGCTTGGTTGTAGTAGGAAGAAATGCTGCTCCTTTGTGTGCTTTAATTAGTTGCTTCCCAATTTCTAGTGTCACAAAAGCCATGCTATTTAGAGCCAAGTCAGTTAAGATATTCCAAGCATTAGCAGAGTCTTCAATGAGAGAAATAAAATTCCCTGCTGCATTGTTTAGCACAATATCAGGATGTCCTGCGATTTGGATCAGTTCCAACACAGTGCTTTAAGCCTTTTCAGGGTTCCTCTCATCACCCTGAATTGTATGACCTTTATTTCCAGTTTGAGAAGAAATCTGTTCTGTAGTAGTTTTTATTTTTTTTAAAGATTTATTTATTTATGCATACAAGAGCTGGGGCACAGGCCAGAGATGTGGAGGGTGAGAGGATCCACCAGAGACAAAGTAGGGAACAGAACAGGCAGACTTACTGAAGTGCACTGCTGAGGGGAGCAGTGGGCATGACAGGAGAGGTCTGCCTCACCATGTGGGTTTCTCCTTGGCGGGTCGGGGATCGAACTCATGCTGCAGAGGCTGCGGATTGCTTCATAGTGTGGTGCTTAACCCCTTGTGCCACCAGGGAGGCCCTGTAGTAGTTTTTAAAACAGCAGTCTTCCAGCAGGCTATCACACGCTGAGCACCCGGGCTGGACCCAGGACTTGTTATTCCTTTACCAAGTCCATTGCCGTCCCCAGTAATGAACGCCACTTTTATTGAAAACTTTTAGGTGGTTGCATCACTTTTTGAAGGGGTAGAAAGGATTTAAACTGAAAAGCTTCAGTGTTTTGATACAATATTTTGTTCTATGACTGAAAAAGCACTGAGGACCTTGACCCTCAGCCAGAGAAAACTCAGCCTAAGCAGCGTCATTTTGGGCCTCCCAAATTTGTTCTGGAAACCTATTGTCTTATATAAATCTCATGGCTTATGACTGGAGAGCTTGCTTTAACATTTTTTTTCTTGTAATAAATCGATCCTCTAACCAGTCTTTGAGTTTGTCATAAATTCTTTTAACTTTTCATACCAGAAACTGTGGGGGGAAAATCTTTATTTTCCTTCTAATTTTGAAAGATTTCCACCTGATTTGAATTTGAGTTGATGAAGAAAAGAAAATCTTTTCTTTAAAGATGCCATTGTATTGTCTTTGTAGTTGCATAGTATAGTATAGTGTCTGATGAAATACCTAATTCTTTTCTTTCTTCTCCCATAATATGATGTAAGATTTTTGGGGGCTGCCTCAAAATTTTCTCTTAATTACCAAGTTTAAGTAGTGTGAGTACGATATTTCTAGGTTTGTTCTTTTCTGTTATCTTGCTTGGGGTTTTCTGAGCTTTGGTGACTTTATTTTTAGAAACTTTTATGTCATTATTCAAAAATTCCACAGTCTAAGAAGCCTATTATTTTTCATTTTTTTCTCTTTATCAGTTTAGGTTAGTTCTATTGATATATCTTCTAATTTATTGGTATAGTTTCCTCAACTAGTTTGACTGTACCTAAATAACCATCAAAGACTTTCTTCATTTCTATTAGCATGTTTTTTAGGCCCAGCATTTCAATTTGACTATTTTATACAGTTTTCACCTTTTTTCAGAGTCCACATCTTCTCAAATTGTCTGCTTTTTTCATTAGAATCTTTACTGTAATCAACCAGAGTTATTTTAATTTTTTTTCTTTTATAATACCAACATCAGGTCATCTTTGAAGGTGATTTTGTTGATTGCTTTGAAACTCGTTATTTCCCTCACCCCTTTTTTTGTGGTGTCCTATCATTTCTTATTGAATACAGAATATCATGTATACAAAAATAACAGATTGATATGATTAGAAATTATTCCTGAAAATGGGCATGATTCTTCCTCTCCTAGATCTGTTTGTGTAGTTAAGTCAATCTCGTTAAGAGTTGAACTGAGTTTTGCATTTGTTGTTGCTATGGAAACAGAACACAGACAGATGGTTGCTAGGTACTCAGGATGAGAGGAAGTTCTAACTAAAGGCGTGCTGTGGTATGATAGTTTGTGTCCCCTCAACATTTATATGTTAAAATTCTAACCCTAAAGGTAATAGTATTTGGCTGGGGTTTCCCTTGTCTTTTTCCCATGTTACGATAGAGAAAAGGCAGCTAAGAAGTGTGATCTCGCCAAACAGTGAATGAACCTCCACCTCGATCTCGAACTTTCCAGTTTCTAGAACCATAAAAAACACATTTCTGTTATTTCTAAGATACCCAGTCTTACCCAAGGCCTTTTGAGTATTTCGTTACAGCAGCCCAAATGGACTAAGGTAGGACATGAGAGAAAGCTTTAGGTCCACAAAAAATGTACCTGCTCTTGATTTTGATGAAATTTGCATAATAGTATGTATTTGTCCTCATAGAACTATATGCTTAAAAAAGAGTGACTTATACTTCAATAAACAAATTTTCAACTGCCCCCTGTGTACATAAGACTTAAAAGACATTGTTAGGTACTATAAGGAAGTATAAGAACAAGTAATTTGGGATTTCTTAGCCAAAAAATATAGTAAAAATGTGCACTATAACTGTACCAGGCATTTGGTATAAATATTATAATATTCTGAATTTGTTAGTTTTGTATTATTTGTCAGTATGACAGCTAATTTTGTATGTTAACTTGATACATAAAGGCTGCCCAAATAGCTGGTAAAATGTTATTTCTAAGTGTGTCTGTGAAGGTGTTTCAGGAAGAGAATAACATTTGAATCAGTGGACTGAGTTAAAATCCATCCTCACCATTGCTGGCAGGCATCATCCAATCTGTTGAAGGCAAGAATAGAACAAAAAGGCAGAGGAGGGAGGTATTCTATTTCTAATCTTCTTGAGCTGGAATGTCCCATCAGGGCTTCTGATTTTCAGGCTTTTGGTCTTGGGACTTGTGCCAGTGCACACCCTACCCCCAATTGTGAGGCTTTCAGCTGTGGACTTTGGGTTATTCTATTAGTCCTTAGGTTCTCAGGCTTTCAGACTTGAACCAAATTATACCACCAACTTTCCTGGTTCTCCAGCTTGCACACAGCAGATTGTAGGACTTCTTGGCTTCAACGACCACATGAGCTTATTTCTATAATAAATCTCCTTTTAAATATGTCTCTATATATCCTGTTGGTTCTATTTCTCTGGAAAACCCTGACTAATAAGGTTTTTTAAAAATTTGTAATTTCTGCTGACTTTTATTCATAATATTCTAAATGCTAATTTTCATAATAATTTTGTGTCTCTAATTCTTTATACTTTCTCTTAAAAAAAGAGCTATATTTGCTCCTGTCCCTATTTATAAACATAGTCATCACATAAACACTGCAATATGACCTCCACAATGAGTAGCATGAAGTATGGAAAGATTGTACTACTTTGTTTTTATGACTTGTTTTCTGCATCAAGGATGGCATTACCATTCTTGCCATTGCTGATGTTGTGTATGTATTCATCTTTTCATTGCTGTATAATATTTCAAAGTATTGAATAATATATATCTGCCTTGCTCTCAAACATCTTTCCACAACATGGTTTCCCATTCCAAGAAACAATAACATTCCACCTTCATTGCCTAAGAAAACTGAGACTACAGCAATAATATTCTTGCAAGATACATTGCTTTGTTAAAATGTTTTTTCAGGGCCTCCCCGGTGATACAGCGGTTGAGCGCTGGGTTGCGAAGATGCCCGCGGCCTCTGCAGTGCCGGTTCGATCCCCGGCTGCTCCCTAGCCACCAGAGGAGGGTCCCACATGGTGCATAGACCTCTCCTGCCTCCCGCTGCTCCCCTCAGCAGTGTACTTTGGTCCTTCTGCCTGCTCTGCTCCCCGCTCTGGCTCTGGTCAATTCTCTCACCCTCCCACGCTTCTGACTGTACCCAGTACATGTATAAACAAAACAAACAAACAAATAAATAAATAAATAAAACATGCCTCTATAAAAAAAAATTTTAAAAAATGTTTTTTCAAGTCTTAATTCCCAGAAATTTTGCATTTTAAATACCTACATCATGAGAGAGTTTGGGCATGACATTTATACCACAAACGAAAAATAATGCAAAGATGATAAAAAACATTGGTTTGCTTTTTAAGCTTTGTGAAGTTCCACAGAAGGAAAAGAGATGATATGGAAGGTGAAGATAGAACAATGGGAAAATGGAATATTGAAAGGCATGCTATAGATTGAAAGGTGTGCTAGCAAAATATATGGATACAAGAATCCAAAAAAGAAGAGGCCTATTTTCTTCTCTCTGTCTGGAACTTTGAGAAGCAGCATGAGAAAAGTAGATAAGAAACCGCTATGTTAGACAGTACTTGGGTTGTCCCACTGAGTTTCCTTCAGATCCAAACTGGAAGTCTAAAGAAGGCAACTTTCCCACGCCTATAGATAGCTGAAAGAAAGAACAAATTAACAGAACTGAAGGCGTCTTGCAGTGATAATGAGAGAATTCTACCAGGGAAAGTTGTGTGGAGCATGTGGTAATGAGGACAACTTGACATATGCCAACATGGAGGAGTAATGGCAGACAAGAACTAGACCACATGATTTTGAGAAAAAAAATATAAAATATGCCAGCTAGGAACCAGACTTCATTATATTGCATAAGCTTCCTGGAACACAAATATTATGAAGAAAGAGAGGGAGGGAAAATTCCCAAATCAACTGAGTTTAAACAGAATACTAATAATTTTAACTGGAGTTTACTAAGATTATATTTTCTATTCACAAGTGGAAAGGAAACTCAGATTACCTTGAGTCAAAACAAAGAAAATATATTTTTTGCACATGTTAGCTCTGTGACCTAAGAAGTTTGTATTCTCTTCTTGTTTTTGAAGGCATATAAGTGTATACTAAGAGTAGTAACATAGAACTCGCTGTGATCTCTTAAGGAATATCTACAATCAAAATTAAGGAGTTTAGTAAATTTGGAGCTGTTTTCCTTCAACTAGCTTAGCTCACTATATTATGTCTCACAGAAATCTAATTATTCATTCAGAAAATGTCTATTAAAGAACCATTATTGATGAAATTCATATGGAATCACCAAAAACCCTGAATAGCCAAAGCTCTACTGAAAAAAAATGAAGGGAATGGAGGCATCACACTCCCAGACTTCAAACTATACTACAAAGCCATAATCATCAAAACTGCATGGTACTGGAACAAGAACAGACACGCAGACCAATGGAATCAAATAGAAAATCCAGAAATAAACCCACAGATTTATGGTCAACTAATCTTTGACTAAAGGAGCAAAAACTATGCATTGGAGCAAAGAAAGTTTGTTCAATAAATGGTGCTGGGAAAACTGGGTCACTACATGCAAAAGAATGAAGCTTGACCACTACCTCATACCATACACAAAAATCAACTCAAAATGGATTAAAGAACTAGACATAAGACCAGAAACCATAAAATACATAGAAGGAAATATAGGCGAAACACTACGTGATTTGCACATCAAAGACATCTTTACAGACACATCCCCCAAAGCAGTGATAGTGAAGGCAAAGATAAACAGCTGGGACTACATCAAATTAAAGAGCTTCTGCACAGCAAAAGAGACAATAACAAAAACAAAGAGAAACCCCACCCACTGGGAGAACATTTTTGCACCCAACACTAATGATAAAGGACTGATCACAAAAATCTGCAAAGAGCTGATGAGACTCAACAACAACAAAGAAAATAATCCAGTCAAAAAATGGGCAGAAGAGCTAAAAAGAAACTTCTCTGAAGAGGAAATGCAAATGGCCAACAGGCATATGAAAAAAATGTTTAACATCACTTGTAATCAGGGAAATGCAAATCAAAACTACCATGAGATACCATCTTACACCAGTGAGAATGGAACATATTAAAAAAACTAGCAACAACAAATGTTGGCGAGGATGTGGAGAAAAAGGAACTCTCCTGCACTATTGGTGGGAGTGCAAACTGGCCCAACCACTATGGAGAGCTGTGTGGAGATTTCTGGACCTACTAAACATAGAGCTTCCATATGATCCAGCAATTCCACTCCTAGGTATTTACCCAAAGGACACAGTAACATCAATTCCAAAGAGCACCTGCACCTCTATGTTTATAGCAGCATTGTTTACAATAGCTAAGCTTTGGAAACAGCCCAAATGCCCAAAAATAGATGACTGGATCAAGAAGATGTGGTATGTATACACCATGGAATATTACTCAGTATTCAAAAAAGATAAACACATGCAATTTGCAGCAACATGGATGGCGCTGGAAGGGATCATGCTCAGCGAAATAAGCCAGAAAGAAAAAGAAAAATACCGGATGGTCTCACTCATAGCAGGAATCTAGAAAACTTAAATAAGGGACCAGGAAAATGAATGACTATTAGAAAGTGAAAATCAAAATCAACAAAAAACTATGAACCAGAGACACTCTATAGGGGATGGGGGGCAGGGAGTGGAAGGATTGGGGTCAAAATCAGGGGGTTGCAATTGTATGGGGAATATAAAAATAAAATTTATTTTAAAAAAGAAAATATTAAATGCATAATGTGTACCATCGCTGTTTCAGATATTGGATATACTTTAGTGAGGAAGCAGACAAGGCATTTGCCATGTGCCATGTATTGATATTTCCTTTGGTACATTATTGTAAAACTGCTAATTGATCACCATTTTCTGTTTTCTCTTCTCTCTGGGATTTAACCTATACACTTTCCTATTTCCCTTGGATTTAGATAGACACTGACTGAGTTCTAGACAATATAAGTACAATATATGTAGAAGTGAAGTATGATCACTTGGGATTGTTTATTTGTCCATAAAATCATCCATGTGTGCTCCTTCATGCTCTTTCTCATTTTTTGAGTTGTGTTTTATTTTTATTTAATTTTTCATTTCTCTTTTCTCTCTCTCTCTCTCTCTCCCTCTCTCTCTCCCCCCTCCACCCCGTGTGCATGTGTGTCTCTTTCAGAAAAGCTGTGGTTATGAACTGAGATAGGAAGGGGAAATAAGAGAAGCAGAGCATGAGGAAAAAAGTCCTAGAAGGATAAAGCCTTGAATCGCAATCACAGAACATTCTACCCAGCACAGAAATGTTGATTTTCTTTGCAAGGCTTCTGATAGCTCTGCATATCCAAAGGTTTTATTTCCAACTTGCTGGCAGAGTCAGAGGGGAAGGGCTCTGCCTGGGGGTGGCTGCCTCAGGCGCTGTCTCACTGGACACTTCTTAGGAACAGGCCTCAGGAACACCTTTAGGGCTCCCGTGGGTTGGAGTGAGCATTATTACTTGAGAGTGGGGTCTTAGGTATTGAGCTTGAAAGCAGGACCAGGTACACTTTGCTCTTAAAAAGACTCAAAGGGGAGAGTCTGATGCTGCAAACACAGTGACTGATTCCACTGAAATCTATGGTGACCATGACGAGCTTGGTGCCGGCTCTGGGTGAACAAGATAAGCTCAAAGCTGCCCTTTTTCTGCCAGACTGTCTAGTTGTGAAGCAGAGAAAAATTTTTGGAGGGAATTAAAAGCATCTATCCAGTAAATACACAAATGTTAAGAAGGTGAAACAGACTTTCCTGGTATGAAGAATGTTTGAGTGGTCTGGATAGAAGATCAAACCAGCTACAACATTCCTGGAAGCCAAAGCCTCATCCAGAGCAAGGCCTATCTCTCTTCAACCTTCAACACTATGAAGCCTGAGAGGAGTGGGAAACTGCAGGAAAAAAGTGGGAAGTCAGCAGAGGCAGGTTATGGAGCTCAAGAAAGGTAGCGGGGAGGGATTAGGGTCAAAATAAGGGGGGTGGGATTGTATGGGGAATATAACCAAGATGAAAATGCATACATTGTGTAAAAATGAAAAATGATGTAAAAATATATAAAATAAAATAAAATATCATGCAGAAAAAAAAAAGAAAAGAAGTCATCATCTCTGTTACATAAAAGTGCAAGGTGAAGCAGCTACTGCTGGTGTGGAAGGGGCAGGAGTGATTTAGGTCTAGTTGAAATTGTCAGTGGAGGGGGCGACACTAAGCAACAGGTTTGCAGCATAGATGAGCAGCCATCTATTGGAAGAAGATGTAATCAAGGACTTTCCTTGCTAGAGAACAGAAGACAATGAGTAACCCCAAAGTTTCAAGGACAAGCTGACTGTCTTGTTAGGGGATATTGCAACCGGTGACTTGAATTTGAAGCCAGTGCTCATTTAGCACTCTGAAAATCCTAGGTCCATTAAGAATGTACTAAGGGGCCTCCCTGGTGCCACAAGGGGTTAAGACACAGCACTATGAAGCTATCTGCAGCCACTGCAGCACGAGTTCGATCCCCGGCCAGGGAGCTACCCACATGGCACAGCAGACCTCTCCTGTCTCGCCTGCTGCTCCCCTCAGCAGTGTATTTCAGTAGATCTTCCTGTTCTGCTCCCCACTCTGTCTCTGGTGCATTCTCTCGCCCCCAGCATCTCTGGCCTGCACCCCAGCTCTTGTATACATAACTAAATCTTTAAAAAAAAAAAGAATGTACTAAATCAGCTGTGCCTGTGCTCTGTAAATGGAACAACAAAGCCTAGATAATAGAACATCTGTTCACCACATGGTTTACTGAATATTTTAAGCCTACAGTTGAGACCCACTGCTCAGAAAAATGTTCCTTTCAAAATACCACAGCTTGTTGACAATGCAACTGGTCACCCAAGATTTCTGATGTAGATGGACAGAGATGAATGATACTTTCATGTCTGCTGCCACCACATCCCTTCTGCAGCTCATGGATCAGGTGTTATTATTTTTAAAAGTCTTATTTATTTATGCATACAAGAACTGGGGTGTAGGCCAGAGGTGCAGGGGATGAGAGGATTCAGCAGAGACAGAGTGGGGAGCAGAACAGTTGGGTCTACTGAAATACACTGCTGAGGGGAGCAGCAGGCGAGACAGGAGAGGTCTGCTGCACTGTGTGAGTAGCTCCCTGGCCGAGGATCAAACTCATGCCACAGTGCCTGGCACTAGCTTGATAATGCTGAGACTTAACCCCTGCAGCACCAAGGAGGCCCTCAAGCATTATTATTTAAGAAACATATTTCCTAAGTCTGTAGTTGCCAGAGATAGTGATTCCTCTGATGGATCTGGGAAAAACTAATTGGAAACCTCCTGGAAACTATCAATTCAGGTGCCATGCAGAACATGCAGGATTCATGAGATGAGGCCACGATGTCAGTGTTAAAAAAGATATTGGAGGAAGTGGGCTCTATCCCTCATGATGACATTGAGGGACTCAAGACCTCAGAGGAGGGAGTTGCTGAAGATGTGGGGAAAACAACAAGAGAACCAGGATTAGAGGTGGAGCCTGAAGATGTAAAACTTGAATGGAGGAGGAGTTGCGCTCATGGGTGATCAAGGAAATTTGTTTCTTGAGATGGAATCTGCTCCTGGCGAAAATACTGTGAACACTTAGTTGTTTTCTAATTGGTCTCTCTTGAATAAATTTCTTGCCCAAATCTCTGCTACAATCCATTGTATGCCTTACTGCTAGGAAATGTTTTCTGAGGCATTTAATCTTCATGCCAAGTAACCCTTTGCAGACTGAATGCTTTTCACAGAGCTTTTAATAAACAGTGCAATGTAGTTGCTTATTTTATACTTCTTGATGCTTTGAATATCCGGTCTCTGTTGGCTTCCACACCCTTCCTCATTTCACACAATTGCAACCTTCTAACCGCACAGAGGCTCTTCGTCTCATCTTACTCCTGCCATGCTCAGTCCATACAGAGGGAAGGAGATCTGGTGAAGGTGGTTTGATCTCAGCAGCCAAGGCTGCACCATGATCCTCACTGCAGTGAGTACGAGAGAGAAGCCGTCTCTCAGGCAGTGTGCTCACATGAGACCCTGACCCTCAGATAATCTCTTTCTCCTTTGGATATCTGGATGCAGAGGGAAACCATCTCTCTGGTGTTACAGATTGACAAGAAAGAAGGAGCCATTGAGTGGAAATGAGCCAATAGTGAAATCTTAACAGCCATGTGGGACTGTTAGTTGAACAAGGAAAAATTCTAGACCATTGACTCATTGCATGCTTGAGTCTAGTTTTATAGCACGTGGCCTACTCTTAACTGCTACAGACAGCGAGACAATAAGCAATGAATATGTAATGTGGGCTATCAACTTGAGCTATGAAAGGATAAATCAGACTGAAACAAGGGTGGCTAAGAAAGCCTTTTATGAAAAGGTGACATTTGATTAGAAACCTCAGTTAAATGAAAGAGTCAGTCATACAACTCTCTGGAGGAACAGTGTTCCAGAAAAAGTGAACAGGACAGTAAAAACACTTTGAATGGTTATAGGTTTGGTGTGTAGTTCATAGAAGGTCAGGAACCACATGGCAACAACAAAGTGCATTAAGGAAAGAGTGTTAGGAAAATAGGATATGAAGGCAGAGGAATGAATATGGCTCAATATTTGGATTTTATTCCAAATATGATGTGAAATCATGAGCTGAGATATTCTCTAATCTATATTCTGTTATGTATAGTTTTTGTTAATACTTTACTGAGTTAGTGCCTCCCTGGTGGTGCAGCGTTTGAGTGCTGGGTTGGGAAGCTGCCCGCTGCCTCTGCAGTGCCGGTTTGATCCCCAGCCACCATCGAGGAATCCCACATGGCACGCAGTCCTCTCCTGCTGCCTACTGCTCCCCTCAGCAGTGTACTTCGTCAGTCTGCCTGTTCTGCTCTGGCTCTGGTGAATTCTCTCACCCTCCCATGCTTCTGACTATGCCTAGTGCTTGTATAAATAGGTAAGTAAGTAAGTAAGTAAATAAATAAATAAAATACTCTACTGAGGTAAAATGCACACAGAGCAGAATTCACAAGTCTTACATGTATTATGCTTGTATGTATACTTCTTTTCTCATTCTCCCAACTCTACAATCGTTGACTTCTTGTTTCCTAGTAAATTGGTGTCAAATTTATAAGGCGTAATGGAAGCTGAACATTTAAATATGATATTTGGTGTTTTTCAAAGGAAAGGCCAATCTTCAAGTCTTGAAAATGTTTATTCTATGGAAATAATAACAGCAACAATGATCACTATTTTCTACTTAGGAATTAACCTTACTTAAATAATACAAATATGAGAGAAAGCATGAATCATTAGATTTAATCTCAGGAATATTAGTGGGGGAATTTAAAGACATGTCTTTGGAGGTTATTGTTGCAATTTAATTTTCCAAAGAATTTTTTTAAAAATAGTTATAAAAAAAACTGCCTTCACAAGCCTATTTAAGGAAGACATAGTAATGGGGCATGTTCCTTGAGACAGACTAAATATCCTTTTTGCAAGAAAGGTATATATTTCTGAGAAATTCACATTTTATTGTGGAGAGGATCTTAATGCTCATTCATCCTGAAGGCTGCAAATTCATTTCTCACATATTTGCAAGTATATGGCAGAAGTGAACAGAGACAGGGTATAACAATAGAAAGATTGGGGGTGGATACTGGAGCACGACTTGGCGTGGTTCTTAGGCAGTGTTTATATTGCAGTTCAGTTTGCAAAGCCTCCATGATCCTTTGAGTCTTCTCTGTACATGGGCATTTTCAGAGTGGGGGGGGGGGCAAAGGGTTTTGGCAAATCTGATTGAACCCCTACTTGAACCCCTACCTATCTGTCTAATTTTTTAATGATAGACACAAGCTTCTTTTAAAAATAAAATCCATCTGACAACATTCTAGCTGTCATGTTCTAGTTGTCATCTCTGATCTAGTTTAGAATAGATTTTTCCATAAGAATAAATTGGAAAGTGACTTAGCTGGCGCAACCTGTTTAATTAGCTAACAAAATAAGGGTTGGAACTTCAGTCACCAATAGCCCCATTCACTCCTTTTTCCACTACAGAAGACCTTCCTTTCCTTGTTACTATGTTTTAAATAATAGTATTTTCTAAACATAAATAAAATACTATTAGAACACATTTAACCTCAGGTTAAATGCAAATATATTTGTAGCTGTATTAACATTCCACAAAATTATAGCAAAATTTATGTAAATGAGAACGGAAATCATACTTCTTTGGAGAATTAGCAAGGTAAGCCTAAAATTTTCATAATAACATAGGTAAAAGGAAACACCTTTATTAATCACCAGGAAATCAAGCACCTTTCAGTTAATTTCAGTAGTTAATTTCTTTGTGAATACAGCATTTACATAGAGAGAGTATATGTAACAGCACTGAATGAAATATCCACTATAATTCAGTGATGGTAGATTTATAGTTTCGGCTGCTTCTATGAAAGGTTGCTTATGTGAGCATTGACTGTTGTGAGGTTACTTTCTAAGCTTTTCAATACTTCTTCATGGACTCTTGTTTGACTAATTAATATATAACCACATAATCTAGCCCTTGAAATAAAGTCCACTACGTAGATTTTTGTCCAGTGGAAAATATTTGAACATGATAAAACAAGCACCATAGTTTCCTGCCTTTTGCCTCAACCTTGAATATATTATGATCCCAAAACAGTGTTGTGGAGGATTTTTTCTTTTTCCCCTTCTTTTTTTTATTCAGTGCTTTTCTCTCACCCTAACTTTTATTCTAATTTACTGACTTCATTCATTCTTTAATTTTCAAACATTTATTAAGATTGCTACTAGCCTCTAGGGCTACAAAAATTTGCAAAATATGTCAAAATAACACAAGTCAAGTCAGACATGTAAGTAAATAAAAGCAGCAAGTTGTTAAAGTGCTAAACTAAAAATGTACATATGATATTAGTAGACACTAAATAAGGAATGACTATCCCTAATTGGTATAATCAGGAAAGATTTCATGTAGGAAACTATGTTTAAACTGAATCTAGATGGATGGATAGAGTTTCTCAGACTAACAAAATGGGAAATGTATTCCAGATAGCAGAAATATTATGATTAAAGGAAGTTATTGTTAGTCTCATCCATTTTTTATACACAGCACCTAGCTCAGTGTCTGGCATATTATAGGCAATCAATACATGCTTGTTGAAAAAAAAAATTGTGTGTGGGGACTATAAATACTTTGGTTTGATTAAAGCATGAGATTAATGTGAAGCAGTGGTGAAAATGGGAATAGAAATGTACATTGGTGATTGATCACAAAAGAGCTATAATACCAAGCTAAGGAGTTTGACCTTCATACAAGGATCAGATGAAAAATATGACCAGGTTATAATATAATGTTGGCCCATTTGAGAAAAGCAATAGTGGAACTGAAAAGACAAATTGATAGGCTTTACAAGTGCTCCTAGTAAGAGACACTACAGTTTGATGAAGAAAAAAAATAATTTGAGAACAGAAATATGAAGGACAATATGGATGGAGGGGGCAAACTTCGTGGCAGTCAGACCACTTAAGAATCTATTACAATAGTCCATGAAGAAGATGCTCAGAGCCTGAACTAAGACTATGACTGTCAGGACTAAAAAGAAGAGCTAGATTTCTGTAATAATTTAAAGATATAATTTCTAAATCATGTTTCCTGAAGGATGATTATAAAGAGTCAAGGATGGCTGTCACGTTCTGGCTTGAGCATATGGTTGAATGATGACTTCATTTACCAAGTAGGAGAGGAAAAACAGGTTTGGGTGGAGCTCTGAAAATAAATTCTGTTTTTGAGATAGTACAATTGAAATAGCATGAAATAAGTGAAACTGGCTGCTAGGGTAATGCTTTGGAACTTAGAAAGAGATTGCTTTTTTGAGGGGGAGGTAGACATTTCCTATTTTTCTCTTTACATTCCTTCTCTGCCCACCTCTTGCTCCAGGAAGCTAAGCTTTATGGACTGCATCATTGGAATCCCTTGACCTCCAAAGACCCCATCTCTAAATAGTAGCAAACTGGAGACTAAATTTCAACATATGAATTGGGAAGACACAAACATTCAGTCTGTAACAAGGACTTTTGGGAAGAAAGGGGTATGATGATAGCTTAGATGAAGGACTGAATTTAAATAAGTTAAAAAGGAAAATAATTTACTTATTGCAATATATTGAATAATTTGATAATAAGTTAATATAAGAAGAAAACTTGAAAGTACAGGATAACAGACTTAAATATAAAAAATATGAGAACCTATAATTTTAAAAATAAGATCATTTCCATCTCTGCCACTACAATAACCTGAATGCTGTCACTCACCCTGCCCATCACCAATGCATGTAAAGAACCATCTTATTATCAATGATTGACCAAATTTTGGTCTCCAGTGCAGTTTTCCTCTAAAAGAAATTGAGAAGTTGTTGATTTTATGTGTTGAGTAATGGAAAAAACAAATATGTTTCTGTAAATTTTTTTATTCCTCAAAGTGAGAGTGACTTAATTGTCTAAGGTAGAGCCGAAAGGGAAAAAACAAAAAAGAAGGTTGAAATGTCTTGATTTGACTAGCTTGTGACCATTTCAAATTTATTTTTTTTTCACGTTTAATTTCTATTCTTTTTTTTTCTAAATTTTATTGTTATATTCCCCATACAATTGCAGCCCCCCCATTCTGACCCCAATCCCTCCCCTCCCGCCACCGCCCCCATAAAAGTGTCTCTGGTTCATAGTTTTTTGTTGATTTTGATTTTCACTTTCTTATAGTTATTCATTTTCCTGGTCCCTTATTTAAGTTTTCTAGATTCCTGCTATGAGTGAGACCATCCGGTATTTTTCTTTTTCTTTTTGGCTTATTTCGCTGAGCATGATCCCTTCCAGCGCCATCCATGTTGCTGCAAATTGCATGTGTTTATCTTTTTTGAATGCTGAGTAATATTCCATGGTATATATGTACCACATCTTCTTGATCCAGTCATCTATTTTTGGGCATTTGGGTTGTTTCCAAAGCTTAGCTATTGTAAACAGTGCTGCTATAACCATAGGGGTGCAGGTGTTCTTTGGAATGGATGTTTCTGTGTCCTTTGGGTAAATACCTAGGAGTGGAATTGCTGGATCATATGGAAGCTCTATGTTTAGTAGGTCCAGAAATCTCCACACAGCTTTCCACAGTGGTTGGACCAGTTTGCACTCCCGCCAACAGTGTAGAAGAGTTCCTTTTTCTCCACAACCTCGCCAGCATTTTTTGTTGCTAGTTTTTTTAATATGTGCCATTCTCACTGGTGTAAGATGGTATCTCATGGTAGTTTTGATTTGCATTTCCCTGATGGCAAGTGATGTTGAACATTTTTTCATATGCCTGTTGGCCATTTGCATTTCCTCTTCAGAGAAGTTTCTTTTTAGCTCTTCTGCCCATTTTTTGACTGGATTATTTTCTTTGTTGTTGTTGAGTCTCATCAGCTCTTTGCAGATTTTTGTGATCAGTCCTTTATCATTAGTGTTGGGTGCAAAAATGGTCTCCCAGTTGGTGGGGTTTCTCTTTGTTTTTGTTATTGTCTCTTTTGCTGTGCAGAAGCTCTTTAATTTGATGTAGTCCCAGCTGTTTATCTTTGCCTTCACTATCACTGCTTTGGGTGATGTGTTTGTAAAGATGTCTTTGATGTGCAAATCACGTAGTGTTTCGCCTATATTTCCTTCTATATATTTTATGGTTTCAGGTCTTATGTTTAGTTCTTTAATCCATTTTGAGTTGATTTTTGTGTATGGTGTGAGGTAGTGGTCAAGCTTCATTCTTTTGCATGTAGCGACCCAGTTTTCCCAGCACCATTTATTGAACAAACTTTCTTTGCTCCAATGCATAGTCTTTGCTCCTTTGTCAAAGATTAGTTGACCATAAATCTGTGGGTTTATTTCTGGATTTTCTATTCGATTCCATTGGTCTGTATGTCTGTTCTTGTTCCAATACCATGCAGTTTTGATGATTATGGCTTTGTAGTATAGTTTGAAGTCTGGGAGTGTAATGCCTCCATTCCCTTCTTTTTTTTTCAGGAGAGCTTTGGCTATTCGGGGTTTTTTGTGATTCCATATGAATTTCATCAATAATTGTTCTATTTCTTTGAAGAATGACATTGAAATTTTGATTGGAATAGCATTGAATCTGTATATTGCTTTTGGAAGGATGGCCATTTTAATAATGTTTATTCTTCCAATCCACGAGCAGGGGATGTCTCTCCATTTCTTTGTGTCTTCTTCTATTTCTTTTAACAGTGTTTTATAGTTTTCTTTGTATAGGTCCTTTACCTCTTTTGTTAGATTTATTCCCAAATATTTGATTTTTTTTGTTTCAATAACAAAAGGGGGGCCTCCCCAGTGGCTCAGCGGTTGAGCGCTGGGTTGCGAAACTGCGCGCGGCCTCTGCGGCGCCGGTTCGATCCCCGGCTGCTCCCCGGCCACCAGAGGAGGGTCCCACATGGCGTGCAGACCTCTCCTGCCGCCCGCTGCTCCCCTCAGCAGTGTACTTCGGTCCTTCTGCCTGCTCTGCTCCCCGCTCTGGCTCTGGTGAATTCTCTCACCCTCCCGCGCTTCTGACTGTACCCAGTGCATGTATAAACAAAACAAACAAACAAACCAGCAAACAAATAAATAAAGCATGCCTCTATAAAAAAAAAAAAAAAGTCTATCAATAACAAAAGGGATGGTTTTTTTGATTTCTTCTTCTTCAGATTTATTGTTTGTGTATAGGAAGGCTACTGACTTTTGCGTGTTGATTTTGTATCCTGCCACTTTACTGAACTGATTGATGAGTTGAATTAGCTTTTCTGTGGAGTTTTTGGGGTTCTCTATGTATAATATCATATCGTCTGCAAATAGTGATAGTTTGACTTCTTCTTTTCCTATTTGGATTCCTTGGATGTCTTTCTCTTGTCTTATTGCCCTGGCTAGGACTTCCAGTATTATATTGAAAAGCAATGGTGAGAGTGGACATCCTTGTCTTGTTCCAGATCTTAATGGAATTGCTTTCAGCTTTTCACCATTGAGAATGATACTGGCTGTTGGCTTGTCATAGATGGCCTTTATGATGTTGAGGTATGTTCCTTGTATCCCAAGAATTTCAAAGGCTTTTATCATGAATGGGTGTTGCACTTTGTCGAAAGCTTTCTCAGCATCTATTGATATTATCATATGGTTTTTATATTTCTTTTTGTTGATGTGTTGGATAATGTTGATTGATTTTCGGATGTTAAACCATCCTTGTGCCCCTGGAATGAATCCTACTTGGTCATGGTGAATTATCTTATGGATACATTGTTGGATTCTGATGGCTAAAATTTTATTGAGGATTTTTGCATCAGTGTTCATTAGGGAGATTGGCCTGTAGTTTTCCTTTTTTGTGTTGTCCTTGTTCGGTTTTGGTATTAGTGTAATGTTGGCTTCATAGAACGTGTTTGGTATTGTCCCTTCCTTCTCAATTTTTTGGAAGAGTTTGTGAAGGATAGGCACTAATTCGTCTCTGAATGTTTGGTAGAATTCATTTGTAAATCCATCAGGTCCTGGGCTTTTGTTTTTGGGGAGGTTTTTGATTACCATTTCAATTTCGCTAATTGTAATTGGTCTGTTTAGGTGTTCTATTTCTTCTTTATCTAGCTTTGGGTGATTGTAGAGTTGTAGGAATTTGTCCATCTCCTCTAGATTGTTAAACTTGTTTCCATATAACTGTTCATAGTAGTTACTGATTATTCTTTTGATTTCTGCTGTGTCCGTTGTGATTTCTCCTCTTTCATTGATGATCCTGTTTATTTGTGCTTTCTCCCTTTTTTCCTTTGTGAGCCTGGCTAGGGGTTTGTCTATTTTATTGATTTTTTCAAAGAACCAGCTCTTGGTTTCATTGATCTTTTGGATTGTTTTTTTAGTTTCAATTTCATTTATTTCTGCTTTGGTTTTTATTATTTCTTTTCTTCTACTGGTTTTGGGGTTTTTTTGTTGTTCTTTTTCTAGATCTTTGAGCTTCGAGATTAGGTTGTTTCTTTGAGTTCTTTCTTGTTTCTTGATGTGAGCTTCTATTGCTATATATTTTCCTCTTATTACTGCTTTTGCTGCATCCCATACATTTAGGATATTGGTGTCCTCCTTGTCGTTCAATTCAAAAAATATTTTAATTTCCTCTTTGATCTCCTCATTAGTCCAGTGGTCTTCCAGTAGTGTGGTTTTTAATCTCCATGAGGTAGGAAAGTTCCTTGCCTTCTTTTTATGGTTTATTTCTAGTTTGATGCCTTCATGGTCAGAAAAGATGGTTGATATGATTTCAATCTTGGTGTATCTGTTGATGTTTGTCTTGTGCCCCAGTATGTGATCGATCCTGGAGAATGATCCGTGTGCGCTTGAGAAAAATATGTACTCCGTTTTTTGGGGGTTTAGTGTTCTATAGATGTCTGTTAAGCCCAATTGCTCTAGGTCCTTATTTAGAGCTTTGGTTTCTTTACTTATTTTTGTCTTGTTGATCTATCCATTGTTGATAGTGGTGTGTTGAAGTCTCCCACTACGTATGTGTTTTCTCTGATGTCTGTTTTCAGAGAGGACAACAGTTGTCTGATATATTTTGGTGCTCCTTCGTTTGGTGCGTATATGTTAATGAGTGTTATTTCTTCTTGAAGTATTGTCCCCTTGATCATAATGTAGTGACCATTGGGGTCTCTTTTTATCTTTTTGAGTTTGAAATCTGTTTTATCGGATATAAGTATAGCTGTTCCTGCTTTCTTTTTTGGTCCATTTGCTTGTAGGATTGTTTTCCATCCTTTAACTTTGAGCCTATTTTTATCTTTTGTAGCTAAATGTGTTTCCTGGAGACAGCAAAAGGTTGGGTTTTGTTTCTTAATCCAGGCTGCAACTCTGTGTCTTTTTATTGAAGAGTTTAGTCCATTTACATTTAGAGTTAATATTGATATGTTAACATCTGTATTTGCCATTGTGTTTGTCTTTCCTTTGATTTTATTTATTTATTCTTTTAATAACTTTTTTTTTTTTGGCCTTCTTTCATTGTTATTCGTCCCTCTGAGGTTCTGGCTTTAGGACTCCTTGTAGTATTTTTTGGAGTGGGGGTTTAGTTGCAATGAAATTCCGGAGTTTCTGTTTGTCTGGGAAGGTCCATATTCTTTCTTCAAAGAGGAAGGAGAGCTTTGCGGGATAGAGTATTCTTGGTTGGCATCTGTTTTCTTGGAGTCTGTTGACTATGTCCCTCCACTCTCTCCTTGCCCGTAGTGTTTCTTCGGAGAAGTCTGATGTCAGCCTGATTGGCTTTCCTTTGAATGTTATCTGTTTCTTCCCTCTTGCCAGCTTCATTATTTTTTCCTTGTCCTGGATTCTTGGGAGCTTTACTATTATGTGTCTTGCTGTATTTTTTCTTTCGTCGTGGAAGTTTGGTGTTCTTCTTGCTTCTTGTATATCAATTTTCAGCTCCTTCTTCACATTTGGGAAGTTCTCTTCAATTATCTCTTTGAATATTTTCTCTGTTCCTACTTCTCTCTCCTCTCCTTCTGGTATTCCTATAACTCTTATATTTCCTTTCCTCATGGAGTCAGATAGTTCCCGAAGTCTTTCTTCATTCTTTTTCCTTCGTACTTCTCTTTCCTTTTCTGTTTTGGTTCTTTTTATTTCTGTGTCTTCAAGAACACTTATTCGTTCTTCCATTTCATCAATTCTGCTTTCATTGCTTTTCCCAGAATTCTTTAGTTCTTCCACTAATTCTTTGATCTCCTGCATTTCTTTTACTTCCCTCTTTAGGGACTCAATTTCATTCTTCTGATCGTTGATTATTTTTCCCTTATCATTGTTTTCCTTGATGACTTCTGTCAGTTTTTTAATCACGGCAATTTTAAATTCTCTTTCTGGAAGGCTCAGAAGTTCTTCCAAGTTACTGTCGTTGCAATCTGGGGGCTGGTTTTCTTTTTGTGGTGTGCTTTTTCTCTGGAGAGTTGCTAGGTTGCGTGTGGTTCTTCTCCTCCCTACTGTCTGTTTTCTAATTTGCCGTATGCGTTGGGACACTGTGTAGTTGGGACTGGCCGGCATCTTGGGTGAGCTTCTCTGCTCCCCTCTGGTTCCTCCAGGAGTCATCTGTCAGTTTCAAGCAGTCTTTATTGGAGAAAGGTCCCTGTCCTAAAATGTCGATGTGGGGACACACTCCCCTGTGCGCCTGGTCTGCCCCGGCGGTGGGTTCCTGCTCCCGCTCTGGGCTTGGACTGCAGGCCAGAGGGGGTCTGGCGTGGGCGAAATTCCCCCGCTCACCTCTGGCTCCTGAGGAAGCCTTCTGCAGGTAGTCTTTACTGAAGAAATGTCCCTGTTCTAAAATGGTGATGTGGGACACACTCCCTGCGCATACGGTGTCAGGCACACTCTTCTGCGTGCCTGGTCTGCCCCGGCTGTGGGTGCTCGCTCTCCCTGTGGGCTCAGACTACTTGTTCGGAAGGGGCCGGGTGTGGGTAACTCCCCAGCTGGCCACTAGCTCCTTCAGGAGCCTGTGTTGGCTTCAAGTCGCTAGGTGGCGCCAGAGATCTCTCCTAGAGCCCTTGGGGAGCTGATTTTCCACCCCGTGGGACAGGGAGCAGAGCGGGGATGGTAGGGTACACCTCAACGGCTTTGGGGTGCTGTGTCTGCCTTGTGCCCCACCGTCGTGGGGAACCCACGCCCCTAATTTCGTGCCCCGGGTCTCAGTTCCAAAGCCCTCAGTTCCAGGACGCGGGCTGTAGCCCAGTTCAGTGGCGCGGGAATGGCGCCTTTTGCACCGCTCCCGTGCCTGGGCGCCTGGTTCCCGCTTACTCAGGGAGGGACCTTCACCTCAGTGAGGACCTCCGAGCGTCTCCCCGCAAGCCTAGGTCGTCTCCCAAGCCTAGGTCGCAGGCGCGGGGACCTGGGCAGCCGCGATCCTGGTCTGCACTTGCTTTTCAAGCGCGCCGAGCGCGCCACTTTCCGCGCAAGCTTACCGGCAGCCCGGGCTGTGTGCGCGTCTCCCGGGGTCTTTGTTCTTCTTTAATGGCGCCCGGAGCCGTTTGCTCACCGCTGCGGCGAATCCTGCAGGGTTCGCCTCAGCTCCCGTTCACGGGGTGTGGTGGCTGCAATAGTTCCTTTCCATTCACAGTCCCACTTGCTGTGTCCGTTTTTCTTGTTGGCCGTTTTGGTTTGTTGTTTCCCTCCTCTCTGCAGGTCGGAGAGTGCCGACTTTGTGGGCGGGGGAGGGGAGCAGGGTTCTACGCTTCCCTCCCTTCTGGTCCTCTTTTATGGCAACTTTCTTCTTTGGGCAGTTTGCTGGAGTCGTCCGTTTATCTTCCGTGTCCCAGTTCTCACTGGGACCTGCCGCTTTTCCTCCCTATTAACTTTTTTTAATGGGAGATCTTACTCGCAGCGTCTCCTCGCCGCCATGTTGCTCCGCCCCCTACCATTTCAAATTTAAATAATTATTATTACTAGAAATAAATGATTGATCAAGTAGAATCATTGAAAATATTGAGTCTGCAAAAGTACAAAAGTTTAATATTGAGAATATACCAAGACAATATAAACAAAGTTAAAAGATGACAATAACACAGAATGTATACATAAGTGAATTTTCTTTTGTTAAATATGTGCTTTTTTAGAAAGTATAGATGTTTATTTTCCTCTATGTAAGTAAGGAAGGTTTTCAGATTTTGCTTTTGTATCTCTTCTCATCAGTGACAATTCTGCTTCCCAACAACGTAAACATATTTCTTATTTGCCAAAGTACTCTTCAGTATCATTGCTAATTTTCAAGCTGTTAGAATCTCCAAGTTTTCTTTATCATTATTTTGGTACTTAAAATATACACTATTATGGGCATGTAAAGTACTGTGTTCAAACAATCAGATTTATTGTTTTTTCTGTGGTTGACAATTTTATATAATTGTATTTGTTTTTCTGTGTGCATTTCATTTGAATCTTGTTTTGTCCAAAATTGGTTCATTCCAATTTTGAATATGTAAAGCGCTCACATGATTATAAATTAAAATTATTTTAAAACTACATTCACAGCAGTGATTGGATTTGCCTTCCCAGTAAAATAAATTTAAAAATCAATAAAATGTAGGAAATGATGGTGTTGGAGATATTGGGCTTCAGAGAATGAAAGGCAGTGGCATGGAGAGCCAGGAAAGGAGCACATTGAGCCTTGTGATCACTCCTGCTTGGCACCTATAGAGAGATTTGAGGCCTTAGCACAGGGTGTCGCCTGACTGTCTACTTGCATTAATAAGATGGAACTGTGAGTTCTGGGAGGCTAAGACAGTTGACTTCTCAGAACTGATTCCTGGAGAAGAGAGAGTTAGAAAAAGAGAGAACTCCAGAGACCTGCAGAGATCAGATTGTGTTCTGATCATCATAGGTATATGAGGAAACTTCCTGTGTGAATAAAATAGCAGAAAGGATTAGTTTAGAATTGACTATCTCTGGAAATCACAGAAGATTAGTTCTTGTGGCAGAGCCAAAAATCTTAAAATTCGCAAAGCCTTGGGTTAAATGCTCAGATGGGTTTTGAATCTGAGTGGAACAGACTATCCTTAGGTTAATTGTTGCTCTCACTCTGCTTTTCAAATTAAAAACAGAATTCAAAAGGATCAAAATGATTTCAAGTAACTTAGACTGCATGTAAGAACAAAGTTCAAGATATCCTCCATTGGAATGCAAAATATACAGCACCCCACAGGGTGAAATTTGCAATGTATGGCATCCAATAAAAAATTATAAAGCATATAAAGAAGCAGGAACATGAGACCCAAAATGAGGAGGAAAATTCAAAATTCAGAGTGAAAAGGCTATACATTTTTTTCTTATTATCATCAAACAAGGCTGGTTAGTTTTTCTTCTTTATGAAATTTCCTGAGATTTTTCTTTGTTACCTAATATGTAGCCTATTTTGAAGATGTAATATGGACATTTGAGTATTATTGCTTTGGGTGATTTTTATATAACCTTTATCAATTTGAGGATTGTTTTTTTCTATTTCTACTTTGTGAGTGTTTTTATCATTAGTGGCAGTTGGATTTTATAGAATGCTTTTCCTGCATCTATTGAAATGATCATTTTTTTCTTATTTCATTAATATGGTGATTTCTCTTGGCTGATTTTTTTCAAGAAATCAGGTTTGAAGTTCTTAGGGTCAAATCTGATGGGGTTGTTGAATTTGTTTCATAATACTTTCTGAAAAGCTATTATAACTAATTGGAGTAATGATCTGTCATTCTCTGGTTTTTAATGGTATTTGTGCATCATTTTAGCATTAACAAAGTAATGATGTTCTCTACTGAGTTAAGTGTTAGTTTTTCTATATTCTGAGAATGTTTATGTAGGATTTTTTTATTATTTCTCTTTATATGTTTGATGACATTTACCAGTAAAGCTACCTTGGTTGGATGCTTCTTTGAGATAAGGGTTTTAACTTTTAATTCAATTTTCTTAATTTGTATATGGCAGTGCTTTATTATGGCTTTCGTTATGTAAGTTTTGGCAATTTACATCTTTCACTGAAAGACATATAATTATTATATTCCTTATTTTTTATTAAGTTTATCTTTTCTGAGAACCAGCTTTTGGTTTCACTTATTTTTTCTAATATTTATATTCTGTTCAATGGATATCTGTCCTTATTTCTACTAGTTTGATTTTGTTCTTCTTTGTCTGGTGTCTTTAGAAGTCCTTAGATCTTTTGTTTTGTATCTTTTTTACTTTTAAGGTATAAAGTTACAGCTATAACATATCCCTGAAGTACTTCTTTAGATGCATTGCATGTGTCTCCCTGTATCATATTTTTATTGCATTTGTGACCAGATCTTTTTCATTTTGTAGCCTGAAATCTTTTAGACTAGAAAGGGTTAAACTAAATATCAATTAGAATCAAATACTGAACTGAACATTTTCCTTCTTCCTCATTTCCCCCTCCTGTGGGATATACTCCCCAGCTGCATTCCAGGGAACCTTGAGAATTAACCGTGTACATCTCCAACAGAATTCTCTGTACCCCTTCAGAGAAAACATAGGGTAAGCCTCTGCCTGTTGCTAAGGACTATTAGCCCTGGAGAAGCACTCTCTTCTGGATACACTCTGTAATTTGTGATGCCTACACCACCTGAATTAGAATGTGAAGCCCCTTACTCCCTTTATATCTTTTTTTTTTTTACTCCCTTTATATCTTGCACCTCGTCATATGCCATCTCTCCTGGTATAATCACAGCACTCCTGCCTTTTGGGGAGATAGCTTCATTAGGATGCTAACCCAAATGCTGAATCCCTTGGTGGCCACCTCATAATAAAGATATTCTCATGGTTCAGAGTTTAGCTTTCTTGGTAGAAGAATAAGACCAGATTTGGTTTCTTACACATTCAGTTTAAAATATTTCCTAATTTTCCTTTGATTTCTTCTTTGACCTAGAGTTATTTACAATTGTGTTATTTAATATTCAAAATTTGGAGTCTTCATATATAGGTATCTAAGGGATGGATGCATCGCTCTTCCAAGTTGCCTCTTTGTCTTGCAGACATGGTATTTGCCCAAGAGGCCACTTCTGGCTCTGTACACTTCCATGACCATTCTTTGAAATTCACTACTTCACATTTCTCTGATCCATGTTATTGGATTTTTAAAAAGTATTATCTTACTCAGAGAAGATCTCTCCTTTTTTTTTTTTTTAAAGATTTATTTATTTATTTATACAAGCACAGGGTACAGTCAGAAGCGCGGGAGGGTGAAAGAATTCACCAGAGCCAGAGCAGAGAGCAGAACAGGCAGAGTGACGAAATACACTGCTGAGGGGAGCAGCAGGCGCTGCAGGAGAGGTCTGTGTGCCATGCGGGACCCTCAGCCAGGGGCTGGGGATCAAACCAGCACTGCAGAGGCTGCTGACAGCTTTGCAGCCCAGTGCTCAACCGCTGTGCCACCGGGGAGGCCCCTACTCTCCTTTTTTTTTTTTTTTTTTTTTTTTTTTTTTGGAAGTGGTATTTTTCAGGTTCTCCCTCCTTTAGGTACTGGCTGCTTTCTCTTATTTTCAATATAATTTTATATCTACACTGGCTTGGGCATTGATGTGGTTGACTGGTTTGGCATATTTTGTTGACACAAGTACTTTAAAATTTGCTTTGGTCTCTATATCTTAGTTAAGTAGTAGACATGGGATAATGGAGTATTTAGTTTGTTCTCCTTGTTATTTTCATGATTTTTCTGATCATAATATAAAGATTTAGATTTTGGAAGCTCAATTTTTATCTTTTGGGAATCCACAAAAACTGATTCTTTATTGCTAATATGAGGAAATACAGTAGTGTGCCTAGAAAATTTATTTTCATGTATATATTTAAATTTCACATATATTCATATTTGCTACCCTCCATTAAGGAAAAATTATTAACACTATTCAAATTTAATCACTTACTGCAATGTCTTATCACAGTGGAAAAATTCTAAAAGTACTACTTGTCATATCTGTCAGTTCCAGGTGGAAGAGAATAATATTGCTAAACATTATGTTTATTATATTCCTTTTATAGGATAATTAAATCTAAAATTAATATAACAAGACCTTTTTGTAATCTATCATTTCACCACAAATCTGTTAAATTTAATTATATGGCACTTACATATTGAGAATGAAATAATCTATTTTTTGTTAGTGTTAGGCCCTTTATGCAGCCATGTGTGCTCAGCAAATCTTAAAAACTGGAAAGGGTCTCTGAGCTCTTCTTAAAAGTTTCCATTACAAAGTCCATGCCCCCTTTCAACTGTCTTTAAATTCAGCTTGTTCACTTTAGAACATTTACACATATTTGCTTAACATATGATAATTTATTCTGTATTTGTCTGCTGAGTCTCTCCTGAAGTTTTTCACTAAGAAAACAGTATAAATCAATTAAGAACCTAGATAACAAGAGACATTTTTAATTAACTCGGTGGAAATCATTTTAAAGATTCTCTTAATGAATGATTGTGACCAACCTGAAGTTTATATTTGTCTTGCTTTTTTTAACAAGATGAGCTCACTTAATTTGTACTCTTTCTCCTCTGTGTCCATGTTTTACTTTCTCATTTCTCCATCTTGAAAGTCCTAGCTATGTTGTCAGTGCACCAGAGGTATCCAATAGTAAAGGTATCAAATATGCATGAAATATTAAAACAGGGTACTGGAGTCTATTTCCTCATTAGATTATAAGACAAAAATAGATTCATTAATTTATTATACAGTTATTGCTCATCTACTGAAGTGCCAAGCATTTCAAATACAGAGAGAAAAAACAAAATCTACTATCAAGTGGATAGTAGAGGAAATCAGTCTAGTGAGGAAATCAGTCACCCCGGAAATGGTACTGTGGTAGTGTTATGACGGGGAATATATCTTTTGCTATGGGAGCACAGAACAATAGCTAATCCAGCCTGGGAGATTGGGACAAGGCTAGGTAAAGGAAACAATCCCTTTACTAGGTATCTTTATGTGTAGGAGAACTTTCTTCACTAGATATGATGGTTCTGGATCCAGGCTTCCTGTTCAGCACATGGCATGGGATTTTTGAATTTACTCTGTCAACATTATATATTTATCTTCTTCGATGGTATTTATGCCTTCATATAGAAATGAATAGGGGAATTGGTCTATTATAAGAGAGAATTGCACTGTCTTGTGCATACTTTACTATGTTCTTAAGCAAGTTGGAAAGAAGCTTCAAGTGTACCTTTGGGATGGTATGAAAAGTGTTTGTGAAGTTTGTGAAACATGGGATTGAGATTTATTAGGAAAAGCTAATTCCATTGACTTAGCAGTAAAACAAGCCAGACATTGACAGCAGGTTGAACTCCAGTGACAACAATGGGACAAAAGTTCATGTTTTTAAGAACCAAATGTAACTTTTTTAAAAGAAATCCAACTTAGTGAGTATTTACGGGGACAGTGGTAGGATGAATGGACTCCAATAATGCAATAAAACTGAAATTCACTAGATAAAGAGGAACATTTTAAGAAGTCAATTTAAAAAGTATCATTTTTTCTCATTAAAACCCTACATCTGGGAATCCCTATTGTCAAAACTCAAAAAAGAAAATTACAAGTGAAAGAAGTTTTCACAGCCAACAGAAAAACAGTAAGTTGGTTTCTGTTGAGAACATATTGATTGAGTCCTGCTCACTCAATAAATGATTTAAGAAAATAATCAGAACACATGATATGACAAATGGTTGTTAGGTGTTTCTTGTGTGTGTGTTTTGATTTGTGAATTAATTTTTATGAAAAGTCTTGTAAAATTTTTATGAAAAGTCTTTAGTTTCTGTATTTTTCTTTTTAGAGATATTTATTTTTTAATGTACTTTAGAGTTTACAAAAATACACTCATCAAAAAGAAATTGGATTTATTGGTAGAAAGGAAAAAGATACCTATGGTCCTACTCGTTGTTGATGTTTTGACATATTTCCTTTCAGTTATTTTAAGTATGTGTTCATTACTTATTTTTCTAAACATACTAGACAAAGAGCTGATGAGACTCAACAAAAACAAAGTAAATAATCCTGTCAAAAAATGGGCAGGAGAGCTAAAAAGAAACTTCTCCAAAGAGGAAATCTAAATGACCAACAGGCATATGAAAAAATGTTCAACATCACTTGTAATCAGGGAAATGCAAATCAAAACTACAATGAGATACCATCTTACACCAGTGAAACTGGCACATATTAAAAAAAACTAGCAATAACAAATGTTGGCGAGGATGTGGAGAAAAAGGGACTCTCCTGCACTGATGGTGGGAGTGCAAACTGGTCCAACCACTATGGAAAGCTGTGTGGAAATTCCTCAGCCTGCTAAAGATGGAGCTTCCATGTGATCCAGCAATTCCACTCCTAGGTATTTACCCAGAGGATACAGAAACATTAATTCAAAAGGGCACCTGCACCCCTATGTTTATAGCAGCACTATTTACAATAGCTAAGCTATGGAAACACCCCAAATGCCGAAAAATAGATGACTGGATCAAGAAGATGTGGTACATATACACAATGGAATATTACTCAGCAATCAAAAAAGATAAACACATGCAGTTTGCAGCAACATGGATGGAGCTAGAAGGGATCATGCTCAGCGAAATAAGTCAGAAAGAAAAAGAAAAATACTGGATGGTCTCACTCATAGCAGGAATTTAGAAAACCTAAATAAGAGACCAGGAAAAAGACTAATCAATACAAAGTAAAAATCAAAATCAACAAGCAACTATAAACCAGAGACACACTATGGGGGAGGGAGGGGCAGGGAAAAGAAGGACTAGAGTCAAAATAAGGGGGAGGTGCAATTGTATGGGGAATATAACCAAAATGAAAATGCATGCATTCTGCAAGGATGAAAAAAGATGTAAGAATTATATAAAATAAAATATTTAAATAAAAAAGAAGATGTGGTACATATACGCAATGGAATATTACTCAGCAATCAAAAAAAGATAAACTCATGCAATTTGCAGCAACATGTATGGAGCTGGAAGGGATCATCCTCAGCGAAATAAGCCAAAAAGAAAAAGAAAAAACACCACATTGTCTCACTCATATCAGGAATTTAGAAAATCTAAATAAGGGACCAGGAAAAAGACTAATTATAATAAAGAAAAAATAAAAATCAACAAGCAACTATAAACCAGAGACACATTATGGGAGGCTTTGGGGGAGGAGGGAGTAAGTTCAAAACGAGGCAGGGTGGGAATTGTATGGGGACTATAACCAAGATGAAAATGTATACATTGTGCAAAAATTAAAAATGATGTAAAATATATAAATTTAAAAATAATAATCAATAAATTTTTAAAAAGCATTTTCCCATGTAAAACGGCTTAGTGATATACCCTCACAATACTGCATTAGTGTGAGGTTCCCATTAGATTACGTTACTTCTATAATCTGGAAGCAAGTGCAGCAGGGTTAACCTAATGACACAAGTTCATAGTCATAGTTAATCAACAGCAATAGCTTCATAATAGGTTGAACCCTATGAAATTATCATTATCTGAGGATTAACCCCAAGAAGATAATGTCCTATCATTTATCCTAATATCAGCCTAGATTTCCATGTAATTATTTGTTTTCTTAATTTTTTTTTTTATTTCAGGGCATTATGATTAGCACACGGGTGATACAGTATGGGTGAGTTGGTGGTGGATGCACTATGATGGCAATACCTGATGGAGACACCCCAATGTTATCTCAGTTGTAAACAAACAAAATAAACTAAACAAATGAATTAATAAATAAATAAAAATAGAGACAGAAAAGAAAATAACAAAGCTCTTATAAATATATGTGTGTGTGTATATATATATGTATCTCCTACCTTTCTCCACCTAATTTTAAAATAAAAAGCATTTTTAATGTTACTACAATTACTTTGAAGCCACACTTTTTCCTTTTACTTTATTATTATGGCTTATGCTTGATGCATTCATTAACATGCATAGATCCTAATCACATAGTCTACTGAATTTTGATAATATTCACTCATGTAACCATCAACCAAAACAAGATAAAGAACATTTGCATTACATTAAAAGTTCCCTTGTGCCCCTTTAAAATTAAAATTCCTCACCCATGGGCAATCATTGTTCTGAAAAGATTTTAGTTTTGCTTACCTTCAAATATTACATAAATGGAATCACACAGTTTGTGCTCCACGCTGTCTGACTTTGATGCTTAACATATTTTAGAGATTAATCCATGTTATTGTGTGTATCGGTGGTTAATTCTTCTTTATTGCTGAGTAATATTCCAATGAATGAAAACTTCACAATTTGGAAACCCATCCTTCTGTTGATGGACAGTTCTGTTGTTTCTAGTTTTTAGCTGTTAAGAACAAAGCTGCTTTGAACATCGTTGTAAAAATCTTTTTTGTATGTATGTGCTTTAATTTCTTTAGAGCAGAATAATTGAGTCAAAGGTGGTTGATTGTTGAGCTTTTTTTTAGAAACTGACAATGAGTGTTTGTGGTGTTCTTAACATCACTATCAAGCTTGCTTTATATCTTGCATAATAGTTGTGCTTTTTTCAGTCTTCTTTTCCTTAAATTTTCACACTGAAATAATTATAAATTCCCAGGAAGTTGCAAAAAGAATACATACTCTGCGATGAACGTTTCACCCACTTACCCCAAATGGTGATGTCTTACATAACTGTAGTATAATATCAAAGTTGGAAATTGACATTGGTACAATACTGCTAAGTAGACTACAAATCTTATTCCATTTTCATTGGTCTTATATGCACTCATTTGAATCTGTATATATGCATGTGTGCATTTGTGTATGTGTGTAGTTCCATGCCGTTGTGTATCTACTTCTACAACCAAGATACAGAACAATAGCCACAGGTGTTACCATGTTTTAGTTTTCCCCTCCCCTTCAATGTTCTCTGGCAAACACTCATCTGTGTTCAATCTCGATAATTTTGTCATTTTGAATATATCATATGCATGATCACCTTTTGAGATTGGCCTTTTCACTCAGTATAATGCCCTTTAAGGTTCATCCAAATTGTTGCATGTGTCAGTATGTCATTTTATTTTATTATTGAGTAGTTTTCCATAACATAGATATGCCTGAGTGTTTAACCATTGAAGGGGAGCAGAATGTACCACTGTAATAAAATATAGTACCTTGATAAAGGCATTATTTTACCTAAAGCTGCTCGAAAAACAGTAGACGCTAGTAAGGCACTCTAATTTTCCCATTTCTTCCTGAAAATAAGAGATTAAAAACTCCCATGAGAAAGATGCCTCCCCAGTACCAGAAGAAAAAGAAAATTCTTGGCAGGAAATCAAAGTCAAGAAAATTCTGCACAAACAGACTTTGTAAATATCATTCTTACCTCCCCATAGCCTACTTGTTATAGTTTAGCTGATTTTCTACATTTGCCTCTCTTATTCAAATGAATATAAATGCATGTAGGTTGGACCATTTTTTTGGGTCTTCATTCCTTATGTAGAGTCCTTTGTCACATAAAACATTAATTTGTATAATTTTCTGATGTTAGTCTGTTTTATGCCAGTTTAAATCCCAGGCCCAGCCTAAAAACCATGAGGGTATATACCATTCAACTGTTGAAGGACATCTGGTCTACTTCAGATTTTGTTTTTTATAAATACAGGTGTTAAAAGTTAAATTTCATGTGCTGATTTCTGTGTGGATGTGAGTTTAGTGCTCATTTCCCTGGAAAATTGTCAAAGAGTGCAGTTGCTGGTATTTATGGTAACTGCATGTTTAATTTTATAAGAAACTGCCAACTTATTTTTCAGTGTGGCCATACCATTTTACATTCCCACCAACAGTGCAGGCATTTCCAAGAGCAATAAGCAATTATTGTTTATTGGATAATTGCAATTATCCAATGAACAAAATATAAAGGGATCCATAATATTTTAAACAAAAGTCATTGAACTTTATCTCTCCATTTTAATTACTGAACCTTAACAATGACAAAACTCTCATGTCTGACCATAAACATATAGAGTTATTTAATCAAACTTCTAGGAAAGAACACATTTAGCAGTTTGGGATAATGTACAATCATGGTAAATATAATGTGATTCAACGCTGGTTCTTTTTGTCATTTTACACAGACATCATATTAGCATTAGACCAAAGCACAAAACACTTAGTGCATAAATCTGTTTCTTTTTAAGATCTATTCTTTTTTTTTTTTTAAGATTTATTTACTTACACAAGAACTAGGGTACAGGCCAGATGAGCGGGAGGGTGAGAGGATTCAACAGAGACAGAGCGGAGAACAGAACAGGCAGACTGATGAAATATGTTGCTGAGGGGAGTAGCAGGCGAGGCAGGAGAAGTCTGCTGTGCCATGTGGGTTTCTCCCAGGCCAGCCGGGATCGAACCCACGCTGCAGAGGGTGCAGACAGCTTCACAATGAGCAGTGAGGTTCTCAACCTGCTGCATCACTAGGGAGGCCCAAGATCTATTCTTTTTATCTTATTTTGTATCAGTCATTCTCAGTACTTTATCCTACTATAGGCTTTAATTTAACCATCAAAATCAAAAGTGAATTTTGGTTATATAGATAGGGGACATAAATGTTTATATATCCAAAGCATTTGCATAATCAAATGTATAATAATAAAGATGGGAATGCTTCCTATTTCTTTTAGAAAGTAGTAATTTATAAGTTTGCTGCATCTTTAATACCTTTACTACTATTGCATGTTAAAGAATAGTTGATTTAGAAAAGAAATATGTACTTAAGTTATGAGAGCTCTCATTAATCACACATTACTCTAAAAAGTTTCTGCAAAAACAGGATCTATTTTAACAGGGAAAAATAATTCCCTCTTTCAAATTTTTTTGAAGTGGTAATGGCTGCAAATCTGCAGCATTTAGAAAAAACTTGTATCAACAAGCCCTATATTATGAACCGAGATATAAGAAATCTAGAAAGCAGATAAAATTGGATATTGTCATCAGAATTTTAGTAGAACTTCAAATAATCAAAGATTTCCAAGCAAATGTGGCACACAGTAACTAAAGCATAAATTGAGATAAAGAGCCTAGAAAATGTTTGATTTCCTAAATTTTCAAAAGAATTCTTAATTGCAATAGATAAGATGTCTCCCCTATTTTAATCTTACAAATTTCAATGGAAAGGGAGTAATACATGCACACACATGGTGGTAAATTATCCATTACTTCCCACCCTCTGAGTCTTGCCTTATTAAAAGAAAATTATGTACAACTCCTCATTGGTTTTCCTTTACCTAATGATTTCTGTGACCTTAATTGCTGCCATCATTGTTACTACTTGAATTTCAGCATAACAAGATATCAAAAGCAGCTTGTAATCAGGAACATGTATCTGAACACCTGTATAACTGCAAGATCCCTAGGTAATAATAACTGTCAGAGTCAGGGATGGAACTTTGGGTTCCATGGTAAGTTCATCAGTTTATAATTCCTGTGAATCTCAGAATCGTGTTTCAGACCATTAAAATTACTGACATTAAAATACAAATAGCAGCAATGTGGATGGAGCTGGAAGGAATCGTGCTCAGTGAAATAAGCCAGAAAGAAAAAGAAAAATACTGGATGGTCTCACTTATAGCAGGAATATAGAGGATCCAAATAAGGGATCTGAAAAAAAAAATAATTATAATAAAGTAAAAAAATCAAAATCAACAGGCAACTATAAACCAGAGACATACTACAGGCAGGGAGAAGGGAGTAGGATCAAAACAAGAGAGGGAGAGCACGAGGTTCCATGGTGACAGTTCACGGGTGAATAAGTGGAGTGAATTTTACGGGACTATAACCAAGATGAAAATGCATACATTATACAAAAATGAAAAATGATGCAAAAATTATATTAATTAATTAATTTAAATTAAAATAATACATAGTGGATGCCTCATGCCAAAAAAAAAACCCAAAAACAATAAACAAACTTCCTTTATCTGTGGGGAAACAATGCAAATAGCTAAAGATATCATACAAATAATTAAACAATTGGTTCTGTTAACATAGTTACCAATTAAAGTCACAAAAAAGTTCTCATTATTATTCATGCAGGTAATTGAGAAAAAAGATAGTGAAGAAATTAACTTTAACTTAAAAATGTTTATTTCCTTTCCTCCCAACTCCTTGTGGTCTACAGTGACTTTCCCTGGGACTAAGTCTTGAAAGGCCACCATATATTAATGGGGTATGCATTAGTCTCTGGAATTTAAAATTTTGATTTTCTGATGGCTACAATTATGTTCCAAAAATGGTCCCATGCATAAATCTAAAAGATGATGAAAACCCATAGCAAATGTGTGATACATTGTTTTACTTTTGACCAGTGGTTTGTGTAATGTAAGAGTCATAGATTTGGTAAAGGACTGTAACAACTTAGGAGGGCATCTAAATCTTTAAATACTAGATGATTTTTATGTTTTAATCTACAAAATTACATGACTCCTAAGATGAGATACTTCTGTCATTTTATTTTTTTTTTTTTAAAGATTTATTTATTTATTTATTTGTTTTATTTGTTTATACAAGCACTGGATACAGTCAGAAGCGCGGGAGGGCGAGAGAATTCACCAGAGCAAGAGCGGGGAGCAGAGCAGGCAGAAGGACCGAAGTACACTGCTGAGGGGAGCAGCGGGCGGCAGGAGAGGTCTGCGCGCCATGTGGGACCCTCCTCTGGTGGCCGGGGAGCAGCCGGGGATCGAACCAGCGCCGCAGAGGCCGCGGGCAGCTTCGCAAGCCAGCGCTCAACCGCTGCGCCACCAGGGAGGCCCACTTCTGTCATTTTAAAATTACTCAGGTCAGGCAAACCATTTTTAGGACACTTTTAAAATAAATATCAGCCTTTAAAAATATATGCAATTCCATTTGTTTCACATTTTATGATCTTAAACTATATATGGCTGATCTCAATTACTCATGGAATATCAAATATGATAGAAAAATAAACCTGGAAGAAACATTTGCAGCAAAATAACATAAATTACTAAAGTCTTTCATCTGTACTCTGAAAAAAAAAAAACAAACCTTAAACCTTTCTCCTCTTACTTTAGCAATGGATTATGGAAAATGTGTGATTTTATCTTGACGTGAAAATACCTCAAAGCACAGTGATCTTTCCTGACAGGTTTAGTATTTTCTGCATAACTGTTATAAGAACTTAATGTTTTGATTTTGTGATTCCCTTCCATCTTATTGTAAAGGTCAGAAAAATTCAACAAACATGGAGGAAACTAGCATCACTCCAGAACAATAATGTCTGAAGGTTTTCAAAGTATGTTGGTTTTGTTGTCAATTTGAATATTTTCACTTGTTTTAGAATTCTGTTTGTCATGGTTTTGTTTTGATCTTTTAATACTTAAAACATGATGCTCTAAAGCTTCTACATTTCTTTTTCCCAAATAGAAGACTGTTTCCATCATTGTATTTCCTCCCTCAAAGTGAAATAATTTCCTGTATTCTTAGAAGAAGTTAGAAACTTTCCTAGCTTTTCAACTCTAAGATTCCTTCTTTGTGGTTTTCATGAAGTATTAAAATAATATGACTTGTTTTCCCACTGTGCTCGTAACTATATGTTTGTGTCTCCCTAAAATCCATATGCTGAAATCTTAACCCTCAAAGGTGATGGCATTAGTAGATATGGCCTTTGGGGGGTGATTACGTTATGAGATCATGTGTGGAATAGGTGCCTTTATAAAACAGATCCCACAGAGCTCCCTAGTCCTCTTCCATCAAGTTGAGGACACAAAGAGAAGTTTGCAAGCAGTATAAAACCCTCACTGACCATGTTTGTACTCTGATCTCAGACTTCAGTCTCCAGAACTGTGAGAAAAAGATTTCTGTTGTCCATAAACTTCCCAGTCTGAGGTATTTTGTTCTAACATTCTGATCAGAGTAATATTCGAAGCTATTTAGGATATTTAATACCAATCAATCTGGGTGCGCTTCTTGATTTGTCTCTAAGTATATTTTGATTTTAAAGGAGTTTTTATATAGTAAATGTTGACAGAATCCAACAATGTATCCATAAGATAATTCACCATGACCAAGTAGAATTTATTCCAGGGACACAAGGATGGTTCAACATCCAAAAATCAATCAATGTAATCCAACACATCAACAAAAAGAAATGTAAAAACCATATGATAATATCAATAGATGCTGAGAAAGCTTTCGACAAAGTACAACACCCACTTATGATAAAGGCCCTTGAAATTCTCTGGATACAAGGAACATACCTCAACATCGTAAAGGCCATATATGACAAGCCCATAGCCAATATCATTCTCAATGGTGAAAAGTTAAAAGCATTTCCATTTGGAACAAGACAAGGATGTCCACTCTCACCACTGCTTTCCAATATAATACTGGATGTCCTAGCCAGAGCAATAAGACAAGAGAGAGACATATAAGCGAAAGACATACAATCCAAATAGGAAAGGAAGAAGTTAAGCTATCATGATTCGCAGATGATATGATAATATACATAAAGAACCCCAAAAACTCCACAGAAAAACTAATCAAACTAATCAATCAGTTTAGCAAAGTAGCAGGATACAAAGTCAACACACAAATATCAGTAGCCTTCCTATACAAAAAGCAATACATGTGAAGAAGAAATCAAGAAAACCATCCCTTTTATTACTGAAGCAAAAAAAAAAAATCAAATACTTGGGAATAAACCTAACAAAAGAGGTAAAGGACCTACACAAAGAAAACTATAAAAACTGTTAAAAGAACTAGAAGACACAAAGAAATGGAAAGACATCCCCTGCTCATGGATTGGAAGAATTAACATTATCAAAATGGCCATCCTACCAAAAACAATTTACAGATTCAATGCTATTCCAATACAAATTTCAATGATATTCTTCAAAGAAATAGAACAAATATTGATGAAATTCATGTGGAGCCTCCAAAAACCTTGAATAGCCAAAGCTCTCCTGAAAAAAAAAAAAAGAAGGAACTAGAGGTGTCAAACTCCCGGACTTCAAACTATACTACAAAGCCATAATAATCAAAACTGCATAGTATTGGAACAAGAACAGACATATGGACCAATGGAACTGAATAGAAAATCTAGAAATAGGGCCTCTCCTGGTGGCGCAGTGGTTAAGTGCTGGGCTGTGAAGCTGACCCGCAGCCTCTGCAGTGCCAGTTTGATCCCCAGGGTCCCACATGGCGCGCAGACCTCTCCTGTTGCGCCCACTGCTCCCCTCAGCAGTATATTTCGTCACTCTGCCTGTTCTGTTCCCCGCTCTGGCTCTGGTGAATCCTCTCACCCTCCTGCCCTTCTGACTGTACCCAGAGCTTGAATAAATAAATAAATAAATCAATAATCTTAAAAAAAAATAAAATCTAGAAATAAACCCATAGGTTTACAGCCAACTCACCTTTGACAAAGGAGCAAAGAATATGCAATGGAGCAAAGAAAGTTTTGTTCAATAAATGGTGTTGGGAAAACTGGGTTGCTACATGCAAAAGAATGAACTTGACTACTACCTCACGCCATGCACAAAAATCAATTCAAAATGGATTAAAGAACTAGACATAAGACCTGAAACCATAAAATATATAAAAGGAAATATAGGCAAAATACTACATAACATACACCTCAATATCGTCTTTAAAGACACATCACCCAAAGCAGTGATAGTGAAGGCAAAGATAAACAGCTGGGACTACATCAAATTAAAGAGCTTCTGTACAGCAAAGGAGACAGTAACCAAAACAGAGACACCCCACCAATTGTGAGAAAATTTTTGCACACAACACTAATGATAAATGACTGATCACAAATATCTACAATGAGCTGAAGAGACTCAACAAAAACAAAGTAAATAATCCAGTCAAAAAATGGGCAGAAGAGCTAAAAAGAAACTTCTCCAAAAAGGAAATGCAAATGGCCAACAGGCATATGAAAAAATGTTCAACATAACTTGTAATCAGGGAAATGCAAATCAAAACTACAATAAGGTACCATCTTATACCAGTGAGACTGGCACATATTACAAAAACTAACAACAACAAATATTGGCGAGAATATGGAGAAAAAGGAACTCTCCTGCACTGTTGGTGGAAGTGCAAACTGGTCCAACCACTATGGAGAGCTGTGTGGAGATTCCTCAACCTGCTAAAGATGGAGCTTCCATATGATCCAGCAATTCCATTCCTAAGAATTTACCCAAAGGACACAGAAATATTAATTCCAAAGGGCACCTGTACCCATGTGTTTATAGCAGCATTATTTACAATAGCTAAGCTATGGAAACACCCCAAATGCCCAAAAATAGATGACTGGATCAAGAAGATGTGGTACATATACACCATGGAATATTACTCAGCAATCAAAACAGATAAACTCAATGCAATTTGCAGCAACATGGATGGAGCTGGAAGGGATCATGCTCAGTGAAATAAGCCAGAAAGAAAAAGAAAAATACCAGATGGTCTCACTCACATCAGGAATTTAGAAAACCTAAATAATGGACCAGGAAAAAGACTAATTATAATAAAGTAAAAATCAAAATCAACAAACAAGTATAAACCAGAGACACACTATGGGGGGCCTGGGGGGGAGGAAGGAGTAGGATCAAAACAAGACAGGGTGGGAATTGTATGGGGACTACAACCAAGACGAAAATGCATACATTGTGCAAAAATGAAAAATGATGTAAAAATATATAAAAATTAAAAAATAATAAATTTAAAAAGCAACTGAATAGAGTCAGTTCATAGAGCCTTAAAATACTATGATTTTTCTAGTCCTCATCATTGGAAACTGTGGACTATCACCTAAAAGTCTTTGCAATGGAAATATAGAATATCATTACTGAATGATATTATAAATCATATAATAAAAGTTTCTCATTTTACCAATGAATAAAGTGAGCTCAAGCATGTGGTAACTGTAATCTGACCAAGGAAGTCAGTTTTCCTCATGTTCAGTCCATGGCTATTTCAGCTGCATTAAGCTCCCTCCATATTCCTATACTAACATCCCCCTTGGATAGCTAAACCTCTGCTTCACCTCTCAAAACTTTGCTTTAAATATATCAGTAGGAAATTTTAGGACTACACACTGGCAACTCCCCTGTATGTATTTCAGATAGCTATGGAACATAATTAAACAAGCAAGAAACTTATTCAAAATGCAATAGTAATTTAATCTCACTGCCTACTTGCCACTGATTTCATCTTTAAAACAATTCTTACATGATTGCACAGATTTACATTTTTCAGGATGGAAAGTAAATGGCAATAAATTATATTTTACATGTGGAGTTAATTGTTGCTCTATTATAAAATAAAATTAAAGGAAAATTATACTTCTAAGAGGATTGTAGTCTCAGTGTAATTTCCCAAATATGTTTATGTTCACAAGAATAAGGATTGATCATTTTCTTAAATATTAAAAAAGAAATGATTATTTGGCTGCAAGAACAAAGAAATTCTGTCCTTTTCAAACCCAATTCTCCAACATGAAAACTCTGCAACTAATTTTAAAAAATAGCAAATTTAAACTCAAGTACATTGGCTGGTAGTTACTATCATCCAGTGAACCAAAATAGGTTTGTCAAATTATAATTGTCAATTTATTCCTACCAGACACTCCCCAATAACAGGTTATCTGCACATCTGTTGATGAATAACCACTCAATCATAATTTGGAGCATCAGTCCACCAGGTGGTGTATAATCCTGATACAAGATAATTTTTCAAAGGACACATTAAAAGTAGAATTTCCAAAGCTGCCATTTGTTTTACTTCAATGTTTTGGCATTCAACATAGTTTCATGTGGTGAAAAACAGATTGCAGTCATTTTATCACTGTCCCTGCCTGACAAGTGTCAATATTATTGTATCAGCAAATAACTATTTGGAATATGTTCCTTGAGGATGGTGATAAATTGTGTCAGGAAGTTCCAAAGGAAAACCAAACATTATAGTATCATTGTGTTGGAAAGGATTGTGAAAGGTCATTTATATTTATTCATTAGTCTTTGAACTAAACTCAGTCACCTTTACCTGTTCCTAAATTTAGTAAGTATTTTTACCTGTTAGAAGGAAAACTTTTGCTTCTTTCTTGAGATCATTCTTATATATAGGATTTTAAGAAGATATATAAACCCAAGACAAATAAATAAAAAAACTCATCATCAATTGGTTCTTTAGCTAGCACTAGTAAAACTTCACAAGTAATAATAGTGACAGTGATAATGATACCTAAGGCTTGAGCAGTAATTTAAATTTTACAAGCTAATTTCTTCTTTTATTTATTGTTTCATTTTATCTAGTTTAATGCTGAACTCTGTGTATTTTTAATTCAAATGTTTACAAGCTAATTTCTAGTAATGTTAGTATTATCCCCAGTTTATAGAAGAAACAGAGGGTCAGATTATATACCTGGCCCAAATTCATAGCAAAATAGCAATAAAAATATGGCAGGTCCTTAAATAATATTTTGGTCAACATCATTTCATTATAATGATGAGAAAGAAAAATGATGTTCCCAGCTAGAGTCCATCTGTGTGCAGTTTGCACATTCACCCTATGTGGGTGTGAGTTTTCTCTGGGTACACTTGTTTCCTCCCACACCCCAAAGATGTACCTGTTGTGTCTCAATTGTCCCATGATGAGCATGTGTGTGTGTGTGTGTGTGTATGTATGTGTGTTCCTGTGATGGAAGGATGTCCAGTCCACGCTTGGTTCCTGTCTTCCTAGATAGACCCTGGCCATGAGAAACCCTGAACTGGAACAAATGGTTTGGGAATGAATGAATAAAAGAACAAATGAATGATTGCTTAACCTTATGAATTTTGGAAATCTTCATTTAGAATTTGGTGATGTTTTTGTGACCAGAAATACACGCGGGGAACTTCACTCTTGTTTATATCACTTAGCCTATGGTAACATTGGTTTTACTTTGTTGTTTTTTCTTGTGTGTGTGTGTGTGTGTGTGTGGCATTGGCCAATTATTTTTTTATTAATTTGTCAGTCATTTACATGTCTATATAATTTTGAGGTTACATTTTTACTCCTTCATAAGTGCATATACTTCACTCACCCTCCACCAAACCTCCCATGCCAATGTTCTATCGCCTTTTTTACACTATTCTCCCTTCCCTCCCCCATTTCCTCTGGTAACCAGTGTATTTTTCACTATATCTAATTTTTTTTTTTTTTGGCTGTGCCTTACCGGTATATATTTTTTTGGTTATTTATATTCCACAGATAAGTGAAACCAATCAATTTCTGTCTTTCACTTTTTGACTTGCTTCACTAGTCATAAACACCTCAAGATCCATCCATTTTGTCCCGAAAGGCACTATTTCATCTTTTTTTGGCAGCTGTGCAGTATTTCATTGAGTATATATTGCACAGTTTCTTTATCCTCTCACCTTTTGGAGGGAACTTAAGTTGGTGCCATGAATTAGCAATTGTGGACAGTGGCACTATGAACATAGGTGTACATAAATCTTTTCATATTAGAGATTTCATATTTTTAGAATAAATACCTAATAGAGGCATTGCTGGATCATACTAAATTTCCATTTTTATTTTTTAAGAAATCCCCATACATTTTTCCACAGAGGCTTCACCAACTTGCGTTCCCACCAACAGTAGATGAGAGTTCCTTTTTCTACACATCATCACCAACATTTGTTGTTTCCATTCTTTTTGATAAGGGGCAATGTGATATCTCATTGTGGGTTTGATTTTGCATTTCCCTTATAGTAAGTTATATTGAACAAATTTTTCTTGAGTCTATAAACCTTCTGGATATCTTCTTTATCAAAGTGTCTATTTAGGACTTTTTTTATGTTTTGATTGGATTGTCTGGGTTTTTTTTGTTGTTGCTGGAAAACCGGGTTTCTTATATACTGTTATGTTTAAAGTTGAAGTTTCCAAGAAACCATAGTTGACTTGAGTGAAGATTCTCTCTCTCTCTCTCTCTCTCTCTCTCTCTCTCTCTCTCTGTGTGTGTGTGTGTGTGTGTGTGTATGGAGAAAAAATATATATATAATCCCCTGGGGCTCTCACCACCTGCACTGACTATACATAGAAGATTTGTCAACTCCTTTATTCATTAAAGGGCCTCATGCTGATTTATGCACTTCATGCCAAGAGAAGGACATATCATAGACAACAGATTACAAGGAGTTGTAGGTGTGATATATATATATATCAAGTACAGTATATATATATATATATATATCTTGAAAACTAATTTTGAGGTTTAGAAATAATATATACAAAATACGTGTATATTTAAAAATAATATATACATTTGAACCCAAGTTTTGTTCACACTCCATTCCTCCTTTCTTTCAACTACACTGCTTCTCTAGAATACGTTCTAGAATGATCTCATAGAATGCATTCTGGTTTTATGCAGAAGTTCTCTAGAATAAGAGATGAATCATACATGTTATTTCGACTGGGGTTTCTTCCAGAATTTGATCTTATGTATCATCGCCCCACTTCATCAAGAGGACTAAAATATAAATGTCCATCGAGTATGATACATACCATTGGAAAACTTTGTTGGTGGATTTATCTGGGAAAGGAAATACAGAGCATAAGACTGAGTTAGTGTCTTTCCATCCCTGAACTAGGAAAGTGAGAGGATATATTCAGCATATGTGATTTTTCTTTTCACACACCAACAGGAAATGTTCCTTATAGTGAAATAGAGAGAATCCCCTGGGGCTCCCACCACCTGCACTGACTATACATAGAAGATTTGTCAGCTCCTTTATTCATTAAAGGGCCTCCTGTTGATTTATGCACTGCATGCCAAGAAAGGCATACCATAGACAACAGATTATAAGGAGTTGGTAGGTGTGATCAAGGGAAGAAATTTCAACAGCCCTTGTCACCACTAACTAACATTCTGTGTATAATAGTTTAGGTAACAATCCACTTGGATAGTTTGTTCTCAGTGGTTATAGCCTTTTCATTTTTCTTCCCAGTTTCCAGACAACACTTACAAAAAGGGTATTTAATAAGAGAATATTTGCCATTGACTTTTTAAAAACAGCTTGTATAAAAACGTCCCTTTTTGGTGCTCATTTATCCTCTTCCTTGCCCAAGTCCCATTTTTCCTCACAGAAGGACCTGATTTGCAACCAACTCTGCTTATTAATTTCTGATATACCCAGTGAGACTTTCTATGTGCATACTACAAAGATTAGAACATAAATTAATTAAAAATCATAAGAGGAGCTGTTCCCTGCCTCTCTCAGCCTTATTCCTACGGGCCATCTATGGGTATTCCTGGGTCTTCGTTTGCTAATCATGTAGGGATTTTCAACAGCAAATTGAAAGTTCTATCCTGAATATTTTATTCTCCAAAAACACATGCATGCCCCTTAAATAATAGTAAGTGCTTGTGTGGTGTTTTATATAGAGAAATTACTTCCAAGTTGCTCATTTTATATTTTGTAGTGCTTTACATATATATATGGCTTTACAGATGGCCAAAAAACTACTGTGTGGTCAAATTTGAGGGACTCAGTCTCTCCAGTTCACAAGACTCCAGACTCTTGTGTGTATTTGCACACACAAGTACACTTGTTATAATGTTGAACATTACATCATTTTATATAAATTCCTTTGGATTTTAAATACATTTCTGTTTTCTAGGTTCTTCTATGTTTAAATTCAATTACATCTGGTTAAAGTTAAACCCCAACATCTCCCACTTCTAAATTTTTCCAAAGCTTAATGTAACCATACATGTGAGCACATTTGTTCAAAGAAATATTTGTTTAAGTCTTAGACATAGTAAAACATTGGAGCAGGGAGAAGCTTTGAAAACCCATAATTCAAATCCTTCACATTAGAGAGGAAGAACTAGGAAGAGGGAGTGACACAAGTCTAGATCAATATTTTTCCCTCTATACTAAGCTGAATATGTCATTGTTCTATAAAGTATTGTTACAAACTTACTAGTTATTTAAGTGACAGTAAAACATATGTCCCTTCCTCTTGATAACATAAGTCATATGCTCTACGATAAATTTTGTTTTCTAGACTTCTAAAGCACAGATTAGGGAGAGTATGTAGCCGAGGTATGTAACTTACCATACAAGTTGGGAGAAGGTAAATGACATCCTGTTAACTCAAATGAAAACTCATTTATGTTACAAATAGTGTTCAAGGTGAAAGATTATGTATCACCCACAGGTGGTAAAACTTGTCTTGCAGTTCTCATCCACCAATCTTTCCTGTTCCCCAGCTTTACTGATGCATAATTGAATAATAAAATTATATATAAAGTGTTTATATGATGATTTTATACCATGCATACTTTCTGAACATTAATACATATCACTTCACATAGTTACCTTTCTTGTGGGCTTGTGATGAGAATGGCTAAGATCTACTCTCTTAGCAAATTTCAACTATATTATATGGCATTAATAAATACAGTAACAAAGATGTACCTAGAGCCCCAGAACTTATTCATTTATAAAGGAAAGCTGGTACTTTTTGATAAAGGTCTGCACAATTCTTCACCCCTTCCCCAGCCCCTGAAAAAGCTGATCTTCTTTGTTTTTTATGGTTTTTTTTTGAGTTTGGTTTTAACATATATTTTTATATTCCACATATGAGTAAGATCATATGGTATTTATTTTCTCTGGCTTATTTCTCTTAGCATAATACCCCCCCAGATTCACCCAGGTTGTCAAAATGGCAGAAGTTCCTTCCCTCTTATGGCCATATAATACCCCAATATATATTTTCTATCCCCCACCTTGGAGAGGTATAACTTCCTTTTATCCTCTTCAGTGGATATCAGAACTCTCTTATTTTACTGTGTTGTTGCTATCACTCCATCTCATTATTTCCCATTGTATCTGAAATTCCACTGTGAGGAAAATTATTCCTTTTCTTCTCCATAATATCTCACTATTTGTTGTAAAAAAAAAAAAAGGGTCTTAATTTGTGAGATTATTTCCCTGGTTTCCAGTTAGTTGATGGCAGGTGCCATGGGAATGGATGACTGGTGAGGTAAAGTTAGATTGGAGAAATAAAACAATATGCAGAACACAGGGCATGGTTTGAGGGTAACCCCGGGCAATGCACTAGGGAACTTTGGGTAGCTATTAGGTAACTATAGGGTTGCATAATTTTGATGGTGAATGTGATAGGGGGAGGTGATGAAAATGTACTGAAAACTCTTTGCATTTTGCTACAAGCAAGTTATGGTTTTGTAAAATGTTTTGGCGGGAAGAGAGCAATGATGCAAACAGGACGGCTGGTGTTTATTGTGTTTTTTCTATGTAGAGGGCTCTGTGCTAAGCTTCATGCTGTGCCCACGCACTCTCTCATGGTGTTTGGTACTTGCTGGAAAACAATGCATGTTTCTTAAATTAAAATTTAAGTACAAAGTACTTTAATCTTTCTTGAATAAAGTGATTTCCTACATAGAGTAGCTCCAGTTCTTGAAGACAGCATCTCTCTCTGTTCAAGCATTCACTGTAGTTTCTGTTTATAAAGTACCACAGACTGCTCAAGCTTAGATATAAAAAAAGTGAAAGATCTAACATTCAGAATTCTTAACTAGCAGCAATTCTCCTGGTTTATTATTTTGCAGGGCAAATAGTTGCACATCATTGAGAAACTAATGGTGCAAAGTGGAAAGTTTCAACTCATTGAAAGACTATTATATCATTCTCAGCATAATACAATACCCTGAGGATTTCAAATCTAGCCTTGCTACAAATTATGTTAAATTCCATTTACACTCTGGACAGCACTTTGGACTGGCAGCCTCAAGAAGTGAATTGTCCTGAAGTCAATATCATACTTCTTTATACATTTCTCCTTTTCATTTACCTGCTGTATCTTAACCTCAGATTTTGATTTTCAACCAGAACTTGACGTTGTCAGACTACTTTGATGGGCAGGGGAGGTATTTGTTCTCATGCATGTTTCCTATATTGAGGTAGTTCAACTGCCTGTTTTGAGATGGGAATGTCAATCAATGCCTCTTAACTTCTTGCGATATCCTTTGACTCTATGCTGTGGACCACCCCATCGTTCTACTCACTCAGTAAGCTTTTATTGAGAACCTACAGAAAGCTTACATACTGATTAATATGCATAATGTATACATACCAATATGGTTCTCCTTATTCTGGAAGCCCTGCTGTGTTTACATTTGGAGGAGTTCAAAATACCTCAACTAGGAAAGAATAATTATAAAATCTACATTTAGAGAGAATAGTATGGTAGGCAAGTGCCCAGGCTGTGGAATCAGACTGTGTGTGTTCAAAAATTTACTCCACTTCTTGCAATTTGACTTGTGATTTAATATCTTTATGTTTTAATTTCCTTATTTGGAAACCTAAGCTAGCAGTGGTACCCATTGCATCAGGGTGGGTTTGTAAGAGTTAAACAATACTTATAACAAATTATGAAAAAAGAAAAAAAGTGCTGATGTTAATTATTATTGCAGTAGTTTTTAATCTTATTAGATGTCAAGTCTTTTGTTGGGAGCTGAAATTACTTTTAAGTGGAGAAGCCAAACAGTTTTGCTATTATGTAATCACTAAGTTAACTAGCAAGCTCTCAGAGAATAAGGGAAGGTTTCATTAGGGATGCTGTTCTAAAATTAGACATGGAAGATGAGTAGGAGTTAACTAGGCAGAGTGTGAAGACATAAGGGCAACAATATTCTTAAAAAGTGAGAATATCCAAGAGACAAGAGAGTATATGGTGAGTTCAGACCTGAGAGAGTTCAGTGTGGCTGGTAAGTCATACTGACAAAGAGAGGTGATAAGTCACAAGTGGTTTTGAAACACATACCAAGAACTTCAAACTTTGCCAAGTGCGCAACGGGAAATCTTGATGGACTTAAAACAGAAAAATGACTGGATCACATTTTCATTAAAAAAAGATTATTTTGACTGCAATATGTTAAAGATATTGAGAAAAAGCAGAATTGGAACTAAATGGAAGAAATACAATAAAACTAAGTATTAACTGCTTTATTGGATATGAGAGTGAGAGGGATGGAGGACTCAAGTGTTTGATTAATGGAAAGGTTGTGGAACATCCCCAGCATGGAGACCAAGGCCCTCTCATGTTTTAACGTGGATATTTTCCCATACTCCAGTATAGGAATCAGGGTGGGGAGCATATTTGCAGCAATGGGTAATAAAAGTTACTGATTTTTGGTTTTAGATATTTTTGTGAGCAGTGCTTGTACAGTTACTAAATGAAGTGTTTTGAGAAAGTGGATTTGGAACTTAGCAAAATCATGGTGTAGCCTGTGTCTTAATAAGATTTTTCAGTTACTCAGTGGACCCAGTCAAATTGGATAAGTTTCTTAAATTGCACTGTAGTGGATTTTATTTCAAGCTATAATCAGTCATGTGTTTGTAGTGCTCTGAGATCTTTGTAGATTTTATCTCAACAATTTTCACATTTTCCCCTGAATGTAGTTCAGCCAAAATCAACTAAGTCCCTGAAGTACCACATAGTTAGCCAGTGTACTAAGGCTTTTCTGGAAAAATAGTGTCTGTCGTGACCTTTAATTTTGAGAAAGCTATTCATCTCCTTGTCCACCAACATATCATTTTCTAATAGAGACATAGTAAGAGTTGTGACATGTTACCCTTCCTTAGCAGGAGAGTTCAGTAAAAAGTGATGAGTTTCCAAGTTCAAAACTCTATTTATTAGCCATTGGACACCCATTTGGAATCAGTGTATTGCACTGACACTGGTTTCTCAGTTCCATAAAAACACCTACACCTATCTCTTCAAAGTAGCCAATCAAGCAGTTCAGCTGGGAGACTATGTCGCTTGTGATCAAAAAGTTTCATTGGGCTTTTATTCACTCTTTCACAGAATTAAAAAAAAAGAACACCTATATTAAGTTTTGGGTGTAAGTACACAATCATGGCTCCGGACTAAGAGGTTAATAATGAAGACAAATAAACCTTAAGGCAGAGGACTTAGCCATAGTGAAATGGCATCCCATAGTGAAGTTCATTCAAAGTGACTCAGAACAACTCCAAAGTTCAAGGAAATTATCCTTGAGTAGCCTGGATCATAATGTAGTTCCAAACTCAAGAAATTATTGTAAAATCTACATTTAGAGAGTATAATATGGAAAAAAGTAATAACAATAAATTAAAAAATTAACAGGCAGCTATAAATCAGACATTCTGCAAGAGCACAAGGGACTATGGCGATGGTGCACCGGTGAATTGGTGGTCGGACTTTTATGGGGACTACACCTGTGAGGAGAAAGCAAACATTGTACAAAAATGAACAATGGTGTTAAAGATATGAATAAATTATATAAAAAATACTTAAACACTAAAATGAAGAAAGTTCCCAGGCAGTGAGAGACAGAAAAAATAAAATATAATACCCTGCATTAGCTCAACTACTTTCTAGATAATGCAGTTCTGTTAATAGGTTGTTTTCACAAAAGTCATTAAAATGTTTAGGAAAATACTTATGTTTTGTGAATCTTCATTCAAAGTATTAATATAACTGCACACAGGATATGAGATTAAGCAAATGCATTTAAGAGTATATGCTTCGGTTGATGACACCACTGTGAGATTTTGATAGATTACAGTTTTCCCTATTTAGTCAGATTTGCAAGTCTGAGAAAAGTACAAATTGAAGTGATTAGGAAAAACTGCAGTAAAAGGTTGTATCATTCTTGCTTTATGCCTCTGCAGTTTCTTCAAAAGTTAAATAATTAGTAGGGGGCCTCCCCAGTGGCACAGCGGTTGAGCGCTGGGTTGCGAAGCTGTCCGCAGCCTCTGCAGCACGGGTTCGATCCCAGGCCGCTCCTCGGCCACTGGAGGAGGGTCCCACATGGCACGCAGACCTCTCCTGCTGCCCGCTGCTGCCCTCAGCAGTGTGCTTCGGTCCTCCTGCCTGCTCTGCTCCCCGCTCTGGCTCTGGTGAATTCTCTCACCCTCCTGCGCTTCTGACTGTACCCAGTGCTTGTATAAACAAATAAATCTTTAAAATAATAATAATAATAATAATAATAATAATAATTAGTAGGGTAGGCATGGGTGTTTTTTTGTTATTCTTTTTCTTTTCTTAAAATAAATAAAATCTCCATGACTTTTAACTTTCAGAGATTTTTCTTATAGATTCTCATCTGGCTGATCTGCTGCTTAATCATTATGTCATTATAATGCATACAACACCACGAATGGCTTCTCATTACTCTTAAAATGAAATATGTGTTCTTTATTATAAGGTCCAAAACTCTGGATGATGGTACCTGTTTACCTGTCAGGCTTCTTTCAATAAAGACTTCACACACTTCAGTCTCTTTCTTTAGATACTTCAAATAAAGTTCTTGCCCTTTAGACCTAAACATGTTCTTATATCTTGTGAAAAATTTTTTAACCACTGTTTACTGTATCTGACCTTTCTCATTTCTTACTGAGAAATTCAGATACCGTGTCCTCAGAGCAGTCTTTTTTGCCTATCACGCTTCTAGCCACTCGCACATTATGTTTACTTTTTTTTTTTTAAATTTTAAAAGGACAGGTTTATTAGAAAAAGGAGAGAGGGAAAAAAGGAGCGGTGCCTGCAGAGACACAGATGGGCAGAGAGTTCTGTTCACTTTTTAAAAAATAATTATTACTGTTTTAAATTAATGTATTCACTTATTTCCTTGTTGGTTTATAGTCTAACACATTCCCTGTGATGGCTAATTTTCATGTGTCAATTTGGCTAGGGTTTGGAATGCAAAGATATTTGGTTAGGCATTACTTCTGGGTATGTCTGCCAGGATGTTTCTGGATGAGATTAACATGTGAATTGGTAAAATGAGTAAATCAAATTATTCTCCCCATTGTGGGTGTGCCCCATCCAATCTTCCAAAGAAAAGAATAAGTAACAGAGAGAACATGTTCTCTGCCTATCTTCTCTGCTTTAGGACTGCTGGAACTTACACTAATTAAAAAATTAAAAGGGTAGAGCTGAGTCCTTTTTGCTGTTTAGTTTTCCTCAAGTGGATTAAGGTAACAGTAAATTAACATTCCAATCCAGCCACCAGCATGTAGATTTCCATTCACCTAAATAAAATGAACACACATGTGTTGTACAGGTTGGAGGCTCTCTCTAGAATTAGTGCATCATTTGAGCTATGTAATTAAAAATACACTGGTTACCAGGAGGAATGGGGGGCGGGAAGAAGGGGTAGAGGAAGGAAGGGGGTAGGACACAGGCACAGTAGTTTTAGAGGGTGAGTGATGCATGTGCACATAAGGAAGTGTGCAAATGTACCCCCAAAATTATATTGAATAAGTAAGCGACTGACAATATAATTTGAGGAGAAATGAATGGAAAAAATTGTCCATTTTTCCTAACATCAGGTTTTAAAGTAGTCTGAAAAGATGCTTTTAATTTGTCATACTATATTCATATTGGTTAAATGTTAGTTATATTTGTTAATATAGTTTTGCCATTGTTCAAACATTTATTGGGCACTTTTTATGTGCGACGCATGTTGCAAAGCTCTGGGGATAACAATGATTAAGAGAAGGCCCTCAAGAAGCTCACAGTCTAATGATAAACTGCTGAATAAACTGAGGCAGAGTGGTCAATGACTTATCTAATGAGCTAGAAATATCCTGCTATTTCTGGAAATATGGACTAGACTTAGAGGGCAGGGTACAGTTAATTCATCATAAGTAAACCCCTTTAATTGAACAGCAAGGTTGCATACAGAAACATTGTAAAATCTTCTCCCCAAAATGTTAAAATGGTTTTCAGTTTTTACTGTGACTGAATTCACGTCTTGTAATGAATGAAGCCATTACCTGATGGCATTTCTATATTTGCCCCTAAAGCTGTGGGACACACCACCAGACTGGGTCTGCTGGATAGAATAACTCAGAGCACAAGAACCACAGAAACATAATTATATTCATGAACTTTAATGGAGGTTTTTTTTTTTCGTAGTTTATTTTTTTTTGAAACCCATGAACTTTAAATGTATAGCACATCTATGTTACATTTACACAAAATTTAGAAAAAAAACTCTCCCCAAGCTTCATTTACAGAATTCTAATGAAAAATTACAGATACCACAGAAATGAGAAAATTTGCTTCGTGCTTTCTATATATGCATATTTTGCCTGTTCAAAGGTGAAGAATTTCAGACATTTTTATAATGCAGGCATTATACAGATATAGACAAATACATGGCTTGTGTAAAGTGCACAAAAGCCAATTCTACTACCAACACAAAATTCTTGAAAGAAAGGGCAGAGTCCACAAAGAATTGTCCAATTCAGTCCTGGTCCTCTGTTTTAGTGATACTTTAGTGATGAAGTGATCTTAGTGGCCAAAATGTCTATTTCACTGGCAGAAAGCAGTGAATAGTTGAGTCATCTTTGAATGTGGACACCATAATTTTCCAGCATCTAAGTAGCGAACCGCTCAGAGATACTACTGGTTTACTAATTAAAAATGAGAGAACTTCATGGATGATGTATTGCTCAGGGAATAAAACTTGATGCAAAATTCACCCATAGAGGATATTCAAAACAAGAAGCCAGTACAAGAAGTCTCAAATGCTATTCGTTGCTAGCTTCAAGCAATTCTTCACTTTGCTGTAGAGGATTTTCTTCTTTATCAAGGGGCTCTGGATGTTTGCTAGCAGAAATGGCCTCTTGATTATCCAACAACATATCACTTGAGTAATTCTGATCTGCATCACATAAATAAACTTCAATCGGCCCCTGGGTGCTTTTCAAATGTAGTGCAAGAGAATTTCCTCTGGAAACTGGAATATCCAAGTTCATTTCTGCTGCAGATTTAATTGCAAAAACATCCTGTTCTTTGAACACTGGAATGTTCCTAATATCCTCACATGTCACATATGCCAGTCTTTCATTTTCTCCGTCACTTGTTAACTCAGACAACTGCTTATGACAGTCCTTAAGTAGCACATCCAACTTGTCTTCCAGTGCTGCCAACTCAGAAAGCTCCTCCTGCAGCTTTTTCTTTCGGGCCACTGCCTGGGAATCGTTAAGATCATATCCTATCCACTGAATATGACTTTTAGATTCCTTTTTAATAAGACTTATTCCATTTAAGACACAGGTGATGTCATATATTCTTCGTTTTTGAACTCCCAGGTTTGCTGCGACTTTGTTTAATTCAAGAACATCCCCCGGAGCAGATCGAACAAGATTCATAAATTTTTTAGTTAAGCAACTCAATGAAACCTCAGCACGCGGCCGCTTCACTTTTACGGTTTCTTTCGTGGGCAGGCCTTGTGCATTATCTTCTAACTTAGCCAGTACCTCTGATGGCAGCAGGTCCTCCATAGTGGGCGGCCCTGTGTACTGGGGACTCACCATCTCTTCCGTCGGGAGTACGAGGAAACTGTGCAGTGTCTGCTGCAGCAGTGGCAGTGGCGGCGGCTGCTCACTCATGGTGTCTCAGGGCTGCTCGTCACCCTCGCACCTCAAGGGCCTTCTGCTCCTTACTGCCACGGTTCAGCACCGCCAACACAACAGTTTCTCGGGTGCCAGGCACGAACCGAACTGAACCAGGCTCTGGCTTGGTAGAAATGCACTCGTGCAAACGCGTCAATATCCCAGGAACCCTGGGGCAAAATGCCGCGAGCCACGCGGTGGATGCACACCGTCTTTCTGAGTGTGGCGTGCACCGCCTCCCCTGTGCGCTTGCGCACCACAGTTGGCTTGCTCACGCTCATCCCAACACACCGAAGCGCCAATGCCAGCGCCCTCTTGCACTCATCAAAGGAAAACTTTTTTGTATTGTACTTTCTTCGTGAGATGAATCCATTGCAAGGAATTAAGTTTTATTAATAATCACCAAGATAAGTACTTATTACTAGTTGAACAAGTAATGGAACCCCCCCCTTCTAAACACATACTTAGTTATGTGCTTTAGTAAATGATTTCACTCATTACTCTCAGATGAGGTGGGAGGATACATAAGCTTGAAAAGCTGAGGCTCACTTCTACCCTTTATGAATGCTTAACCAAAATATCCAGAATTTTCTGTGGTAATGTGCAGGAAGCTTCGGACAGAATTTTCTAGAGCACCTAAAGGGATGTTAAAAATTTCTAGTTGCAAACTTTCTGTATTTTCAAGCATTTCCTAAAATTACTAATAAAAATATTCGTGTACATAGTCATGCTTGTGTCTTAACTATAGCTCATACTCCAGGGAATAGCTACGATGAGACAAGTTAAATACATTAAGATTTGGCTTTCTTTTTCGAGGAGGGAGAAAAAGCACTTAAATCAGTTGCATATTTCTAGTACCTAGCGTAGTGCCTGTGCATCAATGATTCTGATTCCATTAATAATTGAAGAATTCAAAAATTGTTTAATTTGGATTTTATTTCTTAATTTAAACTCTGAGCACATGAGAGAACTTGCTGAGCAAATGATACTGGCATCCACCAATCCTACCATTGCCGTCTCCAAAGCACCCACTTTGCACAGACATTTTTTGCATTATGAAACTTAATTGCGGGGCGGATGGGGGAGGGGGAGGAACACTACAGACTGTGGAGGAGGACTATGGGTGATCTGGTGGTGGGAGAGCTACCGTGACCACACCTGATGGGAGAAATCCTTTATGTCACAATACTGACAAGGATGTAAATGGTATTTCATTTAAAGATAAATAAATAAAGATCTAAAAGTATCATTAGATCATAGGTGTCTTTGGCCCCTGATATTACCTAATTTTAATTTTACTGAAATTCTGACTGGGAAAATTCTCTATCTCCTGCTCTTCTCTTTTACTTACCTTTGGAAATAAATGAATTAATCAATCAGAAAGGAGAAAGTCCTCTATTTTCTTGTAGGAATTTAACATAGTGGGGCCACTTCTCCCCACTGCTGCTGTAGTCTTAGCTGTGTTACCTAATAATGTCTAAACTACAACTGCTTAAGCGAGATTCATAGTGATATGTGCTGGACCAAATATACTTTTCCAGTCAATCTTGGAGAATCCGGCTTCTATGAAAACACAATTATTTTGCACCCTGAAAGTTAGCCTTCCTCTTTCAGGTTTATAACACCTTTTGTGGGGAAATGTCTATCAAATTCAGAAATTGCAATAGCATTAACATTTCTCAAACAATCCTGACATTATTTCACAAAGATAATTCCACTGTTCTTTTACCTCTTCTTCTGCTGCCTTTGCCGTGAACAACCCCCAGCCTGCTTCTCTCTTCATCCTTCCACACCTCCTTCCCACTCCCCCGTCCCCATTCCTCTTTTTTTTTTCCCTATGGTTCTCAATTTTTTTTCTTTTTTTAATTTAATGTAATTTAATTTTTTAAAGATTTATTAATTTATTTATACAAGCACTGGGTATAGTCAGAAGTGCTGGAGGGTGAGAGAATTCACCAGAGCCAGAGCGGGGAACAAAACAGGCAGACTGACGAAGTACACTGCTGAGGGGAGTAGCAGGTGGCAGGAGAGGTCTGTGCGCCATGTGGGACCTTCGCCCAGGGGGCTGGGGATTGAACCAGCGCTGCGAACAGACACTGCAAAACGGCGCTGCAGAGGCTGCGGGCAGCTTCGCAACCCAGTGCTCAACCGCTGCGCCACCGGGGAGGCCCTCTTTTTTTTTATTTTTAAATAATATTTGCTTCCCTCCACCCCCTCAGATTGAGTCCCCACAGAATTTCCTTCCCCAAGGCACCCGTGCACCATCACCTCAGACCCCTGTGCTCCTCCCTCCATCCCTCTCACCCCTCTCCTTGGTTCTCAAACTTTTTAGTCTCAGGACTCTTTTATGCTCTCAAACATAATTGAAAGCTTTTATTTATATGATTTCTGTCTGTGAAAATTTATCATATTAGGAATTAAAACATGTTCAGAATGATTAAGTTACTCTTTAAAAATGAAAGTAACTATTTTCCAAAACAAAGAATAATGACAAGAGATACATTATATTTTTACACTTAGCAAGTCATTTTAATGTCTGAGCTAATAGAAGATAGGTGAGTTCTCATTTGCTTCTGTATGTCATTTGTTGAGGTTTTATTTATTTATTTTTAAAATTAACTTCTTTATCTCATGCAATTTGCAGCAACATGGATGGAGCTGGAAGGGATCATGCTCAGCAAAATAAGCCAGAAAGAAAAAGAAAAATACTCATAGCAGGAATTTAGAAAACCTAAATAAGGGACCAAGAAAAAGACTGATTACAATAATGTAAAAATCATAATCAACAAGCAACTATAAACCAGAGACACACTACAGGGTGGAGGGGAGAGGAGGTATCAGGGTCAAAATAAGGGGTGGGTGGGAATTGTATGGGGAATATAACCAAGATGAAGATGCATACATTGTGCAAAAATGAAAAATGATGTAAAAAATATATAAAATAAAAAGAATCCTTTCATTTTGCTAACTATATATCTGTTGAAAGCAAAATATTCTTCATACGCTTTAATTAAAATAAATACCCCTTCCTCTTTAATAGAAGTGATTACATGAATTTTCAAGACCTAGGCCTATAGTAGAAATCAAGTTTCTGGAAACCTTCTCTTCTCTATTGTGCAAGGATCTTAATTTGGAAGGTTCAGAGACCTGATAAACACACTACTGAAATCTACATTTTTTCCCACTGAACGTGGAGTACTCTTGCAAATAAGAATCTTGGTGACTTGCATGAATATTTCAGAATTCTTGAAATGTCAATGGGTAGTAAATCTTACCATAAATTTTACTGTAATGATCCAAAATTATAAAATGTCCCTCTCCATCAATTTACACAGCCAGGGCTCAATGTGATTTTCATTCTTACAATAAATTCTGTAAGAAATGCATTCATCAAATTGAAAGCTTTAAAATAACAAATCATGCAAATGTAATCAAGTAAAATATTTATATTCCAAGGCCAACCTGGGTCAAAGCTCACAGGTCAACATTTCCTGTTCTTAAGGTACAGTGGGGCCTTATCTTTAAATGAGCCAGTATGAGGGATTTGGGGGCCACTTGGCCAAAATGGCGGTAAATGTAAGTTGTTCAAGTTATAATCAACAACAGGTATAATGTTTAATTATCTCAATTGTTACTAAGAATTGCACATAGATAACATTGGGTAAATATTCTCAGATTCAATTGCAATTTAAAATCTTCAATATTTATACATTATCCTAAAAACATTAAATTCTAATCTGCCAAATTTTATTTTATTTTTTTAAGATTTATTTATTTATTTATACAAGAACTGGGGTACAGGCCAGATGCACGGGAGGGTGAGAGGATTCACCAGAGATAGAGCAGGGAACAGAGCAGGCAGAATGACGAAATACACTGATGAGGGGAGCAGAGGGCAAGACAGGAGATGTCTGTGGCACCATGTGGTACCCTCGCCGGCTCCCGGGATCGAACCAGTGCTGCAGAGGCTGGGAACAGCTTCACAGCGCTGCGCTCAACTGCCTGTGCCACCAGGGGAGGCCCTAATCTGCCACATTTTAAAGAGGAAATACACGATGTGAAACATGCTAAGTGAGATCACATTATAATCTAATTTCAGAGGCAGTAGGCCAAAAACAATTGTCCATTGGTCTTCTATGAATGTACTTTTGTACTGTAGTTTGAAACAGAAATGTAACTTTTTTTCACTGTTTACTTGGCTCTCATTCATAATGTTTTTGCTAGTCTCAAAATACCTAGTGTTTTAGATGAAATGATTTTTATACTCCCTCATATTTTGTGTAACACATATGTTCTCTGTTCATAGAATAGAATATGAGACACAGTGTAAAGTTCATAAATTGCAAACTCCATTGTGCAAGATGATTTTTTCGTGTTAAAACAGAATATAATTTGTTTCTTGAGGCCTCATTCTTTCTGTGCTTGAACACTTCATATTAAGTGATTCAAATTAAACTCATTGAATGTAAACTTTACTCAGCCAAATTATGTTTTCTCCTTATACCTTGCTTTTACCCCAGGGCTACATCACAGCTCCAACGGTTCATCTAATATTATAGCATTTTGGGGAAAGGAGTGTCTATTTATTGATTCTTGGCAAATATTCCTTCTGGCATCTGCTGAAATTTATGTCATATCCAGTTAAAGATCTATGCTAGAAACTGTACCCTCTTAATCCTGTCATCTTGGGTAAGTCATTCCTTTCTCTGTTACCATGTCTTCACTCATGAGAAATACATAGTATTTGAACACTCTCCCATCCATCCTTTAGGGCTCTGGAAATTACTGAAACAATTTACGCTTCCCTCCTAGACTTGGCATATCAGTTTCTGTAGTACTGCTGCTAAGTGAGCCATGGTGGCAACCAAGAACTCTTCAAGGTCTGTGATCTCCTTGGATTTCACCCGAAGTATAAAGTATCAGTTCTTTCATAGATCCCTAAACATATCTGCAATTCCTATCTTCCCACACCACCCCAGGGACACAATTTAGGGAAAGAAATTCTCAATCACTTCTCTTTTGAGATACTAACCAGTTTACACTATCCTCCTTCTCCTTCATATATTTTCTGGTATCCTCTAGTTCAGATGATCTTTCATTTCCTTTGGTGTAGAAGAATTTGCTTTTATATCCTAATGCATTCTTCCAAATGAATTTTTTATGATTTTGGCTTCTGAGTCTCAATGCCTGGACTTTTGGAAGTCAAAAACAGTTTTTTTCTCTCTAATCAGTTTTTCTGCCACTAGTTCCAAAATAGACTTTAAATTGATTTTTTTTCTCAGCATTTCTTCCATAACTTTTATGTCCTGAGGCAATCAATGTCAAAATCTAGTCTGAAATGGAGAAATCCCTAAGGTAAAAGGGCATTCTAGAAAATTAGAAAATTGCATTGGTTATTACTTCTACGTGTTATACTGTAACAATAAAATTTCCAAATATGCTATAACCAACTTCAGAGTATGCCCTGGGATTACCAGCTGGAGTATAGAGCAAGCAGACAAAACATTTCCTTTCAGTCTCAACAACTGTTACAACTACACACGTTCCCTTAAACCATTTACCTATCAACATTGCTCCTCTCCTCTGTGCCTTTAAAGGGAAAAGATCTATTCCAGAGAGAGGGAAGCCAAATGTGGTGAAAATCTGTCTCTTTCTACAAGTCAACAGCTTGCTTATAGTTTATGAATGAGAAGAGAAATAGAATGGAAGCTTTTTACTCTATACTTAGAAACTCAAACCCTTGAGCAGAAGAAGTTTTTTTCAAACCATTAGTCAGAACAGCTAAACTTCTTTTTTTTTAAAGATTTATTTATTTATGCATACAAGAGCTGGGGTACAGGCCAGATGCGCAGGGGGTGAGAGGATTCACCAGAGACAGAGCAGGGAACTGAACAGGCAGACTGACTGAAATACACTGCTGAGGGGAGCAGTGGGCAAGTGAGGAGAGGTCTGCTGCGCCATGTGGGTTGCTCCCTGGCTGGCCGGGAATGGGAATGGAACTCGTGCTGCAGTGGCTGCAGATAGCTTCACAGGTTGCGTCTTAACCCCTTGAGCCACCAGGGAGGCCCTAAACTTCTCTTCTAGTTCTAGTTTGTTAGTTGAGATATAGAAGAATCAGAAATCTTACCCAGATATATGGGATTTTTTCCAAATCTTGGTCTTTATTGCCTCGTTTCATTTCTTCTCTTGAACTTCACTCTTTTTTTGTTTCTTGAAGTTGCTTCCACCTGTCACGTGTACTGAATTAAGCATATCTTGGTATGATAGCATACTAGGATGTCACCCACATGGAAAGGAATCTTTTTGGGTAACAGTTTACCCCACCTTATGTGAATGCTGTCCCTCTATTAGCCATGTTGTTTCTTTATTTTTTAAAGATTTATTTATTTATGCATACAAGAACTGGAGTGTGAGTCAGAGGTACAGGGGTGGTAGTGAGAGGATTCACCAAAGACAGAGTGGGGAGCAGAACAGGAAGATTGACTGAAATACACTGCTAAGGGGAGTAGCAGGCGAGACAGGAGAGGTCTTCTGCTCCATATGGGCTAGCTCCCTGGCTGGGGATGGAGCTCATGCTGCAGTGGTAGGTGATGGCTTGATAGAACTGAGACTTAACCCCTGCACCACCATGGAGGCCCTGGCCATGTTGTTTCATTATGGTAGTATCTCAGCTCCCAGAAACCTGTACCTTCTTATTCTAGCCTCTCTGACTACCATCACTGCTACCCCTTACACTGATAGAAAAAAAATCCATCATTACCTGATTCTCAACAGGTATGCTGTATTGTTCATTTTTAACTCATCATCAACCACCATCATAAATTTCTGATGTGCCATAGAGAGGAGGAGCTGAGAATCACATTTCCCAGAATTTATTTTCCAATTGTTTCCTGGTTGATATTTGTCATTGAAAGACAAACACATTTTGGAAAGCAGAAGAGATGTCATTATACTCTGGAAGTGGTTGTAGACAGACAAGTGGGCAGACATGAGGTTTGAAAAAATGTACAGGAGAACCTCTTAAGAATTACCCGGACCCTTGTTGTATATCTAAATAGCTGGTAAGAATCCTCCAGCCATTCCTGGCATTCAAGGCAGCTTTAAGGAGCATTCTTGAAAACTAATCACTGTTGCAGATTGAAACAGTTGCAGAGCCTCCTAAATGTTCTTGGGATTTACTGTGATTTAGAGATGAATTTAGAATCACCTGCTTTAATACTGAAGGCTGAGATAGTTGGTCATGACTTCCCTGACCTCTGCTCCCTAGATTTCTTTCCAAGAGTGGGATAACTTCTAATTATCTTAATTAACATTTTCGTACTTTGAAGATATAGAGTGACTCAAATTTCCTGATCTAAACTTAATTGTTACAATAAGCTCCACTTCTCTTCATTTTGTAAGTTCCCAGTTTGCAAATTGTTCTTATATGCACAAGAAACTCTTACTAAATACTACTTATTGGTTTGGTAGACTTCCTTTTGTTATTTCTGGATTTTTAAAACTTCGTAAGATATTATCAGTCTTAAAGAACTATCTTTAATATTTGGAAGACTAGTTTATATAAACAATATGGTATTCTGATGGAATTATGGAAGTAAATATAAAGTTGATAGGGTCTCAGTCCTGAAATGTGAAATAATGGTGCAAAGCCATCATGTCTCAGTATTCTTAGATATACAGAGGTCAATCTTTGCCCTTTTGAAACACTAAAAAAATGATTATCAAAACTATGGAAATAGAAGTTGGTTTTTTGGGTTTGTTTGTTTGTTGTACCAGATAGACTCCAGCTGTCAGAACCAATAAAATACCTGCTGAGTCATTTCACATTGGCATATCGCACATTTGTTTTGACCATCGGAACATCTGTCTCACAAATGACAATTGGAAACTTTACTAAAAACATCACAGGTAACATAAACCTGAGTCTTTTGTATAATGAGAGAACAAAAATGAACAAATTGATAAGATACAATTTTGTCAAGGCACTTAGGAATTTTAGACTTTCAAACTGCTTCTCATTTCACCTGTAATTACCTTTAAAATAGCCAGAGAACTCTAATCCATTACTAGACCATGAGTTTCTGAAGGAAAGTTGAAGGTACAGAGCATGTATCAAGTGCACATGCAAAATAGACATTTGCCCTTAGATGCTCTTTTAGTCTCCTTTCAAAAACGTCCATTCCACCCCTGGTGGCGCAGTGGTTGAGTGCTGGGCTACGCAGCTGCCCACAGCCTCTGCAGTGCCGGTTCGATCCCCGGCCACCGGCCAGGGTCCCACATGGCGCGACAGACCTCTCCTGTCTCACCCGCTGCTCCCCTCAGCAGTGTATTTCATCAGTCTGCCTGTTCTGTTCCCCACTCTGTCTCTGGTGAATTCTCTCACCCTCCCGCGTTTCTGACTATACCCAGTGCTTGTATAAATAAATAAATAAATAAATAAATAAATAAATAAATAAATCTTAAAAAGAATAAAAAAATAAAAACATCCGTTCCATTCTCAGGCATTCAGCATCCTCATATTCCCTTAGCTACCTCTGTGACAGTAAATAGTCTGATAGGCATTCATTCCAAGCACTTGCTCACCTGCTGTTCAAAGAAAGCTTTGAGCCAAAGAGAATAACCAGACAAGGATGGTTAAACTGGAACAGTTAAAGGTGTTACAGGAAAATATTTGAAGTCATCACATTCTTGACAGCATATTTTACTCCCATTTAATGTTAATTTTGTTTATTTCCTTATTTTTTGTTTATGTGTTTACGTTAGCAACTAATAAATACTTTCCTTATCACAATAAATGAACACAGGTTACTATCCAATGCCCAATATTATTTACATACTTGGGTCAAATATTGTTAAATAGAAACAGATTTCCCTTTGTTTCTACTTCATTGTATTATCACACAACCAAGGAGCACCCCTGGGCCCCAAATTTTCATACTCCAAAGGATCAAAACAGACTGTTACTGTGAAAGAACTTTAATAGAATTAGTGTGCATAGAGAGAGAGAGAGAAGAAAGTTCTTAAAAAGAGTTTTCCAAGTGAGATGCCCCAAATTGTCCATCCCCTCATGGGTAAATGCCCAGTCAAACATGGTTGGATCAAACTGGGGCTGCTGAGGCCTGAAAGCTTGCTCCAGGTCGAAGGTACCTTCTGGCAGGGCGCTGTAGGAAAAGGGTGGAGGGGGGCAGGCAAGTCTGAGACAAAAGGAGCAAAATCAGAGTACAAATCAAGACAAGGGCTACCATTGTCACTGTCCCCACATGTCTCTTTCAAGTCTCTACACATTTCTCCTCAATGTATTTTCTTACATGTCTCCTTCCCAGCAATAACATAGTGCAAGTCAGAGTGTGGCAACACGAGCTCTCTTCTTCCTTTTTTTTCTTTTTCTTCTTGACCTGGCTGCTCAGCTCTACCCTTAGTTGAGTTGGGGTTGGAAATGGTACTTCCCTCTTTTATGGAGATACCTCTGTAACAAACCCCATTACATGTCTGCCACCCAATGAACACAATTTCTTTCACAAACCTAACACAAATAGGAGAGTAGTCAACCCATGAAAGTTTCCAAATCATTAGTAAGTGAGGGACAAAATGTCAAAGGATTGCACTAGATCACAGTGGAGTTATGTAATAAAAACATAACTAAAAATCCATAAGAATTTACTATGCAAGAACTTTCAAGTAAAGCCCTATAGCATTTGTCTATACTTGTTTTTATGCAGGTAAGAGTGATACATGGTTTTATATCCAATAGTACTTAATATGGCCAGAAAGTTGTCTTTATCCTGTTATTCCTTTTTTAACTTTTTTTTTTTTTTTAAAACAGTCTCATTGCCTCTACTAGCCCTTAGGGAATACCAGCTGTGTTTCAGGACCCATAAAGAACCTGACTCGAGAGACAGGAAGTGTGAAAGCTAATTATAGATAAAACGATTCAAACTAAAAAATAGCTACAGGAAATAAACCATTTGGCCAAGAAGAATTTGGCAAAATGGAAACGTGAGGCCTGTCTTTATGTAAGAAGAAATTAAATTTATAACTTTCCCCACCGCCCCCCCAAAAGGAGGAAGAATCTTCAGAAAAAATACTTTGAACTATGTTTTCTAAGTTACATTCAGAGATGCAGTTCCCTAAGAAGAAACCTGGTCACTCACGTTTTTCTGTTTCTTTTCTTTCATTACAAAATCATACGAAGATAGGTGGAACTGTGCAACCACGAGCCAGACTAATAATTATTATCATGTGCTTAATGACAAGTAAAGAGTACCCTTGCTCAAAATCAGAGCTGCCAACTTTGAGAATAAAGAAAAGAACTGAAGGCAAACAGAGTAACTCGGTGATTACACTAAAGGAAATGATGTTATTGTCAAGGAAACCATTGAAGTGAAACAGACATGTCTTGTAAATACTACCTGTTTGTTATGTTGCTCATTTATTTGTTTGTCAAAAGCTTTTTGATGTGTTCCATAATTTTAATCATGAAGAACAAATGTTTTAAATGTTATGTGTCTAAAAATATTTTGTTACCAATATTCCATGAACAAAATGGTATTCAAAATTTACAGCAGAATGACAGTGAATCCCAAAGTTCAGAAGTTCTCTTAATGGAAAAAAAATTTCAGCCTGAGATTTCTTGACAGATAAGTATTCTGGCTTGGTGATATGAGTGTGTCTCCATAGAAAGTGAAATAATTGTTGAGATTCTTATCTACCAATATAGTGTTCCTTAATGCCATCTAATTGCATTTTTAATATTTAATATCATTGGCTTGCTTACTTCTGTCTCCAAGAATAGTCCTACAACAAGGAACTTGAGCTTGCTATCTTCTATTACACAACCTGATTTTGCTCATTAGCAATTTAATTTAACTTGACATTCATTGCGCAGTCCTAACAACTTGGTGCTAGATGCTGAAATAGCAATGGTCCTATCAAAAATTCATTTCATCAAACAAAGCAAAGTTTAGATGGTGACACATAAAAAATATTCAGTAAGTATTTTGAAATGAGTCTGTTACTAAGACCTATATAATTAAAATATCTTTTTACAAATTCCAAATCTTCCCTTCTGGATCCATGGGCCTACCAAACTATTTTTTCTTTTAGTTTATTTCTCAACTCAGATTTATAAACAGCCAGATGAAAACCAAAAATAGCATTCTTCTCCTCCCTTTTGAAGGAACATATCAGAAATGTCAAGAAACTTATTTGATTTATACATTATGCCCAAATAATACCAACAGCTTAGACTCACAATTTCTTCCTAACTATAGTTGCACATAACATCTCTTCCTATCTCAGAGAAGAAAGATCAATGTTGGTATTGATTTGCTTAACACTAAGATCTGCAACCTAACATAATTGTAAAATAGCCTTTCCATCATTTCAACAAAGTTTAGAGCAATAGTTTCAGTTCATGAACACATTTAGGAACTCTATGAAAGAAGCAAATACTTACAAAGACTTTTTTGGAACTACAATTTTATGGCTGTGTTAAAAAATAGTTGAACTGTGCTTTTTAAATGATTGCAGTTCCCACCTGTATGCTAAGCTATCTGGTTGTAAAATGTGGGTGCTGGCTTATTTTACAATAGAACAATAGAACTAAAACATAGTGAGGACAATAACTTACACTTCTAAGATTCCTCTTCTTAAGGATTTCAGCTGCTTTTCAGTGAGTCATTCCATTAATCCTCACACCAGCCTCCATGTTAGGCAGGAGGTAAGAATATCATTCTTGTTCTATAAACAGAGAAATTGATCTGATGAAAGATTTAAGTGATTTGCTTGCAATCAGACAATGAGTCAGAAAAAGAGTGAGGCAAAGAAACCTGGTATGAGAGAAGGAACTAAGGGTGGGAAGCAAAAAGGAAGGTAGAGCACCTGGTGGGCTAGCCAACTCATTGTATTCAATCAGTTTTCTAAATAGATAACCAAAGTACAGAAAGAGAAAACAGTAATATTTGATGGAAAAACAGATATTTCTAGATTATGAAATATCAAAACTAATGACAATAATTCAAATGACAATAATTCTGAGGCATGATAAGCTACCTGGACAATACCAGGTTGCAGATACAGATTCCCATTGCTTCATCATTGAAAAGTCATTAAATATTCTAGAGGGATTTACAGTGTCATTATCATATAAACAACATGCTCTCAAGATGAGATCAAGGCACTTCAGACTCAATAGGTCCCAAACTGCATGTTTCCTTAGGATTTTTTTTTTGCATTCCTTACTCTGTATAATGGCCTCACCATAGTCCTAGTTACTTTGAATGGACACCACAGGACTCAGAGCTCTTTGGACTTCAAAATCACAGTTTGATGCTTCATTTTTTAAAATGAGAATTTATTTTTTAGAGCAGTTTAGCTTCACAACAGAATTGAGGGGAAGGCACAGAGATTTCCCATAACCCCTGGTCCACACATGCATAGACTCCCCCATTATCAAATTCCCCAGCCAAAGTGGTACATTTGTTACAATTGATGAATCTACATTAACCCATCATAATCACCCCAAATCCATAATCACCCCAAATCCATAATCACCCCAAATCATAGTTTATATTAAGGTTTACTCATCGTGTTGCATCTTCTGACATGTGTTAACTGGAAATAAAGCCTCAATGTTAAAGTTTATTAGAAAATCAAAGTGAGGTTTTGAACCTGGGAGCAGCTTGACATATGTTACTCTGTGAGAACTTTTCCCACAAACAGGAGTTTGAATTTAGTTTATATAGGTAGGAACAATGAGGCACTGTCATTAAAAATGTAATTATTCTTGACGGGGGAACTTCTAGCCTTATGTTGCCTGAATAAAGGCAAGATGATGCTAGAGGAAGCCAATGCTTGTTTAATCCCTTCCTTTATATAAGAATGCACTAGACAGTTGCAAAGGTTAGGTACCCATTGTTAAATCTTTCTTTGGCTTTTGGTCCCTAGTGTGGGATGAAAGGCTGGTTCACCTTCAGGCAGCAGATTGTTGCATAGGATGGAGCTTGTTCTGACCCAATTCTATACAGATGGCTTTGCTCCCTTGCTTGCTAGACAGGGGATGGGAGTCCCAGAAAATTTTGCAATATACTCACACATGTATCCAAAATTATGACACTGCCCTAAAAATCCTTTGAACCCCACTTATTCAATCATCCTCCCTTCCTCTCCAGTCTCTGACAAACACTGATACTTTTTGTTACTTCCATAGTTCTGTCTTACCTATAATGTCATATGGGTGGCTCATAGAGTATTTAGTCTTCTTAGATTGACTTTTGTCACTTAGCAATAATTCCTTCGGGTAAATACCAAAGATGATACTGGGTCATAAGGTAAAAGTATGTTTCGTTTTGTAATAAATCACCAATTGTCTTTCCAGAGAGGTTGTACTATTTTGCATTCCCACCAACAATGTGTGAGGATTCCTGTTTCTCCTTCAACTTTCATTTTGTAAAGTCATTGTTTTCCCAATGTATTTGGCCATCAAACAATTGTTATGCATATGTGGCATGTTTGTATAACACCTGTGGACCATATTTGAGAATCCATATCAAGCCTGACTCATGTATTTTACACTTAGTGGAATTCTTGGGGGGTTGGGGGGTCACGCACCTAATATGAGCAGTCAGGATATGAAATAAGATCTCAAGAATCCTATCCTCTGTACGCTCCATTAAATCATTCTGTCTCTTACTCTTTTCTCACTTTCAACATAAAAACCAGGCATAATATTTCATCATGAAAATATCTTCTGAAAAAAATTCTCTTTTTTCCATTCTTCATACCAATTCATTATCTCTGTAGTTCCCAAACTTGATAAAATATCAGAAACATTGGAAGTGCTTTTTTGAAGTAAATATTCCTGGACTTCAGATGTATAAAATCAGAATCTCTTTCTATTTTATTTTAATAATCTAAAAGTTTAAAATCAGAATCTCTATGGGTGGGAGCCAGGATGCTACATTGTTATGCACAGGGGGTATTGATTAACATTAAAGTTGGAGAACCTAGCTCTTTAGAGCAGAATTGAGTGGGTCTAACATCTTCCTGGGGGTATCTTTGTAAAAGCAAATTTTTTAAAATTTAAGTTTTTAAAAATTTTTGGTACGACCTTCTTGACACCATAAATTCAGTGTAACAGGAAAGCCACCCTCTTCATTGCTGCATAATGAGCCTTAACCCCAGAACCTCCTCGATCACACTGAGTAATATACTATTTTGAATTAGTTAATTTAGCTTCTCTAAAAAAGTTTAATAGCAGAACATAACATTCCTGAGTTTAGGTTTGAAGTTTACTTTTACTAATATTAGGAGGGAAACAATGCTGGCATATTTCTACATTTGTTTTAACCTCTGTGGTTTAATTTTATCCTTGAAATAGATTAGTTTTAAAACAATTTTTCATCATGCCTCAAGGCCCTTATTAACTGAAAGGCAATTGATCTCTCTGTAACTACAATATTTGAAGTGGATAGAATTGGATCACTTTCAATGTGTTGTATCAAGGATGGGGAATTAATAAGCTAGATGTAGCAAAATTGGGAAGCTAATTTGCCCTGTTTATTCACTCTGTCTTGTTTCTTCAGCTAGAAATACACCTTCCATACATTGATCAGAAGTTAATTATTCTCATAAAATTTATATAACACACATCAAACTATTTTCATACAAAAACTTACTGGTCATTCCACAAAAGCAGAAACTTCAATCTGTAACTTTTAAAGAGTAAACACAACTGTGAGCAGTTTTACTTATCATTGGAGAGGGAATCACATAGGCAAATGCAATTGTTAGTGAGTTTCATATAGTTAAGCAAACCATCTGTTGTTGACTGTGTGTGAAAGGAGCCGTGATGGATATAGAGTACAAAAATGTATAATGCTTAGTTCGTAGACTTTAGAACAACGTGAGGGATAGAGTACAATAAATACAAGTTCACCATATAAGAGGTATGCAAAGATTCTTTCAAACAATTAGAAGAGACAGCTGCAGATTTGGAAATTAGCTGAATCCTGATGGATGAGCTGGAGATAATCAAGTGAAAAGGTGGTAATGGAATTCCAGACAGAGGAATTCTGTTACCTGAGTAAATAGAGTGCTGAAAGAAGATGCCCATGATCATTGATTATGAGGTATGAGTGGAAAGATGAATGAAGTAGGAGTTCATATCAGGGAGTTAAATCCAGTATCTTGGGAAAGTGATCTCCTTATCAGTAAGCTTACCCTTACCTGGTTTCTGCCTTTTCCTCCTAATCCAGTACCATACATACTCTCCTTAGTACATGTTGGCAAGGTCCTACAGCTAGCTCCTCTTGGAATATAGTATCTTTTCATAACATGCTCAGAATGTCCCCAGCCCCCCCTTTTTTGTCTACTTACCAAAAGTGAAGAGGAGAATAAATATATAGGTGCAAGTTGATTGCAAGGTAGGTGCCTCAACCTAGTTTTCAAGCATAAGGGAGTAATAGCTTTTATTTTATTAAAGATTTATTTATTTATACAAGAACAGGCCAGATGTGTGGGAGGGTGAGAGGATTCACCAGAGACAGAGCAGGGAACAGAACAGGCAGACTGATGAAATACACTGCTGAGGGGAGCAGTGGGCACGACAGGAGATGTCTGCTGCGCCATGTGGGATTCTCACTGGCTGGCAGGGATCAAACCTGAGCTTCAGAGGCTGCAGAGAGCTTCATAGTGTGGCACTGTAGAGTCAGGAATGGAACACAGTGCAGGTTTTCTATGATCCAGCAGACCAGGTAAAGGAGGAGTCAGAGTCCTCAGTGGTTTTGCAAGCTTTTATTAGGATTACCAGGTACACGGCAGGCAGGTGTGCTGGGGGGCTGGTAGGCTGGCAGGCCTCCCAGCCCCCAGCAGGTCTTCACTCTTAGCTCTCTGGCCTTCTCTTGGTTTCTGCTTCTCTTGCTACTCTCTCAGCTTCTGTTCATACTTGGCTTCTTTTTTGGCTTCTATTTGGCGTCCCCATGATGCCACCCTTAAAAGCCCAGTCTCAGCTCAGGTGAATCCCAATCCCATCTACCTATGCCCACACCCTACTCCAGGTGTCCGCCATCAGGCATGCAGTCAGGACCACAAGGATCTATTATCTATCCTGATGGCGGGAGGGCAGAAAAGCCTGACATTTTTCCTTACCCTACAGGCACTCAACCGCCTTTGCCACCAGGGAGGCCCCATGGAGTGATAGCTTTTAATAGAGATGAATGGGCCAGTCAGGAGTATCCAGGATGTCAGAGTTTTTGATGAATCAGTACAAAAGTTCCCACTCTCCAGTATCTGGGTCCCATATTTTCTAACCAAGACCCTGACCTTGGCAAGTAGACCATCCAGGGATGAATAATCTCTTCTCAGAAACTCTATTACTGGTATAATTCATTACTGTATGTAATCCATAGCTTTTTACAATCTCTAACTGCTTAAGAAACCATTCTGTTTTCCTGTTCCCAAAGAATTCTATGACTGTCACACTTTACCTTCAATTGAATTACACTTCTCTTTCCTTGTTTTTTTCTTTGGTGAGTTTATAGCGCTCAGCCAAAACCATCTGATTCCATTGTCCTCACTTCTATAACTGCCCGTTTTGCTTTACCACCTATGAAAATTTAATAATTGCACACATGCCATGAGTCCTCATTGTTTCCCTTACATCTGGTGACAAAGATACCAGTTGCTAGCTGGTCAGTAGCACATCCAACTGCAAAATCCCATTATATAGTCTGTTTCCTTTGACTATTCCTGGAACCATCCCTGTTTGATAGGTATCTGGGACACAGACCATGAGGTAGATATTTGCATTGAGGAAGTTTATTGGTAAGTGATCTTGGGATCAACAGCTGTGGGGAAGTGAAAGATGTAATACTGCACAGAAGGAGGGAACAATCTGTGTGGCAGTCTCTACCAAGGTCTTTGCTGCTCCCACTGAGAAAATTGAAACTGGATAAGGGATAAGACTTCCTTAAGGGGAAATGATTTTTCCAGAGTTAATCATTTGGGGGGAAAAGCAAATCCTTAGATAAGAAAGTAAAAAAAAAAATGTGAGTCTTAAGCAGCAGAAACAGGGAAAATAGAGTCCTCTTAGGCACCCTTTTCTTCACAGTCTATACTTATAAGCAACCCTTACATAATTGAAGACTTTTCAGTTAGCTGTGATTACAATGGCCACATACAAATGATCGGGGATATAGAACAGAACGTACCTTTTGGAGGATGATAAGCTGAGGATAAGTCTTGAGTTTTGGAAACAAGACTATCTAGTTATGTGTTGTTCTACAAGTTTACTTCCCGTCTACTCTTCCTGGATGTTTATTTACCTTGTATACAAATAAAAGCCTGGTTTCAGTTGTGCAACAGAAAATTAAAATAATTATTTTGCTCTCTATCATTTGTCTATCAAGATAAGGGACAGTCTTTTTCTAATCATCATCACAACCTTGTAGCTTGCATAGAAGTGGCAAGATGGACTAGTAACAGCTTCAAAAGAAAGGTGGACCTAATGCCAAATGGATAAGTCTAGCTAATTTTTCAATGAACAGAAATTGTTTTTGTTACTATATTAGAAGATCTAAGTTTTATTTTATTAAGAATATTTGTTGAATTCTTATCTTTTCCTTGGAAGCTGAAGTATCATTTTCTTATCATGACAGCTGATAAAGGCATTTCTGCCTTGAGCATCATCCTCAGCAGCCCTTATAAGACCTGAAAGCGTTATAAAAAATGAATGCTAATAATTTTGTATTTGTACCTTTCCAAATGTTTTCAGCATCTTAATAGAAAGTAGTATAAATAGTATTGGGATATGAACTTAAAGGTAACTCTCATACTATGTGAGTTTGGCCAAGCATTAATAACAGTGATTCTCTGAAATGTAGGGCTGCTTTAAATGATCTCTAAGTTAACAGTGACATCATTGATGTTCTTCATTAATTTGATAGCTGTGACAAACCAAGGAAATAGGTAAGGCAGGTCTAATTAATCTCTCTTGACAGTCGAAGATACTGAGGTTGAGGTAAGCTAAGTAATTTTCCTAGGGTAACAAAACAGATTTTGAATAATGTTGGAATTAAAAATTGGCTTCCTTCTGCTATCTTAACATATCCTGAAAGAACACGGCAAAGATGATCATGACAAGTAGAGGGAATGGAAAGCATAAAATTTTGCTTGGGACCCAAGAGCTTAAGCCTGCTTTAAAAAATCCTGATACTCTTGGGCCTCCCTGGTGGCGCAAGGGTTTAAGCACTGCACTATGAAGCAGTCCACAGCCTCTGCAGCACGAGTTTGATCCTTGGCAAGAGAACTACCCATACAGCCCAGCAGACCTCTCCTGGCTCGCCCGCTGCTCCCTTCAGCAGTGTATTTCAGTCAGTCTGCCTTTTCTGCTCCCTGCTCTGTCTCTGGTGAATCTTCTCACCCCCCCTGCATCTCTGGCCTGTACCCCAGCTCTTGTATGCATGAATGAATAAATCATTAAAAAAAATCCTGTTACTCTTGTAGGATAATAGGAATTGATAAGTAAAAGCTAGACCATATATCCTCAACTGCTTCAATCCAGGAAGCTAAGGACATTTTATATAAACAAACAAGTGTGTTTGTGTATACTTTTATGGCATTTAATGAAAACAAAGAAACAAACAATATACATTTATTGTGCAGCCCCATCCCATGTAATACACATTGCAGAATACACAAAATTATGTTAGACTAGTCCTTGTCATCAAGAATTCTAAAAATTATAGAAAGTGTCTCAAAACTTATAGTGAGAGCAAATGCACAAGTATAGAAAGTTGATAATGGAGTATGAACAAGAAGTTTGACCTGGAAGAAGATAGAGGAGACACAGGAAGAAGATATAGGATCCTTCTCCAATCCTCCACCTTATGCCAAAAGAGGAATGCTATAATCCAAATTCCTATCTTTCAGGGCAGTACATGTTCATAAACTCATACTTAAAATATTTCTCTCTCTCTCTCTCCCCCCTCCCGCCCCCCCCCCTTTTCTCTCTGCTGTGGATTGGGAATTCTATCCCTTATCAATGACATACATATAGCCTACTCTCAAAGGAGGGAAATAAGTGTTCTCTTAGGGGCCAAAAAAAGATCCTCTGCAATGTGATCTGTCAGGACCTCATTCCTATGACCTATAATTTTTTTTTTCATTTTTAAAATTTTATATATTTTTTACATAATTTTTCATTTTTGCACAATGTATGTATTTTCATCTTGGTTATAGACCCATACAATTCCCACTCCCCCTTGTTTTGATCCTACTCCCTCCTCACCAACCCCCTCCTCCCGTGTGTCTCTTGTTGATTTCGATTTTGATTTTATTATAATTATTCTTTTTCCTGGTCCCTTATTTAGGTTTTCTAAATTCCTGATATGAGTGAGACCGTCTGGTATTTTTCTTTTTCTTTCTGGCTTATTTCACCGACCTATAAGTTTTAGAAGAGTTATATGTGATTACAAGATCCTGGAGGGCACTTAGCAAAGTATGTAGTTTTGTGCAAATGCAGAAGATTACCAAAATTAAATTGCTGTTATTATCTATACCAAAGTTTGTTGATATGAGTATAATAATTATGTACAATGAGTATGCCTGTACAAGGTCTTTCTCCAGTTTCTGTCCCTGTAACAACTGCTTTCTATAATGAATGAATTAGATTATTGTATACTGAAAGGAAACTGAGTTACACTAAATTATTAACAACTCTTGTTATGCATTCAAGAAGCAATTACTCTTGAATTATGTGAGGCAGCCTCTTTTCTGATCCCCTACATTCCACAAAGCAAAAATAAATCCCACCCAAATTCCCTAGATTTAAATTACCAGTGCAGAACACCCAAATTAAATCAAAGGGATCTTAAACTTTAAATACATATATGGTGTGTAAAACGTGTATATTCTATATGAATATACATAATATATAAATTTTGTATAACACATAGGATGTAAATGTGTGCATGTGTATTAGTTCTTTAATATCAGGCTAGCTGTTTCCTCTTTAGGCCCTGAAGACCTTGATTTCTGACAAAAGACTGGTTCGGGTGTCTCACATATAAAATAAGCTCACAAAACAATTTTCTGGATAAATGAAGCAATCTATGTTAATTAAGTATTCAGAGGAAGCTGAGCAAAGTCAATTCACTGAGTTAGTAAATTGGTTCCTATGGCAACTTTTTTCCTGATTGGAAAGAAATCATAGGTGGTCAAGAGCAGATTTTACACAAACTGGGGATGGTGAGAGGGGAAAGAAGCAGCATGATCTTTTCCTTTTTTCTTGCTTCGGAAATGAATTATTAGGTAGAAAGGAAATACAATTTGTGGTTTTCACTAAGATTGGCAAGGGAGTTCTTTTAGGAGATAGGTCAGCTGTTTTAATAAAAAGCTATTTTTTTAAGATTTATTTATTTATGCATACAAGAACTGGGGTACAGGCCAGAGGTGTGGGGGGTGAGAGGACTCACCAGAGACAGAGTGGGGAACAGAACAGGCAGACTGACTGAAATACACTGCTGAGGGGAGCAGCAGGCATGTCAGGAGAGGTCTGCTGCGCCATGTGGGAAGCTCCCTGGCCGAAAGTCCAACTCGTGCTGCAGTGGCTGTGGATAGCTCCACAGGTTGCGTCTTAACCCCTTGAGCCACCAGAGAGGGCCCCTTCCCCCAAAAAGGAGCTATTTCCTGACTGGGTTCTGCCATTAGTGATCTTCAATAACTGCAGGAGGAAGGAGAGAAAATACTCTAACGATATTTAGTGTTGGGGTTGTGAGAGATTGTTGAAGGCTGTAGACAGGCAAAGGATGTGAAGACTTTCATTGCCTGAAATTACTCTTGATTGAAAAATTGTAAGGTTGCTTTTATTGGTTTGTTTTGGTCTTAATTTAGTTTAGGTTTGCTTTGTTTGTTTCTTAGTTGGAAGAAGAAGACCCAAGTCTTAAATTAATAGTGCTTGAAAATAGTTAATTTAATGACCTATTTTCAAATGGATACTAATTTATCATTATTTATGCATGATTTTTATTACTTCTAGAATTGCATATTCAAGGTATTATCATGGAATAGCTAATTAGCAGGCAGGTACACTTGCAATGCTATTTTGATAAAGAAGTCAAGCAGTAGACTAGAAGTGCACTGCACTAAGTCAGAAGACCCAGAGTTATGATTCCAAATCCACCACTGTGTTCAGTTGGGTGGTCACACACATTCTTTTAAGATGAAATTCTGTGTTATAGGAACATTTTGAGACTAATATTAGCTGTTCTGCCTACCTCATAAGTGGTTATGAGAATCAAACAAGTTAATTTATATGTGTTAGCTATAAAAGTAGTATATAAATGCAAGCAGGACCAGCTTCTTGGTCCTGCAATCTGTGATGTTGTACAAGAACTCACACTTATAAGAATCCCTCATTTGGATTAATGATCTGTTACTTTACAGGGGCACCCTAGAACCCCCAAGCCTGCCCATTCTAAATAGGTTCTTCTATCTACTGCATCAAGACAAAACACTTTAGTGCACAAGACCTTTAATGAAAAGGAACTTTAATACAGTTAGTGTACAATCCATATCGCCTTCTTGCTTCCCATTTTTTCCTTTCTTCTCCACTGTCCTCTCCAGCTTCTTCTTTTCCTCCCTGTTCAGCATCATGCTTCCTTGGGTGGGGCAGAAAACCTGGAACCTCCCCTTTCCTTGGAGATCACCTTGTTATATTACCACTATTCATAAACTAGTAAATTCATAAATGCAAGGGACCCTGCATTTTTATTTTGTACATGGCCCACAGATTATGTAGCCACAACTGAATGTAAGATATTGTTTGAAAAAAATATCCTCTTATAGAGGTAATGTTTGTAAACACTATTTAAGGATCTAGATAGTTCCCCCTTTTACTTAATTTCAAATAGGACAGAATGGAAGGGATGATTGAATGAGGCACTGAAGACATTTTGGAAATTATTTAACTTTGAAGTAGTATCAAGAAAATCAAATAAGTAAAGATTGAGTTGAGGTTAAATATAAAGGTTGAGTTTAATAATAATTAAGACCTAATGTGAGAAAAATTGCATTTTTTATTGGACTTAATCTGTATCAGTTTTCCACAATTGGAGTTGATTTACTTGGAACATTTAAGAGAATAGATTTTGGTATGTATGTGTAGGGGAAGAGAGTGAATTATTTACATTGCTAGTCAGACCAGCAGCTGGCATGGGGAAGGGCTAAATATGAATGACATAATCCTTAGTTTACCTGCTGTTTTAGTTGACCCTAATTCTATGTTCACATATATAGTGGGGCTCTCCTGAAACCCTGTACTATCATATAAGCTGTCTGGTACCATCTAAGGTAATGTCTGTGATGAGGAAAAGATTGGAAGTGAATATATATTAAGGTGTGATATGTAGCCTTATTGTGTGACATTTTCATGTGGGAACTTAAGGAAAACTCAGGGCCTTGAATCCAGCTAATAAACATGAAAAGAAAGACAGACTAGATTTCTGCTAGGAAATATATGGCTTGTAAAATTCACCTTATTTTCAAATGCTTTGCACATTTTCTGTCACTGAAAGACACTTAGGAGTTTCTCAAACTAAGAAGACCTTACTTCAGACAAAGAAGTGGTTTCAGTTGGTGATAGAATTGCAGACAAGACTGTAGTGATTAGCATATGTATTGCCTATTCTTTAAGCAAATGTAAGGATGGCATTCATAATTAATTAAAAAGAGGATTTAATTAAACATGGAAGCCATTCTAAATGCATAGAAAAGTTATAATTTCTGGAATAAAATTCTTGATAGAAATCATAATTGATACTAAAATTTTGCCTGATTTCTAAGTGAAAAATGGAAAGGTGCTAGGTATTGCTTTGTATATATACCTGTCTTCCCTATACCGTCTTTGCAATGAAAAAATTTCTAGTTTATATTTGAACTAAAAAAAAATAAAACAACTCTGTGACCATAAGATATGTGAAATCAACCATCTGGAGTTCTTTTACTGCATAATCGTGGCCTCACTCTAAATGATGGTTGGGAGGAATACATTTTCTATACATGTAGTTTTTGTGGACTACATGTATGGAAAAAAATGATAGCTGAATATAAATATTATCTAAAATGGCCAGATTGTGCATGTAAAATTCACCTTTAATGCCTGAGACTAACTCTTTTCTTGCCCAAATAATGGGAAATTTTCAAAATAAATGGACTCACTTCATATACAACACCATATATATTAGCTACACAAAATTGAATTGTAAAACAAAAAGTTGAATAAAAAATTTAAAGTAAACATCTATGTAAGTGTGCCCTGTAGGAATGCAATAGTAATCATTATTGACATGGTTAATAATACCATATTGTAAGTTTCAAAGTTGCTTAAAGAGTTGAGTTGATATTTAAAATTCCCATCACAAGAAAAAAAAAAGGTATAGCTATGTGTGGTAATGGATTTAACTACATTTATTGTGGTTATTATTTCTCAATATATACCAATATAAAATCAGTGTTATACACCTGAAACTAATCTAATGTTATATATCCATTGTATCTCAATAAAATACAGAGAAAGATAGTATCTTTTAGGTTATGTTGAAATAAACTATGATAACATTCATAAGATTCACACTTATGAGCATGAGTCAGACCTTTCATTAGGCAAAATATCAAAGGAATACAATTTGGTCCTTGGTGGCCTCTACTTCTATCTTGGGTCCTATTTTGCCTTTGACCTCTGTAATCCTGACTTCAAGAACCTTCCCATAGAAATGTTCACTTTGGGGTTGACCTCCCTAAGCAACAACACCATATTCATTTTGTATTCTTCTCATCAGGTTTTGGATTTGGATAGTTTATTTAATACCTGTGGCAGAGTCATGCTGGTTTTGCAATCTCAGTAGAAACCTAAATCAAATTTGCCCACTGGATGATTTTCTGGGATCGTCAAGCTAATGTGTTACTCCTTTGAAAATGCTACGTGGTCATTAAAATTTGAAATCATCCTTTCTTTCAAAACAAAACATTTCTTTCTGATCAGAGAACATTGTCTCCCTAAAGCTGGTTTATGTTTTAGCTTAGAAACAAGAAATTCAGTAATTGAATCTCCCCAAAATACTTCTTATATGCCAGCATGTGAGGATTTCTTTCTGTTGTTTCCATTTACTTTCTGCCTAAGCTCAGTTCTGCTTAGGTTTTGAAACCAAGCAAGATTATTGCCCAAAGGTGTTTGGAAAATTTTAAATTTCATAACAGCTGCTCAGGAGTTTTAAAAAGAAGTTGTAAAATTGGATAACTCGTTTTTCTGTTTCCCACTAATTACTTTGGAACAGTTACAATGGGTATTTATGAATACATCAAAAGTTGTTCCTAACTTTTTACATCTTAAACTTGTAGAATTCTAAAAATACTGAATTTTCTTTGTAAGAATCACTGTTTCTCAGTTACTAATTTTCCATGCCACAGTTTCCCATTTTAGGGGCTGTTCTCTCTGCCAGACTGTGAGACACGGCTTTTCTAATGTCCTGCCCTCGATCCAGTTCCACTGTGGGCTCCTCCTCTGTCTGCCTTCTCCTGGAAAATAGCAATTAATGCTCTAGTATACCTCTTTGCTTTCCCTTGTCTTGCCCGTATCTTCTGGATAATTTCTTCATTTAGACCAGTGCCACTTAAGATATAGTTTGGGGACTAATACTGATGGAAACAGAGTAGAAAATTTAGGATGGAAGCTTCACAAGGCCAGAAATTAGAGGTGGGGGTAGAAATGATTGACAGGTCATTAAACCAGCAATGGAAGATCTGTAGGCAAAGATGGAAACCAAAGGTAGGCAATTGTCAAGGACTGCCTGTCCTTACAGATTAACCCAACAAGACTTAAGATCCTACAATGAACCCTATATAAAGATACTCCTTGTTCTGGGAGAACATAGGACTTGCCCCAACACTGCTCACCTGCATCTATACTGGCATCTCTTTTTCTTAATAATTCTTCTCCTTTCAGAAGACAACTTTTTGCCCTTTAAGAACTGCCATTTGCACCTATGCAAATGTCCCCTTTTTTTCCTTTTCCCTTTCCTTAATAAACCTGCCCTTTTAAATGCAGCCTTTGCCTGCTTTTGTCTAAGAAAAATGTTCTTTTTCCTTAATAACCTTTCCACGCCTTAATAAACTCACTCTGTGCCAGTGAATGGGAAACTCTGCTGAGACCTTTCTCAGAGGGAACCCAAGAACCCCAATCACTGAACCCCATCAGTACCTGTCCAGGATTAGACTAGACTAGATAGGTACAGAAATTGAGAGTGAGTCCTTAGAAAACTTTATAGCAATGTGTCAGGAGAGGGGGGACTGGTCCTTTATTACAAATAGCTTTTAAACCACTGTTTTAGAGCCCCATTCTGAGAAAGTGAATTTTGATCATAAGTACTGCAATATACTGAGATGAATATGTTACTGCTTTCAGGCAACTTATTAATTTCCTATATAGGAACTTTCTGGAAGCAGAAAGAATAGTGCTAAGAATAAGACAGTGGGTGTCATGGTTGTGGGTGTGGTGTAGTAGCTATAGTTGTGAAGGTATGAACCTATATCTCTGAATCATATATAGAGTATGACAATGTTACCTCAATAAAAATATAATACAACTAAGGGCCTCCCCGGTGGCGCAGCGGTTGAGCGCTGGGTTGCAAAGCTGCCCGCGGCCTCTGCGGCGCCGGTTCGATCCCCGGCTGCTCCCCGGCCACTGGAGGAGGGTCCCACATGGCGCGCAGACCTCTCCTGCCGCCCGCTGCTCCCCTCAGCAGTGTACTTTGGTCCTTCTGTCTGCTCTGCTCCCCGCTCTGGCTCTGGTGAATTCTCTCACCCTCCTGTGCTTCTGACTGTACCCAGTGCATGTATAAACAAAAAAACAAACAAACAAACCAGCAAAGAAATAAATAAAGCATGCCTCTATAAAAAAAAAATATATAATACAACTAAAAGAAACAGTATTTCGCTCAGAATATTGTACATAGGGGAGACTTGATTATCCAAAGGACAAGATAAAATACTGTCTTTTGCTTGAGTTACTCAATTGAGGAAGCTACTAGACTAAATGATGTATTAGAAAGTCTTAGGTGGCTTTTTTTCCTATAATAAACTTTACTTTCATCCCTCTGTCTGTATACAATATATATTTAATGTGTGTGTAATTTTTATAAAATTAAATTGTACCTGAATTCCTCCCAAGTTAAGTTATGAGCTCAATTTTACTCTGTAGTAAGAGTAAAATATGCTTTCTTATCTGAGCCAAAACCTCATCTGACTAAAGTAAATAGGTTCCCTGAAAGAGCAGTACCATCTCAGAAGGAATTTTTTTTTAACCTTAAGGCAGGTTTAGACCCATTGGTTTCTGATGCTGGTGTTGAGAGAGCTTCCATATGATCCAGCAATTCCACTCCTAGGTATTTACCCGAAGGACACAGAAACATTAATTCAAAAGGGCACCTGCACCTCTATGTTTATCGCAGCACTATTTACAATAGCTAAGTTATGGAAACAACCCAAATGCCCCCAAATAGATGACAGGATCAAGAAGATGTGTTACATGTACAGATTCATAGAATAAATCCCAAATAACACTTCTTCCTCATCCCAGGAAGGTGTCAAGGACTTGAACACTTCTAACTCTGCCTCCTTGGGGGTGGCATTAAGCTCTTGATCAAATCTCACCCTCATTCTGAGGTGAAATGGAGAGAATATGTAACTAGAGCTGAAGTGCATTTAAATTAGTCAAAATTTATTTTAGCTCTGTGTTTGCCAAAATGGGAGTAAGGTGAAGGAAAATCTACCTTGCTACTTCTCTAACTTGGCAGTAGAAGATTATAGTTGGGTTTCTTCCAATTTGCAGAAAATAGGTATTATTTCTAGTATTATAAGCTCCTAGATGGTAGGGGTAGGATAGTATTCCTTTTTATATCATACCCTATGTATATTTTCTGCTTTGTTTGTTTTCTTTCATTTCTGCAGGCCTGACAAAAGTGCAGACGGTATACTAAAGATAAATGAAGGTTCCTAACTGTTGGCACATTCCTTAAGAAAAACTCACATTATCTTCCTACAAATTCAATTCAGCTGCTCTGTTTTGAAATTATTCCTAGAAATGCTGTCTCCATAAAGGAACGAAGTCACTACAGCAACAAAACCATCTGATGTGTTATGAACATTTCAGGGCTGTGTTTTGGTGGGAATATTTCTAAATACGACAATAGCAGCATGACAATCAATTAGGTGATAAATTAATTAAGCCATGCTTGATTTGAATTCAGAGAGAGACATCTGCAAAGCATTTGCCTAAACCACAAGCAGGATCTTTTGCTCAAACTTGGAGTTTGAAACCATTTTCATACCCATTCTTATTCTGTTTTACTAGTATAGAAAGAATTTAAAATCCTTGAAATTGTTTCCAGAGCTTCTATACCTTATCAAATGGATCTTTACAAGAATTTTAAATAGTAATAAAATGCTCTTTCTAACATTTACATTTAAGATGCAGCAAATATCTGACTCTAAAGATTATTTTCTTCGTTTTCTTAGCTTAACAGTTCAGTTGCAAACTTGATAAACAATGAAATGAGGATTCCCAAGCCCCAAATTATGTATCATTCTTATCCCCAATATCCCTTGGAAGAATGAAAAATAGGATCTCCCAGTTAGGTAAAGTTTTGAAGACTACAGAAGTTTTTCTGGATTCACGCTTAGGGATAGCTAAGCCTCATAATGCTGACTTAACTAGAAGTTCAGTAATCTGACCTTCTTTACTGAACATCCTAATTACCTCTGTTCTTTTTATTGCTTTCTTGGCTTTGATCCACTGCCTTGTCTTCATACGTTGTTTCTTTGTAATCCCTGATCCTTGGCTACTTGTTCGAATTTTCTTACATCACTTTGTTGTCTTCCAGATTTTAGAAATTATCTGTGACTGGCTTATTCCTTCTATTTATTCCTTCCCTTTTCTCCTATACATTGTCTTGACATTTCTGGTGCTGACTCATAGACCTTCTTTCTTATTCTTTGTTGCCCATGACCTTGTAGTATATCTGAAGGATGTGGTGTCTTGATACCATCTCCATTCTGCAGTAGCAAGGTAGAAGAAAGTCTGTCTTTGTTAATGGCTATCATTTTCAGTTAACTTTCTGTTGCTTTGGCTGTTTTTGCTTTGTGCCATGTTGTATGTTAGCATACATAAAGTTACTCATTTAAAAAAAATCAGAACTTTAAAGCCATAAGTTTTAGACTATTTTCACAGAGTTTGCCATTTGTACTATATGGAACCAGTTTTAGCCTTTGTTAACTTTTTTTTTTTTGAGGAATTACATCTACCTTGGCTTATTATGCATTCATGAGGACAGATAGAAGATAGGTTGGGTAAGATGAATTATGGGTAATGAGCTCAACTATAAAGACTGACCCATTTTCATCCAGATATCCTAACTGGTGGAAACATTCACATGACTTCATAGCCCTCATTGTCTATACCACTTAGGTTAAGTATTCCTGATTTAGCTGTATTTCTTTATGTAGATGACTTTTCTTCCTGTGTACCGTCTAAACTTCACATTATCTTTGTACCTCGACATCTGGCAGGCTGCTTTGCATAAGATAGTTGCTCAGTGCCTCCCTGGTGGTGCAGCAGGTTGAATGCCACACTGTGGAGCTGTCTGCAGTCTCTGCAGTGTGGGTTTGATTCCCGGCTGACCAGGGAGAGACCCACATGGTGCGGCAGACTTCTCCTGCCTTGCCTGCTGCTCCCCTCAGCAGTGCTTTTGGTCCTTCTGCCTGTTCTGCTCCCTGCTCTGTCTCTGGTGAATTCTCTCACCCTCCCACACCTCTGACCTGTACCCCAGTTCTTGTATAAATAAATAAATCTTTTTTTAGAAAAAGATAATTGCGCCGTTTATTAACTGATAATATGCAATGAACCATGGAAATAAAATGAAGGTTTTGGTGTTCTCTTTTAGAAGTCATTCTGGGACCTCACCAGTGGCGCAGCAGGTTGAGCATAGTGCTGTGAAGCTGTCCACAGCCTCCACAGCGCCAGTTCAATTCCTGGCCGGCCGGGGAGAATCCCACATGGTGAGGCAGACCTCTCCTGTCGCGCCCGCTTCTCCCCTTAGCAGTGCTTTCGGTCCGTCTGCCTGTTCTGCTCCCTGCTCTGTCTCTGGTGAATCCTCTCACTCTCCCACGACTCTGGCTTGTACCCCAGCTCTTGTATAAATAAAAAAATAAATATTTAAAAAAAAAGTCATTCTGAAGATCTCTAAGATCATTTATGAAGACAACACTGCAGAGAGGTAAATAGATGAATATAAATGCTCTAGATGACTTTTCTTCTCTTAGAATTGCAAAATGAGGTGATTCAGCAAAGAGTAATAAGTCATGATAAAAATGTTTCTTTTCCAGATATAAAACCTTAAGCCTTTCTGAATAGACTTTGGCAACCTCATGACATATTTATACTAATTTATGTGTTTCCTGATTTGTTTACATGTACTAGATTCTACACCTTAACAATCAATATATCTCAGATTTAATGCAGTTAGTGTGTATTTATGCTCTCCTGTAATTTTTCCTTTCCTGTCAACAATTATTAATATAGAATGTACTTTGTGTTTTTTTTTGACACAAATAAGCATCATCTTGTACTTCTTTCTGTTATGAAATAACTTTTCAAGGTAATCCACTGACTTCTTGAAAATATCCCCACTGGGGGAGGGAGGTAATAACAAACATGCTTGTTGTATCTTTTATTTCTGCTTAATTTTTTCCTTTCATGGTAAACCAACAGAAATCTCACATGTATAAAAGATATGTGTTTTATATACAGTATGTTTCCAAATTGCCATGTGAGATACGCTATGCCTTTTAGTTGGCACCTCAATTTGTCACATATTTTAATATAGTACACCAATTATTTTGGATATATTTTGGATTGCGATGCCAACCTGGGGGCAGATCAGCAGTTCCTAGACAAAAAAAAAAAAAAAAAGGCAATCTTAAGACATGCACAAGAGCCAACCATTTGTATACTTGGTATGATTTGAAGAGCACTGATTACAGAACTTGATCAAAAATACTGAGAACAAACACTGGTACCATATAAGCCAGAGTTTGACACCTGCTATGTAGATTTATTAGTCATATAGTTTCAAGTCAGTTGTACTTTCTCTCTGATCCTTCATCTCCTTATCTCTAAAATGGGAAGAAAATACATTTTATGCTTGAGAATTAACTGTGACAGTATAACAAGCACCCAGTCATTGATTCCCTTTTCTTTTTCCTAAGGAAAAATAATTGAAACTTCTTTTTCAATTGAAAAAGTATTGAAACTTCTCTAATCAGTTATTTGTCTTATTGCTGAGGTGGCAATGCTGCAGCCTCTCTTAAAAGTACAATATCCTTAGAAAGGGCAACGTTATAAAACAAATAGACCTTAACATTTCAGATATTACTTCATGGGACCCTGAGAAAATGGAACAAGGCAGTTTTGTTGAGGAAAAAAATGGTTGATAAGTTTGAGCACTATTGCTTCTAGAGGTTCACAGAACCAAGCAGGGCATTGCAATTATAGGATATAAATAGGTGAGATAGTCATTGCCGGGGACCAGCCTCCGGCAAAATGTCGTGTCAGGGTTCCTGAAAAGATGAGACGGCATCGGCGAAAACGAAAGAACTGAAACTTAAGGGCTGAGGGGAAGGGGATGAGGTAGAATGAGGAGACACTGACACTTGGTGAGGTGCTAGTATCTTCTGCCGAGAGACTCAGCAGGTCTTTATTTATTCATTATTAGTAATAATAATAAGGAAATACATTATCATGTGTAAAGCAAAAACAATTAGTATATTATGTTTCCCATAGACTACTGGCCCCTACAGGTCTCAGCTAGACAGCAGCTTTCAAGGTTAACAGATAATAAACCAAACCTAACATTAAAGCTACTTATTTTTTCATTTAGACAATTATTTAAAACAGTGAATAACCGCCAGTGCATCCCTATCAGCTAAAGCCTAAGCATCAAAGGACTATTCTATTCACATGACCTTCAGCCGGAGACCAGCTGCTGCTCAGCTATCAGAACTTTTTCTACCTAGAAATTCCTTAACTCAAATAGCTTCATATTAAAAACTTTCCCAAGAAACTTCAAGAGAAAACAAAATAGAAGGACCTACTATGATTATTGTATTATAATGCTTGTCAGGCATGTTCAATAACTTGTCTCCCATTGTCAAGTGAGCCAAACAGCCCAACAACTAATTTCTAAACAAACAATTTTCCGTGCTATTTACTTACAGTATGCTGATACATATAATTTATTGCCTAATATACTTTCTGATAAATTTTTCTCTATGTCCATGAACAAAAAGCAAAGGGATGTCAGATCTTCAGCCCCACGGTGTGAGGCCCTTTCTCTTAGCTGCTTGTCAGTATCCTATCTGGCTGGGGCAACAAGACCTCCTGCAGCAAGTCATGACACTTACTACCTAAAGATAGAGAAAAGAAAGCTCAGGAAGGAAAAATAAATAAGGAGGACTCCACAAGGAAGAATGCGTATTCAAAAGATGAACTGAACTGTTTTTAAATTTTACTAAAGTTATGCACTAGTGGATGGCAACACTCCCAACTTGGAAAGATGTTGAAATCATTGATTTAGATGATTGAAATAATAATTATAACACACATTACATTTCAGGTACATATGTACGCATTTCATGCATATTGACTCATTTATTGCTCACAATAACTCTAAGAAGCAAAATATGCTATTATCTTCATTTTAAAGATAAGGGAACAAGGCATAATGCAATTTGGTACTCAACTAAACACACAACTCATAAATGGAGATGTCAGGATTTAAGTCTAAGCTGTCTGGTTGCAAAGTCCATGTTTTAAGTTTAGAATAACAGTGAGCTTTGTTGTTTTATACAATAAAAAACACATTAATTAGCATCTTTAATCCTATATTCTTTTTAAAAAAGATTTATTTATTTATGCATACAAGAGCTGGGGTGCAGGCCAGAGGTGTGGGGGGTGAGAGGACTCACCAGAGACAGAGTGGGGAACAGAACAGGCAGATTGACTGAAGTACACTGCTGAGGGGAGCAGCAGACAAGGCAGGAGAGGTCTGCTGAGCCATTTGTGTAGCTTCCTGGCCGGGGATTGAACTTGTGCTGCAGTGACTGCAGATAGCTTCATAGGTTGCATCTTAACCTCTTGCGCCACCTGGGAGGCCCAATCCTATATTCTTGAGGAAAAAATAATTAGTATATTGGGAAGATAAACAGACTGGAAAGCAAGAATCTTGGGTTCTAATACGAATTCTGTTAGTGGTGAGAACCTTAGACAGGGGATCTTCTGCCCCTTTGGGCCTCATTTTCCTGATCTGTCAACTGATGGGCTTGAACCAAATAATTTTAAGTTCTCTTTCAATTATAATTCTATGAAATATTATCAGAATTAATTATTTTTAAGGTTATTCACAATGTTATTGTGTATTTACTCAGAAAACGTTTCCTGTGATTTGGATAATAGTCATATTAATCCTCTCTCTTAAGCGGCTATAGAATTTCAGTAGGAGATATAAGTTGACTTGATCTTTGGAATGTATATTATGATAGGCACATGCTGCTGATCTCAATGACCAAAAAAACACATTGAAGTTTTTCAGAGTCCTTTTAGATTTTGAATCATTTTCTCTCTTTTTCAGTGAAGAAAAGCATCATGGCATGCAAGTATGTAGGTATGTACTTTTAGGTGTTTCATTTACCAAGGGGAACTGTTGCCAACCAGAAATGGGTGGTATACAGTCAACACCTTTCTACCCCACAAAGGAAACTATGAATAGTCTGGTACACACTTAATTAAATGTATGTATTTTTCTAGCAGTATCGTAATGTGTATGGCATTCTGGGAATTCTAAACTTCATGAAATGGAGTAATTTCAGCTTCATTGCCATTCTCTTGGCAAGTTTCTTGAATGTTTGGACTGAAAAAGATAGCACTATTTTCTATTTAGATCGATGTAGGATTAGGGACATTTGATTGAACTGCTGAACTAATACAGCAGCATTTGCTTGACGCAAACATAGAACACTTCATGTTTATCAGCTGAAACCTTCTGGTTTCATAGATCCAGTCTCAAAATGCAGCTGCAAAGTTTTCCGAAGTTCAACTTCTAGCATTTTATTTAAGTCAAAGCAAAGAGAACAAAAAATGTGTCAACGTACATTCACACAAAGAAGTCCGGATATGATTAATCTCTCTCCCCTCTGGGTCCCACCGCGGTTTATTTGTAGCTCTACCACTGTACGAATTTCATGTTTCTTTGTATTCAAGTTAGCTGTGTACATGTTTATCTTCTGTTAACCTAACTCTTTGTGAATAGCAACTGCATCCTTTACTTAATATCCTTATAGTGCCAAGCATAACAGAGTGCAAAACAGATGCCCAGTGCATGATTGCTGAAAGAATGAATCTGGTCAAATTCAGGAAACTTCAGGAAATTCCTTCTTTGACTTCAAGGTTCCTGAACCAAAAACTTCTTTTCACAAAACATTAATATTCTGCCAAATTAAAGCATGCTAGATGATTTAAAGAAAAATCTAACCTGAATGCCCAGGGCATGTTGGCAACCACCCAGGGCATATTTTCCCTGTCCCTAATTATTCACATTATTAATGAGATCAATAGAAGATTCTACTTTAAAGACAGCTAAATGTATCTGAGACCTCAGAAAATACCAAAATTGGGAGGAGAGGAAATTTTTTGCCCATATTTATGTAAAGTTGCAGCATTTATTGTTGCTGCAGGATCCATTATTTTATCTCAGAAGCCTAGGTGGCAAGTGAAATAAGACTAAAGGTAAGTTTGAGGTCCTGCAGCAATAAGAAAATTTGCTATAATTTTGTGGGTAACAATCTGTGTCATTAAATAGTTCTATCAATGACTATTTAGTGACAGCATGATTATATATACATAAGCCTGTTTGTTATGGATTCAGTTGTGTCCCCCCAAAAAATGGTATGTTCAAGACCTCATACCCAAGACCTTCTTTAGAGATAAGTTTTTAAAAGATAATCAAGTCAAAATGAAATCATTAGGTTGGAATGTAACCCAGTGTGACTCGTGTCCTTATGAACCGAGGAATTTGACATGGAAGCAGGCAAGCATGAAGGGGCACAAGTGAAGACACAGAAGATGGATATCAACAAGCCAGGGAGGGAAGACTGGAATAGATCCTTCCCACATAACCTTCAGAAGGAAGAAACCCTGCAGATGTCTTGATTCCAAACTTCTAGCCTTCAGAACTGTAAAATAGTAATATATTTCTGTTTGTTAACCCCCCTTCTGTGCTATTCTGTTATTCTGTGTTACTCTGTTAGCAGTCCTACAAATTAATAAATGGTTATATTACAGACATTCAGAAAGTTGGAATTGGAAGAGACCTTTAAAAATCATTTACTTTGTTTCCCTTGCACCCTAGTTGATGTCAAAAGATGGACGTCAAAGAATGTTTGCTTACCTGGGAATGAAAAACTAATATGTATAGTCTTGAGAAAATAGCTTAGTGTTCCTTTCCCCTGTTAAGAAGTTCTTTTTTAAAAGTTACAACAGATATAACTTCTCAGCTTTACTGAGATAACATTGACATCACTAAAATCATACAATGTGAGCACTTCTGCTGTGTGAGGACCCAGGGAGAACATGACCATCTATGAACCAGAAAGTGGGTCCTTACTAAACTGATCTCCTAGTACTTTGATTTTAGACTTCCAGCCTCCAGAACTGTGAAAATTAAATATTTGTTAATTTTAAAAAGAAGGAAAGAAGCAATTCTATGTCAAATGATTATAACAAGGACAGTGTCCTAGCAGGCTGTAAAAAAGATGGTTACCTTGGTCACTTGAGTTTTCGATTACCACGGTTTTCTTCAAGGGACATAGATTTGGATGTCATCAACAGAAGCAGTAAAGACAGTGATGAAGAGAATGAAGATCTGAATAAATTGTAGACATTACAAGAAAAAATAAATAGGAGGAATGCAGTTGTCAATGAGAAAAAACAAGTTTTAAAAAAAAGGAAGTTGTTTCATTAGACCAGTCCTGCTGAAGTTACCACTGCAAAACAAAAGAAACAAATATCAGAAGAAAAAAATATTAAGTCAAAACTCACATGAAGTACAAAAAATAGAGAAAAAATAAAGCATTCCTCCACTTCTAATATTTCTGAAATCTAAAAAGTAACTGAGATTTTGACTTACACCACTGAAATTTACATTTTTGTTTTGAAAATTATTTGACCTTCCTTGGAATTTTCCATATAATTATGGTTTACTATATATCACAGCCTTTTCCATATAGACACTTATTTCATATATGGCACCATTATTCTTTGGCAATACATTTTTGATGCTCTATGATTACAAGTATTGAATCAGTCTTATTAGCTCATAACCATCTCCCAGGTATGGATATTTGTATGTATAAAATATGTTATTTCTGAAATTTGTGTTTCTGTGTGTCTGTCTAGTGTTATTAATTCATAAGTTGATTGTAAATGGTTTTACTACTGTATGTAACAATTAATGAGTATTACTGAATCAAGTGTGCACATTCCAATGATGAAGCCAGGTAGGAAATTATACCTTGCTCTCCCTCCCCCATTCATATTTACTTATTTTTATTGAAGTAACATTGGTTCACAACATTATATATGATCTAGAAGTTTAGGATCACAGCCTTCAGGTGTTGTTACCACACCACACCCACCACCAAGGCAACTATAGTCCTCCATCATAGTCCATTGGGCCCCCTCCATACCATTGTATTCTCTCTCCTCCCCTCTGGTAGCCTCAATTCCATAGTTACACTTCTAGGGTTTGTTATTGGTGTGTTTTTATCTGACTCTTTGTTGTATTTATCTATATTGCACATATAAATGACACCATCTTATATTTGTCTCTTGCATGAAAAATGCAATAACATTGTATCTTATGAAAATGTATAAAAGTAATGAAATTCTTTGATACTGTTTTTAAATCTCTAGAAGTTTTTGGATGTCATGGGAGATTAAGCTGCTTTATTGGTCATGACTTTTATCTATAAAGGAAGAGGATAGTAAAAATGTATATAGCAAACTTACACTGTTCAATGAAATGCAGTTTCCCATACCTGTCTCTTTTGTTTACTATATTAATATCTTCTGTTTCACTTTCTTTATAAAGCTCACCTATCAGCTGGTTGATTTGTCTTCAGTATAAATTATATTGCCTTTGTATTGGAAATCAGGTAACTACTCAAGTTAAATTTGGGCAAGATCTAAATGAAGATTTTAATCTATCTTCAAATTCTTGATTTAAATAGTTTGGGGTACTATATTTCATAGATATTCCAGTTTACAGTAAATAGCTGCTGCAACATATTTTACCATGATTATTTTTCCCTTTCTAAATTTTTTTAAAACCTTTATTTTTTATTTTTATTTTTTAAGATTTATTTATTTATTTATACAAGCACTAGGTACAGTCAGAAGTGTGGGAGGGTGAGAGAATTCACCAGAGTCAGAGCGGGGAGCAGCGCAGGCAGAAGGACCGAAGTACACTGCTGAGGGAGCAGTGGGCAGCAGGAGAGGTCTGCGCGCCATGTGACCCTCCTCCAGTGGCCGGGGAGCAGCTGGGAATCGAACCAGCGCTGCAGAGGCTGCGGGCAGCTTCACGCTCAACCAGTGCTCAACCGCTGCGCCACCGGGGAGGCCCTCCCTTTCTAAATTTTAACTCCCATAGCGAAATATTATGCCCTTGCCATTAATCCATTTTATTCTTACCTTAATTTTCTGTTCCAACCTTATTTTTAAGCTTTGTGGTAAAGAATAGTGTCAATTTGAAATAGTTGAGTAAATAAAGCAAACTTGTCACTAAAGTGATACATTAAACATATTTAATTGATAAAACATAAATTATGTGCTGTGGAGAATGCAGCAAGATGGTAGCAGAGTGAAGATGCTGGGTTCGCCTCTTCAGGATACCCACAACAAAACTGCTATAAAACAACCCCCCCCAAAAAAAAACCTAAGAGAAAAATCGATGACCACAGCACACACTGGGCATATTGGTCTGGTGGGGAAGGGGTAGGAGAAATGCTAACTAAATTTAAAATGATAACAGGGCAGCACAACTCACAAAAGGGAGGAACTGCTGCTGTGCAGGCCTCAACAGCTATTGATTGACTCAGGCACACGGCAACATTGGGACTCCTGAGATCCATCACTGCACTGGATAAGGGGGTGCATGAGCAGGCACCCAGGATGAAAGGTGCATTGTTGGAGAGCTGAGGGCTAGAGGGTGGGCACAGAGCAAGGACTCCTGGCTTGAGCCTGAAGCTCTTAATACAGAAGAGCTGTATCCAGATGAGGTCAGAGCACCTGAGGTTCTTTAGAAAAGAAGCTACTACTGGTAGCCCAGGCTGAGATAGCCCAACTACCTGCCATGCTCCTACCTCTGCACTAAATCTGTTCCAGGGCAACCCCAATGTGAAATGGGTTTGTCTGACAGTGGGTCTTTACAACACAGTTAAAAGGGACTTATAATGAGACTCACCTGCAGGCACACACACATAGGTTAATAAAGGGTTTATTTACAACAAAGGGAAATGAAGAAAGGAATAACTCAGGGAGAAAGAGAGAGATAAATTGGTGAATGCGTCCCACCAGTTCTGCTGAGCTGGAATCCCAATAGCACACTGAAAGCATGCAAAAAAAAAAAAAAAAAAAACAAAAAAACAAGCACTCCCAAGACCCGCGTGTTTCTGATTATCTACCAAACCTGGCTGCTTAACTCCACCCTCAGTTCCCAGCAATCCTCCCTTGGGTGGTGATGACATTATGGGATTTGTAGTCTTTGGCGTCTTGGATCTCTTTGGTCTGGGGTGGGATTGCAGTCCATAAAACCTATTTGTGGAGTTTGTTTCGGACATCCTTTCCCCCCAACAAAACCAAAACAAAGGAATACTTGAGCAAACTAGAGCTCAAGCACCAACCGACAACAAATGCAGACACCTCAGGATAAGACTCTGCTGGAAAGGACAGTCTCTTTAATAAGTGAGTGAATGTGAGATTGTGTTTGTAAATCATGTTGGATTTCTCAGAATGGAGGTTAGTTTTGGTTTCATTATACACACTCATAGAAAGAAGAGAAGATAGGCAAAGACAACTTGTGTTCAGTACATTATTTGGAAAAACTTCTTTCATTAGATCAATATATATTAACTAGTTCCCAGGTATTGTGATTGGCACTGAAGGTAAAGCTGTGAGCAAGATATAAATAAGTTGTATTGTTATAAAACTTACTGTTTGCACACTGTTAATATACTTTAGAACGTTTAAAAATAATTACATTTGGGCCTCCCCGGTGGTGCAGCAGTTGAGCGCTGGGTTGCGAACCTGCCCGCAGCCTCTGCAGCGCCGGTTCGATCCCCAGCTGCCACCTGCTGCTCCCCTCAGCAGTGTACTTTGGTCCTTCTGCCTGCTCTGCTCCCCGCTCTGGCTCTGGTGAATTCTCTCACCCCCCCCCCCCGTGCTTCTGGCTGTACCCAGTGCATGTGTAAACAAAAAATAAACAAACAAACAAATAAATAAATAAACATGCTTCTATAAAAAATAAAAAAATAAAATAAAATAAATAAAAATAATTACATTCAAGCAAATAGAAAATTAGTTGCTGAACAAGGATGGGTAGGCAGGGACTAATATATAAGATACAGATCAATTTATACCCTTGTCTTAGTTGAATCCTTTAATTACACTTGGGACCGTTTCACATTTAATGATTTGGTAGATTGCCGTGATACTCATCCATCTTATAATATTTCATACTCATTTACTCCAACCCTTTTACCACATTTACTTTTATCTTTCTAGAAAGAATAATCCTAATCTTAGTCTAGATTTGCATAAGCATCTTTCCAACTTCTTTGATTATGTTAGTGCTCTTAATTGTATTTATTTATTCACTTATATTAATAAAATAGTTCTAATATTTATTTCTTTGCACAGTGAAATCGGATTGAAGCACTGGCTTCAATTTGAGACCAAAATTGACAGCAAAAATAATGTGACATGGGCAAAGTTTTATCTCTCTCACTTTAAGCTAGAATCTTGGCAACCACATTGGAAATACTTGAATAGTTTTAGGATATCAGATTGGAAAATAGATCATTCAAAATTGACATTCTTGAAATAATGCAAGCCTCTCAGAAATATTTGTAAATATACTTGATGTAAAAAATCAAAGCTGCTGCCATTTCTATCAGAATAAATATTTTACCCAAAATATAGAATTTCCCTCAGAGGATGGGAAAATGGCAGCACTAATTATTACCAAGTTTATCTATCTTAGAAAGTTTGTATTTGCTACCACATAGCATTAAATAAGTGCAAAAATCCTAAATATTGTTTATTAGTTGTAGTTTTCCAAGAGGAACTCTCTATCAAATTGCTAATGGCTATAGTCTAGACTGTTAAAAAAATCTGTTAAGGGTAATTCTCTTTAGGAAAGACTATATGACTATCTTTTTGGATGTTCATGTTATCATATAAATTTTCTCTTTACAATCTACAATGATCAATGAATCTAAAAATAACTCACAATATTTGGGAAATTATGGTAGCTGAATGTGTGGTTGCTACTACTTATAAACATTATTCATTTAAAAAATTCCACACATCGTTTTAAGTTTCCCAGGGAAATTCTCTTTACATTGTAGCATCTGTGTATCATATAGCCTGTAAGCTAAGACAGTATTTCACAAATCTACTGTGCCTTCCACAATAATGGCCACAAACCATTTTGGAAGTGATGGATATGTTACTGACCTAACAGGGTCATATCGCTTGTGCTCAGAAAGCCAGACACTGGACCACAAGATTGTTTTCACATAGGAAGCCTTTTATTAATGTGCCGTGCCACTTCAGGAGAACGGTATTTTTTTAAAAAAAAAAATTTCTTCAACTTGTGAGTGAGGGAAGGTTATACAGAAAAGAAAGGATTGTGGGGACATGAGGGCCATGGTAAGGGTGTTTCCATTCTCAGGTCTGTGAAGATGCTGGTAGTTTAGGGGCAGTTAGTCACAGGATTGCCTATGACCTTCTTAGAATATTGGTTCTCTGTGTGTTGTGTAAAATGGCTCTTCAGTGTTCATATCTCCAGTGATTCATATTGTTATACATCCTTTTCCCCCTAACAATATCACCAGGCACTGGTGTTAGCATCCTCGTAGGAAGCAGAAATAAGCACTAACCCATCACCGTGGTCCTGAGAAATGTGGCATAGTGTGTTAAGGTGCTAAGTTAAAGGTTAAAGCAGGGTTTATGTCATTGTCTTTGGCTCAGGCCTGACCATGGAAAAGAGTGGTCCCCAGGAAAGGGGGAGGTTCCAGGTTCCCTGCCCCACGCAAGGGAGAGTGGATCAGAGCAGGAAGAGAAGAGGATGCAGAGGAGACTGAGGAAAGAAGGAAGCAGGATGGAGCCAGAAGGAGACCTGGAGGAGGCGCATGGAGCCTAGAGACACGTGAAGAAACTGCGCTTGTCTTTTGGTCGTGGACTGGGTGACACAGATGTGGGTGAGACCCATGGGGAGGTGACAATGGCAGCTTTTATCTTGATGTTGATTTTGCTCTTTTCCTTCCAGACTTGTCTGGTTGTTTCTGACCCTTTTCTGTGGGTCCCCACTGGAAGACGCTTTAGACTTGTGGCAGGCTTTGGGGCCTTGTTCTGGGCCGATCCCATATGGATGGAGTTTTACCCACGAGGGGACGGGTAACTTTGGGTGCTTCATTTAGAAACTATATTCTTTGCCTTTCCTGTATTGTTGCCTAATGTATTAAAGTTCCTTCCCATTAAAGTCTCATATGTTTTGTGTTGATGCGGTGAATGGCAGAACCCATTTAGAATAGGCAGGTTTGCAGGGTTTGGGCTGCCCCTCTCCCTGCCCTGTAACAACCACAGGTATGTTTATGGCATTGACTGTTGTGATGATTTCAAGGGTGTACACTTATGTCCAAATTCATTGAGTTGTATACATTAAATATAGCCTGTAGAGCCTTGTAGATGTCTGTCTTAGCTGAGTAAAGTGTTTTCTTTTTAAATAATGTCCACAAACTAAGGGAAACTTTCATTTTAACTATTTTCATGCATACTGAAAGTTTACTGTAAGGTTGTACATATTGAATGTGAAGTATAGATTGAAATATATTAGAAAAAAATTATTGGACATTTAATCTTGGCGTTAAAGTTACTATGGAATTTGGGGAAAATCACTTTACTTCTTTGTGCCTCTGTAAAGTTAGCATCATTATTACTTGATCTACCCAAGTTGTTGTCAGTCTGGAATACTTTAACATATGGGGACATGCTGAGAAGAGTTCTATTACCATATAAATGCAGAACATTAGTTCTACTTTGAGGGTAAAAGGTAGGTGCTGGCTGTCACCTTGGGTCTGACCTAGAACTGTAGGACAGGATTTACCATAGCAAAAGCTTGTCAATTAGTCATTTCCCCAAGCTTACCTGCATTCAATTTTGAAGATGACACTCTCCCTGGAAGTTTTATTTTGTTCTGAAATTCTCTACTTTATTAGGTTTTTACTCCAGTGAACCTGTCTTTCATTGTTCTTTCTGTAGATGTAATATTCTTGAGGGCAACAAATGTGGAAAAGCAATTTTATCCACTGAAAACAAAGGGTCTTGTAAGCCTGCAGGGATTCAGAGCATTTTTAATAATTGTTTGACATTCAGGCTGTGTCTACATGAGAAACAAACGATTGGGAAATGAGCAAAGTAGGATACATGTAGGTGTTGATTTTTTAGAATGAAAATAATGTGTGTCATGCAGAAAGTTACCTCCAAAGACTTATTTCAAGCACTCACCCTGTTTGGGGGAAATTACAAGTCTGATTGCTTACTCTTTAACCATTCTAGTATAGTATTACCCTTTTAAACTGTTCTGTTCCTGTTTCTATATCCTCAAAAACAGTAAAGTTTTAAATCAGGTGCAACTGACTTTGCACATTATAGTATGCCTACAGAAAAGAGCAATAAATTTAACATAACAATACTCTTCCTGTTAGGGGGAAAAGGATGTCCTAAAGCTAATTCCATACAGGCTTTGTGGACTCCACCCCCACCCCAGGCCAAAGCCAAAGACACTGGGAACTCCAAATCCCATCACCACCAAAGGGAAGGTGGCTGGGACCTGAGGGTGGGGTTAAGCAGCCAGGTTGGTATAAAGCCAGACACGTGGGTGATTTTTGGGTTTCTAGGTCAGTGGATCAGGTAGGACACATTAAAGACTTTATTTCCCTATTTTCTCCCTGGGTTGTATGTTTTTCCTATTTCCTTTTCCCTTGTAAATAAACCTTTTATTAACCTTTTGTGTATGCCTATAGTGGAGTATTCATAAGTCCCTTTTAAGCGCGCGGGTGACCCACAGCCGGGCAACCCGTTCAATATCAGGGCTGCCCTATAACATTACTAGTTACATGAACTAATACAAATTATATAACATCACTCAGCCTCAGCAGTTTCATCAACCTGTAAAGTGGAGATGTAGAATAATCCTCTCCATTTTGCAATAAAAAACTTCCCTTTTTTGGGCCTCCCCTGGTGGCTCAGGTGGTTGAACGTAGCACTGTGAAGCTGTCCGCAGCCTCTGCAGCTCAGGTGCCATCCTGGTCAACGGGTGAGAATTCCACATGGTGCGGCAGACCTCTCCTGTCTCGCCCACTGCTCCCCTCAGCAGTGTATTTCATCAGTCTGCCTGTTCTGTTCCCTGCTCTGTCTCTGGTGAATCCTGTCACCCCCCACACCTCTGGCCTGTACCTTGGTTCTTGCATGAATAAATAAATCTTTTTTTTTAAAGATTTATTTTTATTTATTTATACAAACACTGGGTACAGTCAGAAGCGTGGGAGGGTGAGAGAATTCACCAGAGCCAGAGCAGGGAGCAGAGCAGGCAGACTGAAGTACACTGCTGAGGGGAGCAGCGGGCGGCAGGAGAGGTCTGCGCGCCATGTGGGACCCTCCTCCCGAAGAGGTGGGGATCGAACCCGTGCTGCAGAGGCTGTGGGCAGCTTTGCAACCCATCGCTCAACTGCTGTGCCACCAGGGAGGCCCTGAATAAATAAATCTTAAAAAAAAAAAAAAGGAAAGAATGAATCATTAAAAAAAAAAAAAAAACTTCCCTTTTCTTACTTGACAAACAGGACTTTTGTGACCCAGTGGTCTTGCTACCTACTGTACCTCTTCAAGTGACAATGAAAGAGGACTGCTGACCACAACCCAGGTGTCCACCATCCAGAAAATAAGTTAGGGGCAATCCAGACCCTAAATTGGATGCCACTCCAATTCTTCTACCTTTCTTTAATTTATTTCTATCTGCTCTTTTCCCCTCCTACTCCAATAGATTCCTTAAAAATCTACCATGAGCTTCTTCCTAATAGTTATTTATTTAATGCTACCCAAGGGGAATATGAAATGTCTGTCCCCTGGGGATGGAGGCATCTACAATGGGACCTTCCCATGGAAACTACCTTTCCTGGGGCCCTGAGTGGTTATAATTCTCACTCTCCTCTTTATACTTTGCATACTCAATATCATTGCTAAGTTTCTCTCCTCTCCTTTAAGGGCCATTAAACTGCAATTACTCCTCTAAGAGGAACAACATCCTTCCCAAACTTCCCACCCCTTGGACTCTGCTTATACCCCCTTCCAGAACTAGCCAGCTCAGGGACTAGCATTGGCGAGTCCATATCCTAGGACCCTACATAGGGACAGCTCTACACCTGGCTCTAGCCTGAAGCAGTTATGAAAGAAGGACCTTTACCCTTCAACTCCCCTACAAAAAGATTTCCTCTGGCCCAAAAGATTTCAGGGCAGATATGGTCTGGGTTGGGTGGGGGTCAATGGAAGAAGGTGGAAGTTAACCGGAGAAATGCTTAACAAGTTGTTAAACTGGTATGGAAGTTTTGCAAGGCCAGGAACCAGAGGTGGGGGCAGAGAGGATTATCAGTTTTTATAGACTGCTAACCCAACCAGATACCAAAGTGATAAACTGCACAAAAGATGAAATCCCACAAAGAAATGAATCCCACCAAAAAACTCCATAAGTATACCCCTTGCTCTGGCAAATTACAGCCTTTGCCCATCTGTGTCTATGCAAACATCTTTCCCCTTTTTCCTTGCTAAACCTGTCCTTTTTAAAATGTATGTTTTTTGTCATTTAAGAACTGCCTGTTTGCATCTATGCAGCTGTCTCTTTAAAAATAAGATTGTCCTGTGCCACTGAATGGGAGACTGTATAAATTCTTTCTCAGAGGGATCCAAGGACCCCACTCAGTGAACCCCAACAGAGATAAATACTATTTCTGTTCTCGCAGAGATATTATGACAATCCAATTAAAATAAAGGATGTGTAAAATCGTCACTGCAAAGCATTCTATAGATATAGAGACTTAAAATTATTTTGATTTGTGAATAAAAATATTTTCTAAATAGGAATGACCATTATTGTATCGATTTGGAAAAAAGCTAAGACAAATGTAAGACTTTAATCCACATTCTGACCTTTCATAGTATTTACTATTGAGAAGAAATCACTATTTTTGTTCTGTGAAATTGGGTCCTAGGAAAGTTGAAATGTACAATTTCAGTACTGGAGATCTAAGAACATGACAATCCAATATAAATCAAAGCGAATAAAGAAAATGGTGACTTGAGTATATGTTTCTGATGTTCTTTTCCTTCTGTCTCACTGCTTAGACAGCTAATCACTAAGCTAAGCCTGTTTGATTGGCAGATGAGAGCAGATTCAGCTGAGATTGAGACCTCCAGAGCACATAGGTTTATGGATGTTGTTTTTAACAAGAAGACCAATTAAAGACCCCCAAATTTGGACATCAGTAATGTCCTCTTATCCTGTAAGGATTTTCAGGTAGTCAGTGAACAGGTGTAGGTCTCCTCGGAGCTGGGAAGTAAGCACTTAAGATTCACAGAGATATTTCCAAATTATAATGGCAGTTGGTTTGGGAGGAGGGCTGCATTAAAAAGAAATTTGATCAATTCAACCAAAGTATTGAATTTGAAAAAGAAGCGAAAAAAGTCCATAAAATATAATAAATACTAATAATTATAATACTGAAAATTATATATCAGAAATGCTCTGTTAACTTGGGTATTAATGTTCTAAATTACCATAATAAAAGGGGAAAAAAGCCACAGGTTGTATAAAAATTATTTTCTACAAGAAACTCTCATAAAGTGGCAAAAATAACTGAAAATAAGAAAAAGACAATGGGCCTCCCAGGTGGCGCGGCGGTTGAGCACTGGGTTGCGAAGCTGCCCGCAGCCTCTGCAGCATCGGTTCGGTCCCCGGCTGCTCCCCGGCCACCAGAGGAGGGTCCCACATGGCGCGCAGACCTCTCCTGCCGCCCGCTGCTCCCCTCAGCAGTGTACTTCGGTCTTTCTGCCTGCTCTGCTCCCCGCTCTGGCTCTGGTGAGTTCTCTAGCCCTCCCGCGCTTCTGACTGTGCCCAGTGCTTGTATAAATAAATAAATCTTTAAAAAAAAAAAAGAAAGAAAAAGACAAAGAGAAGAGACTAGGCAAATGCAAATAAAATTGGCAGTATTGTTAGTATGTGACTGAGGGGAAGATGCCTCCATTATGCTATTACTATCAGATAGTGGAATTGAATATCAAATGGAGCAAATAGATGAAGAGTAGATTGATTATAATATAAATAAAGTAATTATATAGTCTTTAATCTAGATGGATCACTTTTGTGAGGCATTATTGATTAGTCTGGAACAAGAGTAAGATGATATAATAGTTATAAACATTTTAACATGAAATAATAACAACAAAATAAATATATCTGAGACATATATTATATGAGGAAAATGGAAAAAAACAGTTACAGTAGGAGAGGTTAGTATAATCTTTCAATATTTGATATATTGGGCAGATTAAAAAGAAAGAAAATGCACATAATTTGTGTGATAGCTTCAATAAACTTGGTATTAAACTTTGAGGCCCATGAATAGACTACAAATAGCCATTATATATAGAAAAAAAATTGATTGTCTATGGGGCTAAAGATATTATATAATGATGATTAAAAGAAATAAAATAATAATAATAAATTATCCCAGGCAGCCATTCCATAAGAGTTTCCATTAGTCATTCACTTGAGCATGACTTAATAAATTTAGAAGTCAACAATAAGAAGACACTCCCTCACCAAAAAGAAAAACATTGTTAAATAAGTGTTGATTTGAGGTAAAAACTAAAAAGTAAATAAAAAATTATTTACAAAATTTTAAAAATAAGGGTAATTCATAATAATCTAACATACAGAATTAGCTGAAATCATTGGATAGTATTTAGTCTTATCACTGTAATTATTTAAAATGGAGATTGTGTACAATGAACTAAATATTAAACTTCAGATGTTAAACTAGAACTATACTTGAGCCCGTAGAATAAAACCCATTTAGTCAGGATCCTTTTGATGTGTTGTTGAATTAAGTTTGCAAAGATTTTGTTGAGGATTTTTGTATCTATGCTCATCAGGAATATTGATCTGTAGTTTTCTTTTTTTGTGTGATTTCTTTGCTGTTCCTATCAGAGTAATGTTGACCTCATAAAATGTGTTTGGAAGCACTTTCTCATCCTCAATTTTTTGGAAGAGTTTGAGAAGTATAGGGATCAGTTTATCTTTGAAGGTTTGGTGAGGACTCACTGGTGAAACCTGACTTTTGTTTTTTGGGATACTTTGATTGCTCTTTGAATTTCCTGGCTTGTAATTGGTCTATTCAGGTTTTTTATTTCTTCCTGATTCAGTCTTAGAAGGTTGTATACATCTCAGAATCTGTTCATTCTTCTAAATTCTTAATTTTTTGGCCAATAGATGTCCATAATAGTCTTTTTAAGATCCTCTGTATTTCTGAAACATCTTTTATAACTTCTCTTTAATTTCTGATTCGTTTATTAAAATGAGTTTTGTCTCATTTATTAAAATGAGTTTTGTCTCTTTTTTTCTTTGTTAGTCTAGCTAGAGATTTATGGTTGTTTTTTGTTTTTTTGTTTTTTTTTTTTTCTGAAGAATCAGGTTTTGGTTTCAAAAATGAACAGAATACCTCAATAGATACTTCTCCATAGAAGAAATACAGATGGCTAACAGGCACATGAAAAAGATACTCATCAACACTTATCATCAAGGAAATGCAAATCAAAAACACAATGAGAAACTACTACAAAAACACTACTGCACACCTGTGAGAATGGTCCATCTCAAAATAACAGAAACATAAGTGTTGGGGAGGCTGTGGAAAAACAGAACATTCCTATACTGTTGGTAAAATATAGACTGGTCTTTTCTCTATGGGAAACATGGAGGTTTCTCAGAATATTAAAAATAGATATGCCATATGTTCCAGTAATTCCACTCCAAAGTATTTGCCCAAAGAATGCCAAAACACTAATTTGAAGGGATATAAATGCACTTCTATGTTTATTATAGCACTATTTACCATAGTCAATTATGGAAACTAAGTGCCCAAGGACAGATGAGTGGATTAAGATGATGTGATAATATAAAAATTGAATACTACTCAGCGGTAAAAAAAAAAAAAAGATGAATTTCTTGTTATTTGTGATAACATGGATGGAACTGTGGGGAATTATTCTAGGTGAAATGAATCGGATCGAAAAAGACAAATAGTAGGTGGTTTCACTAACATGTGGTCTATAGAGAAACAAAATTAAGGGTCAGACAAAATCTAACCAAAAACATATCCTAACAATGTGACTATAAATATGAGGCTCTACCAAATTTATAGTAGGCTACCAAATTTATAGGGTGTAGAACAAAGTGGGGAGGGTGCCCAATGTCCTGTGGTGGACTACTGGTGCCTTGGTGGTAGGTGTGCTGTGGTAACATACATCTGAAGAGGTGTGAACCTGTACCTCTGAAGCTCATACAGTGTTGTATACCAATGTTGCTCCAATATCAACAATGCAATTTAATATAAATAATACAAATATAAATAAATGTTGAATTAATAAATATAAATGTTGAATTTCAAAAAGTAGTTAGAAGATGAATGAAATGTACCCCAAAGAATTAGGAGGAAGAAATCAGCAATGATAAACTCTAATCAAATATAAAACAAAAGTAAATATTTAAAAACTGCCATATGGATATGACTCTGAAGTGTGACTCTGAAGGCATGAGGAAATAGTCACTAAGTAAAAATATATTTTCTAGTTCAATATAACCCAAATTTATAATGGATAAAATATTTTGAATCCATGATATTTACAAGTTCTTTACATCAGAGTACATATCCTGTTTTACTTAAAACATATTTTCTTTCATTGCTATAACCAGTTAATCTGATATCCTGACCCCAGGTAGCCACTTTCATCTTTAGGTAGTGTGAAACTAGAACACAGTTTTCATTTCAGAAACAAAAATCCAATTTCCAACACAGAGACATAACATAGCAAATAGACAGGAGCCCCCATATCTCCTAGACAGCTTAAGTTCAATGAAATAAGTTTATTTTAGCTGCTCTTAATTTTGTCACACTGCATCCTTCTTTCTCACCTGTTGTAAGGAAAAAAACTAGATGATATGAATATGCTGAAATCTCCAAGGCCATTGTCAAAAGCCACATGTTAGTGAGGAGATGAGCATTAGAAAAAATATTTTGTGTAAACTTAATACTTCTCAAAATGCTTCAATTTTGGCCTTATCTTTTCTCTCTTCTTTAATGAGAAACATGAAATTGGGTTCTCCTAAGTCCACAATTGAGTATAGTGCACAGATAATTTATTTGGTTCTTAACAAATGTTGTTTTGTTTAGTTCCAACTGGAAGGTTAACAAATGGAAATAGGCTTCTATTTTTTTTTTAGATTTATTTTTTATTTTTTTATTTATACAAGCACTGGGTACAGTCAGAAGCACGGGAGGGTGAGAGAATTCTCCAGAGCCAGAGTGGGGAACAGAACAGGCAGACCGACGAAATACACTGCTGAGGGGAGCAGTGGGCAGCAGGAGAGGTCTGCGCGCCATGTGGGACCCTCCTCCGGTGGCCAGGGAGCAGTTGGGGATCGAACCGGCGCTGCAGAGGCCATGGGCAGCTTCGCAACCCAGTGCTCAACCGCTGCGCCACCAGGGAGGCCCAATAGGCTTCTATTCTTTATCCTCAGAACTTCATCTCAGTTCTAGCTGTTGGTTCAATCCTAATTGGTGACATTTCAAATTTTCATCTATTTAAACATCTAACATCCCTCCAATATCTTCAAAACTTCTTATGAAGTGACCAGAAGAGAATTTCCATATACTCCACTTGTCCTCCTTTTTTTGGCTAGATAAGCTGTCAATGTTTTTCTATAAGCTCGAGTTCTCTACTTATACAAAAAATGCCATTTCCATGTCCCTATTTAAGCACATGAATTCAGCACTTCTCTTGTTTACCATCAATGTTTCCTTCTAATGGGTTATCCCCATCAACATATAAACATGCTATGTAATTGTTATATAGTTGGCTATACCTTGTGTCCAGTATAGTGATAGAAGCTAATAGAATATGTTTCCAAAGTAAAAGATGTTCCTTTTCTCTTGGAGGAGCTTATGTAATGCTTGGCAAATCAATACTGACCCCCTTTCATTTTTAATAATGCTTTCCACTTTCTAGTGGAGTAGGACAGGTGTTATCACCATTGTCAATATTTATCTTCTCCTCCTCATCATCTTCATAATCAATCATCACCATCATAGATATGATGCTAATATGATGCAGTCATTTATTATATGTATTATATGCCAGATACTGAGTGTGTCATATACATTATCTTAATATTCAAAAACTACTACCTGTAATAGATACTATTTTAAGCTGATGTCTATAGAATTTTTTTAAAAGGCAGAATCAGAATTTGAGTTCAGGTCAATCTGATTCCAAAGCCTTCTTTCATATTCACTGTTTTCAAACAAAGCAAGTGAGACTCAGAGAGTAACTTGAAAATCACTAGTACACAATAATCTTTTAGTTTTTTTCACTATGTGAATAAAATGATAGTCAAAGTGTCATAGAGATATGTGCTGTACAAGTTCAGAAGAGAGATATTGGTGTATATTCCTTTCCTTAATATGTTTTTTGCTTAAGCCTAGAGATTAAAGAGTCCCTTCCCTGGAATATATCCAGAAGAGGTGGAGGAGCAGAGGAGGAAAGAACTCCACCTAGACCTTTCCCTATGCATCTCTACATTTGGTTGCTCCAGATCTGTAGCCTTTATAATAAAACTGTAATCATAAATTTAAAAAAATAAAAGAAATAAGAAAGGAGTCAAACAGTAGAGCTAGTATAAGAATTATACTCCATTATTTTTTGTCAAAAAGTGATTTGTGAGAATAATGTAAATCTTCTTGGACAGAATTTTGTCTTTAGGTACACATTGTTCGTCATTAAATACTTGCCACCACTTTGAGAAATTGACACACAACTACAGTCATTTAAATGAAATTAATGCTTTTCTTTTATGCTATTTGACATTTTGAAATGTCAGACACTATTGCAAATTGAAAAGAAAGTCCCAATAGCTACCTAGAGAAAGGCAAGTAGGTTGTTGGTTGGTTTCACATTTGCTCAAACATCAACTGTGTCCACTGGCATGCCCAATGGATTTGACCAAGCAATAAAGTTATGGGCTCCATAACTTAATGGACTATTTTAGATGGAGGTTGAAATTCTTTAGAGAAAGTCTGCTGCCTTTTAATAATAGGCTCTGTCTTCTTGTTCAAATTGTTAATAAATCAATCTCAGAAAAATAAGTATGTCCTTTTTACATCCACTTCCAACCCTCACTCCAGTTTGCTAGCTTCCAGAAAGATTATGCCAGCAACATCATCCACCTCCACAATGTTGGTTACTTTGTTCTGAGCTATATGTTGTTGAGCACCTATATTGAGCACACCCTTCTCCTGCCCTGTCCTGACCATACACACACACACCAGATCTCTTGGTGATCTTAAAGCTATGAGGAAAAGCAACTCATACCATACCCCTACCCCAAAGTAGAGGACCACTACCTCTTCAAGTTAGTTATGACTTCGAAAATTAAACAGAAATGTTGGCACGTAGAAAACATCAAAAAGGGCTAGGACCTGAGCTCTTGTCTTCCACTTTAGTATTTACCTTGCGTATTTTTAACCTAGTTATCCCCCATCCACTCCTAATATGGGATTATTTCCTCCATATTCTTTCCCATTTGACCCCCTGCCAGACTTCTTTGCTTGATGCTAGAAATGGGGCTTAAGCATCCTTTAGATTTAGAGCAGATGAAGAGGGGTAAAAAAATCGTAATTGCTAAAAATGAAAATTAGAATGCTTAGAGATGTGTTAAAAGGAGTTAAGTGTGCCAAAGTGTATCTGTTCTATGGGGAGAAAAGTCTTCAGGATTTGGTCTCTGATCTCAATTACATAAACACCGTCACTGCCTCCATTTAAGGAAAGTACTGAGTAAAAAGAAAGGGCTATTATTTGCCCAAGTCCGGGTCACTAGTCTTACCTATAACCCAAGAGACTTTGTGGACATTAATATGGAAAAGAAAGCTATTGAATGTATTTTCAACAGTGCCACCCAAATGTTAGATATTCATATAATTCTGACATTATGTCTGCTGCCCCATCTGTTCAATGGACCCTTGCCCACTACAAAAAGATGTTGTAAGAATAAATTTACCCTTTTGATGAATCTAACCAATTACTACCACTTTCCTCTCTGGCTTGATAGTATAAGAGCCCTGGAGATATATATAATTATTGCTAAAAACCTAATGCTCTCCATTTTCTGAATTGAAACAAAACCCATTGAATTTGCAGAGAATGTCCCTGAAGGAAAAAGTAACAGCTGGGCCCTCTTTGGTAATGGGTCTGCAGCACTGAGAAACAAAATCTAACATTTAAATTGTATAAATGAGTGACTAATAAGGCTTGATGTCTCACAGAGTACAGGAGTCATCCACTAATAGGGAATTTTTTATCATGATGAGAGTAAGATTTGAGAGATATTCTAGGGCTCTATTTTAGAAAATGTGCTTCTTCACATTTACTCTAGAAAACAAGGAAATCGGTAAAGAAAGAAATGAGTCAAATATCTACATCACCTACCAGAAAGAATACAAGTGAATGTTTTTAAATGAATCATTTCCCCAGGAATTAAGCATTATTTTTAGGTATGGTAAATGCAAATGGTATCTTATACAAACTTTTTCAAAACTATTAGCAGATATGCATGCTTTTTCAAACGCAGTGGTATATTTCAATTGATTATTAAGTTCCAATGTTTTAGCATGCATCAAAATTACCTGGAGATCTCATTAATATATAGATTACTAGTCCATAAACTCAGAGTATTTGATTTGATAGGACTGAAGTGGGACCCAAAGATTCACATTTCTATTAAGTTCACATGTAATGGTGCTGCTTCTGGACCAAGAGCCTCCAAGTACCACACTAAGAAAATCACTGGATTAAAAGAATACATTGATACTAATGGAGATGGTAAAAGGAACTTGTGATTATCTGACAGAGCACTTGATTTCAAATATCTTCTCACATGTCACTCTTACTATGGTAGGAACTGAAAGAAACCATTATCTTTATTTTAGAAATGAGAAATAGGCCTGGTTTATGTAATGATTTATGAGAAAATTCTAGAACATGATATTTTCTTTTGTCTAAGTTCCAACCTTAAAAATTCCCTCACCTCACTCACAAGAATGAACTTTTGTAAGGAAAACCTTACTGAGGGGAGCTATTGCTATAAGGGCAATTTCCTTATTTCTGTAGTGTCTCTCTCAATGCCAAAGACCAAGCTGAAGAAAACATATGAGTAGAGACTGCTGGATAAGTGACTGGAAAAGAGAAAGAGGGGTGGCTAAAATCTGCTAGAGGAACCCGAAGCTTAGCAAATTGCACAAAATACTATAATCACAGGAATATCAAGGCAGGAAATGTTTGCACATGGGTAGAGGTCTGGGCCTGATGCAGCAAACAAGTTACCATGTGGGCAACTCATATATGTTTAGGGCTTAGACATGCTTGTCAGACAGCCCAAAGTTGTGTCAAGTAAAAAGGCTGGTGAGTTTTGGCAATCCCAAGCCAGCTGGGATATCTTTGGAAGTAAAAGTTGCAAATCTTCTATTTCATATGAAGATTTACTATGGTTTCTACTAGTAAGCATTTAAAAGAACCATAGAACTTAGAGAAAACAATGCCACACAAAGGACACTTTTCATTTTGTCTCTTATTGTATAAAAACAGTTTTCCAGGAGAAAAGAAAAATGTATTCATTGGCTATCAACAAGCTAAATTCTCACCTGACTTTTCCCTTCAGATCCCTTTCCACAGTATAGTTTCTGTACCGTCAAAATGCAGCTCTCCTGCCCACCTGTGACTCTGCAAGTGCCTCTCTTTTTATTTCTCCTTTTCCTAATAAACTTGTCTTTTCAAAATGTAAAAAAAAAAAAATCCCCTTTGAACATAAAATGAGGAGGGAGGTAGGAGGAGAAAAATAGTTTGGATCAAATCATATATTTAAGCAATTTTTCCTATAGACCTGTACTTACTTGTTGTCAATAGTCACTTTTGATAAAAACTTTCAGAAAAAGAAAATCCTACAGGTAAGAAATATGTATTTGCATATAACCTTTTATATAAATATTTTATGGATATTTATGTGAAGTTTTACATTCTAGAGAGGTCTCAAATTGGAAAAATTAGAATGGTAGAGCCAAACAAAGAGCTAAATTCTCTAAAACTACTGAAAAAAGTAAAGATCCATGACCTCTAAATGGCCCAAATCCTGATGCTTACTTCAGTTTGCCAGTTTCCCCCATGGATTTAGCAAATGGTCGTCAGCATCCATCATGTCAACAGTCTAAATGAACATAGCAGCAATGTTGCTGTCTGGTTCATGTGCTATCTGTAGGACAGTCTGAATACCTTTCCTCATCTAATGAACTAATCAGACACACAGCATCTGTCACATTTGGACCTCAGACCCTTTGTGAAATTGTCAAAAAAGATAATAAAGAAAATGCAAGAAGAAACTAGAAAAGGGTGGTAAATCCTCTTGTAAGGTAACAGTTCAATGCAATGCTGAAATAATTTTAATTATATCTTTACATTGATACTTCAGGCTATTTTCTTGTGCTTGATTATATTTATACATTAAACCTGTGTGAGATAAGATTTTCCAGAACTATATTTAATAACAAGTAAATAGTAAAGTAAAAGAATTGTTTTCCTAGATGACTTAGTACCTGGCGCTAAGAAGTCAAGGTCCACTTAGAAGTTCTTTGATTTCCATAATCACAAGCAAATATGCTGACTATTTACCTCTTTAAATCATTTGACTAGACATAGGGAATACAGAGAATTTTAAGACATGTATATACCATCAGTAAATATAATCTGATTCAGATCTGTACACAAATTGAGAGCCAAGATAGCAGTGGAGGTAATAAAACCTACCCGAATTCTTAAGTCATAGATTAGTGGGTTGGTGCAATATTTGGGGGAACAAATAGGACATATTTAAAGAACTTGATTATAAGTTGATTATAGTTAAGAGGTATAACAGATTGGGGTAGTAGAGAGAATAGACTAGACTAAGCATGTTTACTTGAGTATGTCTCAAGAAAAGAATTAACATAAAAAAGTTGTAGAAGAGGAGGTGAAAATATGTTAGTTTTACAGTGCCAGGCTATTTTCTCCATCCATGATCCTGGCCAACATTTTGTCTCATTTGAGCTTGATAACATAATATGCCAGGTAAAAGCACAAACCCTAAATTTAAGTTGTTTCTTCAGTTATTAGGCAAGTGACCCTACTTCTCCCTGTCTCTATTTTCTAAAACAGATCCACACAAAAGTAAACAAATAATAGTACCTATTTCCTAGGGCTATTATGAAGATGAAATGATACATATATACATGTATGCATGCATATATACACATAAAGAACATACATACCTTAGCACACATTCAACTTAATTCAGTTTCTTTCCCTTTGATTTTTGCCATTTGCCACAAATGGTAGAGATAATAGATCTTTCAAATATACTTCACTATATGAAAATCAAGTAAGAATACCTAATTCACCTAATAGTGCTGCAGTTGTCAGAATTTCTTCCATCAAAATGTATCCTTCTACCACTGGAGAAGAGGAAATTTCAATTGCTTTTTCCATTTTGCAATTTAATTCTCTTATAGTTCCTGATGATGATCTTTTTAAGTTTATAAAATTCCATTTCATATCATGTAGAACCTCAAGACTGAAAGAGCCTGTAAATGTTATTTATATAATAAACATCTTGGTTTGACAGCTATGGCATGCCGGTGCACCTGTGGAAAGTGAAAAATCAGTAGCCTGAGTTTTCTTAGTACTGAAAGTTATTAAAATTCCTCTTCATCTACAGTTGGGTTTCATTTGAACTGAACCTAATTTTATAAAACTAAGAACCATGCCATAGTCACTCTGCATAGCTGACAGTATATATATATTTCATTTGACTTATCTGGTGAGAGTGTGGATTATGTGATGATATGGGAAAAGCACACTAGATGAAATTTCATAAATACACTGTTTTCTTGGGACTCCCTGCCTCTGCACATTCTGTTTTATCTCTTAAAATGATGTACTTGGAACCGCCATTTTCTAGTAAGTCGCCAAAATAACCCACAAGAAGGGAGAGAGAAGAGGTGCCCACTATATGCTCTCTAGGCCTTTTCAAAAACATGGGGTTGTTCCTTTGGTCACGTACATGCGAATGTACAAGAAAGGTTATACTGTAGCCATCCAGGGGATGGACCCTGTTCACACAGGAATGCCCCACGAGCACCCACCATGGCTAAACTGGAAGAGTCTATAGTGCCTCCCAGCCTGCACTCGGCATTGTTGTAAACACACAAGGGCAGGATTCTTGCTGGGAGAATTAATGTTTGAATGGAGCATGTGACACACTCTAAGGGCCGACATAGCTTTCTGAAACACATAAAAGAAAACGATTAGAAAAAGGGAAGCCAAAGAGAAAGGTACTTGGCTTCACCAGAAGCCCAGCCTGCTCTACCCAGGGGTGTGCTGTGTGCGTACCAATGGGAAGTTGCCTGAGCTCCTGGACCCCAGTCCCTTGTGAGCTCCTAGCAGGATAGGTGTGGGTGGAAATGAGAGACTCTGGACTATAACAAACAAACAAACAAACAAAACAAGCAAACAAACAAATAATAAAATGATCTAATTCTCCACCCTGTAACAGCTATTTATGTGCTAATTCTCTATTCCTTTAAGTTATATCTGACTCTCTTAGGCCAATTCCTTCTGAATTTTCATTGCACTCTATATATATATTCAGGTCTATTAATGTTGTGTATAGACTTAGTAAACTGCATAATAGACTACCTAAATGTCTGTATCATCCTTAAGGTCTCTTGGAGTACCAAGTCATCTTTATATCCTAATACCTAATAAAATGCATAGACAATATATATTTTTGGTGAGTGAATGAATAAATAAGTAAATGAACGGAATCATTGTCACTTTATATCTCAGAGGTTATCACGTTGTTCTGTGCCATTGCCTTCACCCGCATTTCTGGGATCTGACAAATTCATTAAAGAATGAAGCTGAGACACAGCAGGTGAATGGCTCAACAACCCGGTGCCACAACTGAAGACAGTCCAAACTACATAGCTCACTGTCGCTGAGCTAGTGAAACCATCTCCATATGTGGATCTCATATTAGAAATGAGGTGAAGTGATCCTCTGGCATTCTATGACAGTCCTTAGCAATAAGGAGATAAGAGGATTATTTCTATTTGAAATAGGAATCAAACATACACTGTCCCCTTGCTGTAGTCCTGTCACAACAATAACAGGCAGAGAACAAAGCAAACACTGTTGTTTCTTCCCCATTAAATATATGTTCACTGTGGTTTCATCTTCTCCAGAATTAGAATTGCTCAGTGTAACAGGGAACACGCTATTATGTTCCTGCAAAGCTGAAGAAGGGTTTCTTACTGCAATGACTGCTTCAGTAATCACTAGCTGCTGATAGTGAATGCAACTAGAATGGGCTGTACAGAGACACAATGGAAAGAACATTGATGTGGCAAGCTAGAAAGATAATTTTAATTGCTGTGAAGTTTCACACTCATTGTCAGAAAAGTGAGGCTCCCAGTTGATTGAAGAACAGATCCTTCCATTTAAATAATAATTCTTCTTTACTCCTGGAAGTTATTCAGAGCTTCAGTTCTGTTACCTATTTTTTTTTTTTAATCCTCACAGCTGCCTTGTAAAGGAGAAAGGGTAGATAGCACTATTCCTTGGGAGAAAATGTTCTTTTTCCCCAACAGACTGATGTCAAATTTTTGTAGAGAGGTTCTGGAATGTTTCCTTTATTTCAGAATTTAAAATGGCCTTCAAAGATTTTAAAGAGAAATAGAAATCCTCAGGACTGATTTTTTAAAATATCATTGTACAATAAAGTACTGTTTAGTTCAAATGCAGGTTAAAGTGGTCTGGTAGAGGTATAATACTATCTTGAGTATTTAAGATAAGCCTGAGACAGAAAAGAAGGACTTGGAGGAGTCAAATGGAAAACATTCTTAAATCAAGAATCCACGGGCCTGAAGGTACGCCAAGACAAATGGAAGCAGCGCCTGGAAGGGACCTATCAAACACCAAGGCATGTGCCAGTTGCTTTAACTCCCTGTGAAATGGGCCTTAGTATACCTATTTTACAGAGAAGGAACAGAGCCAGAGAGGTGAAATAACTTACCAAATCTTACAGAGCTAACATGTGCTTGATCCAGGACTCAAATTCAGATCTGTATGAAATTAAGAGGGTCTGGTAATGACCCAATAAAAATCCTTAGGATTCCAAGGAAGTGATAGCAATAACTTCTAGGCAAAAGTGTTTAATAATGGCTATTCTTATTGTTGAATATATTATATTGCTGAATAAAAGCTTGCTAAACAGCATGGCTGTGAGAATAAGAATTTAACCCTCCATAATATATGGTTTGGTTGCTAATGTTCCTTTAACTTTTAATTAAGTCTCATTATTTGCCCAATCTGTGTAGTATGGTATGGCATGGTACGGTGTACTATAGAAGATAGGGAGAGAGTGATGGGATATTGCTAACAGATATAAAGAAGTTGGTGGGTGCCTATAAGTGGAACCAGGGTTTCTCTTTTTATGGGGGAAACCTTCTTCTCTTTTTGTACATAGGAATCTGTGTCTTGAGGAGTCTACCAGTGTATGAGATCAGGTGTTAGAGGGCCATTAGGTGATAGATAAAAAAACAGAGGCAGAGAGAAATGAAGCAATTTGCCTGAGATGACACTTTCAGCTTAGAGTCCTTGCTGATGTTAAATCCAGAATCTCTTGACTCCTAATCCTGTGCTCATTTCTGGGCATGATTTCTCTCCTTCCCTCCACCCATTTGTAGAGGTATTAAAAAGAAATCTATCTTTCATTCAGAGGCAGGGAATGAGCTTTGCATCTAAGCCTGTTTAACATAAAGTTGATCGGTATATTATTTTTCATTAAAGTTTTTGAAAAGGGCACCTCCTGACCTCCTGCTCCTGCCGGTGGAATGTCTTCCGATATATTATGGGAATGACATTCCATTGATTGGACAGCGGACTTCTACTGGACCTCTGTGGGGAAGAAGCGAGAATGTTAAGAAGCCCTCAAGGAAACTATGACAGATATAATCTGTTCTTTCTAAAGAGTGGGTATTAGTATTTGCTGTTCACTGACAATTTTTATATGATATGTTTGTTTGGTAGAGAAGAGAGGAAAGAGAGGAGAATGCAAATATGAAAGGTCAATTTAAAAACTTCATGTATATTTTTGCAAGGATTACACTATGAATACTTTTAAAACACAGCAAAGGCCAAGTTATTGCCCTCAAGTTGCTAAGTACCTAGGAGGAGAGATAATTGGTTCCAAGACTAATATTTAGTTAAATGAGAAGTTCAGGGCTAGATGGGAATTTCTTTTCCAAATATTTTGGAATGATTCCTCTCCATCCTCTCTTGGGATTTGTGGTTTAGGAATATTATATGGCAAGCCATCCCAGGTCCATTTTCAAGAAGCTCTAGTTAAGTATACCTTCTATTGATTGGACTCTATTGATAGCATAAATTGATACCTGACCTCTTTCTTCTGGATGTACACAAAACACATCTTCACTTAATATTTATTAATATAGGGCCTCCCCTGGTGGCGCAGTGGTTAAGCACTGGGCTCAACCACTGGTGAGGGTCCCACATGGAGTGACAGACCTCACCTGCCATGCCCGCTGCTCCCCTCAGCAGTGTATTTTGTCAGTCTGCCTGTTCTGTTCCCTGCTCTGGCTCTGGTGAATTCTCTCACCCTCCCGTGCTTCTGACTGTACCCAGTACTTGTATAAATAAGTAAATAAATCTTAAAAAAAATATTTATTCATATATATATATAAAGAAGCCAGACATATACTCTCTTAAATTTATCTTAAGCTAATCTCCCTCCCTTCCTCAGTTCCTCGTCAAGTGGCCTATTTCTTCATCATTCTTTTCACCCTTCCTCTTAATATATCCAGAGTTTTCTTCAAAATATGTCTCAGAACTTAACCATTCTGACCTCTTAAGAATAAGGGAAACTCATGGCTCTCGGCCTTTATATTGATACAGCCTTATGTAGAATCGTTTTTTTTTTCTTCTTTTGCAAGCCACTCCCCACTGCTATTTTATGTGAACTTGGAGTCATTTCACCATCCAATATTTGATACCCACATTGATTTGCAAAATAACATGCCTTTGTCCCCATTTCGTTCATCTGTCTTCTCTATGTACCACATACCAGTGAAATCATAGGGTATTTCTCTTTCTCCATTGGACTTATTTCAGTAAGCAATGCATTCTAAGTCCATCCATGTTGTTGTAAATTGCAGCATTTTATCTTGTCTTAGAGTTAATAGCATGCCAGGATGTATCTGTACCACAGCTTTATCCATTTGTTGGTCAATGGCAGTTAGGTTGTTTCCAATTCTTGACTTTTGTAAATAACGCTGCAAAAAACATGGGGGTGCATATATTGGTTGGCTGGGCCTGAATCAAGAATAATGACCTCACCCCCATATTAGAGGCCACTATATTACACTCCTCAGGTCTATGACGATGGCTAGTTTAGTGCTTAACTAAATATTTTTGTTCCTTCTGAAGATGCTGGTAACATCAGTGCTTGACCAACATTGAGGGTGGTTTAAAATTGATAATGTAGAAGAGAGCAACTATTCCAGAAACATCATCAATAACCTTGTGATGGATTGACCTTGGACTGCCTGGTGTCTCCCAGGCAAGAGAATAATAAAACTCTCCCCATATCTGCATGCCCCCACATTCCTCTCTTTCCTATATAATATGTCTTCACTTGCCCTGTGGGGAGGCGACCTTTTTTGAGACCGACCCTGCTGGTCTCCTGACCTGATGCCACTTCCCAGCGAAATGCTTCCTTTGTGGAAGTAGTCTCCTTGTTCAGAGTTCAGCCACACGACCTGGAATAATTTTTTTTGCATTTTTCAATAAATACTCAGAAGTGGGATAGCTGTGTCATATAGTGTTTCTATTTTTAATTTTTTTAAGGAATCTCCATATTGTTTTCCATAGGGGCTGCACCCATTTACATTCCCACCAACACTTGTTATTTATTGTCTTTCAGATAATAGCCATTCTCACAGGTGTGAGGTGATACCTCATCCTTGTTTGGATTTGTATTTCCCTAATAAGAGATAATGCGCATCTTTTCTTGTGGCCATTGGCCATCTGTATGTCTTCTTTGGAGAAGTATCTGTGCAGACTTTCTGTCCATTTTTAAATTGCATTTTTTTAAATTCATGAGTTTCATGAGTTCTTTGTATATTTTGGATATTTAATCTTTTGTAGGACATATGATGTGCAAATATAGTCTCCCATTCAGCAGCATGCTTTTCCATTTTAATCAAGTTTCTTTTACTGTGCAAAAGCTTTTTAGTTTGATGTAGTCCCATTTGTTTATCTTTGCTTTTGTTTCCCTTTCCCTTGAAGTCAAGTCCCCAACACATCTCTGAGGCAGGTGTCATGGAGCGGATCACCTGTTTTCTTCTACGTATTTCATGGGTTCAGGTCTTACATGCAAGCCTTTAATCTATTTTGAATTAATTTTTGTGTATGGTGTTAGGTGGTCTAGTTTCATTCTTTTGCATGTTACTGTCCAGTTTTTCCAATACCGTTGATGGAATTCAGAGGCTTTCCTTGTTTCATTATAAACTGTTGGCTCCTTTGTCATAAATCAAAGAGGATATTTATATTGTGAAGGATAAAACTGGACTGTTAATGGTGAGCTTAGTTAGTATATAGACATGCTGAATTTAAGTGATGCACACCTGAAACTTCTAATGTTGTAATTCAATGATATTTTTATTATTGTATATTTCATTATTTAAACTAAAACACATGGCTTTAATTTTATCCCTTTTATTTCATCTTCATGATTTTAGAAAGGGTTAAGTACACTATTTATGGATGCAAAGACATAGTAAAATTGAGGGAACAAAGACAGATGCTTGTTAACTTCATTACTGCTGGCATTTTATAAGGTTCCTTGAGTTAGCAAGGGACAAACAAAACTGTCTAATTACTTCAGTGACATTAGTGACTGAAATCCAGTGGACGTCTCCTCAGAAGTGAATGTCAACTGCTCTCTGTACTACTATTTTAATATAATGATAATTAAATTATTTTCTGTCTCTGCTTCTGCAGATCCTGCAGATCCTGGCTAGCTTTTTCTCTGTTCTCACATTTAGACTCATCCACATGAGGATCCTACTGGTTTTGCCAACCATCATGCAATATAGAAAATCTTTACTGGTTATATTAGGATGGGATCTACCCCCATTTACTCGCATTACCACCAGATCAAACCCCAGAATACTTTCAAGTTTAGAGCGTCACATTTGTTGCAGCTATCAATATCAGGTCAAAGTAACTGTGACTTGGTATTTGAAAGCCCATGGGGCAACTTACTGTACAGGAAATGGTCAGAAAGGAACTGTAGGCCTTGCAGCCTTTAATACATTTTTGTCAAATAAACAATTCATCACAAAAAACTTGTAATTCTTTGCAATTTTAACTATTCTCTATTTTCCTTTTCAGCCGTTCAGAACTATTTTTGTTGTTGTTCTTATTTTAGTCAGGGATCATTTGATGACAAGGAAAAGAAACACAACCAAGTTAATCTAAGCTAGTTTAATCAAAAGAGGGGGGTGGTTGAGAAAGATATAGGACTATCTCACAGAGAATCAATGATGAGTGAATCTAAGTCACATGAAACACTTTCCAAAACTGGAAAACTATGGGAAATATCTCTCTCTCTCTTTCTGGGGCCACATTATCTCAGATATGATTCTCATTGTACAGTTGTTTTTCTCTCTTTTCAGATCATCTCCCTTTATATATGCTCCTTAATAACAGTCTGAAAACAATATATTTAGTATGGTCCAAATTCAGTATCTGTATCTAGGTGATCCAGCTAGTACAATTTGCTCTGATTTCTCTAGTCTTGTCATTGGATTGATTAAGGTCCAAATACAAATATGGCTTCAGGAATCATCCCAAGAAGAGGAAGAAGGATAGGCTTTCTCAGAGAAGAGGAGGATAGGCTGCACAGCAATTCAAATATGCACCAGATACATTTCCCCCTTTTCAGTTAGATAGTATTTTACTTGATAAGACACTTCATTATAGCAGAGATACAAATAGAAAATAAGTACATGAAAAAATGGTCAACACTGTTAGTTGTTAGAATACTGCAAATTAAAACCACTAAGTCACACTTATTAGAATGGGGGAGAAAATTGGTGGCAGGAATGTATAGCAACTGAAACTCAATGCAAATTAAGAAAGCCACTTTGGAAAGCATTTTGGTAGTATCTGATAAAGTGAAACATACACTTCCATGACTCAGCAATCCCAATCTTAGATAATTACTCAATAGAAATGAAAACCTATGTCCTTGTAAAAGTTGTTCATGAACATATATAGTAGCTTAATTTGTAATCAGAGGAAAAAAACCCAAAATATACATTAATTAGTGACTAGATGAGCAGAGTCATACATCTTAAAAATTGAATGCTATTATCTATAAAAAGGAAGAGCCTATGAAATAAGCAATACATGGCTCAATTTCAAAAGCATTATACTAAGGGCCTCCCCGGTGGCACAGCAGGTTGAGCGCAGCGCTGTGAAGCTGTCTGTAGCCTCTGCAGTGTGGGTTCAATTCCCAGCCGGCCAGGGAGATACCCACATGAAGCAGCAAACCTCTCCTGCCTTGCCCACTGCTCCCCTCAGCAGTGTACTTTGGTCCTTCTGCCTGTTCTGTTCCCCGCTCTGGCACTGGTGAATTCTCTCACCCTCCCATGCATCTGACTGTACCCAGTGCTTGTATAAACAAACAAACAAACAAATAAATAAATAAATCTTTAAAAAAAAAAAAGATCTCCACTATAAGCCATGTCTTTGAGTGAATGCACACATATTAAGCATGTACTAGAAATATGAATACGCAATTGCTTACTGAATTGAACTGGCACAAAGTCTAACTTATCTTTCTTGCGTCTCCTCTAATTCTCACCTTGTACTTAAATACTCTTCTATCTACCCTCAGCAACCCACTCTTCCTTTGCCCATCTTTTCTCCTATGAAAATGATATGTGAAGAATCCTACTTTCAACATATAGCAAAGGAGCAGAGTAAATAGGAGGGTTAGAGAGATAATGAAGGTCTTATCCTATATTTCATTTACCTCCTATGATAAAGGTAATTGAGAGTTTTTCTTATCAATGTATTTTCATATTTAATATCATCATATGCACATTTAATGAAGAAGAAATATATATATATTTTTAGTATCTACGGAATCCAATACAAACAGCACCGTGTTCTATAAACAGACACTACTAACATATTTGCTGTTTGGAATGTTTGTTTTCTTTTTATCACCTATTAATTTGGGAGGTAGTTTGTATTAAGATGTATTTACTTTTATGAATGCTTGCATCTATCTCTGATTTGCAGTTTTATATTTTACAATAAATGTAATCAGCCACTTGTAGCTAATTTCTTCTTTTGGAAAATAAACCCATATGTACAAGAGCTATTTTTAAAAATCCATTACAGTGGTATTAGATGAACATTTTTATGTTTATGAACTAAAATTATACTCTTTTTTTTTTCCTGCCTTGGCATTTGGCATTGTTGAGCTTGATGGTACTAAATTTATTTACTTTAGAAACTTCATTATAGACAAGGCTTTGGCAACATTTTAAAGAAGAAGAAAATGGAACAGCAAAATGTAATGTAATTTATGGGTACTATTCTAGTGGCAATAACTTGTTTCTCTTTTGATATATCTTCTTTTAGGAGAGCAGACTTCTGGATATTTGAATATAAGCACTGAAAATAAGGGCTGTTACAGCTATGACGGAAATTTGGCTAAGAAGGAATTGATAACTAGTAGGAACATGAATTGGAATCTATAATTCAAGTAAGCACATTGATTATTTAGCTAGCAGGCTAAGCTTTATTAGCAATAAGGAGGGTCATTAATAAACACTGATTTCTAAAAGTGGGTTTTCTCAAATGGGGTAGAATTTCACACCTTTTTTTATCTCATAAGAAAAGATACACTTTTGGGGTCTCCCTGGTGGCGCAGGCGGTTGAGCGCAACGCTGTGAAGCTGTCCGCAGCCTCTGCAGTGCCTGTTCGATCCCTGCCGGCCTCAGGGCAACCCACATGGAGAGCAGACCTCTCCTGTCTTGTCTGCTGCTCCCCTTAGCAGTGCATTTCGTCAGACTGGCTGTTCTGTTCCTCGCTCTATCTCTGGTGAGTCCTCTCACCCTCCTGCACATCTGGCCTGTACCCCGGCTCTTGCATAAATTAAAAAAAGGAGAGATACTTTTATATTAGCACCTCCTAATTGCAAAACTGGAGTGCCAAAACCTGTTGCTCATTAGAGAATAAGAATGTCTAAATATGTTTTATAGTGGAGATTAATAAGTATAACAACTAAATAATTTCCTTAGGAAATGAAAAATAAATTGAAAGTTAATTTTTTTAATTTACTAGTTCCTTTGTACACGTTGCATATGATCTTATTTCCCACACACAGGATTATCAGTAACTCCAGCATACCCATAGCAACACATTCTAGCTGAATGCTGAGCACAGAACAGATGCTCCGCTTATTCATTCATTTATTCATTTATCTTTTGTCAAAAATATTTATGGACCACTCACTACGGACTAAATGCTAGAGATAAGCACCGAAAAAAAGAAACACTTTTGTTTGGTTCACGTTTTCATGGAAATTACATTTAGCAAATACACACTTTTTGATTGCGCCATTTTTCACTTTGTTGTTAAGCCAATAGCCATGTCACCACCATCCCATCGAATAAAGTAGCACCAGAACTCTCAGGCTTTCTCAGTCATAACACAACTCCTTTTATATCCAAATTCTGAAAATAGTCACAAAAGGACCTTCTACAGAAAGCACCATCTTGCCTTTCTTTATACTTTGATTGCCAAGTTTTTTATTGCTAAGCATTACAATTTAGTTTTACCTAATTTTGAAATTTGTATTAGTTCAATCACCCAGGGTTTATGATTTTGCCTCTTGCACTTAACACTATATTTGTTGTATGTGTAGCTATAGATCATTTTCATTGCAGTTTAATATGATTAGGTATTTCTATTTATTTATTTATTTGTTTTTTTTTCCAGTTTTTTTTTAGGGGAAGAGAAAAGTTATTTTCATTAAGCACTGACTTGTTCCCAGGCATGGGGACAAGTTCTATCTCATAAATTTTCTTGAAAACCCCGTGACAATAGAAGACTCGCCTTGCCTTTGTGGCAGAGAGAGGAATCACTTATTTTTTTAAAATGATTTTCCTTTAACTTACTTAAGTCTTCTCAATATAAAATGAACTCACACACATTTCTTCCTTTTTCCATAATAGATATGCTTTACTTATTCTGAAATGTCACATAAATGTGCTCATACACCACCTACTCTTTGTGTCTGTTTTTTTCTCTTAAAATTAATGCTGTTGGGATTTACCCATGATGTGTGTATTAGCAATTCATGCTTTTCAAAAAATTTTGAAAGTGTTTAATAAAGTCCTCACAGGCCACTGAAGCTCAGTTCATTGTTTTTTTTCCTCTGACTTTTATTTTTTTCTCTGTTCTTCAGACTGTTTGAACAGCATGCCTATTTGTCTTATAATTGAGTAACTTGATAATTCATGATTGGATTTGTGGTAAAAAGATCACTCTAGATCAATGTAAATATTGCATTGACATTAGCAGGAATGGTGGCCAGGAGAATGTTCAGTTATGGGTTCTACTAAAAGATGATGTTGCCCCAAACTAAGTTCTTTTCAGTAGTAGAAAAGAAGTACACTGAAGGTTTAGTGGTTTCTGGGACACTGGTGTAGTGGGAAGAAGTATTGTAAAGAGGTATGGATTTAAAAGGTGCATGAGGGCCTCCCCGGTGGCGCAGTGGTTGAGTGCTGGGTTGCGAAGCTGCCCACAGCCTCCACAGCGCCCAGGCTAGGTTCCCACATAGCGCGCAGACCTTTCCTGCCACCCGCTGCACCCCTCAGCAGTGTACTTCGTCATTCTGCCTGTTCTGCTCTCCGCTCTGGCTCTGGTGAATTCTCTCACCCTCCTGCACTTCTGACTGTACCCAGTGCTTGTATAAATAAATAAACAAATAAATAAATAAATAGATAGATAGATAAATAGATAAATAAATAAATAAATCTTAAAAAAAAAGAAATGGAAGTTAAAAAATAAAAGGTGCATGAGGAAATTTGAGAGAATGATTAGAATGTTCATAATCTTGATTTTGGTGATTTCACAACTGTATATATATGTCAACACTTATCTTATTGTGCCCTTTAACTATACGGTATTTAGTGATGCCAGATTTATCTAAAACCTGTAGATATGCCCCATGCAAACATAAAACATTGGCAGTTCCAAGAGGGGGAAAGACATCTTTACATTCTATGTAACTCTTAACAATAAAAAATAGTTCTGAAAAGTGTTCCTGGTCTGAACTTTATTTTCGTTTTAATTTTCTGAATCTTTCCATTGTCAATGTCTCACTAGAATGAAGCACATAATACTGGAATACAAATAATGGAGTGTAACATCTTTAAGAACTTGTTCTCTGGTGTCATGGAGATCTAGGCTTGGATCGTATATTTGCCATCCCATAGATGTAAGGTATCAAGCGCATCTTTTAATCACTCTAAATTTTAGTCTTCACATATAACACTGGAGATACTAATAGTACCTACCCCACATGATTGTTATGAAGAGTAAATTTAAAAGTAAAATGTGTAAGCTAATATGTCATTTGTCTACATGTAAATTCTCAGTAAATACTAATTAAAAATATATAACATGCATATGATTGATGCTGTCATTCTTTGTGTTAATGGCACATTTTCTATAAGACAAATAAGGTCCACTGTTTAGTTTTTAGGACTTTTTAAGAGGGAACAATCTGTGGGTTTTTGAGAATTAGTATTATTTTAAACTCAGCATTTTTTGTTCCTCTCTATGAAGTGATTTGTCTGATGATCGAGAAGCATTTGTTTGATGATAAACTTTTACCTATTAAAACGTCTTTGGGATATCCCATTTTCAATATTCAAAAATGCCTTCTTTGTGATTTTCACAAACACTGATTGCTACTGCTGGACAGAGATTTTTGCCCTTTTGCTATTAAGACAAGCCACAGGGGGTTGTTAGAAAAGATATTACTATAACCTTCCAGCATTTTGGATAACATTTATTACTGTTTCTTAACATCTGTAATAAACATATGGAAGCCAAGATTCCTGGTTTTGTTAGGCAACATTAACTGTAGCTTATAACCCCAGGCATTACCTTCAATTTTTACTTACTTATCAACCTTTACATTTGACACTTACTTGTGAAAAAGAGTATTCACTTCAGTGAGCCAAGTTTTCATACTTCATTTTAATTCTCACCTTTTGCTTGCTATTTTATTTTGAATCTCATTACCATGAGGTCATGTAATGTATTACCCAATATGTTTCACTTAAGTGACCAAAAATTCAACATATATTCCTCTTATAGGCCGTGAAGGTAAAATAAAAAGAAGTGCTGACTGAAAGAGACCTATAAAACTTCATGCTACCAAAGATTAAGTAAAGTTTAATGGGCAAAGTTGGCTGTCTTCCTCTAATCTGGTTAAGATCAATCAAGCAAAAGTTGTATTTGACTTCAATTTAATTCCAATTAGCCTTGTAATCACATTTTGCACTCATTGCATACATGAGCAGGGCAGGTCTGCATAATGTTAAAAGCTTCTATTCTGTATGATTCATTTCAAAATATTAAATATGTACTTACTCTGTAGGAAAAGTCCATAATCTGTGTTTTTAAGATATTATTTACTGAGATATAGATAGATTTTAGTTGGGGAATGGAAGAGATGAAAGGTCACATTTCACAATTTTTCTACACATACATAGGTGCAGTAAATAGATATTGTTTCCTAAATATCGGCCTTTCCTACACCCAGTCTAGGACATCTAGTATCCCCCATTCAAGACCTGATCTGTTGCAGATGGGTCAGTATGCTTACTAGGCTGCAAGGAGCTCTAGGAAGTAGTGAAAAATGGATAGTGCATGATAGGAGCTCTCCATCTCTGTATTTGGCTTGCACCCAAACACTCTACAAGTCCTGCTGAGATCTCACAGATTTAAATTTCAGAAGCCAGGCCTGCTTCCCTAATATATGAAGGTAGTAAAAGCAGCTATTGTACAAATGGAAAAATGCATTTTTAAAACAAGAGGTCAAGAGCCAAGAGGGTGATGATCCAAATTTGCCAGATGATTCTGTTGTTCATCAGAAAATCCAGTAGCGAGTCCAATTTATAAGTAATAATGAAATAAAAACATATTTGTCTAGATGGAGTTTATAGTTTAAAAGCAGTTCCACATCCCTAATGTCCTCTGGTGCTCAACGACAAAATCTGTGTGCATTATGTGTACAGAAAAAAGTTAACCTGGCTTGGCAATTAGGCAATAAAATTAAATAACAAACCTATAGACTGGAAAAGGGGAAATAAAATTGTCTTTATTTTCAGCTGCTATTCTCTTCTTTATAGAAAATCCTAAGGAATCCACTAAAATCTGTTGGAACTAACACGTCCAAAAACCATAAGATACAAGATTAATATAAAATAGATTTGTATTTGAATACACTTGTAATGAATAATCCAAAAATAGAATCAACAAAACTTCCCTTATCTTAACTAAGCTATTTAAGATGGCATCGAAGCCCACATGGGTGAGTTATCCAGTCAAGCTGGGTCTCTCCTATCTATGAGAATCCACGGGGCTTTGGGATGATTTCATGGTACCCTGACACTAACTAAACTGAAGGAGAAACACATAGCCCAGGTACTACCTTTGATTTTTGTTTTCTTTCAAGTGGGAACACAAAGGAACAAAACATTTCCCAAAATGAGCTTTGGATAAGGGAAAGTCAATAAAAATTAGTTTGTGGTTCTCTTCTCTAGGCGGCAAGGAACATAATCCAAAATGTCCTAAAATCAGACTTGGTGTGAACCAAAACTATAAAAGACCTGCATTCCACACTTCTCCAAGGTCGATGACAAAAGGTTAAGTCGAGTCACAGGACTGTAGCAAAACTTTAGATAAAGCAGAAGATTGAAGAAAAAAAAACAAACAAACAAAAACAACCAGAAACCAAAGAAACCATTAAATCCTAGTTTCTCTCACTTCTGCAGCAGCCAGCCCAACCCCCATCTTAATCCTTGAATTGCTAAATTTACTACTGGGTGTCAGATATAGACTTACCTTAAGATAAAAATGGGAAGGTGGTTTTAAAAGAAGGCTTTATATTTCCAGCTATAGAATCTGGATTCATGATAAAAATTCGTGTCAAATGTTATAGTTTGGTAATTTTATAAATGCTAAAGGGAAAGCCTCACACATACAAAGAAGGAAACAATTTCCTTGCTTTTTATTGCCAGTGGGCGCATTAAAATTTAAACTCTTTGATTATTGAAAACAAAATTATTTTCTGTAAGTGGTGAGTTTTGCTATGATTTTGCCTGCTGGAAAAAAGAAAACAACATAAAGAGATAATCTTTACGTGGAGACACACTTTGGGAGTTTAAAAGTAACACCGTTTTGGCTTACTGATGAACATTCATAAAATTAGGTTTCTGACCCATCAAGGCTGAGGTTTTTTCTGCCCAACAGGCAGGTCTTCTTGTGGGTCAGTTTGGACTCCAAGATTAACAGTGTTACCAGGCAGAGATTTAAAAAATGTCACTGGGGCCTCCCCCATGGCGCAGCGGTTGAGCGCTGGGTTGCGAAGCTGCCCGCGGCCTCTTCAGTGCCGGTTCAATCCCTGGCTGCTCCCAGGCCACCAGAGGAGGGTCCCACATGGCGCGCAGACCTCTCCTGCTGCCCGCTGCTCCGCTCAGCAGTGTACTTCATCAGTCTGCCTGCTCTGCTCCCCGCTCTGGCTCTGGTGAATTCTCTCACCCTCCCGTGCTTCTGACTGTACCCAGTGCTTGTATAAATAAATAAATCTTTTAAAATAAATAAATAAATAAGTAAAATTGGAAAACTTACCTCATTAAAAAAATAAATAAATAAAAAATAAAAAAAAATTAAGAATGTCACTGGATCAGAAAACCTCTCTCAATAGTTCTGGGTCCAGCCACCTGCTGCCACAAATGCTTCCTTTTGTGCAACAAGGAAGAAAAAAAAAAAAACAGGGTCGAGGGGGAGGGAGAAAGTGTACTGATAGTTCCAGACCAGTGGTGCGGAGGAGGAGTTGCAGCTACAGTAGCTGCCAGGTGAGGCAGAGGAAGGGTGGAAATGAGTGGAGAGGGGAAGCTAAAAATGACTGCTGTCCTATAATATTTGACTTTTGGTATTGACTATAGTTTGCAACAGTGGACTGATAGCTTGATGCCACTTCTCTCTCTTTTCTCCTAAACATGCCCCTTAGTAAGGCAACTTAATTGTTAAATGTTACTGTCCCCCAAAATGGATTGATCTTAACTTGACTGCTCACTGGATAAATGGTTAGGATAAAGTAGACAGGGGACCAGGGGTGGAATAGATAAACTCATCTTGAAAAAAATTAAAAATTCAAGATTTTATCCCAACAACTTTTTTTCCTTAGATTTTATTGACTTCCCTATTTCTTGAACATGATGTATCTTTTTAGTTAAACTTCATGAAAATGTTGTTCTATAAAAGTAACTTTGTCTTTCTTGTACAGAATCATTCCAGATGACAGGTCTGTATGAGATTATAGAATGATCTTAAAAAATAAAAAGCAGTTATGTATGTGCAATGGGACACACTGATTTTATCCCATCAGAAGGGGAAAAAACCCAAGTACCTGGGAAAACACAGTGGAGAAGAAAGGGCATTAATGAAATTTGGTCTCTAAAAATGTTCTTGAAAGCTTTCCTCTCCTCCCAAAGACAAGTGCTGCATTGTGCTCCCTGCTGCTTTGAATTCCACCCACTGCAGGGCCTCCCATCAGTAGACATAATGGACAGTGCAGGCTGGAGACGGAAGGAGATGGCTTCTGCACTTTCCACACCGAACACCTCCCTTCTAGGCCATGATCTTGAGTCCACAACACATGGACTGTTGTCAAAGACAAGCAAAATTGCTGAGAACTGATGGCCTTTCAAATAGTCCCTCTGAAACCAAGGGCTGAACTCAATTTTTGGGACTGAACTCAATTTTTCAGAATGAACTAAAAACCCTAGAGCAGAAGTCCCCACAATAAGAAGCCCAGTGGTGTCTTGTTAACCTTCGTGCCTGATGCGTGGGATGCCTGACAGATGTAATCTTGTTTCTAAGAGGACCTCATGTGTTCCCTGGGGTTGTACTTATGTGTGCACCAGCTATCAAGACACTGCTGCGGTCCTGGAAGACTTGTGGATCAGCTTCAACTTACCTGCGATATTTGTGCTGTGCCTGAATGGATGTCTCAGGGCAAGTAAAAAAGTAAGTATAGAAACTTAAGGAAGCCATTAGCTTTCTAAAATGACCTTTCTGGTGAGTGAGATTTATTTTAACTGGCTATATCTAAGACACTGGAGAACAAAACTGAGGCCAGTATAACCGATGGGACTGCTCCTGCTACTTGGAATCTTATTTATTGATAATAATTTTGCTATAAAAACAACTTCTCCATGGACCAAAAGGTGGACTATGTAGGAAAATGATAACATAGCAGACATGAAACTGCTATTATTAGAAAGGCCAGCTTACCTATATGTCCGACTCCCAATGAAAAGCTTGGATGCTGAGTCTGAAATGACCTTCTCTGGTAGACAACACCTTATGTGGATTATTGAAAATCCTTTGTTGCTAGGGGAATTAGACATGTTGCTTGCAACTCCACTGGGAACTTTTGCTGAATTTCCTTTGGACTTCATCCCCTATGCCTTCTTTCATTACTGGATTTCTTCTGTATCTTCTTATGTAGTAAACTATAGCCATGGGTGAGTGAGTCTGTATCCAGAGCTCTGTGAGTCTTCCTAGGGAATCACTGAACCTGGGATGAGTTTGTGGGACAACCCAAACATTTGGAAAATAAAATCATTTTCCCCATTTTTACAAATGACAAAAGAGAGACTCAGGTCTACTTCCCTTGTCAACATATCAAAGGTCTGGAGTCACATCTGACTGTGTAAATCCTAGACTTCTCAATACACCCCATCTGCTTTACTGAACCTAGAAATTTCAGGGCCTCCAATATCAAGTTATATGTACATCTTTTCATTGCCCTCTTTCCATTATTTATTTATTTTTTTAAAGATTCATTTATTTATGCATACAAGACCTGGGGTACAGGCCAGAGGTGAGGGGGGTGAGAGGATTCACCAGAGACAGAGTGGGGAGCAGACCAGGCAGATTGACTGAAATACACTGCTGAGGGAACAGCAGGCGAGTCAGGAGAGGTCTGCTGTGCCATGTGGGTAGCTCCCTGGCCAGCCGGGGATCGAACTCATGCTGCAGTGGCTTAGGATAGCCTCATAGGTTGCGTCTTAACCCCTTGCGCTACCAGGGAGGCCCCCTGTTGTCATTATTTAAACATAGACCTTCCTTCTGCCATCTTCCTCTCTACAGAGGCAGGACCACCAATTACCACATCTATCAGATCTTTCAAGTTTATTATTAGTAGCAAGGAAAGAAACTAAATTCCACATACTGTATGCCAACAATTGCATTACCACACCTAACAACATCTCTGTGGTAGGTATTATAATTTTTATTTTATAATTCAAGAAACTGAGAATAAGAAAAGATAATTATAACTACCTAAGGTATATAGCTAGTGAGTACTAACTGGAACCTACATCTAAGTCTGTGCCATGCCATGCTATGCTTTAAACATTGTGTTTAATTACTGTATCTAGATCAATAACAATCAAAACAAATAAATATAAACACTAATTTTGGCCTACCAATATTTACAAAGTTATGATCTTGACAAGTCATCATTCTTGGCCAGTGAGCATGAAAGAGCCAGACTCACCAATTGCTTAAAGGAAAGTCTGTTGCTATACGTGTGCTGAAGAACAATTTGTCAATATGATGTGCCTGCTTTTAATCAAGTAATTCTACACAAGAGAAAATATCAAAGATTTTACACAACTGTGTAGATGAAAATGCTGTTTCTTTCAAGAAAAAAGCCTAAACCCCCATCAATATATGTTAATTTAATTATAGTATATATATATATATACACACACACCCTCACATATATATACACACAATTGCATGACATAGAGCCACTAACAACAATTGTTACCATGTGTGTATTTTAATTGTATTATCAACAAATTTAAAAATCAAAATTATGTGTAAAGGTACCTATTGAAAAATCTTATTCTATTGCACTTTCATGTTTTTACATAAAGTGCTAAAAATATATCCATTATATATGTATATTCTATCTCACCACTCTCATGCTCTACAAATAACCTCATCTATTCCTTTGAATTGTTCCAATGTTTATATAACTACAAAGTAATACAAAATGTATATGTGTCATTATATTCTTTTTTTAAAAGATTTATTTATTTATTTTTATAAGCACTGGGTACAGTCAGAAGCGCAGGAGGGTGAGAGAATTCACCAGAGCCAGAGCAGGGAGCAGAGCAGGTAGAAGGACCAAAGTACACTGCTGAGGGGAGCAGCGGGCGGCTGGAGAGGTCTGCGCGCCATGTGGGACCCTCCTCTGGTGGCCGGGGAGCAGCTGGGGATCGAACCGGCACTGCAGAGGTTGTGGGCAGCTTTGCAACCCAGTGCTAAACCGCTGTGCCACTGGGGAGGCCCGTTCATTATATTCTTATATTTTCTTCTTCCTTACACAAGAGATAGAACGCTATATACATTGCTTTGTCCTTGTGTTCTTTTGATTTTAACTGACAGATATAATTGGAAGACCTTTCAAGTAAACAGAGAACTTTCTCATATTTTAAGAGTGGCATAGTATTCAATAATGCTCATTTGTGTTGATTTTAATCTTTTACTATTATGAGCAATGTTGCGGAGTAATCTTGAATATACCTCATTTGTATGTGTGTGATCAAAGCAGTTGGATAAATTCCCAGAATTGAGATTATTACCCCAAAGGTAAAAATGTTTGTAACTTTGATTGATATTGCCACATTTTTGTCCATAAAGTTTCTACCATTTTATGATCACATTAAATTTTATGAGAATGCTTGCTGTAAAACTTTTTGTTTTGTTTTGGTTTGGTTTTTTTGCCAAAATGGGAGGTGAGAACTCGTATTTGGGGCAGTATTTCTTTCTTCTTATTATGCCCATGATGTAACTTGCTTTCATTTAAGAAATATTTGTGGTGGGGTTTTGTGTGTAAATTCTTTGGGCAGGTCTTTGCATTCACTGGAGTTCTCCAGAGAAACAACTGACAACCTTTTTCCAGAGTAATTGCACATTGGGGAAAAAACAAATTGTCAAAACTTTGAGGAACTTCTGGATATTGGCTCTGAAATGACACTGATTTCAGGAGTACCAAAACAATAGTGTGGTTCTACCAGTTAGCAGGTCTTAATGGAAGTTAAGGTGACCAGTGGAATTTTAGCTGAGGTCTGGCTCACTGTTTGGCTAGTTGGCACTCCTGTCTATTCTGTAATTATTATTCAGTTCCAGAATACACAACTGGAATAGACATACTTATTATATGGCAGAATTTCCAACTTGTTCTTTGAACTGTGGAATGGGGGCCATTATGGTGAGGAATTAAAAATGGAAGCCAATAAATTGACTCTTCTGAACAAAATAGTAAAACAATGCAAATACTGCATTACTGAATGAATTGCAGAGATCTGTGACACCATCAAGGACTTGAAAGATATAGGGGTGGTGACTTCTACCACATTCCCATTCAAATTGCCTCCTTGGACTATGCATAAGGCCTTGGAGAATGACAGTGAATTATCATAAGTTTAACTTGGTGGTAACACCAATTACAGCAGTATCAGATTTGGTTATATTGCTAATACAAATGAACATTTCCCCTGGTACCTCATCTGTAGCTACTGAGTTGTCAAGTAAGGACCACTAGAAACAGTTTGCCTTTAGCTGGCAGGACCAGCAATATACCTCCACTGTCTTACTTCAGGGATATAGCTACTCTCTAGCCTTATGCCATATTTAATTTGCAAAGATTTTGATTGCCTTTCCTTCCATATGATAGCACATTGGTCCATTATTTTATCTTTTTTTAAGATATATCTTTATTTATTTATGCATAAAGAACTGGGGTGTGATCTCTCACAGAGACAAAGTGGGGAGCAGAACAGGCAGATCTACTGAAATATACTGCTGAGGGGAGCAGCAGGTGAGACAGGAGAGGTCTTTTGCACAATGTGGGTCAGCTCCCTGGCCTGGGATTGAACTCATGCTGCTGTAGCTGGTGATAGCTTGATAGTGCTGAGACTTTAACACTTGCACCACCAAGGAGGCCTCTATTTTATTTTATTTTTAGATTTATTTATTATTTTTGCATAGAACTGGGGTACAGGCCAGAGGTGTGGGGGTAGGGTGGTGAGAAGGTTCACCAGAGACAGAGTGGAGAGCAGAACAGGCAGATCTACCAAGGAGAGTAACTGGCGAGACAGGAGAGGTCTGCTGTGCCATGTGGATTAGCTCCCTGGCTGGGATAGAACTCAGGCCATGGTGGTCTTTTGCAGTGGTAGTATTGAGACTTAACTCCTAGGCCACCAGGGAGGCCTCGCTTTGGTCCATTATATAGATGACATTTTGATGATTGACTCTGCTGAACTAGAAGTCACAACTATAGTATAGACATTTGTCAGAGCATGAGAAGTAAATATTACAATAATTCACTAACTTTATACCTCAGTGGAATTTCTGGGGGTCCAATGGTGTGGGGTATGTTGAGATATCCCTTCTAAGATGAAGGATAAGATGTTGCATCTGCCTAGTGGGTGTTTTTGGATTTTGAAGGCAATATATTCTCTGCTTTGTATGTTACTCTGGCCCATTTACTGAGTGAATTAAACAACTGCTGGTTTTGAGAAAACGCTGTAACAGGTCCACATTGTTGTACAAACTGTACTGCCACTTTGCCATATGATCTGGCAGATCAAATAGTGCTTCAAGTGTCAGTGGCAGATAGCAGTAACCAGCCCCCACTAGAGACTCACTATGCAAACTTCTTCGGATTTTAGCATATTCTGTTGATAATTACTCCCATTTTAGAAACAGTTCTTAACCTACTACTGGACCTTAGTATACAATAAGTACTTAACTGGTTGACTTGAGCTGCCTGTCATAAACTGGGTGTTATCTGACTCATGAAGCCATATAGTTGGGTAGGTGCAGAAGTGCTCCATCAAGTGATATATACATAATCAGGCCTGAGCAGACCCTGAATGCAAACATCAAGGACTTTACCTCCTGTTTCGGGAAGGAATTAGTCAGTCTTTTGGCTGTCTGATGGATAGTTATATCATTTTAAGTTGAATTATGACCTTGTTAATGTCTTTACTTGACTATTAAGTATGGTTTAAAGATGTGAATATGGGTGCCAAGTTGACAAATGGTGAATATGTGAGTTTTCAGTTTTATGATCAACTTAATTTGGCCTTGGCATCATACCCAGATACTCAGTTAGACATTATTCTGTGTTTGTCTGTGAGGTTATTTTTGAATGTGATGAACATAGAATCTGTAGATTGAAGAAAGCAGATTGTCATCTCTAATGCAGATTCTCCTCATCCAATCAATTGAGGATATGAATAGAACAAAAAGCTGATCCTCCCTCAAATATGGATTACCATTTTGCCTTTGGACCTTAACTGAAACATTCATTCTCTTGGGTCTCCACCTTGCCAACTGTAGATTTTGAGACTTCTCAATCTCCCTAACACACTGAGCCAATTCCTTTAATTTTTTTTCTAGATAGAGATATAGATATACAAACACGCATGCACACACACACACACACACCACCCAATTGGTACTTTTACTCTGGAGAACCCTGACTAACACACAGTGGACCTGACTCTTTTCTCTGGTGGCTCCATAATCATTCCAACATCATTTGCTATAAATTTCCCCCTTGTCTCCAGTGCTCACATTATCATACACTAAATTTCCATACATATATGAATCTAAGTCCAGAATTTCTATTTCTGCTCTTCTATTAGTATGTTGTCTATTCATTAACCTGTATCATGCTATTCAAGTTATTAAGCCTTTAAAATATCCTTTTAAAGATTGATTGATTGATGCATACAAGAACTGGGGTACAGGCCAGAGGTGCAGGGGATGAGAGGATTCACCAGAGACAGAGTGGGGAACAGAACAGAAAGATTGACTGAAATTCACTGCTGAAAGGAGCAGCAGGGCCAGTCAGGAGAGGTCTGCTGTGCCATATGGGTATCGCCCTGGCCAGGTTTCGAACTCGTGTTGCAGTGGCTGCGGATAGCATCATAGGTTGCGTCTTAACCTCTTGTACCACTAGGAAGGCCCCTTTAAAATATCCTTTTATATTTGAAAAGGATAGTTCCCAAAATTCCTTTTTTTTAGTATTTTTCTGGCTATTCTTATTTGTTCAATGTTTCATATGAAGTTTAGAATCATCTCTCTAGTTCCAAGTTGGGAAAAAAAATAACTTCATATTTTATTAGGATTATACTATATCTCTAAATTGACTTAATGAAAATTATGATGTTGATTTCATTTCTATAGCATGGCTTTCAATTTTGTCTGTGCTTATTTTTCTTTCCTTTAGGAGTGTTTTAAAGTAAATTTTCTTCAAGACTTTTTAGTCCACTTCATTTTCTTAGGTAATTTATCTTTACACTTAATGTTAGCCAAAAGGCCAAGAACTCTTTTTTTGTAATTATAAATTAACCTATTCTTTCATTTTATATATTCTAACTAGTTTTTAATTATTGTATATGAAGTTTATTTATTTGACTTATTTAGCATTGCGTACAAACAAAAAATGTAATAACTACAATTTCATCTTGTTTCTGAATTGAAAATCATCTCTGATTTTCTTTACTAGTTAGATTTCATTGTATTGAGAAATAATTTCAGTACAGGGTTTAGTGGGGATGTCAAAGTGAACATCCTGGTATTAATTTTCAGTGATGATGCCTTTAGTGCTTCTTACTATGGAGGAAGATTGTCTTTTCAACTCTGGTCATATAAAATTACAGTAAGGAAATAATCATTGATTCTTATTTTATTGAGTGTTCTTTTTGTTTATTCAGAAAGGCTGTTAAATTTTAAGTGCCTTTTTACCTTTTATGAAAATGATCATGTAATCATTTCTCTCTTTAAACTTATTGTATGATGAAGTATATTCAAAGATTTTCATTTCTTTTGTTTTTATTTTTAAAGTATTCTTTCTTCTTTATCATTATATCCTACTAAAGCTCTGAATTTTCTCCAGTCACTATTTTATCTGTATTGTATAGATTCCTATATGTAGTGTTTTTTTTTTTCACTGTTTGCTTGAAATTCTATGCTTTTTGTTTATACTTCTCCTTTGACCTCTTAGATTTTTAGGAGAGACTTGTGTATATCAATTTATTAGGTGAAAGAAGAGGCTTTTGTTTTTTTGACCTTTTTTAAATTTCTAATTTTATGGTATCCTAATAAAATATCTGTAGCATTTGTAGCTTTTAATAATGTATTAGTGTTGCCTTTGTGAAAAAATACATGGTCACTTTTCATACAAAATCTGTGGGCAATTAAAGAGAAGATACTCTGTATCATTGAACTGCTGATTTCAATACATAACCAAATTTACCTTACTAATTATGTTGTTTGGGTGTCTTATGTATCCTTTCTTATTGTATATCTACTTGCTCTGGCTTGGACTTAATATGGTCAATTAAAGTTTTCTAATATTACAGTGTTTGTTATACTTGTAGTCCCTTTTTTCTTTGAAAATGTGCATTTACTAATTTTTGAGGTCTGCCACCTAAGTCTCCTTATACTCTCATTCTTCCCTGCAACTATTTTTGGCTGCTTTATGCTGCTTCCTATGACTTTGCTGCTTTAGCTGTTTTGTAGAATTTACATGTTCTTTGGACTTTGCGAGTTTCTTCTGTCTCCTAAATTCACTGAAAACAGAGTCTAACACACTGTGTTTTCCTAAAAGAATCTTACTTCTGATCATTGCCACTTAACTGATGGAAAACTGAGTCTCAGAGATATTAATGATTTGTCCAGTGCTACATAGCTAGTATGTGACTCTGAGGATTAAACCATGGCTATTTGTTCATTTTCACCTTATAGCTTCCCACAAAGACACCACTTCTCACTCCTCACATTACTCACACTAAGTTAGTTTTGTTTTTAATGCAAAATTTTGAGCTCTTTATTCTACATGTCCTTTTTTGGCTACTGAAAAGCCCTCTTCGGGTACATCATGGTTAATATTTGCCTTTGGGACTTCAGTCTCACCTGACTTGGGCTCTGTAACTCTTACTGTTACTTTGTGAAACGTTCTTTGTATTTTAAGAAATCTCTTTTTTCCATGTGTTTTTCCTGATGAAGTGTACAGCTCAGCTTCCCTAAGGTGCCTGATTATAGAGCTTATTTTCTCTCTAGATAGTGCTGAGATGGTAGCCAGGCAACAAAGAATGATTAGAAATAGTGTGTCAATACAACTGGGGATTATAGAAAACAATTAAAAAAAAACCTGCAGGGCACCAAAGCTGGGGTCTCTCTGGAAATTTGTCCCACGGTCAAGAACTGAACTGAACTGTGTTTTTAAAGATTAGAATATGACAATATCAGTAATAAAGGAAGTTAATATTTTTAATCAGAAGTTGGTGAATTCTTAAATTTCCATTAGAATATCATGATTTTCAAATACAATTAAAAATTATAAATGTTTATATGTTAATAATCTCACTTGTTGAAACAGCCTCTCATCTGATTTAATTCTTTTGTTGGTTTGTGAATTTCTTAAGGAAATTGCATGTGTCTAACCAGAGGCAAAATTTGAAAAAGTAAAAATATCAGGATATGAGGATAAAGTTAGTTAACATCACATAATTTTACATAGAAATAGTTACAGTAAATTCTGAATATCAAAGAAGATGACAAACACTTTTGTTGCTCATGAACAACAGAATCTTTTTCCCTTTCTCAGTAAATAAGAAGAACAGCCAAAAAAACCTAATGTGGCAGGCCATGTATTGGGAGGAAAGTGCTTTTCTTGTCCTTTCATGTTTGCTGTGTAAAGTTGCTTTGATCTAGATTCAATTTCAGTGCTAATAATACAGGTCTTTCTATGCCATGCATTTCCAGTCTTTTACTTAATCTCAATAAATTTTTAGGTTTAATTATCCATTAGAAGCCAGCTCCTTATTGTCATATATCTCAATTTTAGATAATTTCTATAGTGAATTGCATTTGCTATTTCTACTTTGCAACCCTTGAGTCATGTAAGTAAAAATCAAGGAATTGTTTATGCAGGAACACAAATTAAGTCTTTAGTAGCAACTGTTGATCATCTTTACTGATAAGTTAAGAGCTTCAGAACATATGTCCTCTCAGCACATTTTGGGAGACATAAGTAGTTTCTAATCCCAGCTCTTGCCATTTGCTGGCTGTGATCTTGGACAAGTTTAACTTATTTCTCTATATCTCAATTTCCTATTCTGTGACCTTGTCACTGGTGATAATTATATTTGCTCTGGTGTTATTTTGAGAATTACATTTAGAAAACATTGGCAATTAGTTACACAGTAAGTGCTCTCCCTTCCTCTTCCTTTTCTTCTTTAAGTTCTTCCCTCCCCCATCATGTTGTGTCCTCTAATAACTCCATCCTGTATATGACCTTCATTATGATACCCCCACCCCACCACTGCTCTTGGCCTCTAATGTCTATTCCTTCCCAAACAATCTCATCTCTTCTGTCTTATTCCCATATATCACTGTAGGGGGCTGAAAGCTTGATGGAAAAGCAAATCCACAAGTTGTTAGTGTAAAATAACAAACTCAGTATATGACATCACCTGGTAGGATTTACATTTCGGCAGAGGCCTTTAAGGACTTCATCGAGGATAGGACTTAATGATGAGTCTTTTCAAGCATTATGACTAGCTGCTGAGGGGAGTTTTTTTCGAAGCAAAACAAAAAGTTGTTAGACCAACTTTATTTTTTTTTAAGATTTATATTTATTTATTTATACAAGCACTGGGTACAGTCAGAAGCGCGGGAGGGTGAGAGAATTCACCAGAGCCAGAGCGGGGAGCAGAGCAGGCAGAAGGACCCAAGTACACTGCTGAGGGGAACAGCGGGCGGCAGGAGAGGTCTGCGCGCCACGTGGGCCCCTCCTCCGGTGGCCTGGGAGCAGCCAAGGATCAAACCGGCGCAGCAGGGGCTGCGGGCAGCTTCGCAACCCGGCGCTCAACTGCTGCGTCACTGGGGAGGCCCTGTTAGACCAACTTTAATGAGATATAATTTACATATAATAAAATTCACCAATTTTAAGTATATAATTCTATGGGTATTGACATGTATAAATAGTCATATAACCACCATAACATCAAGATATAAAACATTGCATCTTCATAAAATGTTCCTACAGTGCTCTTTTTAGTCAATCCCATCCTCCCATGTGTGGACCTTAGAAGCCAATTATCTACTTTCTGTCACTATTGTTTTGCCTTTTCTAGAATTTCATATGATTTGTATTATATGGTAGACAGTCTCTTGTGTCCGGTTTACTCCACTTAGGATCTGTGTTGCTGCATATATCAGCAGTCTAATATTTTTTCTGCAAGATACATTACATTGAATAGATTTATCACAATAAGCTCTTATAATATGTAGAAGGGCGCTTCAGTAATTTGCAAGGATAATTTTTTAAATGTAATTTCATTTCAAATTAAATCACATTTCAAAGGTAAAAAGCCATTCATTCATTCGTGTAACCTATTTTGAAGCATCGCTTATTTAAAAAAGCCAATATAGGGAAAGCTTATTCCAAATTTGATTTGTGATGGTAACACATAGGAGCCAGGTAATGCATCAAATAGTCTTCGCTGGCAACTAGTTGTGGTATGATTAGAATCACATCTCTGTATTTCCAATCCCCTATGAATTTGTCTTTTGCAACTTGTCTGTCATTGCCTCTCTCATGGGCTTCTGTTACTATTCTGTTTTCCTCAAATTGTCCTACAAGGACAAAGCTAAAACTTAGGGGAAGGAAGGTGGTCGGGAGGCAAGAAACACCTCCTTTACTCACCAAGCTTCACAGTTCTAAAATTCACTATTTTCCACAAATAGGTTAGATGTACAATTTACCATGTTCTTGAAATAATGAAAAGTACCTTGTTTTTCAAATGTTTACATTTAGTTTCTTTTAAAGCTGTTTTTTTTCAATTGTTTTAACAGAAGATCCATTGCTTTTTTTTTTTTTTTAAGGCTGATTCCTATAGTTGAGAGAGTAGTAGGAAGCTAACAGGAGAGCTAAATGCTAGTCTCAACACTTTGATCAAATATTCACATGATCCATTTCCTTCTCTAGTTGGAAGTTTCCAGATCTTTAAAGAAAAGTTGTGGGACAAAAAATGGCCTCTTGTAGCACTGATTGCCCACACCCTGAATACTTGCATTCATAAATGTAGTGCTATAATCATCCATACTTAAAATCAACCATCATGAAGCCCAACCATCATGAAGCCCACTTCTTTAGGTGTTGAAGAAGATATTAGTCCATCTAAGACTGGGGTTCTTGTCCAAAGGAAATTATAGTTTATTTCACTATTCGAAGAGATTGACATGTAGTGGGGAAAAGTGAGGAGCATGGTTGACAGACCCATTTTCTTAAGAGGTACTGTATTAGAATGATATGCACTCCCTTTAGTCTAACTAGTGCCCTCTGCCTTTGAAAATGATAATTTTCAAAGCTTGTATCCATTCTACTTTTCTTTTTCCCATAGAATTCTGTGGGTTATGGAACTGCAAGTATAACCAGGTCTGTAGACAAACCCTGTAATAACTCGGAATAGCAATAATTTTCTTAGATGTCACTGAGGAAACAGCAGAAACAAGTCATCTGTAGCCCATTCTTGACCTGGATGTCCATGTGCTTCTCCCAACATCCAACTTAGTCTAAAAGTCAGGAATTTAGTCAGTCACTATAGTAGTTATAATCTGCTAATCTGTAATCATGAAAATTACTTTTCTAATCCTGAGAACCCATACTAATACTCATCCATTCTCTTTATAATAGTTAAATGATTGTTAAGTGGAAAACAATAGTTGAGATTTCTGAACACTCAGAGTCACAGAAGGCAATGGTTAGTTTATTAAGTTTTCCCTCCATTTAGCTGTTCAATTATTTATTCCACAAACATATATTTAGTATCAACTATGAAACCAAGAAATACACACTGGTAAAATGAAGATCAAGACTCAGAGGCCATTAAAACAAAAAAAAAACTCTCATATATAGGTCATTATAATATATGTGATCATTACCATGAGAAATATATATTATTTATGGTGGACATTGCAGAGAAAGGAAGACTTGGTATTCCAATTTTCCCAGCCATCTTCATCTTAACAACTTCTATTTTTTTTCATTCTCTTTTTGTATATCATCCAACTTCAGTTAGTCACTTATAAGAATAAAAACTTCAAATTCCAAGAGAACACAAAGGAATTTCATATCTACAGAAGGGGTCTGTGAATGAGAAAGTGAATTTGAAATATCAGATTTACAATCTATTGATAGGGCCTCCCCTGGTGGCGCAGCGGTTGAGCGCTGGGCTGCGAAGCTGCCCCCAGCCTCTGCAGTGCAGGTTCGATCCCCGGTCACCGGCGAGGGTCCCACATGGCATGACAGACCCCTCCTGTCTCGCCCACTGCTCCCCTCAGCAGTGTATTTCGTCAGTCTGTCTGTTCTGCTCCCTGCTCTGGCTCTGGTGAATTCTCTCACCCTCCCGCGCTTCTGACTGTACCCAGTGCTTTTATAAATAAATAAATAAATCTTTAAAAAAACAAACAATCTATTGATAGCATATATTGTATTTTGAATGTACTATGCTTTCAATTTGAAACTGAACAGGTTGGGGAATGTACTTATCATTAGATTTTAAAAGTGCTTTGCTTCTCAGATTTCTTATGACAGAATATCTTGGAATATGGAAAGTGGTTATCAACAGATGAAACAGTTAATCTTAATTAGTAGTGATGCTTTGAATTTTTAAAAAAAAATTTAAAAGACCAATCAAAGAAAATTATGTGGCAGTAGGTAGATTTGTAGATAGCAAAAAGGTTATCTTTTTGCTTTAATGTAAGTTTAACATTATTTTGTTTCATTTAATTTATGTATTATTTTTGAATATCTAGTTTTTGTGAGTTTGTGGAAAATGCTGTGTTAAACACTCTTCAAGAATAATTCCAGGGCCTCCCCGGTGCAGCGGTTGAGCGCTGGGCTGCGAAGCTGCCCACAGCCTCTGCAGCGCTGGTTCAATCCCCGGCCACTGGCAAGGGTCCCACCTGGCGTGCAGACCTCTCCTGCCGCGTTCACTGCTCCCCTCAGCAGTGTACTTTAGTCTGCCTGTTCTGCTCCCCTCTCTGGCTCTGTGAATTCTCTCACCCTCCCGCGCTTCTGACTGTACCCAGTGATTATATAAATAAATAAATCTTTAAAAAAATAATAACTTCATGCAGGCCTTATTTATGTGATTATGATATACAATCACAGAAACAGAATTGTGTAACTGGAACACTTTCTAAATCTTATCTGGTACAATCGCTTAATTTCCTGTATTAACATCTAATATTCGGTGAACACTTTTTGTAAGTACAAACAGTATTTGGATTTCCTTGCCTTAATAAGCTCATTTAACACTCCCAGCAACTCTGTGAAGAATATTATTTCCACTTTTGTACACATAGGTTAAGAAGTTTACCCATGGTCACATATATGATAAATAGCAGAGCCATAATTTCAATACATGGAGGATGGGTTCATAAGCCATGCCTTCTAATAAACTACATTATACACTGAGATGAGGAAAACAAGGCTTAAAGGATCGAAAAGACTTACGCAGGGTCACAGGCTCTTTAGTGTCAGATACAGGATTTGAACCTAAACCTCTCAGTATACCAAATGGTGTCCATTATTCCAGACTAAATTAATAAGTCATTTTCATGTAAAATAGCAGAAGAGTGTAGTAAACTTTCATGATTATGTTTATTTTTTAAAGATTTATTTATTTATGCATACAAGAACTGGGGTGCAGGCCAGATGTGCAGAGGGTGAGAGGATTCACCAGAGACAGAGTGGGGAGCAGAACAGACAGACGGACTGAAATACACTGCTGAGGGGAGCAGCGGGCGAGCCAGGAGAGGTCTGCTGCGCCATATGGTTTGCTCCCTGGCCAGCCGGGGGATTGAACTCATGCTGCAGAGGCTGCGGATTGCTTCATAGTGCAGTGCTTAACCCCTTGCGCTACCAGGGAGGCCCCTCCCTGGTTTATTATGTTTATTTTTATTTTTATGTTTATTATGTTTATGTTTATGTTTATTATGTTTATTATGTTTATTTTTTGAGGCATACATAAAAATAGAACTAGTGGACAGCATAAGAAATACATTATGCGATTAGCAGTATGCTTTAAAAAATCGGTATGCTGCAGTGTGGGTATTTTTTTTTAAGGGAGTGAGTATGGCTGCTTAAAGATGCAGCAACCAAGTTGGTCAAATACAAATGCTATCTATCCATGACATGATTTTGACAGCAAGGTCAGCAGTGCATAGAAAATGCATGTTGTAGAAGAGCCAACAATCAATTTAGTCGTTAGAATCTCTGATTGAGATTCAAAAGGTTGCACTAATTCTCTGCTAATAGATCCAAGTATGTGTATGAAATGGAAAATGGAAAACCACCTTGAGAGAAATATCTTTTGAAATCTATTTGAATAAATTCAAGGAACTGTTAGAACACTTCATTTCACCTAGTCTAGATTATCCTTTGGACAATGAAGTACATGAGCTCTGTTCTGTTCTTAAGGACCCCAGGCAAGGTATATCCAAATAGTGCCCTAAAATATCCAACAGTCTACTGCTGAAGTTGACACATTTCAGTGTATCAAAGATCGATAAAGGTACGCTCCATAAAATCATTTAAAAGTACATTTTGCCAAAAGTTCGAAGGCCATGTTTTTCACGATCATGATGCCAAACAAAAAAAATGGTGTAGCTAGTGCTTTTGATGCTAATTTACAACATGGTTCTCTCTGTGTGAGTTATATCCATTCCTTGCTACAAAGACAAGACTCAAAAGCATTTTGGGAAAGAAAGAATTCAGACAAATCAGGAACTAGAACGCAAAGCATGTGTAATTCTAGGACAGATTGTTTAAAGGAAAGAGTTGTCAGCAGATTCTCCAGAGCATGTTCCAGGAAAATAAGAACATATAAAAGAAAACTGGAGTGATTTTCTCCTAAAATTTAAGAATATGTTTTTTTTTTTTTCTCATTGGGAGGCATGGGGGACGAGTGGGATGAAGAAGAACTTAAATCGTTGATAAATTAAGATGCCTTCAAACTTCCTCAATATATTTACTGAGTTAAATCCTACCTGGTACTAAAAGATGTACTAATTCATATCAGTTACTAAAAGATAAAAATAGTTTCATATTATGGAAAACAAGTGTTTTATGCAATGCAGTTACAAAGCAGTACTGCCATGCAGATGTCTTCTTAGTGCTTTTGCTAGGAAAGAAGTCTTTGGAAACTCACTATTGAAAATGTGTTGCAGACAATCAAGTGAAAATCATTACTCATTGAGTGCATTCTAAATAAAGGTCTTCAGTTTGGTGTTTCTGTTACCCTCAGGAGATGCTGCTTCTTGCTCTAATGGCATATTTCACTATTATCCAGATCATGATTAACAGTGAATGTATTTGTTGAAAGACTTCAAGATGTCCTTCATTATTTCAGTATAATGCATAGTAGAAAACAAATAGAAATAAGGCAACAGAATTTATAATTTTTCTTTTTTATGTATAACTGCAATTCCTGGAAAATTCAACCCACCCTATACAAAACTCTCATGAATCCTGATACCCTTATTATCTATCCAAAGTCAAGTCTCCTTGTACTTCTTTATCAAGTTTTCTGTCTCAATATGTCAAGGGCTATTAGCTTCCTGTTATGTTATTATTTTCACAGAATTAAATATGGACCTCTATGTCTTACAACTGACACTTCTCAATTTTTGAGTCAGTGGTTTATTGATTCAAATGTTAATCTTATCTACAGACACACTGAGAAGTAATGTTTAACCAATATCCAGACAAGTTGTGACCCTGTCAAGTTGACATAAAACTATCAAAAGTTATGATACCTTAAAGCCACAAATTATGTGCATGTAGTATAATCTGTGTTAGCATCTCTTCTCTCTCTCCAGCGCACATTATTTTTGGATGAGTACTACAGGTGATATTTTGTTCCCAAATCAGCCTTTGCTAAAACACTAAGTTTATAAGATATCTTTGTGTTGTCAGATATAAGGAAGTTATGTGAAACCATGTGGTTTTATGTCTCTTATTGATGGTTTGAAAAATTATGATAACAATTTTAGTATTAAGATAACTCCTGCGTCTATTATAGGATGTTGTGAGTAAGCTGTCTTGATTACTAATACTTTCAGTCAAGACATCAAACATTCCTAAAGATACCAAATATGGAGGCTATTTGTTTATTCAACATAAGTTCCATATTTAGGTCTTTTAGAAATCTTAGAGTGGCTTGTTATAAGAAATAGAAAATTGTTTATCACTATGCTAAGGAACAGAAAACTCCTGAATTATCTGAAATACTGTGTCATTGAAATGCAGAATATTCTTTTTTTTAAAGATTTATTTATTCATGCATACAAGAACCGGGGTACAGGTCAGATGTGCGGGAGGGTGAGAGGATTCATCAGAGACAGAGCAGGGAACAGAACAGGCAGACTGAAATACACGGCTGAGGGGAGCAGCAGGCGAGTCAAGAGAAGTCTGCCATGCCATGTGGGTTGCTCCCTGGCCGGCAGGGGGATCGAACTCGTGCTGCAGAGGATGCAGATAGCTTCATAGTTTGCATCTTAACCCCTTGTGCCACGAGGGAGGTCCTGATTTTCTTTTCTTTTTTCTTTAGTCCAATTGTATTCCTTATTAGTTTTATTTAGCTTACAGAATAAAAAGTCAATTCATTAAAGAGGAAAAATTAAACTTAAACTATAAGCCAATTCATATAGAAAAGATACAGACAGGTCATTTGCCAATAGGTAAAGGTTAAGTATGCTTAGAAATCATTGAGATTTTTTTTAATCCATTAAGAAATATTGAAAATTTCCTTTTAGCATCAATTTCATGGGATTTTAAAATTACCCTAATGTATTATTGTTAATCTTCTATTTGAGTTGGAAACAAAAAGTATTGTAGAGAATTAATAGTTACCAAAACCAAATGTTATAGAAAAAGCATGACTTTTGCTAAACAAACTTGTAGGTCACTAACTCTACAGGTGCACTGGATAGTTAATAAGTTAATTTAATGAAACCAAAGAGATATAGTGATGCTCAAATTCTATTTGTCAAGCAGAATGTATTTTATTTGATGAGACTCATTTCCATCTTCATTAGGTGAAGTCAGAGGAAATAGGATAAGCTCTAAGAAACTATGTGCTACAAAGTGATTTTTTAAACTTCAAATCTAGGAAATGTTTACTGAAATAACAAAATGTAGTCTGAGAGTGAGGAGAATGCATGGCTACTGATGGAATCATTCCTTTTGTATATTTCATGTGAACATAGTCAATCCATAAATTGAGGCTAAAAAATAATAACTCCACCTACAATGGAAGGACATGTTTTTCCTGGCCTGCTGCGTGTCAGAAAGGAAAATAATAATTGCCCCAAATAACATGATGGTAAAACATTGTGAAAAAAGTGCCCAATAACACTAAATATTACTATGCATCAGCTAAGTGTTCTCATGTCTAGCAAAATTTATGAATGCTAGAATGATTCATGAAACCCTAAATTCTTTATTTTAGGTAACGAACTTATTGATCAAATAATTTGTACATTATTTGGTATGACACCAATGGTCTTCGCCATATTCAATAACCAAAAACCATTTTACACCACAGTTTCAAAACAAATTTTGCCTTCACTAATACCCCTTTTTAATTCTTTATTGAAAATGCAAGATAAAAATGAAAAATGAAGACTGGCACTGAAGAATGTTGCCACAGCCTGAATTTGTCATAGATAAAGGTTTCAAAAATAGAAAAACAAAGCTCAAGGAGCTTTTGAAAATATAGTTGGTGACAAATAATCTTATACTCAATTGCTGATGTGGGCTAAAATATATTCTGAAAAGAATCGTTTGGCTTTTATTGTTTAACAATCAGCTTTTCCATGTGGCTACAATTGGAATTTGAGATTTCTATCTTTTCCTACAGAAAAAATTAGTTGCTGCAGGACAGCAACATCATAGATTGTGAATAATTGGCTAGAAAGATTTTGGTTTAGTTTTCTATGAAAGTATCATAATCACCAAGTGTGTTATGAATGGTGTCATCTTTCATTAATCAATATGCATATTACAGTCATATCTCCATCTGTCTTAGTCAGTTCAGGCTGCTATAACAGATTATGATAGACTGGGTGACTCAGATGACAAACATTTATTTCTCAGAATTCTGGAGACTGAGGTGTACAAGCTCAAAGCACTGGCAAATTAGGTTTCTGCTGAGAGCTCTCTGCCGAGTTTGCAAGAGGTCTCTCTTCTTGCATTATGTCCTCGCGTTATATACTCACATGGCAGAGAGAGAAAGAGAAACGGAGGCAAGGATGGAAAGAGTGGAAGAGGGATTTTTATTCCTCTTTTTATTTTTAACCATAGTGTCTTCTCTCAATACAACCCTGAAAGCTGATTGTCCAAAGTACAAGAATTTACTTTATAAATATGATCAACATAAGTGATAAATGTGACAAATGACACGTTTGCTTGATATTAAACTTTATGTGGCATTGCCTGAAATACGACCATGGCTTTTGCTGCTATAGATATTTTGTCACATAATTTTAGGTATGAGTGAAATCATTTAGAGCAAGATGATTTAATGTAACTCATCATATGTAAATCACTTTAAAGGCATTAGTGAACATGGCTAAATTAAGTTTAATCATTTCAAAGGTTGTGTCATAATTCATCTACATGGATCATTTTTAAATATCATTTAAATATCATTCATTTAGGCTTTATTGACTTTATCAAGATATATACATTCCTATAGTATGGGCTACATGACACAACTTACTGAAGAGCTTAGGTATAGTTAGTTGATGTACTACATTTAGATTCCTCTCCTTCCTGATTACATTTTGGCTGGATTTTTGTATAGAATCTCTTCTTAACCAATGAGAGGTCTGTGGTGCTCTTAGAAGAAGTTGAAGAGGCCAGTGTCCCTTCTCATTCAGCCATATGAGGAAGCAGCAAGAACCTGTCTGGTAAGAGCCCTAGATTTTAACAATCTATCACATCATCTACTAGCTGTTAGGTCTTGGGTAGGTTGCCATCGTAGGTCAATGCCACCTCTCTGCCAAAGATGTCCTGGCCTAAATTACAGAATTTTCAATTATGATACTTTACATGGGGAAGGGAAATATGCATATGTAAAGAAGGGTACCCACCATACAATAAAGAGATTATTCCAGATTTTCTGGGTGGGTCCAGTCTAATCCCTGAAAAAATCTAAAAGCAGATCACTGTCTCAAGGTAAAGAAAGGAAAGGTGAAGGAAAAGGAGAGACCTGAGAAATTTGAGATCTGAGTCACCTCTGCTGACTCTCAAGATAAAGAGGGTAATGTATCAGGGAAAGCAGGTGATCTTTAGAGGACAGTAGCAACCCCTCACTAACCATGAGCAAGGAAACTGTGACCTCAGCCCTAGAGCTACATAGAATTGAATTCTGACAATGACTGAAGTGAGCATGGGAGAGGATTTTCCTTTAAAGCCTTCAGGTAAGAGTACAGGCCTGTTGACACCTTGATTGAGCCTGTGGAGTCTGGAGCAGAGTCCAGGTAAGCCTACGCAGACTTCTGACTTACAGAAATGTGAGATAATATATTTATATTGTTTTAAATCACCACATTTTGCTGGTTTGTGTTACAACAGTAGAAAATTGATATAGTTATTTAGCCTTTCCTGATTCAATTGCCTCTTCAAAAAACTGCCTTATCTTCCATTTGTTTTTTAAGAATTATGACACAGGTGGAATTTTCCTTGAAGTGTTTTATGATATAAAAGGAGAAGATAAACTGTGAAATATCATTAGCATGTATTTCATTTAATGGGAAAAAGAATATTGTGAATGTCTCTTTATACAATCCTTTCTTTCCTAAACTTCAACTTGGTGGGTCTCTTATATAGGCATAGGCAAAAAAAAAAAAATGATGAGGGCTAATTTGGAAAAGAAACATTTTTCTACTGTTATCTTGGAATTTAGAAAATAAATTATGTCATCTTCACTATTGTCCAATTATACTTGTAATTGAATCCTCATTATTCTCATCATATTCAAGGAAAATTCTACCTTCACATCTGTGAGTAGGATATAACCTCTGTATGTTTCAGACTCATTACATTAATTTCCTTTCACTTGTGGCTTAAATTAATTGGCTAGTCATATGTCTAGTGAAAGAAGGTCCCCAAAGATGAAGTGTAGTTGAAGGAAATCGAAAAATGAAAAGAAATATGATTGTACCTTCTACTTCCTGGAAACTGGTATAACAAAAATAAGCCTCACAGTAAGAAAACATGAAAACTGCTTCCAGTCAGCTTAAGTGAATCAGAAAATTCTGGTATCATTTTTAGCTTTGGGCTACCCATATTACCTATTAATTTGGAGAAAAAAGAACTCACCCTATTCCTAAATCTCTGTAGAGTAAATCTGTCTTTGCTAACCATAAGTTCAAACTCTAATGAATTTTGATTTTATCTGTTGCTTCTTATAACATTATTATGCAGTGTTGTGTCTCTTTACTGGAACTTCTCTTTTATTACCTGTCACAACTGTCACACAGATCACACAGCCTAATTCCCAACTCGAAGTAATCAGGAGCTTCATTTTGGAGTTGTGATTATCTGGATCACCTTTGGTGACCATTATAGATGCTTGAATTTATATACACAGTCTGGCGTATTTGGTTTCATCCAATTAAATGTACTTTTTTGGTATTTTTATAATTCTTCTGTTGCATACAATGTTCTTGTTTGTGATAGATAGTGTACAAGAATATTGTTTTTCCAGTATGTGAATGAATTTTATGACAACCTTAATTTTGCTATTTTTGTAATTACCTTGGTTGCTTTCAGCAATATCTGCCTTCAAAATTGTAATCAACAGAAGAATATCTTTCTGTGATAAAAAATTGGCTATGTCATTCTGCATTGCTCCATTTGATTGTTTTCTACTTTCCAACTAAAATGCATTTGTGTTATCTGGTCTATTGCTGAACTTTATAGTTTTTATAAAGTACTGCAAGAGACCTAGACTGTTCCTAGAACTACTATTAATTGTCTGTGGTTTTTAAGAATTCACTTAGCCTCCCTTTCTTTGTTTTTTTCACCTGGAATAAAAAGGTGAAAATGTCTCACATGCTTGTTGACCTTAAAATTGTCATTGATTTTCTCTGGCAGTGCAAAAGTGTTTCATGCAATCTATTTCTTTTTTCAAGAGAGAATGAAGAAAAACTTGACTTATTCAGTGTTCAGCAACTTTTCCCTTACCTCTCATGATCACAGTGATAATGCATTGATCAGCAATAAACATTAGGGATGTCACGATACCCAAGAACAGAGCCTGTAACCCAATTTCACTCAGGGCTGACTATAACCATGAGACAAACTGGTAAATCCCCATGTTTCCATACTTGGGCAACATTCTCAAAGACAACCAGCTTCTTGCTTATGGATTCTGAAAATCCACATATACATTAGATTCATTTACATCTACTAGGTAATGATCAAATAATACTTTGTGCTTAATAGAATACTGAATAATACTGAATTTTAAGGATTGAAATATAGCTATATGTCTAGTGAACTTCATAGAAATGCAAATACCAGGATAAGAATGTTCATTTTTATGCTCCTCAAAAAAACAGGAAATTTGCTTTCTATTGATTTTGTCTTACAAATGAACATGAATGCCTGGCATAAATTAATAATGCTATATTAAGCAAAAACTTTTCAGGAACTGCTAACTGAATTTACCCACACTGCTATGTAATGATGAGATCCAGGAATGGGAGACTTTTCCATGAAGAAAATAAAATAATAAAACAAATAAGCTAAGATCATTCACAATCTGAGTTTAACTTGCTCTTCTCATCTCATTTGCATCTCTCTACACATATTTTACATTCTCTTGTCACTATTATCAGTTCATGAATTCTATGGCTTCTTGAGTGTGCTATTAAAGTTTCTATTTAAATGAAATATCCTTCTTTGCTTGGTAAACCTCTCCTTCCATTCAACACTTATCTCTTCTATTCACTTCCCTGTGAGTGAATAATGTAGCATTATTTTCTATTTTAGCACTAAGTTTCTATTGGCAAGCCCAGGGCAGGTAACACATCTTAATACTCTCTGTAGCACCAGACACCTAGAAGAATGGTACTTCGTAAGGATTTGTTATTCCATTGCAATAAACACACTTGTTCATCCATTCAATTAGTACATACGTATGTTTGGAAAGATGAGGTAAGAATCAGATGATATTGGGAACTTGCATATCTACCAAAAGAGTTTGTGATTTCTCTTACAGAAATAGAAAGCCATATTGTTTTTTGAGCAGAGAAATAGTATAATGAAAGCATTTTCTTTTTGATAAGGAGATGATTCTAGATGCAGTACAAATGAACAGAAAGATGGAGATGTTCTCTAAGATTTAAAAAGCATAGCAGTAAATGAGATCAGTCTTAACAAGACTCCTTCCTCTCTGTTCCACACCAATATATATCTACCTCCTTCCCAGAAGCCCCATTCAGGAAGTCCAGTTCATGGCATGCTGGGAGTTGTAATCCAAAGCATCTGAGATATCAGTGGCACTGGACATGGGGTGGGGATGATGGCACCCATTCCTGCAGCCTGGTGATGCTTCCTGTAACAATAAGCACTGAGGATTTTAAGAAAGAGTTATAATACCTTCTTTCTTTCTTTTTTTTTTTTAAGATTTATTTATTTATTTATTTATACAAGCACTGGGTACAGTCAGAAGCGCGGGAGGGTGAGAGAATTCACTAGAGCCAGAGCGGAGAGCAGAGCAGGCAGAAGGACCGAAGTACACTGCTGAGGGGAGCAGCGGGCGGCAGGAGAGGTCTGCACGCCATGTGGGACCCTCCTTTGGTGGCCGGGGAGCAGCCGGGGATCGAACCAGCGCCCCAGCGCTGCAGAGACTGCGGGCAGCTTTGCAACCCAGCGCTCAACCACTGCGCCACCGGGGAGGCCCTATAATATCTTCTTTCAAGAAACATTCACTTTAGTCAAAAAATAAAACATCCCAAACTGCTGAATACATTTTAGAATATGATACCAGTGCCAAAAAAAAAGTCAAAAGAATGAAGTTTAGGTCAGGAAGAACTCCTAGGTAGGGCTGTGTTATGGTTTGAATGTTGTGTCTTCCTTAAATACATATAGTGATACCATAACCCCCAAGCTGATGAGGCATTTGGGAGGTGATAAGGCCACAGTTCTCATGAATGGGACTAGAGTCCTTATAACAAAGGCCCTAGAGAGACCTCTTGCCCCTTCTGCCACATGAGGTTATAGCTAAATGGTTCTGTCTATAAATCAGAGAGCAGAACCTTCAGTAGATATTGATGCTTTAATTTTGTACTTCACAGTCTCCAGAACTATGAGAAATTGGCGTTATTTATTAGTCATCCATCTGTGGTGTCACGTTATAGCAGCTCAGGTAGAGTAAGACAAGCTATCTGATGAAGACTTCTTTCAGAATGAGCTAATTTGAAGGGATTTTGATTTCTTGTGAATTTGTTATAAAGGTATATTTGCTGCAAATTGAAGCCTAAGTACAATCATCTTTATGAGGAATGTTCAAGATGGTTTGTACTCTGACGTGGAAGCAGAGAGTGTGGGTAGAGGAAATGGCAGTGTTTCTTGCATATTTGTAAGCTGCTAAAATTGTTGATAATTTCATGATTTTTATTTAATTTGCAAGGTTGAATTATGTTCTACATTAGCCTTGATGAAGACTCATTTTTTTTCATTCTCTATCTGTAGTATGGCCCTCAACCCTCTATGTTTTTAGTTAATTTTATATTGCATTGATTTTCTTTTTTTTAAAATAAGGAATCTTTTTTGTTAAAGATATATTTATTTATACAAGCACTGGGGTACAGGCCAGAGGTGTGGGAGGGTGAGAGAATTCACCAGAGACAGAGCAGGGAGCAGAACAGGCAGAAGGACCGAAATACACTGCTGAGGGGAGCAGCGAGCAAGACAGGAGAGGTCTGCTGCGCCATGTGGGAATCTCCCTGGCTGGCTGGGAAACGAACCTGTGCTGCAGAGGCTGCGGACAGCTTCACAGCACTGCTCTCAACTCACTTATATTGCATTGATTTTCTTTCAAAATATGGAAAGTTTTCATCTTTGGAAAGTAGACTCCATTCAAATATGATGATTGCATTTGGGAAATGTAACTGAACTGTATAGAGAAAGTCATCCAAAATATATTCAAAGTCAAACATATTTCTAGATAAAAAGCAAATTATGTGCTGGTGTGTTTAACTGTACATAAATGTACATTCTCAGGGAATTATTTTTTGGAAACAATGTAGAAATTTGATGGCCTCAGTATCAACCATATGATATGTTTCAAAGAGTGTTTCAAAGATAATCCTGATTCAAAATATATCTCCCTTACCTGCCACACTTGTTTGGAGTTGAGGCTTGAAAAGTCAAGGTACAATTGTCTATTTTTTTTTTTTTTACCATTTTAGGTACAAAAGAAATCATCTTGTACTTATCTGTGTTCTTCTCAGACTGGAGGTATAATCAAAACAACATCAGATGGGTTAGCAAGGGAAAAATAATTTAATAAATTACATATGAAGAATTTATATGATTGTAAATTCAAAAGAACAATGAATAGAGCAGACCAGAAATATTTATTTTGTGTTTTGGGACGTGGGGCATCAAAGATAAAGAGGGGAATACTTTACATCATAGACAAGGGTGTGATGACCCCATCCTTACAGAGACTAAAAGAGGAGAGTCATATGTTTACTGATAAACATAGAACTGGATGAGACATCTAAACTAAAATCTTTTAGATTATAAAGAGAAGACCAGTCATTGTTTCTTCCACTAGGAAAAGGACAAAAGCTTAGGACATAGTGTTCTCTTTTTTGATTAAGAGAGGCCAGGGACAGTGAAAGTCTTACACAAAGACTGAAGTTTCTTCTAGCCTTCTGTGGCCTTACTGCCTCAAAGCAAAAACAATCTGCATTCTTTAAGGAATGGTAATAGACCACCTGAGGCTCACAAGGACTTGATTGACCTCAAAGTCTTACACCACACCAGATTATTCTGGGCCTATTGAAAGAAAACTGCCCCTTTTGCAGGGACTGACCCCACAACAGATTGGTTTAAAATGATAAGGCTTCATCAAATGATTCTCCATTTTTTCTGTTTATACTCACCTGGTCATCAAATATTCAGTGACATACTATATATCTTGCATGAACCACAGCTTCATCCTTTATGAGGTAAAATTATATATGGACAATATATTTATTGCTTGTTGGTATTGCCTAATTTTTTTTCGAGAAGTAAGACAGCAGTATGAGTCACTGCATCCTGAGCTTTTAAAAGTTGCAGATATCAGTCAAGAATAGAGGGAAAAAACAATCTAGACGTTCACTGAAGCTTGACCTAAAAATAAATGAGAGCATTACATTGGAATATCAATGGCTAGCTTAACATTTCAGCTCTTCAATAATAAATGGGGAGAGTGCTGTAAACCCAAGCAGCTGGGGGTGGGGGGGAGAGGACCCACTCTTCTGTTGGCTCAGTGGTTTATTAATGTTGTTTAAATTATTTCCTTTGTTGTTAATCTCTCTTCTGAGTTTGATAAGCATGTGGAGATGTGTAAGCATACACAGAGTGGAAATCACTGAATGAGGGCATCTGGGATGATTGTGAAGTTGGTAACCTGTATTGCAAGAGGCTTGAACATTAAAGAGCTTTAAGTATATTGATCACATAAGAAATAGTGACATTATTTATACAAGGAAGAAACTTTAGGAAGTAGTTTGACTAAAGTAAGAACTTTATTAAAAGGAAAATACAGAATTTTCCTGTTGTGTAGTGGAGATGACAGTGATGGGGGAACTTCTTGAAGACACAGACCTTATCTGGCTTCTTTAATAATGTATACTTGCTACCTGGCATATAACAAATAAGATTAGGAACATACAAAGTTTAGGAGGTCTTCAACTTAACTGAAACTTTGTCCATACTTTCAAGACAGTGAACTGTTACCTAAATGTTGAAGATTGGCAAAAACTATTTAGTCTACCCATTAAATATCTTACAACCTAGCCCTTCTTTGTAATCCCCACCACTGCAAATGTAGTTAAATTTTTCATAATGTCTCACCTGGCCATTTGCAACAATCCTCCATGAATATAGGTTACACAAAAGCAAGGATTTTTGTAAGTATCTTTTACTGCTGAATCCTCAGAGCTCAGAACAGTGCCAAACACATAGTATGATTTCTGTTACTATCTTGTCCAGTTATTAAAAAAATTGTTTAACTGAACACTTATGACATACTGGGCCCTGAGGTTAAGGAGATGGATAAACAGTGAAAACAACTTAGGCAATACCCCTGCCCACTATATTTTAGTAATGTTACAAATATAAATAAACATGACTATGCATCATATTTTCAGGTAGCAGATAAATTCTAGGAATAAAAGGATGGCAGAGTATAGAGATAGAATGTTATGGGGGAGATGGTTATTTTAGACAGTTTTCAGTTTTATTGCCTCGGGAGCTTGAGCAAAGAAGCAAGTCATGGGAAGATAGGGAGAAAGATCATTTTAGGGAAAGGGAACAGCCAGTGCAAATGCATTTGAGTGGGAACAAAGCTGATATGTTTAGAGCAGAGTGAAAAAAGCAGATTGTTAAGAGTTGTGGTTTGAAGTAGCTTTGTTGAATAAATGCCTGAATAACAGGCATGCCAGCAGCTTATTTAACTTTGTTGTCCCTCTATATCAAGGCCACAATGGCCACCAGATGTTAACCTAAGTGAAGATGCTGGAATTCATTACAGGAAATGTGTTTCACAGGAATTTAATCAGACTAACAAAAAAATAACCGCCTCTGTTCTTGCTAAGCTGTGCCAAATAAGTCCATCTGTATCTCTGGACCTCTCCTTAATGATTGAAGAAAAAAAAAATTACAGGACACTAAAAATTCCCCCGACTCTATTATACAGTCTATTTGAAGCACTAAGGAAGAGGTGGCAGAACTAGAAAAGAAATTAAAGTGAAATTTTAGGGATAAGAAAATCATGAAAAACTGCCCTTGTTTTTCATATTCGTTCCTTTAGCTCACAAAAGCTCCAAAAAGCACTAGTAAGCCCTATGAAAAAAAAGTAGAATCTCCTATGGACCAATACTGAACCCCACATCAGGGTAAATGGTGGCATTCATAAGCCTACAAAGTTAAAGGAGATATTGTAAATTAGCTAGAAGTTAAACCAATATTCTCTATATATCAGTAAGTTTACAGAAAGGAGAACAACCCGTGAGGTGTGATTATATTCAGAATCTTATGAAGCAAAGCAAGAACTGTGTATTCAAGTAGGAAGTAATCAGTGTTCCACATTCTGTAATCACTCAAGCAAAACTCTTATTTTCAGGGGAAATTAAGCATATATATATTTGAGGGAAGGATGTGACTTTGCTCTATAGAACCATGCTCAGTACATGACAAAATAATATTACACTTAGCTGCTCAGATTAGAATTTACTTAATAAAAATAATAATAAACTACTTAAATTCTGAAAGCTTCCTACCCCTACTACTCCAAACCCAACAATTGAGAGAAACATTAGCAAATACAGAAAATTTATATTGAGATAAGGCCAGTCTTGCTAATTCTAAAGCTTTAGCAACTGATTAAAACTAGCATTAAAAAGACAGATTTTTAAACCTACTACTGAAAAATAATTTTGAATCAGCCCTATGCTGTTTTAAATTCAAGAAGGGTGCCTCTCCTTTGACATCATTTGGCGAAACGCTTCAGTAAGTATAGAAAGAGTAGCCCTTTTGTTTTTAATCATCGGTGATGAAATTCGCCATCACAAGCATCAGTTGTTATCTAGGTTAACCAATTATTTAGTACATCAGTCTACAAGACTGTGATGAGTTATCCATAGGTCAAAATAGGAAGAAGGGTTTGGTAGTCCAGATTATTTTACAAGCCTCAATGAGATTGCATTCATCATATCATCCACTCATTCATCAAATATATAAGCTTCTACTATGTGTCAATCACACTGTTTACATACACACACATATTTGTTTGTTTCACATTTTTTAAAAGATTTATTTATTTATGCATACAAGAACTGGGGCACAGGCCAGATGTGCAGAGGGTGAGAGGATTCACCAGAGACAAGAGCGGGGAGCAAAACAGGTGGATTGACTGAACTACACTGCAGAGGGGAGCAGCGGGTGAGACAGGAGAGATCTGGTGTGCAAGGTGGGTCACCTCCCTGGCAGAGGATTGAACTCAAACTGCAGTAGCTGTGGAATTCTTCATAGTGCTGATGCTTAACCCCTTGTGCCACCAGGGAGGCCTCTGTTTCTTTTCTTTTTTTTTTTTTTTTGTTTTGTTTTTTTACATCATTGTTCATTTTAATTTATTTTTTTAAATAATAAATTTTATTTTTATATTCCCCATACAATTGCAGCCCCCCCATTCTGACCCCAATCCCTCCCCTCCCGCCCCCGCCCCCCTAAAAGTGTCTCTGGTTCATAGTTTTTTGTAGATTTTGATTTTCACTTTCTTATAGTTATTCATTTTCCTGGTCCCTTATTTAAGTTTTCTAGATTCCTGCTATGAGTGAGACCATCCGGTATTTTTCTTTTTCTTTTTCTTTTTGTTTCTTTTGTTTCAGGAAAACAAAACACCTTGACCTGGTTCTAGATACTCAAGATCTGGTACACAGTAGTTGCTAGATAAATATTTGCCTACTTAAGGAGTGAAAGAAAAGGTTCTTCTCATTCTAGTTTATAGTCTTAGACATCTGTCATCACTAGTATGAAGGCAAATGTATAGTAAGAGTATGTATAATATGGACATAGATAGTAGAATTAAAGGTTGGATACTTCTAATTCTAAATTTCTATGATACTATGTCAAAAGATTAGTAGCCAAACATATATTTCATCTGCTGGTCAGTAGAAAATAAGTTCTTATGGAACAAGAGTAAGTTTATACTTGGAAAAAATTATTTAAAAAATGTGGAGACAAAAAGTTGATTAACATATGAATTCTTTTTTATATATTTTTATTTTTTAATCTGTTGATTTTATTTTATTTTATTTATTTTTATTTTATCTGTATTTTTATTTAAATATTGTATTTTATATAATTCTTACATCTTTTTTTCATCATTGCACAATTTATGCATTTTCATTTTGGTTATATTCCCCATACAATTGCACCTCCCCTTATTTTGACTCTATTCCTTCCTTTCCCCGTAAATTCTTTTTTTCAAAGATTTCTTTATTTATACAAGAACTGGGGTACAGGCCAGATGTGTGGGAGAGGACTAAATACAGGCAGACTGACGAAATACACTGCTGAGGGGAGCAGCGGGCGAGACAGGAGAAATCTGCCGCACAGTGTGGGATTCTCGCTGGCCGGCTGGGATGGAACCTGCACTGCAGAGGCTGTGGACACGTGCTGCAGAGGCTGTGGACAGCATCACAGTGCAGTGCTCAACCCGCTTCAGAAGCTGCGGACAGCATCACAGTGCGGCACTCAACCTTCTGCGCCATCAGGGAGGCCCTGAATTCTTTTTGAAGGAAGCAGAGTCCTAAGAGCTGTTGGAAAGATGAGAGTATGACTTTGGCTGATTTTTTTTTCTGCCCACCTGTTTCTACTTGTTGGGGTTGTTGGGGCCCCAGTATTAGCCACAGCTTTAGGTGTATGAGTCTAACATTCAGGAAATATTTTCTTCTTAGATACTTTGACTCAAATAAGGTACTCAAAACTGATGGCAGATAATATTACAGGAAGGCAGAGAGCCTTTCTGTAATTATGGGTAACTGAGAGAATACAAGTAGTTTGTTTTGGCTTAATTATTACCACTTAAATTAGAAAGACAATGCCACTATGTAACTGTGATCACTTTTGAAGACTTAGATTCCTCATTGTTAAAATGAGGCATTCTTCATCTGATGCCTAGTTTTTCCCTGGTCTCTAATTTTGTGTTTCTGGCATTTGCCAAGCTTAAATCTTATTCCTTTATATTTTATAAGTAGAAATTTTATGGTTCCTCACCTACTCCAAATACCTCCTTATAAACATCAGTCCCCACTATCACTGCAACCCAAGAAACATCTTTTGTTTTTGAGATAATAAACTACTTTTAATATAGAGATGAGATTTCTAAAATCAAACTTACTGGAACATTACTGAGTCACTGCTAATCTTTTCTGGAAGTGAGTGGTACATAAATAATAAATATGACATGAAAATTAAACAGCATGTTTAAAAGACCATCTAAACAAAACTGTTTAACAAGGTTTTGAAGCAGAGAAAGCAGAGCCATCACAATTTCTCACCCTGAGGAGTACATTTAGTAGACTGGGCCAAATGGTATTCCAGCTTGATCAAACTGGTAAGAATGCTTAGGGTCACAGAGCCTCATCAAGAAATAATGCAGGGCCTCCCTAGTGGTGCAGGCAGTTGAGCACCACACTGTGAAGCTGTCCGCAGCCTCTGCAGTGCGGGTTCCATCCCAGCTGGCTGGTGAGAATCCCACATGGCATGGCAGACCTCTCCTGTCTCGCCCACTGTTCCCCTCAGCAGTGTGTTTCATCAGTCTGCCTGTTCTGTTCCCCGCTCTGTCTCTGGTGAATCCTCTCACCCTCCCGCGCCTCTGGCCTGTACCCCAGCAGTTGTATAAATAAAAAATAAATCTTTAAAAAAATAATGCTACTTCGGCTACTTTGTTAGGTACACAAAGTGGAGAGATGGCTTTTGCTGGGAGAAAGACAGCTAGACAGAGTGGTAGTGACAGTCATGGTAGAATTAATGATGCTACTGTCCTTTAATTCAACTGCATTATGACCCAGCCCTGAATAAAGTATTTTACATGAGTTTTCATATTTATTCCTCATATTCACTCTATGCAGTTGGTTGTTTTACACCATATAACGAGGAAACTGAGGCTTAGAAACTGAATTTAATGTTCCAATGTCACACAGCCTGTATGTGTCATAAAGAGCTTTCTAAAAGAGCTGTCTTCAACACTAGAGTGTCTGTACTTAATATTCCAGGGATAGGTGTCTAGCTTTGCATGTTTTAAAAATGCTGTTGCTGGCATATGACAGCATACTCTTTGTTCACACTTCTTTACCTGAGCTCCGTGCTCACACCTCCATTTTGCCAACATGACTTGTGCCAGGCTATAATTCATTAAGTAAAGCGCATCTTTCAAGTGTTCCATTTTTGTTTCCTTAATGGAGTCTTGAGTGTCACATAGTGCACCTGTGAGATTCAACTCAAAAAGCAGCTTACGTTGTCAATAACAGTCTTCTTAGTTTGCAACCATTTTTCAATTTGGTGATGTCCATTAAAAAAATTAGAAAGATGCAGGAATTAATTAGGAAATTCTCCTATCCTCAAAGAAGCTTACTATCTAGTAGTGCCTTCCATGTGTTTTTTGAAATTTTAATATCTCTTGCAACATTGGATCTTTGAAATAATGGATATCCCATTAATTAATTAATATATTTAAAGCATTTATTGACTGGAGACAACTTATTTAATGTTTTTTTTTTTTAACCCAGAAGAAACCAAATTGACTGGATCACAGATCTTTTCTTTCCTTCATTTCTCTCTCACTCTCTGTCACACACACACACACACATACACACATGCACGCACGCACTAACACTAACACTTTATAAGATGTAGTCTCACAAGCAAAAGTTGGCAATGCCAGTCTAGTCCATTGCAGAAAAAATAGGTAAAATAAGCCTATGCATTGCAGTTTCTTCTTTACCTGACATCATACTGGGGACAAGCTTAGTTTACACCTGGATCCTTCTTAGAGCATCATTATAGAATGGTTTGAGACAACATTGTTACAGAATAATTCCATTTTTCGATCTTCTAAAGGAATATTTATATTTCAAGGTAAGCCTGCTAAACTCCTATTTCAAAATTATAATTAGACCACTTTCATCTATCTACTATATATTACTAGTATTAACAAGGCAAGAGCTAGTTCTACTTTAAAAATTATGAATCACACTTACACCAATTCAGAATTCCTAAACGAAATTACTAATCAGTTTTAGCTCTGACACTTAAATTTATCAGTGTTGTTGTGGATAATTTGATTTCCAAGTTAATTTAGTCATTAGAATTTTTTCACAATATTTAGATATTATTTGAGTATTGCACAGTGTGAATAGCATCAAATGACTTGAATGTTGTCTTAGTGCACCAGACTGGTGCAGTGACCTACAGATTTATCTTAATGGCTTTTGTCAGTCCTGTTCTAACACTTTGAGGTTGCAGTTTTATATTCTTTGTCAAGAATCAGGGTTTTGCACTCTTTGCACTCTTCTAGATAGTTAAACACCCAGAATTTCTTCCATTGGCAGTTTAAATATATTTCCAATTTCAGATGAAATTCTCTAAACAGAAGGCACCTAGGCATTTTTCCAATTATGATTTTATCAGTCCAGGTTACCAAAATGAATTAAGTATTTTGTACAATCAACAATTCTTCAGTGGAATGTGATTTCTAGCTTCAGAATCTCAGAAGGAAGAAGAGATTACAATTTAGTGTGTTTCCAGAGGTATCCTGTGCAACCTGATATCATATGCTGCCTTTTTGTTGGTGGTGGTGTTATTCATAATTGTGTGGATCAATAATAAATTAGCATGAAACAGCAATTTTAATCATAGCAGTGGGCATGTCCTCAAGGTCAGTTTAAATGATTTATGACTGAGAAAATTAGTATAGATTTTATGATTTGTTTATCTAGATGTCTTTCATGCACAGGAACTAAGAATTCCTTGGGTTTTTTCAAGGTACTCAATATTCTAATTACCAGAAAATATCATCTCTTGAAAGTCATTTGCAATGAAAAGCTACAGTGATATATATCCTGTCCTTTTGTATCCATTCGTCTGTTTATTCATTCATCAACATGTACTGAGTTCCTATTTGGTACCAACTACTGCAGTAGGCAAGGAGACTGTAAGTTGACTAGAACACAGAACCTTAATTCAATGTTTAGTGCATAAGAGGAACCTGTAACTGAAAAAAAAATGATGAACTGTCTAAAGTACTTTAGTAGAGATGAATTACATGCTGTAAAAACACAGAGGCAGGAGCAAAACGGAGCTTGAATCCAAGTAGAGGAAATTCTAGGAACCAAGCATCACCAAATTTAAAGTAGAATAGATTATAGGGGGCTATGTGGAGCAGAGATGTACTTCATCTTTATTATCCCCACTAAAAGGAAGTCATTTCATCAATCATACTAAGACTATATTCTAGAAATTGAAGTGCTAAGTATAGCTGTATCACTCAAATACTTTTTTGAGTACATCAATTCCTACATGACAACAAAATAAAATTATGTCCAATTGACATGGGCACAGACTCATAACAATGTTAGTTTTAATATATTGATTAGGTGTATTCAGATCTCATAACTATTAGAAAGAGTTGAAATTTGCCCTATACACAATAAAAGAAATGAATTAATTTACATTTAGTTCTAAACAATGCAGTTTAATTTTATCAAAAATTAATTTAACTTTTAATTCCTCACCTATATGATCCATTATATTGTTAGAGAGTCACATTTCCACTGGGTCAGCAGTAGCATGAATCAAATTGTAGAATACCAATCCTAAATTAGTGTTTATAAACTCCTATTTGCTTTAATAGAAATGTAAAATAAAAGCATTATAAATGCCTGGTTCATAATTGCTGAAGGTAAGATAAACTCAATTTGGGGGGCCTTCCTGGTAGCTCAAAGGTTAAGTCTCAGCACTATGAAGTTATCACCAGCCACTGCAGCATGTGTTCAATCCCTGGCCAGGGAGCTGACCCACATGGCACAGCAGACCTCTCCTGTCTCAACTGCTGCTCCCCTAAGCAGTGCATTTCAGTCAGTCTGCCTGTTCTGCTCCCCACTCTATCTCTGGTGAATTCTCTCACCCCCCCACCACCTCTGGCCTACACCCCAGTTCTTGGATTCATAAATAAACAAGATAAATCTTTTAAAAATGATAACTCAATTCAAAATCTATATACATTTTTCTCATCAGTTCTTTCAAAATAAAAATTTATGCCAGCTTAAAGACATCATCCAAATTAATTACTACAACCAAATTTCCATTATAGAACTCTAAATCTTCCATTCAAATGCTTTGGGTATTACACCTGACTGAACCAAATGTGCAGTGATCACATTCATGATAATTGAATACAAGAATAATTGCTCAGATTCTGTTCAGTCATAATTGCAAGTAACCAAGGGGAGAGCCCTGAGGAATTCATAATCAGCAAGAGGGGTTTTGACACAGGATCACCAAATGAAATATTTTTCACAAAATTGAGGGGGAGGTCTTGGCATCTAGAGCAACAGAGAAGTGAAAAAAGAAACATTAGAAAATAAGTTGAAGGGGCCTCCCCGGTGGCGCAGCGGTTGAGCGCTGGGTTGCGAAGCTGCCCGCAGCCTCCGTGGCGCCGGTTCGATCCCCGGCTGCTCCCCGGCCACCGGAGGAGGGTCCCACATGGCGCGCAGACCTCCCCTGCCGCCCGCTGCTCCCCTCAGCAGTGTACTTTGGTCCTTCTGCCTGCTCTGCTCCCCGCTCTGGCTCTGGTGAATTCTCTCACCCTCCCGCGCTTCTGACTGTACCCAGTGCTTGTATAAACAAAAATAAAAATAAATCTTTAAAAAAAAAAAAAAAAGAAAATAAGTTGAGGGCCTCCCTGGTGGCACAGGCGGTTGAACGCCACACTGTGAAGCTGTCCGCAGCCTCTGCAGCGTAGTTTGATCCCGGCCGGCCAGCGAGAATCCCACAGGGCGCGCAGACATCTCCTGTCTCGCCCTCTGCTCCCCTCAGCAGTGTTTTTCTTCAGTCTGCCTGTTCTGTTCACCACTCTCTCTCTGGTGAATCCTCTCACCCTCCCGCTCATCTGGCCTGTACCCCAGTTCTTGTATAAATAAATAACTCTTAAAAAAAAAAGAAAAGAAAAGAAGTTGAAGGAAGAGAAGTTGATAGAAAAATAACATGTGCATAGGTCTTTTTTTTTTACTATAGACTTTAAGCTGTAGTATTAAGAGCTAAACCAATTAGTATAATAGAAGCTCAGATATCGTCAGTCACTCTGTCACTCTTTACAATATTTATTGATTAAAACTTTCAGCTTCCTAAGCATCCATCAATAATTTTGAATGGATAAAGATGTGGTGTGTGTGAGTGTATGTGTAGTATTCATATATTTATGCATACATACAGATAGATACACACACATTCATACTACAAAGCCATAAAGAATGAAATTTTGCCATTTGCACCAACATGGATAGACCTTGGAGGTATTGTAATAAATGAAATAAGTCAATTAAGACAAATACTCTATGATTTCACTTATATGTGGAATCTAAAATCCAAAACAAAACTCATAGATACAGAGAACAGAACAGAGGTTACCAGACGGGAGGACATTGGATGTGGGAGAAATGGGTGAAGGGGATCAAAAGGCACAAATTTCCAGTTATAAAATAATTAAGTCACAGTGATGTAGTATACAACTAGGGTTCCATAGGCAATAATATTTTATTGGAAATTTGGAAAACTTCTCAGAATAGATAAGAACTAGACAATTATGATGATCATTTCACATTATGTACAAGTATGGAACCATTATATTGTACACCTGAAACTAATATAATTTTTGTATGTCAATTGTCCTTCAATACACAAAAAGAAGTGACTGTTACTGGCATTCAAGATAATGTGTCTTTACTGGTCCAGCCCCTATCAAATAGTATGGAGGTTTCTCAAAATATTAAAGATGGATCTGCCATATGACCCAACAATTTCATTCCTTGATGTTTACCCAAAGAATGCAAAAATACTAATTTGAAGGGATGTATGCACTTCTCTGTTCATTGCAGCACTATTTCCAATAACCAAGTTATAGAAATGGTCTAAGTGCCCAAGAACAGAAGAGCTGATTAAGAAGATGTGGTGTATGTACATGATGGATTAAATACTACTCAGTTATAAAAAAAAAATCAGATAAACTCTTGCTACTTGTGACAACATGGATAGAAATGGAGGGATTTATGCTAAGTGAAATGAGTCAGAAGGGGAAAGACAAATAGCAGATGAGTTTACTCATGTGGAATATAGAGAAATAAAGCAAAAGAACTGACAAAACTAAACCAAACAAATTTTAAAAATGTGACTGCAGGCTTGAGACTACTAGTGGGGGAAGGTGGAGCTTGGGAGCAAAGGTGGAAAGGAGTCCAGTGCCAGTGGACAATGGTGGAGAATCCAGGGTGCTTTGGTGGTGAGTGTGGTGAGGGAACATACATCTGAAGAAGCGTGCATCTATTCCACTACATCATATACTTGTGTTGTAAACTAATATTACCTCAAAAAAAGTTAGAGGAAAAAAAGAGAGGCAGTATAGCTATACAAAAAAACAAAATAGAGGGCCTCCCTGATGGTGCAAGGAGTTAAGTTTCAGCACTATGAAGGTATCCACAGCCACTGCAGCACAAATTCAATCCCTGGCCAGGGAGCTAACCCATTTAGTTAGCAGCAGACCTCTCCTGTCTCGCCCACTGCTCCCCTCAGCATTTCAGTAGATCTGCCTGTTCTGTTCCCCACTCTGTCTCTGGTGAATCCTCTCAGCCCCCGCAACTCTGGCCTGTACCCCAGTCCTTGTATTCATAAATAAATAATTTTTTTTAAAAAGAACAGAATAGAATAGCTTTGATCAGTTAGCTTAAGATCACTTGTGCCCTTTGTGGACAAAGTAGTGCATTTCATTGAAGATTCTGGTTATTTAGAGAGTTATAGGGAATAGATGCAGTGTTCATCCACATCTGGCAAGTACAGAGTGGAAGTAAACTTTCCCAAAAAGTTAAATGTTGCTCTTGCTATGACCTTTCACTATAAACCATTTTGTGGGGCCTCCGGGACATTAAGGTTGTAAGGAATATTCACAAAAACCTGAATTTTGCAAAGGATTTGTTATGGTCCTTTGAGAATGCCACAGATCAAACTCACCAACTTGGTAATATTCACTCAATCTTTGTACTTGCTGTTCATCCTGCCTGGAACTCTTCCTTCCAATGACTCCCTCCCTCACATCATTTCAGTTTCTGTTCATATATCATCAACTCGAGGGTAACTCTCTAGCTCCTTCCCTAAATAGCAGCTTTTCTCAGCAGCTTTTTCCTGTTTTATTGTTCATATGGATTTTACTACTTGAAATTCTATTGCATACTTCTTGGTTTATTTTCTGTCTCCCCACTAACATGTGAACTCTTTGGAGGCATGGAATTTATCTATTTGATTCATTGCTATATCTCATTGTCTAGAATATGCCCTGTGGGTATGTTCTCAATAGCTATTGATATGATCAATTTAAAATTGATTATATTTGTTGATTAGATTATTTCAACATAATGGGCCATATTTGATTTCCATTTGGATGAGCACAGAGCAGCTAAATTTTGATGGGTGGTGAGTGTAGACGAAGGATCCAACCATGGAATTAATGTCTAGATCAGGATCATCAGGGTAGAAGACTCATTATGATGTTTTTTGATTCCTAGAGACCTGTGTGATGACATTTAGAACTATTCCATGTAAATGGAAAATGGCAATCAGAAGAGAGGTTATAGCAGAGCTCATGGAAGTAGAGGATCATAAATGTAGACAGGTAAATGGATTAAGGGGAAGAAAAGACAGGCCCAAACATTGGTAAATAGAGCACCCACCTTTATAGCAGAGCTTTCATAAGGATGAAGCTTACTCAGTGCCTAGTACTGTAATAGTACTAGCTTGTAATAGTACTAGCTTGGGAAATACTGTTCTTTTCTCTTTTTTTTTTTTTTTTTTTTTAATAGAGGCATGCTTATTTATTTATTTATTTATTTATTTATTTGTTTTATACATGCACTGGGTACAGTCAGAAGCACGGGAGGGTGAGAGAATTCACCAGATCCAGAGCGGGGAGCAGAGCAGGCAAAAGGACCGAAGTACACTGCTGAGGGGAGCAGCGGGCAGCAGGAGAGGTCTGTGCGCCATGTGGGACCCTATTCCGGTGGCCGGGGAGCAGCCAGGGGATGGAACCGGCGGGCAGCTTCGCCAACTTCGCAACCCAGCGCTCAACCGCTGCGCCACCGGGGAGGCCCTACTGTTCTTTTCTTAATAGTGCTATATTTTGATAGCATTGCCTGTGCCCCAGTAATATCATTTAAACCCTTATAAGAAGATGAAAACTAATCATATTGTATGGAGCTCTCTCTTCAGTTGCAAGGGTCTATCACAGTACATTAGAGTACAGAAAATGTTTTACATGCCACTCTGGCTGATACTCACTTGCATAAACAGTATTTGAACCGGAGATATAACTGGCAAAGAAAGAGGTTGCTCTATTAACTCATGGTAACAGCATACCATACCACTCATCACACTTTTGCTGGGACTCTGATATGTATTTGTAGAGTTCAGTACATTCAATCTGGTGCCCAGCTTGTCCTAATGTTCAGGAGCCTCCTTACTCTGGCATTTTTCATTACATAAGTTTTAGAATTTAACTTTTATTTAGTGAGGTACAGCTTCTTTGTTTCTTGTTATATTCAACTTTTTAAATATTAAATTCCAATCTCAGTTCAATAAAACCTAATACAAATGCTTTTTAAAAAAGGAACAGGGGGTGTCCCCACTGGTGGAGCAGGGTTTAAGACGCAACCTATGAAGCTGTTCATAGCCACTCTACCGTGAGTTCGATCCCCAGGCAAGGAGCTACCCGCATGGTGCAGCAGACCTCTCCTGACTTGCCCGCTGCTCCCCTCAGCAGTGTATTTCAGTCAGTCTGCCTGTTCTGTTCCCCACTCTGTCTCTGGTGAATCCTCTCACCCCCCACACATCTGGCCTGTCCCCCTGTTCTTGTATGCATAAATAAATCAATCCTTTAAAAAATTATTGAAAAAAAGGAAAAGGGAACAGGTTACCAAGTAACACAGAATTGTGCAGTATAATGCTGTCTTTTTGGCTTTTTATTTTGAGATAATAATGATTTACATGAAGTTACAAAAAGAAGTACAGGGGGTGCTATGTATTATTCACCTAGCTTTCCTCAATGGAAACAATTTGTATAACTATGATATAATATCAAAACTAGGAAAATATATAATACTGCTTTCAGATGATTTTTGTTCCCTGCCTGTCCCTGCTGTTTTTGCATAAGAAACTAAGACATATTAGGCTTTTGATGTTGAATTTCACTGCTATTTATAAGCTTTACATCAGAAAATCAACCACAAATACTTTCAATCCTCTCTCTGATTGCATTTTCATCTGACATTTCTGGTATAGAGTGACCTGGGATTCAAACAGGTTATGCCTGCTTGATGGACATCTGGCAGTAGGAACCTCAAATGTTCCAAGTTCTACACCTAGAGTTATGTTCCAAGTTCTACACCTAGAGTTAGTTTTAGAATTTTTAGAGTTTTCTCTTTGTATTGCACCAGCCCAGTCTTTGCTAATTAACCCTCATGATTTGGGTGGATCGTAACCTATCTGTACCTCAGTTTCCTCATAATTTATCCATTTGTCTCAAAATTATTGTGAAGCACAGATGAGGTAGCCTAAGAAAAGGCACTTGGAGATGTAGAAAAGTGTCATATGTGTGCTAAATCCTCTAGTTTCGTATATTATTTATATATTGGTTTGGGTTCTGAATCAACCACTTTCTGGAGTTCCTACTTTGTGATTCTCAAATCCAGGTGCCATTGTTGTCATACAGGTTCAAAATATCAAGTGAGAAGGCAACTGAGTATGTACTATTGTTTTAGTGTTTAGCATATACCAAGAACTTTCTTGGATGACTTACTGTGGGCTGCCTGATTTAATCTGTAAGATCACACTGTGAGGTAAGTAATAAAATCCCTGGTTTTATTTGATCAGAAAGTTAAAACTCATAGTTGTTAATAACTTACTGAAAGTCGCTTTGGTGTTCAGAATAAGAGTTAAAATTCAAACTAAGTTTGTCTTCTTTCAGAACCTGTTGTATCTTCCAGATCGTGCTGCTTTTTGAGGAGCAATGTCTCTGGAGAGTAACATCTCAGAGGGCATAGATATGTTCGGTCTAGAGTAGCGCTTACGAAATTTTGTGGAAATGAATTTGAAGGATTTGTTTCATAAATTGGCATGTATGCAAATACAGATAGCATGTAGAGATATAAATCATTTCAGTTTGCAGCTGTGTTTTGTTTATAAGCCCACTCTATTTTCTGAAAGCCCTAGGAAAAATGTGTTAGAACATCCAGTTGCATTCTCAGTTAAAGTTCTGGTTGATTTAGATTTCTTTTATTTCCAAAAGAAATATTTTTCATGTGATTTAAGTATTTGGAAAAAAGTTATTCATTCAATAAGGCAATATACAGAACAACATTTCAGAACAACATGAATTTAATATTCAGACACCCCTTGGTCAACAGAGCTGTCTGTCCATAGCCAAGATGTTGCAGAGTGTTATTGACAGGAGGTAGCACCTGGTGAGCCATGTGCTGAGGCAGAGGCAGAGAGAAGGTAGATGTGAGGAAAATTGAAGACATAAAGGAGCCATGATAAATGATAACTTTCAAATCACTGTCAGGCTGAGATCTTGGAATCACTGTCTTACGGTCTTAATCCACTCTGGCTTCTATACCAAAGCACCACAGGCAATGCTCAGTGCCTTGAACATAATTATGATTTAATGTAAGGATCTAACTTGATTGTTTTACATGTGAATATTTATTTTTCTCAATACCATTTGTTGAAAAGACTGATCGTTCCTTACTAAGTGGTCTTGGCACCCTTATCAAAAATCATTTGACCATATATATGAGTTTGTTTCTGAGTTCTTGATTACTTCCCATTGGTCTACAAGTTTAAGTCCGTATCACAATATCTTGATTACTCTGTAACTTTATCTAACGTCCCCTTAAACCATGTTCTGTTGACGTTTTCCGTTCTTAAGTTTACTCATGAGGTTTATTTCTCCAGGGAAATAAAAAGTTAGCATCCCTAGGAAATAGTTGATCATTCGTGATGCTCCACGCTTGTGTAGTTAGGCGGAGACCAGAGGCAGGTCGTCAAACTGCTTCTTTTCAGAGTACCAAATGAAAGTGAGACAGAAACCTCCTGCCTTTTCTATTCCCTTTAAATTGTGCAATAAATTTCTCCCTCTGTGTCCTTTACCTGGAGCGAGGAGTCTGGACAGGCATCCAACTACTCACTGCTCTGCCTTCTGCCACTGTCTTTTCTCCATAATCCATTAAGATTAGATGAACTGTTTTTTCCTTTCTCTTCCTGCAAGACATGAACCTCTCATATAAAACACTATCATGAAGCCTACTAGATCTACCTCTGGGCGGTGTGAATGACATTGCCAAGTTTGCTTCCTTCATCTTAGCTTACAAATTTGGGCAAGACTCTACAGGTAATGAAATTGTTTGGGGGTTCACTTTGATCAACTCCTATAAAATATTACCTCTCTCCTTCTCCTCCATTTCTATCCAAGCAGGGAATGTTGAATTTAAAAACCGTTAGAGAAAAGCATCCCTCAGTGAGACAGGAATGACTGCAGCTCTGCCTTGAATGGTGATTTGAAAGGCATGGGAAGAGGAAAAATATTAATTCTGGGCAATTGCCTTGAATTGCCTGTTGTATATAACATATCAGATTAGGAGTATATATGTATATCATATACATATCAGATATGTATATGCCAGATGTTCCATGAGATCTGTACATTTATGTGTGCAGTTGTACATACAGTGTACATTTATGTTTTGTGTTCAGTAGAGGCTCTAGAGTCTTAACCTATGAACTAAAAATGTCCTTGGGAAATGACATGCTACTCTTATGTGAGACAGTGTCAACTAGGAATATCTGAAGATGGTAAAATAGTTAGTACTGCTGACTGTCAATAAATGGAGAGGCAGCTGAAAATCTGAAAAGAGATACAAAATCAGAATTAGTACACAACAAGGAAAGAATATGCCAACAGTATAGCACTGCCAAGCACTAACCTTCCATGTTGATGGCCAAAAAAGCTATTGCTGAATGTTGAAAAGCATCACTTGGACAAATCCATACAAGGGTCATTGCCATCTGTTTTGCTGGCATTTGTTATTCTGCAGAATCTAGCCAGGTTTGAATAGAATGTTTAACTTTGAACGATGCAAAATCCTACTCATTGAGTTTTGAAAATCTAACTTGCAATATTTTTTACTTCTTAACTTAAAGTTTTATTAAAATGTTTCATCCAAAGTTTAGTTTCTCCAATCTTGTGACATCAAATAACATTTTACATGTATTTTTAATTTTTTAGTAGTTTCCTCATATGTTATAAAAGTAGAAGAACACAGTTCATTAAACCACTAACAAACATCCTAAGTAAATTTATGGTGCAAGTAAAATAATACAGTTAGGTTTTCTTTTTAATAAAATCTGGCACAATTCTGAATTCATAGATTCTTGCAACAGGGCTACAATAAAGTGGCCTGCAATGGATTCTAGTGAAATTTAATAAGGTACTCAGTTATTTGACAACATTAAAACATTGTGAGTTCATCATAGTTCAGTTTGGCATAACTTTCATGGTGCTGGGTTTGTAACATGTGATTTTGTCTTATCCCTTCCTCTGAACCCCATCACACTCTTGGTGCTACATTACAGCCAGCTAGCACATTATTGTAAGTGTTAGTTTGCAATGTCATTTCTTATTACTCTTGTAAAAGATTTTGCTTTCTCTTTATTGGGTCATTGAAGTAAGGCTCCATTTCACAGGTGGGAACAAATGAGGCACTAGGGCATTAGCCACTAGCCCAAGGTCACAAACCTAGTAAGCAGTGGAATGACTTATATGCTCTGGTTCTAACTCCAAATCCAATACATTCTCCATTCTGTCAATATGCTTCTCTTGTCCTCACAGCCTTAAAGCCCAGGTCTTAGTGTGAGACACTAAGTTGTCTCACAAATATTTGTTGACTACAATGTTGACAATGTTAATAAATCACTAACAAGTAGTTACAGATCAGTGCTGTTTTATTTCAACTTTGTTCTTATTAATAGCCATCTTTGACAGGATTCAGCTATTGTTTTATTTTGTTTATTGTCAAAACAAAATAAAATTTATGAGCACAAAGAGGACTGAAAAGTAAATGTTTACCACTGCTACAGGGAAGCCATTCGGGGTCAGGGTGTTAAAATGGAATTTGGCAATCAAAGGAAGCTGGCAGAATAAAGAAGCTGGGAAAAGGAAAAAAAAATAAATATCAGAAACAGAAACTGCATTTCTTGTATTAATCTATTTGCGTTGGGTGGTGTAGTCGGTCCCCCAGTAATGCAAGCTAAAACCGAGGAAGCATCTATGATTGTTCCTTCTTTACATCCCTCAGCCTGTTTAAATCCATTGCCTACTCTAAATGCTCTATATTTTTGTACCTGTCCTCTCTTCTCCCTGCCATCACTGTCTCTCTTGTTTCTCACTTGGATTGAAACCTCCACGATTAATCGCTCTCATACTCTTTCCCTTTTTACGTTCTTTGTCCACATAACAATAAGAATGACATCAAGCCCTCCAAGCCCTGTGATACCTTAATGCTCTTTTGTGTAGTGTGAAGAAGAGGTAAAAGGTGGGGGAGGGAGGGAGAAGGAGGGGGAAGGGAGGACGAGGAGGTCTAACTCAGTGTCCACACATATTGTTGGAATTCAATAAATTATGGTTGACTGAGTGGCAGATTTGGAAGCCCCTTGGGAAAAATCAAAGGCAAGTGTCCTAAGATTACTTCAGTTTCTGTAGTAGGTTATTAGGAAAAAAAATCCCAGCTGACACAGTCTTTCTGGTAATAATTCAATTTTTTCAACTGAGCAGCCTGCCAAAACAATGCTTTTATATTCATTGTGCTATAGAGTTCAGAGAAGTCAAAATTTGAGGCTTTTGTAAATTTATGAATCATAGAATCATAGAAGGATAAAGGTGGAACAATCTTTCAAAGGTCATTGAGTCCATACTCATCATTTAATGAATAACAACTCTGAAGTGAGATATTTTTTGACAAAGTGTGCTGAATAACAAGAGTTGCAGAAAAGCCAGGAATAATATCCAAATGTCAACTACTACCCTAGTCCCTACTGCTTTACCTTTCCCAATGTTGTTTACATTTGATATACTTTGTACATAATATTCTTCCATATTATTGTCTGATTCATTACATTCCTGTAGGATCTTTCAGCATTTTAGAATCTCCAGATATGCAACTTGTCTTCACTTTTTGTTTCCCCTTTACTTTCTCCCTCCCTAAAAACTCAGACATTGACACTTGCCCTAAGAACAATCCAGGTCTTCATTTTCCTAAGTTATGGCTTTTGACAAACATTCTGGGTCAATGGTAACTGTTAGGAGGCTCTCTCAACCCTATAAGTCCCTGTTCATTTCAAATATTGTCTCCAACTTTATTAACTCCCTGCCTGGTTGGGATCTTCCAATATGAGGTGTAGCCACCAAATTCTGAGGAATCATTTATAGTAAACGTCATATCAGCAAATTAGCAAAAACAAGTGTCAAATTCTCATTCTAAGCCCAAGATTTAAAGAATTAAGCTTGTATATTATAGTTGAGCTTCCCTCTAGTGGAATTCTATGTGACTAATTCTTCACTCAATATCTCTAAGCAGTAGACAGACCCAGTGAGAATGATAACTGGACGTGGCTGTTATACCATTAATTTTCCTTCCATTTCATGTCAGTGGGAGAAAATGTAGAATCTATAGCAAGATGGTTAATTGTCATTTGGGGTTAAATATGTTAAACTTTTTCTGTTATGGAATATGGCATAATATGACATTAGTAGGAAAGCAAATAGAACCTAGATTAGATTTTAGATGCCTAAATTAAGTTTCTAGCTCTAAAAGTGATCTCTGTGTGATCTTGGTTAGTTTATTTAAACTTATTGTACTTTAATTGTCTCATCAGTAAAATAGAGATAATCAAAATAGCTGTTTTACATGGTTGAGCTGGAGGTGAAAATTATTAATTTCATTGAATTTATTAATACTGGTAAAGTGTTTATAACAGCACCTTGCACATAGTAAGTGCTACACTGTTGTCATTGTTACAGTGTCAGAAATCAGGTAATTAGTTAGCGATGTTCCATAACAGAGGTGACTACACATGTCATAATTGTGTCATCACTGCTTGAGACAAAATGAATATTAAATCTCAAAGAAGCTACTTTTGGGACGAATAACTCTGCTATGACCACACAAACACCAGATGATTCAAAAATTAGCTAAATTGGTATGATAACTTGAATACCCTGCTCTAACAGTATAAGCAGGGCCTCCCTGGTGGCTCAAGGTGTTAAGCACAGCACCGTGGAGCTATCACAGCCCCTGCAGCACAAGTTCAATCCCTAGCCAGGGAGGGGACCCACATGGTGCAGCAGACCTCTCCTGACTTGCCCACTGCTCACTCAGCAGTGTATTTCAGTGAGTCTGCCTGTTCTGTTCCCCACTCTGTCTCTGGTGAATCCTCTCACCCCCTGCACCTGTGGCCTATACCCCAGTTCTTATATGCATAAATAAATGAAAAATAAATATTGAAAAAAAGTATAAGCAGCAAAGAAGAGCAAAGACAATAAACCAATTGGTTCAAAGATGAGAAAGAGTAACCACAGGAGAGCAAATTCTACAGTGCAATATAAAGACAACTTGAGAAGGCTTAAAATTCACTAGAAAATATGAGAAAGGACAAATATCGAAGTTTAGCATGCCACTGACAAAGCTGAAGTGGGTTAATAGCCCAGACTTAAACAATTATCTGTCCTTAAGTTTGTATGATTTGGAAAATAGTATAATGTATGTCAATTAATATTTGCTGGTAAATACTGAATATTCCATGTCCAACTTAAAATAATACCTCTGCTTAACCTTATGACCTCAGCCAATTGCTAATTGGATTCCTTCCCAGAAATATGTGTTTTCCACTTCCACATGCTTTTATTCTCAGTGCTACCTCAATTTTCACTGAGTTCTTGCATCGCTGGTGAAATACTAATTCCCATTTGACCGCTCTAGTTTGGATTTTGGCATATGCATAAATACTTCTGCCCCCCTAGTTGTTGGCCTCTCTTGGTTTCTATACTTCTTAAAGTTGATCAGTGTCTATTTTTTATTAGCTAGTCTGTTCTGTCAGCTTAGTCTCGTTTTTGAATCTGGCTATTTATTGGTTTATGGAACCCAGAGATGATGCGCCTGTCACAATTACTTCTAATCACTAACATACATAAGCACAGCCCCATATACTATTGAACATAAGAACAAAATGAGATTTTTCTTTCTAGTGGAAGATTCCAAACAAATTTTGTATGTCAAATTGGACAATTTGCCTATACTCTCTGGGGCTCATTTGCTCCACTTGTGAAATAGCACATGTGGTGAAAATACATGGGATTTTAAGCAATTTGAGCTTTTCAAAAGAAAGCAGTTATATGTAAAGCTTAAAAAACACTCTTCCTTGCTCAGTACTCTGGATAAATTTAGTTGGAATACATTTCTGGCACACATCATAGTTCATGGAAAGAAAAATAATAAGCAAGGCAATATGATTTAGTTGGAAGTATCTCGAGTAGAACATCAGTTTATAATCCTTATATGTCTTTATGTAATCTTTAAAAGCCTTTAATCCTATAAAATTTAAGTAGACGCATGACTGTAGGCATGTCACATAATCTGTCAATAAGGGAAATTGCTACCACTCTACTTCCCAGAGTTATTACCTTTGCAAAGGTTTAGGAAAACACTCTACAGATCTGCAAAACTCTCATTTCCTTCCATAAAAAGAAATTAATAAGATATTATAACCTAAATAGTAATTTAATAATTTAAAACTTTGAATTCTAAACTTGTTGGGATAATACTAATTATTGTTTTGGAATATATCAATTTTAGTATTAATATAGATAGGTGTGTTACTGATGAATGAGAAACCTATTCATAATCTTGTAGACCTCTGATGACTGTTTTATGTAACAAATATGTAATAATTACATATAGAATCATAATAATCTTATAGACTGGCAAACCATCTGATTTTATTATTTTGTATCTTGTAATAACATAAAAATAATTATCATTGAGAATTCTTCGTGTGATTGCAAAAAAAGGGATCTGTAAACAGTGCTTCCTAATGAGGTCATCAGAAGATAGATACTTAATGGTGGGTTTGCTATTATGTTCTCAGAAATTTTTATTCAAGCATTGCTACAATTTGTCCAGTTCTTGAATTTTTTAAATGTTATTGGGTTATACAATATTTTTTAAATGTGAAGGCAGAAGAAACTTGGGAAAATTAGCTAACCTTTTGGAAATTATATGTGATCTCATCTTCTCGCCCTTGTTAGGTATGGATCACCTCTTCTGGGCCTCTAGATCTAGTTTTACAGGGTATTCAATGATTATACTATTCAAAGTCAGCCTTTAAGACTGTTTCCAGAGAAACCAAATGGATGCTTTTCAAAAAAATTATGACCCGCTATAGATTATCATTGAAAATAGTAATTCCTAAAAGCCAAAGGAATGAAAAAGCAGCACTTGAAGATCTAAATGTTAGGGGAAAAATAATTCCAGTTAATAGTTTTCTGGTGAAATGGAACTTTGCAAGGGCAGGATAGACTCACGTTATCAGAATATGCCTATCACATCTCCTTTGAGACAGGTGATTCCCAACAGATAAGAAATATTATTATGGAGAAAGACTAACCATACGCAAAGATTAAATTTTAATATTTTTCATTAGGTGATCATAGTTATCATTTATTCAACATAGTTTATTTACTTTTCAAATTTGTGCCATGTACTGTGCTAACATCTCAGAAATTATCCATAATGAGCCCTCAAGAGATATTTTTACTTGGAGGCATGTTTCAGCACACTAAAGACTCAATTCAAGTAATACAGAGGGCAGATGAAATAGGAATTAAGAAATCATGAAAAAAGCAATTCCTAGCATAAAAGGATATCAGCCCCTTGATTGAAAGGAACTATTTTCTAGCACACACCCAAAAATATATTCAAAAGTCCCATACTAAGTCAAGCAATCATAAAATTGTTGGTTATAGGGACAAAGAAAAACATCCAAAATGAAAAATAAATAGGCTACATTCCAAGGGTCAAGAATCAGAATAGCTTTGAACTTTTCTGTAATAACACTAGAAACCTAAAGACAATATTCAAGATTCTCAAGCAAAATGACTTTTATCTAGAATTCCATATGTAGTCAAAATGTCAACCACTGTATATTTTCATGTATACTAAGCCTCCAAAAGTTAAAGTTACTGGAGAAAGTATTCTGCTAAATTAAGAACATAAGCCAATAAAGTGGGATCCAAGAAGCGGGTGATTCAATGCATTAAAGAGATGAAAGAAATTCCACTACCAGTGGCCAGTGTAAGTCCCAATAGAGCAGTTACTCAGCTGACCTGAAGTGTAGCAAGTCTAGACTAGTCTTGAAGATGGAGGGTTCTAGAAAAAACATGGAACCTATAGATTGCTAAATTGGTTTATGTGTGTGGGAGGCCATAGAAAAACATATATTATTCAGAGAAATTTCACAAGTAGAAAATTTTGACAATTATTAAATCCAAGAAATAAATATTGTATATGAAAGTAAATGTAAGTAGGTATGCTAAGCTCTTTATTTCAATTGCCATTTTAGTAAGAACCTAAATCCATTCATCCTAACTTAGAGCTGGCAACACTCTTCAATCATGAAAATACCATTAGGATGACCATCAGATGGATTGTCCAAATTTAAAACTTTAGGATTGAAAGGAGAAGCTATTCATGGTTCATATGGGACAAAAGGCATACTTTAGTCTCTCCTAAGTAAACTTGGACATATTGTGACCCTAGCTAATGAATACACTAATTCCTAACTGGTAACAGCTCCCTTTTAATTGCAGTCAAATTTATCAGGAGCAATTAACTGCTCATCTTGCAACCTCCCTCCTAAAACCTGAGTAAAAATATTAGAATCTATGTTTGAAATAGGAATCACAAGGTTTATTTGCAGGTATTCAAGCATACCTAGCTTACTATGCAAAAGCAAGTAAAGAAATCTTCATTCATAAAAATTAATTTGAAAATCACTTTCTTGGAAAAGGCATTCTTTGCTATTGATAATTAGGAAGTATCTAATGAATTACTGATATTAGCAAACATGGATTTCAAGATAGTTTCTCAATAGAGCTCCAAATGTGTATATTCAATTAAGTCTAATCTTAGAATTCTAATAACTTGATTTCATTAACTAATGAATAACTCCCATTTTCCTGCTTTTCTGTCAGCTCTTCTCCATTCTTAGTGAAGCCAATTCATTGATTGTATGGAGATTCTCTCCTTTCAACATCAATACTGAAATTCCCCTTTGTGCAAATGCAGTATGTTTTGAAATATATAACCAAACGTTTATCAGCGGGGCCACATCAAAATATTCCCTAGCTCAACAACATGACCAAAGTTCTGTGACAACTCTTCAATATTGAAGATAGATTTTTTTTCCAAGTAGCATTGTGAATATATTTATAAGGATTTGAATTGAGATTTTTCTGACAAGGATTCAAGACATGTACGTTGTTCTTGTCATTCAAACTATTTCCCATCAAGTTTAACAGGAGCAGAGGACAGACTATTACCCTAATCTTCACATTTCCTTTTGATAAGATCACATGTGACCATTTTGATGTGTTTTACGCTATGCATAAAGAGGATTCAGTAAAGAGTCACAGCTTTAAGGTTTTCAGTGTGCCTGTAATGTTATTAGTTATGAGTGAATTTGCTAAGATGAACAAACATAATTTTCAAACAAAACTGCAATCACAGCATGACTAATCAAAAAGATTTTGCTATACTTAAGTCTACTTAAGTAGATTCACATTATTAAAAATTGCTTACCTCAAAAAAGATTTTCTTTGGTTTTAAGCTTTTAGTCTCTTATTTTTTACTTTTTATTTTGTTTTTACATTATTTTATGAAATGGGCTAGAAAGGGAAACATTAATGTTAATATTTCTGGAATCTTACATTTTAGAAAATCATTACTGGAACATTTTAATAATACTGTGATGTTGCTTTAGCTAGTACTTATAAAATGAAAGCAATTTCGAACATTTCTCCATACCTCTGAACAATTTTGAGACTTAACCTTCAAAAAAACACTTTTGTTTTTCTACACTGAGATGACAGAAAGAGAATAGGTGTGATTCTATAAACCTTTCTTCCCATGCAAACACAGGTCTATATGTAAACTTGCCTGTGTCCAGGTATGCCAACCTACTTCACAACATCATCAATATCTAGAAGAAAATGAACAAGCTTGGAGGGAAGCTATTCAGCAGTAAAAAGTAACAATTTTATAAGTTGACTCAACCAAAATTCAAGTAGCTATTAAGGCTATATTTAGAATTGAAAAGGTTTTCACAATTTGAGTGTGTGTGTGTGTGTGTGTGTGTGTGTGTGAGAGAGAGAGAGAGAGAGAGAGAGAGAGAGAGAGAGAGAGAGAAGAGCACTTTATACATGTGATTTTTGTGTAGTGGACAATTTCTGGGGAATTAATTCTAGTTCCTGAGTTGTAATTCTAGTTGAAGCTGGGATCACCTTAGACACAGTCTCTATTTGAGCAATTATCTGTTTCTTTCCACAATTCCAGAAAGATCTATGAGTATATGAGTACCCAAGAGTGCTAACCAATGCAGTGAGGAGGCAAAAAACCCTGCTTAAGAGAAACTTTTAAATACAAGCACCTTTTGCTCCAAGCGGTTGAAATCAGTTAACATGCAATTAATGTACATTGGCTGTAGTCAACTTCACCTCTACAATATGAATCCGGGATTATGTAGACAAAGCCTAAGTCAACCAAGAGAGAAAATCAGAGAGACATGTCTATCCATTTAGGTACTTGAATATGTCAAAGGCAACCTGGAGTTTTAGGTAACTTTTGTAAACCCATCAGGCTTAAAAACCAATTAGCATGGACAGAAACTGTTTTGCAAGGTGCTCTTTCCAAAGAGAAAAGACCTTTCAAGGATGCTTGAAGGGGCTTCAATTCCTGAACAATGGCCAGTCAGCCTTAGCAAGAAAATCTGTCAGATGCCTATGTTGCAGTAACAGCATAGGGTCAGGTGGCAGGCAGCTCTTCTAAAAGCTCTGCAAAATGGCCCTCTATAGCAATCAGGCTGCAATCAACCAACTAGCCTTTCCTAAGCTGCTATTCTGAGCCCAGCTCTAATAGTTTAAAAAGTGAGCAGAAATTTGGAAGTTAGAAATGGAAGAGTTTTTATACTAACTCAAAGTTCAGCTTTGGCAGGATTACTTAGAAAAGGCTCTTCCTCATTCATATTAACTTTGTTCCAACACCTTCTGGAACACAACCCTTTATTGATTAGCCAAATGGATCCCAGTGGTATCATCAGTAAGAGAATTTGGGGCAGAATTAGATTAAATTCCTAAACCTGAAAAGATTAGGGTGACCATACACTATATGTAGTTAAAAAGAAAATTTTATTTTTCAAAACAACGTAAAACTTAAGCAGGTACTCAAATTTAAATATCTTCCCTTTTGATTTTTTTTTAGATTTATTTATTTATTTATACAAGCACTGGGTACAGTCGGAAGTACGGGAGGGTGAGAGAATTCACCAGAGCCAGGGCGGGGAGCAGAGCAGGCAGACTGACGAAGTACAGTGCTGAGGGGAGCAGCGGGCAGCAGGAGAGGTCTGCGCGCCATGTGGGACCCTCACCTGGTGGCCGGGGATCGAACCGGCATTGCGGGCAGCTTTGCAACCCAGTGCTCAACCACTGAGCCACCGGGGATGCCCTTTCGATATTTTTTATGACAAAATTTGCAAATTTGAATCAAAGCTGAATTTTGCAGTTGTTCTCAACATGAGTTTAGGCTGAGTTTTAGGTAACTCAGTATTGACTCTTGGTAAGATTTCTGGGATTGATCAGAAACATCCTGCTGAGTCATTGTTCCAAATTGAGCTTTGGAATACACATGGCAAAAAAATTTCAAAAACCTTTCTCACCAATTGCAAAGTTTCTAAAATCCTATGGGAGCCCCCCAAGGTTTCTGTCTATAATAAGGGCTTAATAATTGTTTCACTTAACTTTGTGTTTTCTTTCTTGAAAATGTACAATTTATTGGTCTGTAGTTGAATGCCAAGAAAACATGTTCAGCCAAAGTGCTTGATGTGATAGGGATTTAGAATTTCAAAATTTCTCCTTTCAGGGTCTTTGTTTTTAATCCCCTAAACAAGCCTTAATCGATGCACACATTTCTCAGAGGTGGATACTAATTAAATCACGTCTTTTAACAGTAATAGTTTAGCCTATATACAAGACACACTCTAGCAGCCTCTCATGGAATTTTAGTCTAAAATAAAATTAGTCAAGATAAAAAAAATTTAGTAAATCAATAGCTCATTCAAGTTCATCAATTAATCATTTGGTTGACTGATTATTTTTCTGTCATGTCACCCAGGTACTTTTAGATGGTGTAAATGCAATTCTTCGGGAGACAGAAGGCATAGAAGAGACAGTGTTACAAATACAAGCCTATAATAACCTCTAGATTCAGAAATGGAATTAATATGAGGCATTACTAAAATGTCATTGAGAGAGAGAGGAAATTAATATTCATTAACAACTAATTTCCAGGCACTTGCTGTTTTATTCAGCTTGTTATTTTATTTGTTCTATACATGAACTCTATGAGGTTGAGATTGTTATCACAGTATTACTGATGTGAAAACTGAGGCCTAGAGATTTTAAATAACTTGACTGTGCTAGTAAGGAGTAGACCGAAGACTAGAACCCAGATAGGCAAATTATAGAAACATCTCTTATTTTTAGGTCACATCCATAATGGCTCTGGAGCCAGGCTGCCTTTGTTTGAATCCCTAGATTTCAACTATGACCATGAGAAAATATGTTAATTCTCTGTGCCTCAGTTTCAATACCTATAAAATGGATAAGTACCTACCATAGGGTTGTTAAGAGAATTAATGAATTCAACATCTGTAAAAATTTTCAAAGCTTTTAGAATAATGCTTGGCACAAGGAAAGTACTAAATAAGTGGTTATTGTGACTTTTTTTTTATATTATCCAGTTGATAGATGGTTTTGTATTCCACAGTGACTTATTAAAAGCATCCTTGCCCACAAGGGTTTGCAAATGAGTGGGGAAAAAAGTATGAAACTAGGATTTCCTTGCCAATTTCTTGTCATTTTCCCTTGAGCATTTTTAAATATCAGAACTTATCAGAATATATATCATATTATTTTCCTACTTTTTACAAATCAAGGCCCTCTGATACATATTAAAAAATTAAACTACCCTTGATGTTATTTGTAATTTTAAGGTAAACTAAATATAAACATTGAAAATGAATTAAAATTAATGTGACAAAGGCTGCCATTATCTTCAAAACACAAACATTTTTCATCCATCCTTTCAATATTTGAGAAACACAAATAGATTTGACAGTATGTGCTGAGTATCCTTAGACAACTAATAGAGTCTCTGAGAATCCCAATCACCTACTGTATAATGTGGATAAATATACAGGTTTTATCTCCTTATCAGAATGTGTTGGAAATCAAATGAAACACTGGATATGAGTGCCCTTTCTATTTCAAACAGCCTGATTCAAAAAGACATGCATTTAATGTTGTGGATGGCAGCAAGCTTTTCATTGTGTTGTTTATAGCTCATTCACCTTTAGCTAAAAGCTTCCACATGTATTTCCTTGTCCTCAAAGTCAAAGAAATACAAACCTTTTTTTTTTTCCATAGCTGATAAATAATATTTCAATTTTAGGAAGGATAACTTTATGAAGGAAAACGTACCATTCATAAACAGTAATATTAGTTTTCCAAATGCTTTCTGATCCAGGTCCACTTATGAAATTTACAATTTAATGGCCTCACTGTTAAGCACATCAAATGCAGATATAGTCCTTATAATTCATAGTAATGTAAGGAAGTATATTGTGAGTCACTGCCATCTAATCTAAAGTGATATACGCATTTTAGGACACTTTTTTATGGTAATAACCAGAATGAATCAGAGTATCATTCAGAATGAATATATTCCTGGTCACTGATTGTGGGAAGATTGGCTAATATACGATGTTCATTATTTGTGCAATCTCTCCTTATTGCTATATTTGCATGCAAATGACTTAGTTTTTCCCTCAATTTAAATACAATTCTCTATTACAAACAAAAAGCCAAATGTAAAACCATAAAAGAAAATTTGTGGACTGCTTTTATTAAAAGTGTCCTGAAATAATCGAAGGAGACAGCTGCTGGTAGCTGAATCCTATTTTCACATTCTCATTGGAATTTTAGCAAATTTTAGGCAAAACAGGCACGATTTCATCTAATCTAAACTTGTCTTTTTCTTAATAGTGATGGATGCAAGGAAGGGAAGTTATGAAGTAAGACAACTGCAGAGTTGTGGAGGGAGAGGTGAGGAAGAGATGGAAATAAATAAAAGGAAGGGGTAAACAAAAATAACTCGTGTATGAAAAGCAAAGAAGGAGATCTGGAAAAGTATGCAGTTGCACAAATATAGAAGAGTAAACCACAAGTCTCACACGCACACACACACACACACACACACACACACTCATTCTTATGAGCTTCCTCTTCCTACTTCCCTCATCCCCTCTCCTTCCCCCCCCCCCCCCCACACACACACTTCAGACTAAATCAACCCTTCTAATCCTGCTGCCATTCAGTTAAAAGCACAGATCAGGTTTTGACTGACAGCAAAATGACTGCACTGCATCATTTTTCTATAAAGAGCAATTTTAATGCTTTGCCAGGATGAAAGAAGTTTGAAATACTTACTTCTTCCTTTGTTGTGTTTCCCATTAGTTTTAACTTTATTTAATTGCTTCAATGGGTGTTTATCTGTGAACATAAACTACTATAAGCTGTCAGAATACCATAAATAATTCCAAATTAAAAACAAAAACAGAAAGCCTTGCCAGAGACTGGCTTGTTTTGAACTATGTCTAGAAAAGGGGATTGCTAAACAAATTAATATTTTAAAGAGGATTACAGGAGGAATGCCTAAATCACTGATTTAAGCTCTTAGTTCTAAAACCAATTTAGCAACCTTTGTTTACTGGTAAATAAATACTTAAAATATTGTGGAGTTTTAGAAATCTCAGATTTGATCTGTTCTAATTCCCTTGCTTTATAGATAGGGAAATGGAGTACTCTTAATGGCATGTTGAGGAGCAGGGTACATATGTCTTGACCCCCCAGTCCATTGGGTATTTTCACTTTTCTCCATGCTATACATTTAGAGTGTAATTGCAATTTTATTTTCACTTCAGGAACTCCCATCAGTTGCCCAAAATTTGTTAGCTTTTTAAAATTTTGTCTTACTACACTGCTTGAAAGTAACTGAGCTATATTTCTTTTCAAAGTTGTATGATTTGCTTTTCACTAAAGCAGAATTATCTTCCTCTCAATCATTCTTAATTACTGAATTATAATCTGAAGTTGCATTTTGAAGATATGCTGTTTTTCAAAGTAGGAATTTAGCAAACAGTGGTAAAATTTTATTTATATTTGCTATCCTGGTATTTTTTATCTCCTCAAGACAGTTAATAAATCAGTGCCCCTACCGTGGATATAAAGGGAAAGGAAATTAACTATGAAAAATGATTTTTAAAAAAGTGCACTTTAAGACTTTTTGCTTTAGATTGTGAAATCATTTTATACCCATTATCTGATTTATGGTGCATGATTTGAGTTTTTGAATTAATCACCCTCCAAAGCACATTCATTCCTGTGTAATTCAAAATGTCAAAATAGATGAATGCATGTAGAAAGCAAGCCTAGTTTGTGCGTATAAAAATGGAAATTTTTCTTGAACATTTATTGAAGTTTCTTTTTTTGAATGAGCATGAAATTATTTACATTTCAATCAATGGATATGCTGGTCATTGCAGCCGTCCCTTTCATGTCTCATGGCACTGGCATATCCTCATGCCTCAGTCTCTACTCAACAATGATAATGCCCTTGTTCTTGTGCTTCTACTTTTCCTTTCAAAGCTTAACTTTGTGTGCTCCAAATGATTAGTTAAATGATTAGTTCACAGATTTGTGGATTATTCCTTTGCATACATTGTACTTCATCTATTCTAAGACACACACTGTTTTTCAACATTTCAATGTCTATGATGTAAATGTTTTTCAACATTTCAATGTCTATCTATGTGCCCTATAGATCTTTGACATCTTACCATCTACCAAGCATAATTTGGTTGTCATGGGCTGCACAGTAAAATTTGATCACAGTTGTAAATGCATTGTATACAAATGCAATGCATTGTGTACTCTCTTGGTATTATATTCATCTCTTTTAAATGTCTCCAAAAAGACTATAATGTGCTTCCTCTTTGAAGCAAAAGTTACTTGCGAATGCAGGAAGGGACAGAAAAAGAACAGGGGCCTGAATTTGATATTAGTGTTTATGAATGTGTTACCTCATATAATCAAAAAACCTAAAAATAGGGAGATTTTCTTGGATTATCTGGATAAACGCACTATAATCACAAGGGTACCAAAAATGGGAGAGGGAGGCAGGAGGAGTGTCAGAGTCAGCAGAGATTACAGAAGAGAACATCAGAGAGATGGTGCCGTGAGAACGTTACGCAGTGGCCTTGGAGTGGAACCATGAGCCAAGGAATATGGCCAGTCTCTAGAAACTGTAAAGGGCAAGGAAGCAGATTCTTGTGTAGAGCCTCCAGAAGGACTATACCTCTACCAACAACTTGATTTTAGCCCATTGAGAAACAGTTAAGATTTCTGTATTCCATATTTGTTGTAAAAACAATGAGAAGCTAGTTATATTAGTGATTATTGGAGAAATAACAAATTTTTCATTTTCTTTCACAGCATAAACCAAATATGGTATAAAACTTATGAAATAAAGATGTCCACTTGTGAACCTATATTATATCACATTACATTATTTTTGATATATGTCAAAAACATAATTATTGACCACACATCTAGTAATGTAAATGAAGGCACGGGATAGAAGAAATTGCCAAATCCTTTGGCTGATAAAAGAAATGTCAAAACAAAAGACTGATTTTGTTAACAGATAGAATGAGGGGTGCCCCAAGAACCTCAAATTTGCCGTCTTCTGCATAAAGGTAAAACATACTCTAAGTGTATAAGACCATCAATACAAAAAAGAACTTTAATAGAATTAGTGTGCAATAGAGAGAAGAAAATATAATTAACCTCCAATTAAATGCCCAGAGTTACTCAGGATTAGCCCAAAGCAGGACCCCTTGAGGCTCAAAAGCTCGTTCAAAAGCTTGCCACAAGTCTAAAGCACCTGTTGGTGGGGAACCACAGGAAAGGGGCAGAAGGGGCTGGGCAAGTCTGGGAGGAAAAGAGCAAAAGCAAAATACAAGTCAAGGTAAAGGCTGCCATTGTCAACCTCCCTATGTGTCTCTCTCTCACCCACGTCTCTGTCTCTTTCAAGTGTCTCCTTCCATGTCTCCCAAGTCCCTGGTACAAGTCCAAGGCCATAGCTCTCTGCCCCACATGCCCCTTCCAGGTCTTCTCCCTTCTATTCTTCCTCCAGCCTTCTCTCCCAAGTCCTTTCAGCTTCTTGCTGTTCAGCTCCACCCTTCCATAGGTGGGGCGGGGAACCTGGAACCTCTCATTTCTATGAGGATTACACTATTACATTTTGATTATGTATCACTAAAGCATTGCCATAGTTTAATTTACAAAATTTGTTCTTTCTTACATGTACATAAGTAATGGTGTTTCTTAACAGTTGATGTCATCTTTCATTCAATGAAATGAGAGAATTGTAAGGAAATTTTCCATAAGATCAATTCAAGCTGGCTTTATAGATTTTGGAAAGTACAGCAAATGTATAAAGAAGGAGAATAAAAATATTCCATAAATCCCCTGTATCAGTTAAGATAGTCCAAAAAGTTCAGGTTATGATATGCAACTCCCATATCTCAGTTGCTAATACAGCAAAGATTTATTGCCATTCATTCTACCTTTCAAATTATATTTGGCAAGGAGTATCTCACTCATAATAGTCATTAAGGATGGAGGTTGGTGAAGCAGCCACTGACTTGAACATTGCTATTAGTCATGAGGGAGTAAAAGGGATTTTGGATAATCTAACAATGTCAACAAAAGACGGAATTCTAGAAATGACATTATTACTTCTGCTCACAATCCACTGAACCAGGAGTATATGGCTCCATCCAATCAGAAAGAAGCCTGGTATTACAATCTTATCATTGCAGAGGACATACAAAATTGTAGACAATTTTTTATGCAAACACATCATCATTAATGAATTTATATAAATTATGAAATTATTCATACTATGGGACCTACAGTATTCTGCATTCTATGTTGTTTGACTTGTATAAACAAAGGTACAATTTCTGGAGCCAGCCTTTTTAAAGTCTTTTATATATTTTTTAAAAGATTTATTTTATTTATTTATTTATACAAGCACTGGGTACTGTCAGAAGCGAGGGAGGGTGAGAGAATTCACCAGAGCCAGAGCGCAGCAGAACAGGCAGACTTACAAAGTACACTGCTGAGGGGAGCAGTGGGCGAGACAGGAGAGGTCTGCACGCCATGTGGAACCCTTGCCCGCCCGGCGGCCGGGGATCGAAAGGGCGCTGCAGAGGCTGCGGGCAGCTTCTCAACCCAGCACTCAACCGCTGCGCCACCGGGGAGGCCCAAGTCTTTTATATTTTTAAGATTCCCTAAACACTTTTATTTATTTTTAAATTCTTTTCATTGAGGCAATATTGGCTTCCAACTCTGTATTTATTTTAGGGGTATAAGTACACACTTTTAGAGGTATATATTACCTCACCACAACCACCAATGAAGCACCCATTATCCTCCATCATCGTCAGTGAGCCTCTTACCCTCTTTGCTCCACACCATCACCACCACCTCCTTTGGTAACCTCAATTCTGTAGTCAAATTTCAAGGGTTTGTTTTGGCTTATTTTTGTCTGTTCCTTTGTGTGTGTGTGTGTGTGTGTGTGTGTGTTTAATATTCCACATATGAGTGAAATCATCCAGTATTTGTCTTTGTCCTTCTGACTTATTTTGCTGAGCATAATACCTTCCAGCTGCATCCATGTTGGCCTAAATGGCAAGACTTCATCAGATTTTATAACTGAGTTTATCCATTGTGTATATATACCATATCCTGTTAATCCACTCATTTTTTTTCTTAAACAACCTTCTTCAATTTTTTTAACAATTTAGGATTTCTACCCTTTGGTGTGGCCACTATAGATTTCCTACCACCAAAGCACCCATAGTCCTCCACCATAGTCTATTGTGCTCTCCTCCCATCCCCAGCTTTCTACTCTCCACATCCTCTCCCTCACTATCCCCTCCCCTCCTGAGTGTCTCAGATCTACAGTCTGCTTTCAAGGGTTGGTCCTTACAGTTTGTCTTTGTCTGATCCTTTGTTTGGTTTCTCTATATTCCACATATAAGTGAAACCATCTGGTATTTATCTTTATCCTTCTGGCTTACTTCACTTAGAATAATTCCTTACAGTTTCATCTATGTTGCCACAAATGATACATCAGTTGTTTCCATAACTTGACTATTGTAAATATTGCTAGAGTGAACATGACAGTGCATATATCCCTTCAAATTACTGATTTTGTGTTCTTTATGTAGGTACCTAGAAACTTAATTTCCGTGGATTATATAGTGTAGTAAACTTATTTTTAATATTTTGAGTAATCTCCATGCCATTTTCTATAGGGGATGAATCAATCTACATTCCCACAAGTGGTGTATGAGGGCTCCCAATGATCCCTGAAGCCAATATTGTGAAGAGTTTAACCTGTATTTTCCTCTATGTATTTTATGTTTTTAGGTCTTACATCCAAGTATTTAATCCATTTTCAGCTAAGTTTTGTGTTTGTTGTCAGATAGTGGTCTCATGTGACCATTCATTTTTGTATGGCTGTCTCGTTTTCCCAACATCATTTATCGAAGGGAGTTTCCTCTTTTCACAGTTTACGCTTGACTCCTTTGTCATAGATTATTAACTGTTCATAGTAGTGTGGACTTATTTCTGGAATCTTAATGCTATTCCATGGCTTGTGTGTCTATTTTTATTCCAATATTGTACTGTTTTGTTTACTAAAGTTTTATAGTATACTTTGAGGTCTGGGAGTGTGAAACAGCCATTCTTCTCCCCCCAGCTTTGTTTTTTTTTTTGGTCAGGATGGTCCTAGAATATAAGACCTAATATGTTGAAGAGTAGTATTTAAAGTGGACATCCATGTCTTATATCAGATTGCACATAAAAAGCTTTCAGTTTTGGGGCCTCCCTGGTGGCGCAAGGAGTTAAGCACCGCACTATAATGCAATCCGCAGCCTCTGTAGCTCAAGTTCAATCCCCGACTGGCCAGGGAGCAACCCACATGGCGCAGCAGACCTCTCCTCACTTGCCCACTGCTCCCCTCAGCAGTGTATTTTGTCAGTCTGCCTGTTCTGTTCCCCGCTCTCTCTCTGGTGGATCCTCTCACCCCTCACATCTCTGGCCTGTACCCCAGCTCTTGTATGCATAAATAAATAAATCTTTAAAAAAAAAAGCTTTCAGTCTTTCTCTGGAAAGTATGATATTTGTTGAAGCTTTGCCAATATGGCCTTTATTATTTGAGGTATGTACCATTAATTCCCAGCTTTTAGAGGATCTCATTATAAATGGGTATTGAATCTTATATGCTTTCTTAGCATCTGTTGATATAATCATATGGTTTTTATCTTTCATTTTATCAATGTAATGAATTGCATTGATTCATTTTCATATGTCAAACCATCTTTGTTTCCTTGGTACAAATCCCACTTTATTTTGTATATTATTGTGTATAATTCTTTTAACGCATTGTTGAATTTGGTTTGCTAAGATTTTATTCAGGATATTTACATCTATGTTCATTATAGAAATTGGTCTGTAGTGTTCCTTTTTTACGTTGTTTGTCTAGTTTAGGATTTGGGTTCAGGAAGATGTGGTATAGATACTTAATGAAATGCTACTCAGCTATAAAAAAAAGATAAATTCTCATCTTTTGCAATAGTCTATATGGAACTAGAATAGACTATGCTAAACTTAAGTCAGAAAGCAAAGACAAATACCAGGTCATGTCATTTATATGTGAAATATAGAGAGACCAAGCAATGGATCAAGTAAAGTCAAACCAATAAGAGAATGTAAAAATCTGAGTATAGAATAGAGGCTAAAATGGGGAGGGGGCAAGAGAGGGGAAGAGCAAAGTTAGGAGGGAGCACAACAAACTATGGTGGAAGACTATGGGTTCCTTGGTCTTGAGTGTGCTGGGGTAACTCTACCTCTAAATACCTCTAATTCCTCCTATACCTCTGAATTATGTACAGTGTTGTAAACAAATGTTACTTCAATTTAAAAAAGAAAGAACTGAATGTATCTATAATATGCGTGTGTGTTTGTGTGTGTATACACATATATGCATATATACATATCAAATTCTGGTATCCAGTATAAAGTTATCAGGCATGAAAAGAAGCAAGAAACCATGAAAATACAACTCATAATGAGCAAAAAATCAAATAACTGAAATTGACCTAGATGTTAAATGGTAGTAGTGGATGAAGACATTAAACCAATTATGATAATTGTATTATATATATACATAAAAGTGAGCAGAGGCATGAACAATATTTGTAACAAATTTGAATAAAATACCTAGATGAAAAGTACAAGATATGTGATGAAAAATACTCTGATTGGGATTAAGAGCAGACTAGGCATTGGAGTTGAAAAGCTTAATTAACTCAAAGACATAACAATAGAATTTTTCCAAATCAAAGTACAGAAAAGCAACTCAGAGGAAGTGAACAGGAACAAAAAATTGTTGAGCTCTGTGATAACTTCAAGGAGTTTAATAGTTGTGAAATTCATCTCCTTAGAGGAGAGCAGAGAAGGTGTAGAACAGAAAATATATATCAAGGAATAATGTCCAAGAGTTTTCCAAAATTGATAAAAGCTGTAAACCCAGAGATCCAAAAGCTCAAGGAACCTCAAATACAAGAACTCAATGAAAAGCACATCAAAGCATGTCAATCATTTCTTTTAACTGGCAGTGAACAGAAAATCCTAAAAACAACTAGAGAATAATGAATAAATTTAGAAGGCAAACATTGACTGATTTCAAGATTCATTATATAGTTATAAAGTATATAAAACAAGGTGATTTTACTTTTCAAAATACAGAAATCAATGCAACAGGGCATGAGTCATGAAAAAGATCCACAAATACTTGGACAACTCATTTGACAAAGGTACAAAGGAAAGTCAATGAAAATAGTCTTTATTTTATTTATTTATACATAGAAGAACTGGGGTGTAAGCCAGAGGTTTAGAGGGAGAATGGGAGGATTCACCAGAGACAGAGTGGGGAGCAGAACAGGCGGATCTACTGAAATACACTGCTGAGGGGAGCAGCGGGCAAGACAGGAGAGGTCTGCTGCACCACGTGGGTAGCTCCCTGGCCAGGGATTGAACTCGTGCTGCAGTGGCTGTGGATAGCTTCATAATTCTGAGACCTTTTTTTTTTTTTTAAAGATTTTTATTTATTTATGCCTACAAGAAATGGGGTGTGGGCCACAATGCTGAGATTTAGCCCCTTGCACCACCAGGGAGGCCCCAATGAAGATAGTCTTTTCAGCAAACATTAGCAGACAATTAGATATTGATATGCAAGAAAATGAATTTTAAGCCATATCTTACACCATATTCAAAAATTAACTCAATATGAATTATATATTAAATATAAAATTTAAATTATTAGCACTTGTAAGGAAAGGTCAACAGTTTATGACCTGTGTGCTGGCCACCAATTTTTGTAATTCCACTCACTAGTTTTCATATTGTTTATAGATGCTTCTCTGCTCAACAGCAGAGTTGAGTAACTATTTCTAAAATAATGTTGACTGAGAGAGAGAGAGATTGATTGATGGACAGAGAGATTTACAGTTAGAGTTAAATTTTACATTTTATAGTAACTGACACATTTGTAGCCTCTGCACGAAGAAGTCTTCAGTAACTGCCTTTGAATGGCAGTAGCATAGTGAAAGTATTTTATTTGCTGATATTTGCAAAGAAATACTTGTAGTCTAAACCACTAGCATGTATATTCTTTGTGTTCCACATTATTTTAAGTTACATAATTAGTAATTAATCATCCATTTATTTTATTTTATTATTGTGTTTTTCCTGTGCAGGGGTTTCAAAATTTGTAGGCCTGAAAATCATACAATTCAGTGTCTTTTTAGGGGGCTTATAGCAGCCTCCAATGCCCACTATGCTCACAAATTGTCCACCCCTAACAAGTGCCTGATATTCTACTACCAGTTTGCACCACAGTTACTTAAAATTTTGACCCTTTTCAAATTGCTCTTGCTATGAATGACTTGTTCTAAGAGCACACTGTGAATGGGGGATTTATAAAGCATGCACCTTTCACCTGGTGCTGTCAAAAGGATGGTCCATCTCTGAAGATGCAAAAGGGTACCAAAGATGAATCTAACTTTTGCAATTTTGCTGAGACTTAACCCCGGTGACATCTCATTGAATGCATTAAAGCAAGCATTGAAATTGCAGGCACATTTCAGCACTACATATATATATATATATATATATATATATATATATATATATATATATATATATATACTATGAAGACTAGCATTTGTTTTCTCTTTCTGTTTATAGAGTGCTGATATCACCACAAATGGTAAATAACTGAAAAGAAGTCAGTTGACTTTCTTCTTATAATGCCAGAACACCCAGGTGCAAAATAAAATATTCAGTCTTCCATCTGGATATTTTGTGTCCATGATGCCAAATATACGACTGCTTGCAAAGTGCTTAACTATTGATGGCATTTTTCTTTTTCCCTTTGCACTATTTGGCACTTGTAATCAAGTGCTGTATCCAACTAGAAGTTTCACTCCTCAGTAAACTGCTCATTTACATCATTAGATACCTCCATTTCACTCACCCTAACTCTAACCTGTTCATTCACTGATGACTGAGTATAAACAGTAAAAAGTATGGGTGATGTGGGCAGAGTGTAGGATCCAAGTCCTTTTCAGCTTCTCATTACCTTTGTCACATTAAGGGAGTTAAGTAGCTTTTCTTTGCCTATTTCTGCATCTGCAAAATGAAGATAATAAGCACACCTAACGAAATTGTCACCACAGTTAACTCAGATAAATGTAAAGTGCCAGGCATATAATGAGTATCCAATAAATATTATCTTTTCATTATCTCTTGTAGTGAAGCATTCAATGATGTCACAGAGCTATTTTGGAACTGGGGAGGGGACAAGGTCCCCAAATTTGTTTCTTTTATTTGTCAAAACAGACCGAGAGTGACTTGAATGGTGTGAATACAGGTTGGAGGGTAGGTGGGAGTGTTGGACTTAATCCCATTCTTTCCCATGTGTTTACAGTGTAAGCAAGGCAGGAGGTCTTTTTTCATTTCTTTTTAAGTAGCTACATGATTATGAAAAGGAATTTCCTCTTATTACCAATTTTTGTATTGGAATTTGGACTTAAGATTTTATATACTAAATGGAACAAGAAGGGGAAAATAAGCTATTTAGTTTCGTACATTCCAACCAGAAACAATTGTCCCTCAGAGTTGTACCCTATGGATGCAGCTGTTCATTAAAAAAAAAAAAAAGGTTATGAATTCAGGGTCAGCCCTTAGCCAGCTGTGAAGGAGGCAATGGATATTGATGCTTGGAGTCGTTCTGCAACCTGTGTGACTGCACTCTGGCCCTTGAGTAATGCTTCTGCCTCAATCTGTCATGGCTTTCAGTTGGCCTGCATCTTCCCAGTCTGGAAAGAAAGGGATCTGGTTAATTAATTGACAATGAAGTGTCAGATACCTAATGTATTATCTCTCCAAGAGAAATTTTGAAAGTGATTCCTCATAAAGAGGAAATCCTTATTGATGAGAACTGTACAGTAATGAGTGTCAAGGAACAAACAGGTGCATAAAGAGATTAAGACATTCTAACCTTCATGTCCCAATGGCCTATTACACTGGAGTGTATGCCCAAGCTTACCTTGAGTTCATACGAAGTGGTAATGGTCAGAAAGCTAAACTGTTCAAAATTCAATGATTATAACTACCATTCCCCAAGTGTCAATGAGCCTCTGGGGTTGAGATAACCTTGGAATAGAAATAATGTAAGGTTAAAAGAATAACAGCTTTGATCTACAAACCTGTCAGTCAATTTAAGTACTGTGTAGAAAAATCTCAGTGCAGTTAAAACACAGTGCTTGTCAGGATCAAAGGAATGATTCACTTTTAGTCTAAATAGGTAAATTATTGGAATATCCAGTTTTAGTAGCTCATACACTGAATTTTTGTGGATCAGGACTCACAGCCCACTAATGACAATTTCATAGTCCTTTTTCCTATATAAATGCATCTTTTATGAGAATTTTGATATGACATGTTTATTTTAGTGCATATTATATAACAATCTTAGAAAATAATGGCTTACAATTAAGTTTCTTAAAATTAGCAGTGCATGTATAAGGAGGTCTGTATATTTCTTATTTCATTCCCTATGTATAGAATTCTGAACACATGTCCAAAACCATTTTACTGTGGTCTGTATACCTGTCAAAATAACCATGATGTGATTTAAAATTTTCATTATTTGAACTAAATCGACATAAAATGGAATGAAAGCACTATATGATTTTATAAGCAGCAGGACTGAAAGCTTTACATTTCAAAAACAGGAGACTAGATGGATGGGCCCTGAATTGCTTGAATAACCTAATTTATTACAGTAGGAATAGATTTAAATCTTTTTAAAAATCTCAGGATATAGACAGGCCTTATTTGACACTTAAAATGTGGCAACAGGTTCTTTGTTAGTATGTGCTATACTCGTAGGTTAAAAAAATGCACATTCTTTAAGGTAGAAGGGGGTGGATATTATTATATAAGCTTCCTTATTATGACCCCGTCTCCTGAGGAAAAATTATATTCAAAATAAGACTTACGCAAATTCTACCCCCCACAGTCCTTTTCCCTTCCCAGACATACAAACCCAGGGGTATGTTGATCTGTCCTCACTTACTCTGGCCAATGTTGTTCTCAGGAAAGGAATGCATGTCAGTCATTTTCCCCTTACAATGAACTCAAATCAGTATGTATGAGAAGAAAATCTACTATTTAAATATAGTGTTTATGTAGTTGTACATATTCGATTGAAAACTGTGTCAAAATAACTCTGTGTAAAAAGAGATAAGTTGTGAAGTTTTTTACTCAGGTTCACTTTAAGGGATATGATTTACATTAGCCTAGGCAGAAATGTTCCATTAACAACTCAGAGGAAGGGAAGTAGGCTTGAATGAAACCCATATCTGATTATGAGCCATAGAGCAGAGATTTTCTTTAGAGAGAAAAATTGCCTCAGCCCTTTCTGAAAAAGGAAGTTCTTTTATTCTCCAAACAAAAAGAAATTAGCTTTTCTTATATTGTAAGTTTTCACGAAGTAATTGTAGAAAATGCCATGTAAAAATTCAATTTCGTTACTATGAATAGGCCAAGACAGGAAAACAGAGAGTGATTAAAAATAAATTTATCTGTCAAATAAGAAGGTAACTAATACTTAGTTATTTGTTTTCTGTTCGCCTTGCTCATTTGAGGAACTGAATTAATTGCTTTATATCTTTCCTTCTTGTGTGCATGCGAGTATGTGTATGCACATGTGTGTAATTCATTTTATTACAATAAAATGTTATCAAAATAAATGGCATTTTCAAAGAACTTCATACTTACCCAATCATTAAGAACCACAAACAAGGAGGTCACTGGTCAGCAATTACTTAAGAAAATACAGGACATAGTAAATCGGCTCATCTTCTCCCTATGTTGAAAAGTTCAGATGTCAGCCAGGAAGGAGCAGGAAAGTTAATATTTGGAGAGGGAAGGGCCTCATCAGAATAATAGCTCCCCCCGTTCCATGGGACACCAGATTAGATGGATATAATTTTCATAATAGATTCAGATTTTGAGGAAAAATCCCTACTTTGAAGAGGATATAGTCAATAACATTTTATTAAAAGGGTTATTCAAAAAACCTTCCATAATTTTGTCAAGTCAAAATGTCTAATTGTTACCGCATTGCCAAGGGGTCCAGCCATCTGTGCACACAAAGGCAAAACATACTCTTAATGTAAAAGAACTGTAGGGCCTCCCCGGCCACCGGCAAGAGAGTCCCACATGGCTCCCAGACCTCTCCTGCCACCTGCTGCTCCCCTCAGCAGTGTACTTTGGTCCTTCTGCCTGTTCTGCTTCCTGCTCTGGCTCTGGTGAATTCTCTCACTCTCCTGCGCTTCTGACTGTACCCAGTACTTGTATAAATAAATAAATGAATCTTTAAAAAAATGTATAATGTAAAAGAACTGTAATAGAATTAGTATACATAGAGAAGAGAAAAAAGGATAATGGTTTACCAGTAAAAAACATAGTTACCCTCCCCTCGTGGGTAAATGTCCAGCCAAGTGTCCAGGGTTGGCCTGAAGCTACTTGCCACAAGTTAAGGCACCTTCTGGTAGGGACCCATAGGAAGGAGGCCACAGGGGCCAGGCAGGTTTGGGATGAAAGGAGTAAAAGAACACATCAAGATAAAGGCTGCCATTGTCAGCCTCCACACATGCCTCTCACCCACGTATCTCCTCATTGCCCTGTCCAAGTCCCCAAAGTCCTTGGTGCATGTCTAAAGCATAGAAGCAAGCAAGCTCTTCTTCTCCATGTGTCTCCCTCTGAGCCCAGCTGCCTTGCGTGTTATATGGTTACACCTGGTCACTCAGCTCTGCCACTAGCTCCCAGTAGCTAGTCCAAGTCCGCTGTATGTCAATGGGGTGGGGAACATGATCTGTCCATCTTTCACGAGAGGCCTTCATTACATAGCTATCATTTTCTATGAGGATTTTTTTTTCTAGGAACTCTGCGATATTAACACATTAGGGTTTGACAAAATTTCTGAGAAATAACCTTTAAAACTTGGTTATAGATTTTTTTTCTAAAAAATATGCAAATCAAAACCACTTCACTGAGAATATCCCACATTAAAAAAAAAAATCAAACAGATATAGCAAATGTTGTCAAGCGCATGGAAAAATAGGAACCTTCTTAACACTGTTGGTGGGAATATAAACTAGTCCAGCCCCTGTGGAAATAAGTATGGAGTTTTCTCAAAATATTAAAAATAGATCTATCATTTGACATAGCATTTCCATTCCTAGGTATCTATCAAAGAACACAAAAACACTAATTCTGAGGTATATCAGCACTCCTATTATTTACAATAACCAAATTAGGGTCATTTTGATGGTGAATGTAGTATGGTAGCATACACCTGGGGAGCTGTGAACCTATTTCCCTAAACGATATACAGTGTTGTAAACCAATGGTATGTCAATAAAGAAAAAAAAAGAAGAGGGCCTCTCCCCTGGTGGCGCAGCGCTTGAACGCTGGGCTCCGAGGCTGCCTGCAGCCTCTGCACATTCCCCAGTCGCCGGCGAGGGTCCCACAAAAAAAAAAAAAAAAAAGAAGAAGAAGAAAGAAATTTATCCTTCAGAAATACTTACAAAATTGTATAATGATATATGCAAAGTAATGTTAATGCATCATCATTTTTCACTGTTAGAAATTAGAATCAGTTTAAAGGTTCAGTTAATACATCACTGGAAAAATTACATATAGCATTTAAATGGGGTATTATATGGGATACTGTTAAAATGTATATTTAATTTAAGAAGGAATCTATGAGTTAGTATTGAAAAATAATTGATCATAAGCAGGATGTCTCATAAGATTTTTATGTCCAAAACATGGGTAAGAAGCCAACTAATGGAAGTGAGAGTATTTATCGTCTTGGCTATAAGCTGAAATTTTAGTTCCATTCTTTTTTAAGATAAAAGCCCATTATTATTCATTTAAGTCAAAGAAAATATCAGCAATATATGTCCATTGCTGTCTTATGCCTCCATCAAAGCCCATAGTCACGGGCTCTGGGCTGTTCTTCAAATAGAGCTCTAAGAACCCCCAAAAGGCCTTCCCATCAGTGAAGAGGGCTGAAAATGCAAGATCTTCCCTCATGGCTGCCATCCAGAGCTTAAGTTTTGAAGTGTGGTCCACACACTCATTTCACTCAAGTGCTTCAAGCCATTCCAACCAGGGTGAGACAGGTAATCCATCACAAAAGGGGAACTGCCACCTAAGAATATTATCTTCTTATTGGTCAGAACTTCCTCTTCCTTGCTGAATTCTTTATGCAAGTCTTCTTTTAGGCCAGTGCACATTACCTTATTTTTTTGTTCTCTATATGTATTTATTTTCTTATTCTTCTGAAATAACCACTTAGGCTTATTTTTCAGGTTGATGTTTATGGCTTCATGCCAGACTCCCATAGCATTTGGGACTAGAGGTGTCCTGTTGGTGAAAGGGGCAGAAACTCATGTTATACATGGATCAGGCCCCCACAAACCGGCCCCGGGTATGCACTGCCCTTGTGGCTGATACCCCCACACCCTCTCACTCCCCGACATTGCAACACTACTCAGACTGAATTTCTGCCATGAGTTTGCAGGCAATTCAGGAAATTAGCTCCAAAATTTTAATTTCTAGGGGAGATCCTTATAAATTATCTCTCATATTATAGGACCTTTTCAATTACTCTATGATGAATAATCACATGGGGAAGATACATTAGTATAAAATAACTTCAATCAATACTAGTTTGGTTTATTAATAGAACTTCAAGAATAAAACTTAAATCATTTATCAATTAATATCATTTTCACACTTATGTCAGTAAAAGAATATATGTGTTATGCATTTGTTGTAGAAATCACTGGATTGCTAAAAACTACAATAAAAAGAAGTGTGAAGGAAGCCCTCCACTTGTGTTGTTAGATCATGAGGGAAACTCATAAAAAAGATAATTAGCAATAAAAGATTTATATGCTACATCAAATTCATTTGTTCAACAATATTTACTAAGTACCTACTGTAGTGTCCTAAACTGTGATGATACTGTAAGAGTAAACAGTACGATATTCCTACCTTTATGAAGCTGATTTTCAAGTGAGCAAAACAATAAGCGAATAGACTGGTAGACATGCTATAAAATCAAGCAGTGATGTGTTATGGAGGAAAATAAAGCAGGTTTAGGGAATAGGAAAGAGTGCAATGGCTGTTTTAAAAAAGAAATCATGTTCTCTAAAAGCTGAATGAATGTTACAGAGATATACTATGAGCTCACAAGCTGCAGTTCACTTGACTAAAGAAATCCTTAAAGCTTCATACTTTAATTTGGAAAATATATCTTTGGAGGATGAGTGGTGTTTTAACAAATGGACAAAAGAAAATTTCTCCTTCTGTTCCATGTATCATCTTCATAAGAATCAGCTAAAACTACAGATTCCCAGCTTCCAGAATCTAGAAGCTTAGAAATATAACAGGTGATCCTTTCTTATACAGATTTATAAAAGAAATACCAAGACAGAGTTTTAAAATTTAAAGGGGAGAAACAATGCCCTGATCCTGCAGGAACAAGTAACCCATGTCATGCTCAGGGGAATAATAAACAAACCAAACTGGTGAGAAAGATGGTTCAAACTGAAAGGATGTTTCCCACCAGGTTAGGGAGTTTAAACTCTGTGTTGAAAGGTGAACCATCAAGTATTAATGGCTGAGCAATTAATATTTAAAAGCAATATTTTAAGAGTATTAGAAATACTTATTAGCCATATTTAGGATTATTCAAAGTAGTAGTGGTACACAGGAGATATTGGAGATGAGGATATCTGTAACAAAGTAAGATCTGATAAATCTGTGGCAACAGTACAGGCATGAGACATTAAACATGAGACCTTGGTCAATTTCAATAATGAAAGCATAACAGAAAAGGGAGACATTTTGAGGTAAGTAAAAATGGATCTCTGCAACTGAGTTGATTATAAGAATGAAGAAAGAATAAGCAATTACTCAGAATTTTAACCTGAATAACTGACAAAATGGGCTTCTGATTATTATTGAACACCATTAGCTAGCTTGATGGGGATGATACTCATAAATGATTATATAAAAGTGTAGGCGGAAAAAAAAGCTATTACCTTATTCCTGCAATTTTTCTAAATTTGCCAGTAATCCAAGAAATATTATTAGCATCTACTCTTGTACCTCTACTCAAGTTAACCACATGAAATAACCCATTGCATTTAGGAAGCAATGCATAGGAACAATTTCAAATAATAAAGAAAACTGAAACTAATCCTTTACAGCAAGTATTAGCAATGTATTAGCTGAGGAGAAAGTAGAATCTAATTATACCTTTGTGATTGTCAGTGTTACTAGAATTTGGGAGGAAATTTATATTACTTCATGTGTGGTTCTTCATTTATAACACATACACTTAAACATAATAATACACTAAATAATAATTACTATTGTATGATGAATTTTAAGTCTCAATCATGCAATGATCTTTGTAGAGCAAACCTCATTAAAATCTCCTTCCTTTTTAAAGAATGAAATATGCATTTTTCTAAACAAAAATGTGGTAGAATATGTTCAAAGATAAGGAACAGGTAGTGGCTGGTTAGTATATTCCATACATTTCAAATGAAATCAGCTGGGAACACGAATATGTTCCTTAACACTTTCTTTCTCTACATGCACTGGTTCTCACACACAGAAGTCCGTAGATATATATATATATATATATATATATATATGTAATTTAATATTTTTTCACTGCATTATGTGCCTTTTGATTCATCCATCTTGATCACAAAACATGTTTACAGACACAGAGAATGGCCATATCTGTTTTCACATTTTTTTCCACAAATACAGTCTTTTATCTGTCTTATTTTGAAGACAACTCATGATTCTCTCTTCCCTTAATTTTCTACTTGGAAAGAAAAAGCAAGCAACTATAAGTATTAAATCACCGCTTATTTTTTTTCTGAAGTCAAACATACAGAACAATTCAGTTTGGTATTTTTGAGTATTTATTTGGTTGATTGCTTTGTATAAAAGGATGGGTTAGGCTTCAAAAATAGCCAGGTATCTCTTATTAGAGCAACCTACTCTTGAAAAAAGAGTTGGCATTGGGTGCCTGTCATACAGAGACTGTAAGACAATATTACCTAGCAACAATAGCCAAAATACTTGCAAAATGCCACCAGGATATTAAAGAGACACTGTTTTCATCCACCTCTTCTCCTTGTAATGGATAGCAGAGGAGAATCAACTGAGAAGAAAGGATATAGATGATAAACAGAGTACACCCACGTATACCCTTTTCTTGACTACAGGTCTTGAAAGTTCATTGCAAAGTTTTCGTTGGAGGAAAGGAAGAACTTACTATTAGATATGAGACTGAAGTTTATAGTTTTGTCACCTATGTTTACACCTCCAAAAGACACAGGATGTCATTTTGCTTGTTTGTGAGCTATATATAAAATGTCTAGCTGAGGACATAGCTCTGTTGTTATATTTGCTTTAATGCTGTCTAGTATAACTGATAACATAAGCATGTGAATAATTATAGTTTTTCCCAATAGTTCTAGAGAAGTAATGTGTAATACAGCATTAATTATACATTAGCACTATTCTGAGGTGTATGTGGATAAGATATAGATGTAGATATATTGATAGATGTAGATGTGGCTAGTGTGACCTTAGACAAATAAGCTACCCTGTCAATGACCCAGTTTTCATGTATATGTATGAATTTAGATACATACAAAATTGATTTAATTCTCATAAGAAATCTATGATGTGTTAGCTCCACTATCCCTTCATTTTTACGTATGAAGAAACTAAGACTCTAAGAGTGTAAGTGCTTTATTTCAAGCTGGTACTAGTAAATAGAAAAGCTGAGATAGACATATAATTTGATTAGAGAAATAGTAACCTCTACTAATTTGGGCCTTCTTTGTAAGAAAATACCACATTCTACTGTTGATTAGCATTAGGGTTGTTTCTAGTTTTATTTATTTTTTTTTTTGACACTGCAAATGCTATTTGGAGATGTGTCCTGGTGCACTTAATCAAGAGTGTCTTTAGGCTATGCACTTAGAAATGGGTTTACTAAGTTATGGGATATCTACATCTTGGAGTTTACTGGGTATTAAAAAATATTTTTCAAAGTGATTGTAGCAATTTTAATCCATTTATCACTAGATGACAGTTGATTTGCTTCACACTCTTGGCAACAACTTGTTTTTTACTGACTTTTTAATGCTTGCCAATCTACTGGTTTGAAATACCAGCATATTTTTAGTTTAATTTGTATTTCAGCAATTAGCAGTGATGCAGAGCATCACTGGAAATATTTATGGGTCTTTGATATTTCCTTGTGTGGAAAATATCAGTTGTTTTTGAGTCATTTAATTTTTTTCTATTCATGTATAGTAGTTCACACCTGATTTAGATATTAAGTTTTGGTCATTTATGTGCATTCTAAAATATTGTTTATCCTCTTTATGTTTACTTTTATTTACTTCAATATTCTTTCTGGATGTATCCCACCACTTATTTTTACAAATTATTTTTTTTAGAATTATCTTTTAAAGTGGATATATGAAGTAGCCCAAAAGAACACTACTTGTATAAAATAATAAAAAGTAAATCCATACAATTAATATCAGGAATTTTGATGCCACATCAATAGATATACAAAGCTACTCAATATAATAGCATTGCACTGAACATTAAAGTGGAAACAAGCAAATTTAGGGAACATGTATATTTTGAAAACATGCATTTCATTCTACCAATAACTGCAAGAATTTAAGTGAATGAGGTATAATCCATATGCAAGAACATGAATGTATTTAAAGTTTTCAATTTTATACATTTATATAATTGTATACACCATTGAAATCACTGTCACTTCCTTCATCCCAGAATGTCCTCTTATCTGTAGAATTAGCCTTTCTTATTTGTATCACCATAGATAAATTTTGACTTCTCTAACGTTTTACATAAATGGACTCATGCAATACATTTTACTTCCTTTGATGAAAATATTTGTGAAATTAATCCATGTTATTGCATGTTTCTTTTATTGATGAATTGTTTTATTGATGAATTGTGTCCTATTGTATGAATATGCAATTTGTTTTTATGTGTTCACTTGTCAATGGAAACTGATAGTTTCTAGTTTGGGAGATATAATGCTTCTGTTTTATCTGTTTGAGTCTTAGTGTAGACAGAGGTTTTTGTGTCTTTTAAGTTGATAATTGTGAAATTTCTGAGTCATTTGAAAGCTGTATAGTTGACTTTATAAGTAACTGACGAACTGTTCCTAAACAGTTTTAGATAATTGGTCACATCAGTTTATATTCCCACAAGTATTATGCTCTATAGCCACTCTAACATTTGACAGTGTGAGACTTCCATTTTTATGTGTGTGGTGTTTTCTAAATATAATATTTTCTAATTTCCATTACATTTAATTCTTGACAAGTGGTTTATTTAAAAGTCTGTTTCATCTCTTTGCACAGCTGGAACAAAGTATCATAAACTGATTCCTTAAATGGTATTTATCACAGTTTTAGAGGTTAAGAAATCCAAAATCAAGGTGATGGCTGATTCCAGTATCTCTTTCCTCACATGGCAGAAGGGGAGAACTTTGGTTTCTAGTCCCATGTAAAGGCAATAATCCTGTGTATGAGGGTTCGTCTGCATGATCTACTCACTTGCGAAAGACCTGATACATTAAAATCATCATGTTGAAGGTTAGAGTCTCAACATATGAATTTGGGAGGGCAGTATAGAAATATTCAGACTGTAACTGCTTTATTTATATTTGGGGATTTTCTAAGTCTCTCATTATTAGTGATTTCCAATGAAATGCCATTTCTGTTCCTTAAACACCATCTTTAAGTTTAATTTCTAAATAAAAATAATTTAAGGTATGAAAATTTTTAGTTCATTTTGGCTTAGAACTTTGTCTTGGTGAAAAATGTATGAGTTTTCAAAAAAATGTATATTCAGGGTTTTGGTTGTAGTATCCTGTGAATATCAATTGCATCAAGTTGGTTTATAGTATTATACAGATTTTATATCAGTAGTGAATATTATTCTATTTTCAGTTCATGAGAGATATGTCGCAATCTTTAGCTATATTTTTGCATTTGTCTATTTATCCCTTAATTTAACTTTTCGTTTCATGAATTTTGAGCCCCTGTAAATCCATGCATACCTATTCAGAATTTTTCTGTTTTGCTTACTAACCATTTATTCATCTTTATGATATTTCTTTCCTTTTTTTTTTAAACCCCGGCACCACCATGCTATGGGGAAGACTGAATTAGCAACTAAAAAAGGCATTTATGATGTTTCTTGCTTATCCTTGCTAATATATTTTGTCATGAAGTCTATTTTGTTTGATACTGGTATAACCAGGCCTATTCTGGTTGCACATTTATTGCATTATGCTTATGTAATGTATATTATATAAGCATAATATTATAATAAGCAATACATTTATAATCCATCTGTATGCACTTACGTGTTTATATTTAAAGTTCTCCTTTGTAAATAGCATGTGGTTGGGTCTTACTTTTTTATGCAGCCTGACATTCTCTGCCTTTTAAGTGGAATGTGTACTTAATTGTATTTAAATATTTACATTCTTGGATTTTAGTCTACTGTAGTTATTTTCTATTGCTGCATAAATAATGACAAATTTAGCAGGTTAAAACAATACCCATTCATTAACACACAATCCTGTAGGTCAGAAATCTGACACAGCACAGCTTGGGTTCCCTGCTCAAGCTATCATAATTCTAAAGTCAGTGCTAGTCTGACTGATTTCTAGTCTGAAGTCTTGAAAAATCCTCTTTTAAACTCTTTTTTGGCAGTGTTAAATTTCTTGTAACTCTAATACCTGAGAAGTTCCCCATTCCTTGGGAGTGGAGAGCTGGAGGCCTCTCCCAGTTCCTAGAGATAACACATGTCTCATGACCACCTCCATCATAAAACCAGCAATAATGCTTCAGATTCTTCTCATGCTTCTTTCTCTGCCTTCCCATTCTGTGATAAGTCAGAAAAAATCTTTCTATTTGGTTTCTGTGCTTAGGTCAGTTCCACCCAAAGCATCCTGATAATTTTCTATACTCTACTCTAAAGTCAACTGATTTGGGGAGAGGGCGGGGCAAGATGGCAGCTGAGTGAAGACACTGGGCTCATCACCTCCGCAGATGCACAGCTAGATTGTAGCAGAATAAAGCAAAAAAACTTTTTATTTTTTTAAAGATTTATTTTATTGTACAAGCACTGGGTACAGTCAGAAGCGCGGGAGGATGAGAGAATTCACCAGAGCCAGAGCGGGGAGCAGAACAGGCAGACTGACGAAATACACTGCTGAGGGGAGCGGTGGGCATAGCAGGAGAGGTCTGAGCGCCATGTGGGACCCTCGCTGGGGGCCAGGGATCGAACCGGTGCTGCAGAGGCTGCGGGCAGCTTCGCAGCCCAGCGCTCAACCACTGCACCACCAGGGGAAGCCCAAAACAAACAAACGTTTGAAAGAAAAACAGATGATTAGACTCCGTGTTAAGAATAATCTTCTGTGAAGGGGGACCCCAATGAACACATTAGCTACTCAATAAAGATTACTTGAGTTTTTCCCAAACCTCTGAACCTTGAGTGTCCAAATAGATCTTGGGCTAATTATTACAAAAGAATTTTTGCTATCTCTTTTAATGATTGATAGATAGAAAGATAGATGATTGATAGCTAGCCAGCTAGCTAGCTAGATAGATAGCCTCACACTAAAAATATATTTTATTTGTCCAGTCTGGGAAATGGTTCTTTCTTTAAAATTCCTTAAAATATTTTACTGGGGGCTTGAGATTGAATGTTGATAAAGATGAAAGAAGTATACTCAAGCAATGCCTGACCATATTTCTAATAGTGGTCCCTATGCAAGCTAACAGTAGGTTATAACATCTAAGTTTGTGTAAGTAGTACATTTTTTGACAATTGCACAATGGCAAAATGGCTTAAGGCATTTCTCATAATATATGTTTGTCATTAAGTAATATTTGATTTTATCTGACCCTTTAATACCATCTAGCTCTTTAGTTTAAATCATCTTATCTCTATCCATTTTAGCAAGAAAAAGGCATACACTGTGAATTGAGAGGAATTATCTATTGTTAAATTTAGCAGTTCATTTTGTTTGAAGAAATTTAACTATCAAATGACTTGTCAAAAATCCCCTCTGTGGGCCTCCCCGGTGGCACCAGGAGTTAAGACGCAACCTATGAAGCTGTCCGCAGCCTCTGCAGCATGAGTTCAATTCCCTGGCTGGCCAGGGAGCAACCCACATGGTGCAGCAGACCTCTCCTGTCTTGCCCGCTGCTCTCCTCAGCAGTGTAATTCCGTCAATCTGCCTGTTCTGTTCCCCACTCTGTCTCTGGTGAATCCTCTCACCAACCCCCCATACCTCTGGCCTATACCTCAGCTCTTGTATGCATAAATAAATAAATCTTTAAAAGAAACAAAAAAAGAAAGTTAAAAAAAATCCCCTCTATACTTACAGTTAAACATATAAATAAACATTGTGGGCGATGTTTAATAGTTAAAATAGAATCTTGTTTGTTGGGTTATTTTTCTTGTTCTAAAATTAAATTTTACTATGTTTACACCATCCAATTTATTTGAAAATAATGCAGTAAATCTTTATTATTTTGTGAAACATGATAGAATTAGTGTATATGTTATATTTGGGCTGTTTGTGGTTAGGTAAAAATGATAACTTTCATAGACACATGGTTTATATTTTGACTCGACTGCATTTACACGCAATGAAACTGTGGTCTGATCCCCTCCATTTTGCAGCAGCAACAAAAAGAAAACTCCCTTTGACTGAAAATTAGAAATAAATGGTATTAAACTTTAACCACCCTTTGTTCTCTCTTCCCTTTATCCTTTCCTCCACTAGACTATCAGGTTAGCTCTCTCCATCTGCATTCCTGGGAACTTGGAAAATTGATTGTATTACATCCCTAATAAAATTCTCTCTGCCCCTCTGGGATTCATAGTGGCATCAGAAACAAACATCTGCTGATTGCTGAGAAAACACCCTGCAGGGAAAGTCAAACAACTTGACTCATGTCACCTAAACTGCCCTGTACCTCCTTGGACGTGGAAATTTGAAATTTTGTACTTCTCTCACATTCCTTTATATAATCACAGCACTCCCACCATTTTAGGGGTTTTTTGGGGATGGTTACTATCGTGCTAACTCCATTGATGATCATCTCAAATAAACTCCATGCAAGTAATTTCTTCTGATTCATAGTTTGTCTTTCTGGGTGTAAGCAAAAGATCGATCTGGTTTGGTCATTTATAAAACCAATGATAATATGTAATGTAAATTTAAATGCTTAAAGTAATAAAGTGTCATTAAATTATTTAAAATACTATTATCAGAGGTTTAATCAAGAATTTCAGTTAATGGCCATAAAATCAACCTGAAAACATTCCAAGGCCTAGATATATAGCAAGTAATTATTGGTGGAAGGGGGTAATCCCCCATCCTTCAGGGTTCTTGGGCTGAATGATTAACCAAAACATCAGATAGGTTAGCAAAGGAAAAATCAATTTAATAACAACATGTATACACCTTGTAAACATGGGAGAGATGCTGTAAAACTCAGTAGCTCACCCACATGACTTTAGTTACCAACTTAAATAACCTCAGGGGAAAATTAGTTATAGGGAGATACCAGGGAAGACACAGTAAACAAAGGTGTGACTCTTAAGCTTTGCCTTCTCCATTGAAATGCCTCCTTTCTATAGACAGATTTCAAGGGTTACTTTTTTTTAGTTTGGCTGGCTTTATCTGTCCCTTTGGTTTCTCTATATTCCACATATAAGTGACACCATCTGGTACTTGTCTTTCTCCTTTAGTGCAGCCATTTTTGAAATGGAGCCTGGCAGCTATTATGAAGACACTGCATTACCTGTCTTGTTTGAACTAAGCCAAAGACCTTTGGACTGGGCCAAATGCAATTGCTTTAAGAAACCATCAAGCAAACAATTGCTCACTTGGTCATCCAGATCATTAGGACTGATGATTCTGGACTTTTTGCTGGAGGATAGAATCAGTAACTAATTCTGTATAGCCCAGAATCATTTAAGCTTGTTAACACTAACTTATAAAAAATCACTTACCTCATCTTCATCCATTTGTCTCATAAAATGCCTTTTCTTTTCCCTCTCTGGGACACTATTCAAATCTGTGCCCCCAAATTGCAGTCCATTGACCCCAAATAAACATACTTTGCCTTTTTAATTGCCTCTTGAATTTCTAGGTTGATACAACCATGGCATTTACACTTCAGCCACACTATCTGCAAAATACCCAGAATTACTTAAGCACATTTTGTAATACCCTGAATACAATTCCACTTATTTCCCTGTTGCTCAAGAAGGTTTATAAGGATGACAGTCAACGTTGTCATAAGTGTTGTTACAGGAATAACCTAGATTCCTCTCTGTTAAAAATAAGCAAACAAAATATCTTTGGTGTCAGAAAAGAGTCACTTCCTGAAGGAAGTTGTTCTTAAATACTCCCTACTGGAATCCAATTTAAATATGGTCCTTTTAATTATTCTCTCTCATAGCACTTGATGTCACTATTTCATAAGACTTAGCATAATTTGTAATCAAATATATGTTCATTTTTTCTATTGGTCCCCTTTCCTCTAGAATATAAATTTCTTGAAAGCAGAGACTTTGTCTCATTCATTATTGTATACCTTAGTTCTTGAACAGTGCCTACCTGGCAAATAATAGGCTTCCAATAAATGTTGAAGAAATGAATGATAGTTTCATATGTAATCTTAATTCACAAGCATTTCAAAATACTGCAGTTGATAATATTATTAGATTGAAAACTTTACAAGGATCAAGTCATTATCTAGATATAGATTGAGATAGGAGGTACTGTGACATCCTCTGATAAAAAAAAAAAAGTTATCTGTTCCTCTAATATTCAGTATAACCTGGTGGGGAAATGACAAGATACTATTAATTAGCACTCCCATTGAAAGGGAAGAATTGGAGATAAAACTCAGTGAATGGGGTTAGCAATTCTGAAATCTCAGTGGACACTCATTCCTAGTGACAGCCTATCTTCAAATTAGTTGATTTATTTTAACTTGGAAAGAAGCTCCTTGGAGCCATAGATCTTGTTTTTCTCATCTGGGGTGTTCTTCCTTTTCCATCATCCTCTTTTACTTCAAGTACATAGGCACTGGGAAATATTCATTATGTGGGTGTGAAAGAAGGAGGAGTGAACAGGCACCATTTTCCCCACCCCCACTTACGTGCAGCTACATTGGATTACAAGTCCCAAGGTGCAATGAACTACACTTCCTGAGCAAGGGAACTGGGCAGTGGGGGGAAGGGGGTGGAATCAGGAAGACATGCTTGATATATAACTGAACATGTGCAGACTCATGCCAACTTGCTACTGCAGACAGACTTGCACCCTGGTACTGCTGGGAAGGGGACTTGGGGACATATGCAGGAGAGACATGCAGGACTTGAAAATAGACACATGGGTGAAAAATACATTGGAAGTCTGTCCTTGGCAGACACAATGGCAGCCATTATCATGATTTGGCTTTGATTTTTCTTTTATCTCAATTCTCAGGGGCCTGCTGGACCCTTTTCTTGCACTTACCTGCCCAGAGGTGCCTTATACTTGTGGTAAGAATTTGGACCTCTCTGGCCCCGTTTCAGGCAGACACTGTTTGGCTGGGCATTTGCCAACAAGGGAATGGATAATTTGGTGTGTTTTATTATGACACTATTATAAGTAATATCCTTCCTTCTCTCTTCCTATGCTCACTAATTCTATTAAATATCTGTCACACTAAAAGTTTTCTTCCTTTGTCTTTACATGGCAGATGTCAGGACCCAGTTTTAGAGTTTCTATCCCTTAAGTCTGGGGTCCCTGGGTACCCCTGAGTAGTGCACTAACTTCTTACCCTTAGAAAGAAAAGAAGTTACAAGGGTTGTTTCAAGATTTAAGCAGATAGACATTTTTATTCCAGAGCTATGTTTTCCTTGGCAGTAACAAAACTTGAAAACATAGTAGTTTCTTAACCATTCTATTACAGTCACCTTCACATTCAAAGAAGTCACAGTTATTTTACGATGGAATTCATAGAACTGATATATTTCCTTACCTTCTTTTGCCTTACCTCTCAGTCTTGGTTTAAAGAATGCAATCTTGGGCCTAGAACTTTAATGAAAATAGCAGACCCTTTGGCTCTTATTCTGATTTATTTCATATAACTGAAGAGATTTACTGGGTACCCAAACTCATAATTGATTTGCCTTGAGGCAATTTACTTGTGAGAAAGCATCTACTGAATGGTTATTATTCAAAGTCTTTCTCAATTTTACCTTTTTTAAGTTGAAGGATTTTAAATTGAGAAGTACTTATCTTTTATTTTTCCAGCTGTAAAAGGATCTGAATTTCTGAACTCTATTCCTTTTTATATCAGCTTAAAAATTAGCTAAATTTTCCTTAGCTCAACTTTTTCTTCTAACTCCAATTTTTCAACATCCTTCTATAGAGGCACAATTAGGTACATGATCTGCTTACCAGTTTTCACAGGATAAGAGTTCTACTCCTATAATATAGATCATAATCTTTGCAGGCTCCAGTAGTAATTTCTTAATTGAACCCCATCCAACTGTTGAGCCAATGTCAGAGTTAGAAATTAGGATTTTGCAACATCTCACTTCTATGTATCCAATTTATTTTTTTTCCAATTTTACTGAAGTATTATCAACAAATACAAATTGTATGCATTTAAGGTGAACAAGTTTATGATTTGATATATGTATACATTGTGAAATGATCACCGCAATCAAGGTAATTAAAATATTTATCACCTCCATATGGTTACCATTTTCTTTCTGGCAAGAGTACTTAAGATATATCCTCTTAGGGGCTCCCCAGTGGTGCAGCAGGCTGAGTGCAGCTGGTTGAGCGCAGCGCTGTGAAGCTGTTCGCAGCCTCTGCAGCACTGGTTCCATTCCTGGCCGGCCGGGGAGCTACCCACATGGAGCGCAGACCTCTCCTGTCTCCCCCGCTGCTCCCCTCAGCAGTGTACTTCGGTCGATCTGCCTGTTCTTTTCCCCACTCTGTCTCTGGTGAATCCTTTCACCCTCCCATACCTCTGGCCTGTACCCCAGCTTTTGTATAAATAACATATAAATCTTTTTTTAAAAAGATATATCCTCTTAGGAAATTTCAAGATTGCAGTATGGTTTTATTAAGTCTAACCATCATGCTGTACTTTAGATCCCATTCATCCTGCATAACTGAAACATTTTAGTTTAACCAGCATCTCCCAATTTCATTCTACCCCGCAACCCCTGACAGCCAACACTCTGCTACTCCAATTTGATTTTTGTAGACATCACATATAAGTGAGATCATACAGTATATGCTGAAGGTGCCCAAACCAGACTATCACAAGATTCTTACAACTGATCTCCTTAAGACACCCCACTCTGGTATACAGAGTATTTTGGACCAAGAGCAATGGAATCCCTTGAGACTGAGAAGCTTCTGGCCTGGCCTTAATACTTAACCCTTTTATAATTGAAGAAGAGATCATCTCGTTCTAAGCATTTGTCTTTTTTATGTAATCAGAGAAGCAATCACTGCTCTTCCACCTTCATAAGCTTAAGGAATGTAGCATGGGATTTCTCATCTAGTTGCAGGTGAAATTGATCCCCACTCCAATCTGTATTAAAAAGGAGAAAAGAGGGTCCCCTATACACTAATGATTAATGCAAAAATTGTTTCTTTAGGGCGTGACAGGATGACCTGCCCGCTTACATGTACACAATCACTTTGTTCCCCAACTTCAGCTCACTAATTTGCTACCATCTCTGTTTTTGTTTGTAGAGAGATGAACTAAGTCTCATGTGATGATTTATAAGTCCATTCTTAACAATAAGTATCCGGCATGGCCACAGCATAACTCAGAAGGTATCAGTTGGTGTTGCTGAATCTACTTACTGTGGTAACATCATAACTTGTGAAATCACAAGTTTTCCTTGTCTTCCCATCCTTCCAGAATGCTCACACACCCTGTTCTCCTATATAAAGTGTAACTCTGCTTACTGCAGGGACATGAATTTGCACATTTTTTTCTCCCATCTTCTTGGTTTGTAATTTCTCAAACTTTCTCTACTCCAAAGATCAATGTTTCAGTGATTGATTCTAGTTGTGTAACAGGCATAAGAACCTATTTCTTGGAGTGGGGGGGGGAATCCTATAACATAGGTTTATGTGTGCACATGTCCTCTTTATGTGAGATCTCATTTTTACTGTCAGAGTGAGGATGAAGTCACTCTCTTCTATCATGTGAAATCTGCTCCACCCTCCATTTTGATGCTCACATCTCTAAACAGAATAAATATCCCCACTCTGCTTCATTATTCTTTAGAGTTTACATGCAAATTTTCTACACATATGTTATAAAGTTAATTTTTTCTTTGCTAATTGAACTGATGTTTTGATTACTCATTCAGCCTGAAAAGGACCCACAGGGGTATTGGATGGTTTTCTTTGCACCCCAACCTTGTCACTCTGTGTCTGACTTATTTCACTGAGTATCAGTTCGTCCATGTTATCTTAAATGGTAGGATCTTCTTTTTGCTGTTCTAGGGAAGGACATGCCAGCTCCAAATTTGCTGACCCCTTTTTTACCTAAAAAAAGATAATAAAAGTTCTCATGAGAAAAGTGCCCACCTGGTACCAGGAAGAAACCACCAGAGACTCGAAGCCAATTCTGAAATATATCTGTACAAAAAAATTTCTACTAAAATAATACTTATCTCCTTATCTTCCACTAGTTTCTCTCTATATATCTCTTAGTTACTTTCCGACATTTTACTGCCTCTAGCCCAAACCCCTTTGTCTTGTCATTTCTTCATAAATTTGTTGTTTCTTTGCCTCAAAGGTATTTAAACTTTCTGTTCTGGTCATTTCTTCAGGACTTCATGTGATGACTCCATATACTTGCAAATTCTAGTAAAATGTTGAGCTTTTCTCCTTTTCATATGTCTTATATCAATTTAATTCTTAGACACAGCTGGAAACCCCAAGAGTGTAAAGGAGAAATTTTACCTCTTACACTATCTTATCTGGATACACATATACAAAAGTGTATGTGTAAATTGCCTAGCAGTGTTCTTATCCTATATTAGACTCAATTAGTATTATTTCTTTTTAAGAATGTATGAAGGGGATGGATTCTGTGTTAGAAAAGAAAGGAGGGCAGTCCCAGATTTCAGCACCAGAATGTTAGAAAAGAGAGGAGGCCAAGAGTATCATACTGAAGCAGGCTTTATTGAAAGTCCGTGAAGTGACAACTCTCTGCAGGCCAAGAGTCATGCCCCCCAAATGGGAGTGCAGGTCTTTATAGGGTTAGGCTACTGCTGGAATTTTTGGTGTACATGAGGGGGTCTCTTCTGCTGGAGGGGCACTGCTAGAGTTGTTTACACTGGGGGCAGGTCTGCTGGAATTGTTTGCTGTTGTCAGCTTTATCTCTGATTCTGCTTATCTCAGGTTTCCTTGCACCTGGTTGTGCGGGTTTTACGAGAGGCCTGTGTGTGCTCTCCTCATTCTGGACATCAATACTGTCCCGTTGGGACAACTAGTTTCATTAGATAATTGGAATGTTTTACAGAGCTTAAAATGTATTGTTCTCTATGAGCCCACGTATTAGTCCATGGCTAAAATTTTAGAAACATGAAATAGTTTATTTAAGAAAGGTGTTAGTGTATACCAAATATATAAATGTTATTAACTTATTTCCTGAATATGTTTATCCACCCTCCAAATGCATACACTGAAGACCTAACCCCCAAGATACTGGTATTAGGAAATGAAACTTTTGGGAGGTAATTAGGTTTAGATAAAGTCATGAGGCATAATGGAATTAGTGTCCTTAAACTCTCTCTCTCTCTTTGTGTTTCTGCCCCCACCCCACCACCACCACCACCACCAGCAAGAACAAAAAAAGTTTATAAGAACACACACACAGACAGCAGCAGTCTGCAAGCCAGGAACAGGCACTCATAAAGAACCAAGTCTGCTGGCACCTTGACCTTAGACTTCTCAATTGAAGAACTGTGAGAAATAATTGTTATTTTAGTCACCTAATCTATGGTGTTTTATTATAGCAGGCTGAGCTAAGAAACAGGTATTAAGGGAAATTTTTGGAAGAGCACTTCTTCAGCCTTGAAGAGACTTTTGGAAAGCATCTTAACACTTCATAAAACTTGTAATTGTCAATTTTCCCTCATCAAGGCAATGCAAATGTGCCTCAAGCAAATTAGAACATTAAGAATCTACTAATGATAGATTTAAAACACTCATCTCAATGATAAATAAATCTTTATTTATGATAAATAAATATTAATTTCCTCCTCCTGCCTATGAAAGAATTTATATGCAAAAAAACAAACTCCACTTACAGAACTTATTAGAATTATATTCAAATACAAAATGAAAGTTGAGCTTCGATTCTTTTTCTTTTTTTTTTAATTCACACAATGTAGACAGCAGAAATCAATTTCTCAAAAGATAGGATGTGTGCCAGAGTAATACGCCAACTAAACAAATTCGGTTTTGAATACAATGATATTAAAACATGGTACGAGCACCATAAAGGGGCAGAGAAGGAATTTGGCTGCTTTCCCCAGTGCCAGTCAGGAGAGTGTTCTGCTTAATCAAAAGATAAGAAAAGCAATAAAAGAAGGAACAAAACAGAATGATTCAAAGAACAAATGACATCCACAATAGAGCCACCACGTAACCAATATTGGATTGGTTTGTAAGAAATTAAAGCAGAAATAAACACAATAAAGATTCATCATAGAAACATCTGGATACATCCGAGCAAATTGAAGGAAAAGATGGGCAGTCATGAGACTCTGGACCTGGCAGAAAGACAGGGTCAAGGAGCCAACAGGGTGATGAGGAGGTGCATGAAGCGAAAGAAAACAAGTAAGTGTTTTGACTGAATATTCCAGTAGAGTGGGAAGCTAATCATACTCCCCTATGAGAAGAATCTGTAATATCTTATAAGTACCGTGAATACTGACAGAGTCAGATAACCTGGTTATATATGTGAAGGTATAACAGGGTGGTCCCCAGGGAAAGGGGACCTGGCCTACTCAGGGAGGGGTCCCTGCCCACCCAAAAAGAGATGGAGCTGAGCAGGGAGGAGGCAAAGCTGGAGAGGAGACGGGAACAATGAGAAGAAGGAAAGAGGTAGAAGGGGACTTGGAGGAGGCACAGGGACCAGAGAGACTTGTAAAGAAGCTGTGTTTGCCTTTTGAATTCAGACTTGTCCCAGGGATTTGGAGGACATAAAAAATACACTTGAAACAGACTTGGGTGAGAGACCAATGGAGAGATTAACAATGGCAGCATTTATCTTGATTTTCATTCTGTTCTCCTTTCAGACTTGTGGGGCCCTTCTGCCTCTTTCCTATTTCCCCACCAAGCTTTTGGGCCTCAGTGGTCCTCTTTGGGCCAACCCTGTTTGTTTGGGCATTTACACACGAGGGGAGGGTGTGTTTAGGTGTTCCACTGGGAAACTATATCCTTTTTTTCTCTCTCTACACACTTTTCTATTAAAGTTCTCTCACATTAAGTATAATTTGTCTTTATGCAGGAGGTGGCAGAACCTATTTAGAAAGTGCAGGTTTGAGAGTTCCCAGGTGCCCCCTCAGTTTGTCTGCTAACAAACTATTTTTGATGTCGCTTTGGAGAGATGTTGTGCTCAGAGAGTAGGGTCCTTGGGTTACCTCGGAAAAAGTTTCAGCAGCATGAGGCGACTTTCCCCACAAGGCAGAGACGTTTAGTTATATCCAAAATGGCAGTTTTGTTATAAAAAGGAAAGCAAAGGAAAGGATGTTTGCACAGACACAAGAGCTGTCCCTGAAAGGGGCAGGTTTGTTAAAAGAGACCTCTGCTTAATCACAGGAGGGTGGTCTTGGGAGGAGAGCTGCCTCTGCTGCTTTGCAAAAAGAGAAGGTTGGTGAAGAGAAACCCCTGAGTAGGCACAGTCGGGCCAGAGGGCTGCCTCTTGCTAGTGCAGAAATCGCACTGATGTAGTCATCTCTTTGGGAGACGTTCATTCCTTTGTGGGATTGTTAACTGCTCTTAAATTAGTTACTTCTAGGGTTGGCGCCTAAGTTTGGTGTGACTAGGTAGATTTATAATGGCCCTCAGTCTCCACATCCCTTCCTCAGGTCTGAGATCTACAGCATTCTGAAGCTTGTCATCAGTTAGCACTTAAAGATTTTTTTTTTTTTATCTAGTTTGTGTAGGTAGATTTAAAGAGGACCTGTGATTATTTACTATGGACCTCAATTTCCATATCTGTTACCCCAATCTGTGCCCTGGATCTTTCTATAGCTAGTTTAATGACTATGTTAATCTTTTCTGCCCCCACCTTCCGTTTCTGGTCTTGTGGTGCTGTTACAGAGCAACCCCGATATTAAACGGGTTCCTGGCTGTGGGTCCTCACCTGCGCGCTTTAAAGGGACTTATGAATACTCTACTACAGGCACACACAAAAGGTTAATAAAAGGTTTATTTACAAGAGAAAAGGAAATAAGGAAAATGTACAACTCAGGGAGAAAATAGGGAAATAAAGTCTTTAATGCGTCCTACCCCATCCGACGACCTGGAAACCCAAAGTCACTCTCAGAGCTGGCCGGACGCTGCGAGCTGGTGGAGAGCCCAAAATGGGGTCCCCCAAAGCCCACATGTCTGTCTTTTCTATCCACTTGGCTGCTTAACCCCACCCTCAGGTCCCAGCCACCTTCCCTTTGGTGGTGATGGGATTTGGAGTTCCCAATGTCTTTGGCTTTGGCCTGGGGTGGGGGTGGAGTCCACAAAGCCTGTATGGAATTAGCTTTGGGACATCCTTTTCCCCCTAACAGTACCTCCTTCCTAAATTTTGTACTCAGCCTCCACCAATGTTATTATAGAGACTCAACACTAAATGATTTCTCAGTTCTCCTTATCTTGTGAGTTTCTGACTCCATCATTCAAATGCACAGGTAAATAGAGACTGTGCAGATGAAAATTAATTTCTTAGATGGAGTCTTTATAAGTTGAGGGGTATTGTGAACTCATCTACTTTCTTCCCTTTACTATCTCTTTCTTCCAAAGCCATCTGAGAAGATTTACACTGCAAGACAGTTTAGAACCATTAAAGTTCTCTGGGAATTTGAATAGACTGAAATTGCCTGAGGGAATGTGTTTTCTGAATGGTCTCTGATAAGCCATTCAAATAAAAGAGTCCTTCAAATGACTCTCCATACAAAAATCTCCCTGATGAAACACCTATTTGCAGATATAATTCTTAACCTTTCTTTTAAAAAAAAAAAAAGATTGATTGATTTATTCATACAAAAACTGGGGTACAGGCCAGAGGTGCAAAGGTGAGAGGATTCACCAGAGACAGAGTGGGGAGGGAAACAGGCAGATCTACTGAAATACACTGCTGAGGGGAGCAGCAGGCAAGGCAGGAGAGGTCTGCTGTGCCTTGTGGATTAGCTCCCTGGCCTGGGACTGAACTCAGGCTGCAGTAGTCGCGGATAGCTTCTTAGTGCTGGGGGTGGACCTAAGTGACCATGTTTGGGGAGCTTTTAATAAGGAGTGATGCATGTGGAAGGAAGACCCCTGCTTTCCCCAGGGTATGGACCCCTAACCTCAGCAGCTGCATGCCACTGCCACCCCCTACAGGCTTCCATAACTGCAACTTCACCTCATTCTGTCCATCAGTTGGTAACTGGATCTTCTCCCTCTGCCCTGCTGGTTTTCCCTCTCCCTCTTCCCTGTTAGTTAATTTTTTTTTTTTTTTTTTTTTTGCCACGCTGAAGGCCTTTCTATTTGCATCTGGGTTCAGAGCCCGTCAGAGAGGTTTTGACCCGGTGACAGTTTTTAGACCGTGTGCCTGGTAATAATAGAGCAGGAGGAAAGTCTTTCATAGATTCAAAGAACTACTTCTGTCATTTTTCCAGCCTCCCCTTTTCCAAATACCCAATGTTAGGGTAGGAAGACTGTCCCAGAGTTGTGTTTATGCTATCCAATGATTTTTTTTCATTCTCAAGTCCTAAAATCTCAGTATTAAGCAGATTCCAAGGGCTGAAAAAAAGAACAAAAGAACTGAGTAGAGGAAGCAAGTTTGACTACCAAGGGAAAAAGAGGTAGTAATAGCAGCCTGCAGCAACTCAGGTCTTTTTAACAGTGCCTGATGCCCTTAGGAAACAGAATCTAACAGGAAATCATCCATAAAAGCATGATGTCAGAATTGAAGTTTCTCTGGCGTGATTTTTTTTTTTTTTGGCATGGCTTTAAGCTCTGCAGAACAAAACTTGACTGCCTGAATTGGATAGCATATGGGAAAAATATGATTTGCAAGGGAAAGTTAAATTTGTTTTCTATTTAAGATTTCACAGGACATGGAACTGATTAGCCCTTTCTTTTTGGAAAGCAGAAAATGAGAAAATCAAGGTAACAATCATTAGTTAAAATGTGATACACATTGGTATTCTGTAACCAGCTGAACTACAAGTGATTAATCATTAAAGCAATCACTTATTCTTTACTATTTTTAGGACTATCAGATATTTCCATTATAAATCCACAATAATGGAAGCACCCCCTTTGAAGGAGCTGATTGTTAAAATGGGTTATGAATTAAATGAAGTACAAATCAGCTAACATTTTAAGTGAACTGTCATCTGTACATGAAAAACCTATTGGCATTTAATATATACAGTGTAGTAAATGAGAGTAAGTTATACATATCTGTAAGTTAATGACTTGTTTATAGTCTCAGCACTATGAAGCTATCAGCAGACACTGCAGCACCAGTTTAATCCCTGGCCAGGGAGCTGATCCACATGGCGCAGCAGACCTCTCCTGTCTGGCCCACTGCTCCCCTCAACAGTGTATTTCAGTGGATCTGCCTGTTCTGCTCCCCATTCTCTCTCGTGAATCCTCTTACCACCCCCCTCCCCTCGCACCTCTGGTCTACACTCCAGCTCTTGTGCATAAATAAATAAAGTAAATCTTTAAGAAATAAAATAAAAATAAAATATTATCATAAGAACTACCGATATAATGTAGCTGAGTTTTATTAGTTCTACAATATGAAAATATGCTAAAAAGGTGGTAGACAATGAACCATAATTTCTACATATGACTATTCAGGCTAAAGGTAAAGAATCATATATTATTTTTTAAAATATTTCTTGTTTTGTTTCTTTCATGTACTTATAATAGTGGGAAAAATATATGGGGTCCATCTAGTGGCCAATGTAATATTTTTTTCCTTGGGTGTGGAAACAGGTTATTGCTTTTCTATAATTGTATTATATCTCTTCTGCTGTCAAGAGGGCAAACATTGGCACGCAGACCTCTCCTGCCGCCCGCTGCTCCCCTCAGCAGTGTATTTCGTCAGTCTGCCTGCTCTGCTCTCCCCTCTGTCTCTGGTGAATTCTCTCACCCTCCCGGGCTTCTGACTGTATCCAGTGCTTATATAAATAAATAAATCTTAAAAAAAAAAAAGGGCAAACATTGTTTCCTTTATGACAACGATCTCTTAGTAAATGTTCTATCCATTGAGGTGTTTTTATGGTATACTTTAAATTTGTTAACCAGTGACAAGGACAGGCGTACTGGGCAAGACTGGACTTATGAATAGTGATAAACACCTTAAATATCAAGAGATTTGTTTAATGAATTAGTTTAGTATTTAAACAATTTCACTAGCAAGGATGTTTAGCTTTTACAGATCTTTTAAGGAATGATTTTGGGGTGTAAGTTTAAGATACATTTACTACTAATCCGAGTGATATTGGTGCAGTATTGGTATTTTTTTTAAAGATTTATTTTTATTTATGCATACAAGAACTGGGGTGTAGGCCAGAGGTGCAGGGGGTGAGAAGATTCGCCAAAGACATAGTGGGGAGCAGAACAGGCAGATTGATTGAAATACACTGCTGAGGGAAGCAGTGGGCTAGATAGGAGAGGTTTACTGTGCCACGTGGGTTTGCTCCCTGGCTGGGGATTGAACTCATGCCACAGTGGTGATAGCTTGATAATGCTGAGACTTTAACCCTTGTGCCACCAGGTAGGCCCAGGACTGGTATTTTTTACTGCTGATTTTTTACTCTTCTGACTGCTGCTAACTCTTCTGATTCGTTAGTGCTTATGTTGTACCTGTTGACTATCGTACTGTTGAAGTGGTTATCATGATCATCAAAAGTTATAAGAATTATTCCTCTTTTCTCAACTCTGCTCATCTTCCTGTGAATGGGGTTTTTCTGGGGAGCTAACTGTCAGGTCAAAAAATGAAAATGGCCTGGAGATAAAACTTTGAGCCCATCCAACTCTGATCCACCTCCTCTGGTGGATGCAAGTCTGTTTCTCTCAGCTACCATGTTTGTGAGGCTACTATAGAATTGGAAAAAGGGAAACGGATGTAGGCAAAGGGACAGTACCACAAGCTCTGATGTTGTTACGAGGTTCAGCAGTTTTTCTTTAATAAATGCTCCTCGGATTTTTTTCAGGTTTTTAGTTAATCTCCAGAGTTTTTTAAATGTTGATTTTTATCTTTTCCCAGTGTTTTTGTTACTTTTATGGAAGAATATATTTGCTAAGGTCCTCTCTGCCTCTCTCCAGAACGTGTACTTTTAACCCCTGCCCTCTACCTCTCTTTGCTGGCTAACTCAGTTATTCTTCCAGTTTCCTATTAAAAATATCTTTCTCTAGCATGCCTAGAGCACACTTGGCTTATATAAGAAGATAGTCTTCCTATGGCCTATAGTAACATCCTGTATCCTTAGTAACATCCTGTATGCTTCTTCTGGCTCCTTAACAAGTACACATGCAATTACAGTGTGATGTGATATTCCTCCTATGGCACTGTGACCCTCTTGCTAACAAGAACAACATCTCTCTTGAACATAGACCTATATAGCACAGAAATAAGGTGAACTGATTGTAATGGGATAAGTGTTTTATTCTGAATTTTTTAAAGTCAACAGGTAAAAGAAACAAAAGGGAATGAATTGAATACACTTTCTAAAAACTGTTCCCTCAAGAAAAGCTCCTATTTCACTTGTTACTAAATTAATTGCTGCCCTTAATCCTTTTCTAATCTATGCATAAAGTTCTCAACTGGCCCTAAGGCATTTTCTTTATTAGCATATGAGTCATTTTGAAGTATAATAAATATTTCGTGAAGTCCTTTCTCCTCTCTTGACAATTGTCACTGCTATAAAGGAGTGTTTTTCCCAAGACAAACACAACAAATTCATCTCTAATTCAATTTGTTGCAACTGGTGTTGAGACTGATGAAGCAGAAACCAAAAAAAAAAAATCTTAAAGATGCAGGAGGACAATTTTATTCTACTGCCTTCTCTATGAAAAAAAAAAAATCCGAGAGAAATACAGGTAAAATACTCTTTTAACAACAGAAAATATTTCAAAATGTAAACCATGGAATGACAGCCTATCTCCAACCTAATCTCTACTAGTCAGCTAAGTGAAATGTAATAATTGCTCTGTCACACATCAGCATAGAAACCAGCCTCCCAGTTTTGTGTTTTCTGTCTTATGATCCTGGTTCTCTTGAGACAGGCTGGGCTGAGAATTTTGGAAGAAATGCTTTACAAAAGGAAATTGGGAATCTGTGAAGAGGAAAAGGGGAGAGATGACAGGGGTAGCTGGGGAGAATGAGACATGGTGCTTCAATAGGAAAGTTGGGAGGGATAATTGGTATATAAAGGTTACAAGGGAAAGCAAAAACACCACAGTACATGTTAAATTAGAACGAAAAATTATTCCTGCCTGTTTTGGCAGAGCCTAAATGGTGCGTTGGGTTTGAATATGTGATTTATACAACAAAGTACGCTAAGCTACTTTGGATTCATTCAAAATGTGTTATTATTCTGGATGAAACGTGGTGCCCTATTCCTCTACTTTTGTTTTATTTTTGTATAAATTTCTAAAATATCTGGGATGGACATAAAATATCTGTCAATGTGTACTGATGCATCTATCTAAAATATATATATCTGTCAATATATAGGTTTCATATACTGTTTCATCAAAAGTGACACCAAAGGAGACACCAGCTAAATAGAAGATCATTTTGTTAGTTTAATCAAACTATAAATCATATGGCAGCTGAATGCCGCATTCCTTTGGGAACCATCAAAGGCAAGGTTCTAAGTCAGTATGTGGCGTTACTAGCCAGGTTGTTCAAACTTCTTTAGAGCATGTGTCTTGCCCATGGGATGGCTCTGTGATCATGCACATGCTTTTTCTCTTTAGTACCTTTCCCCAACCTTGAACACCTGACAAGTTTCCAACACATTCCTCAACACCAAATTCCTCACACTCTAATTTTTTCCTTTGAAATGAGGCGGGAATGTTTCAAGGGTCTAGAACCAAGCTGCTGGTGAGCTTTGCTACTTCAAAGCTGTGAGATCTTTGACAGGTCATTTGAGGTCTCTGTGCCTCATGTCATCATCTGTAAGATGAATGCCGATGGCCAGACCCCTGCAGAGAGTGCAAGTTTGGGTGTCCTGAGGTACCCCTTGGTCTTGTGCTAACACATCTACACCAATTCCCCATGTTTCTACTGTCCAGTCTCTGCTGAAAACCCTCCAATTTACTTACAGGTCACATATTCCCACCAGCAATCCAAGTGCTGTTTTTCTACTACTGCCAGGATCTTTCTCTTTGGAAATGCGGCTACCACCTCAAATAAATGCTGTTCCCAAACTAAAGTTTGTATAGTCGTACTCAAATAACTTCTTTTCTTGTCAATATTGTGATTGAATTGCCTAGGCAAAACTGCTTTCGTTACAGTATATTATCTTGTGTTGGTTTTTATATCGTTGGAGTTCAAAATGATGGATACTAGAGCTCTGTATTTCTGAATATCGAATTTGAACATAAACATGCACAGTAAATTATAGATAATTATTCTACAGAATTGCAGTAATAAAAAGAGTAGTATTGATTGAAAATATAATCAATCTCTATGCCTACCTACTCTTGCTGTGGTCCTCTAATGGCCATTTTCTCATGCTCCAACTCCTTGTCTCTTTTTTGTTTTACCGCATTGTATGCCTTTCCCCTCTGAGTCTGTCTCATTCTTAACCTTCTCTCCTCAGTCTGTCTTTCCTCGTTTTCTTTCTTATAAACAGTTCATTTTAAAAGATTATAGTCTACCTAATATAACCTTCCTAAACTCCTAACTCCCTACCTCATTCTCCAACATAAAATAAATAACTTGAAATCAATTTAACATTTCAGGGATACTTGCTGTGTTTTGTGCCTGTAAATATGGATAAGAAGGATTGATTTGCTCAGCAAAGATACTTGGGATGGGATGTTGAAGTGGCAGTTTCAAAGATTACAGAGTAGGGAAAGGTCATTTCATAGTGACAGGGTAAAAAATTTTCTGGTTAGAGAAAATAAGGAAACTAGTGATGATCATTTATTAAAAATAGCCTGATGCAGGCCTTTGCTTACCGTTGCTTCCTCAATATCACTTTTAAGGCTGTTCAGAATGAATGAAATTGATTTGCAAAATTCCTTTACTGAGGTTGATGAACATAATTCAATAAGCTAAATAAAATGGATCTAGTTATTACTAAGAATGGTATCTGATTCTTAAAATCAACAACAACAAAATAGCAAATAGAACCAATAGAATCAACAACATAAAGCAAACAGAGTAAATAGAACCAGAGAGATTTATGTGTTTCTTATTTTTCATGCATATACTTGCATATACAATTCTCTGGGAGGCCACAATTTGCAATTTTAGTCATCAAAATTAACATGAGAGAGTAAGAAAACTTCCAGGAATGATAGAGGATGGTGGTATTCAAATGAGTGCATCAGACTTCTTTCTCTTATTGAAACTCCAGGACAATAAGAGGGAATATTAAATGCATCAGCCTTTCAGGAGACAGTGAAGACTAGGGAGAAGAGTTCAAGAAAAGTCAAATTAAGTATTGAAAATCAAAACTTGAATGAAAGAGAAAAACCTTTAACAAAACAACCAAGTAGAATAGAAAATGTGGGGAAGTAGTTGAATTTTAAAGTCTTGCAAGCATAAAAACATAGTATTGATGAAGAACATACTTATATCTAGAAATGCCTGCTGAGTATGTTAATGTGTCTCATTAAATATGCCATTTTCTTAGCATCAAGGAGGGTCTGATATGCCCAGAGAAAGTGTTGCTGACTAGTGTGATTAAGAAAGCAGTGGAGTCCTGTGGCTTCTAGCTAGCTTTCCCTTCCCCACTATTCTTAATTCTTTTCTACATCCCCATTTCTCTGCCCCTTTCTCTTTTACACATTAAAACAATTCTAGTAAGTAACTTCTAGGTTTGAGAGAAATGTCCAGGTGGAGAGGAAATTCCCTCTACCCCTAGAGGTTCTTTTCTCTGGTTGATCAACATCAGACAGGAAGAAAAAAACAAACCTAATGACATACATATGGGAACTCTACATAGGTGTGGCTTTCAAAGTCAATAGGGCAGAAAGAAAGCATCTCCTGAGCTAAGGAGTGAAATACAGGCCTGGGGCTTCCAGAAGAGGAGGGTGACTCCCCTGATGAGGAGATGGAGACTCATGTGACCAAGACCATGTGTTCTCTAGGTGTAAGTTGACCTGTCTTCTAAATAGGTCTTTCTGATAGGAAATTTATAGCTGGTGAAAACTCTAATTTTGTATAATACCCCAATTTTCATTTGTCTAGGTAACTAAGGGAGTGGTTAATGTTTCTTGTGTGTCCCAGCCTTGACTGACTTCAAGTCATAATAATCCAAGTGACATGTCTTGGGAAGGCCTGTTCTGAACATCGTGGAGAAGCCTACCTTCAGAGGCTTTCCTCTAGAATGAATGGATTACTGTAGAAGAACACAGGTTGTGAGGACATTCCAAAGCCTTTACAATTTCCTGGAGTGCTCTGTGTGTGTGTGTGTGTGTGTATGTATTATTCATGCAACATGTACCCTCATTCTCTAATCATCTTACATTTTCCTTTTTCAGAAGAAACAATAAAACAACATTAATAAGAGAAAGTCATTCATGGTGACTAATATTCAGCTCGTGCAAGCTCTTTTTCATGTTCTGTTATATGCTTTGTACTGATGCAGATTTCATATCTGCTCAGATGCCCTTTGGCACTCCAGATGCTCTCTTCTCCTATTTATTATGGGGCATAATTCACAAACAAGCTCAGCTATGGCAGACTATTTGGTGCACCTATACATGCATCATGTAGTTTGCATAGTATACACTTTATATGTACACACCTAAATATGTTGAAGTGATGACCCAAAGTTTGTATGCCTTTTAAATGACAAGGTTGACATAGGTGCATTTTTCTAGTAATTAGAGAAAAAAACATTTCAGAGACTATTTTGGTATTATAGAAATAATATGGGAGACTTCAGGTGTTTCTTTCTTAGCCAAATGTTATTGTTTTAAGATGATAAGGTAAAAGCTGTAATGACTTTTAGCAAACATTTCAACCTGCAATCAAACAAAACCATTTGTGTTCCTTTTCTAAATGCCAGAGAGATTAAAATCATAACCATCTTACAGGGCTGTATTTTTGACAGATTCTCTAATAAAAGGAAAGGGACTGATAATGCAAGTGGTAAGAAATTATTTCCCTGAGTGCTGGCAAGGTTATGAAGGCTACACTTTTCAAAGAACTAGTTTTGGTGGATAGATTTCAATTGTGCTGGCAATACAGAGTTTTGTATTAGAGATTAAAGACTCCTTTATCTGCAATGACTTAGAGATCCAAAATGAAATAGAGATCCAATTAATTTCATATTCTTCTATCAGTGATGTTCTTTTCTCCTTTTGTAAAAAAAAAAAAAACTGGTCATATGAATTGAATTGAGTTTAATGGGACTTCCATGATGACACACTTATCTCAGTAAAACAAAGACCTTGGCTCTGTCTTTAGTTGTATCAGATGTGACTGAGGATTTGAAGATTTGAAGCATCTTGTGTCAGATTGGAAACAAACTCCTCTACTTTTGAAGTGATACCTGGACTAACAGAATTTTTCAGCCTCATCTAAGTCTGTTGTCCCATACTGAATGCTTTATTTTCCACATACTGAAAGAAATCTATGAAGTGTTGGAACTTTCCAGACAAAACTTGCTTTTGTTTTCCTCTCTTAGCCTCTAAGAATACTTTCAGTTCCATTTTAAAGTTCAATGTTGAAAGGTCTTTTAAAATGAGGAACTATGGATTCAACTTCACTAAGTTGTGTGACTGTAGAAGTCAGTTAACTCTTAGACTAAAACTTCTGTTTCATTACCTCAAGTTAATATTTTGGTGTTGATGTTGAAAATGATGATGATGAGGCTTTGTTTTTGAGAGAATGAAGTATTAATTTTTAGAGTATTATTCTCGACAGTACATAAGAAACAACATCGTTTGTGAAAATAAGAGGAAGTAGGAATAGCTTAAAACCTGAAGTAGAGAAAACAATGATCATTCCTTGAGTCTATGTTAATTGCTGTTGCTTTATAACTTTGCCAAGAACAAATGTAGAAGATCTGGAGGGTGATAGTTTGGTTAAAGAGAAGGTAGGGGTCACTGTGTGGCTATGAGGCATTGATGGGCCCCAGGGATTTAGGAGCAGATACTTGCGATCTAGAATACTGCAATCAGTTGTCCCTCATGTTCACACTTGTTAGTAGCTATGCTTAGCCTAAAGTTTCCAGACAGCATGACAGAAGAAGATTTGGAAATTTCTCTCCCCTAAACACAACTAGAGGGAAATATTTGTTTTATTTGTTTTATTTAAATATTTTATTTTATATAATTCTTACATCTTTCTTCATCTTTGCACAATGTATGCATTTTTGTTTTGGTTATATCCCCCATACAATTGCACCTCACCCCTTATTTTGACTCTAGTCCTTCCTTTCCCAGCCTCTCCCTCCCCTCCGTAGTGTCTCTGGTTTATAGTTGCTTGTTGATTTTGATTTTTACTTTGTATTGATTAGTCTTTTTCCTGGTCTCTTATTTAGGTTTTCTAAATTCCTGCTATGAGGGAGATCATCCGGTATTTTTCTTTTTCTTTCTGACTTATTTCGCTGAGCATGATCCCTTCTAGCTCCATCCATGTTGCTGCAAACTGCATGAGTTTATCTTTTTGATTGCTGAGTAATATTCCATTGTGTATATGTACCACATCTTCTTGATCCAGTCATCTATTTTTGGGCATTTGGGTTGCTTCCATAGAAGGAAATATTAATCTGAAATCTTCTCATAGGGATTATCAAAAGACCATTCCCAGAGAAAGGGTACTTTCCTACAGAGATTCCACACTGAGACTAGTGACTTGTGTGGACAGAATGGGAAGAGGCAAGAGAAGTCACAGCCTGGATAGTGATTCATTCAGTCAGAAGAACAGGCTGGGGGACTGACACGCACAGGGGGTGCATAGATGGTGGATCTTTCCAAGGAGACTTTCCAGTGAGGAAGTATTGCAGATGTATTGGGAACCAACTCTTATAGCTTGGCAGCCTGTAAGGTGGGTGGCAGACCCTTAGCACCACTCGCAACCAGAAAATCCTTGAGAGTCGCCCCAGCTAGCAGAGCCTCCTCTCAGTAAGTCATAGGGCAAGTGGATACTTCCTAGGGCCAGAATTGCCTACGAAAAAGCTTGGGAGCAATAAGGAAGGCTCCAGAGATAGGGGCAGCGAATTCTAAAGGGGATTAACCTGATACTCCTTGGACTAAGGGCAATGAAAAACTAACAGGACATTCCCGGATGGATGAAGGCCAATAAAGAAAAAAGGACTCTAAGCTAAGGTCTGGGACACAAGATGTAATTCTGGTCACAGAGGCATTAAGGCAGAGCGAATGAGACCACTGAGAACCAACCAGTCACAAAGAGACTGATGGGGCTTTAGAATAATTAGGGGAAAAAAGGTACATATTCCCTGAGGCATGACTCCATTGTGCTGTCTTCTGCCCTTCCTAGTTGCTTAGGCCTGGCGTCTTTGTTCCTGTTCCTTCTCTCCTTAAGAAACTTTTCCTTCTATCTATTCCTGTAAACACACTAGCCCCTTTTAACTTGCTTGCCTGAGACTTAATGAAGTTTCTGCTGCAGCTTCATTAGACACTGACCCATCATTGTCCAGTGGTTAGGACTCAGACCTGGGACCAATTCCTGGCTGGTGAACTAGACCTGAAAACCTGAAATTACGGTAACACCAGTGTAGGGTAAAGAAAATATCAGGCTTTTCTGCCCTACCGCCATCAGGATAGATGATGGATCCTTGTCCTGAATGCATGCCTGATGGTGGGCACCTGGAATAGGGTGTGGGCAGAGGTAGATGGGATTCAGCTGAGTTAAGACTGTGCTTTTAAGGGCGGCGTCACGGGGACGCCAGCAGCAGCACCAGTAGCAGCAGTAGAAGCCGAAGCTGAAGCCGAAGCCGAAGCCGAAAGAGAAGCCGAGAAGCAGCAGAAGAACACTAGAGAGCCCAGATAGAGTGAAGACTTGCTGGGGGGCTGGGAGGCCTGCCAGCCTCCCAGCCCCCCAGCCAGCACCCCTGCCTGCCATATGCCTGGTGAACCCCAAATAAAAAACCTGCAAAACTACTGAGGACTCTGACTCCTCCTTTACCCGGTCTGCATGGGATCAGAAAACCTGCACTGTGTCCTGTCCGGCCTCTACAACCAGCTAGAGAAGAATTCATCAACACTCATGCCTTCCAGACAGAAAAACCATGAAAGCGAACCACTGGGCAGCTCCAGCAGCAGAGCTGTGAGTAGTGGCCACTGTCCTACTGTTACAGGGCAACCCCAATGTGAAATGGATTGGCCTGACCATAATCCTCACCCATGTGCTTAGAAGGGACTTATAATGAGACTCAACTGCAGGCTCACACAAAAAGGTTAATAAAGGCTTTATTTACAAAAAGGGGGAAATGAAGAAAAGAATGTCTCAGGGAGAAAGAGAGAGATAAATTGGTAAATGTGTCCTACCAGTTCTGCTGAGCAGGGACCCCAATAGCATGCTGAAAGTGGGCAAAAAACCAAGGACCCCTCCCCCTCACCCACGGCCCACATGTCTGGTTATCTACCAAGCCTGGTTGCTTAACTCCACCCTCAGTTCCCATCAACCCTCCCTTCCATGGCGATATTATGGGATTTGTAGTCCTTGGTGTCTTGGATCTCTTTGGTCTGGGGTGGGGGTGGGGTCCATAAAACCTGTTTGTGGGGTTCTTTCAGGACATCCTCTTCCCTCAACGCTACCATATATTGGTATATTTATTCATGCTAGTTACCTATTCCAGTACTCTTTATTCCATCTGGTACCTGTTTCTGCCTTTGCAAACTCTTCAGTGCATTGCTTACACTGTTCAGTGCATCTCATTCTGATTTATTGCTTAATCAATAATGAGGTTGTTTCCTTTGCTACTTTTGTGGAGAAATTTTCCTGATGGAGGAGACTTTGTTTAAAATTATAGTTTCCCAATAATGGTAAGCTTCATGAAAACAATGACCAGGTCTTTTTGTTTATATAGTGTAGGGCTCCCCAAGATATTCAGTTAGGCCCCTCAAGACATCCAAAACAAGCCTTCTCAAGACCTTTCACATTGGCATGTGGACTATTTTTAATTAAGTCCCTGCAGGCTAAAGTGGAACTTTTGCCACCCCTTTAACAACCTAGAAGAATGAAAATTGGAAATATTCAGATTTACAGTTACCTTCAGAAATAATAACATTTCTATCAGAGAAACCTATTTATATGGCAGGGTAAACCTGTAATTACAGCACATCTGGTCCTTTGTTGATCTGAGTTCCCCTCCTCTCTCCTTGGCCTCAGGCCCCCATCCCATTTCTTAACTCTGGATATATACACTCGTTTTGCCCCATTACCTTAGAATTTGCATCCATGTAAATTCTCCATATGTATGTAATTAACTTTGTTCTTTTCCTCTACTGATCTGTCTGATGTTAATTTGATTGCTTTACCAGTTTAAGAAGAACCCTGAAGGTTAGGGGGAGATTTCTTTCTGCTCCTACATTTACCACTGTTTTTTCATTGCATACAGTGACCAGCTCCAAATATAGATCAAATAATTGGTTAATGAAAGAATGAAAGAAGAATCTAGCAGAAGTCTCCATTTTCTCCCACTCACTTTTCCTATAAGGCCATTAGGAGGACTAAGTGGAATCAGACTAACCTAATTGGGAGCTTTAGTTCTATCACTGTTTTGTAATAATCAAAGACACGTTGCTTAAACTCCCTAAACTTTAATTTCTTTATTTATAGAACAGAGATAATAATACCACCTACCTCAGAAGACTATTGTGAGCATAAATTGATAGAATATATTTAAAATAAGTAACATGGTACCTGTACTTATGGAGTCATAAATTCAGCCGGTAGCATTTCATTATGATCCTCTTGCCCCAAATAAAAGGAAAGCATTTTTATTTGGACTCAAGAAACACAACAGTAAGAATAGCTGTTGATTGGAAGAAGTATGAAAGCTTGCTTATGGCATTTTTCAGGACATTTTATAATTCTGCCACCTTTATCCTCATACTTACTTGGGCTTTTTTCATTTGACTAACACTATGGATCTTTAACTCTTACTGCAACCCTTATCCTTACCTTTCCTCAGTGATCCATAAGCAGTACCTGATTTTGCCAGAAATTCAGAGTATAAATATGAGATATGTCAAGGTATCTGTTCACCACAGGTAAACAAAATTGCGAACTAACATTCTTATATACTTGCTGGAGACCAGCTCCAGCTAGAAGTCGTGTCAGGGGTCTCAGAGGGGAGAGGGCAGCGTCGGCCAAGTTTTCTCTCGGAGGACTGAGGGGAAGTGGAGCGAGGTAGAAGTGAGGTAGACACAGACACTCTCTCTGGTGCAAGTATCTCCTACTGAGGGTCTCAGCAGGTCTTTATTTATACCTTAAGGCGAGCGGTGAGATTACATCAGCATAAGCATCAAAGCAGAACAGAAACAATCATAACATATTTTCTCATGAATATACAAAAACCCTCTTGATCTCAGCCTGCTGCATAGACTGGCTTTTTCCATTGTCTCCTGATCCTGTAGATAACTCTATCTTCTTGTCCCAAGTCAGGTAAGAGAGATCTCTTCTTTTGCTTTCAAGTTGGTGAGTCCAAAAGGGTTATTTGAGGATTTTCTGTCTTTTTTTAACTTCCTTTAATGGAATAAATGATGCTATGATTTCACCTTCTCTCTCCACGTATCTCATTCTCATATCCCACTCTGAACATCCTGAAGTTTATATAGTATTGCCAGAAGCAAAACCATCTGCTACCATCGTTTTAAATATTTTAGAATAGAAGCCTAGAGAATGTTGTGTGCGTACGTCTGTGCACACACATGTGCACAAGCATGTGTGGAGAGAGAGAGAGTTATTCATGAAAAATCACTGAGCCAAGATTAAGAAAGCTGACTTTCTCCTGGGACAATGAGTGTGTCATTATGTGAACTCAGCTAATGATTTAATTTCTTAGTTCTTCTATTTTCCATTATTAAAATTGGAATTGACAATGGCTTTCTTCAAACTAATTGACTGCACCTACCTCAGCACTAGGCACAAACAAATGGATCATTCATTAATACTTATAGATTAATGAATTGATCCATGGAGAAGTTGCATGTCGAAGTGATGTTATACTAAATCCCTAGATAAAAGGTCCCACTGCAGTTATGTAATGCACTATACCTCATTATAGCCTCTAAAATGTTCAAGTTTCTCCATATGCCCTTGCAGGCCCTTGTGTCCTCAGGATTCAGCAATTTCAGTAATGAAACCTCCAAGAATGGGAATAATGTTCTTTTTGACATTTTAGCATGCCAGTTTACTATGTTTAGGAAACCTGTGCAAAGAAAATGGGACATTGAGATGCTTTTATGCACAGTTGTAGGCACATCTCACAGTGAGATAAAGTAATTACAGTGATTACCTTGTGTGACTCAGAAGCTCATTTTGGTGGCAGTTGCCAGAAAGAGCTCTACTACCTAGATTTTGTAACATATTTATTGAACTCCGACACATGGTTAAATCAAGAATTTATCTTGATTGAGAAATAGCTGAGAAAAAAATCTTAAAAAACAATAATTTAGCTTAAGTAATAATGCATTCTGCCTTAAATGAATCATCTTAAGATTAATAAACTTACAGGACCTCTGGATTCTCAGTGCTAGACAATTTGGAACTGATAGATTTGTGTACTGCCAAGATGACCAGAGGGAAAAGGACACACAATTCATTGAATTATAACAGAGCATGTATGTTTATTTAAATACTAGGCCTGCTCTTCTAGTCATATCTTGCATTAATATGTTGTAAGATGCCCTAAAGAAAGAATAAAGAATGACCCAATCTGTTGTTTTTCTTTCCCAGAGTTATTAATACATTGCCACAGCATGTAATAATTCCTTGCTGCTTTGTATTAGAACTAGGAAGCTGTTAATAGACTACAGTACAGTTGTTATTTAACCACATTTCTAAACATCAGACAAAATGAGTTGATGTACAGCTCTTATTTGGCATAATAGTGTTCTTTGTCACTGAACTTTCACAAAGAATATATTCAGTTTTTCAGGAAATAGGTATTCTGATTTCCCCTTGACATTTACATAGCTCTAGGAGATCATTAGCCCTATGACAATATTTTTTTAAATACCTTCACCATTAAAGAAAATAAAAACATCCCCAGCCCTTTCAACTTCCTTATTTTAGAAGTCATAATTCAGCTTTTTTCTTGGCATTGTCAGCATACTAGATATTTTTGCCTCTAAAAACTTTGAGCTTCTCCATATGCCTTTGTGGTCCCTTGTGTACACTACTAAAGTTCTAATTTTCAACAAGGTAAAGTCGTTGCTGCTGATCATCCTCGTTCCTTTCTCTGACAATATATTAGCCTAAGCCTGAGGGAGGTAGAGCAGGGATAACTGACAATGCACAGGCCAGAAGAAACCATCTGGGGCAGTTTCCATCATCATTATATTTGCCAAATTCACAGGCCCCACAGGACTATCTAACCCCATAACTATTGAATTAGCCAATGTTTGGGAGTTTTCCCAGCAATAACCTGAGTGAGGGGCCACTTTTCACAAACAAATTCACAACACCAGCAAGCTGATCAAAGATATTATCCTCTCCAGTTTTCTTAAGATGAAAGAAATTCAGTTTATATCCAAATGGTGAGTGCCTTAGTAAATGGATTGCTGTAGGTAGGGGAGTGGGAAAAATTAAATTATTTAATTTTTTTGTTATTACTTTAAGCCAAAATAGGATTGAGAACTCTACAAGTATTACTGGAAGAATGAACTAGGAAACATTATCTTATTAGCATCCAAACTCAATTTTATTCTGGTTGCCAATCAAATTGGGAACTCATTTCTTATCCAGTGACTAGAGATGAATATTAATTCTGTGTTACAAATTTCTCTTCTGTAGCATTAGAAAAAACCCAAGAGGACCTCTTTTCAGTTCTTTTTGCTAAATCATTCAGTCCCATTCAAATGCTGCCCAACAAAGAGCATTGGAAAAAATCCTTTCAAAGATGAGAGCAGAAGAGTATATACTCTGAAAATATGTTGCCATGTAAGCTCAAAAGAATGAAAGAAAAACAAAAATTAAAATAGTATTGGTGTGCTGGTGGTCATTAGGAGGCTTCAAATGTGTAGTTTTTTCCTCTACCAAATTCAATTTTCTTTTATAAAGATTTATTTTTATTTATTTATGCACACAAGAACTGGGGTGTAAGCCAGAGGCATGAAGGGTGAGAGGATTCACCAGAGACAGAGTGGGGGAGCAGAACAGGTGCATCTACTGAGATACACTGCTGAGGGGAGCAGCGGGAGAGACAGGAGAGGTCTGCTGTGCCATGTGGGCTACCTCCCTGGCCTGGAATTGAACTCGTGGCAGTGGCTGTCAGTAGCTTGATAGCTTGATAGAGCTGAAACTTTAATCCCTCACCACCAGGGAGGACCCATCAAATCCAATTTTCTATTTCTTCCTAGTTTGTAACAAATGAGAATTGATACATAGATGTTAAGATTGAATAGAAAAAGACTACTTTTAAATAAAATTGATTGCTATTGAGAAGAACATATGACCCCAATGTATGCCACTTTCACATGTGAATTGATAAATAAATGTCAATTAGGACCCAAAAGACACAGGAAGAGCTCTTTCATTTACCCTTTTCCCCAGTTACCTAAAAGAATTTAAAGAGAAAGTCTGTTCCAGGAAGCAGACTATCACCCAAGTTTATTCCAATGAATATGAACTAGAAAGCCTCCCAAAAATGCTCAAATAGATCTCCCCAAGATGTTCCGTACAGGCTTCTCTAAGATTTTTCACTTTGTCATGTAGATTCTTTTGAGTTGAGGTCAATTGAGGTCTTGAAGTTTTATGGGAAACTTCTGCCACTCTCTTAGCTACCTAAAAGAATGCAAATTAGGGATTTTACACAGAATTTGGGTAATTACCAGAAATAACTTACAGGAGAAACCTTGATGTGGCAGGGCACACATGCATTTCTTTTTTCTTGTTAATCTGTCTGGTGTTAGTATAATTATTTCCCAACCAAAGGAACCTAGAAGTGTAGAGGAAAATTTTTTCTCCCTAATTGTATCTTCATTGTGTGGGAGAAAATTCCCCCACTCCTCTGGGTTTTGCTGAACCTGAATGAACAAATAAATTAAAATCAGGCAGATTAGTGGGGAAAGGACCAGGTTTAATAACATAACATACGGAGAATTTACATGGCTGTAATTTCTCAAGTAAATGGGCCAAACCTGGGGTTTATATCTTGTGCTAAAGGAATTGTGGTATCAAGGAAAAAGGAAGGGGTTTTGCATGACAAGGAGGGCATGATTTCATATGACAAAACCTTGCCACTCAATATTTGCCCTACCTCTTAAGATAGATTTCTCCTGTAAAAAGTTTGTCTCTTAAGGGCCTCCCTGGTGGCATTGGGGTTAAGGCTCAGCGCTATCATTCTACCATCGCTGTGGCCTGAGTTTGATCCCTAGCCAGGGAGCTGACCCACATGGCACAGCTGACCTCTCCTGTCTCACCCACTGCTCCCCTCAGCAGTGTATTTCAGTCAATCTGCCTGTTTCTGCTCCCCACTCTGTCTTTGGTGAGTCCACTCACCCCATTCACCTCTGGCCTGTACCCCAGTTCTTGTATGCATAAAAAAAATATTTATTTCTGCTACCCACATGGCGCAGCAGGCCTCTCCTGACTCTCCCGCTGCTCCCCTCCTGTACTTCGGTCTATGTGCCTGTTCTGTTCCCCACTCTGTCTCTGGTCAATCCTCTCACCTCCCACACCTCTGGCCTGTACCCCAGTTCTTGTATGCATAAATAAATAAATCTTTAAAAAAGAAAATAAAGGGGCCAGTCTCCACTCAGCGCTGATAGATGGCTGCTGTGCAAGAATGAGTGTTGTTAGATTTTCTGATTAGTTTTTCAAAAAAAGGAAGAAGGTACCTGGTGGTCTGAAATTTCATGTATACTTTTCTGATTTTAAAATATTTACCATATTTTTAAAACAAAATGAAATAAATGAGCAAATAGGAAATGCTGTTCTGGCCAAACTAAACAATCTAGGGGCTGGATCTGCCTCTGGACCACTTGTTTATGGTTTCTGCCAGTACTCCCAATTCTTCCACATGCCACAAATTAAGTCGGACAAACACGGGTATATATACATTCTAAATGCCTCTGGCTAGAGTTTTAATAAGTGATTGCATGACCTTGGGAGAGTGTGCTCTCTACTTCAGGTTTCTCATCTGGAAAGTGGAAAAAAAATCATTATCCTTACCTCCTAGGTTTATAGTAAGGATTTAATTTATAATATATTATTCACTATGTAAGGATTAAATTTATATTATTCACTATATACATTTCTCATCTATTGTCTCCAAAAATCACTCAAACTCTCTATTTGCCTCTAGTTCATCTCTAGCCAATCGTAGGTCACTCCCCAATATGGCACTGCTCATAAGGAACAATGCTCTTTATGCTATTTTTAATCTCTACTGCTCAATAACTAAGTTTCTTTTTTGACTTCTACCATGTCTCTCCAAGTTTTCCTAAGGCCACAGGTAAATTTCCAACTGAACTCCAGTAAGATTCTCCTTGTCAGTATTCCTACTATATGATGCTGGTTAAGTGAACATTTTGCAGGCACAGCTTTGATTGCAGTGCTTACTGCTCCATATTTTCTCTTCATTTATTAAGACCAACCAATTTTGTTGTTTTCAGGTTTTTATAGTTTATAAAAGTAAATGCTTATAGAAGTTCAAATAGTAAAAAATGCTAAACATGATTATTTTTATAACCAATTAAAGCCAATCAGATATACTGGCCATATTTTACATGGTGTTTCACGAACAGCTTTTTTCATTCATCATATTATGGATATTTTATCTAGTCAATGAATTTCGTTCACTAAATATCTTCCTGACCTTAAGATAGGCAAGAAATTTTTAAAGTCAGGAAGATATTCTCCTCTGTTACTTACTAGAAGCCTGGTTGTTATACCTTTTATATTTAGAGGTTCAATCCACTTACAGTGTATTATTCACCAAGCAATCCTACAGGGAATGTATCTTGAGGAAATTATGAGGAAAAATATATCTAAAATAATAGCCTTTGTATTACTTATGGGTGCAAAAAAATTTGGGAATAACATAAATGTCAATCTATAGTAGTTTGTTTAAATTAATCGTAATATTTCTACACAAGAGAAAGTTAGAAAGCTATTTACAAATGATGCTGTTTTATTTATTGAATGAAATTCATTGACTAGATAAAATATCCACATAGTTCTTAGAGATTAAACTAATTAAAAATTTTCTTTTTAATTGCATTTTAACATTTGATGCATTTTAACATTTGCATTTTAATATTTAATGATACCATTATATTTCCTCAATTTGATTCCTCTCAACATAGCTCTCAGCTCTCCATTCAATTTGAGAAATGGCAGTAAGTGTTTTCATACTTTCTTCTGCTTACAGCCTATCAAATTAATTTTGATTCTTAGTGTGTTCTTTGAATTTCATTCAAAATGTTTTATATTTGGATGATATCCTTAGAGTTGGTTATATAATTCGGATATTGTCTTAACTTCAATTGTGTTTTAATCCTGTTTACCCTTCTTATTATCCTCCTTTGGGAAGAAGTGGTATTTTGAACTTGTATTTAAACTACTTTCTTTCTTACAAGGTGTACTACTCTTTACTTATTTTATGGCCATACTAGACTTTTGTTCACAGAGAAAGTAAAGTTTACTTAGCTACTGTTAGGGGGGAAAGAGCCAGCCATTTCATGTCAGGGTTGCCCTGTCACACTACCACCTCAGAATAGGGATTACAACTGTTGAATGCTGCTTTTATATACTAGCTTTTTTTTGGCTTGTATAAGTAGTTTTATGTAGGAGGAGAAGCTAAAGATATGAAATATAAAGCCATATGAATTACTTAGTTTTCTGATACATGTTATTCTTGCAAAACTTCCCTAAATTTTATGTCTTTGAAGTTATTATTTTTACAATTTCACATGAGAGTAGAAGCCATGTGTACTTTTTCTGTCTTTGTTTACATCATTTAATGGTTTATGGAGTGATGTTTAGCAAACTAATATAATTAGAACTCATAATCACAACAAATATGTTGTTCTTTTCACAGTCACCTTGTGAGAGAATATACATACAATAGTGACATTTCTCCAAATGTGGGTGTATTTCAATTTGGGGAGCAGCCGTTAGAACCAGTTGATGAATTGTACAAGAAAATAACTTTCATTGTGTTTCAATTACACTTCAGTTTGGGTCCTAAATAGCAATACGAAGTCTACACCTTCAGGTATTGTGTTCCTACTTGTGCTGGCCTTTTGTCCTATGCTATATATGGCAGTGATTTTTATGCTTTAATCATGATAGTGAACAGTGCCATGTACTATGCTGTGAAAACTAATACTAAATACAAATATAAATTTTTAATGTTAAAAAGTTTGTTTCTGTGTTAATGGTATTTTACCTAATAAGTGTATTTATTGAATAGAGAGCAATGTATCTTTGTTTGTTTGTTTGTTTTGTTTATTTGGGTTTTTTTTTTAGTTCTAGCTAACAAATACCAGAGGGTTTGCATCAAGGGAGATAGTTTCACATTTGTACCGTGAATTTTAGATTTTTATGTTCCATTTGAATATTAAAATATACCCTGGAGATGGAAGCCAACAGGCAAAAATACGCTTAATTGAGCCTGCCTGCCTGCCTGCCTGCCTTCCTGCCTGCCTTCCTTCCTTCCTTTTTCTGCATTTTTTTCTACCATTCTGCTGTCATCATTATCTCAGGATTGTTACTTCCTGGGCAATGACATTAAATTAACAACATAAAAAATCCCTAATGTATGGTTACTGATATATTTCCCCTCCAGTGTAAGTGAACACCTAGTCTAGTCAAAATCTTAAGGAAACTCCTGAAAGTTGATTTTAATGGTATTGGCCTTTCTAAAAGTGTGGAAGTAAGGTTGGAGGACGAAGAGATGCTTGAGGTTTTTTTTTTTTTTTTTTGTCAGATTTATTTATTTATGCATACAAGAACAGGAGTACAGGCCAGAGGTGTGGGAGGTGAGAGAATTCACCAGAGACAGAGTGGGGAACAGAACAGTCAGACTGACTGAAATACACTGTCGAGGGGTTCAGTGGGTGAGACAGGAGAGGTCTGCTGCGTCATGTGGGTAACTCCTTGGGCCGGGGTCAAACTGGTGCTGCAGAGGCTGCGGATAGCTTCACAGTGCTGTACTTAACCCCTGCGCCACCGGAGAGGCCCAAACTTGAGATTTTGAAAGCCCAGTTTGTAGGCAGCTACCTACTTAACTTTGTCTTGATGGTGTACTCAAATAGAAATAAAAAATATCATGCAAATGTATGTTAGACTTGTATTTTGAATGTAAGTGTATGAAGTTAGAGGTAGAAAATTAGTGAATAGCTTATTACAGTTCCATAAATAATACGGTCAGCTTCTCAGTTGAAGAAAAAAGGAATTTCACTTTGGCATTTATAAAAAATGAATGACTTTTATATATGCTGAAATAGGTTTGCACTCCACCTTCTGCCATAGACTGATGTTCAATTAGACTATAGTCACTAATGTTATTATCATTGGCTCCTGTGTTATTTTGCCCTCTAATTAGCAACCAAGACAAATTAAAAATATTAATAATAATAGCAGCTTATATCAGTGTAGTGCCTTTAAAGTTTTCAATACCCATCCTCATCTCTAACTTTATTCTCTTTTCAAAAGAGCTCAGCCAGTTATGGAGGGTGGGTGTGATCCACACATCATAGATGAGGAAATTGAAGCAAAGAAGGTGTGACCTGTGTATTATCATACAGCTAATGGGTGGCAGAGCTGGGTTGAGTTTTCTGATATTTTCATTGTGCACTAATGTGTTTCTCCTACAATCGAATAAAATGAGAGGAAGAATAATGAAAGAGAATTATTTTCATTTTCCTTCCATTTAAAATAGTAGCAGTTTTAATAATATCAGTAATCAGAATTTTGGGACTCCTCATCTATCCAAAAGTAAAGCTACCAATATTAAACAACTACTGTTTACTTAACATGGCTTATAGTTGCATAAAAACTAATCCTCTTATTCAATGGTGACCAGAAAGGGTTAATCATCTTTTCTTAAAACCTTGTTTGCATTCACTGAGTCATTAGGGATGGGAAGAATAGATAATTATCCAATAATGATATAATTGGATTGGCCTTTAAACTAGCTGTACTTGTCACAAGGGTTCTACTTATATTTACTATACTGAAAATAATAACTAATATTGAGTTGCTATGTGGTGGAGTATGTTACTTTAAAAGTACATTAGCATCTACATTGTCATATAAATGTGTGCACAAATTAAGATAACTTCCATGTAGGGGCAGTTCATTATCATTAGAAATACCTTAAATTAGGGCCTCCCTGGTGGTGCAGGGGGTTGAGCAGCGCTGTGAGGCTGTGAGGCTGTCTATGCCCTTTGCTGTGAGAGTTCGATCCCCGGCCAGCTGGGGAGCAACACACATGGTGCAGCAGACCTCTCCTGCCTTGCCCCCTGCTCCCCTAAGCAATGTATTTTGTTACATCTGCCTGTTCTGCTCCCCGCTCTCTGTGGTGAATCTTCTCACCCCCTACCCCCACCCCCCGCAACTCTGGCCTGTACCCCGCTTCTTAAAAATAAAAGAAATACCTTAAATTAGAATCCACAAAACAGAAATATTTATTTAGCATTTCAAATGATCAAAATCTACATCAGTAAATATGTAATTAGAATAAAAGATCTTAGGAATACATTTCATTTGAGACTTTCAAGAGAAATTACTGTTGGAAAGATAACATAGATTCTGCTACCCTTGCAAGAACTAGGTTTAAAAATCTGGGAAGCCCAGCACCATATGATCTGTGCAGAGCCCCACTAATTCTATGTCCCTCCACTTTATGGAGGACTCTGCCACCTGAGACACTGTTCCTGCTGGAGGAATATCATGCTCTGGCCAGAGTAAGTCTATGTGTGTGAGTCTGTGTGTCTCAAGGCAGAATGGGAATTAACTTGAGCTTCACACTGTTACAAATGGTTTTATCCTTAAAAATATGCATACGCTTAGCAGAATTTGGTGGAATACTTGTTTTCTTTTTTTTTTTTTTAAAGATTTATTTATTTGTGCATACAATACCTGGGGTACAGGCCAGAGGTGAGGGGGTGAGAGGATTCACCAGAGACAGAGTGGGGAGCAGAACAGGCAGATCTATTGAAATACACTACTGAGGGGAACAGCAAGGCAGGAGCAAGGCAAGAGGGGCTGCTGTGCCATGTGGGTCAGCTCCTTAGCTGGAGATGGACCGTGTGTTGCAGTGGCTGCGAAGAGCTTCGTAGTCTGAGACTTAACCCCTTGCACCTCCAGGGAGGCCCTGGAATACCTGTTTTCAATGAAGCATACCATGTGGTGGTGGGAATTGGGGTTAGGAAATACCTTCCACCACAGGCTCCCTTTATGTACCAAAAGGACCTGGTAAATGTTAATGTTGAAATTGTCAGACTTTTGCAAAAGGCTGCTTATAATGTTTGAGGCACTCTGCTAAGTATATTACCTATTTTCTCTTAATCTATATACCAATTGTATCATTTTTATTTTATTTGAATTTTATTGTTTTAATTTTACTGACAAGGAAGCTGAAGCTTAGCTAGATTAGGTAACTTCACCAAGATTTCATTACTAGTAAATGTGGAGCTGAGATTTTTCTCCAGGTCATTCTGCTCCAAAATATAAATAAAGTTTATTGCTTCCTGGACTTTACCTTCTAAGACCTGCACATTGGTGGATAAATGTATTATTTCAGAAGATATGAGGATAACCTTTAAAAATAATAACTCAGTGAAAAAACTATTTTCTGAACAATCCTACATTCACCTTTCTCATTGTCCAGTCAAATATGCCCAGTCCCTTATATTATCACATTTCATCTTCTTCAGTGAATTTGTTCTAACTCAAATTAACTAGAGTATCTATTCATAGTATTTTTTCCCTATCTTATTCTAATAGGAGCCCAATGACACCAGACAGCTTTAGTATTGGTGCACAAAGCAGGATAACAAATATCAATTATACGAATGAGTGGATTGGATGTATTTTGTTAAAGTCTTAACTTGGTCCTAATGAGTCTTTAGCATCTTTCTAACACTTACTAATCTTTCTGTTTAATAAGCAGGAAGCAGGCTTAGGTCAGAAAATTCGACATATGAAAGTATGTAATTAAAAATCAAAACTGCTCTTTATTGACTAACAATCCTAATTTTCTATGTAAACTGCTTCTTTTTTAACTGGCTCAGAATTTTTTAAAGTTATATAATTTTTAAAAATATGAGTGTATTGGGAGAAAAATTTGGTGTACAGGTATTGGGACATTATGGCAGTGAATATTAGTGTTACATGCCATCATCAATAAAAATAGGTAGAATATTTTATATGGAGAAATAAAATGTGTCTGAGATGTGGTTCAACAAAACGATTTAATAGCAAAGTAAGTATATTTGCTCACATTGCAATTCAGATTGACAAGGGAAATAAGATAACTTTCAGAATAAGAGATATGAGAAATGAGAACAAAATGTAATGTACACACCATGTTAGAACTAAGTCAACTATAAACATGTTTTAAGATAATCAGATCAATTTAAATATAGACTGAATATTAGATCATAGTGTGGAATCACTGTTAATTTTGGAGGGCTTTAGAAGTCTATGGCATGGCGCCTGCTTAATTCAAATGAGAAGACATTGTGTAATAATTGATGTTATTATATGACACATGAGCAGGACAGATTATAATGCAAAAGGAAAATTTTAAAAAGGAGGTTTCAATTGGACTTGAAGTAGACAGGAGAAAATAACTTCATAAAAGTGGAATACTAATATGTTCTAAAACTAGGATATCACTAGACATTCGTCTACTGATACAATCAGCATCAACTGAAAGCCCACAGTATGGAAAATAATGTATCAGAGAAAAGCTAGCCTCAAGGAGCTTCTTCCTGCTTTGAGAACAATCACGATCTAGTGAGGAAATGACTCATAATGCTTAGTCCCTATAAAGTTAATATAAAGGTAAACTGATTCAGAGAAGAGAGACCAGTTACATCTGAATGATGATCAAATCAACAAAAAGTTCATATAGGGGACAGCTCTTAAGTTAGCTCTTTAAGGATGAAAAAGAATGAGGGGTGGGAGCAAAGGTGGGGAGGGAAACCCAGTGGATTATGGTGGAAGATTGTGGGTGCTGTGGTGATGGACGGTGGTGGTGGTGTGAATAGGTGTGGTTGTAGTAACACATTTGAATGGTCTGAACCTACACACCTAAATCATATACAAGTGCTGTAAATCAGTGATGCTTCAAAAGGAAAATATTTTTTAAAATGGTGGAGAAATTTTGCATAATTGGATGACATAGTGGATTGCAAATTAAGCTGCATAACAGTAGAGGCAGTAGGTCAGCCTGGATAGGTAGGATCTGCCTTTACTAATGTGGCAGGTTCATATTTGGAAACAGTGGGACATAATTTCATGTGGGTAATGGTCAAATCAAATCTTGGATCTGATCAAATGGGTCAGATCGGGGTACATATAGGTTTGGGAGTTCTAAAACTTTATGCAATTTAGGACCCTCTTTAAAATTTCTAATGCAACATTAGGTATGGACAAAAATATTTATTTAGAGAATAGAAATCTCAGTAAACCCAAAACATCAGTTTTGTAAACTGATGTTGGGGCACAGGGGAAAATTCTGTGGCCCCTCTGGATTCTTTTTTTAAAAAAAAAATTTATTTATTTATTTATACAAGCAGTGGGTACAGTCAGAAGTGCGGGAGGGTGATAGAATTCACCAGAGCCAGAGCAGGGAGCAGAACAGACAGACTGACGAAATACACTGCTGAGGGGAGCAGCAGGTGGCAGGAGAGGTCTGCATGCCATGTGGGACCCTCGCCCAGTGGCTGGGGATCGAACCGGTACTGCAGAGGCTGTGGGCAGCTTTGCAACCCAGCGCTCAACCGCTGTGCCACTGGGGAGCCCCCCCCCCCACACCTCTGGATTCTTATAAGAAATAAATCAAAACATCATCAGACTGGTTAGTAAAGGAAAATTGATTTAATAATGCTCGCATAGGAGAGCTACAATGATTATACAGGTCTTGATTTTGGTCAAGAAGAAAAGGTTTAAACTCCAAATTAAGGAATGAATAAAGAGAGCCCTGGCACTGAGGAGAGAGGATGGGGCCTTCACACGACAAGGTGGCATGACTTCATATGACCAACCCTTTGCCCTACCTTAAGATAGGCTTCTCTGATAAAAAGCTTGTTTCTGGAGATGTCCCTAACTTTAGGTTATCTGCATTATTTAAGTAATGGTAACTTTCTTCTAAGACTCACAAGACCTCAATTAACCTTAGTTTCACATATCAAGGTAACACATATTGGAAAAAGGTCTGCTCTGGACATCTTGGTAAAAGCTATGCCACCCTTTTAGAGGAGACCAATCTCACACTGACAGACATTTTTAAAATGTAAAAAATATTTTAATTATAAATCATAGCTTGAACATTATAATATTCTTCTTCATACAAATTTTGCTTCATACTTACTGAATGTCTATAAGATAATAGTTTCAAAATATAAATGTGTATGGAAAAAGCAGATGATTCCATTTTACTTGTAGAATGCTGAATAAAAATTTATTTTATCTATTTGCTAGTTTTAAAAAAGTACTTTTAGCTTCACAACTCATTATAAATAATGTCATGTGAATTTTTCAAATTGTTGTCAAATTTGATAAAACTTCTCTAACTTCTTTCATCTGTGAACTGAAAGATTTCTTGGCACTTCAGATTTTCTTGGGCAATGACTAATCTTAGACACTCTTTGAATTGATGACATTCATTAACAAATTTGTCATTAATGTCCTTATTACAATGGTAAATCAGGGATTTTATGTTATATTTATCAGAATCAGAGAACTTGTCAACTTCTTAGTCAGACAGTAAAAAGGCATATGACTGTGACCCTTCCAAAGCATCTGACATATGACAAAATCAGAGACAGTGGTCTTAACTGAATGTAGTTCTGTACGACAATTTCTCAGTTTTTTCAGAAGTACGTGGCCATCTGAACACATTGCTAAGGCTCCACCAGTGCCTTTGAAAGGGCCTCATGCAAGTGAGGTACACGGAGATAAAGTTTTATTAGCATCACAGAAATTTCACCTCTGGGTGAGATTTTAGGGAAGTTTGAAAGGCAAGGATATAACAATAAATATAAAACATGTATTGGATGAGAAAGTAAGATACATTGGGAAAAGGATGTAAGGTAAGGGAACATAAAATGCTAGCTTGGATTTTTAAAATTATATTCCAAAATTTCTGTATTAAGTGATAAGCTAATGACTCAAGAACAATTGCTCTTGTCGGGATTAACTTTGCTTATTTCTAAGAATTTGCTCTTATAAATAAGAATACAGAAACCATAAAATGATTTGAAAACATTTGTTGAAGGTATAATTACATTTATTCAATCATTCATGATAATTGGATATTCACAAACTGTAACCTAATATTTAGGTAACTGTAAATATAATGACTATTTCCTCATTTTACACCAAATTGCATGATTCAGATTAATGATTCACGTTGTCACGCCTGTAGAAACTGAAGAACAATAAAGGATGTTTAAGAAAAATATTCTAATGTGTTAAATAGTGGAAAGTACACATCATCTTAGGGGTTCTCAGCTAAATTCACCTTGAAGTTAAATTTTCATGGAAGAGTGAGCTCAGGATCATACTGCAGAATAAAAGTATGGAGCAAAGTTTCTCCAGAGGGTAGTTCTGGAGAAAAGGAAAAAAGCTTATACATATGTATGTGTATTATATATATTGTATGTATATATTATACACACACACACACACATACACACCCACTAGTACATTACGCATATCAGTAGTACACCCTATATAACTCTAGGAAATCTCTTATACCTTTCGCAAAATGAGGTAGAAAATTAAGCAACTGATAAAACATAGGAATAAGGTTAAACAGCAAAATTAAGATTGCTTTTACCTTGCTTTCCTCTTCTTTTGTTTTAAACAGTAACATTCATGTTCAGCAGGTACAATCAAATTAATTTTTAGTGTTTGCTAGTGGTCACTGAATAATGTAACTAATGGTCAGAATATTTGAGTATCTACTATGAGTCATTTTAACTTGCTCTCTGCCTTTTCAGTTTCAGGCAAAATCAGGGCCACACGTTTGCTCACATTACAATTCAGATTGTCAAAGATATAAGAGCAATAAGCACAAAACATAATTTATACACCATGTTGGAATCCTTATTGGAACTAAAGCCACCATAAATATGTTTTGAGATAACTAAGTCGACTTAAATAAGGACTGAATATTAGGGTAGTATGGAATCACCATTAATTCTGGAGGATCTGAAAATGGCGTGATGTTTATATTGGTAAAATGTCTATATCATGCATACTGAAATAAACAACCACACCCGCCTACAGTGTTAGGAGCTGGTAGAGGAAGCAAAATTGGCAAATTTTGATCATCACTGAGACTGGGTAATGTGGGCCTAGGATTTCATTACACAATTGTCTATGCTTTGTGTGTGAAAAGATAGAGCCTTAGTTTTCTCATCCTCATATATTCCCTTTTCTCTTTGTTATAGCCCCAGAACTGCACTGCTCTTTCTCCCTCAGCAGTGTATTAGTCATGACCTTTGTCTCTATTGAACAGCAGTGCAGAGAACACACTAATGTAAGCTAAGAATAAATATGAGAACTACCCACAAATAAATTATAAACAAGGGTCTATAGATACTGATACATATTTACAGCATAAATATGTTTAGGTAATATTACCTCTAAATTATGATCTTAGAACTGATGAATGTATTAAAAATTGAGTTCATACTAATGAAGAACTTTGGTTGGATACAATATTCTAAAGATAAATGTCACATATGAGCCTCTACTCTGAAGTAAGCATGACAGTAATTTCTTTAGTTACGTTATACTTACTTAATCCTCCCATTAGCTTTGTGTAGATTTTCACTTTTTAAATAATAAATTGAAGTAGAACAACTTGTTCTGTGTGATTCCATGGTGTGAGTTTTTTTTTTTTCTTTGATTTTCTGTTAGGTTTTTTCTAACAGGTTATTTCTTGATTAATTATATTTAAATTTTAAAAAGCAAAAAGAATGGAAAGGTAGTAAGCATTTATTGCTATGTCATTGTGTTAAGCAGAACATGTGCTAGATATTCACACATGTTATCTTACATCATGCCAAGCTTGTGATGCAATTATAAACATTGATATTTTTCACAGTATTACAGGTGAGACACTGAGTGTCAGCTTTGTCGAGTAATTTCTGCAAAATCATATGGCTAGTGAATTTGTATCTTCCTACAAATATTGTCTGTCTTTGAAGCCCATGTCTTTCAAAAACAATCCTAGAGTCATTATGTTGGAGACAAGTGATAAATCTGTTCATTCTAGAACTATATATGGGGAGCACTGACAATGTGACAACTTCTGTGTTGATTACACGTAGAAATACAAGAAATGTTTAATGAATTGATTTCTACCATTAGAGAAGCATGTAATCTAGCTCAGGGAAGAGGAAGCATACACAATAACAAATAATATAAGATGCATTTACTAGATTTACAAATTTAAGGAGACTGAATTTGGGTCCTTGTTAAAATGCAAATAACACTGAAAGAGATCTGCACTTAAGCCCTAGTAGTACATATTGAGAAGTATTTTATGGTAGAGTACTGAAAAAAATCAATATTTTTCAGAGATAGGAGTTTGACAAATTGTACATTTTAAAATTTTCCTATTTTTAGAATTTAATATTGTTGTTCTTGGGAGTTCATGGTCAAAGTGCTTTAAAATAAAAATGAATTACACCATTAGAAACCTTGAATCAATAGGTGAATAATGGGAAATACTGTAATACCAAATATCAGGGTTTGCACTACTCAATAACTCTAAAATATAAAAATATAATGGTCAGAGAAGATCATTAGGGAAAATATGTGGTTCTCTGTAGTCTTAAAAAATGCACTTTTTCATCTGCAAGAGAAAGACTACGTATTCCATAAACAGACATTTTTATGATAGATTATGTTTAGGTCATCATTCTCAAGACTGGTAGGGATACAGAACCTGTCTGGTTATATGGAGTTTCTTACCAGTATAGTAATCAGAAGATATGGGGTCCAGTCCTGGTTCTACCACTAACTAGCAGAGTGGCCTCGTATGGTCCCTCCCCAAACCTCAACTTCTCCATATATAAGAAATCTGATGATTGAACAAGGTGATTGCCAATATTCCTTCCAGTTTTAACATCCCAGGTTTTTGTAGGCTAGATAATGTAAGACTGATTAACATCCTTCATTCTTGCCTTCTGCATTTGCAGATAATGTATTGGTACATTATACTTGAGGTATACTTTTTCATGTGCATTAACAGAACCATTACATTTTTAGCCAAAAGAAGAGAGTAGAACTAGTCAATGTGTGAACATTAGCCTTGTTAAGAGACAGTAGTAGATTACTAGAGGAAGTACTACTTTTCTGATTTAATGAGTGCTAGGAAATATCTCATCTAAGGATATATCCTTTCCCCACAATTAGCACAGATGTCACAGTAAAGTTAAATTCTTTTTGCCTATTTCTTTTATCCCCAGGTAAAAGATACATTTAAGAGAAATCACATTTTGGTGGGCTTTACCAGACATCAATATCTCATTCATTTCTTTGACAGCATGAGGATACTGAGAAGTGGCAATGGAAGAGGATTAAAAAGCATCACCTCCAGTCTCACTTCAAGAAAACTTATACTTCACAGTTATAACTAGTAGTAAAGGAATCTATTTTTTATTTCCAATTTTTTTTTTTTCCTAAAAGGATACTTCGTCTGGCCGCCAGGAAACTCTCAGTGGTTCTTTTAGGACAATTCAGGGAGCACATGATATTATCCTGTTCTCTAATGTAAAAGCGATTTGATAGTAAACCTCCATTTTAAAGAACCTTAATCTTCCATGCATCATTACCCTGTAGGTCAAATGCAGTCCACAACTGCACTCCTAGTTATCTTGTTATGCATGTGTCCTCTCTCTCACCCCCCCATCCCTTTCATTAATACAATTGCTGTATTTTTTTCTCCAGACACAGGCATTTTAACAGGCTTGACTTCATATTTCATGCCATTAGCTGAGAATTAATTTATCAGCTTATTTTGTAACTTTATTGCATGCCTATAATATAACTAAACTCCTTTTAAACAGCTCACTTTGAATAGACTTGTTCTTTTTAATTTATTGGCATGGGTTTTAAAGTCTATGGCCCAGTCACCTGAAGTTAATGGGTATTATTGTGATAGTTCAACAAAAGTTAGGCATATAACCTTTAATATTATTTCTTTTTCTCATCTCTAAAACAATGGTGGCAGGGCTAATGAAGCTTTCTACTTAATAACTTCATCCTACAAAAAAAAATGAAAATTATTCATGGAAGGGCCATTTATTTCCTTGTTATATGTACAAGACATTAAAATTCTGCCTGTACTAAAACATGGGAGATGTCACAGAGTTAGGGTAAAATGATGAGACTCTCCTGGTTAAAAAGTGACACTCAGAAGGCAAATACAGCACTTTAATAAGCTTAGGAAAGATTCCAGGGATTTAATCCTTTCTGAAAAACTCTTGGCTATGCCATTTCCAAAGGATGCTTGGCATATTTTCTCCTCAGCAACTCTGAAAATGCAATATAAGTACAGTCCTTTGAAATGTGTTTGCAGGATTATGAAAGTACACATAGAATTCGATTGGTAAAAATCGCTTTCTGTCCGGATTAATGAATGGACACAAAACCTCTGCCAGTAACCTCTGTTTGGCTATATTCCTTTTGACTGCGTGAAAAAGATACAGATGCCTTTCTTTTTATTTCACATCACATTCATGTCTTCTGAAACCAAAAATATTTTAAAATTATTTCTAAGTTTTGTCACAGATATTTGCTTGGTTCTTTTAATCTGTCATAAACTTTTAGTCTGTCATATCACTTTGAAATAGTCTTAACTCTCTTAATGGTATTGCAGTCATGGAAATTAGCCTACCGCTAGGATTGACGTAATACATTTACGAGAATCAGCCTTCTGAATGCCATCCTTGAAACTAATTATATGGCAAATATTTTGTTCACTAGAATATTTCACAGAAGGCAAGCAGGGCTCACTTTATATTTTAGGATTTCTCAACTGTAAGGATATAAGCTACCTTACTTCTACCTACAGTCTAGGCTATAGGTTTCCCCCAATGGGTATTTGGTTGCTTCTCAATCTCTGTGCTTCCCAATGAACTTTCCAGGTATTTTGATTTTTCAAATGTTATAACTTTGAAAAACTGCATAGACATTAACTAATACCCTTTTCAATAAGGAGGGTCTTTCCAGGTTATTGCAGAAGCAATGACAAGAAACAGTAGGCATAATTAGCTATCACGGCACAAAGGAAATATCAGAACTTCAGCTTCTAAAACTGACTCAGAATTAGAAAAAAAGGAGAGTTTTCTGAGGTACAGAAATGGGATGGTCAAAAATACTCAAAATGGTTTTTCTTTACTGTCAGAGAAATACAAGCCCATGAAAAAGTGTTTTAGAAACTCTTCCTCATATGAGTGTCGGTTGAATGAAACTCAATATCCAAGTGTTGATGAGTCTCTATTACTGTCAGCTGAATGTATTTATCACTGCCAAATGCCGTACAGCTTCATGAGCCTTCAGTAGACTCCTCTATCAGCCTCAGTTGATGTAGAAATCATACCTAAAGCACAGAGGACTGGTAATTTATCATTTTGACTTGAAATACAGGGAAAAAAAGAAAAGCCACATTTAACTGGGGCAAACTTAGGGGAGTTTGATTCTGATTATTTGAATTTCAGAGTAGGTAAAGATTTAGCAGAAAGTACCATTTATTTATTTTTTTAAAAGACTTTTTTAGAGCATATTTATATATATAGCAAAACAAAGCAAACAGTACAGAGATTATTCATATATATTCTGCCCCCACATACACACCACCTCCCCCACCCATTTTACTTTAATATTCGAATAGCATGCTCTTCTCCCCTCTTCCCCATCTCCCACAAAAAGTACCAGTCAAAATGACTGACTTTATAATTAAGGAAGGCTTCAAGGCTATCATCTCAGTTGAATATGCATTCTCATTATTCATTATATGTAGAGGCAGTAGATTTAGGAAATTGGGGTGAATGCATGCTGACCCCAAGTTGACTACTCTGGAAATTTTCTTTTTTTGTCTTTTAAAAATTAAAACTCTGACCTTTTCTGGTGGACTACAGATAAGACTTTCAGTAACTGCAGGATATTGGTTAATTGAGTTATGGTTAGCAAATGTATATTTTTTTGTTCTTTTGTAAAGACTTTTTAAGGGCAGGTTTAGTTTCACAGTAAAATTAAGAGGATGGTACTGAGGTTTTCCATATATTCTCTACCTCCACACATGCCTAGTCTCCCCCATTATCAGAGAGGTACATTTGTAATAATTGATGAACCTGAATTGACACATCATTTTCCCCCAAAGTCCAGTTTATATTACTGTTCATTTTTGGTTTTGTGTATTGTGTAGGTTTCGATAAATGTAGAAAACTATGTAGGGCCTCCGTGGTGGCACAGGCGGTTGAGTGCCACACCGTGAAGCTGTCCGCGGCCTCCGCGGTGCGGGTTCGATTCCGGCCAGCCGGCGAGAATCCCACATGGTGCAGCAGACCTCTCCTGTCTCGCCCGCTGCTCCCTTCAGCAGTGTATTTCGTCAGTCTGCCTGTTCTGTTCCCCACTCTGTCTCTGGTCAATCCTCTCACCCTTCCACACATCTGGCCTGTACCCCAGCTCTTCCATAAATAAAATAAATCTTTAAAAAAAATCTAATTTAAAAAAAAAAAAGAAAAAGGAAACCAGGTAATGTATTTTCACTGCCCTAAAAGCCTTCTGTTCTCTTATTCATACCTATCTCCCACCACACTCCAACCCCTTGTAACCTCTTGCTTTTATTGTCTCCATAGCTTCGCCTTTTCCAAAATGACATATAGTTGGAATTATAGAGTATGTTTATTTTTTAGATTAACTTCTTTCACTTATCAATATGCATTTAAGTGTCCTCTATGTGTTTTCATGGCTTGATTGCTTATTTCTTTATACTGCTGAATAATAGTTGAATAATTGTCTGGATGTATTATGGTTTGTTTATTTGCCCTTCTTAGTCAATTTTTCAATTCATGTTTTCTGGACACTTTATTGAATAAGCAACATTGAATATAGAGAAGGGTGACTAGGACTTTGTCTCAGGACATTAAAATTGAAAGAAGGCAAGTAGAAATAATAATGCTCATTATAAAAATGTAGCAATGAGTAAAAATAAAGCATCTGTCAGAAAGTGGGCTATAAACACATTTCTGTGAGCCATATAATGAATTTCAATTCTGATTCAAAGAACTAAAATTTACTTTACTGTCTTTAATAAGGTTTACTTTCTGAATAAAATATTTGCCCCCACCAAAAATGGCCTACTTTGGAATCATACAAACATCTATCAACTCTTAATTGTCTGCATATAGGTCTTCTATGACTGTTGCAAATCTGTATACAGAAGAAGGACTTATCTACAGGTCAAATTTTCTTTAAAAATTTTGTTATTAGCAACTTTTATTCACTATGTTTTTGACATCTCAGAAGCCCCTGAACTAACTGAATTAAAATAATAAATTTCATTAGCAAAGTAACTTAAAATTAACACTCTATAGAATTTTTTTAAAAAATAATAAACATAGCTGTTCAGTACTTCTCTTCAATCCATCTGACCTAAATAGATATCATAGATTGAGAATCACTGCCAACTTCCTCTTCATACAGGGATTTTCACTGCTAATGCATATCTCATCTTGGCACCAGGAAGTTCATAAAAAGAGTTCCAGCAAAGACACAGAAGAGAAAGAATAATAGATCTCCATTGAGGGAGTTTTTAATTTGGCACTAATCCACTGGGGAAAAAAGGCATTCAACAACCATGCTTATTAAGTTAAACATACTCTCACAAACCCTGTTTAACCTCAAACACAGAAAATGTTATCTAGTAATTCTCAAGTAAGGAATGATGTGATCAAGGAGCAGCTTTTTAAACCAGCGTACCCAAACTCACCTTTCAGGATGCTGATGCCCTCCAGGGGAGAATGCTTCCCAACAAATGAACTCTCACAGTCAAATTCAATAAATTTGAATGATATTCCCCAAGTATAATATTTAATTGTTCAATAAGTACAAGTTGCCTTATAACAAGGAAGTTTGGGTGAGTAAATGGTGACTACTATTCTAAATAATGTTTATTTCAGTGAATTATACTTAAATACAAAAGAGACAAAGAGATGGATTTTAGATTTGAAGTATGTATAATAAGTAATTAAGGACATTACATTGTAAGGGAAATATAGGTGCCAGGTCAGTTCCCCCCATAAGAATCAGATTTATTCAACAGACCCATGTTAGACTTGTCACCTTGATATGGGAACTAGCAGTCAATCAACGCGCTGTGAGCCTCAGGAGTTCTGTTACCATTGCTTAAAGAATGCAGATTGTTTTGCTTTGAGGAGAGTGAGGGTCCTGAAAGCTAGAAGAAGCTTCAGCTCTTTCCTATAAGTTCTTTGCCCTTACTTAATTGAAGAAGATATCTAAGTGTCCTAAGCTTTTGCTCTTTTCCTCATCAAAGAAACAACCACTGGCCTTCCTTCTATGACCTAGGAGATTGTAGTGTGGCATTCTCCCCAGTTCTAGGTTTATCATTAAGCATGTTTTCTCTAAGACCCTCATCTTGGGCCTCCCCTGGTGGCGCAGCTCTTGGGCACTGGGCTGCGAAGCTGCCCGCAGCCTCTGCAGCGCTGGTTTGATCCCCGGTCACCGGCGAGGGTCCCACATGGCGCGCAGACCTCTCCTGCCCGCTGCTCCCCTCAGCAGTGTATTTCATCAGTCTGCCTGTTCTGTTCTCCGCTCTGGCTCTGGTGAATTCTCTCACCCTCTCACGCTTCTGACTGTACCCAGTGCTTGTATAAATAAATAAATAAATCTTTAAAAAAAATAAGACCCTCATCTTTACTCTAAATGAGATCACCACCCTTGTCTGTCTTGTGATGTCTTGCCCTCTGCACAGGATAAATATTTCTCATCTATTTCATTATTTTTTTTAGAATTTACAACCTTGTGAATTTTCCATATATATATATTATTAAACTGGTTGTTTTTCCTTTGCTAACCTGTATGATGCTTTGCTAATCTGTCTGATGCTACTTGTCTTAGCCCCAGAACTCGGAGGGGTATGGGATGATTTCTTTTGCTCTCCAACACCGGGATGAACTATAATGAAATTTGAGGAGCTTCGGAGTATGTATCAATGTGTAGGTTGGAAAATGTTTTGTGAGAGATCTCCATGCTTTTGGAGGATAAAAAATTTTGTTCAATTTATTTTTCAATTACATGAGAGAAAGTAAAGTTAGAGTCACAGTAACTGTCACCAAGGAGCAACCAGAGACCACCAAACTTGATATGCTCTAAAGGGGTTCAGGTATCCATGTGCACAAAAGCAAAGCTGACTCACTGTGAAGTTGAATAGAATTTGTGGCCTAGAGAAAGAAAAGAAGAAAGAATATTTTTTTCCCAGTAAAACACCCCAAATGACTCGTTGCCTTGTGGGCAAATTTCCAGCCAAAGAGGGTGAGGCCTAAAGTGGGGCTGCTGTGGTCCGAAAGCTTGCCCCAAGTCTAAGGCAACCTTCTGGGGGGCAACCGTAAGAAGGGGGTTCTGAAGCAAGTCTTAGAATGCAGCCATAAAAGGAGATCCACATCAAGATAATGGCTGCTATTGTCAGCCTCCCCTCCAGTCTCTCACCCACGTGTCTCTTCTAAGTGTCTCTACTTGTGTCTCCTCCCATGTGTCTCTTTCCACATCTCCTTCCCAGCAGTACCAGGATACAATTCAGGCTGTAGAAGCAGGAGCTCTCCCTTCTTCCCTTGAGCCCACCTGTCTTCTGTGATATATAGCTTCACCTGGCCTCTAAGTTTTGCCCATCATTAAGTGGGGTGGGGAATATGGTACCTCTCCCTTTCATGGAGATTGATGTCTCTGTAACTAAACCAGTTGTTCAGTTAACTGTGCCAAAGAAAATTGTGCTAATAGCCTTCATAATAGTCCTCCCCAAGATGTTCAGAACAGACTTTTTCCAGTTAAAGCCATCGTCGCATATGGAACTTAGGTCAATCAAGACACTGCAGGCATAAGAGAAACTGTTACAATTGCTTTAAAAAATGAATATTACCATATTTAAGATTATCTCCAGGAATAAACTTTCTGTTGGAGAAACCTACATTATGGTAAGACAAATGTCTAGAGCATCTGGTTTTGTCATATGAGGCATCACCTTCTCATTAGATGAGACCCCCTCCTCTCTTCTGGACACTCCAGGTCTTTCATTATCTCAAGAATAAAGTCCTTCAGTCTGCTCTATTTATTGAAGAATTTACTGCCATGTAAATTCTCAAATTGCGACAATTTTTGATGGATAGAGGAGATAAACTATTAGCATAAATTTCCTCTGTAAACACATAATCTAATGAGAAAACCTGAGCACTAATAAGATTTGTGCTGTGGATGCAGAACACTTTGGACAAGGCCAGACCTTAAGAAGGTGTTGTATATACATGGTTATAGTAAAAACCAATGACTGAAAACACGTTTTTGTATTTTGAAAGAAACTTTTAGTTGTTTGTTATATTTTTCACAAGACAGAAAGATTTGCCTTTGTGGCTATTTTTATGATGAAGTTCTTGTCTCCAAACTTATAGTACTTCAAAAATTATTTTCTGTAGAGATGTTGCAGATGGCATAAGAATAACCTTTGATATTGCAATCATGTCAAAATGAAGGAAGATAAAGAGGCAGAATTTCCAATTTATAAATAGACTGTTAGAGATGCAAAGCCTTATCTAATGTTATTGCTTGATTTGGGGCTTTAGAATGAAAAAATAGAAAATTTTGAGAAGCTTTGAACAGTCTGTAAAAAAAGAAAATCATTATGATAAGTCTCCTATTCACAAAGTCATAATGTAACCCTAATGCTAAAAAATGGAATCATACTGCATAATTGTGTAGAAAACTTCAAGAAGCATGAATATATTTATGTATATGTATATATATATATGTGCATGTGTGTATATATACTAGGTTATGTGTAACTTTTTGTAATTAACAAAGGAATTTATACTTGTCACAGATAGAAGATTATGTAAAAATAAGCTATAGTTTTTACCTACTAAAAGTGAACAAACATTAGCACTGAAAATATAAACTTTAATAATTTATAATATCCCCATAAGAGAAATATTTAGGTATATGCTTAACAAATCATGTAAGTGGTTTCTATCCTGAAAACTACAAATGATGAAGTAATGAAATTATCAAATAAATGGAGAGGCATACTCTGTTCACTAATTGGAAGATTCAAATGAGCAAAGATATCAGTTCTTCCCAAATTGATCTACAGGTTTAATCACATCCTCATCAAAATCCCAAAAGGGTTTTTTTATAGCTATAAGTAAGCTGATTTTATTACTTTTTTTTTTTTTTTTTGGTTTTTGCAGGTCTTTTATTTAGATTTACCAGACATATGACAAGCAGGGGTGCTGGGGGGCCGGGAGGCTGGCAGTCCTCCCAGCCCCCAGTGACTTTATTAAATTTTAAAATAAATTCTTATTATGGTAACATTGGTTTATAACATTATATCTACTTCAGGTATACAACATCATAATTCAACATTTTTATACACTATATAATGACACCAGCAAAAAAATGTAGCTTCCATTGATATGGTCAAATCTTTTATTGAAGTATCATTGCATTATAGCACTATGTAAGTTTCAGGTGTACATCATTACAAATCAACATCTTTGTATACCATGCTAAGTTCACCACTAGAAGTCCAATTCTATCCTTCACCATACAAACAACTTCTTTTACCCAGTTTACCCAAAAACTTGATTTTAAATTTCATATGAAAAAATAGAGAATGTGTAGTAAATAAGACAGTCTTGAAAAAAATAAAGTTGGAGCAATCATACTGCCTGGTTTTAAGACTCACCATATAGCTACAGTAATAAAGATAGCATGGTATATTGGTAGATGTATAGATGTATAAATCAATGGTCTAGAACAGAGTACAGAAAATAGACTCGAACAAATATGGTCAACTGATTTTTTACAGAGGTGTAAAAACAATTCAAAGAAGGAAGGATATTTATTCAACAAATGGATTTTAAATTGACTATAAAACTATACCTTTTAGTCAGACTGCAATGATGTTTACATTCATTTGTTTTGCTTTTTGGTGAGTAATTCTATGAAAGATTATCACATGCATAGATCATAATTTTATAAAAATTAACTCAAAATAGATCATAGTTGTAAATATTAATTGTAAGTATTTAAAAAAAGAGAAAACCTTTATGATTTCAGTATGTGAGAAAGTGAGTGTTCTTAGATTCAACACCAAAGGCATGATCTATAATATAAAAATGAATAATTGAAAATCAGATTCCATTAAAATTTAAAACCACTGCACTGTGAAAAAATTGTGAAGGTAATGAAAAGGTAAGCCACAGACTGGTAGAAAATATTTGCAAATCACTTCTCGAACAAAAAACCCATTTCTTGAACATCTCAAGAGTTTTGTGAAATCAACAGCAAAAGGCAAGAAATCCAATCAAAAAATGGGCATGGGGGGCGGAGCAACATGGCGGCGAGGAGACGCTGCGAGTAAGATCTCCCATTAAAAAAAGTTAATAGGGAGGAAAAGCGGCAGGTCCCAGTGAGAACTGGGACACGGAAGATAAACGGACGACTCCAGCAAACTGCCCGAAGAAGAAAGTTGCCATAAAAGAGGACGAGAAGGGAGGGAAGCGCAGAACCCTGCTCCCCTCCCCCGCCCACAAAGTCGGCACTCTCCGACCGGCAGAAAGGAGGGAAACAACAAACCAAAACGGCCAACAAGAAAAACGGACGCAGCAAGTGGGACTGTGAGTGGAAAGGAACTATTGCAGCCACCACACCCCGTGAACGGGAGAGGCGAACCCTGCAGGATCCGCCGCGGAGGTGAGCTCCAGGCGCCATTAAAGAGAGCCACGCCCCCCAGGAGGAGACCAGCACCAGCACACAGCCCCGGCCGCCCGGTAAGGTTGCGTGCGGAAAGCAGCGCGGATCCGGACCGGATCGCAGCTGCCCAGGTCCCCGCGCCTGAGACCTAGGCTTGCGGGGAGACGGCGGAGGCCCTCCCTGAGTGAGCAGGAACAAGGCGCCCAGGCAGGGGAGCGGGATTCAAAAGGCGCCATTCCCGCGCCACTGATCTGGGCTACAGCCCGCGTCCTGGAACTGAGGGCTTTGGAACTGAGACCCGGGGCACGAAATTAGGGGGAGACGGCGGAGGCCCTCCCTGAGTGAGCAGGAACAAGGCGCCCAGGCAGGGGAGCGGGATTCAAAAGGCGCCATTCCCGCGCCACTGATCTGGGCTACAGCCCGCGTCCTGGAACTGAGGGCTTTGGAACTGAGACCCGGGGCATGAAATTAGGGGGAGACTGCGGAGGCCCTCCCTGAGTGAGCAGGAACAAGGCGCCCAGGCAAGGGAGCTGGATTCAAAAGGCGCCATTCCCGTGCCACAGATCTGGGCTACAGCCTGCGTCCTGGAACTGAGGGCTTTGGAACTGAGACCCGGGGCACGAAATTAGGGGAAGACTGCGGAGGCCCTCCCTGAGTGAGCAGGAACAAGGCGCCCAGGCAAGGGAGCTGGACTCAAAAGGCGCCATTCCCGCGCCACTGATCTGGGCTACAGCCCGCATCCTGGAACTGAGGGCTTTGGAACTGAGACCCGGGCACGAAATTAGGGGGAGACGGCGGAGGCCCATCCTGAGTGAGCAGGAACAAGGCGCCCAGGCAGGGGAGCAGGATTCAAAAGGCGCCATTCCCGCCCCACTGATCTGGGCTACAGCCCGCGTCCTGGAACTGAGGGCTTTGGAACAGAGACCCGGGGCACGAAATTAGGGGCGTGGGTTCCCCACGACGGTGGGGCACAAGGCAGACACAGCACCCCAAAGCCGTTGAGGTGTACCCTACCATCCCCGCTCTGCTCCCTGTCCCACGGGGTGGAAAATCAGCTCCCCAAGGGCTCTAGGAGAGATCTCTGGCACCACCTAGCGACTTGAAGCCAGCAGAGGCTCCTGAAGGAGCTAGTGGCCAGCTGGGGAGTTTGCCCACACCGGGCCCCTTCCGAACAAGTAGTCTGAGCCCACAGGGAGAGCGAGCACCCACAGCTGGGGCAAACCAGGTGCGCAGAAGAGTGTGCCTGAGACCAGACACGCAGGGAGTGTGTCCCACATCACCATTTTAGAACAGGGACATTTCTTCAGTAAAGACTACCTGCAGAAGGCTTCCTCAGGAGCCAGAGGTGAGCGGGGGAAGTTCGCCCACGCCAGACCCCCTCTGGCCTGCAGTCCAAGCCCAGAGGGGAGCAGGAACCCACCGCCGGGGCAGACCAGGCGCATAGGGGAGTGTGTCCCTACATCGGCATTTTAGAACAGGGACCTTTCTCCAGTAAAGACTGCTTGAAACTGACAGATGACTCCTGGAAGAACCAGAGGGGAACAGAGAAGCCCACCCAAGATGCCGGCCAGTCCCAACTACACAGTGTCCCAACGCATACGGCAAATTAGAAAACAGACAGTAGGGAAGAGAAGAACCACACGCAACCTAGCAACTCTCCAGAGAAAAAGCACACCACAAAAAGAAAGCCAGCCCCCAGATTGCAAAGACAATAACTTGGAAGAATTTCTGAGCCTTCCAGAAAGAGAATTTAAAATTGCCGTGATTAAAAAACTAACAGAAGTCATAAAGGAAAACAATGATAAGGGAAAAATAATCAACGATCAGAAGAATGCAATTGAGTCCCTAGAGAGGGAAAACAATGGTCAGAAGAAAGAAATTGAGTCCCTAAAGAGGGAAGTAAAAGAAATGCAGGAGATCAAAGAATTAATGGAAGAACTAAAGAATTCTGGGAAAAGCAATGAAAGCAGAATAGATGAAATGGAAGAACGAATAAGTAATCTTGAAGACATAGAAATAAAAAGAACCAAAACAGAAAAGGAAAGAGAAGTACGAAGGAAAAAGAACGAAGAAAGACTTCGGGAACTATCTGACTCCATGAGGAAAGGAAATATAAGAGTTATAGGAATACCAGAAGGAGAGGAGAGAGATGTAGGAACAGAGAAAATATTCAAAGAGATAATTGAAGAGAACTTCCCAAATGTGAAGAAGGAGCTGAAAATTGATATACAAGAAGCTAGAAGAACACCAAACTTCCACGACGAAAGGAAAAATACAGCAAGACACATAATAGTAAAGCTCCCAAGAATCCAGGACAAGGAAAAAATAATGAAGCTGGCAAGAGGGAAGAAACAGATAACATTCAAAGGAAAACCAATCAGGCTGACATCAGACTTCTCCGAAGAAACACTACGGGCAAGGAGAGAGTGGAGGGACATAGTCAACAGACTCCAAGAAAACAGATGCCAACCAAGAATACTCTATCCCGCAAAGCTCTCCTTCCTCTTTGAAGAAAGAATATGGACCTTTCCAGACAAACAGAAACTCCGAAATTTCATTGCAACTAAACCCCCACTCCAAAAAATACTACAAGGAGTCCTAAAGCCAGAACCTCAAAGGGACGAATAACAATGAAAGAAGGCCAAAAAAAAAAGTTATTAAAAGAATAAATAAATAAAATCAAAGGAAAGACAAACACAATGGCAAATACAGATGTTAACATATCAATAATAACTCTGAATGTAAATGGACTAAACTCTTCAATAAAAAGACACAGAGTTGCAGCCTGGATTAAGAAACAAAACCCAACCTTTTGCTGTCTCCAGGAAACACATTTAGCTACAAAAGATAAAAATAGGCTCAAAGTTAAAGGATGGAAAACAATCCTACAAGCAAATGGACCAAAAAAGAAAGCAGGAACAGCTATACTTATATCAGATAAAACAGATTTCAAACTCAAAAAGATAAAAAGAGACCCCAATGGTCACTACATTATGATCAAGGGGACAATACTTCAAGAAGAAATAACACTCATTAATATATACTCACCAAACGAAGGAGCACCAAAATATATCAGACAACTGTTGTCCTCTCTGAAAACAGACATCAGAGAAAACACATATGTAGTGGGAGACTTCAACACACCACTATCATCAATGGATAGATCAACAAGACAAAAAATAAGTAAAGAAACCAAAGCTCTAAATAAAGACCTAGAGCAATTGGGCTTAACAGACATCTATAGAACACTAAACCCCAAAAAAACGGAGTACACATTTTTCTCAAGCGCACACGGATCATTCTCCAGGATCGATCACATACTGGGGCACAAGACAAACATCAACAGATACACCAAGATTGAAATCATATCAACCATCTTTTCTGACCATGAAGGCATCAAACTAGAAATAAACCATAAAAAGAAGGCAAGGAACTTTCCTACCTCATGGAGATTAAAAACCACACTACTGGAAGACCATTGGACTAATGAGGAGATCAAAGAAGAAATTAAAAAATTTTTTGAATTGAACGACAAGGAGGACACCAATATCCTAAATGTATGGGATGCAGCAAAAGCAGTAATAAGAGGAAAATATATAGCAATAGAAGCTCACATCAAGAAACAAGAAAGAACGCAAAGAAACAACCTAATCTCGAAGCTCAAAGATCTAGAAAAAGAACAACAAGAAAACCCCAAAACCAGTAGAAGAAAAGAAATAATAAAAACCAAAGCAGAAATAAATGAAATTGAAACTAAAAAAACAATCCAAAAGATCAATGAAACCAAGAGCTGGTTCTTTGAAAAAATCAATAAAATAGACAAACCCCTAGCCAGGCTCACAAAGGAAAAAAGGGAGAAAGCACAAATAAACAGGATCATCAATGAAAGAGGAGAAATCACAATGGACACAGCAGAAATCAAAAGAATAATCAGTAACTACTATGAACAGTTATATGGAAACAAGTTTAACAATCTAGAGGAGATGGACAAATTCCTACAACTCTACAATCACCCAAAGCTAGATAAAGAAGAAATAGAACACCTAAACAGACCAATTACAATTAGCGAAATTGAAATGGTAATCAAAAACCTCCCCAAAAACAAAAGCCCAGGACCTGATGGATTTACAAATGAATTCTACCAAACATTCAGAGACGAATTAGTGCCTATCCTTCACAAACTCTTCCAAAAAATTGAGAAGGAAGGGACAATACCAAACACGTTCTATGAAGCCAACATTACACTAATACCAAAACCGAACAAGGACAACACAAAAAAGGAAAACTACAGGCCAATCTCCCTAATGAACACTGATGCAAAAATCCTCAATAAAATTTTAGCTATCAGAATCCAACAATGTATCCATAAGATAATTCACCACGACCAAGTTGGATTCATTCCAGGGGCACAAGGATGGTTTAACATCCGAAAATCAATCAACGTTATCCAACACATCAACAAAAAGAAATATAAAAACCATATGATAATATCAATAGATGCTGAGAAAGCTTTCGACAAAGTGCAACACCCATTCATGATAAAAGCCCTTGAAGTTCTTGGGATACAAGGAACATACCTCAACATCATAAAGGCCATCTATGACAAGCCAACAGCCAGTATCATTCTCAATGGTGAAAAGCTGAAAGCAATTCCATTAAGATCTGGAACAAGACAAGGATGTCCACTCTCACCATTGCTTTTCAATATAATACTGGAAGTCCTAGCCAGGGCAATAAGACAAGAGAAAGACATCCAAGGAATCCAAATAGGAAAAGAAGAAGTCAAACTATCACTATTTGCAGACGATATGATATTATACATAGAGAACCCCAAAAACTCCACAGAAAAGCTAATTCAACTCATCAATCAGTTCAGTAAAGTGGCAGGATACAAAATCAACACGCAAAAGTCAGTAGCCTTCCTATACACAAACAATAAATCTGAAGAAGAAGAAATCAAAAAGACCATCCCTTTTGTTATTGAAACAAAAAAAATCAAATATTTGGGAATAAATCTAACAAAAGAGGTAAAGGACCTATACAAAGAAAACTATAAAACACTGTTAAAAGAAATAGAAGAAGACACAAAGAAATGGAGAGACATCCCCTGCTCATGGATTGGAAGAATAAACATTATTAAAATGGCCATCCTTCCAAAAGCAATATACAGATTCAATGCTATTCCAATCAAAATTTCAATGTCATTCTTCAAAGAAATAGAACAATTATTGATGAAATTCATATGGAATCACAAAAAACCCCGAATAGCCAAAGCTCTCCTGAAAAAAAAAGAAGGGAATGGAGGCATCAGACTCCCAGACTTCAAACTATACTACAAAGCCATAATCATCAAAACTGCATGGTATTGGAACAAGAACAGACATACAGACCAATGGAATCGAATAGAAAATCCAGAAATAAACCCACAGATTTATGGTCAACTAATCTTTGACAAAGGAGCAAAGACTATGCATTGGAGCAAAGAAAGTTTGTTCAATAAATGGTGCTGGGAAAACTGGGTCGCTACATGCAAAAGAATGAAGCTTGACCACCACCTCACACCATACACAAAAATCAACTCAAAATGGATTAAAGAACTAGACATAAGACCTGAAACCATAAAATATATAGAAGGAAATATAGGCGAAACACTACGTGATTTGCACATCAAAGACATCTTTACAGACACATCACCCAAAGCAGTGATAGTGAAGGCAAAGATAAACAGCTGGGACTATATCAAATTAAAGAGCTTTTGCACAGCAAAAGAGACAATAACAAAAACAAAGAGAAACCCCACCAACTGGGAGAACATTTTTGCACCCAACACTAATGATAAAGGACTGATCACAAAAATCTGCAAAGAGCTGATGAGACTCAACAACAACAAAGAAAATAATCCAGTCAAAAAATGGGCAGAAGAGCTTAAAAGAAACTTCTCTGAAGAGGAAATCCAAATGGCCAACAGGCATATGAAAAAATGTTCAACATCACTTGTCATCAGGGAAATGCAAATCAAAACTACCATGAGATACCATCTTACACCAGTGAGAATGGCACATATTAAAAAAACTAGCAACAACAAATGTTGGCGAGGGTGTGGAGAAAAAGGAACTCTTCTGCACTGTTGGTGGGAGTGCAAACTGGTCCAACCACTGTGGAAAGCTGTGTGGAGATTTCTGGACCTACTAAACATAGAGCTTCCATATGACCCAGCAATTCCACTCCTAGGTATTTACCCAAAGGACACAGAAACATCAATTCCAAAGAACACCTGCACCCCTATGTTTATAGCAGCACTGTTTACAATAGCTAAGCTTTGGAAACAACCCAAATGCCCAAAAATAGATGACTGGATCAAGAAGATGTGGTACATATATACCATGGAATATTACTCAGCATTCAAAAAAGATAAACACATGCAATTTGCTGCAACATGGATGGCGCTGGAAGGGATCATGCTCAGCGAAATAAGCCAAAAAGAAAAAGAAAAATACCGGATGGTCTCACTCATAGCAGGAATCTAGAAAACTTAAATAAGGGACCAGGAAAATGAATAACTATAAGAAAGTGAAAATCAAAATCAACAAACAACTATGAACCAGAGACACTTTTACGGGAGCGGGGGCGGGAGGGGAGGTATTGGGGTCAGAATGGGGGGCTGCAATTGTATGGGGAATATAACAATAAAATTTATAAAAAAAAAAAATTATAAGGACAAGTTTAGAGATTACATTATGTAGGATTTTCTGTTTGCCTTATTTTATCTTAGAATTATACAGTTATACAAAAAAAAAAAAAAAAAAAAAAAAAAAAAAATGGGCATACAATAAGAACAGATTTTTCACCAAAGAGAATGCACAGATGACAGATAAGCCCATTGGAAAGATGTTCAGCTACATTAAACATTAAGGAAATTATTTACATATATTTTTATTAATGCAAAATTGGTTTACAGCATTGTATAATTCAGAAATACAGGATTCTTTGCCTTCCAGTGTATGTTACTACACCACACACCTCACCCACAATGAAATAATACTACATAACTAAGAGAATCGCTAAAGTAGAAATTAGTGATACTATAAAATTCTGGTGAGAGTGTGGAAACAATGGATCACTCAATTTTGGTGGGAATACAAAACAGTACAATCACTCTGGAAAATATTCTGGCAGTTTATACACAGATATATACTTACCAGATAATCCAGTAATTCTACTTCAAAGTATTTACCCACAAGAAATGAAGATGTATGCTTACACAATATTCTATATAGAAATGCTTAAAAGAGCATTATTTGTAATAACTGGAAACTGAATATAACCAACATGTCCTACAACTACAGAATGGGTTACCATTGAATACCACTCAACAATAAACTGGAACAAATTATTGTCACATATAACATCATGTATGGATCTCAAGAGCATTATGCTGAATTTTTTAAAAACCAAATTCTAGAGATTACCATGTTTATGATTCCATTCACACAACATTCTCAAAATAACAAAATTACAATGATAGATAACATATTAGTATTTGTCAAGGGTTAGGGCTGCCAGAAGTTTGTGACTATAAAGAGAAAACATAAGAGAATTTCTTTAGGGTGACGAGACAGCTTTGTATCCCAATCATGGTGGTGGGGGTTACACAGATCTATGCATGTGATAATGTTTCACAGAATTATTCACTAAAAAACAAAACATATGAATGTAAACATTGTTACAATCTGAATAAAATCTGTAGATTAATTAATTAAAATTAATACACTGATGTCGATTTCATGGTTTGGTAATTGCACTGATTTTGTTAGTTTTCACTGGTGGAAGCCAGGTGAGGGACTCATGGGCCTTCTCTATGCTATTCTTGCAGTTATTATTAAGTTAATTTAAGCTTGTTTCAAAATAAAAATTTTAAAAAATAAATGAATGCATAAATAAATACATAAATAAATGTATAAACAAATCTGAAACTGTATTGAAGTGTGATGATATGTCAATGGAAAAAGGGGAAGAACTGAAAACTGACAACATGCTTTATTTTGCATTATTTTTTCCTTCATGTAGAAGATATTATTTTATAGTCAAAGCTTAGGATCCTAGTATCACTGGGAATCTTGAATCATTGAAGATGTTAAATAATTTACAGATCATTTCTAGGGTTGGCACAGGAAAACCACAGATGGGCTCAAAGATTAACAAAACATACATGTCTTTGCATGATATCCCCAGCAGCAGCATGATCTATGAGTCATTTGTTTAATTCAAGCTAAAATATCTGGAAGGGAAGAATGATCCCTTTAGACTTGAAGAGAGAGAAAGCAGTACAATGAATATCCACCTGAAGCCTCCGTTTTTTATTTTTGTCTTCTGGTAGCATCCATTACAATAAATGTCATACAAACAAAATTATATTTTTTCTAGTCTTTTAATATAATGACCAGAATATATCGTTATGGGAAATACTTAATGCTCAAGAATTCTTTTTAAAAAATTGCATACTGTATGGGGGCTACAGTTAATATATCCTTCCCATTAGCAGTGATTCTGTTCTCTCATCTAGCAAGTTTACATTTGTCAGGATCATCTGCTTTCTACCAAAGTTTTTGTGAAACTAGAGAAATAAGTAGCAGTAGTAAAGGCAAAGGTGAATGGTGTCTTCCAGTAAACTGTGAGGGCTGAAGGAATTACTGGTATGCTTCAGATGCAGACCATCCCTTAAAAAATAGCAATCTAAAAATATTTGATACTATTAATGATTATTCATTCAAACTAAAGGCTTAGTCACTTTTATCCTCAGAAAGTGCCATTCTCCTTTCATTTATCCAATTATCAAAGAAGAACATTGATACTTTTGAAAAAATATTGCATGCGACCAAGCAATGAAGTTAACATTTATTGAGTGGCTACTGTGTGTCAGTTACTGTGTTAAGCATCATGCATAGCCTGAATAATGGAGCATGCAAAGTCTTTGCCTTCATGAAATGTATAGTATGTTAGAGAAAGCAAATATTTAGAAGTAACAAATACTTCATTTGTTTTTTTCAAATGAAGACTGTATATACTAGAAATACTGTGACATAAAAAAAGAGGGCTATGAGAGAGAGGACCATGGGATACTTAATATACACAGATGCCTTCTTTCAAGAAATGACATTTTTATTAGCAATCCAAAATAGCAGGAGCTATTAGCAAGGTGAGGAGAGAGGGATCATTTCAAATGAAGTCACTTAGTATGCACAAAAGCTCTGAGATAGGAGACAATTTGGAGAATTCTAAGAAGTAAAGAAAATATTTCTTTAGGGTAGTAGAAGAAACAGCACTTAGAGGTCGGTGAGTCAGGGCACCAGCTAGATCAGGCATGGTCTTGTAGATCATGGAAAAGAGTGTGGATTTATTTTTAGTGCAATGAGAGGTCATCAGTTTTAGTCAGAAGATGGACATGATACAATTTCCATGTTTAAAATGTTTGGTCAGGCTATAGTAAATCAAGCATGAAATTAGGAAAAACATTAAGATATTTGAGAATCTCTGTTGTGCTATTTTCTCACATCTTAATATTATGGAAAACCACTAGATTTCTCTGTGAAGAGATGGTTCTCATACTAACTGCATCATGCTTAAGTGTATAGCTGTGAGCAAGTCACTAAGAATAGCTCACATTTGTCTACTACCTATACTTTTGCAAAATATTTTTTTGCATTTTATTTTATCTCACAACAACCCCTGATAGGTACGTAGCATAGATTTTATCATCACTTCAAAAGATGAGTAAACCGGTAAATAACTTTTTCAAAAGCTGTGCAATTAACTAATGGTGTAGCTTGGTTCCTTATTCAGTTCTTTTTACTACACAACCATGTTGACTTCTCGTATATTATCTTTCTGTCTCAATTCCTTTATATAGGTAACAGAAATAACAATAATCACGGAATTTGTATGGTTCAAATAAGATAAAGAAAATGCAAACTCTTGAAAAACATATGTAGTACTATCCAAATATAACCCTGGATTACTGCAAATGCTAGTCAGAACTAAGGGTGAGGGGATAGTCTTTTGTTCATAAGAAAGCAGGAAGAACAAGTTAGTCCCAAAGAGAAGTTCCTCTTAGATATGCTTCCAGATAAGAAAGGTGCTCTAGGATTCCAGCCCTGAAAAAGATGAGTTTGCCTGAGGGCACTTGTCATGTCCGTGAGCAAGTTTGGAAAAGGGTTTGAATCATGTTTATCTCCCCCTCTAGTCTATGGCCTGGAACACATTAGTCACACAGTAAGTAAGTTGTTGAACAGAAGGAAACTCTCCAGGATTCGTCTATCGTTCCTCTGGAGGGAAGCCATGCACTCTGTTCATTTGGCTCCATGGTTCTCCTTATTTCCCTACACATGTATTTCTCAAATTGGGTACTAATAATCATTGGTTCTAAAATTATTACAAGGTACTCTTACAACAGATTTTATATTCAGTGATTTTGGGAAATTATAAAGTCTACACTGCTAACTAAGAGCTTCATAAAATAGCAAAAGCCCCAATAATTCCTTTGGTAAAGAAATCTTGATTTTTTTTTTAGGCTATTAATTTCCACAACTCTAGAACACTGCTTTTTCCGTAATAATTGCTGGTCCCTCACACTGTTTGGATCATGGTTGAGAACATTTACCTTATGCCTTTTATTTTACATGATTGTATGAACCTTATGTAACTAGAAAAATTAAAGGCAACTTTTTGAATATTTTAGATTAAAACAACAGACATTTATTATCTCAGTTTCTCTGTTTGGAGTTAATTTTTTTTCAAAGGCTTTCTTTAATTGTATTATTTTTATTGCATTAATGTTGGTATACAACAGAATATGTGATTCAGAGGTATAAGCTCACACCTCTTCAGACATGTTTCCACACTCACCCACAACCAAGGCACCCATAGTCCTCCACTATAATCTATTGGCCTTCCTTCCCCTTCTGCTTCCCACTCCTCCCTTCCCTCTGGTAGCCTCAATACTATAATCAGATTTCTAGAGTCTGTTCCTTTGCTTTGTTTCTCCATATTCCATATATGAGTAAAATCATCTAGTATGCTTAGCATAATCATCTGTACTACCATTCATGTTGTCATAAATGTTAAGACTTTATCTTTTTTTTTTAAATCAGTGAGTAGTATTCCATGTGTATATATCACATCATAATCCACCCATCTGTTGTTAGGCACTTACATTGTTTACATAACTTGACTAAAGTAAATAGTGCTGCAATGAACACAGGAGTGCATATATCCCTTCCAATGAATGTTTTTACATTCTTCAGGTAGATACTTAGGAGTGGAGTTGCTGGATCATATATGTTCCTATATGAAAATAACAAGCCAGAAGAGAAAGAAATCAAGAAAACACTTCAAATTATTGACTTGTCCAAAATGCTTAAGTCCCAAAAATAGATGACTGGATCAAGAAGATGTGGTATAGATACACAATGGAATACTATTCAGCAATCAAAAAAGATGAACTCATGTCTTTTGTTACAACATGATGGAGCTGGAAGGGATTATACTCAGTGAAATAAGCCAGAAGGAAAAAGAAAAATATTGGATGGTTTCACTTATAGGAGGAATCTAGGGGAACCAAATAAGGGACCAGGAAATAAAATAATAACAATAAATTTTAAAAAATGAACAGGCAGCTATAAATCAGAGACATTCTGCAGGGGAGGAGGAGGGAGAGGAATCAAAATGGGAGGGAAGAGCACAAGAGACTATTGTGATAGTGCACGGGTGAACTGGTGGTGGGAATTTTGCGAGGACTACACCTGAGAGGAGAAGGCAAATATTGTACAAAAATGAACAATGATGCAATATATATATATACACACACACACACACACACACACATAGGAATCAGCTTAACAAAGGAGGTGAAAGACCTGTAGTTGAAATACTATACAACATTGCTAAAAAGAAAATAGAAGACACAAAGAAATGGAAAGATATTGCTTGTTCATGAATTGGAAAAATTAGCATTGCTCAAATGTTCACATTACCAAAAACAATATACAGATTCCATGCAAACTCTTTAAAATTTCAAGGTCATTCTTCAAAGAAATAGAACAAACATTACAGAAATTTATATGGAATCACAAAATGCCCTGGGAATCAAAGTGATCATGACAAAAAAAGAATGGTGGTATCACACTCCCAGACTTCAAACTGTAATACAAGCCTATAGTGATCAAACAGTATCGGAATAAAAGTAGATCAATGCAATGGAGTTGGGAGCCAGAAGTAAAGCCACTCTTATGTGGAGAGTTAGTTTACAACAAAGGAGCCAAGAGTATACAATGAAGAAAGGAAGTCTCTGAAACAAAAGGTTTTGGAAAAACTGGACAGCTATATGCAAAAAGATGAAATTAGGCCACTCTCATATCATACACAAAAATTTCTCCTCTCAGATGTAGTTCCTGCAATTCTCCCACCACCATAGCATCCATGATCCATCACCATAGTCCCCTGTGCTCTTCCCTCCCCTGTTTGGACCCTTCTTCCTTCCCCACCACTGCTATATGCCTCAGATCTGTAGTCAGCTTGCAAGTTTTGTCTTTTTTCTAACCCTTTTTTGGTTTCGCTATGTTCCAGATATAAGTGAAAGCATTTGATATTTATCTTTTTCCTTGTGACTTATTTGGCTTAGCATAATCCCTCCCAGCTCCATCCATGTTGCCACAAATGGCATGAGTTTATCTTTTTTGATTGCTGAGTAGTATTCCATTTTGTGTATATACCACTCTTGATCCATTCATCTGTTTGGTGGCATTTGGAATATTTCTGTATCTTAGCTGTTGTAAATAGTGCTGCAATAAACATAGGCGTGCAGGTTTCCTTTTGAATTAGTGTTTATGTGTTCTTTCGGTAGATTCTTAGGAGTGGAATTGCTGAGTCACATGGTAGATCTATTTTTTTTAGTGCTTTGAGGAATCACCACACAGCTTTCCATGGTGGCTGGACCAGTTTACATTCCCACCAACGGTACTTAGAATTGTTAAAACTGAAAGTAACATGGATATACAAAAATATAATATTAGTGTTAATTGTAAATTTATACAAGAGACTATCAATGAAACCAACAAGCTACTACTACATAGAGTAATATGAATGCACATTATTTACATGAATGTTGAAAGAAAGAATATATACTATATTTTATTTATAGTAATTTTAAAAAAAGCTAATATTTGGTGGCACAATTCAGCATAGTTGTTACCTCAACCACTATTGACTTGGAACATAGTATGAGGGCTTTGACTATGTGTTTTCTATTTTGATCAGGGTGGTTGTTACAGCAATGTAGACAGGCTTTGCCAGTGAGATGCATAGAAAATGAATACCATTTATGAATGGCAACTGTGTCCCAGAATTTCTAACCTTGGATAAGTGGTGAATAATAGTCTAAGGTGAACCAGGAACAAGTAATATTGTCAAGGGACACATCTCAGAGACAGCAAAGGAAGATTGGCATATAGGCAGCAAAGAGATCAATTTTCTGGCTTACATGTATCATGGTGATCTTGTTTCTTTTTCTATAGATAAATAAGTTACATAGGAAGTTGCATGCATGTATTATACATTCTACAATATATACAATATCTTCTACTTGGCTCCTTCATGGTGTTTCTTTTTTTCTTTTTAAAACTTAATTAATTTTTAATTGAAGTAATATTTGAATAGCCCCATCAGGAATTGCCACCATATGCACCCACCACCAAATCATCCATAGTCCACCTCTAATGGTGTTCCTTGATTCTGGCATTGTTTTGATAGATGTCATCATTCCTAGAACTCAAATAAAATTGACCTATTAATCACAATTTCTCGATAAGTTTTGAAATATTGTGTGATTTAGCTAGAAGAAGAAATGTTGCTAGGATGATTCAGCAAGAAGGAACAGAATGTGAGCTAGTGTCAATGTTGAAAAGCATGATTCCTTGGATAATTGTAAGCATTTCATTTTGGTTTGAATCAAAGAGGTATGTAAGCGACTTAACAGAGATGGCAAAAAAAAAAAAAAAAGAAGCAGGCACCAGGTTTTAGAAGGAAGTAACTGTTCTCAGTAACATATCCCTTTCTATTGGTATTGAAAACACTTTGTTGAAAGACAGTGATCAAGTCCATATGCAAGGCCTTGGCTTTATCAAGTGAGGTAACACATAAATGATAAATATTAGAACTCAGTATATCTCCGTGGAAATAAAGCTGTTATATAACCTTTGTCAGAAAAGGGGGAAATTTCATCTAATTTATTTATGGTGTTTTCTATATCTCAAGCATGTTTATAATTACTTACAAATATTGATATAATCTGAGGAAGCGTGAGCATATTCCCCTGAATCATATACAGTGACATTAACCAATGTCACCTCAATGAAAAAATTAGTACATTTAATTAGTACATTTAATCCAGCAATTCTATAAAATAGCCTCCAATGTTATCATTGTTGTTTAACAGATCAGAAAGTTTAGGCCCAAGAAGGTAACTGATTCATCCAAGTCAGATCAGGATCTGACTTGGGCAGTCTGGTTCCATAATCCATTCTCTTAACCATTACGCTATGCTACCCCATTTCTATCTAATTGACTCAGGAACTCTTGTTTACATACATATGAAAAAAACATTCATGAGGGCCTCCCTGGTGGTGCAGCAGTTGAGCGTTGGGCTGCGAAGCTGCCCGCAGCCTCTGCCCTGCCGGTTCGATCCCCGGCCACCATCGAGGGTCCCACATGGTGTAGCAGACCTCTCCTGCTGCGCCCGCTGCTCTCCTCAGCAGTGTATTTCGTCAGTCTGTCTGTTCTGGCCCCTGCTCTGGCTCTGGTGAATTCTCTCACCCTCCCTCTCTTCTGACTGTACCCAGTGCTTGTATAAATAAATAAATAAATCTTTTTTTTAAAAAAATCATGAATTTGGATTTCACTAAGAGAGTAATGGAGTATTGGGAAGTCACTAAGTAGAGGTTCCTATAGCGTATACTTATTGGAAAATAATGTATATGAAGATTGATGTTCAAGCAATTTAGATTCCAGCCTATTCAGATTTCAAGTACAAGGACAGTGAAAAGTTCATTACTTGAAATTAGTTTTTAAATGATGTTAGTGCATTTCAAGTCAATTTGAGAGGATTAAAGGATAATATGGATTTGTAGTATACTTTGAGATACCAAGAAACCATGCAGGCACTTGTAGGATTACACAAGATATTTAACAGCTTTAAGACTAACTCTGAGTTTTTAATTACTTGCCTTAACTTTTGAAACTAACTTTTTGTATGAAAGGGTGGCAAAGCAGAAATCACATGTCTGAATGCTTATAGGTTTGAAGTAGTGAAATTTTTGAGCCATTTGACACTGTTAACTGCTTGAGAGTATCCCTTTAGAGTGTCTCAGATAGAGAAACAGGGCTGAAAGCCTGCAAAAGAGGTAGAGATCTACTCACTGCACCCTCATTTCAAACAGAATGGCCATATTATTGTCTCTTTTAGAGTACATTTGCACATAATAGTTTACTTGAGCAAAGGTTTCTATGGCTTAAAAGTTCATAAATAATACTGAACCTCATTAAATTTTTTAATTAATTTCATTTAATCAAATGTTGGTAAGGTATAGAGAAATTGGAAGCCTTGTGTGTTTCTGGTAAAAATGTAAAATGGTGACGTACTGGGGAAAATGGTCTGATGATTCCTCAAAAAAAAAATTAAACATAGAATTACCATATGATCCAGCAATTTCACTTCTGGGCAAGAAATGAAAGCAGGGATTTGAAGAAATACTGCTGCATCCAGTTCATAGCATCATCAGTTATCACAGTTAAAAGGTGGAAGCCAAACAAATGTCCTTGAGCAGATGGATGAGTTAAAAAAGTGGTATATAGATACAGTGGAATTTTACTGTCCTTAGAAGGGAATGAAATTCTGACACATGCTGCAACATGGATGAAACTTGAAGATATTATGCTGAGATAAATCAGTCACAAAACCCCAAATTAGTGTGATTTCAACATGAGATACCTACCCTGGTCAAATTCAAACAGAGAATAGAATGGTGTTTGGTTGCCAGGTGTTGGAGGAGAAGGGGAAGCTGCTAATATACATGAAAGACATAGAAGAATACAATATGTTTTTAGACAGTGCTTGCTATGGCAATTAATGTATAGCAAAACACTGATCAGTCTAAAATGATTGGTACTTAATCACTCATTAGGCAATTAGTCTTAATTATTAATGGGAATGTGATTGACTGGATTGTCCTAACATACCAATCAATTTATTCACCACAGTTAAGCTAGTCCCATCCTTAGATGTACTTGAAATGATTCCTGATTAGCTAAAACTGTTCTTGCATTTTTACTTTCTCTGAAGTCAGTTGAATAGCTTTAACTTGTATTGTACAAGCCTAAGGGACTGTTTCAGAACTCAAGACGATCGATTACTTAACATTATTTTGTTAAGAACATTACAAAGAGATGGCTTTAACACATTGATTCTAACCAACCAATTTGGAAAGATTCAAACTTAGCCATCAAAATATCGAGTCTTCCAGTGTTATATAAAGGTAGCTGTTCACAATCCTGGAAATAAAAATCAGAGCTTGTGAGCATTAAAAATAAGGTCCATGCAAATGCCACCACAGAGAGTAGCTTGGAGTCCACATGGCACTACCTTTCTGGAAAAAAAAATCTAACACTGATTCTAAGAACTAACTTTTTTTTAATGATATGTTAATGAAATATCAAAGAAGGGTAGGATTTAGTCTACTTAGTACAAGTTCTCTCCTGCTTCCTAAAAGCCGATTATAATTGAGTTGGAAAGGTCTGTAAGAACTCTTTAGAACTCTTTCATTCCATAGCACACTGTGACTGAAAATTTCCAATCTGGAAAGGTATTATTAAACCTGAGTTACGATTCAACTACTCCTTTGTATATGCTGCAAATTGGACTCTTCGGAACAAAGGTTTTCTTCATAGCCAAGAAATTATGTATATTTTGTGAGTTAAATTTTGAAATTGATTTTATTCCTAATGAATTTCAATTATTTAATAAAATTTGATTTGAAATTTTAAAATATATTCCATTTCTTCTCCACACACATTAACCTTCTTACTTCATTTTGCAACTGAAGGGGAAGATGACTCAGTATAAAAGAAAAATATCAGGCTCTTTCAGTTTTGCTTTGGGGATATTGTAGAAGATAAGGTTTAGGACTTAGAGCTCAAACTCTAAATCAAAAGAAGATATATAACAGAAGAATATTGAGACCTTTTAGAAGGGATTAAAGAAACAACAGAATGGGTAAAAATAGGAGGGAATGTACAATATACATAACCCCACGAGTTTCTTAAATCATGTGTAATGGATGAAGCAAAAGTTATCATCTAATATGGTACTGAGTATTTCCAGAGGAAATACTTAAAACAATTATTAAATTTTTTAAAAATAGAATAGGCTCATTCAAAGTCCCTGAAACTAGAGAAGGTAAAGGGAAGATTTCAGCAGAGACCACTTTCCTGTAATCTTTTCTGCCTTAAAAAGGATGAAGAAATGACATTTTAATACATGTGCACCATAATTTATTGATCCTATTACTATCTCTTAGGAAAATCTATGCCTCTGTCTTGTAGAGGACACATAGAAAATGTGATACGAATATATATATATAAAGTGGGGTATATAGTAAAGGTTCATAAAAGGAAGTAAGTTTTCAATATTTCACCTAAAGGGATAATTTTCTTAGTTGTAGCTCTAGATATCTCAATAAATAGAACAACAACTAAGAAAACTACTATGTTCAATACTATAAATAAACTGACAGAATTCTACAAGGCACTCAAGTAACCCAAAATAAATCAAGAAAAGAGAAATAAAAGAATGAGAAAAGGAGGGAACATACACAAAATAATAAAATGGCAAACTTAATTCCTAGCATGTTAATAATTGCTTCAAATGCAGATGAGCCAAATTCTCCAATTGCAGAAATTGGCAGAGAGGACCAAAAAAAAAAAATTATATACTGTCTATGGGAAATTAACTTAAAATATAATGGCATGGGATTTTGAAAGTAAAAGCACATTAAAATATATATCACAAAAATATTAATAATAGCTATATTAATATTAGAATAGACCCTCATAGGAAAGAAAATTACTAGGGACAAAGGAGTATTATGTAATGATGGCTATCAATGCACCAAAATATATAACAATTCTTAACATATGTACCAAACAATTGAGTTTCCAAATCAAAAACTGATGGAACTGAATTAAGAAATAATCAAAACCACAATCTTAATTGGAAATTTGTTTTATTTTTAAATTTATATTTATTTTTAATGAAGTGCCATTGTTTTACATCTTTGTCAATATTTCGACAATATAGGTTTTCTCCCATTAGGTGTGGTCATCTATCTCTGTCACTAATGTACCCATAGTCCTCTGCCACAGTCCACTGTGCTCTCACCTCCCCCCTTCTTTTCCTTCCCTCTTTCCTTCACTCTTTTTTTTCCCTCTCCCCCTCCCCTTTCGGGTGCTTCAGATCTATGGTCAGTTTTCAAAAGTTGATTTTAAAGTTTGTCTTTGACCCTTTGTTTGGTTTTTCTATATTCCATATATAAGTAACACCAGCCAGTATTTGCCTTTCTGCTTCTGGCAGAATACCTTCCGGCTTCATCCATGTTGCTACAAATGGTAAGAGTTCATCTTTTTTGATCACTGTGTATTCCATTGTGTATATGCACCACATGTTCCTGATCCAGTCATGTGCTTTTGAGCATTTTGGTTGTTTCCACATCTTGGCTATTGTAAATAGTACGGCTGTAAACACAGGAGTGCAGTTTTCCTTTCAACTTAGTGTTTTTGTGCTTTTTGGGTAGATACCTAGGAGTAGAATTACTGGATCATATGACAGATACACTTAATATTATGAGGACTCTCCACACTGCTGGTTAGAAATTTAAATATCCTGGCCTCCCCTGGTGGCGCAATGGTTGAGCGCTGGGCTGTAAAGCTGCCCGCAGCCTCTGCAGTGCTGGTTCCATCCCCGGCCACCAATGAGGGTCTCACGTGGCACGCAGACCTCTCCTGCTGCACCTGCTGCTCCCCTCAGCAGTGTATTTCGTCTCTCTGCCTGTTTTGTTCCCCGCTGTGGCTCTGGTGAATTCTCTCACCCTCCCACGCTTCTGACTATACCCAGTGCTTACATAAATAAATAAATAAATCTTAAAAAAAAAAAGAAATTTAAATATCCTCTCTGCACAACTGATGGAACTGGTCAGAAAATCAGCAAGGATATAGAAGTACTACACAATATCATCTACAAATAAGTTCCAATAATAATGATATATAGGAATCCCACCTAACAATGGTAAGATGGACATTTCTCTCAATCATTCATGGAATATTCACTACAATATATGATATCCTAGACCACAAAACAAATTTGTACAAGTTTAAAAAATCAAAATCATATTTAGTAGGTTGATTGTCTGACCAAAGTGAAATCAGATTGGAAATAAAAACAAAACAATAAAATCTACAAACTCTTGGAAATTAAACAACATGTCTGTAACTAATCCATGGGTCAAATCCATATCTCAAAAATAATAAGTAAAAAATACATAAAACTATGTGAAGGAAATCCCATAGAAACTATGTGAATTGCAGCTATAAATAATACCAAGATGGAAATGTAAAGCATTTCTTTGTCTGTCTGACTTACTTCACTAATAACCTTTAGATCCATTCATATTGGTGCAAATGGCAGGATTCTGGCCTTCTTATTCTTCATGTTTATATGGTATATTTTTTCCCTTTTTTTCATTATATCTATCTTCATATTTAAATGTACTTTATGTAAACATAGTCAACTGTTGTTATTCTAGTTATTGTGTTAATCTCTTACTTTTAATATGAATATTTAGGCCATTAACTACTGATATAATTTGATTCAGGTCTAATATTTATTTTAGTTTGGATCCTTGTGTCTTTTTTCACATAGTCTCCTTTTCCTACTATTTCTTTGGATTGGTTAAGAATTTTTAGAATTCCATTTTCACTTATCAGTTGACTATTAAGTTACATCTATTGCACTGGATAATTTTTATTTATCTATGTGAAACTCACAGATTTGTTTTTCATTTTCATTCTATTATTAAGCCCAGTAGAACTTTAATTTCAGACATTACATTTTATCAGATATAAATTGTTGGTATATAATAACTGTGGTTCCCTATCTTTTTCACTCATTCATTACAACCTATTTCCTTGTAACGCACTGAGCATAGTTAGAAGGAATATTCTAAAATGCTAGCATGATAATTCCAACTCTGAGATTTCAGAATTGGCATCTTTCATTGTGCTTCCCTTTGAGGTAGGGTCATATTGTCCCGGATTTCATGTCAAATAACTTTAGTTTATGCACTTGACATTTTGAGTATTATGCTGTGGAGATTCTGGATTTTGTTATATTATGTCAAGATAATGGTATTTTGGTTTCAGCAGGCAATTAATTTGGTTAGACTTAGGCTGAAACCATTATATCAGTTATAAGCATTAATCCAGTAGTCAGATCAGTTTTTTGGATGTTGACTGTAAACTGATTTCAGCTTTACCCTTTCACTCAAGATTCAGATGTTAATCAGAGTCTCAGACTGAGTTTAACAGAATTTTGGAATTTCTTTCTGTGTTTCTCTCCTTCTTAGGGAACCTGTCATTGTCTTACTATCCTTATTGTTGCATGTTCCTTCACTGAATATTCCATCTCAAAATAAAATACCTTTTACCTCATAACAACAACCATATTCATTCTGACTGTCCTCAAAGTAGAGCTACAAAAAAAATTGGTATACTCATTCCATTTGGATCACTTAATATGTGTTTTCTCTACTTTGAAAAATATACCTATATTTCTTTCATTCTGAAAAATACTCAGGTAGTTATTTTATGCACTTTTAGTAGAATATATAGCTGCTGTGTGCAAGAGGATCAGTTAGTTAAGCTCTCATTCCTCATTTCTTTTTTTATTTATTGAGGTAACATCGATTTACAACACTGTATATGATTTAAGGGAATAGGTTCACACCTCAGCTGTATGCTCCTACACCACACTCACCATCCAAGCAACCATAGTCTTTTTTTTTTAAAGATTTATTTATTTTATTATTTATTTATACAGGCACTGGGTACAGTCAGAAGCACGAGAGGGTGAGAGAATTCACCAGAGCCAGAGCGGGGAGCAGAGCAGGCAGAAGGACCGAAGCACACTGCTGAGGGGAGCAGCGGGCAGCAAGAGAGGTCTGCGCACCATGCGGGACCCTCCTCTGGTGGCTGGGGAGCAGCCGGGGATCGAACCAGGGCTGCAGAGGCTGAGGGCAGCTTCGCAACCCAGCGCTCAACCGCTGCGCCACCGGGGAGGCCCACAACCATAGTCTTTTACGGTAGCCCGAAATATTGAAAAGATATTAAAGTTAAACATGTTCAAAGTGGAGTTTTTTTCAATGCCCAGAGTTATGTGTGATACAGATTTAAGGAGAAAAGAAACAAAAAGCACCTTTCTTTTTCCTTTTTGACCAATGATGTAAAAATCTCAAAGAATTAAGAGTACATTTGTAACTTAGACAACTGAGTCTCATGTGGACATTAATGAAAAGAGTGTTTGGCACTTAACTCCTGTAAATAAAGTTGCTGAATAGAACTAACTTCAGTGATCAATAGTACCTAATTCAGCTTTCTAAGCCTTTCTAGTTATAAAGGACAAGGGAAAATAAATCAATTGAGGAAATGTTCTAACCTTGCTAAATTTCTCAATTAAAAAATTTATGCTATTTCTCAACCACTTTTCTACCAGTTCCTTTAAAGTTATGAAATAAAAACATTTTAAGAACAATAGTATGTCCATTTTATAATAGAGATCTGAACTACTAAGGATTTCTGTCAAGGCTATACGTGTCTTTGTAAATAATTCTCAAAAATGGTATTACATGTAATATAAATATACAATTTGTTACTACCTAGTACCATAGTTTGTTTCATCTTTATAGTTTAGAAAGTGACCAAGATTATCTCTATAGTGATCGTATTCCCTCTCACCCATGTGTATTCTGATATGTACTGAGTGAAAGGAAAATGAAAATGCTACAAGGTGGTTTGAGAGTTCATTATAAAGAGCTAAATTCAGCTTAAAGTGAACTCACAGCATATATAAAAAAGGACTGCTGGCTATTCTCAGTTACCAAACTATTGTGTTGAACTATATATAGCTTTCTTTCCTATTTAAAAATCAGAACTTTGTAACTTATGTACCTAGACAGTTATTATGAAAGTAATTCTTCATTTCCCTGGAAAATTTCAGGATTATCATAGACATTTTGGAATATACACTTTGATAATTTTTATTATCAGATGACTTTTCAGTGTTTTGAGGAAATTATCTTTTTGTATCGATTTTTAATTGTTTTCCTTTGTGGTTCACAATTTCACACCATAAATGCTTGATAGTGCTCCTGTTTCTCATGCAAACATAGAATCTGATGCAACAAAAGAATAATATGAGACTGTAAAATGCATGACTAAATACATGAAAGATTAAGAAAAAATTGGACATGAAAATAAAAAATAGGTTACTACTATCAAAATAAGAGGCAACGTCTACAAATGAAAATGACTGTGTGGAATAAAAAACTTAAATGAGGGACTCCCCTGGTGGCGCAGGCGGTTGAGTGCAGCACTGTGAATCTGTCTGCAGCCTCTGCAGTGGCGGTTTTATCCAGGCCGACAGGCTACGGTACCACTTGGCGGGGCAGACCTCTCCTGTCTCACTGCTGCTCCCCTCAGCAGTGTATTTCGTCAGTCTGCCTGTTCTGTTCCCCGCCCTGTCTCTGGTGAATCCTCTCACACTCCCGCACATTTGGTCTGTATCCTGGTTCTAGAAAGAAAAGAAAGAAAGAAAGAAAGAAGGAAGGAAGGAAGGAAGGAAGGAAGGAAGGAAGGAAGGAAGGAAGGAAGGAAGGAAGGAAGGAAGGAAGGAAGGAAGGAAGGAAGGAAGGAAGGAAGGAAGGAAGGAAGGAAGGAAAGAAAGAGGGAGGGAGGGAGGGAGGGAGGGAGGGAAGGGAGGGAGGGAAGGAAGAAAGGAAGGAAGGAAGGCACTTAATTAAAAAATTAAAAAAAACTTAAATGAGATGAATTATTAAATAGTAGATTAGATAAGGCTGAAGATAAACTTAGTTAACAAGATATACAGTGAAATATTTGAAGACTTCTGGTTACTGGTTGAATGTGGAAGAAGCTGGAAGTTGCTACTCCATCCTAAAATCTAGTAAAAAGACAAGTAAACTAAAAAAAAAAAAAAAAACATTTCTTGTTATAGAGGTCAGAGAAGTGAGGTTAAAGAACAAATTTCTGTTTTCCAAAATGAAACAAGTGATAGTGATGGGCAAAGAAAGGGAAGCATAACTGACAAGAACAGAAACCCATGAGTACAAACCTCTGCAGGAACCGATGACCAAAGTGACGAAACCTGGACTATAACTGGTGAATTGCTGGAGGATCAGAATGGACAAGCACAGACATAAAATCTCTGGAGGAGGGGGCCAGTCATTGGGAAGACAGTCTCAACAATGTCATTAATTTTTTTCTGTAGGTGCTTGATGAAGTTCTCACAATGAATATCAAAGAAATATCCCTTCATGCTTCTGGAAGAGGGAGGGAAAATAAACCATTCTGAAATATGGCAGAACATTGTTCTTCTTAAAGTCTGCCTGCAGGAGCAACTGTTTAACTGGAGCCTAATCTGTTGGGGTTTTATCACAGCCTTCTAGCAGGGAAGAGGGAAATATCAAACTTCAGTTTATTCTAGCCATCTTGACTGGATGAAAGAGGAGTGGGGAATGACAAGTTCATGTGAAATCCACAGTCCAGAGGTTTGTAGTCATAAGACTACAGAGCACTTCCGTTCTCCAGTAGCTTACCCCCACATTACTAAAAATCAGTTCACAGCAGTTTCATTTACTCAGTACATCATTTCTGACTATCAATAAAAATATCTTGCAGACCTACTTAAAACAAAATACATAGGTTGAAGAGAGAATGAACATCAGAACCAGACAGATATAGCAGTGATGTTGGAATTACTAGTTTCGAAATTTTAAATAGCTATGATCAATATGCTAAAGACTCTAATAGACCAAGAGAATATATTCAAGAACCAAAGAGCAAAGAAAAAAAAAGAGTTGCAAATTTTAAGAAAGGATCAATAAGGAATCCTAGTGATTTTAAAGCACTAATGGAAATAAAGAATGCCTTTGATGACATTATTGGTAGACTGGACATAACTGAGGAAAAAAATCTCTGAGTTTAAGGATATTTAAGTAGAAACCAGTAAGATTGAACAGCAAAGAAAAAAAAAAGCCAAGAACAGAATATCTAAGAACTGTGGGACATATACAAAATGTAACGTATGTGTAATGAGAATTCCAGAAGGTAAGAGAGAAAAAGAAGAAATATTGAATAATGACAGAACATTTTCCCAAATTAATGTTAGATACAAAAACCACATTTCCAGCAAGCTCAGAAAACAGCAAATAGATTAAATACAAACAGAACAAAACAAAAAACTTTATCTGGACATATCAAACTACAGAAAATCAAGGATGTAGAATGCAACATAATGTAATAAAGATACAAAATGTATGAAAGCAAAGTTTAAAAGTTAACAAATGAAAAAGCCTAATATACCTCTTGTAGGAGATCTTGAAAGAGAGAAAAGAGTGATTGTGGGAGAAGCAATATTCAGAGAGATGACATAACATTCCATTGCATGTATTCTTTTTTAAAAAAATTATCTCACCCATAACTAAAATTCATTTCTTTTTTTTTTCTTTAAATGTGAATTTTATTAATCATAAATGCCATTTCAACTCTTCATGGGAAGGTAAAAGTAATTTCTAATTTCTAATCTGTGAAACTGAACAACAGGCAGATAAAATCTGGGAAGTTGCTCAACTGAACTAATTTGTTTTAAACATCTAATTTTAAATATTTGATTAAAATTTTGCTTACCCAGTTCAGTTTGGAATAGTAGTAAAGGTTACTATGGCGGGCGGTGGGTGGGGTGGGGGGAGAGGAGGGATTAGGGTCAAAATGAGGGGCGTGGGAATTGTATGGGAAATATAACCAAAATGAAAATGCATACATTGTACAACAATGAAAAATGATGTAATGATTATATAAAATAAAATATATATTTTAAAAAAAACCAATCTAGTTACAACATAAAGTACCTTTGTTATCTGAGACATTCTGAAATTCATTTCTTCTTAGGAGAATCCCTTGTTATCTTGGCTTTGCACTCACTTGTATTAGACTTAGATACTCCTAGACTACCTGTTGTAACCCCAAGTAAGGAATAGGAAAAAGTTCTGAATTCTATTAGAAAGCTTTCGTTTTTTTTAATCCAAAGCAATAAAATTCCTTTTTTTTTAATCTTTTGTGAGTAGTGGATGGGTTGTATTATTGAACTTACCTTTTTACTTAATGTGTGTGGGCTTTGAAGATCTCATCTTTCTGCCAGGATCTGTTCTAACTTCTCACCTGCATACTCCCAGGTCTTTGAATCCTTTCCCTACATGGTATTTATACCCAAACAACATCAGTTTCATTTTCTAATGAACCTTATGCCTTTCCCCTTCATCCTTTATTTCCTGGGCAGAGCTTGAGTAGTATTAACTCATTTGCTTCCATCGCTGGTTTTCCATTCTCCTCCTTTTCCTCTTCTCCTTTTTATTCTTTCTCTTCTTCATTGCACAGATCATTTTTCATTATTGAAATTTATGCTGTAAGATTTTAAAATTATCCTTTATTCATCATTTAAATAATATTTGTTGATTACATCTTCCACATTAATGACAATATCAGAACTCCCTATTAAAATTATCTCTGATTCTCAAGATCTAAATTAAGTTCTTCTTTATCACTTTCGTATTTATATGAAAAATAAAATATGATTTAGTAGAGAAATCTAAAATTACATATCTAGGGATCAGATAGATAGTATAAGTGTATGAAATGACTGAATATAAGACAATAAGGAGTGCTGGGAAACTGTATGCCATTTAACAATTTCTAACACTATGGTGGCCAAATAAAATACTATAGAATACTATTTACAACAGCTGACTCAGTACCAGCTTCTCGTTCTATATATGATGAAATTGAAAACAAAGTAGGTCTTGCTTAATCAGCATAGCTTGTCATTTGAGGCCCCTTTCTGACAATCATGACTATCATAAATTTATGAAACAACTAGAAAATCATTTAAGCTTTATAATAAAATGGTACATTTGATAGGTTCTATAACCTAAAAGAACTTAGAATAGTGATAAAATATTAAAATGTTCACTATTATCATCCTCTGTTCTTAAATCTCAAACATTAAAATCCTCTTTTAGTTGCAGAATGTTATTTTTTTCTTGTCAAATATTCACGGCTTAGTTTGAATGTAGGTGATGCTTAAAAAAATGTAACAGTGAAGAAATATTCCTCTTCTCAAAACAGGAAAGATCTAGAAGCCTAATATCTTTTGTCAAGTAAAGCACGACCAAGAATCCCAGTGTAAAGTAAAGTGTCTGTTTAATCACGACTTCTGAGACACAGGTTGTGAACTGCAGCCCACAGATGAGGGAAGAGGTATGTAGAGCACACAGAGCATTACTCTGATGATATCAGCTGCCTTTTCTGCAGCATGTTGCCACCTTTGATCAAATATCTCATTAGAAGAACACCAAAGAGTCCAGAGAAACTTCTAGAGAATCTTTTTTTTTTTTGTTCTCCAATGAATGCAAATATTGCACAGGGAGATTTTCCAAGAAAAAAAGATTCATTGTGGATTCAACCCACTGCAGCTATTTTTTATTTTCATTTATTAATCCATTCCTTACTCAGAAAAATTTTGTAAGGATGAAATGTTGTGATCTTACTTTTTTATATGAAGACACTGAAGTCCAGATAAAGCAAATTGTTTTATCAATTTACATAACCATAAAAGAGTAGAACCAAGACTCTAAGTTAGGTGTTAAGTTTACAAATCATGCCTTTTTATATTCCTACATGCTTCCACTCTTCGTGTCAACTTACCTTACAGGCAAGAATAAAATTTCACTTCCTGTGTTACTCTTAATAAAATGAAGGCCTCCTATCTCATATGTATTGATAATAATTTGTAAATGTGTTCACTTGACTTATAAGTGATTTTTTTTTATCCATGCTACATTGTTCAACTATGATCTGGATGACTGCATTTTGTTTGTTTTGTTTCACAGTTTCGGAGAGGACAAAAAGAATTTTTTCATGCTTCTTTCTATTATAGAAGTGAAGCCAAACATAAAATCTTTAAATGAATAGCACTTTCATTTTATGTAAATATATCTCAAATAAATAGTAAATGATAGAGACATTGGAAGATCCATCCAGGTTTGATATAAAGAGATGAGAATAAAGCTACAAAAATAAAATCTTTGATAAGTTCCAGCTTAAGGGACTGTGAAAGAATACGTATATGGAAGAAGTGAGAACTTGGGCTAAAAGCTTTACAAATTCACAATGTTAAAGCTGGATCAAATTTATTTCTACCAAAAACCTTCCCTGGTTGACATGAATCAATGCTGATGACATTTTCATTTGTGATCCCTCAGCACATAAGCTCCATGGAAAAGCTTTTTATACATTAAATAAATAAATATTTACTGAGCAATTTGAGGCTCCAGAGATATTTATTTATTTATTTATTAAGATTTATTTATTTAGGGCCTCCCCGATGGCGCAACGGTTGAGCGCTGGGTTGCGAAGCTGCCCTCAGCCTCTGCAGCACTGGTTCAACCCCCCGCTGCTCCCCGGCCACTGGAGGAGGGTCCCACATGGTGCGCAGACCTCTCCTGCCGCCCGCTGCTCCCCTCAGCAGTGTACTTCAGTCCTTCTGCCTGCTCTGCTCCCCACTCTGGCTCTGGTGAATTCTCTCACCCTCCCGCGCTTCTGACTGTACCCAGTGCTTGTATAAATGAATAAATCTTTTTTTTAAAGATTTATTTATTTATGCATACAAGAGCTGGGGTACAGACCAGAGGTGTGGGAGATGAGAAGTTTCACCAGAGACAGAATGGGGAACAGAACAGGCAGATTGACTGAAATACACTTCTGAGGGGAGCAGCGGGCAAGACAGGAGAGGTCTGCTGTGCCATGTGGGTAGCTCCCTGACTGGCCAGGGATCAAACTCCTGCTGCAGAGGCTGCAAGTAGCTTCACTGTGCTGTGCTTAACCCCTTGCAGCACCAGGGAGGCCCTCCAGGGATATTTAAAGGGAAATCAACTAGTATTGGTTCTCAAGAATGCTTATACTCTAATGAAGAACAAACCAAATTCAACAATTAATACATGGTAGGTTCTTGTTTTTTAAAAAAAGCATCAAACATGTATCACCAGGCCTAGTTCTTACCCTAGGCCCGATTTTATAAATGCTGGTAATAACCAAGTCTGATTTATATGATGCATTTTGTATAGGAACTGTCTGATTCTAGGAATATCTGATCCACCTAAAGAAATGACAGCATAGCTAGTGTGATAACACAAAGATAATAACCACTGCTAATTTTATGATAGCCAGTTGGCATTAAATGAATTACACACCAAAAAAAAAGTGTGAGATTAAGAGAAGGAAGGAATTACTTAGAAGCGACATAAAATTGGCTTATCAAAATTGATTAATATTTTTAGTTCTGAAGTATATTTTGTTTGCATATGTGTATATGTATATCCAAATATTTTATATATAAAATATTTGTATATGTATATCTAATATATATGTACATATGTTTTATATATCATATATAGATATATATGACATATGTTTATACATATTTGTATTCCATTTCATTAACATACATATAAAGGAGTTTTAGATCATTTGTCTGCAAAGGTGCATTTAGGAATCAATCTCTAGGGCAAAATGTGCGTGTATCTATATAATTGTATGCATACATACACTTTCCCCTATAGATCTTAATTTTCTCCAGTTCAAGGACCTCATTCTTTACTGTCTATATGTATGTACTTATTAAATATAAATTTCTTGAATATTCATTTATCAGGCACTGCTCTAAGCACTGAGGATGTGGTGCTGAATAATGTAATTTCCCTGCCTACCGAAGGGTCTAAAATATGCTGATCAGGAGACAGAGAAATGCTTTGATTTCTCTGTAACTGGTTTATATATTTAGACATAATAGACATAATTAACTGACAGTTAGCAGTAAGAACTTAAATAAGGTGCAGAGAATCCCATTTAGTGGGACAACCCACTAGTACTGAATAGGTTAAGATCAAGACATAATTTTATACAGGCAAAGTGGGATAACAGAGACTAGATGGTAGAAATTGAGCTGGTTGGTTTCTTGATATGAGCAAGATAAAGGAATTCCATTGTAAAGACACTACTTGTGTTACAATCCTTGATGCTGAGGACATGGGAAAATAACAAATAAATACTTGGTTTCTAAACCCAGACATACTGAGACTGAGACGGAATTATCCATTTCCTTGAGTGCCGGTTAAAGTGGAGCTCCAGTTTCTCAGTGTTTGGATATATGATGTGGTTTTGCACTAATAAATCATTTTTCATACTCTAAGGAAAAACAGCATAATGTAAGATCCCCTTCACAATTTATTTTAAAAATAACATTGTCTCCCACTAAAGGAAGAACAGAAAGAATTAATGCAAACTTTCATAGGCAAAATGATCTGGAGGGTAAGTTCCTCCTGAAGATGGAAATGCGTTCTAGCTCAGTAGAAAGATAATTGCCTTTTCACCAGGCGCATATCCTGTTGTTACAATGTAAATATGAACATTACAATGTTACTAATTAGGCACTTTATTTATAAAGCTAAACTGATAGAGAACCAGTCACATACATGTCAATTTTCCAGGAGTACATGTGAAAATTCTTTTGTTACAAAATACTTACTTATTAAAAATAGAAGACTCTAAAAATTGAGAAGTAGTATTCCTTGTAAAATTCCAACAGGCTTTTCGAGAATTGGTTTGCATTTCAGTAAGTAGTTTACGTTTTGCACAACAGCATTCCCAGCCACATAGAAAGTTGAAAACCAAGATTTTTATTTGGAAGAGAATGAAAATTTTGATTTTATGCACTGTGCATAGGCCCCAAAAGTTCCAGGTTTTAATTATAGATTTAGATTGTCAGTTACTTTTGGAGTCAATTTTGAGAGTTTTATCTTTAAAGGAAATTATCCCTTTTATCAGTGTTTTCAAATCATTGGCATAAAGTTGTTCATAATACTCCATTGTTATATTTTAATGTCTCTAGGAGCCATAGTGATAACTTCTCTTTCATTTCTGATATGTCTAATTTACACTTTCTCTCATTTATTTCCTTGACAATTCTTGGTAGTTATTAATATTTATTTTAAAGTTCAGTTGTAGGGGTAGGACTGGTCTCATCCTAAATGAAGTGAATTTATTTAAGGTTGTTTTTTCTTACAGTTCTCAGCTACTTTTTAAAAATTAAGGCAATTTTGGTTCACGGCAATATACATGATTTAGGGTCTCCCTGGTGGTGCAAGGGGTTGAGCGTAGCACTGTGAAGCTGTCCATAGCCTCTGTGGTGTGAGTTCAATCACCGGCCAGGGAGCTACCCACATGGTGCAGCAGACCCCTCCTGCCTTGCCCGCTGCTCCCCTCAGCATTGTATTTCAGTCAGTCTGCCTGTTCTGTTCCCTGCTCTGTCTCTGGTGAATCCTCTCACCTCCTGCACCTCTGGCCTGTACCCCAGTTCTTCTATACATACATAAATAAATCTTAAAAAATATATACATGATTTAGAGGTATAAGATCACATCCTTCACACCACATCTACCATTAAGGCACCCATAATTCTGAAACATAGTACATTGTGCCCTTCCCCAATTTGCTCTCTGCCACTCCCACTCCCTCTCTGGTTGCCTCAATTCCAAAGTCATGTTTCTAGGGTTTGTTATTGGCTTGGTTTTATCTGACCTTTTGTTTTGTTTCTCTATATTACTCATACAAGTGACACCATCTGATATTTGTATTTCTCCTTTGGACTCATTTCACTTAACTTCCATGTATGTTGTTAGAAACAAGAGTCTACCTTTTTGATAGCTGTGTAATATTCCATTGCATATATGATATACCACATCTTCTCCTAATCCACTCATCTGTTATTGGTTGCTTAGGCTGCTTACATAACTTGGGCATTGTAAATATTACTGCAAGGAACATGAGTGCATATATTTCTTTGAATTAGTATTTTTGTATATTTTGGATCAGCATCAAAGAATAGAAATACTGGATTATCTGGCAGATCTATTTTTAATATTTTGAGGGACCTCCATACAGTTTTCCATAGAGGTTGTACCAGTCTACTTTCCACCAATAATGTAGGAGGATAACTTTTTCTCCACATCTTCACCAACACTTGATCTTTATGATAGAGACCATTAATCACAGGATTAAGATAGTATCTTGTTATGGTATTTATTTGCATTTCCCTGATGATAAATATGATTAACATTTTATCATCTACAAAGAACTCATACACCTCAATAAAAAAATCCCAATGAAAAAATGGATAGAAGATCTAAATAGATACGTCTCCAAAGAAGACATACAGATGGCCAAGAGACATGAAAAAATTCATCTGATGACATTCTTTGAGCATTCTTTTTAGTGTAAGTCTGCTGGTGAAACTTTCTTTAACTTTTAATTTACTTGGATATTGTGATTTTGTTTTTATTTTTGAAGGATTTTTCATCAAGTAAATTTCTGGAATTCTTTTTCTGGGTTGTTCTGTCTTAGAACTCTACCCTATATGTTCCAGTCCACCCTGTCACTTAAGTTCAAGGAAATTACCCTGTTGCTTTGCAGTATGGAATGTGCTTTCAGGCAAAAAGTCAGTGTGATCATGGGGCTCACCTCATTTATTTTCCTTGTGCTTCCTGTTGTTCAATATATGAAAAATATATGTTGTTTATACATTTGGTCTCATTTTTTAGTCACTGTCAGTAGGATGATAAATCTAGTCTCTGTTATTTCATCATAGTCAGGAATTAGAATTACATTTCATCCACCTTTTTATTTGTTCATTCACAGCATTTCTAGTGTTACTGTAAGTACTGAAAAAATGTGCATAAATTGAGATCTTGAGTTGACACCCAAGATCTATCTTTTAATTTCAATATAATTCTGACTCAATTCTAACCTCAAATGACATGGGATAGTTAATTTGACAAGAGATTATTTTTTAGACTTTATTTCCTATTTTGGTGTTCAATTTTTTTATCATGTGAAAATGCATGATATATTTGATATATTTGAATGTTGAAGTTGTACCATGAAGGGATCATTTTAACTCTGAGATTTTCCTTGGGGAGATGTGGGTGACTCAAACATGTATGCTCACTAAATTGTTTATGCTGACAACTGTTCATTTCCAATCAAGGATATTTTTCCTTTATTTTTAGTAAGACAAAGTCTTGATCAATCAAAACCCAACTAGCTGAAGCCTGTAATTGATTTGTTTTCCTCTGATATTATGCCTCTGTTTTGTTTATTTGTTTGGAGGGAACTAATGATGAGAAATAATTTCTTGTATTATTTCAAAAATAATGAAGTAAATAGAAAATTAGAACATTTTCTCCAGAAAACTTATTTAGTGCTTCCCAAAGTACTATATAGATGACAGGAAAAAGGGAATAATGAATCATACATGTATTCTTAGCACACAACAAGATATCACCATGTGATCTTAATATTCCCTATCTGACTTAATATATACTCATCTGACTACTCTTGGATAATTTTGCTTTTTCCTCTATATTGTCCTCAAACTTTTTTTGAAGAGATACTTTCCTTAGCAAACTTTAAGAGGGAATCTTTATGAGATGAGAAAAACAGACTGAATTTGTGGGGACCCATGTTATTTTCAAGTCATCAAATCTTTGAGTTGGATAACTTTAGAAATCAATAATTTCTGTCACCCACTTGATGTATTTGTTTATTCAACAAATAACTATTGAAAATCTACCTTGTGTCCATTGTGTGTGAAACTACCAGGACTTCAAAGATCGTACAATGAGTTGTCCACGTTTTCTTCTATGTATTTTATGGCTTCAGGTCTTATATCCAAGTCTCTTATCCATTTTTAGTTAATTTTTCTGTATAATGTGAGATAGTGATCTAGCTTCATTCTTTTTTCATATGCTGTCCAGTTTTCTCAATATCATTTGTTAAAGAGAATCTCCTTTCTCCATTGTATCCTTGGAATAATTCCCACTTGGTCATGGTATATGATCCTTTTTACATATTGTTGAACCTGGTTAGCTAATATTTTGTTGAGGATTTTCGTATTTGTGTTACTTGTGGATATTGGCCTGTGATTTCTTTTCTTGTCGCGTCTTTGGTTTTAACGTCAAGATAGTGTTGATATCATAAGGTGACTTTGGAAGTGTTTCCTTATATTTCATAAGTGTTCAATCATTTAAACATTTTAGAGAGCTATTATTTTCTTTATTGGTGAAAGAATTGGAACTTAAGGCAGTTTTGTAGCTTTCCCAAGGTCAAAACACATGGTTGGTCTGTTTATATACTCTTTTCTGTTCTATTGATTTTTTTTATTTTAAGCGCTCTATATTTTAAAATATTGGTCTCCAATTAATTGAATTTTAGAAAAAGAAATTATCTCTGATAAAACAATAGAATTCAATGCTACTGGTCCACTGGTAAAGTAAAACTGTGAGCTCTATTTTGTCACAAATATAATGGAAATAATAAATGTGGAGATGAAAGTAGAGCTTAGGCATGAGGCTTGATGAAAGCACCAAGAAGTACATTGCTAAGCACATAAAATGCTGAGCTTATGAGACATCATAATATTGGTTGCATCTTTCCAATTAAGCTCACATATAACCTTTTAAATGTCCTACTAAACCTGCTTTCATATAGATGAAAAAATAGCAAAAATTATTTTCTACATGAAAAGAATAAAATATAGAACACCTGCACAAGCATTTAGACATATCCATTTCAGTACATACATTTAATAAAGAAAATCAGTTTCTTTTATATGATGTGTATGAATTAAACTATCTTCTCAGGTCTAATCCTTTAAGTATGTACATTGTGATACTTCAAGCAATAATCAGGTAAATAAAATTATATAATTAATGTTAGAAGATAATAGTCATTTTAATACATGATTGTTGTTAAGAGAGGATTTGTTTTGTCTTTGTTTGCTTTTTGATAGTTAGTGAGGGATCTTATAATAAAAATAGATGTTCCAGTGGATATTTAAATGTCAGAGTCCACAGCCATTCAGTACAATATAGCAACATGATACACTGGCCATCTGGGCTTATTGCCATTATCCTGCAAACTGGCTAGGCATGAGTGATCCATGGAAACGTAATTCTAGTGCCCCCTGGTTTGCCTATTTCAAAAGGACTCCATTTGCCAATATTTTGAAGCAGGTGCAAAGCCATTTTGGAGTTTCCTGCTGAGGTTTATACAAATGGCTGGCTTCACTGGACTATGGGCTCAGATTTCCTACTGCCAGAGTATTGAGACTCAGGCATGATTTGGCTTATATTTCCTCTTAACTTAATTTGGTCTCTTCCTATACCTTTTTCCAGCTCTTTTGTCCAAATCATACCTTGTTATTAAGTAGCGTGGCATTTCTCAAATGAGAGGAATGAGAGCATGATCACAGTTAATAGTGAATGACTCATTGAAAGAATTTATAGACCAATACCTAAAGAGTTATATTTGCATGAAATAAGTTTTGATTCAAGAGTCACTTCAATTACTCTGGATATGTTTCTTTATCATTCCCACTCTGTGCTCTTCTGCCTACCTCATACACCTTACTTAAGAATCAACTGAACTGCTATATAAGAAGGCATTGAGGGTCCCTCCTGGTGGTGCAAGGGGTTAAGCACAGCACTGTGAAAGTATCTACAGAGTTCAAATCCCACCCCCTCCCCAACCTGGCCACAGAGCTAACTCACATGGCACAGCAGACCTCTCCTGTCTCGCCTGCTGCTCCCCTCAGCAGTGTATTTCAGTCAATCTGCCCATTCCGTTCCCCACTCTGTCTCTGGTGAATCCTTTCACCCCCTCCCCCCACACACACACCTCTGGCCTGCACCCCAGCTCTTGTGTGTATAAATAATCTTTAAAAAAATAAAGAAGGCATTGAGAAACACAAAACATTCTACCAATGTAAGATATTAAGTGAGAATAAGAGAGACGGTGACCAAGATTACGCCTTGATTTTTCCATTCTTAACTCAGTTAACTTGTTGCATGATAACATACTGGATGTAGAGATGACTTTTAGCAGATGGTGTTGTTTACGTTCCCACAGCCATTTCTCAGCACACTAGGAAAAGGAGGCAGCAAGTGCAAAGAACCTAAAGTAGAGCAAGAATATCACTGTAGCTGGTTTAGGGGATAAAACAAGGCCATGGCAGACCACGGCTACACCACTTCCTTTCACTTGCTGAAAGTTCTGATTTTTGTGACCTCCTTCACGTCCCAGGTTCAACAATTGAAATTTCTTGAGTTTAAGATAATCATGATCATTCCAGGATCATCATTTTGTGAATGGGTATGTGATTCTGTGCTTGCCAATGAGATATAAAGTAATGTTTTAAGGGAGCATGTCAAATGATTTTCTTCCTTGAGGAAGAAATTCTGCCTTTGGGCAATATTTTATGAGTTTCACCCATCTTGCAAATTTAGAAACAAGAAAATCACCAAGAAGGTAACATAGAATAAGGAATTTGAAGAGCTATGGAATTACCCTGGCAAGACTCTGTATCTATTCTTTTTTTTTAATGATAAAATAACATTTCTTTATTTTTTAATCATTCTGTTATATATGGGTCTAGGCAAAGGACCATGATCCTGCGTCTTTTTTTTTTTCCTTAAAGATTTATTTATTTATTTATACAAGCACTGGGTACAGTCAGAAGCGCGGGAGGGTGAGAGAATTCACCAGAGCCAGAGCGGGGAGCAGAGCAGGCAGAAGGACCGAAGGACACTGCTGAGGGGAGCAGCGGGCGGCAGGAGAGGTCTGCGCGCCACGTGGGACCCTCGCTGGTGGCTGGGGAGCAGCCAGACATCGAACCAGCGCTGCAGAGGCTGACGGGCAGCTTCGCAACCCAGCGCTCAACCGCTGCGCCACCGGGGAGGCCCATCCTTGCGTCTTAATTGAAAAATTGTTTCAAGGGCTTCCCTGGTGGCCTAGGGGTTAAACCTTAGTGCTATCAAAGTTAAGGCCCACTGTGATGGCCTGAGTTTGATCCCCAGCCAGGGAGTTGGCCCACATATGACACAGCAGACCTCTCCTGTCTTACCAGCTATTCCCCTCAGCAGTGTATTTCACTAAATCTGTCTGTTCTGCTCCCCACTCTATCTCTGGTGAACTCCTCTCACCCCCCCACCCACACCTCTGGCCTACACCCCAGTTCTTTTGCAGAAAAATAAATAAATAAAATCTTTTAAAAAAGAAATTGTTTCAAAAGGGAGAACTGCTACAAGGGAGAACTGCTACAAGCTCACATTATGTACTTTACCTTTAAATGAGGGTATTTAATATTAAATTATAAACCTAATCATTTTGATTATTTACCACAAGCATTTCAATAGCTCTCTATTGTCTTCACCATAAACATCCTTGCAAAGCATTGCATTATCCGCCCCCCCTTCTTAACACATCGGTTTCCTTTTGTACAAATACCCTTTCACACTCTGCACTATTGCTGCAATAAAATTCTTTCCATTATTATAAATCCCATGATCTTTGTCCCAAGAAATTTATATTGCATGAAATATCCTTTGCCTGTGACTGGATAATAATTATATATACTTCACATAGTAACTGAAACACTTCCTTTGAGATCCTTCCCAGATTATTTAAACCAGGTTGTTTGCCCTTGCAATATTCTCTTCTAGCATTGAAACATCCTTTATAATTGTAAAACCTACTTTAATGTGAATTAATAGAGAAAGGATGGATTTTGCAATAGGTGGCACTGGGAAAACTATCCCCATAAACTGAAATCAATGAAACTAAATCTCTGCTTCACACCAAATATAAAGGCATCTCTATTAAAGAACTTAATATCAAAGCTAATTACATATTTTACAGGAAAATATCTTTAATCTTTGTGACCTAGGACTAGGGAAAGTCTTCTTAAGTATAACCTCAAAAGTATAAACTATGTGACAACTCATTAATCATGTTGCTTAATTTGATATTAAGGATTTCTCTACACTATATACAAAGTTGAAAATAGCTGAACAGGGCCTCCCTGGTGGCTCAGGCAGTTGAGCACAGTGCTGTGAAGCTGTGTAACCTCTGCATTGTGGGTTCAATCCCAGCCGGCCACGGAGATACCCACATGGCATGGCAGATCTCTCCTGTCTTGCCTGCTGCTCCCCTCAGCAGTGCTTTCGGTCCGTCTGCCTGTTCTCTGGTGAGTCGTCTCACCCTCCTGCACATCTGGCCTGCACCCTGGTTCTTGTATAAGTAAATAAATCTTTTTTAAAAATAGCTGAACACATCCACGTAAATATACTTTAACCAGTGATTGGTGAGTGAGGATAAAAGAAAAACAAATAAATGCACAAATAATATGAAAAGACTTTGAATGGTCCAATGATGAATATGTACCATAAACTGAGAATAATTAACTCTCCCTCTGTTCTTTTGTTAGTAGAGATAAAAGGAGGGAAATGTGCAATAGTAAGATATATCTTCAAAGTAACTTCCATATTACCTGGAACAGTAAGCCTTAACAGCTTTTTCCTAGTATATCTTCAAAAGAAAAATATCTTTCAGTATCAGAATAATTTTTTCCTCTAAAGTTATACACACTCACATCGATGAATTATTTTTCAGAATATTTATTTAAAAATATCAATTATTACATAACTTTGCTTTCTAATGTTTTTCAGAAAAGGACTCGATATAAAAAATTTGAGTAGTGTGACCTTTGGTATGTAACCTCCCCTCTGTTTCATCATATCCAAAATACGAAGTTGGTACAAAGCAGAAGAATCCTCATCTGACCCCTTCTAAACCCTGGCCCAAACTAATCCTAATCACTATGGAGTAGTGATTATAAGTTTCTATACTTTTACAAGGTCCTCAGATAATATGGATATACAGTAGAGTATGGGAACCATTAGATAAAATTATTTCAGACCCCCCAGGTAAAAGAATATTCAATCCTCCATGAGACTCTGGAATGGGTTGTATTGTCTTTCATTTTGTAGTTAAGTTATAGAGGAGCTCGTGGATGGTGAAAGGAATCTAGACAGTCTTCAAATGAAACTGAACTTATTGTATAGTCCAGTCATGTAGCTTAAAGATTTATTTGACTGACAGTATATTTAAAGATCAGCAAAATGCTTAAGGCACTCTCAGTCACTTAAAACTGAAATTGCTGCTGCTTTTTCCTCTTCTTTTACTTGAGTGTGTGTGCAGTGAAAGATAGATTTGCTATCAACCACCATAAATTTTACCATTTCCATTAAATGTTAGAATGCTTTGCATAGGGTATCTAATGTTGTAGCTTTGTCTATTTATTGCATTAATTACATTGCAATAATGTACATAATTACAGAATGTTACATTAATCATTTTGTAGGCTTTTTTAATGAACCAAATTAAACAATTTATCCAGGGGACATAAAGAAGCATAGTTACTGAATTTCAGAAGGGCAAAGTAGAGAGTAAAGTTAACTGTGATAATTTGGTCCATAAGAAATAAGTAAAGTTGAATTTAAGAAGTGCTGTTCCTTTTTTATTTTTTAAGAGTTAGAAAATGTTCCAAAGAACTCTCAGACAATGTTTGGTTCTTATTCAAACTTCACAGGTAATGTAATTTAGCTTGGATAATGCCAATTACTGGGAATAACAGAGCACTCCATGTTGGCTCTGCTAGTGAATTTTCTGTACAGCATGAAGTAAATCACATTGTCATTTCTTACCCTGATTCTGTCTCTAAAGCAAAAAGCAAACAGCAGTGTTTAAGGAGCTTTTTACAGTGATTTGATATAAGATGATATTAGGAAAGGGGAGTGATAAAGACTTTAGAATATTTAAAATAAACTTTACTCCTGCAATGGTAACAGTTTGTGCAAAAGCTACTGTTATTTCACAGTATGCATGAAAAATTTATCAAATGGTTTTTGTCAGATAAGGGGAGTATTTATAAAATAGAAACAACCAAACATCAGAGAAAATGGGACATGTTATTTCTAAAGGAAGAGCCCAGTCATACATTGCCCAGAAGCTATTATTTTCTAATTCAAAAAACATGGGGAGAGAATTGTCAGAGATAAAAAAAAATTTTTATATAAGGGATACTTGTTATTTAGGTGGATCTTAAGGAAGTCCCTTAGTTTACTAAGCAGTGATGAACAGAAAAGACACATCAAGGGCTACTTTTATTAACAGAACAGAGTGTTAAAGATTACTTTTCCTGTGGGTTCACAGTTTCAGCAAAGACTTAAAATTTAAGGGAACAACAGAGTAAGGATCAAGTAGCCACATATGCTTAAGACAGTAAACCAAATCAGGTTTATGCTGTCATAAAATGGTCATAACATTTTAGAAATAGGCCTGTCAGTAGAAAACATTCATCACCATGTTATACAAGGAAGGCAAAAAATTAATTTTTGTTAAATAATTATATATATATTACATTATTGTTCATTTTTGTACAATGTTTGCTTTCTCCTCTGAGGTCCCCATAGACTTCCCACCACCAATGCACCCATGCACCATCCCATCGCCATAGTCCCTTGTGCTCTTCCCGCCCCTGTTTTGATCCCTCTCCTCCCCCTCCACTGCAGAATGTTTCTGATTTATAGTTGCCTGAAAAAAAAATTTTTTTTGAAAAAAGATGAAAGGCAGGTTAAGTTTTGACTTGATAAACCTGTGGTTGTAGAGTGGAGCAAGACGGGAAATAGGTCCAGAATGAACCTCACTTGATGGGCAAAGGAGAATAGTTAGGGAATAATTATGGGCCCACTGAGGGTAAACAAAACTGGGTTTTCTTAAAATGGACTCTATTCAAGAGGACTGACGGCATTGTTGGTGATCCCAAATAATAGATATTGCAACAGAATCTAGGGTCTGGGTGCATAGTCATAGAAGTCAGTGAGATAATGCATCATCCATAATTTAAAATTGTCATAGGAACTCCTCAGTAGAGGAATCTCCCACGAACCAAAAAAATGCACCTCCAGAAAAGAATTATCATTTAATCCAGGCTCAAAGGTACCAGACACAGATTACAATGACATCGGTCATGTGACATTTTCAATAACAGTGTTATCTTGTAATGAACTAACCCTACCACCGTTAACAAATCTGAGCAATAGACTATAAATGTTCAAAGAACACAAGGAAATTAAGTGAAATCTATTTTTTTCTACTTTGAGTTTTATTATTGTGTAAATACATCTAACATAAAATTTAAGAAAACCGGGCCTCCCCTGTGGCGCGGTGGTTGAGCGCTGGATTGCGAAGCTGCCCGCAGCCTCTGCAGCACTGGTTCAACCCCCGGCTGCTCCCCGGCCACCAGAGGAGGGTCCCACATGGCACGCAGACCTCTCCTGCCGCCCGCTGCTCCCCTCAGCAGTGTACTTCGGTCCTTCTGCCTGCTCCCCACTCTGGCTCTGGTGAATTCTCTCACCCCCTCGTGCTTCTCACTGTACCCAGTGCTTGTATAAATAAACAAATACATCTTAAAATAAAATAAAAAAATTAACAAAACCACTTTAAACTGTAAAATTCAGTGGCATTTAGCAAATTCACATGTGTACAACCATGACCACTATCTAGTTTCAAAATAATCTCATCACCTCTAAAAGAAACCCCATAGCCATTAAGTAGTCATTTTCCATTTCCCCATCTCCCAAGCTTCTGTTTACGACTAATCTACTTTCTATTTTTAAGAACTTGCTTGTTATGAATATTTCATATAAGTAGATTCATACAGTCGGTGGCCTTTCTGTTTGATTTTGTTCACTTAGCATGTTTTCATGGCTCATCCACATTGTAGCATTTATCATTATTTCATACTTTTTTATAGCTAAATGATATCCCACTGTATGAATATACCTTATTTTACAATGCTGTAAACCAATGTTACCACAATTAAAAAAAAAAAGAAAGAAACTGCAGCCCTATGTTTATAGCAGCACTATTTACAATAGCTAAGCTTTGGAAACAACCCAAATGCCCAAAAATAGATGACTGGATCAAGAAGATGTGGTACATATACACCATGGAATATTACTCAGCAATCAAAAAAGATAAACACATGCAATTTGCAGCAACATGGATGGAGCTTGAAGGGATCATGCTCAGTGAAATAAGCCAGAAAGTAAAAGAAAAGTACTGGATGGTCTCACTCATAGCAGGAATCTAGAAAACTTAAATAAGGGACCAGGAAAAAGAATAACTATAAGAAAGAAAATATCAAAATCAACAAACAACTATGAACCAGAGACACTCTATGGGGGGTGGGGGGTGGGGAAAAGAGGGCTTGGGGTCAAAATAAGGGGGTTGTAATGGTATGGGGAATATAAAAAATAAAATTTAAATAAAATGTGAAAAAAAAGAAAAGAAAATGGAAAAGAATCAGAGACTGAGAGAATGCATTTGCAAATTATGTAACACAGAGTTCAACGAACTATCATCCATGGTCAGCTTATTTCTATATAACCAAAGTTTTATCAGAACAAAGAAATGTCCTTAAGTTTTTTTTTTAATCCAAATTTTATTATACAATTAATGAAATACTATCAACAACTTAAGGATAAAAGAAGCAAATGGTATTTTAGAAATATTACTATAGTAGTGATAAACAAGATGGACTGGAACAGGGTCATTGAGAGGCAAAACAGACCTGTTAGAAGGTGACTACAATAGTTCCAGTAAAACAGGAAGGACACTGAACTCAGAAGTTACAGAAATAGAATTCTTTATACGGTAGGGCAGGTTACAATTCTTTGTATTTCAATGTATTTCAAGGGAATTTCATATAAATTAACCACCCATCTGAGCCATGGTGCCTCAGTGACAAAAGTTATAAATGCCTATGCAAAAAAGTATTGCATTCTAAAGTCTGCACACCAAAAGGGTTAACTGTGACATAATCAAGTTCCGAATCAAAGGGTAGGGTTCATCTTCCAGAAGATTACAATCTAGTTACTACTAGTCCTAGGAGGTCCATGTTATTACTAACATTTAACAATGCTCTAGGGAAGTGACAATCATGTTTAGAGGACAAATATTTTTGCATTTTGTTCTTTCCATCATCTTTATCAGGGCAGATATTTGCATGAAAACAGGATCACTGGTCTTTGGGGATTCATCAGTTTCTATCGCTTATTTTTCATCCATGTCATCCTTTCAGTTAATGCAGAAAAGAGGACTGAGATATCAAAACACCAGTTTAGGGTGTCAAGTAAATGTCAACCTCTAGAGTAGATGAATAATATTCATCCAGCCCCAGCTGATAGGCCAGGTTCTGTAGACCTCGCACCTTTTCCATCAAATTAGCCGTTGTGAAGCTCCCCAATTCTTTCAACATGTCGATGTCATCACGTTCTATTTCAGCCATCCATTTGGGTGGAGAGCTAGTAATAGGACTTTTGAAGGAAGCTGCAAATTCAGCAACACCTGGTAATTGTTCTGGCCAAAGGTCTGGTGAAGCACGGTCAAGTTTTTCAAAACTTAGCAAAGATGCTTCCGGATCTGTCCCGTCCGTGGGAGACGCCATCTTCCAGCCCCTGTCTGTCCTTAAGTTTTGTATTGTCTTTGTATTGTTTATATATTGTCAGTGGCTGCTTTCATGCTACAATAGAAGATTGAGTTGTTGCAATGTTATGGGTCATAAAGCTGAAAATATTTAGTCTCTGAACCTTTATAGGATCAGATACCTGATATTACTGCTAAAGGTCTTACATCCAGAATAAGGAAAGAATTCTTACAGATGAATAACAAGAAAAGCAGCCATTAAAAATAGGCAAATTGGGCCTCCCCTGGTGGTGCAGCGGTTGAGCGCTGGGCTGTGAGGCTGCCCGCAGCCTCCGCAGCGCCGGTTCATTCCCCAACCGCTGGTGAGGGTCCCACAAAAATAAATAAATAAATAAATAATAAAAACAAAATAGGCAAATTGGGCCTCCCTGGTGGCACAGGGGTTAAAAACAGCACTATCAAGCTATTGCCAGCCATTGTAGCACATTGCTTGATCCCTGGCCATCAAGGGAGCTAACCCACATGGGGCAGCAGACCCCTTCTGCCTTGCCCGCTGCTCCCCTCAGCAGTGTATTTCAGTACATATGCCTGTTTTGCTCCCCACTCTCTCTGGTTAATCCTCTCACCTTCTGCACCTCTGGCTTATACCACAGTTTATTTATTCTGCATAAATAAATAAATCTTTTTTAAAAAGGGCAAATTATTTGAATAGAAATACCAGTATCACCAAAGAAGATACACAAATAACTGTAAGTAAATGAAAAGATATAATTAGTTACTCAAGAAATGCATATGTACACCACAATTAGATCACTACAAACCCACAGAAAAGCTATAAAATAAAATAGACCAGCAAAACCAATTGTTGATAATGATGTCAATGAAAGCTTCATACCTGATAGTGAAAACGTGAATGGAACTGCCATTTTTGAAAATAGTTTGGCATTACTGAAAAATCAAGCATACACTTACCATATATCCAGACATTCTAGTAGGTACATTACCAAGATAAATGTAACCAAAACTTACATGGTGCTCAAAATAGACTTTTTTGCCATGATAGAAAAATATTGGAGGGTTGGGGAGTGGCGGGGAGAGGAAGGACTAGGGTCAAAATAAGCGGGGGGTGCAATTGTATGGGGAATATAACCAAAATGAAAGTGTATACAATGTGCAAAAATGAAAAATGATGTAAGAATTATATAAAATAAAATATTATTGGAAACAATGCAACTCCCCGCTAACTGACTAAAATAAATTACCTGAAATCAACAGTTAGTAAATGGTGGTGCTGAGTTTTGAACCTTGGAAATCTCATTCTAGAATCCAGAGACTTAACTTTTATACTCTTACATGTGACAGTAATATCTGTATTTAGGGTTAAAAGTTCTCTCCATTATAAGGAAAAAGGACAGTTACATGGATAGAAATTAACCAAAGTACACCAAAACCCAAAAATCAAAGCCCATTGAAGTGATATGATCAGCAAGGTGATACTAGAATAATCAAGGCACTTACCATTCCTAGCACAAAGCCAAAGAATCAATGAACACGTCATGAGATGACCCCTGATCAGGGTCAACAACCGGGGGAACTTAGATCTCTCCTTAGAGGGGAGAATAATGCAAAGCGCACTTTGAGAAAAAGATCCAAAACATTGCAGGTGTATTTAAAAATATTGGTTAGGACCAAATTATCAGGACTTTAAGTGTAGTTTAAGATGATTTAAATAATTGAGAGAACAATTACTTATTTTTATATTCCAAGTTATCTTTTGGTAGCTAAAGTCTTCAACATACTAGGAATATTGAAGAAATCTAGAAAGTAACATGTATCAGTGAGAGACAGTGGTTGGCCGCTGCTTACTTTTTTTTTAATATTTTATTTTATATATTTCTTCCATCATTTTTCATTTTTGCACAATGTATGCATTTTCATTTTGGTTATATTCCCCATATAATTGCATCCCCCCTTATTTTGACCTTAAACCTTCCTCTCCCTGCCTCCTCCCGCCCCCGTAGTGTGTCTCTGGTTTGTAGTTGCTTGTTGATTTTGATTTTTACCTTGTATTAATTAGTCTTTTTCATGGTCCCTTATTGCTCAAATTTATAAGTAGGGTCACAAGGATATCTGTTATCAGAGGAGGGGGGGAGTGGCTGTACCTGCAAAGCATTTGATTTCCTCTCCAATACTCCCCCAAAGATTTGATTGGCCATTCATTTTTCTGGTTCAATAAAGGATGACTTTAAAAGGTCAGAGCTGTTGATGTGCCAACTTAGAGACAGAATACAAAGACTACAGAAAAATTACAATGTTATGTCTCATGCTTGCAAATATCTCCATTATTCTGGGACATTACCCTGACTTTAGGTCGGTATCTCCAAACATAGAGTCACCAGTTTGGGGTGCCACGCCATGCTGAGTAGCTAAGGTTTTGGCTGACATACCCCTCTATGCCAAGTTTCATTATCAGCACCTTTTCAGAAATACATTTAACCCAGTTTCAGATTAATTTGAATCACTTTAAAACAATTCAGTAATAAGTAAGATAAATAAAATTATTTTTTGGGAAAAAGAAAACCTCTTAAGGGGCTATCCCCCCGCCTCACATTAATTATCAAGACCCTGGATATTGTCTTTTATGTCCATGTGCATGAAATATTAAATATTTAATGAGCAATTTTATGTATTTTCCACTTGATTACTTCCAAGGCCACAAACTTAAATTATTCACATTTCATTATACAAAGAAAGAACTCCCAGCCTGTTATTCACTGTTGTCATATGTTACACTCTGTGGAACTTGCCACATATATATTGGGTGGCATGTTATGTGCACACCTTAGGGACTGAATAGACTTCTTAGCCAACTTACTCTTTATAAATACCTGGGAATTCCAGGTTCCTTTTAAATCTTAATGGTCATAGTGATATGCTACAATTGGTACAACTCTCTAAGAAACATCAGTTCATATGCCAAAAACCTTAACAACAGTTCTAATCAAGACATAATTTCTAAAAATATTTTATTTATGGGCTTTAATGCTTCCATTTTATAATATCTCAAATTAATGGCCAGTTATTTAAGTCTATGGACTTCAGAATGAGAGTCACTCATTGAGACTCTAATCTAAGTCATTATTTCTAACGTAAATGATTTATTCTACACTCTTCATTCAGCCCTTGGTTTGATGCACATGTTTATGTTTGGAGGGTTTAACAATAGGTGTTTATCCTTAATTTAATCTTGGCAACATGAGTCAGTTTCATTGGAATTTATTCTTTCAAAAGTCTCAATACTTAACCTTCCAAGATGCAGGTATCTTTTTCAGGCTTGTCATTACTGTAATCTCTTTTATTTTTCTGTTTTTTCTGGGCTCATTTTTTGTTGTTGTTAAACTTTGCTAAAAGCAACTAATTTTTACTACTAATGTTCTGCTTACCAGTCTCCTCTTTTCTGAAGCTAAAAGTTTATTAGGTACATGAACTGCCTTTCATTATATAACAGAAAACCTAATTGGCTAATATTTTATCAATACCTTGTCATCTTTCCATCCTCAGGTAGTAGTTTTCTCTTCTAAACATTACTGGGCTGCAAATCTAATGCTATTTATCATACAATTTTTGTTGTGTGGCAGTGCTCTACTTCTGCTACAAACATTGTATCTGTCAGGGAAGGCGGAGTTATTTTGTGAAGTGCAAACAACACCCAACTCTCAATGGTTTAAAAAGAACAAGGGGCCTCCCCAGCGGAAGCAGGTTGAGCACAGCACTGTTTAGCTGTTGGCAGCCTCTGCAACATGGGTTCGATTCCTGGCCAGCCAGGGAGATACCCACATGTCTCGCCTGCTGCTCCCTCTAGCAGTGTCTTCGGTCCATCTGCCTGTTCTGAAGCTCCCCGTTCTGTCTCTGGTGAATTCTCTTACCCTCTCGCGCCTCTGGCCTGTGCCCTAGCTCTTGTATAAATAAAATAAAAATCTTTTAAAAGATAAAAAGAACAAGGTGCATTCTTCCCATCACAACGTGTGCATTTTGTGTACATAGTGATGTCTGCTCCAAGTCTTTTTCATTCAGGGTAATAGATAGAATGTATAGACTCAGCTCAGAAAAGTCATTAAACTATAACAACCACCAAAGCAGCAAGATAGGCGTCTTGTATCCATGATATAGAAGGACTTTTCAACTCAACAATAAAGTGTCACTTTATTGTGACACAGTTTGATGACATAGATTACTTTTCTAGGATGATTACTGAACGTTAAGCTCATTGAAACTTACTTAATATTGCTAATGGCTTTTCTAAATGTAATTGAATTTCTGAGTTGAAATGTCCATATGGACACATTGCACTTGGTAATCATTTTAATTCAGCTCACAGCAGATTAAATAAAACAGATTCTATTATGCAGAATTACTAAGTATGTTACTAACATATTTGATTTGTATTTAGAATCGGTTACACTTAAGATTACCTGTAATCACAAATCAATTTGTTATTGATGGTTTTTTTGTAAGAGTTTTATTGAGATATAATTCACATAGCATAAAATTCAATTCTTGTACAATTTAATTGTTCTTAGTATATTCATAATTGTGCAATCATCAGCACAATTTTAGAATAATTATGTAACCCTCAAAACAAACCAAATACCATTATATCATCACTCCCTATTTCCATAACCTTCCAACCCTAGGTGACAGCTCATCTAATTTCTGTGATTATACTCTTGTTTATAATTTCAGTATGTTTTCTTTTTTATTGGCTCCTTTCATTAAGCATAGAGCTTTCATGGTCCACCTGCATATATATTGTATCATTTCTTCATTCCTTGCTAAGTCTAACTAACATTCCATTGTATGGATTTTACCATGTTTTATTTATCCTTTCATTAATTGACTTAAATTTTACTTCATTGGCTTTTACTAATAATGCTTCTGTGAACATGTGCACACAATTTTTGCGTGAACATATATTTTCATTTCTCTTAAATAAAACCCTAGGTATGTAATTATTGTATAATAATATGTAATTATCTATGGAGTAACTTTATATCCCATCATATGAGGAACTTCTAAACTATTTTGCAAAGTGACTGTACCAGTTTACATTACCATTATCAGTGTATAAGTGTTCTAATTATTTCATATGCCATCAACAGCTGTTACATTAAGTGTTTTTGATTATAATCATTATAGTAAGTGTGAAAGAGTTTCATTTTGGTTTTGATTTGCATTTCCCTGATTATTAATCATGCTGAGCAACTTTTCATGTACTTCCAAGTATACCTTCTTTAGAGAAATGTCTATAGATACTCATTTTTTAATTCAGTTATATTTCTTTTCATTTTTGAGTTGTGAGTGTTCTTCATAGAGTCTGTATACAAGTCTCTTATCAGTTTGATGATTTGCAAATATTTTCTCCCATTCTGAGTGTTGTCTTTTCACTTTTTTTAAATTTTTACTTTGTTGATAGTATCCATTAAATAAAGCACAAAATATTCTAATTTTGATTAAATATAATTTACCTATTCTTTGATTATTTCTGCTGTCTTCTAAAGAAAATACTTGGTTAGGCTAAACAGTGAAATTCTTTTCCCCTGTGGTTGTTAGCACAATCTTAACATTTACTTCTCTGATCTCTAAATAGTAGAACCTATAAATTTATATTTGTTAATTTTTTGAGAACAATTTTTTTAACTGTAGACTAAAATTGAGTTGCTGGCAGTTTCTTTTACAGGTGTGGAGGGATTTAAGTGACTTTCATTCCTGTGTTATAGTTTGCTTATAGTTTTGTAAGCCCAATTTGCATTTTAACTTCTTTAGACATAATTTAGAAATTTCCCTTGTAATCCATTCTTACAATTTTTTAGAATTTAGAAAATGTTTGTTGTGTTTGTTTATACTTAGTCTGTTTAATAAATCCTAATGCTTTAGAGAAACAAAAGACCATGTGAGAGGTAAACCTCAGTTTATTCATTTGTGGCAACCATGAAGATCCACCAGCTGTGGGCAGCATAGTTGCTTCTTGTCTGGACCTGCCACCACATTAGTGCCAAGGCAATATGTTTCCTGGAATATTCATGGCCAAAGACTGAACGTGCCAGTGGTAGTAATTCAAGTCTATTCTTATGGAACATGGGGTTCCGCTTATAGACAATATTGGTTTGTGGACTCCCCATAAACCTGGCCAAAATTGTCTTACAGCTATGCTGCTCTCTGAAGCTTTTTATACCAACTCCCACTTCAGGGTGCCAAGCTAGCTCAGTAGATGGAGCATGAGACTATTAATCATAAGGTATTGGAGCCCCATGCTGGGCACCCAGTTAATTTTGCTCCAACATTAACAGAGAATGCCCATAAGAAACAGTTACTGGACATTAATGGAAATGACTCATAAGAAACAATCAGTTTCTGGACTTGGTCTGGAGAAAAAAAAAAGTCTATCCAAATCCTATTTCATTTCCACTCTCCTTTCATTATAGTGTACCTGTCTCATGGTGTGAAACCTCTCTGTGCTGACTCATCATACCCCCATTTTTCTTTCATAGAGTCCAGTCATTTTATTTTGCATTTAATTTCATTTTGGAACATGCTTCTCAGAGCATCTAAACTAGAATAATAATGTTGCATAACTTACTACAAATCATAAAAATGAATGCAAATCATGGCTGTAATCATACATTCACACAGGAACCAAGAACACTATAGAAAGAGACTACAAGAGGAATAGAATTGGTGAATTTGGAAGAAACAGAAATATGCTCCATCATATAATAAAGGAAAGCTGGAGCTATAGCCAAAAGGAGAGAGAAGGTATCACTAGCCATTGTGATTATAAAGAAGTATAAGGGACTGAATACTATGGTACTTCAGGAAAATTAAGTGTCTTGTTATTTTGCGAAACTAATTTCCCACCTCTCAGGGATCCACACAAACAATGTTTATATAAATGGCTTCTCACTGTGAAAGGGAGATTAAAATTCTTCACCTGATCCAAAATGAAAGAAGGCTTGTATAGTTGATTTTCTATTTAAGAAGTATTAACATAAGATTCTGGTTGAGAGTTTAAACACTGACGTTGTATGTAAAGTCAAGACCTGGCTCAGCCACTTAAGATATAGCTGAGACTCAGGCTTGTCACTGCACAACCAGGATTACAGTACTAAATTTAATAAAAAATTAAGAAAATATTAGATGATACATGCCGAGTAAGTCCTCAAAAAATAATAAATTTAAAGAAAGTGACATCGGTGAAAAATGGTAAAGCAAATGGTGAAGAACAAAACAAACTTGTAAACTTCCTTGTTGAGTTGTCACAGCCTTTCCCATTATACACACAGAACTCAAAAATGACTGAGAGGCTTGTTGGTTCCAGGCATTTAAGGAAAATTCTATTGATCATTAGCTGACCACAAAACTAACTGAAGAGATATTTCAATGTCCATGCGTAATAAAGATAGAATGTAGACTTAGCTCAGAAAAGTCATTAAACTACAACTACCACCAGAACAGCAAGGCAGGTGTTTTGTATCCATGATATATAAGGGACATCTTCAACTCAACAATAAAGCGTCAATTGAACTGTTAAAAATCAGGCAAATGACTGAAAACAGTCATTTCTGCAAGGAAGGTGATATACAAATGATCATCAAAAAATATGAAGAAATACTCAACATCTTTAGTTATTAGGGAAATGTAAAACAAACCTATAATGAGATACTACTTCTCATCCACCCATCAGAAAGGCTCTAGTCAAAAAGTTAGACAATAACCAAATGTGACAAGGATGTGGAGAAATTTGAGCCCTCATACATTGCTGGCAGAAATGCAAAATGGTGGAGGTATTTTGGAAAATAGTTTGCAGTTCCTCAAAAAGTTACAGTAAAACACGTCAGTGTAAAAATTGTATATGAATGCTCATAGCAGTATTATCTGTAATATCCAAAAAAAGTGGATGTCCGTCAAATGATGAATGTCTAAACAGAATGTGGCATATCCAAAAATGGAATTATTTTGCGTTTTTCAATCATAAAAAGAAATGAAGTAATGATTCATGCTGGCATATTGATGAATCTTTAAAATACTCTGAGTGAAAAAAAAGGCATTAAAAATCACATGCAATATGATTCTATTTAAAAATGTCTAGGGGCCTCCTTGATGGTACAAAGAGTTAAGACACAGCACTATGAAGCTATCCACAGCCCCCCCACCCCACCCCACCCCCGCCCCACCAGGGTGGTGACTCACATGGCACAGCAGACCTTGCCTGACTCGCCCACTGCTCCCCTCAGCAGTGTATTTCAGTTAATCTGCCTATTCTGCTCCCCACTCTGTCTCTGGTGGGTCCTCACTTCCCACATCTCTGGCCTGTACCCCAACTCTTGTATGCATAAATAAATAAATCTTAAAAAAAAAATGTCTAGAAACAGCAAACTGATAAGAATGAAAGCAGATTAGTGGTTGCAAACATGCCGGGAGGGGAACTTTAATAGGTACAAATCTTCCTTTAGGGTAATGAAAATGTTCTGGAGCTAGATATTATCTATAGTTGTGAATATACTAAAAACTACTGAATTGTATACTTTAAAAAGTTTAGAATGATGAATTTTATGTTATATTTATTCATCAGAATAAACTGAAGAATATGAGTTAAGTGAAATCTCGGAGCAGAATGTCAACATATACATATCTTTATTTCTATCTTTCCCAATATATGTAAGAAATTCAAAAATTAAAATAAAAAATGAAATCCCACAGTAACATTAATAATCTCTAAATCAAGAAATAAACCTACATGGGAACATACAAATATTACTGAAAGACATTGAACCCTGAAATAGACAACCATATATTCAAAATGCTCAATGTTATAAACATGTATTTTTTTCCTCCAGAAATTAATCCGTACCCCAATGCAATCATCATCAAAATCCTAGTTTTCTTTGTTTCTTTGAAACTCCTTAGTTCAGTTTGTGGAAATTGGTGGTTTGATTTTTAAATTTCTATGTGTGTTTTATTTTGGGTAGGGTCATCCTATAGATTAGTGGAACAAAATAGATCTCATTCAGACAATTAACTTGATGGGTGATCAAAATAGTCTAATGTCTTTAATTTGTATGTGCTTTCTGATGATTCTTAAATTTTTGTTTCCAGCTCAGATAATCTTTCTTGAAATGCAGATTCATATGTTAAACTGGGATGTTCAGTTATCATCTCAACCATAACATGGACGAAATTGAGTCTTTGCTCTTCTCATCCAGATACCCACTTTTCCCACTGTCTCTCTCATATCAGTAATATGACAACTACATAATTATAGTTATCAGGCCTAGAACCCTTATACCCCACATCTTAACCATAAGCAAATCTTTTAGGTGTACCTCCAAATATATATAAAAAGCAACCACTCTATGACTTTCTACTGCTCATGCTCTGAACAAAGCAACCATCATTCTCTCATAATTTCAGTCTTATCAGTGGCTTCCTACTTGCTCTTTGTACTTATATCCCGCTCCTTACACCCTATTCTCTGTACATCTATTGTGATTTTTTTACAAGGTATAGCTATAATCACATCAGTCATCTGATTTAAATCCTCCAGCAAATTCCTTCTCAGAGTAAAATCCAAAACCCTTGCAGTAGTCTACAAATTCCCACACAATAGGTCCCTGCCTTAACTCTCTGACATCTATTTCTTTTCTAACTCAGCACCAGACAGCCACACTGGCTTCCTTACTGAGCCAGGTATGCTTCTGTCTCAGGTCCTCTGTGCCAGCTAGCTCTTTTCAAATACCCACATGTCTCATTCCTTCATGTTTTGGCTTAGATGTCACCTTTTCAGTGAAGCATTTCCTAACCAATCTACTTAAAATTATAAATACAACTTCTTACACCTCCTTACACACACACACACACACACACACACCCCACATAGCCTATTTGCCTTCTCTGATTCATTTTTCTCCATTAGCCTTATCACTATATTTATTCATATTTCATATATGAATAATAACTATATATATATAGCTGCTATTGTTTACTTCTACCGATTATAATATAACTCTATGATGGTGATGATTTATGATATCTAATTGTTCACTGACATATTTCCAGTGCTTAGAACAATGTCCATCATCTTTCATCTCTCTAAATATACTTGTTGAACTATAGAAAGAAAAGAAGTCAGCTAAAGCTCATTGAATCTTCCAAATTTCAGCTGGCATTTTCTGAGAATTCCGAAAGTTCTTTAATCTTTCCTAGCATTTGCTAATCATCAACTTACATCTATTTCCCTGTAGTGAAAAGCAATAAATGGCTTTAAAAGAAAATAGTACTAATGATGGGCAGCCCTTTTTTTCTAAGACAACCGAGAATAAAAGTTGCAAGACTGCAAATGGTATTATAAAGGGGGTTAGAGGATCAGGAGCATGGAAAGGAGATGTTGTTCAAGTATCAAACAAACTGTTCTTATTTTTTTGAGGACAAAAAAAGGTTAAGTAAATACATACATACATACATATATATATATATATATATATATATATATATATAGGCACACACATATATATAGGCATACTGAAAGTTGTTCAGAGACAACTGAACAGACCCTGAGGAATCTATGTGTATACATGAGAATACTGACATTGCGTGCTTATAGAATTCACTCAAGGTTCCACAGCTAAGTGTATAGCTTAGATAGATAAAAGCTCAAATCTCTCAACTCTTATCTCAATATTCCTTTATCTATATATATATATCATATCACAATTTTGAAGAAGGATTTTCATTCCACTGGGTCAATTATGATAATTATCAGCAATGTAATTCATAGCATTTGTGTGGTGTGAGGAGGGGATTTGTGCATAGATGCTTAATGTCATAAAGAAGAAGAGGGATCATAACTTTCATCCATTCTACAATAGTTGGAGATTTGCATTGCCTGCCTCACTGCCAACCCATTAAGTGTACAAATGCATATTTTTTAAATCTCTCTCTCTCTCTCTCTCTCCCTCTCTGTTACACACACACACAGACACACACATATAGGAACATACATGTATATGAACACATGTGTGAACATATACACAGACACTATGTGAGTTTCTTAGAAAATTAGAAAAAGTCACCTTCTTTAAATGGTTGGATCAGAAAAAATGATTGCCACTTAAGTTAAAGTTTGGTGATCAGATGTAAGCTTTGGGCAAGGGAGAAAAGTACCCCTTCCTCCTGGCATATCTACCACTGCACCAAATTATATGTGGAACACAGGCTGGATTTCAGAGCACTCTGGCCCTTGTACTTGCATATGCACATGTGCACACTTGTGTGCACACACACACACAAAATCTTTGACTTAGCTAATTAATATTCCTATAATAACAGGTTGACTCATTGAATGATGGCATTCTTTGAATAAGGCAAATGCTGGACTATTTTTTTCACGTTGGCAGAATTCCCATTCCATCAAAGTGGATTTTCACAGTACATAGAGAGCAGGATACAGCTAAATGATCTCATAGATGATGACATTATTTTCAAGGGAGCAAGGGCAGTAAGACCTCAACAGACAGACAGGTGAATAAGAATAATGAAGCTACTTGGTGTGAATAAGGAACATTAACATTCTTCTAAATTGCAGGGAGAGAAAGTAGCTGGCACTATATCCTTCTTTTTGAATCTAAGATAGAATTGGAAATGTGGACAAATTGAAGGTCTCTTGAAACAACAGAAAATCAGTATTTTTAAATCCTGAAACTGTAATCATTAATGTGGAATGATGGAAGAGGTGACTGAATTATGATTTTTGCTGTGCCTTGGGGCTGTTATTCTCAACATGAGGGATATCTCTGCCTTCTACATCTCCACTGTGCTGTGACCAGTCTCTGAAGTTCAATGACTAAGTAAAAACTGAATGTCACCTTGATATTTCTTTTTTCAGGCAGCACCAGGTTTGACAGGGAAGAAAGGAGAATAGCATACTAAGCAAATGATACAGACCAATATCTTTCCCACAAAGCTACTTAGTTTAGTGGACTAGAACACTAAAATAACAGTCACTTTATAAACATACTGAATGCCTGCTCTGAGAAAAGTGTGCAGTAGAGTTCTGGGGACCATAAAGATGATTGAAGTGTAGACTTACTGAAAGTTTAGAAATGCCAGTACAGAACAATGGGAAGGGAAATCTTGAATGCAAAGCTGAAGAGACTATACTTAGTCCTGATAGGTCAAGGTTTTTCAACTTTGAAAGCATAACAGTATCCCTCTGGGAGCTTATTAATCACACAAATTCCCTGACCTTGGAACTTATAGTTCTTTCAAAATTTCCTGTTAATTTTCATATAAGCCAGGTCTGAAAATCACTCTCACAGACATATGAGAGCCATCAAATGCTATAAGTCAAGGTAATGGTTGAACCATCTGCTCAAAGGATATAACTCTGACAAGCATGTAACGTGTAGCATGGAATAACATGCATGTGTAACATGAAGAATGTCTAGAAGTGAAAAGATTATTTGGACTTAACTCCTGTGAATTCCTTTGTTTTCTTCTAATCTCTGGACACAGAATGTCAACCTTACCTCTAGAATTAATTTGCCAGACAGTGCTTTTGATAGCCCTGGGCATTGGATGAGAAGGTTATGGCTGATCAATTTGAAACCATTCTCATTCTTAGAAGCCAATTTCATGTTCAGTAAGGAAAAGCAATCTTAATAGACCAAAAAAAAAGGTGTGTTTTTTTTTACATTGATGTCAAATATCCATGAGTGATTTCAAAGAAAAAGCAAAAAAAGGGATATTATTAATCCTTTTTTTTTTTGTTCTGCAAAATATTTCTAAATTACAGAATCTGTTCTTAGGCACCACCATTCTTCAAATCATTAGTTCAACTCCCTTCATATGTAGAATGCTATACTAAGCTGTAGTTGCGTAATAAGTATAAAAAGATTTGAGTTGTGACCTATCAAAAGTAAAATATGAAAAATGATTGAATAACACTTATTGAAACTGAGGTCTTATTGCCTCAGATCCCTATACATATAAGCTGTCACAATTCAAATTATCCAACTTCCCTTTTAAGGCTGTTTTCACAGAAGAGGCTGAGTATGGCCCTTGGCCCTGCTCCTATGTAGTTTTCTGAAACCTGGCTGCTTGCCTGTGGGATCAGCTGGGGGCAGAGCCCAGCCTGCATTTTGGAGAACTGATTTGATTGGTGAGGTAGCCTTGGTACAGAAATCAGAAATGCACAGCTAGCTTCCTGAGCTGAACGCTAGCCCCGGGCAGGATCATGGTGCCAGTCAGTGGATGTGACTTCCAGGGATTTTGGAACAGTGAGATCATACACCTGGAGTAGGGGCAAAAAATCATTGACCTTAACTAAATCCAAAGGTAATATGGAACCAAAATTAGTTGAAAAAACCTCTCCATAAGTGAACCAATTTTGTACATAACCAATTAACTTCAGACAATTGAATTGTCTAATTGCTCTGGCCAAGATTATGTTAAAAAGTAGTGGTGAGAGTGGGCATCCAGGTCTTGTCACTGATTTTAGAAGAAAAGTCTTTAGTTCTTTACTGTTGAGTATGATGTTAGCAATAGGTTTTTCATATATGGCCTTTATTATCGTTAGGTATATTCCTTCTATACCCACTATTTTAGTTGTACTCATAAGTAGATGCTAAATTTTATCAAATGCTTTATTTATTTGATCATATGATTTTTATTTTTCACTTTGTTTATCTGATGAATCACATTGATGGGTTTGCGTATGTTGAACTATCCTTGAATCCCTAGAATAAACGTCACTTAGTCATGCTGTATGATCTTTTTCATTCTTTGCATTTTCTTGCTAGTATTGCATTGGGGATTTTTGCATCTATGTTATTCACAGATATTGGCCTATAGTTTTTCGTTGTTGTTATTAACCTTTTTTGTTTTTGGTATCACTGCTTTACTTGCCTCATAAAAGGAGATAGTAAGTATTTGCTCCTTTTCCATTTTTTTTGCAAGTACTTGAGGATAGGTATTAGAACTTTTTTGATTAGTAGAATTTACTATCTAGCCTTGGACTTCTGGTTTGGGTGAGGTTTTTGTTTATTTCTATTTCTTATTATAGGTCTATTCAGATTTTCTTTTTTTTTTTTCAAAATTCAGTCTTGGGGGATTGTACAATTTAAGGAATTTATTCATTTTCTATAAGTTACCCAATTTGCTAACATATAGATGTTCACAGTAGTCTCATGTGCCTTTCTATTTCTGTGGTATCTGTCTTCTTTCATTTCTGATTTTATTTATTTGTCCAGCTCAGAGATTTTTACCATTAGTTCTGTAATCATAGGAAAAATCAGGAAATCTGTGTGCATGTGTATCAACCTATTTATAGATTGTTTCATCTATCTAAGGTTATGTGGGATCAAAAAAGTCTTAGTATATTAATATATTCATGAGGGATGAAGATGTGCATGCTTTGTTTTCTGTTTAATCTAAAACTGAGCACAGTGCCAGGCACTGGTAGACATTCAATAAATTAAATCAACCAAGTAACTAGGGGAAAGGATTATGGTTTTTGAGTCACTGAGTTTGCATATCTGTCATCACATAGAGACACTGAGTTTTTTTTTTTGTCAATACTGCAGTAGCTATCATTTTAGATATCAGGGGAAAATACCAACAATGATGTGCTTAATTTTGTGCTCATGTGTGTGCTGTTTATGTGTCTGTATTCATGTATATCTGGGTCAGTATCTTAAATATTTTAATTTTTGTGTCAATTTTTAATGCATTATTGTTTTTTTTTAAAGATTTATTTATTTATTTATACAAGCACTGGGTACAGTCAGAAGCGTGGGAGGGTGAGAGAATTCACCAGAGTCAGAGCGGAGAGCAGAGCAGGCAGACTGACCAAGTATACTGCTGAGGGGAGCAGCAGGAGCGACAGGAGAGGTCTGTGCGCCATGTGGGACCCTCCCCGGTGGCCAGGGATCGAACCGGCGTTGCAGAGACTGCGGGCAGCTTCGCAACCCAGCGTTTAACTGCTGCGCCACCGGGGAGGCCCTTAATGCATTATTGTTGTAATGGGACTTTAAAATATGGTTAATAAGAAAGATTATAGGAAATGTTTCATAATCAATCATAACATAATTGCTAGATTTTTCCATTATATGCATTTTGCTGATTTCAAGCTTTGCTAGAATCGGGAAGGCCAAATGAATCAAAATGTATGAAAAGGAACTTTATAATTAAAGACCTTAAAAGTAGCTTGAATATGTTATTTTCCATTGAATTGCATTGTTCATAATGTCACCATCTTATTGAAAAATAAAATGAATAGACATCATCTAACAACTTTTTGTTAATTAATGAACTTCATTTTTGTTATATTGCATTTCAATGTCTAAATATGATAGCATTCAGAGAGTGTGGCCAGGCGGCTCGGACCAAGCAGGGTTTTCCTTGCCAGTGGATTGTGTAGAGTACACTGCCCATCTCTTGTCTTCTGTTCGCCATGGCTTCTTCTGATATCCAGGTGAAAGAACTGGAGAAGCGTGCCTCAGGCCAGGCTTTTGAGCTGATTCTCAGCCCTCCATCAAAAGAGCCTGTCCCAGAATTCCCCCTTTCCCCTCCAAAGAAGGATCTTTCCCTGGAGGAAATTCAGAAGAAATTAGAAGCTGCAGAAGAAAGACACAAGTCCCATGAAGCTGAGGTCTTAAAGCAGCTTGCTGAGAAACGAGAGCACGAGAAAGAAGTGCTCCAGAAAGCAATAGAAGAGAACAACAACTTCAGTAAAATGGCGGAAGAGAAACAGACCCACAAAATGGAGAACCGAGAGGCACAAATGGCTGCCAAACTGGAGCGTTTGCGAGAGAAGGGCAAGCATGTTGAGGAAGTGAGGAAGAAAAAAGAATCCAAAGATCCTGCTGATGAGACTGAAGCTGACTAATTTGTTCTGAGAACTGATTTTCTCCCCCTCCCCTTCCTAAATATCTAAAGACTGTACTGGCCAGTGTCATTTTATTTTTGCCCTCCTGACAAATACTCTAGAAGCTGATGTAGGACTGTATAGGTAGATCCAGACTGTATGATGTTGTTTTAGGGGCTAAAGGGGAGAAACTAAAAGTGTTTTACTCTTTTTCTAAAGTGTTGAGGTCTTTCTAATGTAGCTATTTTTCTTGTTGCATCTTTTCTACTTCAGTGCACTCGGTGCACTGGGTTAATGGCCAGTACTATATTGACTCTGTGAAAACATGTTTGTGAAAAAAGTATGTAGTGGCTTCTTTCAAACTGTTAGATGCTGAATATCTGTTCACTTTTAAATCCCAATTCTGTCCCAATCTTACCAGATGCTACTGTACTTGAATGGTTAATAAAACTGCACAGTGCAAAAAATATATAAATAAATAAATGTGAAAGCATTCAAATGGTATATATTTAATAGAATACACACTGCTGATATATAAGCTCAGGAAAGATGTACATAAAAATCATGTTCTAAGACTGTAGTAAAAAGCATCAAACTTAAAATGTACTAATAGCAAAAAGGACATTCAAATGAATTACAAGAATGTATTAAATAGGCAAGTGAATCAAGTCTCAACACAATTAGAATTTTCCCCACACAACCAGAAAGTGAATTTGAGATGAATCTTCATGTTATAATTAAAGTTTATTGATGTTTTCTACAAAAATTTATAATGCACTATAATGAAAAAAATCAGTGGAAAAAATTTAAAACCCTAAATTTTCTCTTTGTTGTGGTTGTTTTCCTCACTGACTACTGAAAAATGTTGTGTCTTCAACTGCCCATGTAGCAAGTTGATTTCCTCAGGGGAGCACAAGTAAAATATTGACTTATTGACTCACTAGAAGTGCCTTTAATTCTGTGACATTCAGTTGTTCAACTGCTTTATAGTTGCAGTCAACCAAACCATCTAATAACACATAAAGTTATTTTTCCACTAGAGATATTTCTGCTCTTCATCTTCAATGTAAAAACATTAAAAAGTAAAGAAATTATGATATCCCAGCATTCACAATTCTAATTCTTAACATTAATTATTTCTTTTTTCTTTTTTTAATTTATTTTTATAGTCCCCATACAATTGCACCCCCTTATTTTGACCCCAACCTCTCCTTTCCCCACTCCCCCCCATAGTGTGTCTCTGGTTTATAGTTGTTTGTTGATTTTGATTTTTTCTTTCGTATACTTATTCTTTTTTCCTGGTCCCTTATTTTGGTTTTGTAGATTCCTGCTATGAGTGAGACCATCCGGTATTTTTCTTTTTCTTTCTGGCTTATTTCGCTGAGCATGATCCCTTCCAGCGCCATCCATGTTGCTGCAAATTGCATGCGTTTATCTTTTTTGATTGCTGAGTAATATTCCATGGTGTATATGTACCACATCTTCTTGATCCAATCATCTATTTTTGGGCATTTTTGTTGTTTCCAAAGCTTAGCTATTGTAAATAGTGCTGCTATAAACATAGGGGTGCAGGTGCCCTTTGGAATTGATGTTTCTGTGTCCTTTGGGTAAATACCTAGGAGTGGAATTGCTGGATCATATGGAAGCTCTATCTTTAGTAGGTTGAGGAATCTCCACGCAGCTTTCCATAGTGGTTGGACCAGTTTGCACTCCTACCAGCAGTGCAGGAGAGTTTTTTTTTCTCCACATCCTCCCCAACATTTGTTGTTGCTAGTTTTTTTAATATGTGCCATTCTTACTGGTGTAAGATGGTATCTCATTGTAGTTTTGATTTGCATTTCCCTGATTACAAGTGATGTTGAACATTTTTTCATATGCCTATTGGCTATTTGCATTTCCTCTTTGGAGAAGTTTCTTTTTAGCTCTTCTGCCCATTTTTTTTTACTGGATTATTTTCTTTGTTTTTGTTGAGTCTCATCAGCTCTTTGTAGATTTTTGTGATCATTCCTTTATAATTAGTGTTGTATGCAAAAATTTTTTCCCAGTTGGTGGGGAACATTAATTATTTCTGCATCTTCCCATAAGCTTTTTCCAAACAATGTCTTATTATAAGTGGTCTCAGAGAACTATGTTTTATTTTTTAAAACAATTATCACACTGTAATTTGGGTGATTGTTTTTTTTAACACCTGCTTCCTTTTTAGGCTGTAAGCACTTCTACTATGCCTAGTTTTTATCACCTCATGACCTAGCATAGTGCTTGGCACATAGTATGTGCTCAAGAAATTTTAAAAATAGATTTTATTGCGGTAAAATTGGTTTACAACACTGTATGTGATTCAGAAGCTTAGGTTCTCACATCCTTAGGGTGTGCATGTCCCCACAGCACACCCAACACCAAGGCACCAAAGAGCCATCACCATACTCCATTGGGCCCTGCCCCATTGCATTTTCCTCCTTCCCTTCTTGTCACCTCAGTTCCACAGTTCACTCTCTAGAGTTTGTTATTGATTCAGTTTTACTTGACCCTTTGTTTTGTTTCTTTATATTCCACATATAAGTGAAACTATCCTGTATTTGCCTTTCTCCTTCTGACTTATTTCACTTAGAACTATCTCTAGTTTCATTCATATTTTTCCATCCTGCAACTCTCTTATTTTCTTGTTTAAATCTTCAGTGTGTTGATTAATTGTATTTCTCATGATATTCATTTTCTTCCTCCATTTTCTTACATTTTCAAATATTTTTTAGAATGAATGATTTTCATGTCTTAATGTCTTAGCATCCTTTTCCCTTAGTTTAATTGAGATGTGACTGACATACAGTATTATATAACTTTTTTTTCAGTTATGGGATTATGGGTGGAGTTTTATCTTCTTCTTTCTACTTTAATGTTTTAAAAGTGAATGTTATTTTTAAGATAAAAATAATAAATATAATTTATAAATGCAATAGAACGTTTTTTAAATATTTATTTTCTTACATTATTGTCAATTTGTGGATGGTATTTGATCTCTCCCCTCAGGTGTAATCCCCATAGTTCTCCCACCACCATAGCACCTGTGATCCATCACCACAGTCCCTTGTAGCACTGTATAACTTTAAGGTGTGTAGCATAAAGATTTGAGTTACATATGTTGTGAAATGATTTCCATGACAAGTTCAATTACCATCCATCATCGCCTACAAGTATTATGTAGTCTTAAAGTACTTTTTGAAAAAGAAAAACTTGCATGAAGCCTTGATAATAGTACTTAGGGTAGAATAGCCTTATTTAATATAATGGCAAAATGACATTTATTATATAATTTGCATTAGAATTTACATAAAATATAGCAGAATAAACCATCCAATATGTGAATAAGTAAAAAGGTCTATAACTTATGAGCAACAGCAATTGAGACTTGATTACTTGGTGCCCCATAAGTGAAATATACATGAAAGGATTTATTAGTTAAGTATAAGAGACATTATAAATAATTTTAAGTGGTAAAATGCATAGTATTCAAACTAAGCTATTGTTTATGTAGATTTGTACAAGTTCCACTGCCCTTGCATGAATAAGGTATACAAATCTAACAAGGAAGTGTAGGATCATAACAATGTGGAAGTCTGGAGTCCCATTATTCTTGCATTCTGTGGTCAGAATATCATTTTGTCTGCATTTGAATGAATCCACCACTTAACGTGACCTTTGGAGAGCCTAAAGCGGAGTGTGATGGTTCTGGTAAGTTTGCAGCGCAGAGTATATAAAGGCCCATCTCACCTATAATACATTACCAATATTCACAAAAATGATTTGTCATCTGTTGAGTGACAAAACTGGTTTAGGTCAATGTACAGCAACTGTTGACATAAGTTCGGCCTTAGAATTTTTCCATGAGAACCTATTTATAGTAGTGCTCATATTCCAACTTTATAATCTTCCCAAAAAAGTTAGACTATTGTGATTAGAAATAACAGTATGAATAATAAATGTAATAACGTCATAGCTACTTTATTTTTCACTATTTTTACATATCTGTTTTCTCATTTGAGAGAGCAGTCCTGTGAGGATAAGAAAAGGTTTTATTTTCCTCATTTTATGGTGAAATTAAGTGACATGACCCCCTATTATTTAGCCACTGAAATTCAAACCTGACTCCCAACCCAGAACAATGCTTTTGTTTTTATCTACCAACACGTTTTCCCCAGGGATCCTAATATAGTCTCAATAGTTTCTGGGATAAACATTTCATTCTTCTAGAAGTCAGGAGATTTGAGAAAGGTCAAAACATATGTTCCTGGAAAAGCTTAAATGAGAACTACTGGTAACACTCAAAACTGGCAACTGTTTGCTCTGAAGCTAAATAATATTTCTGCCTCTTATTTTGCTAAGTGTTTTATTAATTTTTCCACAATTCTTTTAAAAATACCATATACTGAATGAAAGTACTAAAGTAAATGAATATTAAAATAGAAAATAAAACACAAAAGTAGAAAATAAAACAAGAACAGTGTGCTGCATTTGCAGTGTGTGTGTAATATAGTCTAAAACATTGCTAAGCTCTTTTAATAAAGAATATTCTTTGAATTATTGGCCATTATAAAAGAAGATTCATTGTACAACATTCCCATAAGCTAAACTAATTTTATAGTAATGTAGTAACATGCAATTCATTAAATATTAACCAGGTCCATTTCTCTGAACATTCCCCATAAATATCCCAGTATACTCCCAGAAGAACTTTTCCAATGGTTTTCACCAAAGCTAGGATAATGTGTTCATTTTTCTAATGAACTAGAAATCAGTATAGGCTATGAATCTGTTTGTTTAGGTCACTTAAGAGTGGTCTTTATTTAAATATATTTTTAACCTTAGTTGCATACTTGCAGGTACATTTTTACTTTTTTTAATTCTTAAAGAATTCCTTCGTTAGAAATGCATCAATAAGACAAATTTTTAAATGTCATTCCCGTTAAAAGCTACAAAGATGATTTAGGTTGGCTATGAGGCGAGCATCATGATACCCAGCAGAGGAGCTGTTTTGTTTGATCCCATTGTTTTCAAATTTTCAGCAAGGGAAAGAAAGAATGAAAGCATAGACCTTTAAATTTGGATCAATTGGGGCCAGAGGTCTAAAGTACTCTTGAAATTGCTTAGAAGACTGCTCCTCTAAGAAATCTTTCTATGGTTAAAAAGTGATCAATCAGGTGGAATTGTAGAGAATGAGAAAATGTGATTCAAGGAATGAAGAGAAGTGTAGAGGTAGGGGGGCAAAGACACCTCTTTCTGAAGTATGCTATGGACTGAGAACATTTGCTGCATCTTGAGACCAAACAGAAATCCATAGACTCTTTTTATTTGGCCTCAAGGGGAAAAAAAACAGCAAGAGAGTCTGGAGGCCGAGAGATAGAAGAAAGAACCCCCTGAAAGCTTGTTATTTTACACTCAGGTCAAAGAAAATTCCTGTTGTTAAGGAGCTTGACACCATCCGTTGCTTTCTTCTTAGTGGAGTGCCCAAGAATGGTAAGCATTATGCTTAGGAGTTTGGGGTGAGGGTAGAGGCAAATTGAGAGGGAAACAAAGTAAACCATGACATGAGTACAGCCCTTGAGGATTAGAGAAGGTAGGCAGACAGGAAGGAGTTACGGTAAAATGTGGAAAGTACTTTAATGGTGATGCACTATTGATAACATTGATCAAGTGCCTCTGTCTTGTATGTGTAACCTTATTGTTTCACATGTATTCACCCATTTAATCTTACCAACATTATGAAGCAAAGTGTAACTAAAAAGTGGTAATTACTGAAAGGATCATTTTTTGTGTGTCCACCACATGAACTACAGAGGCGAATAAATGCCCTTATGCATAAATGTAGTCCTTGGGTTATCATATGCAATTTAGTTGTACTTTCTTCTTCATTAAAAACCCTGTTTGCAGTCATTGCTTCACCAAATTGAGCTTTCTTCTTTTCTTTCCAATTTTAGTTTATTATTAAATACATATGTAATATTTTTAACACATTTAAGGGTAGACATTCAATGACTACAGATAAAGCTAGTCTTTGACCACCTGGATTTTGTTTCTATTGTAATAATTACCACTTTCTATCACCTCCACTGTGGTTATTACTACCTAGCTCTCCACTGCTTATTCTGCCTGGTCTGGGTAAAGATCTCTCACAACCAGGACCCACTTTCTTGATAACCCCACAACTTGCTCCCCTGACATCTATCTTCAGCAACTTGTGTAGAATAGACTCCTCACACTAGCCTGATCTTCCTATGCCCTTTCCTGTTTCTGTGCACTATTCTTCTAGGCTGCCATCACCTTTCTCCTCTTCCCTACCTAGTATACTCTAACTCTTCTTTCCCGGTGTGATTAAATGCCATCTCATGGGCCTCCCTGGTGGCGCAGAGGTTGAGCACTGGGCTGCGAAGCTGCCCGCAGCCTCTGCAGCACCAGTTTGATTCCCGGCCACCAGCGAGGGTCCCACATGACGTGCAGACCTCCCCTGCCGCACCCGCTGCTCCCCTCAGCAGTGTATTTCGTCAGTCTGCCTGTTCTGTTCCCTGCTGTGGCTCTGGTGAATTCTCTCACCCTCCCGTGCTTCTGACTCTACACAGTGCTTGTATAAATAAATAAATAAATAAAATCTTAAAAAAAAAAAAGCCATCTCATGTCTGAAGTCTTTCCTGTGTCTGCAAGTGGTTTTGTATATTAAATAAAGTGCTGAGGACTTGATGTATTCTGCTTTCTCAAATTTGTTTATAGAAATATTTACATAACATTTAATCATCTTAGATTATACTTTTATACGGCCAAAATTTATACTCTGAAAATCTATGCTTAATAATAATTTAAAAAATTGAAAGAACATGATTAAATTTATCCCTAGTCTTTGTATGACTTTACATCTTATTTAATTAATCTTTAATTGCTAGATGTGCATTTGCTTCTAATGTTTGCTCTTATAAGCAATTCCATAAGGAATATGTTTGCATAAATAAATTTTTTTTATATTGCAGTTGTGTCTATAGTGTGTGCGTATATATATATATATATATGTTTTATAAAGATTTATTATTATGCACAAATAGGTATTACAACCTATTCCAAAAAGGACATGAAAAAGCTGGGGTGTAGGCCAGAGGTGGGGGTGTGGTGAGAGGACTCACCAGAGACAGAGTGGGGGACAGAACGGGCAGATTGACTGAAATACACTGCTAAGGGGAGCAGCAGGTGAGTCAGGAGAGGTCTGCTGTCTGCTGCACCATGTGCGTTAGCTCCCTGGCCGGCCAGGGATTGAACTCGCGCCCTGCTGCAATGGCTGTGGATAGCTTGACAGTGTTGCGACTTAACCCCTTGAGCCACCAGGGAGGCCCTATAGTATATATATATATATATATTTTTTAAAGATTTATTTATTTATTTATACATGCACTGGGTACAGTCAGAAGCACGGGAGGGTGAGAGAATTCACCAGAGCAGGGAGCAGAGCAGGCAGAAGGACCGAAATACACTGCTGAGGAGAGCAGCAGGCGGCAGGAGATGTCTGCGCGCCATGTGGGACCCTCCTCCGGTGGCCAGGAAGCATCCGGGGATCGAACCGGCGCTACAGAGGCTGCGGGCAGCTTCGCAACCCAGCACTCAACCGCTGCGCCACCAGGGAGGCCCCCTATAGTATATATTTTTAAAAATATATTTTAAGTCAAAATGTATACGCATTTGCCAAATTATCCTCTAAAAAGGCCATACTGGTTTAGACTCTTTCTAAAATGGATACGTTGGGTTTTATTCCCTGATATCCTTACCAACAATTAGTTTTATCAGACTTTTCTTATTCTATCAGCAAAAATGTTTTATTGTTATTTTAATTTAACTTTAATTAATGATTAGACTGAATAATTTTATGTTTATTATCTCTATAAGGTTTTTCTTCTTTGAATTGCTTGATAGTGTCCAAATTTTTCCCCTAATCTATTGATTTCTTCTATTGACTTTTAAGTATTTATGTATTATACTATAAAAGTTACTTTTTCATGTTCTTTTTGGAATAAGTTGTAATACCTATTTGTACATAATTGTTGGTAAGTAAATAATATTGTTGATTTTTTTAAAAGTTTGATTAGACAAATGATCAAAATTGTTTAAAAAGAATTGTATAGCATAAAATTACACATAATTTTGTGCAAGAAATGAACTTGACATTCACTGAAGGTCTGCTTTGTGTTAGAAACTCTGGTCTGTGTGGTCACATACACTTTCTGCCTAAATCCTTTGAGAAATCCAGTGAGGTCATTGTTTTTAATCTCTAGTTTTATAGATGAAAAAACTGAATCAAATAACTAGCAAGCAAATTAGTCAAGGACAATTAGCAAGTGAGGAAAACTAAGAAATTTAACCTGGTCTTTCTGAGTCTAAAATCTATGTGTTTAAGTCTTAGTCATGATTTATAACATCAATTATGTCTTGCTCATAGAAGACAATGATGTTGGCTGAAAGACTGAATGAATATTCAGAATATTGTGAAGTAAATCAGCTTGACCGAAAAATGTCCGAATACTTGGCAATGAGTCTACTGCCCATTATATATATGATCACTGAGATAGAATGGAACCAGCCACTGCCAAACATCTACTTCCTTTCCAGTGAGTATTGTGAGAGGAGAGCCAAGAGAATTAATACATATGAAGGGAAAAATTTCGCCACTGAGTTATTTATTTGGAACTATATTTAAAAAAATGGTTGTGTAGCATCTACGGAAGCATCTGGATATATTGCATCCTGAAAATTGTTTACTTAGTAGCTTCACTACCCTGACCTTTGGTGAGGTAGTTGAATAATGGTGACTAACATAAGCTACATTTATAGCAGTGCTGGTGACAAATCTATCTGCGTCTTTTGCCATATAGAGATAGTCATGTTTTTTACACAGGAAATACAAGGAGAGTAATATTTTTTGTACAAAATAATTTTCAAAGACACAGTTTCCCAGAGTAAACATGTTATAGTAAATGATGCATTTATTAGCTATCAATCAATTGCACAACATACTTCATCACAAAAGAGAGAACCTGAACTACCTAATCATTAAGTTCTACTTGTGATATGGAGTAGAATATGGAGTGAATATTCAGATGTGAATAAGGAGCTCAATGCTTTGTACCAAAGCTGATTTTTACTTTGGTACAAATATAGGTGGGGAGTCATAGAAAAGATTTTCTATGAATTAATAGGCTAGAAAAATGATATCTTTCTAAGAAACTACAAGTTGTCACCTTTGCCAGCCACATATAAATAGCTTTTACTAATATAGTTAAAATTAATTTGACACAGCATAGAATATTAAATTGTTCAAAATGAAAGCACCTTGGATCATCCATATTGTTGCTTCCCAGCTCTGCCTATGTATTAGAATAACTTTTGATGGGGCTCTTGTACCTTATTTTTCCAAAGTCCACCAAATTATTTTATTATGTACAGCCATGGCTGAGAATCACTAATTTTTTTGTGTTAGGTTAATTTACAATTATTTTCCCCAGCTTTTTGAAGCAGGTTTTGTGCCAGAATATGGGTATTCTGAGTGTCAACATAAATGGGAAACGAAGACTCCTAATAACGTTGCTGTCATTGGACATGTAGACTGTCATTGGACATGTAGATCAGATGACATGTAGATCAGATGAGCAGCATCTGATCTACAAAGCTATGGAATCAACAAAAGAACAACAAAAAAACTAAGAAGGAGGCTACTGAGATGGGAAACTAAAAGCTTAACATGAGCATAGTATTATGATTAATATCTTCCTGAGGAAATTTGAGATCAGAAAGTATTATATGACCATCATTGATGCCCTAGGACACAGAGACTTTATCAAAAACATGATTACAGGCACATCTCAGGCTGACCATGCTGTCCTGCTTGTTGCTGATAGTATCATTGCATGTGAAGCCGTTATCTCCAAGAATGAGCAGACCCATAATCATGCCCTTCTGGCTTTGATTTATTTACTGGGTGTGAAACAACTAATTGTCAGTGCCAACAAAATTAATTCCATTCAATTCACGCGACAGTCAGAAGAGATATGAGGAAATTGTGTAAGAAATCAGCACCTACCTTAAAAAAAAAAGCCATACCCCCAAAGCAGTAGCATTTGTGCTGATTTCTGATTGGAAGAGTGACAATACGTCAAGTGTTAGCATGTTGTGGTTCAAGGGATGGAAAGTCACTCCTAAAGATGGCAATGCCAGTGTACTTCAAGCTTCAGGATGCTTGAAGCTTTGGATTGCGTTAGGCTACCAACTTGTCCAATTGACATTCCCTTGTACCTGCCCCTCCAGGATGTTTATAATTGGTGGTATTGAGACTATTCCTGTCAGCTGAGTTGAGATAAGTGTCCTCAAATCTGTTATGATAATCACTATTACTACAATCAGTGTTACAACTGAAGCCAAAATATTTGGACAGTTAATAGTTTGTCCTCGGGTGTGATCACAGTAGCTTTCCCACCACCAAAGCACCCCTGGTCTTCCACCCTAGTCCACTGTGCTCTCCTCCTCTTTTTAGGCAAATGTATATTGCATAATCAAAATAATCTCTTTTCACATTCTATGCTTGATAAATCTCTACTAATTCTTTATATTTAAGAATTAGTGTCAGGTAAGTTATGAGACATTTAAAAAAGAATATAAAGCATTGAATACATATAATTTCATAGTCACTTAATGATTGGTATTTTTTCCATCATAGCTCTTGACACAAAGAACAGCTTATTTATATCAGTATATTATGTTAAAAATAATTTAACAGTTTTGCCTTTAGCTTAAGATGAACAGGATTTTAAAAGAAACATGAGAAACAGCTTTCAGACTGGTCAAATTGAGACATGATGCCCAGGTGTGAATTTTCTAAGGTTTCATATTAAGTATAAAATTTTTGCAGTGATTGGGAAGGCACGGTGATTTAGACTATGCTAGCATTTTTTTAAACTTTATTTTTATATTCCCCATACAATTGCAACCTCCTTATTTTGACCCCAACCCCTCCTTTCCCCGCCCCCCCCCATAGTGTGTCTCTGGTTCATAGTTGTTTGTTGATTTTGATTTTTTCTTTCTTATAGTTATTCTTTTTCCTGGTCCCTTATTTAAGTTTTCTAGATTCCTGCTATGAGTGAGACCATCCGGTATTTTTCTTTTTCTTTCTGGCTTATTTCGCTGAGCATGATCCCTTCCAGCGCCATCCATGTTGCTGCAAATTGCATGTGTTTATCTTTTTTGAATGCTGAGTAATATTCCATTGTGTATATGTACCACATCTTCTTGATCCAGTCATCTATTTTTGGGCATTTGGCTTGTTTCCAAAGCTTGTCTATTGTAAGTAGTGCTACTATAAACATAGGGGTGCAAGTGCTCTTTGGAATTGATGTTTCTGTGTCCTTTGGGTAAATACCTAGGAGTGGAAATGCTGGATCATATGGAAGCTCTATGTTTAGTGGGTTGAGGAATCTCCACACAGTTTCCATCGTGGCTGGACCAGTTTATGCTAGCATTTTTTAACATACAAATTTGTACATGACATTTTATTCCGAAAGATAATCTTAGAAGGTATTAGACATATTAGAGCTAATTTAATCTACATTTAAAAAGCTGATTTAGGTTGGGTATAGAAAAGTTAATTAAATCAAATAACCAAAGTATGACCAGTTACTAACCGTGTGTTCTTCAATAACAAGTAAAGACTGAAGTACAGTTACATTCTGTTTTAAAACTGAACTAGATGTGCATCAACATAGTTTGATTCAGTCCAATGCTGATATGAAAATCTCAGAGCAATTTAGTACATTTATTTGCCAAAGTAGATTAACTACCCTAACTCCTTAGAAGATAAGAAACAAGGGCATTTTTCTCTCAGCATAGTTATGAACCCTTGTTAGATCTAGGAGTGATTAAAAAACAAACCATCCAATACTTTTGATGGTTTCATACAGTACCTTGGAGGAAAATGTTCAGAAGTATTACTTACAAGTTGACAGTGCCACTGCATCCCTAGTCTCTTAATAAAACACACTGAGTGTTTCTGTTCCTGCTAAGCTTTATTTCAGACTCATGCAAATTGCATACACATAAGGTCCATTGTGGTCACTCCTCTCTTATTCTTCTTTCAAATGAAGCCAGTGAGGATGGTGACAGTGTGTTCATATTGCTGTAGTCTACTGTTATTGTTTGGTGTGTGGCAAATGCTATTTATCTTTCCTTCAAATTATATTTTCTTATAAACTTTACAGTCTTACCAAGCACTTTTCAGTGTTCTAGACAAAGGAATGCTAAAAAGGTCATTAAATCCATGGTGGTTTCCCACCCCCCATGATAAAAGATTGTATTCATAGCCATTGACACACCACAGGTCTAATTAACACAACATAGGCTACCAATATGAGTCTATCACAGAGAGGTGGCATTTTTCCAAGATGATAGTACTCATACCATTATCCTGATAACCCATCTGGATCCATCTTTTCTGAACAGTTAGTGCCTCTGTAAAAGTGGCATAATGCCATACAACCATACGGACAAATATGTAAACAAGCCAAAAATGTGTAATAAGAAATTTGTTTAATATGGCAGAATTTCCAGCCAGAATTTCCAATACAGTTGCCTTCTCTTGCTTTGTTTCCAAATCAGAAGAATTACAGTTGTATATCCTCAGAACTAAAGTTTAAATTTAGAGGAGACTAAAGTTACAAGTAGGGGTGTGTGTGCATGTGTGCACCATAAAACAATCATATGAATACATTTCTATGTGGGTGACTATTTAAATCAGAGAAGGAAAGAGTTTAGGGACACAAAGAAGAAAGAAATTCTTTGTCTTAGGTGGTGAACAATTTTTCTTCAACTTTAAGTATATACTTTGAAGCCCCAATTTGAGAAAACAGTTCATATTGGAATAGTAACTATATATACAATAAAAATGTCATGGAAGTTGTAGGAGTAGTATCTACACAAATGAGAAATTCAAGATTACAGTTTTCTGTTTTCCAATCCTTTCTAAACTAACACATAGACAAACAAATGGACAAATAATATTTATCCAACACACCTTCTGAAGCTGTTAAATGATTATTTCCTACCCCACCAACCAGATGTCTTGATTCATTTGCTGCAAGTGAAAACAATGATAGCAATGTATTCCGGGCAACTTTATTGTTCACACACTCAAATTGTGCTAATGCACATTGAGGAATATTGTGAAATAGAATTTAGTTCAAATATTTTGCCATATATATATGCCATATATATGTGCCATATATATATATTTTTTCTTACTGCCCCTTCCATAGCAAAACCAGTGATAATATTTTAACTCTTTAAAGAGAGCTCCCCATGTTTTTCGCATGCCCTTGTCAAGATTCTGAGAGATTGAATGTAGAAAGATGAATATTATCTTTTATCTGCAGATACACCAAGAGCTCAATTTAAATTCTTTTAAAGAAGTTCCAATTTGTCTTTTATGATCTGAATGCACAAATAAATGGTTTATGCCAAACTGTTTACTCTTCAAATTGTATTGTATTATGGCTCTACATTAAGATTACTCTGGAGGAATAGCCACAGATATAATTTATAAAGTTTGGATAAAGATACAATAGTCACAATATGATCTGAGGCTCTCCAGAACCATTGAAACAGAAAAGAATAGCCTGAAATCTTTGACTGATAGTTTATTGCTTACAGATGAAGCACAGAAGAAATAGAACAGCAAAGGGATGGTTTAGGTACCTAAAATACACAAAATATTTTAGACAACAATTTAAAAACAAATTTAATTATATATTCAAGCTGTATTATAGCTCTTAACCACCATACTGAGAATTTAAATTATGAGAATAAATTATCAGTCTCAACAGAGCAATATTGTAATTTTCTCATTTTGACCATAAATGATGACTTAATCATATACTTTGATTAATAACTTTATTCTACATTTGTCTTCCTGACAAATCAACTCAGATTTGTTTTTATCTATTACTAAGTTCAATATGTACCTCTTTGAGTTCAATTTTTTATGGCAGACACCTTTTTTATTGAGGTATAATTGACATACAAGATTATATTAGTTTCAGCTTTAAAACATGATTTGATATTTTATATATTGTGAAATGACCATCACAATAAATTTGGATGGCGTTAGTCACTGTATATAACTTCAATTTTTTTTTCTTGTAATTAAAACTTTTAAGATCCGTAGAAAATTTGAGATATGCAACCACAGTATTATTAGTTATAGCCCTTCTGCTTCATTACATTATTTCTCCATGACTTATTTATTCTACAACTGGGAATTTGTACCTTTTCTTGCCCTCTACCCATTTCGTCCACCCCTTCCACCCCACCTCTGTCAATCACCAGTCTGTTCTCTGTATCTATGAGCTTGGTTTTGTTTTGTTTTTCAATTTCCACATATAAGTGAGATCATATGGTATTTGTCTTTCTCTGTCTGATTCTTTTCCTTAGCATAATACCTTCAAGGTCTTTTTGATAAGATTTCATTCTTGTTTTGTGATGTATAATATTTTAGTGTGTATGTCTTTATCCATTCATCCATCAATGGATTCTGAGGTTGTTTCATATCTTTACTATTGTAAATAATGCTGCAATGAAGATGTAGGTGCGTTTATCTTTTAAAACTTTAGTTAATTTTCACTTCCATCCATAAGTGAACTTGCTGAATCATATGGTACTTCTATTCTCACTGTCTTGCCTATCTTACCTTCTACTTATTCTTAATTCCATTATCATCCCTAACCCTTCAGTTTACCACTATGACATTGCTTACGCAAAATTCTCTTAAAAATTCTTTATTATAGGGCCTCCCTGGTGGCGCAAGTGTTTAAGTTGCAGCACTATGAAGCTATCCACAGCCACTGTACCATGGCATGAGTTCAATCCTCAGCCAGCCAGGGAGCTAACCCACATGGTGCAGCAGACTTCTCCTGTCTTACCCGCTGCTCCCCTCAGCAGTGTATTTCAGTAGATCCGCCTGTTCTGCTCCCCACCCTGTCTCTGGTGAATCCTCTCACCCCCTGTGCCTCTGGCCTATACCCCAGCTCTTGTATGCATAAATAAATAAATCTTAAAAAATTCTTTGTTATATCCCTCACGGATACTCACTTCTCTGTTTTTACATTACTTGACTTCTCTGTTGTATTCGTCAATGGTCATTGTTCCCTCCTTACAATGTCTTCTTTAGGTTTTATGAGATCACATTTTTCTAAGTTTTTTCTAAGTCTGCTTAATCACTTTCCTTCAGAGTGTCCTCTTTTCCTTCCCACCCTTTAAATATTATTGTTTTCAAAGATTTATTCTCAACCTTGTTTTTATTCTACATACTCTCATTTCCACACCTTCAATATACAAATGATGCCAGAATTTTTAACTCCAGTCTATATGTCTGTTCTCAGTTATAGAGGGAAATACACACATCTCTCAATTGGCCTGTTTACATGGGTGCGCCATAGATGCATGACACTTAATGTCACACATTAAATTCCTTCAACCCTTACTTTCTCTTATCTTCCACCTACATTATGACAGAATGAATGGCATTTTAAGCCACCCTGAAACCTAGATAGAAACTTGACTTCCTCATCTTCCTTACCCTCGCTCCATAACAACTCTCCAAGTCTCATTCTTCCTGTTTAATGTCTGCATAATCAATCCCTTTTCTTCCTAGGCTGCCACTGCCTTAGCTCTTCTTGTTTCAGTTGTAATGACCCCAGTAGCGTTTTCCCTAAACCCATGGTTGCCTCCACCATTCCCCCACCCCTCCCCACTGTCAACCAGAGTCAGCATTCTAAATCTGCACTTTAATAAGGTCGCCCATAGTTCTTTAGACTGGCCATGGTGTCCCTCATCACCAGGTCTTTGCTGTTCCTCCAGCCTGGAAAACTATTCAACTATTCATCAACTAGTAGGGTATCAAAGTGTGTTTTCTCATCTACTTCTTGTATTCGAGCTAATGATACAGAACGCCAGCCTCAGTTTCCCTCAGCCAATAAAAGGAAACAGTGTGAAGTAAAGGAAAGTGGTTTTATTTGTCGACAAATGGGGAGGGCAGCAGATTCATGTCTGAAAGACCACGGTCCTGCTCTTTGGCAGAGTGCAGGGTTATTTATACAAAGGGGAAAAAAGGGAAGATGAGCTAGGGTCTGCAAAGGGGAGGGGGAAGGTGTCCACAGGGAGACAGGAGGGTGCCAGCTTGCTTTTCATCAATAGCTGATGTTTAACTCCCTCTTCCTTGAAATGCAGGAGGACTTGTTATCCAAAGGCAAACTTGTCAAGTAAGGGGGAAATTGCTAATTCTTTTTTTTTTTTTTTTTAGAGGCATGTTTTATTTATTTATTTGTTTGTTTGTTCGTTGTGTTTATACATGCACTGGGTACAGTCAGAAGCGCGGGAGGGTGAGAGAATTCACCAGAGCCAGAGCGGGGAGCAGAGCAGGCAGAAGGACCAAAGTACACTGCTGAGGGGAGCAGCGGGCGGCAGGAGAGGTCTGCGCGCCATGCGGGACCCTCCTCCGGTGGCCGGGGAGCAGCCGGGGATCGAACCGGCACCGTAGAGGTCGCCGGCAGCTTCTCAACCGCCGTAGAGGTCGCCGGCAGCTTCTCAACCCAGCGCTCAACCGCTACGCCACCGGGGAGGCCCAAAATTGCTAATTCTTAGAGACCAGTCATTTGTAACTGCATCACTAACTCTAGTCATCTTTCATAGCTCGCATCCTCTTAGAGTCTGAATATCAAGTATGTTCTCGAGGTTTCCCTTGTATAATTCCATAGCATTTGTCTTATTTATGGCTCACAATGATTTTTTAATTATCTGTTTAATTGCTTAGTTTTCTGTTTATTTCTCTTAGATGGCATTGCTTTTTTTGCTCTATGCCTATCTCTGGTCTCTTCTTCCACCATTCTCAGTGTAGTACACTATGTCCTAGCCACTCAGGTTTTCTTTCATTTCTTGGATCACTAAGTTCCCAACCACTCCTGAGTCTTTGTCCTTATTGTTCTGAGCAAAGGGTTCCCACGCCCAGTTAGCTTAGTTAACTCCTACTTACCCTACCTATATTGAAATGCTTCCTCAGAAATGTTGTATATCATCTGCAAGACTGTCACTGATCACTCTATTTTATTTTAATGGTATTTATCAGAGTTTAAAGTTTTATGCTTCTGTGAATTATTTGATTAGTGTTTATATGCTCCATAAAACTCTGACATCTAAGAGAATAAAGATCTCTAGTGTCTATCATGTAAATTGGTCAATTAATCAGTAACTGAGTATGTGCTGTGCCTATAACAACTTTCTGTTAAATAAGTAAATATTTGCCAAAAAAAAAAAAGGTGACATGTTAACCCCCAATCAAGAATAAATAACTTCATACAGATTAATTTATCACCTTTGAGAAATGTGCATGCTCTTGAAGGAATAATGCATAAGACAGAAGCATTTTAATTAAAGAAAGAAAAGAGACAAATTAGCTCGAGTTCTTCCTGTGCTGCTTAAAGAGGTCACCACTAGTATGGTATCAAAGTGTGTTTTCTCATTTGTAAAGGGAGAATCATATGAATACCTATCTCTTAGAATAATTGTGGAGATTAATGAGTTCTTAGCATATTGTATGTAACTAGTTAAGCAATCAGTAAGTGTTATGCACTCAGTTTCCTACAATGAAATACTAATTGTGAGTATGAGCAAGATAATGGAATCAGGCATTTAATATAAATGAAGAAGAATAAGCTCGGAAATATGGTGAGGGGATACAAACACCAGTCTCACTTCAAATGCTAAAAGCAAATTCTGGATCCCTAAACCATCACCTCAAAATGCTTCTGAACTTCTAAACATGATTAACTTGAAATACGGTTTATTCAAGAAAAATCAGGATAAATGTTTGATATTTCTCTTATTTCTATTTTCAGAGATGGTACAGATGGAGTGAACTCACACCAAAGATGAGGTTTTCATAAACTAGGTTTTGGTGACCTTGAAGAATTTTATAATTTTATTCAATAGGGCTTTGTTTGTTTGGGTTGTAATTATTATATTTCTAAGTAATCTTCACAGTGGGAAATTATCACATTTAATATCATCCATTCATCCATTGAATGAACATATCATATGATGAACGAACTGTAAAGCAAGTGGCTATATATGTATATGTGTATATACGTTGTATGTATAAAAATATACATATTAATTGCCTTGCTTTCCTTTATAACTTGCAGAAGTTTCTATACCAGCATATAGAACTCATTTTTATTCTTTTTATCGGATGTGTCAGAATGCAAAGGAGATCATCCTGTACCCTTCTGGGTTCTTCTAGGTTGGCAAATACTCAAACAAGCATCAGACAGACTGAAAATATTGACAGTTTGTGATTCCCACCCCTATGAATTTTATGTGGAAAAACAAAATCCAATTATCTCTCCCCCAAACGGACAGAGGGTGTAAGTCTGCAATTTCCCACTTTAGCCGCTAGATGGCAAATGTGCAACAGTAAGCCAAATGCTGCTGTGTTTTCAGAACCCCCAGGGGGAATTCAAATAGTTTAAGGATAAAGTCAGTAAAAGGGAAATATAGATGTTTTAAGACATAATTAAATGACTGTATAAGTGGAATGAGGAGTAAATTGAATAATACTTAATGCAAACAATATGAAGTCATCTCCTTATCAAATTGTCAAACACATTCTTAAAGACAAGCATTCAGATTCCTCCATTACTTGACAAAAACTACCTCAATTTCAAAGTCAAAGAGTATAATTAACAAAACAAAACCATATATTGCAAATGCATAACAGTGTCCCTCTTGGAGGTCTCCAGGATCACTTTCTGAGATACTAGTTGAAATTTAAAATTATCTCATAGGGCCTCCCTGGTGGCACAGGTGGTTGAGCGCAGTGCTGTGTAGCTGTCCACGGTGCTGGTTCGATCCCTCTACGGTGCTGGTTCGATCCCCACCGGCCTTGAAGCAACCCACATGGCGAACAGACCTTCCCTGTCCCGCCCACTGCTCCCCTCAGCAGTGTATTTCAGTCAGTCTGCCTGCTCTGTTCCCTACTCTGTTCCCTGCTCTGTCTCTGGTGAATCCTCTCACCCTCCCACACATCTGACCTGTACTCCGGTTCTTGTATAAATAAATAAATCTTTTTTTAAAAAGAATATCTAATTTGCTTATATATCTTTATTCTATTTGATATAGTTAATTCCACACCTCAAAAACCATATAAATAAATAATACCAAATACAAAGAGATGATATTAAAAATGTGGAATGGAGGGAAATAATTACTATCTGTTTCTTAAATATCTGAATATTGTTGATTCACAATTCAGAGAATATACATAGTGTAAAGGGTTAGAAAACAAGATTTTTTTCTGTTATTGAAGTAACATTGTTAGCATGCAGATTGATGAGTACCCTAGAATCCCTAAACCTGCACACTCTAATGCGGTTCTGCCATCCACCACAGAAAGACAAAGCATACTATTAGTGTAAAAGAACTTTAATAGAACTAGTGTATCTAGAGAGAGAAAAGAAGAAAGGATTATGATTTCCCAATAAAACACCCAAAGTTACCCATCCCCTCCTGGGTAAATGCCCAGCCAAACAAGGTTGGCCCAAAGTTGGGCCACTGAGGCCTGGAAGCTTGTCGCAAATCTAAGACACCTTCTGGTGGGGAACCACAGGAAAGGGGCAGAAGGGGCCAGACCAATCTGACTTTCCTATCACTGGGAAAGAAGCTATCACCAATACATACTTTAGATGAAATATAATTTTCACTACTAGCAAACCCTTTAGACTTATAATACTCTAGGTTAACGATATAGAATCCATTCCAAAGAGGCCACAGGCATGAGGAATTCAAGGAGATCATGGAAAGAACGCGGAAAGGACCTTAGCCCTTTAATTTTGCTGGTCAAAACTGCTAAAATAGAGCCTCCACTAGTTTCTTGGGGAGCAGCATACAGGCCCAGTCCCTGATACTGACTCCTTTATGCTGAATTGCATAAGCATTAAAAAATTACTTAAAACGTGCAGGATTAGAGTTTCCATTATTTCTATTTCTCTGAGAACTCACGAATCCAGAATCCAGTAACAATCATAATAATAGTCTCTTTAGTCATTATATTATTCTGTAACTTTTGTTTAGGTTCATGATAAAAATTACAGTTATAAAATAGTAAGTCATGGGGAGTAATGTACAGCATGGTGACTATAGTTAATAAGACTATATTGCATATTTGAAAGTTGCTAAGACAGCAAATTTTAGCTTTCATCACATAAAAAATTTCTTTTCTTTTATATACTTTTACATCATTTTTCATTTTTATCTTGGTTATAGTCCCCATACACTTCCCACCACCACATAAAAAAATTTTAACTATGTATGCTAACTACAATTATTGTGTTGATCACTTTGCAATGAGTACGGACATGGAATCATTATGTCATATACCTGAAACTAATATAATGTTATATTTCAATTATACCTCAATGAAATAAATAAATAACATATGAAAAGGAACTCCTAAAAACGTTGTGGGGAAAATATAGGTAAGAGTTATATGCATTCTGTTGATAACCACCAGATGGTATATTACAATGAAAGCAAATGTCAGGCTTAATTCTAACACACTTAACAACATTAACAATCAGGCAAAAAACTTGTACAATCTGTTCTTCTATGTTCTTTGAAGTCCTCACAGTCTCTTTCCTTAGAATCTTAAATCACAATTTGCATGAAAGTTACAGTTAGACATGAATGTGTCAGTGTTTTGATGGCAGGCTCAGCAAGAATTCCTACTGCAACATACAAAAGATTCCCATATGAAGTTAAAAGGCTGGAGGTAGATGGTTGACATTGGGTTGTAGGCTCCTGTACAGCTTTCTAGCTGACAACACAAATTAAACTGTTCTAATTTCATCAATGAAAACTTATTTCTTATGCTAATTAAAAAGCTTTATGTTGGGCATTTAGATAGAAATACTTGTAAAACTTGGAGCATATTCTTGGACTGATTACTATCCACCAGAGTATTTTATTCTTGAATAAAAGTACATCAAATGTTAACTGCTGTACTTGGGTTATACATTAATGTTAATTCACATCCATGTTCATTGCATTGTTTATACGAAGTGTTTTAAAGTAAATTACAGACAAAATAAAGCAAGCCAAATGTCTTCCTTTCTGCAAATAATTATATTTCCTTTTGAAGTATGATATTTACTGGTTTTGGTTGTTCACTTATTCATGAATGTGTTCATTTACTTATTCATGAATTCATTCAATATTTAACACATATTTATTGAGTAGTTATTATGTACTAGATATTGTGCTATGTGTTAAAGACACAAATAGAGATCAGACATAGTACTTGCCATCAAGCTGATGTGCTTAAGTTCTGTGAAAAAAGTCAGGGAATGTTTCACAGAAAAGTTGACCTTTACTGTAGTTCTTTGAGGAAAAGGACAGTTTATAGGTGGACACAGTGAGGAAAGGCATTCCAGGAATAGGAAATTGGGTGTGCAAAGGGACATTAAACCAAAAACTTGTGGCAAATTCAAAGAGTTATGAATAGTTTGATGTGGTTGGAACGTATGCTTCATGAAAGAAGGTTAGAAAAATTAATTGAGGGGAAATTGTGATGTGCCTTTTTGTGCCATTTAAAATCATTTAGAGGGCCTCTCTGGTGGCCTAGGGGTTAAGTCTCAGTGCTATCACACCTACGGCCTCAGTTTGATCCCTGACTAGGGAGCTAACCCACATATGGCACAGCAGACCTCTCCTGTCTCACCCGCTGCTCCCCCTTATCAGTTTATTTCAGTAAATCCACCTGTTCTGCTCCATACTCTGTCTCAGTGAATCCACTTACTCCCTGCACCTCTAATGTACACCTCAGTTCTTCTACTCAAAAATAAAAAATTATTTAGAAATGATGCTTAACTCAACAAAGTGCTTTTGCTAACTTGCTTGTTGATAAAAATCAACTGGTAGTTGTAAACAATACAGATTCCTATGTTCTGCCCATGGAAATTAAGCCTAAGTTTAGAGTGAGTCTTTTATAAGTGTTCCTTTTAACAGGTTCCCCCTCACATGGGGAGATACATAAGATGGCATGCTTGGGAAATAATATTTTGTGCCAAGTTTATCCCATTTTTGTTTGATATATTGAGTTTCTACAAGATATCTTGGTTGAAAAGCCAGCGAGAGTCTGCTGATTTTTATTTTATTTTTGTAAATCACTGTTTTAGGTAACAGAAGAGGAATGCAACAGCCAAATTCATGTTTTGGAAATATAATTGGCAATTAGGTGAAGTATATATTGAATATGAAAGAATTGAGGTGAAGAGACAGGAGAGATGTACAATAGAGCAGATAAAACTAAAGGAGGACTCAATTCAAATCTCAGCAATCAGTTAAGATAAGGGAGTAGATTTAGTCTGCAGTTAGAAGGTAGAAGTTACATGATTAGTTTTGATTACAAGTGAGATGTGTGAGAGGAGATTCTGAGATGACTGGTGTTGAGTTTTGGCTACTAGGTAGATGGTGAATTCACTAGTTATGAAAAGAAAAATGGGGTAAAGTGGCAAGTTTGGTATAAAAGTTCAATTTGAGGTGACTCCATAAACACATTTAGAGTTTCCCATAGATAATTAAAAATAAAGGTCTGGCACCCAACATGGAGGAACTGAAAATACAAATTTATGCATCAGTTATTTTTAGACCAAAGCCTCTTAATCCAGGTTTAGGAGTATACGAAACTTCTGTTAGAATACATGTGCAAAACACTGCATATGTACGTACTTCTCTGGGGAGATGGACATTGATTTCATCTGATTTTTAAAAAGTTTCTCACCCTCTAACAGATAATAGTTGATCTAGGTAGTAGTTCAAAGTAAATTTGCATGAAGCCAGTATCTTTGAACATAGAACACATTTGTGTTATTTTGTCCTTACTTAGGAGTTTGAGAGCTCATTTGGATTTTTCCCAAGAATGTGATACCCATTTATAATGTTATACAAATGAGAAATGTAGGTTTCAAATTGTGTGCAGACCAAGTGTGGCTCTGGTCAGTCCCCTGGCAGGGGGGTGGGCGGGCACTCCAGTAAGGACATTGGATGAGTCCCTGGGTGGGGAAAACATAGCGGTGTTGGGAACTGGAAAAGGCACATTTTTACTGCAATACCTCAAGATTCTTATTTAGTCCCTTTGAGGTAGAAACCAGAAGTCTTTATTTTAACTAATGTCTTAAATGATTATGATGCAAGTGAATCACAAAACACAATTTGAGAAATGATAAGTAAAAGACTAAACACAAAAGAAATAAGAACTCATTAGAAACAATGAATGAGAATATTTTGCTTATTTATATTCATATTGTGCCTTGTACATTCTTTGGAAAATCAATGGAAATGCTATAATAAATGACTTACATTTACTAGTCTAGCAATCCTTAAAAAGAAAAAGTAATACGGATACTGATACTGATGTTGCAGAATTAATTCTGAAGATCATTCTTTGATACTAAATAATTAAATTTCTAAGTAATCTCTGTCAGAGCAAATAAGTTGTTGAAGAGTCTGTTAGAATTTAAATGACTACTTTCTTACATTGAAAATGTTAACAACAACAACAAAACAATCGTCTGCTTTACTGATAAAAGTACCATATAAATCTGCTTCTGAGTAGGTCTGAATTTCTTAAACTAAAATCAAATTTAAACAATGCCTCTTCACAAGAATTTTTCAACTTTGATGCACATTGCTGTTAACCAAACAAAGACTATGTTATTCCTACTTTATTAATAAAAGCAGCTACACTATAAGGAGATATCAAAAAATATTACTGATTCAATTTGGTCTAGCACCTCTTGATGCTCATGGAAAGCATGAGAAATACGGAACATTAATTGTTATCTACACAATGACTTATTTCTATTGTGCCTTAAGTTCCAACTGCATCACATAGAAAAATAACAAGAACAAAAAAAAGTGGGCCTAAAATAATTTTGCAATCTGAGTAATGGTATTATCTGATATGTTGCAAGTAGATTTAGAAATCGTGAATGATAAAGACTTAGTCCATTATTTCCCCCTTTTCAGCCTTTAAAGCATGATTTTTTCTTTTGTTTTATGTGTGTCAATTTGATATATATTAACATTTGTTGGGATTATCTCTAAATTACATCTTGTGACTAGTAATTTACATTTGAAGCTCTTAAATAGAACTTTACAAAAAATACCATTTTGAATTAAGACAACGCATTAATGGTTAAGCTGCTGAGCCAAAGCCTAGCCTCCAAAACAACAGGATCAATCACCAGGATTGCAAGAGCTGCCTGTGGACAAGTGCAGCCTGCCACCAGCCCCTGTGCTCTGCATTCCCAACCATCCCTCCCCCTGGAGGGAAGAGATGATAAGGCACACAGACTTCAGTGCTGATGCCTTCCCTTCTTGGGGATTTCTGGTGAGCACCTCAGGAGTCCTCTTAGTTTATTTTTTTTAAGATTTATTTATTTATACAGGCACTGGGTACAGTCAGAGGTGTGGGAGGGTGAGAGAATTCACCAGAGCCAGAGCGGAGAGTACAACAGGCAGAGTGACGAAGTACACTGCTGAGGGGAGCAGCAGGCAGCAGGAGAGGTCTGTGCGCCATGTGGGACCCTCACCCAGAGGCCGGGGATCGTACCCGGCGCTGCAGAGGCTGCAGGCAGCTTCACAACCCATCACTCAACCGCTGCGCCACCAGGGTGGCCCTTTCTTAGTTTATTTTTAAAAATAGCCTATACTACATGAAATATTTCCTTTGAAAGGTAACTTTGAGTCTAGTGAAAAAAATATTTTTTTTTTTAAAGTTTCATTTATTTTTGAATACAAGAACTGGGGTGTAGACCAGAGATGGGTGCTGGAGGGGACAGTGAGAAGATTCACCACAGACAGAGTCAGAGTCAGGAGCAGAACAGGCAGATCTACTGAAATACACTGCTGAGGGGAGCAGCTGGTGAGACAGGAGAGGTCTGCTGCTCCACTGTGTTAGTTCCCTGGCTGGAGGGGAATTGTACTCGTGCTGCAGTGGCTGGTGATAGCTTGATAGCTGTGTCTTTAACCCCTGTGCCACCAGGGCATCCCCAAGAGAAAAAATATTTTCAATGGAATAATTATTTTCATGTATTTGGCTTCACTTTCCATAATTGATAGTGTCACTGATAGAGTCTATGTCTTTGCTAAGACATTGCTCAGATAATTTCTCAATTAGCAGGAGTGGTTAAGAATTTCAATTCTGACCTAATAAGTAATCATTGTTCTTTTAGACTGCATGATATTCACAAAATAAATATTGATTCAGATTATTTAACTAGTTTCTAGTTGTACCACTTCTGAATGCATGTTGCCCCCCAGCTTCAATGCTAGAACAGAACATGGTGCTTACATTAGGAGTCTACTTATTTTCAAAATATCCTTGAATATGAAATAATCTGTGGTAAAACAGATTTAGGAAGTAGATGTCTGAGATTAAAAATGGCAAAGCATTTTCCTTTTCTTAAAACATATGCATATCTTACTAAAAGGTATTGTTGAAAATCATCGAAGCAAAGAGGAGAACAACCCATAATACTTGGGCACATGAATCTTATTTTTACCATGTCAGAAAAAAATAAATGAGTTCTATTTTAAGAATGCCTTAGGACTTACCTAAATATCTCATTCATAACTATACACATAGCAGGTAGTTTTCAGTAACTAAATGAAAAACAATTAAATGAATTTGGATTGGCCCTATAACACTAGTCATTATTGTGAGCCAAAGGGAAAATATCCTAGACATATAGTAAAAAATATACATATTGTACTTATGTATTTTGTTTTTTATTTCAAGAGTTAGTAGAAACCTGGCTTAAATGAAGAAGAGGTTTCATGTACAGGGAAAGTAGAAGATATGGCTAGAAATGCAATGTCCCAGATTGTGTGTGGACATTGAGTAACATGTTGAAAATGTTATATTTCATCTGATAGGCACTGAGGAGGTCTGCTTAGTTGAATTAAATGAAACACTTTCTTATTCATAAAATAATGGGTATGAATCCAATAAGCAGATGAATAAATCAATTAATTTTGACACATACTGCTTCTCCATTTGCACCATTAGCATTATATAAATATGGACACATTCAAGGATAATTGTTGTCCCTGAAAATAGTGACAGTTTGGTAAAGAGGCTTCCATCTGTTTTATACTGTATATAGCTCAATCCACCCAAAGCCAGTGATAGTTACTGGAGTGATCAAAGATACTGTTCTTTCAGGAGTTATATTCAAATTTTAAAACTATTGTGATTTTTCAAATGAACTAAAGCAGTTTCTAAACATTCATAGGCATTTATATACATACATCCATACATATGCGCAAACATACATGCATATATGCTTTTGGAAAATCAGGAAACATAGGATGCCAAAGATTTTAGGAATACATGATATTGACAATCAGCTTTTGAAAGAGCAGAGAATCAAGGGAGAAACTTAAGCAATATATAGTGCTGCAAATAGAATTAAAAAAGTGTAACTATTATTATGGCTCATGATAGTTTTTAAAAAGGATGCTGAGAAATCAAGTGACAGACAAGAGTTCTATATATGAACTGGTCACCACTGATAATATGTGATTCTATGGAAAGACAGGAATGTAGAGAGCATGTGACATATGCATGTGCACATGGTGACTTTTAATGTGCAATTTCTAGAATCAAGTTGGAAAGGATCATGTTTTACTCTACTATAGTCACTCATCACTGACACTTGTTCAGAAATTACATGGTAAATGTGATGGACTGTTGGCCACAAAATAGAAAATCCTATTCTACATAATAGAAAATCCTATTTGACCAAAAGGATACCAGATAGATACATTCACAGTGCATCATAATTACAAAAGATTCAATGCGAACCTTAAATATCAGGATGAAGCACTTGGTGTTTTCAGGCATCAAGACTTATGATTCTTATGATTTAAGATTACTGATGACATTAGGGGTGAGGACATGTTCTTATTTCTTTCTTATGTTTGATCTTCTTGGTTGAAAGACTGAAATTCTGATCAATGAAATTTACCACATAATATTTCGTACAACAGAAATTTAGGAAAACAAATTAGCAAAAGATCCACTGTTGGGAGAAAAAAAGCCACAAAAAAGTTACTCTACTGTTGTCACAGTACAGTAACTTTTTGTGGTAACTTCGCAATTACCACAGAGACAATAACTGGCTGAGTTCAATTATAACTGCAAGCAAACTAATAATAATAATTATCAACAAAATGGCCACACAATAGATATGTCACTTTGTTTTCTTTCTTTCCCCTCAATAACCAATACATTACCAAATCTCATCCATTTTGTCTATATATTGAAAAACATTTTAAATATATATTTTTTAAATTCATTCACTTTTCTTAGTCCACCAGGAGCCAATCCACTGTTATTTCTTGCTTCAACTATTATAAAAGCCTCCTGATATTTTCCCACTTCCCCTTTTGCTCATTTTCAAGCAGTTCTCCTCAGCCAGAATAATCTTTAATACATGTCAATCTTAACATATACACACCCTGTTTAAACACTTCTGTTGTGGGCCTCCCCCAGTGGCGCAGCGGTTGAGTGCTTGGCTGCAAAGCTGCCTGCAGCCTCTGCAGCGCTGGTGCCAACGGCGAGGGTCCCACATGGTGCGCAGACCCCTCCTGCCTTGCCGGCTACTCCCCTCGGCAGTGTGTTTCGTTAGTCTGCCTGTTCTGCTCCCCGCTCTGGCTCTGGTGAAATTTTCTCACCCTCCTGCTCTTCTGACTGTAACCAGTGCTTGTCTAAATAATAAATAAATAAATAAATCTTAAAAAAAATAAAATAAATACTTCTGTTGTTTCCTACCACACATACTGAGGAAAGAGAACTGTGGTTCTAGGGCTGGGCCACTTGGATCTGAATCTTGCTTGTATACTTACTAGTAGCCATGGGCAAATGTGTGTTCTTTACACTTTCATTTTCAAAATAAGAATTTGATAGTATCTACTGCACAAGTTTTCCTAAAGATTCAATGAGATAATACAAAAAAGCACTTTCAATCATTTCTGACAATCTTATCATCTTATTACTCAAAATACTGCAATAACCACCATGGCATATAACATCTTATAACTAGACAGTTGTCCATCTCTCTAACCCCATCTTGATCTTCTTTTCCCTTCACTATACTACAATTTCCCTGGCCTTTCTATTGTTTTTTCCCAAACTCATGTAACACATTCCTGCTTTATGCACATGCTCCTTCATCTACCTATTGTCCTCTCTGCATTTAACCTGGTTGGCTCTTAATTATTTTTCTGCTTTTAGTTTAATAGCTATTTCCGACAGGGCTACAGGCCAGAGGTGTGGGGGGTGAGATGATTCACCAGAAAGAGTAGGGAGCAGAATAGGCAGATCTACCGAAATACACTGCTGAGGGGAGCAGTGGGCGAGGCAGGAGAGGTCTGCTGCACCATGTGGGTTGCTCCCTGCACCCCCAGGAAGGCCCACATTGTTGTTGTCCCCATAGTTCTCTCCCACTACCATAGCACCCGTGATCCATCACCACAGTCCCTTGTGCTCTTCCCTCCCCCATTTTGACCCATCTCCCTCCCCTTCCCCTGCTCAGATCTATGGTCAATTTGCAAGTTTTGTCTTTTCATAGAACTTCAAAAATTACCTGGTACAAAGTATAGTCTCAATAAATGTTTGCTGAAATGGAAAAAAAATACTTAAAAGAAATGACAATATCACTGTGATATAAACTTACAGGAAGATAGATTAGAATGGGAAGGATGGGGAAAGGGTAGAGGTATAACATCTCACGTTGAGAACAAAACGTGAATGAGCAAAAGCATAGGAAGGAGGATAGGGGATATTCTAAAATATACAGCAGTTAACTGGTTTAACTGGAACAAGTGGAATAGTAAGAACAAGTAAGACAGGAAAATCGGCTTGAGGCCAGATCAAGGCATCATTCCTCTTAGTACATATAAGCATCACATTGAATGTGTATTATCTTCAGACACACACAACGTGCTATACAGCATGTGATTGCAGAATAGAATAACTGTGAATACTTTCAACACTAAATGGTCAATCACAATTTTTTATTATCATTACAATTAGTTTTAGATTTTATTCTACTTGCTCATTTATCTATTTAAGCTATTATTTATTAGCTTTTGAATAGCTATTGTGAGTAAATGCACTTTTGAAAATTTCACAGTAAATTTCATCATCAAAAGCATCTAAAATAGAAAACAGGACAATGTAATGCTTTGTAAATCCCCATGGTTATAAGTGGACGGTGAAATTTTTCATAGCAGATTTATATGAAAATGTTTTCTGGTTCCTGCTGCCAGGGTTAACTCTTTGGAGATGAGAGGAGTCTGAATGATTCTACTTTAGGGATTCTATTTTGAAGGCAAGCATGGGCACTCCTTAGCAATTTTATGTGGAAGAATGTTATCTTTCATTAAAACGATGTAGAAAAAGTGATTTTGCTGACATTTTTAGGTGCATGATGCTTATTCTCTATCTCAGGGACAAAATATATTAAATAGTCCTCCTGCTAGTAGATAATTATTAGTAGTCCAGCCACCTGCTCCCAGGTAAGACAGCACTGAACTACAGTTGCCTGTTACAAAACACAATGGATACTTGAAATATGCACTAGAAATAATGACAAAGATTAATCTTAATGTTTCTGGAAAAACAGAACGTGGCTCTTGTTTTAGATATACATTTTATTTATTTTTTAAAGATTTATTTATTTATGCATACAAGAGCTGGGGCACAGGCCAGAAGTGTGTGTGGGGGTGAGAGGATTCACCAGAGACAGAGCAGGGAACAGAACAGGCGGACTGACTGAAATACACTGCTGAGGGGAGCAGCGGGCAAGGCAGGAATGGTCTGCAGCGCCATGTGGATAGCTCCCTGGCTGGCCAGGGATCAAACTCTTGCTGGAGAGGCTGCGGACAGCGGACAGCTTCATAGTCTGTGTCTTAACCCCTTGGGCCACCAGGGAAGCCCTGCTGTTTGTATTTTGGAAGTACAGGAACCCCCTCTTCCAGTGCTGTTACCATAGCTCTCCCACCACCAGAGCACCTTTAGTCCCTCATCATAGAGCATTGTGCTCCCTCCCTAATCGGTCCTTCTCCCTCCTCCTCTGAATGTTTCAGTGAGGTAGAATTTTTTATTGTGAACCTTTTCTGATTTCATTTGGTATGCCATCTTTCACAGACATTATATTACTGTGTCACTGATTCCTCTGCAAAAACTTAGTCCAAATATTGCTAAAAAGTAGAAATTTTTATGAATCTTTAGGAGAAATTTTCCCTTTAACTTTTTTAACTTTAAGAGTTATGTATAGCTTAAAAAAACAACTCAAGTAATCCTTCAGAGTTCATGGCATGGTATTTATTGAATCCTTTTGCTAAAAATTCTTAAAATCCATTTTATTCCTCACTGTCAATTATATCACTAACTTTACAGCATTTAATTATCTCATTCAAATATTCCCTGGTTGGTCTACAATTGAAATTTTCTTTTCTGGTGGTGAGGATAATAAGTGTTGTTTACATGCCTTGAAGTTTCGTAGATAGTCTTATCTGATTATAAAATGAAAAATGCTTTTGTTTCTTATGTGATCTTAATGGAAACATTTTGAAAATTGGAAAAGATATAATTAAAATCGATCATTTTACATATAATTGGATTCAAAGGACACTAGAAAAGCTTATTGGTAATATAACGTCATGAAATTCCCCCAACTGCTAAGGAAACACTTTGTATCCTTAGAGCTAAAGTGATTTGCTGCATAGTTGGGAAGCAATATCTTGTTTGGTTTGGTTTATACCAAAATCCTGTTATTCAAATCTGAATTGATCCCATTAGATAAGTCATACAGCAATTTACTGTATGACTGTTCCCCTGCTAACCAGAGGAACAGGAACAGAATTAATACCTTATACAGAGACCACTTATTTAAGAGTATACACATCCATTGCTCTTTGGGATATAGAGCAATAATTTAAGTAGTTTATGAAAAAGAACTTGTGGGAATGAACAATTTTTAAAAAGATAAGAGAAGGTAGAAATCTCAAATGATAATGGATTTCAAAAAATTAAATTTTCATCAGGTGCTTAGAAATGTTTATTCTTTTTCCTATGTCTAAGGTAGTTAGACAGCTGCCTATTAGACATTGAACGGAGATAAAATAAGTTGGGGATGGAAATAGTTGGAGATAATTTGAAAGCTCTGGATGACATTTAAATCAGCAGGCCCTAATGATTGGAAAGTAAGGATTCTAAAGGCAATGGGGCCTCCCTGGTGGCCTAGGGGTTAAGTCTCAGCACTATCACCACTAGGGCGGTCAGTTGGATCCAGACCAGGGAGCTGACCCACATGGCACAGCTGACCTCTCTTGTCTTGCCTACTGCTCCCCTTAGCAGTGTATTTCAGTAAATCCACCTATTCTGCTCCCCACTCTGTCTCTGGTGAATCCTCTCACCCCCCCACACCTCTGGCCTACACCCTAGTTCTATGCAGAAATATAAAAATAAATAAAGGCAATGGTGCATGTTATTACAAAGCTCTTCACTGCTATTTTCAGGAAGTTGCTCAGAAAAGGAGAAGTGGCAGAGTCTGAAATAGAGTTCAGTGCCCAATTTTGCTAAAAGAATGATCTTAGAAAATTGTAGACCTGTTAGCTTAACTTCAGTACCTGGGATGATAGTGGAAAAAGTCATTATACTATCAATTTGAAAATGCCTTCAGGGGCACAAAATGCTGAATAATGAGCAACATGGCTTCACAAAGAACAAATAACATTAGGCACATTTTATTTTCCTCTGCACCAGAAAGATGTCATTTATTGAAAGGGAGGAAAGAATCTTCATATACCTGCAAACATTTTAATGCTTCCATATTACCAAGTCTTAACCTTTCCCACATTTTCTAATGCTAGTCTTTAGAGTACTTAGTTATGGTGGTATTTCAGACTCTGGGAAGATGTTGTTGCCCTCCAAAACAAGCTATTAACAATTAGTACTTTATTTCTTTGGAGTTTTGATGCTAATAACAAGCTGTGTGAAAGTTAATAAACATTTCTGAGTTTGTTTTAGGCCTCTAAAAGTTGAAGTTCTTTTCCAGTCCTCTGAATCTGTTACTGAAAATGACTAACAGATACAAGATAACAATTCAAGGCAATTCATTAATAAACACAAGAAATTTATTAAAGGATAAGGTCACGTGAATACTGTGATGTAACACAAATAAATGGATGAAAACATATTGGAATACTGTTTGAGAGGAAAATGATAAATATGAGATGAATAATAATGACTAATATGACATAGTGTACACTATGTGCTAACCATTAGTCAGAATTTTTATATATAAGTTAAAAAGACCCAGAACTAGAAAAGAATGTACTTAAAAGTAAGGAATGTACAGCCTAATATTTTAGAATATAGTGATGGGACATAATGACAGAAGTAAGTGAAATCTAAACCCTAATAAGTAAACTCCTATCTGTATGTAACATTGACCAAATCCTTACAATGGAACATGGAACCACATTGAGCTTAGGATTTTGATTTTTAGAAAAGAATGTAGGTGTTCTATATTTTGGAAGAGTTCAAATAAAAAATATTAAATAAATCTAAAAGACTGAAAAATCCAAACTACCTTTTTCTAAGGGTAGATGTGTGCGTGGAGGTGGGGGTTTGTATGGGTTTGTGGCAGGGGGTAGGTATATACTTGCTTTAAAAAATAACCTAGAGCTGACTAAGTAAAAGAGGGAATATGCTGACCAATTAATTCACTTAATCAATGCAGTAAATATTTATTTCCTACCCATGCCCCTTGCTATTATGGTGGGAAAAACACTATGGCATTATTCTGATTGCAAGGAATTTGCATTTTCACTAGAAGACAATATTAATTTAGTAACTGTAAACAAAGCAAAGTTATATAATATGCATTATGATCCAATCTCAAAATGAATAGCTTCAACAATAAATGGGATAGAACACTGTCTAGAGAAGGGAGAGATAAAAATAGACTAGGTTACACATATTTTTCTCAAAGTCTGGATTTTCCCTATTCTTCCTGTTCCCTTCACTTGCTTTATTGGAACCTCTGCATGGTCCTTTCTGAACTATGCCCTTCCCAGTTGCTACAAGAATGCAATTGTACAACTGGATTTTAATGGGATATGTTTGTGTTTCTCATTTATTCTGCTGAAGTTATATTATTTGTAGGGATCTCATTCTAGGGAGGCTTCCATGAATTTTGCTCATCATAGTACCAAAGAGGTTCACAACAAGCCTCTCTGAGATGTGCCACATTGCCCTGTGGATTATTTTGAGCTGAAGGTAAACAAGACCCAGTGGAAATTTAGAAAAGCTTTCACCTCCCCCTTAATTACCTAAAAGAATTTAGACAGGGGGCCTGGCCCCAAAGGAAAGCTATTGATAGTACGAGTGTCCACTTTTTATCTGAATTACTTTATCTGTATGGTAGAGCAAGCATCTTATTAACACCAAACATCTATTCTTATCATCATGTGAATTATACTCCTCCCCTTGGAAGGCTTATTCCTTAGCTCAGGATGGCAAAACATTTTGTCTGACTTCCTCTTGGGTCTCATATCTTTGGGGTACCCACACATGTAAACTTAAATGTGTTTTTTTTTTCTATGTTAATCTGTGCACCATAGGGGATCGACTCAGTCAAGAACCTAGAAGGGTAAAGAGAAAATTATTTTCGCCATTCTCTACTACACAAACATAATGATAGGGACAGAGATTATTCACCAAGAACCAGAAGCATATAGAGATTAGAGGCAAAACCAGAAAATACACCTTTGACTTATAACTCATGTTAAAAAGAAGAAACAACAAATCCAAAGTGTAGTCATTCATGTCAAGCTCTAATTTTGAGAATGTTGGGGTGGTCTGATTCGGACAAGTTCTTTTATGTATCAAGAAATATCAATTAGGGCCTCCCCTGGTGGCGCAGGCGGTTGAGTGCCGCGCTGCACTGTGAAGCCCCTCACTGTGAAGCTTTCCGCAGCCTCTGCAGCTGCATTTCGATCCCAGCCCGCGGGCGAGAATACCACATGGCGTGGCAGACCTTTCCTGTCTTGCCTGTTGCTCCCCTCAGCAGTGTATTTCATCAGTCTGCCTGTTCTGTTCCCCGCTCTGTCTCTGGTGAATCCTCTCACCCTCCCGCGCATCTGGCTTGTACCCCGGTTCTTGTAAAAATAAATAAATAAATCTTTAAAAAAAAAAAAGAAATACCAACTGTACTCTAATGCTTCAAGATTATTTGGAAATCATTTAAAGTTTCCTTTTGGAGAGTTAATGTTTTATTATGAATGAAAATTTTTCCTAGCCCAGACCACTTGTCTCTTCCTGGCTTTTATGATTTTTATACTTTACAATTAACAAGTCTTTTTAATAATGGAACTGAGAAAGATTTCCTTCAATGTAGTACTTTTTTGTTGCTATGTTTTTTTTTTTTTGATGGTATGCAAACTGCAAGCTATTTAACATACTCAAAGTGCTGCTAGAAAATGCTGTCATTAGCATTTTCAATATCTTAAAAAAATCCTACCCGGTCTGATGGCATATGTATAGAATGATAATGAGGAAAAAGGAACAATTTAATGAATGAATGATGCTTTGCTATTCATAGGTACCATATCTACAGTGACAAATACAGCTGGGTAAGTGGTCATGGAATAGTTTTATTCAAGCAGGCAGAAAATCTTGGTGTTGGGTTTGAGTAGCAAACTATATTTATAACTTGATTTTCTTCAGTATCGTACCAGTTTTGAAAGGTGACACTATGAGCTAAGACAGCTTTGCTAGGAAATTCCAGTTTTTATTATATTATGCAAAGTGAGTGTTTCTTTAGTGGTTATAAAGAGAAGTTTCAGATGTCACACCATTTAAAAAGACGGAAGTGGGAAAGAGTGAAAACTTTAAAGGTAAATTCAGAGTGTCATACTTAAAATATAGAAATGAAAATAGGAGGGAAAAGACTTCAATATTATCTTGCTACTGAATTTCTGTCAGATTCTCACCATACTAAAAAGCAATAAAGTCAAAATGAAGTAGAATTTAATCAATCAGGAAATATAAGAAAAATTTCTTACTGTGAACATGGAGTATATGAATACTATTGGCAAAATCTAAATGTTTTGAAGCAACAAAGTATTATCTGCGGTACTTACTTACGGAGTGTATCAGTGCTGCATTTTTTTTTCTTTTAAGTAAAGGGGCTATTTCTTCAGCTGCCATGGAATATTTTTAAGTATGAGAATGGAATAAAATAAATGACTATATGAGGGGAGGTCAGTCTCCCCCAAAAGTGTTTAATTACTTTTTCTTTTTTTTTTAAAGATTTATTTTTACTTAATTTAATTTATTTATTTATACAAGCACTGGGTACAGTCAGAAGCGCGGGAGGGCGAGAGAATTCACCAGAGCCAGAGCGGGGAGCAGAGCAGGCAGAAGGACTGAAATACACTGCTGAGGGGAGCAGCGGGCTGCAGGAGAGGTCTTTCGCGCCATGTGGGACCCTCCTCCGGTGGCTGGGGAGCAGCCGGGGATCGAACTGGCGCTGCAGAGGCTGCAGGCAGCTTCACAACCCAGCGCTCAACCGCTGAGCCACCCGGGAGGCCCCTAATTACCTTTTCTTAATGTGCCCATAATAGGTCTCTTCCAATAAGTGTCATTTTGGTATAGGAAACCAACTAAAGGTCAATAGAGTACCTAGGAGCCTGGGGAGGTTTATTACTATTACTTAACGAATGCAGATTATTTTAAGAGCATTGAAGCCCCAGAGGCTAAGAGAAGTTTTGTCCTTAAAATTAGTTGTTTTCTCAGAGAAGAAGCAATTACTGCTTCCCCTTTTATAAAGAATTTTTTTTTTCCTGGAGAATCAACTCATTTGTCATTATATAATTCTTACATTATTCCTGATAGTGTCCTTGGACTTATTTCTACTTTGATGTTAACATAGCACTACAGCCTTATTGTGATTAGTGTTTTCATGGTATATCACATTCCACCCATTTGTTCTTAGCCTATATGTATTTTTCTATTCTAAGTGATTTTCATGTAGACAGCATACAGTTCGGTTTCACCTTTTATCCACTCTAACAATCCCTAACTTCTCTAGCACTGTATTTTAAGTCTTAACTATCTGGTTGGCAGTAAATATACTAATTTTCGATGTCCTTTCTATATGTATTAGCTATTATTTGGGGTATATGTATCATGTAGCTATATGTATTAGCTTTTATTGTTTGACTATAATTATGCTTATTTAAGGAAGCTATGATTCTTTTTTATCTGCACTATTGCTATTTATTTCTTATGATTGCTCTATTATTTACAGTGTAACTTCTTTATTATGGCACATCTTCCTTCAAATAATGTTATGCCAGTTGGTATAGAGTATAAGAATTTGGAAAGACCTAATTCTTCCTCACTTGTTCTGTGCTATCATTCTATATACTTTTCGGTTGGGGTACAATTGAATAAGGTTAAAAACTAAGCCCCCACTCCTGATCCAAAAGGCAGGTTTAGGAGGCTAGAATAGATAAGGGAATGGATAATGCTGCCTTTGGGACAAGGCCATAAAATCGACCACCACCACCATAAAAACCAGCCCAGCTCCAGGAGTGCAGAAGCAGAGGCCAGAACATGTTTCTGTGTTGAGACAGGCATCCCTGCAGATAGCTGGTGCAAACTGGTGTCTAAGTTAGAAAGCTCGAGAAAACAGTATAAATGACAGCTTCAAATCCTCTTTAGGGTGCAGACTTCGCCCTCTCACCTGCTGCTTCTCTCAGCAGTGTACTTCAAGAAATCCAACTATTCTGTTCTCCACTCTGTCTCTGGTGAATTCTTTCACTCCCACACCTCAGGCATCACCCTGACCTCCCCACAGCATTTTCTTTTTTAATGCACTTTACTTTTCTATATTAAAAGTAATGCCACAATTTATTTTTATGATTTTAGTTTTGAAATGTCTATAATCTTTTAGAGTGAAGAAAAATAAGAAAAATGTTTTTTATTTTTACTGATTATTTAATCATTTTTGCAGCTCCCCATTTCAATGCATAGCTCAAAGTTCCTTTCTGGTGTTCATATTCTTTAAACTGTCTTCAGTTTTAAAGATACTTAACCTGATTGTCTTCAGTTTACTCATGAGCTCAAGGAAAATATTCTTCACCTTTGATCCTGCCTTTTTATTTCTAACATTTCCATTTGAAGCTTTTCTTATACTTTTATCTCTCTGTTGAAATTCCCCTTCTATTGATGCTTTTGGTCACCTTTCCTACTAGATTATTTTACACTTTAATTATAGTTTATCTAATATTCCTGTCTCAGAGGTCCAATAGTTATGTCTTCTCTGTATTGGTCTGTTGATTGATTTACCTTTTGTCAGTGTGATGATTTTCTTGCCTTTCTGTGTGCGTCAATATTTTTTTTTATTTAACATCTGATGTCATATGTAGAACTTTAGGAACTGAGGTAAATGGCATTTTGCTTGGAAATGGTATTGTCTTTTCCTTTTTCAGGGTTTTAATGTCAGAGATTGAAAGATGGTAGTCAGGAATTAATCTAGTTGGGTTTTGCTTCTGTTATTGTTTTCTGCGATGAACATCAGCTGCCATTGATTTTTGCTTAGGCTGGAGGTAGGTGTGGCACTGGGGATTTTTCTCTTTTAGTTCTCACCCCTAAGATTCCACCCATGTCTTCATAACTGCTTTGCTCTCTTATTACTTTTTCCTCTCCCTGCCAAGAGAATGTAATAACTTTATGCTGGATTCATGGTAGGGCCACAGGAGAGGATGTCTATTGTCCTGATTAAGCTGCTGTCTTAAGCGGGTGTTATGTGCCTTGGCATCAATGATGGGACTTTATCAGCATTGATGCCTCTAGTCTCCATAGCAGGAAGCTTAACTGCCTTTTACTAAGGTATGTTTTAACCAGGAAAGTATATCCTGCTCCTCACCCAGTTGTTGGTGGTACCTAATGGGATTGGTATAGGATCTTGGGCCCAGAATTGTTTTGTGCTGTTGGAGGCCAATTTTATCTTTTCACACTTCCCCTAGCCACAACAGAGAATGTTTCTTATTTTTTGGTTAGTAACTTAAAGCTCTACAATTAAGAAAAGTTGGAGTGATTGGATGAAAATGGCAGCATAAAGACCTCTGAAAATTATCTTTACACACAAAAAGCAGCAAAAAGAACTTATCCAGAGCTCTGGAAATCAGTCAAAGCCTTGAAGCAATCTGGGGAGTATTTACTGAAAAAAAAAACAGCTTAATCATAGTAAATGAGTGAACTAGGCAGTAAATATGATTTAAAAATTTATTAAAGACAATATTCTCATTGTAGGGTACCATTTGCTAACTCCAAAAGATAATAGATTTGTACTCTATTATTTAATCTCTAACAGGGGCATTCTATAACAAATGATTCTATGTTTAACACAAATAATTATGACATTCTGGCCTTCCAGAGAAGCAGTTGGTGTTCTGTATGTATTTTTAATGACACATGATATAAGCAGTTACCTTTTCTACCAATTTTAAGCAATTTTTATAATTCACTAGTAAAAACACTGAATTATTGAAATAGTTTCCATACAGTAAAATTCCTAGTTACTTTACTTAATTTTCTGTATACAATTTTATGTCAAGAGCAATGATTTCAATCAAAGCTTTGTAACATACCATAAATAGACTCATAGATATTTTATACTTTCTGTGTAAACCAATATTGAGAGAGAAAAGCTGTATAGACAGAAAGTTGCAAATATACTAACCCTCTGTAGTATAATAAGTATCTTTATTGTGAGAACAGAAATTCATTTAGGTGATTTTGGTGCTGTAAAATGAAAGTACCACCAAACTAATCTCTCTCTAAATGCTCTATCCTCACTTCCTCTCCCACCCTTCAATGATGTCAGGAAGGAAATCAAGTCACAACAGAATAGTCAAATGGAGAGGAAGAGGCTGCCACATATCTCAGCTGATTCCTTTTCTTATAATAATCAGTGTTTGGCATCTAAATTTAAGATTATTTTAGCAATCCTTGTAAAATTTATATGAATTTTTTAAAGTTCATGACATAGTTATAAAGAAAAGTAATCACAGGGTAAAGAAATAGGAAAGCATTTAATTTTGCAAAATAAATAACAAAACAAATGAAACATTTAGGATTGTCTTAGTTCTTAAACAAACACTGCAGTTGAAGCCACTACTTGATACATATATATGAACTATATAATAAACTACACATACACACATAATTGAATATAATTAGGTCTAAGTAAAAGTCATAAATATTTAAATTCTTTTCTCAGTTAATGGAAGCTTTAAAATGTGTGTATAGGGAAGATATTGCTTTACCATGCATATTCTAGCATAGTCCCAATTTCTACCATTGCATCTAGAGTATTCATAATTGAGGGAAAGGAATCACATACAGAAGAATAAAAAGGAAACAAACGCACACACACAAAAAAAATAGCCAGATGTGTTTGAAGAAATGCAAGTAACAAATAATATTTCATCTTTGGAAGGACTTACCTATAATTGCCAGATAAAATACAGGATTACAGGATGTATAGTAAAATTTAAAAAATAATAAGTATCTACCATGCAATGTTGGGGATATATACTAAAAAATTGTTTATTCTGAAATTTAAATTTAATTTGTCCTACTGTATTTCTATCTTACAAATCCAACAACCCTGAGGCTTCCCTGGTGGCCTAGGGGTTAAGACGCAGCACTATGAACCTATCCACAGCCACTGCAACATGAGTTCGATCCCCAGCCAGGGAGCTAACCTACATGGCACAGCTCCTATCTCGCCCTCTGCTCCCCTCAGCAGTGTGTTTCAGTAAATCTGCCTGTTCTGCTCCCTGCTCTGTCTGTGGGGAATCCTCTCACCCCTTGCACCACTGGCCTACACCCCAGCCTTCATATGCATAAATAAATAAATCTTAAAAAATAACAAAAAAACAAATCCAAACCTACTGGAAGTGTATAAATAGCTGGATCACTATACTGATATTTGTACTTGTTAAAATATTTGTCCATAATAAAAACTAATACTGTTCTCCTTCCCCATTATAGCAGAGTCTATCAGTGAGGACTTTTTATAGAAGAATTATAAGACAGACGTTTACTTAGGACAAGATTTTTCATATATTGCAGTTTCCTTCTTTACCCCCTCTTTTCAGAAAATGATAAGCTATGCAGGAAAAATGACCATATTGCCTTGTTGACTTCATGGTAAATTTTGAGGGAAATATTCTCATTTCTAAGAGAGCACAGCAATTATACAAATGGTGTCCTTGGGCTATCACATGAATTAAATACTTTGATATACAAGTTGTGGCTTTTTTGCTTCTTCCCTATGGCAATTAAACTGATTTGCAAAAAAAAATCCACTTAAAGAGTTTAATATGAGTATATTAGTCCCTGCTGAGCTACTTAAAATCTTGTGACATATTTCTATAGATCTACACTGTAGGGGACTTCTTTTAATAGTTCTTTAAAATATTGCCAAGCTGTCTTAATATTAATTTTAAGATACTTGTAGTTATTTCAATCTCTTTCAGTATTAGCTCAGAAGTAGCTTTTTAATTTCTAAACACCTTCAAAATTAATTCTATTTTTTTCTCTTAAAAATGTTGATAGTTTGGCAAGAATCTAAGGAATAAGAAGAGATTTTAGTTTATATGCTGGTCGTTCTGAAAGGTGCTGACCCGTACTTGTCAATTTATAGAAATCCTTCTTCTTGGGAGACTAGAATGTCCAGTGTCCTTCTTACAAATAAAATACTGGACATTTCAAAGTTGCAGGAATAGAGGACAGTTATTGGTCCGGAAGCCTAGAGGGAAAGTGGTAGTCAGGTTTCCATAGTGGAAGGTGGGAATTAAGACTACCTCAACTCTAGGCAGTAGGCTTCAGAGAATAAAAGCCAAAAACAAAGAAGCTATTTGGTCCAGCAGGATAAAGGACAGAGACTCCTGCAGGTTTAGGTGCCAAAGTTGTTTCTTCAAAAATAAGCTTTCCAGGGCCTCCCTGATGGCGCAAGGGGTTAGACGCAACCTATAAAGCAATCTGCAGCCACTGCAGCACGAGTTCGATCCCTGGCTAGGGAGCTACCCACATGGCACAGCATGCCTCTCCTGACTCAACTAGCTTGCTGCTCCCCTCAGCAGTATATTTCAGTCAATCTTCCTGGTCTGTTCCTCACTTTGTCTTTGGTGAATCCTCTCACTGCCCCCACACCTCTGGCCTATACCCTAGTTCTTGTATGCATAAATAAAGAAATTTTTAAAAAAAAAAAAAAAGCTTTCTACTTGAGAGAAAGGATTATTTATGAATTTATCCTTGACATATGATTAATATATCTGCACATATTCAATATAATTAATATTTGCAATTACTTAAATTATTAGCTTACAGGGATGCAAAAAAGGGAAAAAATTAGGCTTAGTAGCAATGGTAGATTGACTCTGTACATTGAGGAAGAAGACATGCTTGAAAGAAAAGAACACCATTCTACTCTTACCAGAAGTTGTCATCAAATGTTCTTGTCATATCATAAAAAATATAACACAGCATGTGAGAATTTGTTGGGCCATAGGAATCGGCCCATATTGAAGCTTCTTGATGTAGTACATGGTAATGATGCGGCTGATTGAAATGATGTGAGGACTGCCATCTTTGAACAAGCAGCAGAAAAATATATGTAGTACAACTTCATCCTTGGAGGGATGCTCTTTTGTGCTAAAAATAAATGATTCAGAAACTCCTACCACTGGTTGGGGGTGTGCTTACTATTTGATACTTAAAGAAAGCAGATCATTTCAATTTCTACACAGAATAGGCTCTAGAGTTTTACAACAATTTTCAATTAGTAGAAGATAGTTTAAAGTATAAACCCTTTTCTTGAACAAAATAAATACCACTGTTTAATATTTTTTAAAAAAGGTTTATATATATAAACTTTGATCATTCAATCCATTTTTTTCTCCAAAGTATATAGCATACCGCAGTACTCAATCAATATTTATTAAATGAAGTGATTTATTGTCAATTTGTAGAAATCAGGAAACTATGAATTAAAAAACTTGCCTAAGTTCATTTTAATAAGTGGTGCAATGGAGTCATATTTGACCTCAAAATATTCCAGATTTTTTTCCAAAACAGTTCACTATGCAATTACCTTTCTATTATATGGTAACTAGGTAGCAAATAATAACTGTTGTATTATCTTCATATTATAAAATCCATTTCATTTAAACTATTTTGTATATCTCAAAGTTATCACATTTGCTTTGAATATCATCATTATCTCTTCATTATAATTATTTCTTAGACAACTTAATCAGATAACATATGATATATTGATATCATAATTTACAGTTCAGGAGACAGATCAAATGAGTCATTATAAATTTTTGTCTTTGAAAGCACTTTTATTGATAACCAGAATAAGTTTATGAGTTTATGGTGGGAGTCAATGCTTATTTACCTCCTCATCCCCTGTACACAAGGAAAAATAACCAAATGCATAATTATTATTATTATTTGTTTATTATTTACTACATCATATATTTTTGTTTCACTTGAAGTATTTTTTAATGTTATATAAATAAAGGTTAAACAACTACACTAAATACTGTTGTTTTCAGCAACACAATGAGATTCAACAAAGAGCCAGTAACCAATCTTCAAGTATTTGCCAGATACTGACTCCACCTAACTTTGTATCTCCCAGCATTTTAATTTCATAGCAATTTAAAAGTAGTAGATACTAGTATCCCTATTTTATAGAGTAGGAGATTCAGACTCAGAAATATTATGTGATTCACTCAAGGTCAAACAAATAAATTGCAGACAAATTAGAATGTAGTAAAAATCCTTTGACACATGAAGAAATATTTTCTTAAAATAGCAACTACTCAGATCAGAAACTGAGTTCAGGTTCACAAGTCAACTAAGGAAAAAAAATGATAAAGTGGCTTTGTTACCTTAATATTATTTGCTAGATTTTTGACTCAGTTAATTTCACTGTAAAATTTTATCTAATAAAGGGCTCAAGGTTTTTTTTTACTCCTTAATTTGTTCTTCTTACTAATTGTGCATTGCTTTTGTTTACTAATTTTGTTTTGTTTTCTAAGTCCAAGGTGACTTGACTGTGAGGTAGCTTACATGTTTTTATACTTAGCAACTAGAAAAAAAAAAACATGTGTACAAGATCTAAATATATAAATAGCATCATTGCCCCATATTTTAAAAGTATAACAGAGAAAATATACTGAACTATCATATGCAAATTAAAACTGACCTATAATTTTAATATGGTAAAATTATACAAGACCATATTTTGGCACAGATTGCTAAAAAGGCTTTTCTCTTGATGACAGGATTCAGAACTCCCAATGAAAATCTGTTCAGTTTTTACTTAGACCTAAGAGTCATCCTGGAAGGCAGAAAAATGCTTTAATTGGCCATTTTAATAAGATTTTTTTTCCATCAAGATGTTTGCAAACACTTCATTGACTTAAAAGATACTTTAAAAAATTATAGCGGTAGGAAATAAAGTGATTACATTGAATTGAGAAATGTTTGAGCTTTCAGATATGTATAGGTTATCCAATCATTTCGATGATAAGAAATTGGGGATAGATACAGCTCTGATACTTCATCTACAACCTTGACCAAGTTAGTTCTACTCAATAAACCTCAGTTTTGTCTGAAAAATAGTAGATTATTTTAGAAATTTACATTGCAAGGCAAGAGGACTAGGGATTATATATGGAGCTTAGCACTGTGCTTCACCCATTGTAGTAAGAAGTCTGTAAATTATAGGTACTCCTATTAGTGTAAACACAAGGTGTCTACAAACTCTTTTAGTTCCATTGTATATGTGTGTGTTTTGTCAAAGGCCTTGCATAAAGTTTTAAAAAGATATGATTTATTTTTATATAAAAATTGAAATAAATCATATAAAAATTTATATATCTAAATTACCTTACAATTTCGAGCATCTGAAAATAGTTACCACATTCCCACATTGCAACAATTGGATGGAGCCACATAACTGCCATCTCATTAGATATACTCTTAGGTCCATCACTTATGGTGATATTAAATTTGACCTAGCATACTCATTTAAATGATTTTCCTGGCCACTGTGAGACTGAGTTTACTACCATGGACTTAGAACACATTCTTTTTAATTTCCTAGTCTTGCATCTTTTCCATTGAATTCTTTATGTATTTTACCTGGTCAAGTCACCCTGGTATGATAAGTTTTATGTCTTAAAATGATTTCAAATTTCAAGAACTGCTATCTCTTTGAAGAAGTATTTCTTCTATGGATTTCTGGTCATAATGAGACTTTCTGACTTAACTAGTTTAGAATCCATAAAAATGTGTTTCAGAAAAGTTATGTGTGATCAAATCCTCCCTTTATTACTGATGAAGGTATAATTTTTTTAAAGATTTATTTATTTATTTACTTACTTATACAAGAACTGGGGTACAGGCCAGATGCGAGGGAGGGTGAGAGGATTCACCAGAGACAGAGTGGGGAACAGAACAGGCAGATTGACAAAATACACTGCTGAGAGGAGCAGCAGGCACAACAGGAGAGGTCTGCCACACCATGTGGGACCCTTGCCGGCCGGCCGGGATCGAACCGGCACTGCAGAGGCTGCGGACATCTCATAGCGCTGAGCTCAACTGCCTGCGCCAGCAGGGGAGGCCCTGTTGAAAGTATAATTTGCAATACCTACTAAGATGATCTTAAATTGTGAACTGTGTTTTATAAATATTTCTGAGCACCTGACTTAGAAATATTGGAAGAGAAATTGAACCCAAAATAAGTGATTTAGGGCCTCCCTCGTGGCCCAAGGAGTTAAGTCTCAGCACTGTGAAGCTATTCACAGCCACAGCAGCATGAGTTCGATCCCCAGCCAGCCAGAGAGCCACCCACATGGCACAGCAGACCTCTCCTGTCTTGACTGCTGATCCTCTCAGCAGTGTATTACAGTCAATCCACCTGTTCTGTTCACCACTCTGTCTCTTGTGAATCCTCTCATCCCCCACACCTCTGGCCTGTACCTCAGTTCTTGTATGCATAAATAAATAAATCTTAAAAAAAATAACAGATTTTAGGCAAAGTGCTCTATGCACACAATTTTGTACCTATCTTATTAAAATTTTATGGTCATTTAATGAATTTTAGGATTGAGAATTATTTGGTGTTACAACTGATAAATTCACATTCACAGAGATTATTTGTCTTCATTTGAAAATAGGTGAAAGCAATGACATTCTCAAAATAGTCTATTCAGTCTATTCTCAGAATAGTCTTCTTAACACTGAGGTTTGTATATGACACATATCTTCCCGGTGATTAGTTATTTTTTTTTCTTTTTTTTGCCCAGGAGTTCAAATCAACCACCTGATTATGATTAAAAATATTTCATCATGTCAATTTATATTATACAACAAATACATCCAAATAACACCGCCAAAGATTTGTAGATAACTACATATCACAGACTGAAGGCCATGCCTGTTGATAGAGGGAAAGAAATGGAAGAAAACCAGCACCAATTAGCCTTTACTGAAAATGCCAATCACTGTTCTAGATGCTTCATAGACATACAGTCATTCAACCCACTGAATAACCCAGTGGAACAGATACTGTTACCATTTTACCATTCCTACTTTATATTATTGGAAACTGAAGTTCTGAACACAAAAGTTACCTGCCTCAAACCATATATCTAAGTGGCAAAAGCTGGATTTTTTTTTTTTTAAGGCAGAGCTGTCAGGCAACTGTAGAGTGAGCTACTTGGGTATAGAATGGAAGATAAGAGTAATGGATGTGTCTGGTAGATAAGAAAACTGGATAATGCAATAATAGCTTTCCATTTAGCTCGCTAACTCAACTAGATCGCAGCAAGACCCAAATCAAGGCTAAATGCAAGGATCAAAGATAAAATAAGCAAAGCTGCTATAAGACTTCTAAGTTGTCAAAAGTTATCTTTTATGTAACTACACAGAGAATGAGGCTAAAACTCTTGTGCTTACTCTACCAATCAAATGAAAAAATCTTGCTTTGGAAGGACTGCTCACAGAAATGTCCCTAATTTGCAGAATTCTAATACAAGGTTTTCAGACATTTTGCGAATCCATTCTCAGCTATTATGGCATTCTTTTTGTCAAGGATTTTGATTGAGTTTATTTGCTTGTTACTATTAGTCTCTTGCTCTTGTAGAGGCATAAAAATTAGTATCTCTTGAAAGAAAATTTAACTCATTATGTTCTGCTTTGCCCAAGCTAAAAACATGCATTATTTGGTCCTCTTCTCATAGAAAATTAATGCATCTTCCCCTTGTCCTGCAAAACTACTGGCAATTTTGCTGAAGAAGATTTTATAAGAATGATTCTTGGCACAGTATATTGTGAAGTCAAACAATTCAAAAGAACTGCTTAATTAGTTGAGTGCAATTTACAAGTTGTATGCCTAATTGAGCATGAAGTTGCATGCTCAAAACATAGATGTTCAAAAAAGATTTTGTGTATAGACTGACATTCTGATTACTGCCAATTTTATCATTGTTTTAAAAGACCTAAATAATAGGCATACAGTTTTAAATACACTTCCAGTTGCAGCAAACTCGTTTTCAATATTTAGAAGGATTGCTTCATGAAAAAAATGAGAGGTCACCTTACAGACTAATTTTAATCAAATTATTACAATAATCAAGTACTTTATTTTTGTCTTCCTATCTCTATCTTTTTCTTTTTTTAATATTATTTTATTTTATTTTATAAGATTTATTTGTTTATTTATACAAGCACTGGGTACAGTCAGAAGCGCGGGAGGGTGAGAGAATTCACCAGAGCCAGAGCGGGGAACAGAACAGGCAGACTGACGAAATATACTGCTGAGGGGAGCAGCGGGCAGTAGGAGAGGTCTGCTGCGCCATGTGGGACCCTCGCCCGGTGGGCGGGGATAGAATTGGCGCTGCAGAAGCTGTGGGCAGCTTCACAACCCAGTGCTCAACCGCTGCGCCACCGGGGAGGCCCTCTGTCTTTTTCAGTTCTGTAGTCACCTAGCTAGGATTTATAGTTAGTTTGGTTTTATCAGATCCTGTTTTTTTCTCTATATTCTACATAAAAGTGATCTGGCATTAGTTTTCTCCTTCTGACTTATTTCATTTAGCATAATCCCATACATGTTGTAGCAAATAGCAAGCATTTTTTGGGTAGCATTCCATTGTGTATATATGCAACATCTTCTCAATCCACTCATCTGCTGTTGGGCACTTATGCTGTTTCCATAAGTTGGCTACTGCAAATAGGACTGCAATGAGTATTAGCATGCACATATGACTCTGAATATTTGTTGTTTCTGGACTTTTTGATACAGGCCATCTTCATAGGTATGACAAGTTACTTCATTGTTGCTTTGATTGGCATTTCCCCAAAGATTAAAGTTAATGAGTATTTTTCATGTGACTGTTGGTCATTTGTGTATTTTCCTTTGAGAAATTTCTATTTAGGTCTTCTGCCCATTTTTTTCATTGGGTTATTTTTTTCTTTTTGTTGAAATTTATGAGTTGTTTGTAGATCTTGTATATTAGCTCTTTGTCAGATGCATGATATGCAAACATATTCCCCATTATGGTGGGTATCTGCTTGTTTTAATGACATTCTTTTGTTGTGCAGAAGCTTTTGAATTTAGTGTAATCCCATTTGTTTATATTTTTTCTTTCCTTTGCTGTTGTAATTTAGTTCCCAAAGACAACTCTAAATCCAATGTCTCAGATTGTTTTTCTTATGCTTTTTTTTCCAGTAGTTTGTGATTTCAGGTATCACATCCAAGCGTTAGTTAATTTTGAGTTAATTTTTGTATATGGCATGAGACAATGGCCTCGTTTCATTGTTTTGCACGTTGCTCTTCAGTATTCCCAATACCATTTGTTGAAAAGACTTTATTTCTCCAATGTATACTTATTTCTTTATTTTCTTATTGATGTAACATTGGTTTCCAACACTGTATCTGATTCAAAGGCATAGGATCATACCTCCTCAGATGCATGACACACCACATCAACTATCAAGGCACCCTCAGCCCATCACCATAGTCCATTGTGCCCTCATCCCTCTTTTTCCCCATCTTATAGCCTCAATTTCACAGGCAGATTTCTAGGGTTTGTTATTGTTTAGGATTCTTTGATGAGTTTTTTTATTTTTCTATGTTCCACATTAATTAAAATAATTTGGTATATATCTTTCTCCTTCTAACTTATTTTGCTTAGTAGTTCCATCCATGTAGTCACAAATGACAAGAGTTCATATTATTTTTGTAGCTGAGTAGTATTCCATATATATATATATATATATACATATATGGAATTACATATTATTAATTGCAATTAATAACATATAATTGAAAATAATTTGCTTATTAGTACCAATTAACATATTATTAACCATTTAACTCATCTTCATCTTTTCTTCCTATAAAAAACCCTATTTTTTTCTCCTCCTTGGGACACTGTTTGGGCTTCTACCTCAGTCTGTGCTCTCCAAATTACAATTTTTTGATCCCAAATAAATATAATTTTTAGTTGCTTCTGAATTTTCAGGTCTACTGAATCTATGGATATTTACAAGCATATAATCATCAAGCCCCAATCCAGCATATTTCTCAGTTGGTAAACATCACAAACATTCCATATATATACATATAAGATATATATATAAGATATATATATATATATATATATATATATATTGCAAAGCTTCTGTTTTATCCACATTTTCTCTAACACTAGTTTCTGGTCTTTATGATCCAGGTCGTTCTCACAGCTGTGAGGTGGTATCTCATTGTGGTTTTGACTTACTTTATTGGGTTATTCGTTTTGCATATAGAAACATACTGATATTTGTAAATTGATATTGTAAAAACTGCCACTTTATGGTACTGATCTATTGTTTCTATTAAATTTTTAGTGGAATCTTATAGTTTCCTATACATACTCTCATGTTATGTGTGGATAGTGATAGTTCGACTTCTTGGACTGATGCTTCTATTATGTAAGGTAATAGTCGGTTTTTTCCCTCAGGGTTTTTAGCTTTGATTTATTTCTTTTGTTGTACATGTTTGGAAGAGGTGTGCCTGGTAGTCTTCACTCTGCCACCATCCTGCAGGACTCTCCTATCCATTGTTTTAAATGAGACTTTCACAAAATCTAGGCAATTCAATTTTAAAATCTAGAAGAAGCAATTCCTTAGGAAGTATAGTTTATAAAATTTAATTTCAGTTAAAATGAAAACATGAAACAGATTATTCTGACAGAAAAAAATAAATAGTTGTAAAGAATTCAAATACAAAATACAATAGATCTATATTGCTCTCCAAGGGAATTCTACAAAATGTTAATCCCAATGTTCAAAAACTATTAAAATCTTATAAAAAGAAAGATAATCTCCAAATAATTTTATATGATATGTGTAACATTGACATACAAATGTAAGCTAATGTCTAGTATCACTTATAAATATTTAATATGGAAATCTTACATAAAACATTAGCAAACAGAATCCAGCAGCCCATTTTAAAATAACATATAATTTGGGATTATATAACTAATTGGGATCTATTTGAGAATGCAATGGTGGTTTAGCATAAAGACCAAATGTACACAATTATCATATTAATAGCACTAAGAAGAAAAAAGCACATTATCATTTTCATAAGATGCCTAAAAATATTCCACTAAATTCAGCAACCATTAATTTTTAAAAACATTACATTAAACAAGAATTGTGGAAGTTGACTATTGCTGCCATTTTAAAATGGAGTTAGGACAAGTACTATGGAGAAACTGCATCACCTGTCTTTATTGAACTGAGAAAAAAGACATTTGGACTAGGTCAAAAGCAATTGTTTCTAAGAAATAAGTGCTTCAGCAGTCCTCTTGATCATTAAGACTGATAATTAGGACTTTTTGACAAAGGACCAACTCAGTAACCAATTACATATAATTTAAAATAATTTGTTTATTAGTATCAATTGACATTTTATTAACCATTTAACTCATCTTCATCTTTTCTTCCCATAAAAAAACCCTATTTTTTTCCTCCTCCTTGGGACACTGTTTGGGCTTCTACCTCAGTCTGTGCTCTCCAAATTACAATTTTTTGATCACAAATAAATATGATTTTTAGTTGCTTCTGAATTTTCAGGTTGACTGAATCTATGGATATTTACAAGCATATAATCATCAAGCCCCAATCCAGCATATTTTTCAGTTGGTAAACATCACAGACTTCCCCACTAAAGAATACTCATTGTCTCTATTGCTACATATATTGAATGAAATGTTTTAGCCAGTACATTTAGAAAAGGAAAACAGTTTAAATTATAGGGGAAGAAGAAGAATTTTCCCTTTATCTTTCTGAGATTTGACTGAGACATCCCTTTATGAAACAAAAGATAGATTAATAGGAGAAAAAGAAGAAAAAGATAATAGCACATACACATGGCAATAATCAGGGAAAAGCAATTTTCCAAAAACACCCAAGCCACCTCCCAAACCTTAACAGCACCAGCTAAAAACAAAGGATGTTGGGAGGAAGAGGAAGGCCAATTATGGGAAGATATCAGGGACAGCAGAGTAAATGAGGGAATGGTTGTTTTGCAGATTTAAGTTGCTGTTTTATTTATTAATAAGTTTCTAGACAGATGGTCAACCCTCTCTTCCCGGTACAGTAATGAAGATATCCTCACAAATGTTGATTTTCCTTTATGCTTGTGAATGCCTCTTACAAAAGAGTAACTGCTACTTGATTTTCAGAGATTTTTCCTATCTGGAGTGTCTTAAAAAGTAACCAACTCAAAATAAACTTTATGTTCAAGAGGCATATTTTTGGGTTGCAATTATGCCCCCTGTGAAAATTATAAATCTACAGGTGGTAAAACTATATTTGCAGAAAATAAGAGTACATAAGCTGAAAATCAAAAGAATTAATGGAGAATATAATTAATAAAAAAATTTACTAAAGTAACAATATATAAAATTGAGATAAAAATACAGTAGCCCTTATATAAAAAAAAATCAGAAGATATAATGGAAAAACAGACTGGGAAGGAAGAAATAGTGAAGTGTGTATATGTGTGTGTATATATATCTGTGTATACTTACATATACCTTTCTTCTAGGATTATACGCAGATATGTACTATATACATAAACACGTGTATATGTAGTTGTGTAATAGGGAAGAATGTGACACATGTGGCATGTGGCAAGGGTATTATATAATTTGTATGGTACATGGAGAATTTTTGGTGTCTCCCCATCTGTGAGCCCTTTGGGCCCTTCCCAACTCATAACATATTTTTCCTTGTCATGAAGTGCTTTGGACTTCTGGAAAGTTCTCAGGCTTCAGCTGCCCCACTTTGAGCTAAGGGCATTTGGATTGTCTTGCCCATTGGGAGATGGGTGATTTTTGATTGGAAATCTTTTTTTTTTTTTTAATAGAGGCAAGTTGTATTTATTTATTTGTTTGTTTTGTTTATACAAGGACTGTGTACAGCCAGAAGCGCGGGAGGGTGAGAGAATTCACCAGAGCCAGAGCGGGGAGCAGAGCAGGCAGAAGGACCAAAGACACTGCTGAGGGGAGCAGCGGGCGGCAGGAGAGGTCTGCGCGCCATGCGGGACCCTCCTCCGGTGGCCGGGGAGCAGCCGGGGATCGAACCGGCGCTGCAGAGGCTGCGGGCAGCTTCGCAACCCAGCGCTCAACCGCTGCGCCACCGGGGAGGCCCTGATTGGAAATTTTTTTTTTTTTGTATCACTGTATTATTTATTTATTTATTTTAAATATTTTATTTTCTATAATTCTTACATCATTTTTCATTTTTGCACAATGTATGCATTTTCATTTTGGTTATATTCCCCATACCATTGCACCCCTTTTATTTTATTTATTTTTTTTAAATAAATTTTATTTTTATATTCCCCATACAATTGCAGCCCCCCCATTCTGACCCCAATCCCTCCCCTCCCGCCCCCGCCCCCCTAAAAGTGTCTCTGGTTCATAGTTTTTTGTTGATTTTGATTTTCACTTTCTTATAGTTATTCAATTTTCCTGGTCCCTTATTTAAGTTTTCTAGATTCCTGCTATGAGTGAGACCATCCGGTACTGATTGGAAATCTTATTTTAAATCTTTCTCTTTCTCTTTCTCCTCCTCCTCTTCCTCAACCATTCCCTTCTTCCTTTCTTTCTCCCCCTCCTCCGCGCCCATCTCTTGAACCAAACACTAGTTAAAGATCTTTGAATTCACTGTCTCCTTTCTTTGCCTTTGTGTGCACACATGGCCAGACCCTTTAGATTGGGTAAAATGTTTTTTTTTTTTTTCAGTTTCATTAATAGCCGGGGGTCCCTGAGTACTCCCTCAGTTTCATCCAGCATCGTTTTGTTTCCTCTGAGCTTCCTAGCACCAAAATTACCTTTAGATATTTTGTATGCGAGATAAGTTATTTATAAAGTTCATTTGGAGAAATAAACAAGTAAGAATATCCAGGAGAATGCGTGAAAAAATAGAGGTATGGGATTGTGGGGGCAAAAGTGACCAGCGCTTACAAAATGTTAAACATATCATAATCCCCTTCTACCAAAAATAGAGAATAAACAAAAGAGAACATTCAGAAAGAGAGTATTGTATGTATTGTTCTTGTAATAACCCTTACTAATAGAGCTGTGAGGGCAATTAAGATAGAAGGACGTAAAGTTATTAATGAAAAAAAGCAACCAGTTGTTTAGGAAGACACTGATAAACAGGAATTTTAAAGGCAAAGACAATTAAAAGCTTGACTATGCCAAAGAGAATGACCCTGCTTCAAGTTAAAAGTGGTCCTGATAAAATGCCTCTGAAAATGGTATAAATATAGAAACCAAATTAAGCCAATTTGACATGCTGTTGGACTCCATGTTCACAGGACTGAAGATTTCTCCAAGCTTGGGCAGAAACCACAGGGGACTTTTCTCTGCAAATTGATACTACATTTAACTCCCTGGATCCCAGACATCACTAGCACTATACTCTATGTCCCCAGTCTCACCAAGTGCTTCATAACGCTCTTCTCTTTTACTGCCTATTGAATTGTATCCTTATATTGTATCCTTATATGTGGATTCCCCCAATAAATTCAATCTGTGGCTATGTGCATTTGATTTGAACCATAGGTGAAATCTCTCCACTATGGAGAAAGTTAACACTTTTGAAATCTGAACCTCATATAAAAGAGATCCAATGTTTAAGAAGATAGAATATATGATAAGGATGGCATCTCAAAGCAGTGTGAAAAAAAAATTACTAATGTTGTAGCAAAAGGATACTGCCCCAAGATAGGACAATATGGTTATTGTCCGGAATAATAACAGTTAAAAAACAACAAGTATTAGTGAAAGTACATGGGTTCATGCTAATGCACTTAAAGTTCATTATTAGTCACAATTGGAAATTGATGGATTGCCCACTCATTATTTTGAAAACATGCAGAAGGAAAAGTCATTTAACATGCCTTTTACATGTTCAAAACTCAGAAGAGTGAAATACTTCATGAGGGAAAGCTTCTCTTTATAGAAGTATTCTGGACAATAAATCCAGAAGAAATGATGGGATTAAAAAGTAATCATTTTGTAATTTCTAATGAAAAAATGGATATGTACAGTGACCATTAATGCCTGTTAAAATTGATGAAATGTTGATTGGAAACCTTAAAGTAGGAGATATGGACTGAGTCTTATCTGCACAAAATTCATACGGTTAAGCTCTTAACCTCTACTATGTAACAATGTGGTTAAAATTGTTACAGATGTAATTAGTTAAGATGAGTAAATACTGCAGTAGTGTGGGTACCTTTTCCAATATAACTGGTATCCTTATAAAGAGGGAAAATCTATACCAGCTCATGTATACCAGTTTATTGCCAAGAAATTTTCACTAATGTGACTTGTAAAAATATGAATAATTTCCAAAGTTACTTCTGAGATACGAAAATAACAGTGTGCAAAGAAATTGGTAATCATGAGAAAATGTAGAAAAATATTGATAATGATGCTTGCAATGTTGGATAAGGAAACAAGGTAGAGCTAAAAAAAACTCACACTAAGTTCATGCAAGATGTGAGGAGAGAAATTATTTAAAATTTCCTGAAGTATTTGTATTATTCAGGAGGAACAGGGAGACATTACACTTTGATAAACTGTGTTAAAATTTTTATGAAAATCATGAAAAATAAATTGGATATATAACGGCTTAACCAATAACTGGGAAAAATTAAATGAACAAACAAATTTGCTTAAAGCGTTTAAAGAGATCAAAAGATGCATAGAAAATTATGTTAAATAAAAAACACAAAATATCCCCATTCTATAAACCATTTATGACAGCTACACAAAAATATAACTGAAAAAAATAAACCCATCTTAAAAACAAAACATGCATTCTCAGGTTGGATTTTGAAAAACACAACTATATGCTATTTACAAGGGGCATAACAGAAACATAAAAACTAAGAAAGAACCAAAGTTAAAGAAAAAAAACATATACCAGACATTACCAAGTCAAAAGAAACAATGTAGTTATATTAACCTTTCTGTGCCTATGTACTCTCATCTCTGAAATGCAGATAATAAATGTTCTTAGCTTATACAGTTATTGAGAGGGTTTTTTTTTTTGTTTGTTTGTTTTTTTCGTGGGACCCTTGCCTGCGGCCTGGGAACGAACTGGCACTGCAGAGGCTGCAGCCTTGCAGCCTAGCACTCAACCGCTGCGCCACCAGGGGAGGCCATATTGAGAGGATTTATTGGGCTAATATGTAAAAACACATAGCCTGCAGAAGAATGAGCTCTCAATAAGTTGTCATTATTTTCTCACATACATCAAACACTTAAAAAATTTGGTCACATTGGGCCTCCCCGGTGGCGCAGCGGTTGAGCGCTGGGTTGCGAAGCTGCCCGCAGCCTCTGCAGCGCTGGTTCGATCCCCGGCTGCTCCCAGGCCACCGGAGGAGGGTCCCACATGGCGCGCAGACTTCTCCTGCCGCCCGCTGCTCCCCTCAGCAGTGCACTTCGGTCCTTCTGCCTGCTCTGCTCCCCGCTCTGGCTCTGGTGAATTCTCTCACCCTCCGGCGCTTCTGACTGTACCCAGTGCATGTATAAACAAAAAAACAAACAAATAAATAAAACATGCCTCTATAAAAAAAAAATTTGGTCACATTATCTTAATATATATCAAATAATCCATGTCATAGACCATCTCACTAACTTCAATGCAATTTAAATTATATACGAAACCCCATATTAGGAAATTTTAGCTACAATGATAACTGACAAAAATTCCTTTCTATCTAATTTATGGATAATAGAAAAAATAATGATGAAAAATTTTTAAAAGCATAAAACTTGCACTTGAAAAATAATGGATGAAACAATGGGTGCAACAAAGATCATGGTTGTGGAAAACTGGTAATTTTAAATACTTGTATAGAAAAAGAGAAAGGCTAAAATTAATGTGCTAATCAGAAGTTAGAAATAGAAAATTGAATAAACCCAAAAGCAGTTGTAGAAATTAGAGCAGAAATTTTTAAAAGGACACAATAGAAAAGAATTTTAAAAAATCGGATTTGGTTCAAAGAAAAGCATAAAATAAATTATATTTCTCTTATCTATAGGCTACTCTTGTGGTCAGCTCTGCCACATCAGGGTCTTCATCACTAGAGACTACTTAAGGTCAAACCCTTGGAGAGAAAAACAGATTTCAACATGTATACCCAAATAAGAGAGGAGAAATAATATCTTAGACAACTGAGGACAGAGTGATAATACCAAAATTAAGGAAGTAAGAGTCCCCAAGCCCTGTTTCCCTACAAAGAGTAATAATCTGACAGATATTCATAAGCAAAAATAGCTCTTGGAGCTCTTAGGAGTCCCCTTAAGAAACTCCAACCACACAGTAGGAAAAAAAAAAAACCTGAGAATAAATAAATAAAATATTGAGGAAGAACAATTTCATTTTACCTGCATCATCTTCTCCCCCTCCCCAGAGCTGCATTACCAGTCACAAGAGGAAACTCCCCAATTAAGAAGAGCTTTTCTCAGTAGAAAAAGGAGAGCAGGGTGAAGAACAAGCTTTTCCAGGCTTTTGAGGCATTGCAAGAAGAGACCAACAAAGCTGGGATGTATACAGTAAGTGACACAGTAGCAGAGAGAATACCAATATCAGCCATGCAATGGGAGTGACCATGGTTCCAGTGACCTGCTCTACAGAGGACTCAAAGCACTTTCACCACTGGAGAAACCAACAGCCACTGTAGCTCCCGCAGCCCCATTAGAGATTGCACTGGTTTTCAATGCACAGGTATTTGTGTTCACAAGTGTCAGTTTGTTGTGTCTCATCTTGCTCTCTCCATTCCTCCAAACCACCTTATCCCTGCCCCTGCTAGAGCGAAGAATCTGCACAGGCAGCCAGTGCAGGCCTCTGTGGCTGCTCAGGAATAAAACACTAGCTTAGACCTCTGTAGTTGACCCTTATCACCAGGTGTGTGCTTAAGGTTAGCCCTTCCAGTTGTGTACCTGCATGCCTTTGGCTGGCCTCCTATCATCATTCTCTGCCGTTGTGTGCATAACCACGAGAAGATCCAAAGCCACAGGAGTGCATGCCAATAGCCAAGTTTTCCTCAGCAGCTGCTTGTGGGTCTGTATCTAGCTCTGCTTCCTGTTATTGGGCTGTACTATGGCTTACCTGCGGCTCGCCCTTTAGCTGTGCATGTGTACTTCACAGGCACAACTCCCACCACAGTTTCTACGGTTGTGCATATACTCAAGGCAAGACTCATAACCAAAAAAGTGCATGCGAATAGCTAGGGCTATCACAACTGTCAGTGCATGCATAGCTGGTTCTGGCTATTGTTGCTGGTCCTGACCCCCAACAGCATTTGAATCTTAAGCTGGCACCTATTGTTGGCCCATGAAGCTAAGAGTATATACAACAAAGGCTCCAGCAGCCACTGCTGCAAAGGTCTCTAGGCACTAGAACTGAAGAAGGACCCCTGCAGCTCCTTTAACAACCTGTAGACCCACTGCAGTGCTCAACAAGAACTCTGCAGTTGTTGATGTTAATAATTTTGGGGGGGGCCTCCCCTGGTGGCGCAGCACTTGAGCGCTGGGCTGCAAAGATGCCCGCAGCCTCTGCAGCACCGGTTCGATCCCCGGCCACCGGCGGGGGTCCCACATGGCACACATACCTCTTCTGCCATGCCCACTGCTCCCCTTAGCAGTGTACTTCGGTCCGTCTGCATGTTCTGTTCCCCGCTCTGGCTCTGGTGAATTCTCTCACCTCCCGTGCTTCTGACTGTACCCAGTGCTTGTATAAATAAATAAAAATGAATCTTTAAAAAATAATAATATTTTTTGGTGGAGATTTTATAATTTGCTATAAACAAGATCAAATTATTAGCAAACAGAAAATGCTTATGTCCTCCTTTCTGACTTGAATGTCTTTTCACTTCTTTTTCTTGCTTAATTGCTCAGGCTAGAACTTTCAATACTACATTGAATAAAAATGATGAGAGTTGGCACCCTTGTCTTGTTCCCGATGTTGGAGAGAAAGAATTCAAACTTTTACCATGTGTATGATGTCAGCTATATGGTCCTTGTTATATTGAGATATGTTCCTTCTATACTCAATTTGTTGAATGTTTTTATCATGAAGTGATATTAAATTTTCACAAATGTTTTTCTGCATTTATTGAGATTATCATATGATTTTTAAACTGCTAGAACTAATAAATGAATTTAGTAAAGCTTCAAGATACAAAATCAACAAACAAAAATCAATCAAATTTCTATACACTGACATTTAGCTATTTGAAAATAGAAAAAAATGCAATCCCAATTACAGTAGCATCAAAAATAATAAAATGCTTAGGAATGAATTTCTGTAAGGAAGTGAAAGTTTTAGATATTAGAAACTATAAGACATTGAGAAATGAATTTGAAGAGGACACAAATAAATGGAAAAATATCCTGCATACATGGATCAAAAGAATTAATTGAGCCTTAAAATGTTCTCACTACCCAAAATAATCTATAGATTCAATGCAATTTACAGCAAAATTCCAGTGGTATCTTTCACAAATAGAAGAAAGCATATTAAAATTCATGTGTGACTACAAAAAGGCCATGGATAACCAAAGCAACCTTGAGTAAGGACAAAATCAGGGACATCACATTTCTGAATTTCAAATTATGGTACAAATCTACCACAGCAACACAGTATGGAACTGGCAACAAAATAGACACATGGAAAAATGGAACACAATTGAGGGCCCAGAAACACACCGTTGAATGTATGGTTAGCCAAACTTTAACAAGGGAGTCAAGAATATACTCAATAAAAAAGGGATAGCAGCTTCAATAAAAGGTGTTGGGAAAAAAGGAAAACAGGATATTCAAATACAAAGAATGAAAATAGAGTCTTATAGCACTTCCCAAAATGAACTCAAAATGGATTAAGAACTTTTTTTTATTTAAATTTTATTTTTATATTCCCCATACAATTACAACCCCCTTATTTTGATCCCAAGCCCTCCTTTCCCCGCCCCCTACCCACCATAGAGTGTCTCTAGTTCATAGTTGTTTGTTGATTTTGATATTTTCTTTCTTATAGTTATTCTTTTCTCCTGGTCCCTTATTTAAGTTTACTAGATTCCTGCTATGAGCGTGACCATCTGGTATTTTTCTTTTTCTTTCTGGCTTATTTTGCTGAGCATGATCCCTTCCAGCGCCATCCATGTTGCTGCAAATTGCATGTGTTTATCTTTTTTGAATGCTGAGTAATATTCCATTGTGTACATGTACCACATCTTCTTGATCCAGTCATCTATTTTTGGGCATTTGGCTTGTTTCCAAAGCTTAGCTATTGTAAATAGTGCCACTATAAACATAGGGGTGCAGGTGCTCTTTGGAATTGATGTTTCTGTGTCCTTTGGGTAAATACCTAGGAGTGGAATTGCTGGATCATATGGAAGCTCTATATTTAGTAGGTCAAGAAATCTCCACACAGCTCTCCATAGTGGTTGGACCAGTTTGCACTCCCACCAACAGTGCAGGAGAGTTCCTTTTTCCCCACAACCTCACCAACATTTGTTGTTGCTAGTTTTTTTAATATGTGCCATTCTCACTGGTGTAAGATGGTATCTCATGGTAGTTTTGATTTGCGTTTCCCTGATGACAAGTGATGTTGAACATTTTCCATTTGCCTGTTGGCCATTTGCATTTCCTCCTCAGAGAAATTTCTTTTTAGCTCTTCTGCCCATTTTTTGACTGGATTATTTTCTTTGTTTTTGTTGAGTCTTATCAGCTCTTTGTAGATTTTTGTGATCTGTCCTTTATCATTAGTGTTGTATGCAAAAATGTTCTCCCAGTTGGTGGGGTTTCTCTTTGTTTTTGTTATTGTCTCTTTTGCTGTGCAGAAGCTCTTTAATTTTAGGTAGTCCCAGCTGTTGATTTTTGCCTTCACTATCACTGCTTTGGGTGATGTGTCTCTAAAGATGTCTTTGATGTGCATGTCATGTAGTGTTTCACCTATATTTCCTTCTATGTATTTTATGGTTTCAGGTCTTATGTCTAGTTCTTTTATCCATTTTGAGTTGTTTTTTGTGCATGGTGTTAGGTAGAAGTCAAGCTTTATTCTTTTGCATGTAGCAACCCAGTTTTCTCAGCACCATTTATTGAACAAACTTTCTTTGCTCCAATGCATAGTCTTTGCTCCTTTGTCAAAGATTAGTTGACCATAAATCTGTGGGTTTATTTCTGGATTTTCTATTTGATTCCATTGGTCTGTGTGTCTGTTCTTGTTCCAATACCATGCAGTTTTGATGATTATGGCTTTGTAGTATAGTTTGAAGTCTGGGAGTGTGATGCCTCCATTTCCTTCTTTTTTTTTTTTTTTTCAATAGAGCTTTGGCTATTCGGGGTTTCTGGTGATTCCATATGAATTTCATCAATAATTGCTCTTTTTCTTTGAAGAATGACATTGAAATTTTGATTGGAATAGCATTGAATCTGTATATTGCTTTTGGTAGGATGGCCATTTTAATAATGTTTATTCTTCCAATCCATGAGCAGGGGATGTCTTTCCATTTCTTTGTGTCTTCTATTTCTTTTAACAGTGTTTTATAGTTTTCTTTGTATGGGTCCTTTACCTCTTTTGTTAGATTTATTCCCAAGTATTTGATTTTTTTGTTTCAATAATAAAAGGGATTTTTTTTTTATTTCTTCTTCAGATGTATTGTTTGTGTATAGGAAGGCTACTGACTTTTGCGTTTTGATTTTGTATCCTGCCACTTTACTGAACTGATTGATGAGTTGAATTAGTTTTTTTTTGTGGAGTTTTTGGGGTTCTCTATGTATATTATCATATCATCTGCAAATAGTGATAGTTTGACTTCTTCTTTTCCTATGTGGATTCCTTGTATGTCTTTCTCTTGTCTTATTGCTCTGGCTAGGACTTCCAGTATTATATTGAAAAGCAGTGGCGAGAGTGAACATCCTTGTCTTGTTCCAGATCTTAATGGAAATGCTTTCAGCTTTTCACCATTGAGAATGATACTGGCTGTTGGCTTGTCATAGATGGCCTTTATGATGTTGAGGTATGTTCCTTGTATCCCAAGAATTTCAAGGGTTTTTATCATGAATGGGTGTTGCACTTTGTCGAAAGCTTTCTCGGCATCTATTGATATTATCATATGGTTTTTATATTTCTTTTTGTTGATGTGTTGGATAACATTGATTGATTTTCAGATGTGGAACCATCCTTGTGTCCCTGGCATGAATCCTACTTGGTCGTGGTGAATTATCTTATGGATACATTGTTGGATTCTGATAGCTAAAATTTTATTGAAGATTTTTGCATCAGTGTTCATTAGCGAGATTGGCCTGTAGTTTTCCTTTTTTGTGTTGTCCTTGTTCGGTTTTGGTATTAGTGTATGTTGGCTTCATAGAACGTGTTTGGTGTTATCCCTTCCTTCTCAATTTTTTGGAAGAGTTTGTGAAGGATAGGCACTAATTCATTTCTGAACGTTTGGTAGAATTCATTTGTAAATCCATCAGGTCCTGGGCTTTTGTTTTTGGGAAGGTTTTTGATTACCATTTCAATTTCGCTGCTTGTAATTGGTCTGTTTAGGTGTTCTATTTCTTCTTTATCTAGCTTTGGGTGATTGTAGAGTTGTAGGAATTTGTCCAACTCCTCTAGATTGTTGAACTTGTTTCCATATCACTTTTCATAGTAGTTTCTGATTATTCTTTTGATTTCTCCTGTGTCCGTTGTGATTTCTCCTTGTTCATTTGTGATCTTGTTTATTTGTGCTTTCTCCCTTTTTCCTCTGTGAGCCTGGCTAGGGGATTGTCTATTTTATTTATTTTTTCGAAGAACCAGCTCTTGGTTTCATTGATCTTTTGGATTGTTCTTTTAGTTTCGATTTCATTTATTTCTGCTTTGGATTTTATTATTGCTTTTCTTCTACTGGTTTTGGGTTTTTTTGTTGTTGTTGTTCTTTTTCTAGTTCTTTGAGCTTTGAGATTAGGTTGTTTCTTTGAGTTCTTTCTTGTGTCTTCATGTGAGCTTCTATTGCTATACATTTTCCTCTTATTACTGCTTTTGCTGCATCCCATACATTTAGGAAATTGGTGTCCTCCTTGTCATTCAATTCAAAGAATTTTTAAATTTTTTCTTTGTTCTCCTCATTAGTCCAGTGGTCTTCCAATAGTGTGGGTTTCAATCTCCATGAGGTAGGAGAGTTCCTTGCCTTCTTTTTACGGTTTGTTTCTAGATTGATGCCTTCATGGTCAGAAAAGATGTTTGGTATGATTTCAAACTTGGTGTATTTGTTGATGTTTTTCTTGTGTCCCAGTATGTGATTGATCCTGGAGAATGATCCATGTGTGCTTGAGAAAAATGTGTACTCAGATTTTTTTTGTTTCGTGTTCTATAGATGTCTGTTAAGTCCAAGCGCTCTACATCCTTATTTAGAGCTTTAGTGTCTTTACTTATTTTTTGTCTCGTTGATCTATCCATTGTTGATAGTGGTGTGTTGAAGTCTCCTACTACGTATGTGTTTTCTCTCATGTCTGTTTTCAAAGATGACAATAGTTGTCTGATATATTTTGGGGTCCTTCATTTGGTGCGTATATGTTAATGAGTGTTATTTCTTCTTGAAGTATTGTCCCCTTAATCATAATGTAGTGACCATTGGGGTCTCTTTTTACCTTTTTGAGTTTGAAATCTGTTTTATCTGATATAAGTATAGCTGTTCCTGCTTTCGTTTTTGGACCATTTGTTTGTAGGATTGTTTTCCAACCTTTAACTTTGAGTCTGTTTTTATCTTTTGTAGCTAAATGTGTTTCCTGGAGACAGCGAAAGTTTGGGTTGTGTTTCTTAATCCAGCCTTCAACTCTGTCTTTTTATTGAAGAGTTTAGTCCATTTACATTTAGAGTTAATATTGATATGTTAGCATCTGTATTTGCCATTGTGTTTGTCTTTCCTTTGATTTTATTTATTTATTCTTTAAATAACTTTTTTTTTGGCCTTCTTTCGTTGTTATTCGTCCCTCTGAGGTTCTGGCTTTAGGACTCCTTGTAGTATTTTTTGGAGTGGGGGTTTAGTCGTAATGAAATTCCAGAGTTTCTGTTTGTCTGGGAAGGTCCTTATTCTTTCTTCATAGAGGAAGGAAAGCTTTGCAGGATAGAGTATTCTTGGTTGGCATCTGTTGTCTTTTTTTTTTTTTTTAAAGAGCACTCATAGTTTTGTGGGTTTTTTTTTTAAAGATTTATTTATTTATTTATACAAGCACTGGGTACAGTCAGAAGTGTGGGAGGGTGAGAGAATTCACCAGAGCCAGAGCAGGGAGCAGAGCAGGCAGAAGGACCGAAGTACACTGCTGAGGGGAGCAGCGGGCGGCAGGAGAGGTCTGTGGGCCATGTGGGACCCTCCTCTGGTGGCCAGGTAGCAGCCAGGGATCGAACCGGCACTGCAGAGGCTACAGGCAGCTTCGCAACCCAGGGCTCAACACTGCGCCACTGGGGAGGCCTGGCATTTGTTGTCTTGAAGTCTGTTGACTATGTCCCTCCACTCTCTCCTTGTCAGTAGTGTTTCTTCAGAGAATTCTGATGTCAGTCTGATGGGTTTTCCTTTGTATGTTGTCTGTTTCTTCTCTCTTGTCAGCTTCATTATTTTTCCCTTGTCTTGGATTCTTGGGAGCTTTACTATTATGTGTCTTGCTGTATTTTTCCTTTCATCATGGAAGTTTGGTCTTCTTCTTGCTTCTTGTATATCAATTTTCAGTTCTTTCTTCATGTTTGAGAAGTTCTCTTCAATTATTTCCTTGAATATTTTCTCTGTTCCTAGGTCTCTCTCCTCTCCTTCTGGGATTCCTATAACTCTTATATTTCCTTTCCTCATGGAGTCAGATAGTTCCCGAAGTCTTTCTTCGGTCTTTTTCCTTCGTACTTCTCTTTCCTTTTTTGTTTTTGTTCTTTTTATTTCTGTGTCTTTGAGGGTGCTTATTCATTCTTCCATTTCCTCTATTCTGTTATCACTGCTTTTCCCAGCATTCTTTAGCTCTTCTGTTAATCCTTTAATCTCCTGCATTTCCTTCATTTCCCTCTTTAGGGACTCAATTTCATTCTTCTGAGCATTGCTTTCCTTAATGACTTCTATCAGTTTTTTCATACGGCTATTTTAAATTCTTTTTCTGGAAGGGTCAGAAGTTCTTCCAAGTCACCGTAGTTGCAAGCTGGTGGGTGTTTTTTTGTTTGTTTGTTTTTTGTTTTTGTTTGTTTTTTTGTGGTGTGTCTTTTTTCTGAGGTGTTGCTGCTTTGCTTGTAATTTTCCTCTTCCCTGCTCCCTGTCTTCTACTTTGCCTTATGCGTTGGGACACTGTGCCGCTGGTGCTGGCCGGCATCTTTTTGGTGTGTTCTTTCAGGAGTTTCAGAAACTGGCAATCCAAACGAGTCAAAAACTGTTATGCCAGAAGTCTAGTGAGGCAGTGGTACTTTGAGTATGTTAATGGTCACTGTCACAGAATCTCTCCTCCTTCTGTGTTTAGTTACAAAGGTGTGTGTTGAAGTTCCACAGACTTCCCTGGAGGTGGGGCAGCTGGATTGCACTATGGGTTCCAAATCTCTGGATCCTCCTCTGGGTTCCAACTTCCTGCCAGGTGGGACCAGGGGGCTTGTGGGGGCCTTCAGCTCACATCTGACTGCACAAGGAACCTTCTCCCTCTGCCTCCACTGGGAGCCTTCTGCCAGATTCAAGCAGTCTTTATTGAAGAAAGGTCCCTGTTCTAAAATGGTGCTTTGGAGACAGACACACTCTCCCGCACACTGGATCTGCCCTGGCGGTGTGTGCCCACTCCCACTCTGGGTTCGGACTGCTGGCCTGAAGGGGCCTGGCATGGGCGAACTTCCCAGCTCACCTCTGGCTCTTCCGGGAGCCTTCTGCCAGTTTCAGGCAGTCTTTACTAAAGAAAGGTCCCTATTCTATGGGGTGTTGGTGATTTTTTTTCTGGTCACTAGGTGGCGCCAGATATCTCTCCTAGTGTCCTTGGGGAGTTGTTTTTTTTACCCCGTGGGACAGGGGAACAGAGTGGGAGTGGTGGGGAAAGCCTCACTGGATTTGGGGTGCTGTGTCTGCCTTGTGCCCCACTGTAGTGGGGATCCCATGCCCCGAATTTCATGCCCCGGGTCTCAGTTCCAAAGCCCTCAGGTCCAGCACGCAGGTTGTAGGCCAGTTCATTATCCACAGAAATGGTGCCTTTTGCACCCTGCTCCCGTGTCCAGGCGCCTGGTTTTTGATTACTCAGTGAGGGACATTCACCTCAGTGAGGGCCCCCGCGTGTCTCCCCGCAAGCCTAGGTCACAGGTGCGGGGACCTGGGCAGCCATGATCCGCGTATCCTTTTCAAGCACACCGCTTTTCCGCACAAGCTTACCGGCTGGCATGGGGCTGTGTGTAGATCTCCCGGGGTCTTTGTTTTTCTCTAATGGCGCCCGGAGCTGTTCGCTCACCTCTGCGGGGAATCCTGCAGGGTTCTCCACAGCTCCAGTTCATGGGGTGTGGTGGCTGAAATAGTTCCTTTCCACTCACAGTCCCGCATGATGCGTATTTTGTTCTTGTTGGGTACTTTCGTTTTTTTGTTTTTTCCTCCTTTCTGTTGGTCTGAGGGTGCCGACTTTGTGGGTGGGGGAGGGTAGCAGGGTTCTGAGCTTTCCTTCCTTCTAGTCCTCTTTTATGGCAACTTCCTTCTTTGGGTAGTTTGCTGGAGTCACCCGTTTATCTTCCGTGTCCCAACTGGGACCTGCTGCTTTTCCTCCCTATTAACTTTTTTTTAATGGGAGATCTTACTCGCAGCGTTTCCTCGCCACCATGTTGATCCGCCCTCTGTATTAAGAACTTAAACATGAGGCCTACAGCCATAAAACTCTTTAAAGAAAGGAAGGAAAAACTACTTGATATTGGTCTTGGCAATGATTTTTTTATATAACACCAAAAATATAAACAACAAAATCTAAAATTGAGATACTACAATAAATTAAAAATACCTGTTGATTAAAATATTTGTTGATTAAAAGAATCAACAAAATGAGAAGGCAACCCATTAATGGGGGAAATATTTACAAATCATATATGTATATATGGAATTAAATCTAAAATTTATTAGGAACTCATATAACTCAGTAGCAAAAAAATAAAAACAAAGCAAAACAAAACTAAAAAATAAGTAATCCAATTAACAATGGTCAGAGGTCTTCAACAGACATTTCTCTAAAGAAGATATGCAAATGGATAACAAGTACATAAAAGGTGTTCAATATCACTAACTGTAAAGGAAATGCGAATCAAAACCACAATGAGAAGTCACTTCTCACTTCTTAGAATGTGTTTTTTTGTAACTAAATCTTCCATGTTTCATTTATTTTTTCTTTTAATTGGTACTTTGTCTTATTTACCGTGGTGATATTGCATTAGAACATATGAGTTTCAGGTGTGCACCACTGAAAATCAATATGTGTATATACTACCTAAGTTTATCACTAAAAGTGCAATTTTATCATTGGTGAAGGATAAAACTTCACTGTTTTTCATTGCCTGCTAGGAAATTGTATTGACTATTATGAATCTAGAATCAGTTTCTTTTGCCCTCTCCTGTTGCTTTCCTTCCCTAACAGAAAGGACATTTTCAAACAATATTTGACTGGGAACACTATTCCCTTAGCTAATAAGTCACTGATTGATGTGTACCTCTGCATGTCACTCTTATGCAGAATAATGTCAACATATTCTCAACAATAGATTCTAGTATCCTTCCTTTATCATCAAAAAGGCATTTCTTCTGAAAAGTAGAAAATATGAAATAGTCTCTGAATATGCAAAACTCCTCAAGCTTAAGAGAAAATAATTCTTCTCGTTTCCCTATTACTCCTTTGAGCTATGTCCGTTCTCTTCAGCTAAGCTTGGCAGCTAATAAGAGGAGTCAAAAGTAACTGAAATATCAAGGCTGATGACTGAACAGATGGTGAGACTAATTATCTGGAATAGTGAAGCGAATTTAAAGGAGAATTTGATGTGATATTGATGGCAGGTAGATCTTGGAAAAGGTTGCTGAAAAAAGAGTAAAGGAGATCTCCTTATGAAAATATTATCCAGCAGAATAAGTTCTAATATTCAATGCTCATAGGAATATTCAATATTGACAGAGGACAGATAAAAATTAAATGACCTTTTAATTACTTTTTAAGCATCATAATTAATGTTTCTTATAGAGCGTTCAGCTCACAAAAAAACCCAGAGTAGGCAAGTAGTTCATTAAAGTATCACTGAAATGCTTTCAAAATTCTATGACTTCAGGGGAAATTGTTGAACTTTTGAATTAAATGAAACTGTGATGGCATATAAACTTACGTTACTGTATTAAAAAATCTTGTCTTTTATTTTCATCCTTCAAATTATATGGTCTATTAATTTCTATTTCCTAAAATAGTCATGGTGCCATTATTTTTATACAATTTCCATATAAACTCAATGAGTGTTTTCCATTTACTAAAAGCAACACCTACAATTTGGAGTGTTTATTAAAATAATTTCACAATATTTAGGATTCTTGTTTCCTAAGATAAAATGGCTTACCACTATGATGTAAAATTTATTTCTGTGTCATATTCCTCTTGAAACTAGATTAGAATGCTGACTTCAAAAGAGAGACCTTCATTTATGTTGACTTCCATAATTAGGAATATAGTTTCCATATTTTAAAAGATGTAAGCTTTCTCAACCATGATCAAGTAGAACAAGATTTCCCTTCACTTAATTGGATTGACTCTTAATGGTAAACCTAGTAGAAAATACTAATTTTCGCCGTCATACTATCTGTATTGTAGTATTGTACTATCTGTATTGACAACAGATGATAGATACAATGTCACAAACATTTTTACATTCAACTGAATATAATGATAAAGTCTGTATGTCCACACATTTTTCTACTACAAATTTTGTTACAAAGATGACAATCATGAGAGTATAATGATGATGATAAAAATAACTCATTCATTAGGCCTATTATTAAAATAATAGGCAATGTGTAAGGTATTTTACATCTCCTGTATCTTATGTATTGGGTACACTGTTTCACATCACAACAGAAGCCCTGCCAGAATCTTGTCTCAACTTGTCCGAATTTTTGGTAGAAAGTTTGTAAGTGATTTTACTTGCCTATATTATATTATTTATTTCAGCACTACTGATATAAGGTGAGTCTGTCTTATATTTATGTTAGTAGGTTATCTCATAAAAAGAGTTAACCTAAAGTCAGCATTATAGATTTTTCAGAATTCGTCCTTTCTTAAAAACAGTTTGGTAATTTAATTTAAAATGCCACAAGGACATCCATTTAAAGTATGCAATTAAATATTTTTAGTATATTTATGGAGCTATCAAATCATCCCCACAATCTAATTTTAGAACTTTTTCAACACCCCAAAAAGAAATTCCATTGGTACCCATTAACAGTCATTCCTCATATCCCACAATGAACCCTCAGTCCTAGAAAATCACCAATTTACTTTCTCTCTATATAGTTTGCCTCTTCTGGACAGTTCATATAAATTTAAAGATATAACATGGGTCCTGTGTAATTGACTTTTTCAGTTATTATAATGCTTTTAATGTTTATTGATGTTAGAGCATGTATCAGAATTTCTTCATTTAAAACTCTTCATTTTTCATTATCCAAAAGAAGTAATATTCCATGTATAAATATATAACATTTTTGTTTCATGAAAATCAGGATTGTTTTTTGCATTTGTTTTTTTGCAAAGTAGTCTGTGTGACTTTTGAACTTCACATGAAAGGGGAATATTTTTCTTAAAACACTTAAAAAAAAGTGCAAGTCAAACTCAGGAATGGTGATATTAACACTTATGGTTTTTTCAGTAACAAAAATATAATTGAAAATAATGTAGGATTAAAAAATTAAAACTTGGCTCTCCATAGGCTCTCTCATGCAATATATGGCTTACACTCTTGCCTATAGCTCCCTGCCATGCCATTTGCAGGTACATGCACCTAGTCACTTGTGGTACACCAGGAGGCTCCGGGCAATTGGCAATTGGATGACACTGTGTTTCACATTAGAACTAAGAAATTCTGAGCTAATGCATAGAGTAGGCTCACAGGGCAGTGCTGGGTATAGTCAGAAAGGAGACTGGGATGATGGCATCAGAAAAGTCATGTTTCTCTCTAAGAGAATAATTTAAAGTAGTCCAGATAGGCACTGAACTCAGAGGATCCCATGATTTGGGATGAAATTGGAGCACCGCCTGAATATTGGTGACCAAAGCTGACCATGCATGACAGAAGAGACAGAGAAGGAATTCAACTGTAGTCAACAAAAGCTGTGGGGGACAGGAGTGTCCCCAGGCTCAGAAACCGTAGTTCAAACCTGTGCATGGGGAGGGCAGAGCTGCTTACATTGGATCTCTCCATGGGGAGATGTGTATTACACTACTGGGTTGAGCCCAGTGGACAGAGTTCCCAGGGAGAAAGAACAAGCTCAGAAAGTTGCAACCCCCAACTGCCACTTCTCTAGGGATATAGCAGAAACAGATGTCAAGTGGATAAGGTGAAAATGAGTTGGAAAGCACTAGGAAATTACACAGAATGCCTAGCCACAGACTACAGAAAGATATGTCTGAAATACAGAGAGAAGGGTATGAGTGCTACCGCAGGCACAAGCCACGCCCACACACACCATGATAATCGGTTATGGATCCCTCCATGACCCTCTCCCAACTCCAAAAACGCAATTACCTATTAGGTCTCCCTGGTGAGTAGTGCCATCTACTGGAAAAGGGAAGCTCTGCAACTTTAATACTAAGTCAATAATAGGGAGAGGAAAAATACTACCAACCACAATTTGAGTCTTCTGGGGAATATTATACCACCAGGTGAACAAATCCCCATAAGGCACTCACAAATACATGGAAGACCTTCTCTTACTAAACACAGAATTCAAAATTGCCATGGTAAAGAAATTCAATCACCAAAAGGCTGATCAAAATATATAAGGAAACTCAGAGAAACAAATGATTGTCCTTAGAAATAAAATTAACTAACAGAAGAACAAAACTGAAGCCTTTAAAAGGTCAATAGAGGAGAGTAAAGAAAAAACCTCTAGAAAAGAATAGACAAAATGGAAGATCTAATCAGTGACCACAAAGATGATAATGCATAAAGAATTTAAGTGAAAGAAGAAAGAAATATAAAGAAAAAAGAGCAAACAATTTAAGAATTGTCTTACTCCATGCGTAAAGGATATATAAGAATAATGAGTATCCCAGAAGGAAATGAGAGCTGGGAGGGAACAGAGAAATTATTTAAATAAATAATAGAGTAAAATTTCCCAAACCCGGAGAAGGAATCAAATACACATTTCCATGAAGCTAAAGGAACACCTAGTTAAATAAACTTAATGAGACCTACAATGATCAAATGAGACACAGAGTAGTGAAACTTTCAAGAGTTTAAGACAAAGAAAGAACATTAAAGCTGGTTAGGGGAAGAGAACAGATAACTTGTAAAGGAACCAAAATTAGGCTTCTATCTGACATCCCTGAGGAAAGAATATGGAAGGACATAATCAGAATACTTAAAGATAAAAAGGTTAGCCAGGAATACTCTATCCTGCACAGCTTTCCTTCAGATATGAGGAGGTAATAAGGGCCTTCTGAGATAAAGAGAAACTGAAGTAGTCTGAAAAAATTAGATTCTCCCAAAAATCATTAAAAAGAGCTCTTCTAGCACCTGCACCCCTATGTTTATAGCAGCACTGTTTACAATAGCTAAGTTTTGGAAACAACCCAAATGCCCAAAAATAGATGACTGGATCAAGAAGATGTGGTACATATATACCATGGAATATTACTCAGCATTCAAAAAAGATAAACACATGCAATTTGCAGCAACATGGATGGCGCTGGAAGGGATCATGCTCAGCGAAATAAGCCAAAAAGAAAAATACCGGATGGTCTCACTCATAGCAGGAATCTAGAAAACTTAAATAAGGGACCAGGAAAATGAATATAAGAAAGTGAAAATCAAAATCAACAAAAAACTATGAACCAGAGACACTTTTTGGGGGGTGGGGGGCGGGAGGGGAAGGATTGGGGTCAGAATGGGGCGTTTGCAACTGTATGGGGGAATATAAAAATGAAATTTAATATTAAAAAAAAAGAGCTCTTCTATCTCAAGCAAGGAGAATAACATCCACAAAGAACTGAACAAAAAAAAAAAATAGAACCACAATACTGACGAAAAATGGCATTAGTAGACTTTCATAGATCAATAATCACTTTAAATATAAATGAACTGAACTTACCAATCAAAAGACATAGGATGGCCATTTGGATGACAAAAATACATAAAATACGTAGAAGAAAATATAAGCAAAACACCACAACATAATCTTCAGAGATCTTTGTGTACCTGCTGGTAACAGCAAGGAAAACAAAAGAGAGTACAAACAATTGGAACTTCATCAAACTAAAATGCCTCTGCACAGTGAAAGACTATCACCAAAACGAAGATGCCCTTCTGAATGTGGGGAAAATATTGGCATACTATACATCCAACAAGGGGCTGAATACAATATCAACAAAGAACCGATAAAACTCAAGAGAAAGAAACAACCCAATCAAAAAATGGGCAGAAGAGCTAAATAGACACTTCTCTAAGATATACAGATGACCAACAGGCACATTGAGCACACCAGTGCTCAACATCACTTATGGTCAGGGAAATGCGAATCAAAAGTGGAATAAGATACCACCCACACCTGTGAAAATGGCTCATTCCAAAAAGATCAAGAAAAAAAAAAAACATACAAACATGTATTGGCAAGGGAAATGTGCTCTCCTATTTTCATGACAGCACTATTACAATAGTCAAGCTATGGAAACAACCTATGTGCCCCAAAACAAATGAGTGGAGCAGGAAGATGTGGGATATATACACAATGTAATAAGGCTCAGCTATAAAGAAAGATAAACTCTCGCCATTTCTTATAACATGGAAGGAACGGAAGGGGATTATGCAAAGCAAAATAAGTCAAAAGGAGAAAGGATGGTATCACTTGTATGTGGAATACAGAGAAACAAAACAAAGGGTCAAAAAAAGCCAAACCAATAAAACCCCTAGAAATATCACTGTAGAACTAAAGCTACTGGAGGGTAATAGGGAGGGGTAGGGAGAGAACGAAGTGTGTGAGAACACAAAGGATTATGTTGAAGGACTTTGAAAGTTTTGGTGGTGGGTGCTGTGTGGTAGCAACACCTGAATGGGGAGATCCTCTACTTCTCAATCAAAACAATGTTGTAAATCAATGTTACCTCAGTTTTTAAAAAGGCAAAAAATTAACTTACCCATCTTTTAAATTCCTCTCTCTTTCTAAAAGGTGTGGGATCAATCTATAATTTTCAAAGATCAAATTACAACCCCTTTACAAATATGTGAACCCATCAGAATGCTTCATATGAATATGACTCTTATTTTGATATTTGGAAACCAAGTTCTGATTTTTTAACTGCTATTAAACTTGGTCTCAAGGAAAGCTTTTCCTAGATGATAGTATCATTTGCAACATCTTCTAATCTTTATTGAGTGAATAACATTTTAATTTCAAATGAAATTATACATAAATGATATAAATACATTACAGGTGCAAAACTTGCAGCATAAATTGAAACATAAGTGCAGTTATTTTCTCCTTAGACTGTAGGGTCCTAAAAAGAGATAATGAGAACATGCAGAGATAAGTTAAAAAGAAACAAATCTTGAATTTTTTGTTGTTGTGTTAACAACCATATTCCTTTTATACCAAACTCCAGATCAGATAAGAAAATATGTTTTTAAAAAGTAAACGAGAATTTAAAATAATAAGAAAAATGTAAAATAAAATATTTCAAGTTTATTAAATTTTAAGTCAAAAGAAAATATACGGATATAGAAATATATGGAAAACACATTAAAAAAACAATGGAATAAATTAACACTGTCATAGTGCTTAGGAAAACAATGTATGAGTGATCTGTTTTTCCTATATGTTTTTTTCTTGTGTGTTAAAAAGGCTTTTGTTGTATTCAATTTAAGAACTTATAATAGGAAACATTTCCTATGAAAGACAAATTCCTATGAAATAAATGTATTAATTAACTTACATCATTCATTATTTTGACTATATATTTACTTTTTAAAGTTAGATGACTGGGCCTCCCCTGGTGGCACAGGAGGTTGAGCGCCGTGCTGTGAAGCCGTCTGCTGCCTCTGCGGCGCAGGTTCAATTCCAGCCGGCCGGCAAGGGTCCCACATGGCGTGGCCGATCTCTCCTGTCTCGCAGCTGCTCCCCTCAGCAGTGTATTTCGTCAGTCTGCCTGTTTTATTCCCCGCTCTGTCTCTGGTGAATCCTCTCACCCTTCCACGCATCTGGCCTGTACCCCGGTTCTTGTGTAAATGAATAAATAAATCTTTAAAAAAAAAATAAAGTTAGATGACTGACATGGCTTAGGAAATAACACTAGATATACCCTATATAATGGGTTTGGCTTTTATATTGTTTTATCTTTCCATATATCATCAAAGCATGTATCTCTTCTTTGTTGTGTTGTTGTTGCAATCTCCCAAATTATGAACTAGTTGTGTTACTTTCAATATATTTTTCATATTTTAAAAGTTCTTCAAGTTACTTCATCTCCACAAGTATACAGCTTTAAGTTGATTAGACAATCTTCTATGTCAGTGTTTCTCAAGCGTGACTGCACATTGCCAACATCTGGAAATGTTTAAAAATTTAGGTGTTTCATTCACACCCTCAGTCTTATATGATCCGTGTGGTTTGTGGTTTGGCATTCAGATTTTGCATAGCACCCGGGTGATTCTAATGTACAAACAAGCTTAGAACCATTGCTCCAAGAGTTTACATAAAACAGTAGTGAAATTTCTGTAGCAACTTTATGACTAACAAGATCTGATATCACAATATTGTTCTACTAACTTATGTTTTGGGAACCACCAAAAGCAGGAATTGAAGTTGGAAGGGTGACTCTTGTATGCATGGTACCTAGATGTTTTGCTAGAAGACCCAGAATTTCAAATGATAACTGAATTGAAATGAAGGTTTTTGTCATTGTTGTTGTTGTTTAATTAAGTGAATTAAAATGCTTCCTAAAAGACAGAAAATTCTCCATCTTCCTTCAGGACTATGAATCCACTTATAAACACTTTCTTCGTTTGGATTTATAGGACAAAATTTTAGAGGCTTATTACTTCCCTTGTGCCATCTGGAAATGTGCCACCAGATGGCATGTGGGTGGCAGTGATCATATGGCTTAAACAGAAAATTTCAAATAAATTTTAGGTAACTAAATCAAAGAAATTATATCATGTTTTCCCAGAGATTCATGGTTCTTCTATTGAAAAGCGCTATATTAAGTTAAGCTTAAAAATAAATTGAACTCTAATAATTGTATGTTAGAGCATAGAATATACTTTTATGATTTAATTTTATTTATTTTTAAAGGTTTTCTCAAAGCATTTATACTGACATATATAAAGGACACCTCATTGAATCTCCTCGAGGTGTGGAAAGTACTATTAAGATTTCATCAGCTATTAACAGAAGTCTTTTAACTATCATAGGCATTCTTTTTCCTGCTAGCCGATGCCCAACTCCTACATTATAATTTGGTAGCTATCCTCTATTTACTTAATGTAGAAATTGACTTTCTTTGCTTCTTTTGATGAGAAAAGTGTGGGCTCACTGTGCATATGATGATCATTTTCTCCTAATCAGGGAAATTTTGCTCAATCAAGTTTAGGGCGTATTATCTTCCAACAAGAAGAGATATTTACTATTTACTTATTTAATCCACATAACTAGTCTTTCTACCACCGGTTTCAACAAGACTTAACTCATTTCCAAATTTTTCTTCAACATAATTACTAAAGAAGTTTTCAAATTATGACTCCTGATCTGTTACGTTTTTGTTGCATCACGACCAGAGTAAAAACCTTTGTTTCACACATATACACATTCACAAATACACAAACACTATGTATATGTATATAATACACACATATGTAGTTCAGTAAAAATTATAACATTTTGAAATTCATTCATTTAAAATATAGGCTATCTATGTATTTAGGTAATATTGTTTTATAGCATTGTTTGTGTTTTAGAAGTATAGATTCTCCCCTTAAGGTGCTGTTACCACACTACACCTGCCACCAAAAGCTCTGTAGTCCATTTTAAAACTGATTAAAGCAAAATATCAAAGTTTTTTTTAAAAAATGAATGACAAAATAATTTCTTTACCATAGTTACTTTAAAAATGTCTGAATGAGAAGAAACAATATAATCCAGTAGGGCTATTATCAAGCAGTGGCAGAAGAATTAAACTTTTAGCCCCTAGAAAAATATGACAGATAGTGATGGTGTCAGAGCAAATAGAATAGGAAAATTTACAACAAATGAATACCACATACTATGAAAAGATTATTCAACAAATACTTCAAAATGTGTGGTTATAGTTAGGCTACCTATAGGTGCAAGACCTACACAGTAGGTGTGCAGTAAAAAATGGAAGCAGGCAGCAGAGTATATGACAAATGCAAGAGGAGAATCCCCAATCATAATAGATTCTCACTGGAAAAAGTGTTGGGTAAGCTTGATAACAGGCACTGAAACAAAGAAGAATTTTTATGTACTCCAATTCATGTACAAAGCAAAAGGTCCTTTGTAAGATCATTTCAAATTGAGAAGAAATTGCTGCGAGTAGAATCTAAGGTGATAAAGACAGAGGTAATAGTGTAAGGGGGGGGGGAAGTTCAAACAAAGTAAGTGAGAGAGGGCCTTTCCAACACTAATTATTCTAAACAATAAACATGATTCTTGCTAAATAAACAAGAAAACATATGAAGCAAAGGCTTGAATTATTTTAAGGTGTTTCTGAGAAGCCAAACAAAAATATCTGTGTCAAGGCATGCAGCTGTTTTTTTCTTGATATATTCCTATTCACAAAATAAGAGACTAATAGGATATAGAATACAGGCAAAGATAACCCAACATCTATAAAATGGCAATTAAAAAGAAAATGTAAAGTAACAGAATATTACCAATATTACAAACTATAATTGAATAAAACTTTCCTTTAAAAATAGGAAGACTTAGAATTACATATTGAAAGGGCAAATAATAAACATGCTGATTCCCATATAGTTTTGACCAGGAATAAAATGATACAACTTTAAATTAAATTCTAATAAAGAGATAGAAAAGAATATTAGCTAATTTGAAAATTTGTCATAAGAGCCAATATTCTACGACCCAAAATAAGAGGGAAACACTGTATTATACAAAGAAGGGCATGCAAAGACACTAATTAAAAACGATCATTTTTAAATACTAAAATTGAACTATACTCATGTTAAACAATGTAAGGATAAAGCAATCTTTTAAGTAGTTACTCATTGGAGTTAGGAGAAAGTAAGATGACATGAAACAAATAAAGGGTACTTAATTACATCTTGTTTTCTGTATTTTATTTTAGAACAATGTAACTATTTCAGGTAGTTATAAACCAAAAATAAATTTTAAAAATTCCAAAGAAATAAAATTTTTCAAAAAAGAAACATTTTGCCCAATTGGTACTTTAATCATACAGTAAAATCTATTAAAACTTTAAATGAAGTGACATTAAAACACATATGATTGTTTGTTCCTAGTGTAATATAATGTATGGGAAAATATAGCTGCAAGAAAAATCTAAAATTGCATTCAGTAATCATAGTGTGAGTAATAATGCTGTTATTATTCTGAGACTAGTGTACATATATTGAAGTATACAATAAATGAGGGCTATTTCATTATATTTTTCTGTGTTTCCTTGAAGACTAAGATTCTTGGTAGGGGAGAGATAAAGATGTAAGTTACAGCAATTAAGCAAAAATTCTATAGACCAGTTTTGTCCATGTAAAGGTCAAGAAACAGTGACCAACCCAATAGCAATGATCCCTGTTAGTGTCCAGATTGATGCCTTGAAATAAAGAAAAATTAAAGAATATTTAGATGCCTATCAGAGTCAAGAAATACACAAGATGGGCCTGAAACAACTTGGCTTGGCAGATAGAACAAAAGCAGAGGCAACTAGTGGCATGACAAAAGGAAACAAAAAACTTAGCGTGGTAAAAAATATTGTCACAATATTTTATGTTTCAGTGGATTGAAACATAAAATACCTTATTAAGTGACCCAAAAGAGATGAGTGGATCAAGAAGATGTGGTATATATACACAATGGGATACTAATCAGCCATCAAAAATGATAAACTCATGCCATTTGGAGCAATATGGATGGAGCTGGAAGGACTTATATTAAGTGAAATAAGCCAGAATGGGATAGATAAATACCAGATGGTGTCACTTTATATGTGGAGTATAGAAAACCAAAAACCAAACAAAATGCCAGACAAAGACAAACTTTAAAACAAACCCTTGAAAATTGACCATAGATCTTTGGTTTTCCGAAGGGGAGGGCAAGGGGCAGGGGTGAGAGCAGGTGGGTGGGGACTGGGGAACACAGTGGACTATGGTGGAGGACTATGGGAGCTTCAGTGGTGGGAGGACTATGGTGACCACACCTGGTGGGGTGTGGGAATCCCACACTGTCAAAACACTAGCAAGAATGTAAAATAATGGTACTTCAATTACAGTAAATAAAATCAGACAATTCCTACAAGACAAAAATAATAATTGACACAGAAGCAACAAGTGGATGGAAAAAATAAAAATAAAATCCATTAGCTCAATATACCATAATACTCATAAAATTGGTTACCATTAAGGTATTAGCTGGTTATTTTGGAAATTATAAAATTAGAAATAATCCAACATTTATTCTGCTTTGCCTGTATGAATTGGAGTATTGGGTAGACAGAAGATGAGGGAAATTCTTACATATAAAATCATTCCCAGTAATAAGTGAATAGAGAAAGAATAGTATTTAAAAACCACCAATGGATCCTGATATCATAAGGAAACACAATAAAAGCAAAAACAACTTGAAATTTATTGTGCCTTTAGTAGAAAAATAAATTGCCATTTCAAAAGTGTTGTTGAAAGCAAAACTGAGCTTTGATCTGATAAATCATTTAAGTTGAATTGTGAATTTACAGAAAATACATGACAGCCATAATAACTAAAACCAGAGAAACAGTCTAAAAATTAAACTAAAAAATGTTTTAAAACTGAAAGAGAAAAACAATATGCTAACTAAAGAGAAAAATATTAATTTGAAATGCAATGAATTTCTTATTAAAAACCATGGAGATTACAAAGAAATAACACAATATTTTTCAGTTGCTAAAAGTAAAAAACATCAACAGAGAATTCTCATGCCAATGAAAATATCTTTTAGGAAAAATGAGGAAATCAAGATGCTCTTAGATGAAGGAAAACCAGGAAAAAACTGTCAACAGCAAATTCACTCTAAAATAATGGCTATGAGATTGCTATTTGTAGAGAGAAATGGTAAAATAAGGAATCCTGTACCTCAGAAAAGAGGAAAAAACACAGTAAGCAAAACTACAAGTAAGTACATTTCCTTCTCCTTTTGAATCTTATACATTGGATTTGATGAATTGGAGACAAATGATAGCACAACCTGACATGGTTAAGTACATATACAGAAAATATTGGAGACAATTTATATTATAAACTAGTATCGGTAAAAGAATTTAAAAAGAAATGAGAATTCTACAGTTGACTTTAACTAGCAAACTTATGGCACCATTAGTCAGTGACAAATTATGTACATACAAGTATATATGTACAATTAGTAATATAATTACTAAAGCAATCACTAAAAAAACTACACAAAGCAAAACACTCAAAAACACGAAGGTAAGTAAAAGTGGAATTCTAAAAACAGTTCACAAGACCAATAGGCATGCAGGGACAAGAAAACAAATAAAAAAAGGAAGGCAAAAACTAAAATGGTAGACTTAAACTCTACCATAACAAAAATATATTTGATGTAAAGATTTTAATACACAAATTAAAAGAGATTGGAAGCATATTTTTTGAAGGAACTAAACTACATCCTGCCAACAAGAAATAACATCAAATATAAGGATGTAAGTAAGTTGAAAGTAAAATGATACATAAAGATATATAATATAACCATTTAATAATATAGAACACAGTTATATTAATATTGGATAAAGTAGGCTCCAGAGCAAACAAGATTACCAGAGACAAAGAGGGATATGATACAATGATAAAAGTTTCAGCCACCAGGAAAGTATAGCAATATATAGTTTGTGTAAAACCAAATAACAGTTTTAAATTTGTGAAGCAAATCCTCATAGAGCTGAAAAGGAAATAAGCAAATTCAGTTATAATTAGAGACTTCAAACACTTCTCCCAACACTGTATAGACCAATTAAATAAAAAATCAGCCAAAATAAAGAAAAAATTGACAAGACCTTATATAACCATCAGGATGTAGACAATACTTACTTATAAAACGATCTATAAACTACAGCAATCAACAAACTACAGCAGAATACATATTATTTTCAAGTGCCATAAAAAACTCAGCATATTTAAAATAATTGAAATAATACAGAGTGCACACTCTAACCACAATGAAAGCAAACTAGATATCAGAAATAGGAAAGAGAAAAATCTCTAAACATAAGGAAACTAAATAACACACATGTAAATAATGTAAGAGTCAAAGAAAAAGTATTAGAGGGGAAAAAAAGACACTAAACTGGCAGAAGAATGGCAGAGGAAGAATCTACAAAAACTGTCTCTTCAATAAAAAAATGAGACAATTGGTAAAAGTCGTCAAAATCAACCTTTCCAGAATTATGAGAATTAACCAAAAGTTTGTGACAAAGGAGCATTTATTCAGGAACACAGAGCTCTATGGCTTTTTATATAGCATGCCCTAGTCCCATCCTCCTCCAGGAATATCAACAAGCATTAGAAAAAATGCAAATTGAAACCATAACGAGATATCAGTCACTGCATACCTATCAGAATGTCTAGAATTCAAACAGTGACAATACCTAATACTGAAAGGATGTGAAGAAACTGTATTTACCTAATGGTAAGAATGTAAAATGGTTCAGTTAGTCTGGAAAATAGTTTGTCAGTTTCTTTTTTTTTTCTAAGGATTTATTTATACAAGCACTGGGGTACAGTCAGAAGCGTGGGAGGGTGAGAAAATTCACCAGAGCCAGAGCGGAGAGCAGAACAGGCAGGCTGAAGAAATACACTGCTGAGGGGAGCAGCAGGCGCGTCAGGAGAGGTCTTCGCGCGGTGTGGGACCCTCGCCAGGTGGCTGGGGATTGAACTGGTGCTGCAGAGGCTGCGGGCAGCTTTGCAACCCAGCAGTCAACCGCTGCGCCACCTGGGAGGCCCGGTTTGTCAGTTTCTTTAGAAAACAAAACTTGCACCTGCCACATGCTTCAGTGAATGCACTCCTGGCCATTTTTCCCAGAAAATGAAAACATGTTCACAAAAAAATCTGTACATAAATGTTTATAGTAACTTTATTCACAATAGCTCAATGCTGGAAACAATGCAGATATCCTTCATGGAATAAACAAATAAACCAACTCTTTTACATCCATTCCATAGAATACTACTCAGCAATGAAAATGAATGGACTAACAGTCAACATTTTTGATGAATCTCCAAAGAATTACATTGCGTGAAAGGAAGCTAATCCAAAAGCTTACCCACTGTGTAATTCCACGTTTATGTCATTGTTGAAATGACAACCATATAAATGTAGGCCATATTAATGGTTCTCAGGGGTTAAAGAGGGATTGAGGGCAGGAGGAAAATGGGTATGCATAAAAGTGCAATAAGAGAGAGGTCCGTGGTGACAGAAACTTCGTGTGTTTTAATTGTATTAGAGTCAATATACTAGTTGTAGTATTATTATGTAGCTTTGGAAGATGTTACTAGTGTTATTGTATTATTGTTACTGTATTATTTCTTACCAGCCTGTATCTACGATTAGCTCAAAGTAAGATAAATGATTTTTTAAAGGCAGTCTAGAAAGACATTTTTCTTTTTTTTTTTTTTTTTTTTTTTTTTTTTTTTAATAAATTTTATTGTTATATTCCCCATACAATTGCAGCCCCCCCATTCTGACCCCCATCCCTCCCCTCCCACCCCCCTAAAAGTGTCTCTGGTTCATAGTTTTTTGTTGATTTTGATTTTCACTATCTTATAGTTATTCATTTTCCTGGTCCCTTATTTAAGTTTTCTAGATTCCTGCTATGAGTGAGACCATCCGGTATTTTTCTTTTTCTTTTTGGCTTATTTCGCTGAGCATGATCCCTTCCAGCGCCATCCATGTTGCTGCAAATTGCATGTGTTTATCTTTTTTGAATGCTGAGTAATATTCCATGGTATATATGTACCACATCTTCTTGATCCAGTCATCTATTTTTGGGCATTTGGGTTGTTTCCAAAGCTTAGCTATTGTAAACAGTGCTGCTATAAACATAGGGGTGCAGGTGTTCTTTGGAATTGATGTTTCTGTGTCCTTTGGGTAAATACCTAGGAGTGGAATTGCTGGATCATATGGAAGCTCTATGTTTAGTAGGTCCAGAAATCTCCACACAGCTTAGAAAGACATTTTTCAATGGCACTGTATGACCTTATTTACACATGGAGTTAATAAAAAATAAATTTATGCCATTAGTGACACATTTGGAAATTTGAACACTAAACATTTGATTATAGAATTATTGTTAAAAATGATTAGTTGTGGGACTCCCCGGTGGCGCAGCGGTTGAGCACCGCGCTGCAAAGCTGTCTGCAGTCTCTGCTGCACCGGTTCAATTACCCCCACCTGCACTCCGGCCAGGGAGAACCCCACATGGCACAGCAGACCTCTCCTGCCCCGCCCGCTGCTCCCCTCAGCAGTGTCTTGGGTCCGTCTGCCTGTTCTGCTCCCTGCTCTGGCTCTGGTGAATTCTCTCACCCTCCCGCACTTCTAACCTATACCCCAGTTCTTGTATAAATAAATAAATAAATCTTTTTAAAAAAATGATTAGTTGTTATAGCTGTCTTATTTTTATTTGTTTTAAAAAACATTGTGTCTTTAGAGATACATGCTGAAATTTTTATGGCCATAAAGATATAATGACTAAAATTTGCTTCAAAATAACATGTGATTGGGCCTCCCTGGTGGTGCAGGCTTCACAGCACAGCGCTGTAAAGCTGTCCACAGCCCCTGCAGTACCGGTTCTATCCCTGCTGGCCATGGAGCAACCCGCATGGTGCAGCAGACCTCTCCTGTCTTGCCTGCTGCTCCCCTCAGCAGTGTAGTTCAGTCAACCTGCCTTTTCTGCTCCCCACTCTGTGTCTGGTGAATCCTCTCACCCTCCTGCGCATCTGGCCTGTACCCCAGTTTTTGTATAAATAAAATAAATTTTTAGAAAAAATGTGTGATGTGAAGTAATGGATGGGAAAAGATACAAGGTTTATTATGAGTTGATGACTTCAGAACCGGTATAATGAGTATTTGGAGGGTTAATAGATCTTTCTTGAAATTTTTGTGTATGTTTAAATATTTCCATGTTACAGAGATGATGATTTAATGAACCACAAGCAAAACATTGAATCATAAAATCAAGAAACTTTTTAGAAGTAATCACTGATTAAACTGTGCATAACTTCCAATGAGTTCTATTTTGTGCAGAATCAATCACATACTTAACAAAAAAATTTTTTAGAAGAATGTTGCTGATAAAAAACAAACTCCTCCCTGCTTCTTTTATGTACCCACGTCTACATAACTTATTTTCTCACCTCTAATCTCATCCCATTTGCCAAATTTGCAATTACCCAAGTACTAGCCATCTTTCTGCACTCATTTAATAAAGGGATGTCATATTTATAATATTCATAATTAACTTATGTCTATTGATAATATTAATAATAAGCTTACCATTAAAGCAATAACAACAAATGCTACATTGGAACTCTTTTTACTAAAAAACATATCAGCTTGAAATTAGAATCTACAGTTATATAAGAACCCAGAACCAAGCTATTCTGAATCCCCAGATCATATTTTTTTCAGAGATCTAGGAAAACTATGCTATCTATCATGCTGAGAGAATTACTAACTTAGCTATTCTAAGGAGATAAACCTACTAAAAATATAGGAGGGATAAGGCAACAAAAGGTTGCTTGCAGTGATAATGCCAAGGTGGCATTTTTATTACAGAGCCAAATTAGATTGAATCTTATTTCAAATCTTGTGGTGGAGAAATGCAGATTTTAATCTTCATGAAATTTGCATATTTGGCTGAGAACATTTATCAAGATGTGAATCCTTTCTATCTTAGTTGAGGATGTAAGAATTCTTGTGTGGCTATTAATGAAGACAACTTACTCAAATTTGAGGCTAGTGATTACTTCAGAATAATTAGAGTTTTTGAAGATACTGAGTTACTCTAGTCTTATTTCCATAAAGATGTTAATTTCCAGTAATTCTCTGCATCATATTACAAAGATGAATGGATTGCTTCAAATATTTTGCATTCTGCAAAACACCAACCTAGCCAAAGTTTTAAGAATTGTGTGTTAAGGGAAGCAAAAATAGGAAAACAGATTCTATGAAGTAAAAAAAAAAAAAAGTAAGCATAGAAGACCATGCAAAAAGGCCTTAATGTTTCACAAGTGAAAGATGGACATAACATGATTAGTGACCTCTTCTATGATAATGAAATCCATGTTATAGATGAAACTTGGAGAGAATGGCCAATTACAGAGATGACCTGATTTCTTATAGGAGAGACAATGAAGACACTAAGTTTGTTAAAACATCAGCAATGAAGATAAGGAGTAAAGTGCATGCATCTCTTTTTCCCAAAGGATGATGAAGGTTTATACTTACATTACAATTTGTGGATTTTCAAGAAGTTAGTCTTGATAATGTAATTATTTAATAATATCTAATTATTTATATTCTTTTCAATGTACTTTGCCTTCTCTAACCAACAGTGTCCTACCATTCTCCAATTGTGTAATTTAGTGTAAACAATTTATCAAATTATAAAAATAAAAATTTGAAAAGTCATTCAGCAACAATTTATGTTGGCTCAAATCTGAGTAGGTAAATATCCACTCATTGATCCTCAGTGTGTGAGTACATTGGGTTATTAGAGTACATTGTGTTATCATACAAACTCACTGTGGTTAAATTTGTATAATAAGTTTATACAAATTTATATAAGGCAATAAACTTTATGACATTCAATTCATATAGCAGTGTGAAAGCAGAAAAATTTCTAGTCAATATATCTGTTTATTGCACTTAGGATCTTAAGTCAGCCCTCTTTACCTCAGGCATGAAACAGTTTTTAAAAAATAGATACTGTAACTTTGAGAGTTATTTCAAATCACCTAAATAAACATGACAAATGTTACTACATGGATTAATATACAAAAATCTTTTCAGCATATTATCAATTCCCCTTTGATTAATTTCTCCAGTAATAGATACTCCAGTCTGTAGCTTTTAGTAACAGTGCATATATCAATACTATAAATTTTCCTACTAAGCTTTTTCTTGCATCAGCTGTGACTTTGTCAAAGACCTCAATAAAAATAAATAAGATAAGCAATACATGAATATAATTTAATATAGTCTTATGTAGGAAAATATGGACATCATCTTCTGAGAGAGGCGGTACAGGTTGTTAGAGCACCAGTTTCCACATTATTATCTCAGGAATTCTACCTCAGGGTTTTTACCAACAAGCTTTTTTTTTTATGCAAAGCCAGTAACTTCTTTCAAGAGCTGAAGTTTTGCATTTGGATAATAGGAGAGCTGGATCTCCAAATCTTAAAAATCTGTAAGTCTGGGGGTATCCCTTAAACTAATATCTGAGGATATTAGTTCTTCACAGTATGTATTCTGATACTTGTAAGACAGAAAGTATGCTACTTTTTCAGTCATAAGGTACTATCTTCTTGTATCATCCATGTGATTGAACATTTTCACCTAAAAATACTTATTAATGTTTGTGTGTGCTTGGCGATGCGATAGATTTTATTAGAAACAGTAAAAAGATCCTTCCCATAGGGACGCTTACTTGGAGGAGATATATATATATATATATATATATATGTACACATATATATGCATGGTAATAATATGTATAAATTATATGTTAGTAATAAATTATTAGTAATATATGTATAATTCATTTCTAATACACGATGAAAGAGAAAACATCATGAAAAAAGTAGAATAGAATACTATGGAAACTGATAAAAAGGAGATGTTCCTTTCAACTAATAAAGTGATTAAAAGATTCATGAAAAAGAGTGATATTTGAACTGGATCTTGAAAGATTTTATATATGGCAAAAATGGAGAGGAAAGCAGAGGGAACTGTATAATAAAGGAGAAAAGCTAGGAAACTGATGAAATTTGTGTAGTGCAATGAAGATTTTAGTTTAATTGCTGCAATTGTTATAGCAATGAGCAATTGGAGGCAGGAAGAATAGTTATTTTTTTATTGGAAGCTGCAGTTTTTGCTCTGTGTTCTAACTCAGAGCTTCCCTACAGAGTATACTCGATTATTCTGGGCACTTCTCTTTGTCTTTTCTTTACTTTTATGTAGGTGACAATATTATTTTAAAACAAATTCAGCTTGATGTTCATATATCCATTGTAAATATTTTGAATAGAGAGCCATTTTTTTCCCTTAGTCCTTCAACAACAAATTATGGATAAAATTAGATAAGTTTGTAAAGGCAACTTTAATACCAGAAATACTTTATATAAAATATAATGATTTCTCTTCCATGACAAAAATTACCTTTCTATTAGTTATGTAGTATTATTTAGTCAAGGTTAAGAACATCATTTGTTGTTTCTGGGCCTCCCCTGGTGGCACAGCAGTTGAGCGCTGGGTGGCGCAGCGGTTGAGCGCTGGGTGGCGCAGCGGTTGAGCGCTGGGCTGCGAAGCTGCCCGCAGCCTCTGCAGCACTGGTTCGATCCCCGGCCACTAACGAGGGTCCCACATGGTGAGCAGACCTCTCCTGCCACACCTGCTGCTCCCCTCAGCAGTGTGTTTCGTCCGTCTGCCTGTTCTGTTCCCCACTCTGGCTCTGGTGAATTCTCTCACCTTCCCACGCTTCTGACTGTACCCAGTGCTTTTATAAATGAATAAATAATTTTTTAAAAGAATATCATTTGTTGTTTCTATTTTAATATTTGTTATCTCTCTTAGGTTAATCAATAATCGTTGTCATTCTGTTCCTTAGAACAAAAAATGCTTTCTTCACTTGAGTGAAGCAAGTCACCCCCAAATTATGGGAAAGCAAGTACCCCACTGAAGTTGTAATGATACTGTAAACACAAATACTTGTAGTTTATTTTTTATATTCTTTTGGGCATAGAATTAAGGCATAACTTCTCACTATCCCCATCCCCTACAGTCCTTGTGGAGAATTGTCATTCTATAAATATATTCACTAAGAATGATCCTATTATAAGGCACATACACTTTTTTTTGTTTTATTTTTTTATTTTTTTTAAATAGTAAATTTTATTTTTATATTCCCCCATACAACTGCACATGCCCCATTCTGACCCCAATCCCTCCCCTCCCGGCCCCCACCCCCCAAAAAGTGTCTCTGGTTCATAGTTTTTTGTTGATTTTGATTTTCACTTTCTTATAGTTATTCATTTTCCTGATCCCTTATTTAAGTTTTCTAGATTCCTGCTATGAGTGGGACCATCCAGTATTTTTCTTTTTCTTTCTGGCTTATTTCACTGAGCATGATCCCTTCCAGCGCCATCCATGCAAATTACATGTGTTTATCTTTTTTGAATGCTGAGTAATATTCCATGGTATATATGTACCACATCTTCTTGATCCAGTCATCTATTTTTGGGCATTTGGGCTGTTACCAAAGCTTAGCTATTGTAAATAGTGCTGCTATAAACATAGGGGTGCAGGTGCTCTTTAGAATTGATGTTTTTGTGTCCTTTGGGTAAATACCTGGGAGTGGAATTGCTGGATCATATGGAAGCTCTATGTTTAGTAGGTCCAGAAATCTCCACACAGCTCTCCATAGTGGTTGGACCAGTTTGCATTCCCACCAACAGTACAGGAGAGTTCCTTTTTCTCCACAACCTCGCCAACATTTGTTGTTGCTAGTTTTTTTAATATGTGCCATTCTCACTGGTGTAAGATGGTATCTCATGGTAGTTTTGATTTGCATTTCCCTGATTACAATTGATGTTGAACATTTTTTCATATGTCTGTTGGCCATTTGCATTTCCTCTTCAGAGAAGTTTCATTTTAGCTCTTCTGCCCATTTTTTGACTGGGTTATTTTCTTTATTGTTGTTGAGTCTCATCAGCTCTTTGCAGATTTTTGTGATCAGTCCTTTATCATTAGTGTTGGGTGCAAAAATGTTCTCCCAGTTGGTGGGTTTTCTCTTTGTTTTTGTTATTGTCTCTTTTGCTGTGCAGAAGCTCTTTAATTTGATGTAGTCCCAGCTGTTTATCTTTGCCTTCACTATCACTGCTTTGGGTGATGAAGGCACATACACTTTTGTCTCACTCTCATTGGAGCAGAATTAATAGGACAGACCAAGATGACATCAGATGATCCTGAGAGGATCACCTAATGGTTAAAAGGAAGGACACTATACCCAGAGAGTCCTGTGATTTGGGAAAAACTGGAATACACTTTGGACATAGGAGATTAACACAGAAAGAAACAGAGGAAGAGACAGAAAAGAGTCATGCTCCACTGGATAGGAGGTGGGTGGAAAGGAGCACCTGGAAGCTGTGGTCCAGGACAGAGGGCACAGATAGCAAGGATGCTGCTCAGACAGGGGCTATGGAGAGGAAAGGGCTAAATGATGTGCAAGTATCTATACACTTGATTAAGAGGAAACATGTATGCAAGAGCTGGGGTGCTCCCTAGAGGCCAGAACCCCAGTTAAAGAACAAGGGTATTGCACTGACTGCACACCCCTACCCCCACCCTTTAGTTCTTCAACTGCACTAATTACACACAGAATATAGAGTCGTGGGTCTGGAATCCCAGAGAGACAAGATATCTCCAGTACCACAAGAATAAACTAACTTTCTTCCCCTACATATTTGCAACAGCAGCTGAACACCTCTGGACCCCTCTTCAACCGTATGACTCAGCAACCGCAAAAACAGGTTTCAATACCTACAGAAGACAGGAATGGCATAATAACAACAATAATAGCAACAATAATAATAAAAATTTAAAATCAAATAAAATATAGTGCCACCTACTGGAAAAGCAGATATACTTCACTAATTTACTGTTAACATAATTTTTTTAAAGATTTATTTATTTTTATACAAGAACTGGGGTATAGGCCAGATGCACGGGAGGGTGAGAGGATTCACCAGAGACAGAGTGGGGAACAGAACAGGCAGACTGAGTGAAATACACTGTTGAGGGGAGCAGCAGGCGAGACAGGAGAGGTCTGCTTCGCCATGTGGGATTCTCGCCAGCCTGCCAGGATTGAACCCACACTGCAGAGGCTGCGGACAGCTTCACAGTGTGGCGCTCAACCGCCCGTGCCACCAGGGAGGCCCCAACAGATAATTTTAAAAAATAGGAATTTCAAAAGCAGCAAAATGGGCAGACAAAAAAAATCAACAAATAACACTTTGAACTCTCAAGGGAATATGACATCTCAAGGAAAGAACAATTTTTCAGACTCCAACTACAAAGAAATGGAAGATTTTTTTCTCCTTATCAGATGGAAAGTTCAAAATATCCATAATAGAGAAAATCAAAGAGATGGAAGAAAATGAAGAAAGTGTGTCATGGTATATAAGAGAACTGAGAAAAAAATTAAAAAATAAAATAAAATTCAGAAACAGAAATGAATGTCAGGAGAAATACAATTAATGAATAGAAACTAAAGCTTTAAATAAATAAATGAATAAAATGACAGAGATACAGGATATGAAAAGTTCAAAAGTGATTTTAAAAAATCCAGAAAAACATACCATAACAGAATAAACAACATGGAGTTTCAAGTCAGTGACCTCAAAGGTAATAATGCGCAAAAGACCCAGGTGAAAGAAGAAGAGAAATTAAAGGGGATGGGGGGGGGAAACACTTTGAAAACTATCAGATTTCATTAGGAAAGTCAACATAAGGATAAGAGCTATCCCAAAAGGGAAAGTGTATACAGAAATAATAGAAGAAAACTTACTAAACCTGGGGAAGGAAGTAAATATAAAAGTACATGAAGTTAAAACAACACCTAACTGTAGAACTGAAGCTATTAGTTCTTTTCCCTCCCTAAGGGAAAGAGGGTGGGGCACAGTGGACGATAGTGAAATATTATGGATACTTTGGTAGTGGGTGTGGTGTGGTAACAACATCTGAAGAGCTAGGATTCTGTATGTCTGAATCATATGCAATTTCAATAAATATTAATACAATAAAAAAGCGAGTAAATTAGCAATGCTCACTTTGGTCACTAGGTCAAAAGATTTGTAAATGAATATGACAAATATCTTCCATTTTCTTAAATGATAACAGTTTTCACTGTGTGTGTGTGTGTTTGAGATATAGTATCCTCTTTAATCATCTCCCATGTTCCATTTCACTATACAACTTTAAATCTGTTTTTCAAGCAATACAACTTCAAATTATAAGCCTGTTTATTTGGATGAAGCTGTAGCATATTCAGCACAAGACAGGAAGTGTTAAAAGGGAGATGGCTCTGTGTACAGAACGGATATTAATTTTGTGGCTCAAATATTATCTCTGTGTCATTTGATGCTAGAAAGCACAGAGATTTGGAGAGCAGGATTTTACAGAAGAAACTTCTTTATAGCGGCTTTCCTTTTTGTCTTGTGTGAAAACCCAGGCTTTCAAGAATGAACGATCTTAACTTTGAATGTCCCCAAGCATTTGGTAGCTCACAAGTTGTAATCTGAATGGTGCGAATGTAGGTCAGACAGGGCCTCTTTTTGAGAGTGAATACATTTATTTATGTCTCCTTCATACTGTTTTGCCAGAACTTAAAACTGTTAAAATGCCTGGAATTTAAAGTGACAGATGTTACACAAATAGTTTCTGAGAAGCTCATCTATCTGCTTTAAAATCCCTGTCTCTTCTAACTTAGATTGTGTTCATTGTTGGATTGAGATGTATGCTTACTGCTCTATGGATTTATTAGAAGAGTTCCAGGGTGCTACATTAGGGACAATTTAGACTTTATTGAATTCCAGTTCAATGTACTTCCCAGGTTGCCGCAGAAGTTTTTTTAAAATCTTTGCCACAGAAACAATACCTACTGAATGTTGGCTGAATGTAAAGCAGTAATCTAAACACTGAGTAGGCTTGTATCAGGTGAATTTGAGATGTGGTAAGCTCTCCAGAAAGTTACACTCTGAATTAGATAAAGAAGTGAACATATCTTAAAAGATACCTATAATTTCAGGTAATGCATACTAAATACCTAGATGAGTACTAACTGTAAGTTCTCTCGGAGCTCTGAAAGGGCATAAAAAACATTTAATAAAGCTAGAGAAGGCTTCAAAGAAAAAGAATAGCCCAAGATGAGCCTTACAGCAGTTGCTAAGAACATGTATAAATCAACATGATCTTTGGTGATACAGGAATTGTGTTAGTCTCTACAATGGATTCCAATGAGTTCCACTTCTAGCACTCAAATCTTATGTAATAATTTCCCCTTGCATGTTTGATGAACATATTGATTTATTTCTAATTAATAGAATATGGCAAGATAGATGGGATCTAGGTGCTCATGAAAATTGGAGTCTGTTTCTTTAAATTCAAAACTTTTGAACTGCTTCAGTTGCCAATTCATTTTCTTACATTCATTTTCTACATCTGTGTTTTCCTTCTTGGCCACCTACTTTTGTTTTAGGGAAAGTTAGCTTTCTTATTGTAAGAAAGTCTACATCTAAAAAGAAAGTATTGATATCTCTCAGCAACAACCAGTAGCTGCCATCTACCAACAGCCACATAAATGAACTTGGAAACAGCTCCTCTTCCCGTTGAGCCTTGGATAACTGCAGCCTGGCTTAATTCAAGCCTCATGAGAGACCTTGAGCCAGAGACACCCAGCAAAGGCACGTACAGATGCCTGACATAAAGAAACTTATATAATAAGCATTTGTTTAAAGTTCTAAATTTTGGGATAACTTGTTACACAAAAAATAGCTAATGCAGGCTTGGCTTAAACCAATATTGATGGATTTTGAAAAAAGAAGAGAAAAATAATCTCTGTTACTAGGCTTAGCACTGTGAGGACACCAGTTTTCCTTTGTTTTGCCTTTGTTTATTTTTTAGCATTTATTTATTTATTCATTTTTTTATTTTATATATTTTTCACATAATTTTTCATTTTTGCACAATATATGCATTTTCATCTCAGTTATAGTCCCCACACTATTCCCACTCCCCTTGTTTTGATCTTAATCTCCCCCACCCCCTCCAGTAGTGTGTCCTCATGCACTTTGCAGCAACATGATTGGAACTAGAAGGGATCATGCTCAGCAAAATAAGCCGGAAAGAAAAAGAAAAATACCAGATGGCCTCACTCATAGCAGGAATTTAGAAAACCTAAATAAGGGACCAGGGAAAAGACTAATTATAATAAAGTAAAAATCAAAATCAACAAGCAACTATACTTTTGTTTATTTTTTAATTGTTTAGGTACATATAAGAGAATAGCATAAAGTAGAAATAAACCTCTTTGTGCTAAGGATTGATATAAGAAAATGAATTGGCAACTGAAACAATTCAAAAGTTTTGAATTTAAAGAAACAGACTCCAATTTTCATGAGCACCTAGATTACAGTGGCCTCGCCACTTAGATAAGAATTTTGTAAATATTGGGGCCCAGCAAAAAGGACAATTACAAAGCATAGAAAAGTTTTCTAATTTTGATTGCTTGGTTTATTGTGTTGATTAGGAAAAACATAAAATTTTATCTGAAAGAAAATTGATCAATCACACATTTTGTTTCCACTGGCAATTATTTTTTGCTAATGATAATGAAATGCTTTATATTTTCTTCAACAGCCTCCTAAAAGATTCAAGCAAATAGGCTCAGGACAAGAGTAAAATTTAAAAGAAACATCTTTGACTTTCCTTTTTGAATTAAATCTCTTAGCCAGTCAATAATTCAATTCTTTCACCACTTTAAGATAATTCTCTAGTATATGGCCAGTGCCATAACCCAAGTTTCAGATCCTAACTCCTTGACAAAATGTGAGCTCAGCAAAGGTGATTCAATTAAAACCTCCAGTATATTTGGCAAGGTTTAGAACCAGTGATTCTTAGGAGAAGTCCAGAGCAAACAGGTATTTACTGAGTCTTCTTTTTGTGTTTTACTACCTGCAGATGGTGTCACGTTTTCCCAAGTTAAGTTAGAGCACATTGCTTTTTATGTTTTGAACTATCTAATCTTCACAGACAGAACAGCATGACAGAAATTCAATTACATTTCAAATTGATGATATACTTTTGGAGACAGCCATGGAGACAGGCCTTATTTGTCTCAGAACAGTACATCACAGGGATTATAGAAGCGTTAAGGATAGACACTCTTTGTTGAAAGAATATGTCCCACTTCATTTAGAGATACCTTGATCTTATTCAAATTTCAGACTTGAACAATACATTTTTTTAGTGTATTTAGTGCTGCTGTTATAATTCTTAAAAAATAAAAAAGTTTAACTTAGACATCTCCAAATACTTGCTTTACTAAAAGGCCAGTTATTGCTGAAATGTGGAAAGTAAAGTCGTGATTTTGATTCTTCCCCTTAACAGTTTTAAATATTATCCCTGCCTGGCACTCTGGCTATTGTTATTGTTAGATCTAAATAAGTCCAACCTATTTTCCTTTTCTTCCTGGGTGCAACAAAAAACAGAAGAGAAAAGGAAAGATTCTTAAAATATAAGACAATATTACCTTTTTGCTTCATTTTTCTCTTAAAATTAAATTTCTGAGACTTTAGCTGCAGATACTGTATCTTTTCTGCCAATTAGAACACACGATGCATATAAAGAGTGATTATTGTGTTAAAGTTGCATGTGTACAGTGCCTGTATCTCTACAGACAGTTATGCACTAAATGACGACTTATTGCATCCCTGAGAATGAACAAGATAAAAAGTTTGTATCTTTGTATTTATATACTTGTCATCATCAAGGAATCTAAGTCCTTGCAATTCTCTTCTTATTTATGTGATGAAGAGCAAGTTACAAAAAGTTTTGATATCTTGTTGTCCAACAACTTGCTTGAAAAGAGGACAAAGTGATATTCCTAAAGTTCCAGAGAGAAAAAAAAGTTGAGGTTTTGGGCCTGTGGTCTAAGACTCTTTTAATTACATTATTTTCCATTACAAAATATTTAGCAATTCACTAATTTAGAATTCATGAAATTTTCAGGAAACATATCATTCTATTAACAACTCTCAGTCTGACTTCCCTCAGGCTACATATTAAACGGAAATACTTGCCAATACATCTCATTTATTCATGCACCCAGGCCACAAATATTTATTAAACCACAATCTATGAGATAGATAATATTTCTGATACATGGACAGTGCCTCAGAGAAAATACCATATGAATCTGAAAAACCAACCACAAATCCTATTAAATGGCTCTGAGACTCCATCAAGTGGCCCGCCCATGAACCTCATGGGATACCTTATCTGCAGCCTCCCATAACCAGCTAATGAGTTCTCCCAGCATTCTGCTGTGCCGCTGAGACAACACATGTATGCTTCTGTATTTGGTATGCACATGCACCCACAAAGAAAATGCATGAGACTCCACAGGCAGTGAGCGCAAGTTCTGCAGAGAGGAACACAAACTCCCACAGAAAGCACATGGCTATCAACAGTCAGCTTATCTCTGCAAGACTTTGAGAAGGCACACAATATTGAAAACTAAAGAGCACTTATCTTCTGAAAATACATGAGAGACTTCAGTACCTAGCCTGTTTTGTGGGGATGAGAATCTGAAGATATTTAAGATTTCTTCTTACCTGTGGAAAGAAAAAAAATGGGGCAAATGATACCATAGAAAAAGTCTGAGAGGCCCAAAAAATCCCTGTTTGGATTCATCAGTAAATGTCTTTCTCTCCTAAAGACACTCAGAGAAGCCTCAAGTGTAAAGATGACAACAAAAAACTTAAAAGGTAGTGAACAATCAATGAACAAATATTGAATCATTATGTCGTACACCTGAAACAAATTATACTTCAATAAAAATAAATTAATAAATTAAAGTTTAAAAGAATCAATAAAAAAAAATACCATCAAAGTAACAAAATGAAACTACAGCAGCTGACCCCAAAGAAAAAGAGCTACATGGATTGTTTGACAACAAATTCAGAACAGCTTAATGTCTTAAAGCAGCTCAGTGAGGCACAAGAAAACACAAATAGACAACTAAAAGAAATCAAGAAAGCGATATGTGAACAATATGAGCAGTTCCAGATAGAGTTAGAAACTACAGTTTCTGGAGCTGAAAAATAACATGAATGAAATAAAAAATCAATAAAGAACTTCAACAACAGACTTGGTTATTCAGAAAAAGGAGTCTGTGAACTTGAAGAGAGATGACTTCAAATTCTTCAATCAGATAAACAAAGACAAAAAAGAAAGAAAAAGAATGAAGAGATCCTGTAACTCAAGGACACCGTTTTAACACAACAATGTATGCTTTATGGTAGCTCCAGAGAAGCAGAAAAGGAAAGGGACAAAAAGCTATTTGAGGACCTCCCCGGTGGCGCAGTGGTTGAGCGCTGGGCTGCGAAGCTGCCCGCTGCTGCAGAGCCGGTTGGATCCCCTGCTGCCAGGCGAGGGTCCCACATGGCGCACAGACCTCCCCTGCCGCCCGCAGCTCCCCTCAGCAGTGTACTGAGGTCCTTCTGCCTGTTCTGCTCTCCGCTCTGGCTCTGGTGAATTCTCTCACCCTCTCGCGCTTCTGATTGTACCCAGTGCTTGTATAAATAAGTAAATTTAAAAAAAAATTTTTTTAAACTTAAAAATTAAAAAAAAATTAAAAAGCCAATTGAAAGAAATAAACAAAAAACTCCCCAAGTCTAAAGAAGGAAATGAACATCTAGAACAATGCTGTCAAAAGAAACCCAAATAAGTTTACAGCAACAAAATATTCAATAAAAAAAATAAATTTTTTTGAAGACAATGGGAAAATTCTGAAAAGAGCAAGAAAAAAAGTGAGTCATTACAATTAAAAACCTGTATAAGGACTATCAGAAAATGTCTCAGCAGAAACCTTTTAAAGATTTATTTTTACTTATTTATGCATACAAGAACTGGGGTGTAGGCCAGAGGTGCAGGGGGTGAGAGGATTCACCTGAGAGAGGGGGGAGCAGAACAGGTGGATCTACTGAAATACACTGCTGAGGGGAGCAGCAGGCAAGTCAGGAGTGGTCTGCTGCGCCATGTGGGTAGCTCCCTGGCCACATGGGGATCAAAGTGCTGCAGTGGCTGGTGATAGCTTGATAGTGCTGAGACTTTAGCCCCTGTGCCACCAGGTAGGCCCAACAGAAACCTTTTCACTCAGAAGAGAGGAGAATGAAATACTCAAACAGTGGAAATTAAAGTACTGCCAATCAGGAATACTTTCATCTAGTCAAAATGTCCTTCAGAAATGAAGAGCTTCCCCCCCCCCGCCAAAAAAAGCTGAGGGTTTCATCACCACCATATCTGCTTAACAAGAAATACTAAAAGAAGTTCTTCATGCTGAGATTAAGGACATAAATTAATAACAGGAAAACATATGAAAATGTAAAACACATTTATAAAGGTAAATGTATACTCAGATTAAGAATATTCCAATACTGTAATTTGGTACTGAGTTAATCACTTAACTCTAGTACAAAGGTTAACAGACAAAAATATTAAAAAAAAACTATAGCTATAATAATTTGCTAATGGGTACATGGTATCAAAATTTGTAAATTTTGACATCAAAAGCAGAAAATGTAGAGGATGAGTAAAAGGGTAGAATTTTTGTTTTGATTTAAATTTTTTTTTCACTTTTTTATTTTTTTAAAGATTTATTTATACAAGAACTGGGGTACAGGCCACATGCACAGGAGGGTGAGAGGATTCACCAGACAGAGTGGGGGAACAGAACAGGCAGACTGATGAAATACACTGCTGAGGGGAGCAGCAGGCGAGACAGGAGAGGTCTGCTGCACCATGTGGGATTCTCGCCAGCCGGCTGGGATTGAACCTGCGCTGCAGAGGCTCTGGACAGCTTCACAGTGCGGCGCTCAACAGCCTGTGCCACCAGGGAGGCCCTGATTTAAATTTTTTATCAGCTTAAAATAGACTGGTATCTATATATAACAATATATATATTTATATATATTCATATATATTAAAGATGTTTCAAATAAGCCTTAAAATAATCACAAAAAAAATCCTGTAGTAGAAGATAAAGACAAGAAAATCAAACCACACTACTTTGAAAATCAATTCAAAGGAAGAAATCGAGAGGATGAAAGGAACTGGAAAACAGCTAAAAAACAATTAGTAAGATGACTTTAGTAAATGCTTATATATCAATAATTAATTTGATGTAAATGGATTAAATTTTCCAATCAAAAAACATTGAGCAGTGAATAGAATAAAAAATAGAATTCCAACTATATGTCGTTTATAATAAACTTGCTTTAGCTTTAAGGATATACATAGGCTGAAAGTGAAGCAATAAGTCAATTGGCACAAAAATAGATATACCTTAAGGACATTATGCTTAATGAAATTAGCCAATCACAGAAGGTCAAATACTGTGTGATTCCATTTGTATGAAGTTTCTTCACTAATTAAACTCATAGAAGCTGAAAAACACAGAAGGTCAAATACTGTGTGATTCCAATTGTATGAAGTTTCTTCACTAGTCAAACTCAAAGAAGCATAAAATAGAAGGGTGGTTCCCAGGGCCTGGGGCTAAGGGAAAATGGGGAATTGCTGTTCAATGGATATATAAATTCAGTCATACAAGAAGAAAAAGTTCTGCTATATAACATTGTGCTGATATTTAATAATTATGTACTATACATTTAATAATATGTTAAGAGTTAAGATCTCATTTTTTACCACAATTTAAAAAAAAAAGATGACACTCATTAAATCATCCTAAGCCATGGAGAGGAATGGCCTTTTTTTTTTAATTGAAAAGCTTCAATATATTAAAACGCACTTAAGAAATTTGAAGAGTTTTTCTACTTAAATGTAGAAATGTTTGAGTATCTCTGAGTTTGCTTAAAATTAATATTTTAATTTAAAACAATGTCATGAAGGAAAGGGATAGGATGTTGGCACTGGAATTTTGGTGGAGAGTAGAAGAACATGCAAACATATGGAGTTGTGAAGTTATATTTCAAAAATTATATAGCTACATCAACAACTAACAAGTTAATGAAAAAAGAAATGGTAAATTTTTTTGATCATTACTAAAATGTGACAGAAGTAGTAATTTTCCTAAGCATAGAACATTTAAAAGTAATACACCTGATTCACTATGTATTTATGCCTTCAAGATTTTAGTAGATAATCTGTAAAAGCATCTTGTTATTACAACATACAAAAGAGGATTATTACGCCCCAAAAGATGCTTAAAATATTTTTGACTCAACTAAGTGGAGTTTATATCTTGAAATCTCCATCACTCTTAATTGAAAGCCCCAGATTATTAGAATGGTTTTAATATGATAAACCTCAAACATAGTCCTATTAAATTCATTTCCTGAGAGTATGAAAATAGAGAATTTGCTCCTTTTCTACTGAGAATCTCAATTCATTAACTTTTGTTTGAAATGATTTAAAATAACTGGCATTTCATTGACCATATTGTTCATTTATTCCAGTCTTTAAAATCCTTGAGTCTTAACAATATATCTTATTGATGGGGTATGGGCATGGAGCTTTGGTGGGGGGGAAATAAAAAAGAAATGGCCATTTATGAATATTCTTAATGAGATGAGCTTGTATCAAAGTAATAAAAGAGGAATTGAAGATGTGTTTGGAATGAAGTGACGACTTCAGGTCCACTGGGAACAATTCATCTTTCGAGGAATCTCAGAAGCTTTGAACTTGTATGTCTTATGTAGCTAGTATTTTTCCTAGTACTGCATTATGTATAATGGCAACTTATATGTATCTACTAATAGTTGATGTAACACCCACCCAAGAATTAATCCAGTTAGGTTCAATGAGGCAAGTTAAAAAACAAAAAGAGATGAGACATAACGAAAGAGAAGAAACAAGATCAGATCACAACATAGTTCCTCACCCAACTGATGGATATTCAAGTAGGCACTGCTGGTCTTTCTTTATATATCCTTATATAATATAATGCAAGAGTCTCCAGAGTGATATCTGAAATCATAGCCATTCCCAAATGGTAGTTTATGGAGTGACCTTGTGATTACCCATGGTGAATTTTTTAGAGAAATACACATATAATGTTCATTAATCATCATATCTAACTCTGAATTAGATAATCAGGGAAACAGAAATCCACTGACAATAATTTATACATAAAAATCACGTGGTTAATAAAATAGGTGTTCTGATCTTTAGTTTCCTACTTTTTCTGCTATTCTACTTTCAAAGTATTTTATTTTTGTATTGCTGCAAAGTACCTTCAAGTATTCTCCATTCATTTGAGCATTTGTCATTAATGTTAGCTGTATATTGCCTGGCAATGGACAAATAATGGAAAACTATTATCCAGGAGCATAGTTACTGCTTTCAAACATACATATAAATTATTCACTAAAAAATGTCAAGGCATATTCATTGAATTGGATAGGCTTGTAGTATGATTATTTAGGAAGCATTAAAAAGTAATCCATAGAAATAAGTGGTAGGGAGTGTGTGGAAATCTCTTCAACTCCATTTTGACTCTGTTTTGAACATTTTCAGAGATCAAATTGTAAGTTTATATTGATTCATTGGCAGACCACAAATGCTTCCTTCAGAAAGCCTGTGTATACCACCCATGCTGAGTTTTGAAATGTTAACAGGTTGTCCTTCATTTCATTCTGAATAAATAAAAAGCTAAGAAAGTCAATTAAATGTGTCACTCATACAAAATGCAGGCTAGAAGGTTGACTAATCATTAAAGAGCCAAAATTATTCAAATGGAATGTATTTAACAGGGCTGTTGGCTAAGGAAGTAAAAGGTAATGCCAATTAAAAAAATAATAATTATATGAATTGGCAGAGAGCACTACCATGTAGTGCTAGGCAAATATTACAGAGAATTCAACGTTCCCATGGTGTTCTCAATTGCAGCTTTTAAAAACTGGACATTATTTTTTTTGGACTGATAATGGCAGCCTATGACTAGTGGTTAACATTAAAATAACTTTCTTCTAGACCTCCTTACTGGGGAAATATATCACCACAAACATCAGTGCTGTGCATAGTACAGATAGTAATCTCATTGACAGAACACTATAATTCAACAGGAGGAACCTGATGTGTACATGGGAATGCTATATGGAGCAGTAGTACTCAGATTTTTACTTAGCGAAGTGGATAGAACCTTACAATTGGAGATAGCTGGATAATGAAGAAATGTCCATTCATTCCAACTAAACTACAATATCAAAAAGAGGTTTTTTGTAAAGTAGTGTTTTGAGATCAGATTATTGATTTTAGGAAGTTATTAGTAAGGTACATATACAATTCCTCCACTTAATAAGCTAATGAAATATATCCCATGATTAAACTGATTTTCACATAACTATGTCTAAGAATATATGGCAGAAGAACAAATCTTGTCTCTATTCATTTGTAGTCTGGTACACAAAATGGAAAGATATGCTACAAATTAAATCAATTTAGAGATTTTTTTTGTATATTTCGTGTGGTCTAAAGTACATTTTGTAGAACAATGAATCTCAGTTACCCATTACTTCATTTTGTATATCTAAAAAAAAAATAGAGGTATGGATACTGCCAAAGTTCTCATTTGTTATTTTTAAACACTTTCATCACAGGTATACTTTATTAAGATTATTTTAATTGTGGGCCTCCTCAGTGGCACAAGGGGTTAAACACAGCACTGTGAAGCTGTCCGCAGCCTCTGCAGCACGAGTTAGATCCCCAACCACTAGGGAGCTACCCACATGGCACAGCAGACCTCTCCTGTCTCACCCGCTGCTCCCCTCAGCAGTATATTTCAGTCAGTCTGCCTGTTCTGCTCCCCACTCTGTCTCTGGTGAATCCTTTCACCCCTGCACCTCTGGCCTGTACCCCAGCTCTTGTATGCCTAAATAAATAAATCTTTGAAAAAAGATTATTTTAATTGTATTACCTTATATCTCATTGCTATTTCCAGTTAGCAGTTATCAACATTATGGTTATAATACCTACCAAAAGGCAGTTAAAAAAATCAAAAGTCTGGTGAAAGCTAGTGTCAAGAACAAAACAGACTTTTCTTATTTATCTGTAACAATTGGCTACATACAATACTCAGAGTTTACAACTGTACTCCTTAAGAAAAGAATAACACGAGGTCTGTGTCACTTTTTTTTAAATCTCTGTCTCCACAAATACATAAGCATCTCTATGAATACCTCATGGACCAACAATTTATAAGAACAGATTTTATAATTCTTATATTTATAAGGAATTTATCTGTCATTGTGCTGTTTTTATGTGATAATTGAAAACTAAGCCAAAATTTTGGGTTTTTAAATTTTAGTTTAGGAAAATTCACATTAGATGGTGTATATTGCTATGTTCCAAAACAAGGAAACAAAATTTGCAATTTATTTTTATCATCAAGGTAATCAGATCCTTCATTAATATTCTAAGTGTAGGTACGTTTCATTTCATAGGACTTTAGTGTTGTACATGTCACACTTCCAAATTATTGCCCAAATGCCTTGTGATTTCAGTGGAAGTGCTTTTGGTGAATGAAATGAAGGAATGTGATGAATGAGTGAATCAATATGTTGATGCTTATGGTAAGTTACAGTTTCCCCTCTATTGAACAAGAATAACCCTTAAATCGTATTGCATAATGCTTAATCTTTGAGCAAAATCCAAATTGTTCTGTTTTCTTAATTTTTAAATTTTATTTCATTTTTATTTTTATTTTGGGGTTACATTTTTGCTCTTCAATATGTGTACTTGTTCCACTTACCCTCCACCAAACTACCTGTGCCAGTATCCCCTCTACTTGCCTCTCCCATTCCATCTTGTAACAGTTAAATTCTTTCTCTAAGTCCAAGATTTATTCCTGATGTATTCTGCCTCTTTATTTTTTGGTTATTTATATAAATTAAGATGTTTTCTTAATTTTTAAATGTGTCATAGTTACATTATATCATGCTATGGCTATAATTTCAAATCCTCAGTCCTAGAAGAGGACAAGGAAATATTTGGGGAAAATATTAACAGTTTTAAACATACTTTGATAATAAAAATTCCAATATGGAAATTGTTTCATAGTTCTTTTACTATATTAGGAGGAATGTCTCAAAAATTTTACTGGGTATGGTTATTAGTAGGCCAGGTCATGTTCACATCCTGAAATTTATTTTTTATTCCAGATAAAGGATCAATAATAATGTCAATAAAACAATTTTGTTGAAATATGTTGACTGCATTTGGAAAAATTAAATTGCATAAATTGAGATCCTAATACTTAATTTATAGATTAAATATTAATGCAAATATTACCAGTTGGGCTTGGGATCTTGACTTTTTAAAAATCCTATTTGGCAGTATTACTGTAATGGCTAACACAGGTGAATGTGTAGAGAAATATCTGATTTTCTTTCTCTGTACTTTTTATGAATTTTTTAATGTATAACTTGATTTTTACAGAATAATACTGGCTTTATAAAAATAGGTCAAATGACATAGGGACTCAAGCTAGAGCTACAAGCAGGGCAGGAATGGAAAACCAAAATCAAGCTCTAGGTTTTCCTGTTTATTTCTATCTATCTTATGAAAAATTAACATTGGCAACCCCAAGATAAATATTAACTAAGGAATTATTGTTGGTCTTATTAAAAATTAGCTAAAAGAAGTACAATATTTTGATTCAGAAAACCCTCTAGTTTTCTAACCAAAGATTCCATGTTTCCCAAGCATTATTCCCATCTGTTTAAAACAGTTTTTGGCAACTAAGGCTAACATGTAATGTGGTTAACACTGTTTCTGATGAGATGTCTATGGCCTCTGTGTATGTGTGTGTGTGTGTGTGTGCATGCACTTGTTTGTTTTGTTTTGTCTCCATTGTGGGTTGGCAGCCACAGAGCCAAATTATGCTTCAGTAAAATACTGCCAAATAAATTGTTTCCATCAGCCTTAACTTCTAACTTACCAGAACCTTCAAAAACCTTCACATAGTTTTCAGAAGCATTGACTGGCACCTCATTGTGGTTTATGAGCTCTTTGTTAATTGAGGATATTAGCCACTTGTTGGGAGTATGATGTGCAAATATTTTTTTCCCATTACTTCATGTTGTTCATTAATATAAAAGTTTAAAAGCATTTCAATATATTTAAAGGCTGAAATTATTAAAACTGTTATATGATTTCTTTGTTGTCATTATGCTATATGCAGAATGTGTGTGCTTGGATATTTAAATTACACCAGTATTTTATGTGTTTCTATGGACTTATTTGAACACTTATGCATTTATTATATATCTATTGCTTTCCTTCAGGAGTTTTAGAGTCTAATAAAATTGTCACCAAAGTTTTAGCTGAAATGAATAAAAAAATTATCAGAATTCTTTTGTATGTGACAGCAATATTGGAGTAACTCTCATCAGTGTTTCCTATTGTATGTTTAAACATTGATACCTGTACTTAAAGACTCACAACAGGATGAAAATAAGTACCAGGAAGGAAGCTTGTGCCACCTACACTTGGGGAGGTGCCTAACATACATGAAAGGAATTACATTAGTATTTCTCAACAATTATAGAGAAATAGGCCTCCACAAAAGGTTTTCAAAAGCAGTATGTTCTAGTTTTTGATTGATGGTTTGAACTGTGATATCAAGTAGCCACTTTTTTTTTTTAGTGGGGTATACATTTATTTCCACTACATTATTGAGGTAATGTCTGCTTGCAACACTATGTATTTTAGAGTTCCATTTTCTCCACTTCCTCAGCAACATGTTGTTTCTGGTGTTTTGATATGGGTCATAACCATGGGTGTGAACTGGCACCTCATTGTGGTTTTGATTTGCATTTTCTTGATAGCAAATAAAGATGAGCATTTTTTTCATGTGCCTTTTGATCATATGTATATCTTCGTTGGATAAGTATTTAACTCTTATGCCCATATTTTCATTGGGGTATTTGTTTTCTTTTTGTTGTGTTTTATGAGCTCTTTGTTAATTGAGGCTATTAGCCACTTGTTGGGAGTATGATGTGCAAATATTTTTTTTCCCATTCAGTAAGATGTATTTTCATTTTAATGAAACTTTCTTTCACTGAGAAGTTTTTTAATTTGATATAGTTCCATTTGTTTATTTTTGCATTTGTTTCCTTTGCTGTTTGGGTCAAGTTCATAGATATCACCAAAGCCGAAGTGATACAGCATTTTGCCTGGTTTATTTTTCTTTGTATTTTATGGTTTCAAGTCTTATACCCACATCTTTGATCCATTTTGAATGAACTTTTGTGTATGATATTAGATAGTGGTCTGGTTAAATTATTTTGCATGTGTCTGTTCAAATTTCCCAATAGCATTTGTTTAATACACTGAAAAGATGAACAAAGAACAGAGGTGAATCTATAAAATACTTCTTGATACCCACAGCTCATCTGGGAACTTGTATCTCGCCTACATATTATCTCAATATGCTGTTTTCATTTATTTTACCTAAAGCATGATATTGTTTAGTATACCATAAGGGATAAGAGGGAGTGGCTTTCAACATTTCTTATCCTTTCCAAGTTTAAGTTAGAGAAACTAAATTGTTAGAGAATAAATTTAAGGGTCATGAGCTGATTCTCTTCACTCAACCTCCAAGTGCAACAAACCAAAAAATACTGTGGCACCAGTTGCTAGTAGTAAACCATAGTTTGCTAGTAGGACTGAGTTCCATATACAGTGAAACAACTCAAAAGACCATAGACTACCACTATTGGCCAGCAACCAGACTAGTAACTGAAAATTTGTATGCACAGAAAGAGGCAATGATAAAGAATAAATGACAACTCCAAACTTTTTCCCAGAGCAACTGTCTTTATTTGAATAATTTGGGGGAAGTTCAGACCTAAGGTCATTTTTTTAACTTATATAATTATTACATCATTTTTCATTTTTGCACAATGTATGCATTTTCATTTTGATTATGTTCTGGGGAACATAAAGATAGAGCTTTACATAAAGATAGAACATAAAGATAGAACTAAAGATAGAGCTTCCATATGATCCAGCAATTCCACTCCTAGGTATTTACCCAAATGACACAGAAACATTAATTCCAAAGGGCACCTGCACCCCTATGTTTGTAGCAGCACTATTTACAATAGCTAAGCTATGGAAACAACCTAAGGTCATTTTTGAAAACAATAGCTCTTCTTAAATATGAGCAACAAGATAAATTATATACAAGCTAGTTCACCAGAGAGAATTATAAAACAGTTAAGAAAAGCCCTCCTAGGGTCAGAAAAATCTCAAAAACTATCCCTGTACAAGTTTAATTAACCACACTCTAAAGCAAATTATACCCCCAGGACATCTCAGGAACAATATGGTAATCAGTTGGGAATTGGTAGAGCCTAATATGGCATGTGACACCAAATGAGGCAGAAAGCTGAAAATGAAATCAGTGAAAGAGGCACAAATGACTGTCATTCCATAGTAACTGTACATGCTTAAGGTTGTGCTCTTTGAGGAGTGGCAACAATGACTTCATAAGAAAAGGAAATAAATGTCACTAAAGTACTCTATCCAAGTAATAAAACAAAAATCACACAAACAGCAAAAAATATTCCCCTGAGAGGAAAGGAAAGTAACAGAATCCATATTTGCTATATTTCATAAATAAAATGACATTTTCAACAAAAATTGGAAGTTACATAAAGAATGTGTGGCCCATATAAAGGGAAAAAAAGGAAGAACATAAATATATTGTATAAAGACCTGGATATAGGACTTAACAAAGACTTCAATGCAATGAAGACATTACAAATACATTTTAAAATATCAAAGAAACATTACTTAAGGAAGTAAAGAAAAGCATCATAGCCAACTTATATGAATTAGAGAAGACCAATAAAGAGAAATTATATAAGAGAACTAATGAAAATTTTGGTGATTAAAATATAACTGAAATGTAATCTGGAATTAGAGGGGTTCAAGAATGGATTTCAACTGGCATAAGGAAGGATTATCAAACTTGAAGGTAGATTGGTAGAAATTATACAATCCAAAAAAGAGAGAGAAAATAGAAGGGAAAAAAATGAATAGAATATCAAAGACATGGGAATAGCATTAAATTAACCAATATATGTTTAATAGGAATATCAGAAGGTGAGGAGAAAGAAAAGGAAGCAGAAATATTCAAAGAATTAATGACTAAAGACTTCAATAATAAATATTCCTTTGATAATAAAAAAGGTTATTTTACACATTCATGGAACACAGCAAGCTCCAGTCATGTAAGTGAAAAAAGACCCATATCAAGACATATCACCAAATATACTGAAAGTCAAAAACTAAAGGAAAATATTAAAATCAGTGATAATAATATATTTAAAATGCTAAAATTAAAAAGAGCTGTCAATCAAAATATTAATTCAAATGAAAGTATTTTTCAAACATGAAGAAAAAAAGGTAATGACAAATAAACAAAATCTGAGGAAATTTGTTGCTATAAGACATCTTAAAAGAAAAATTAATGGTAATCATTTAGGCTGAACGCAAGTGACCTATAAATTAATTCAAATTCACACCAAAAAAGCAATGGCTATTAATATAAGCATTCATGTCAGTAATTATAAAATACATTATAATTGCATATTTCTTGACCTTTCTTCTCTTAACTTATATAAAAACTCTATTAAACCATATGAATATAGTGTATTTTTGGTTTATAATTTAAAGACTAATATATTTATGATAAAAAGGTTAATATAACAAAAAATGAGGTCAATATAACAAATATTAATATAAATAATACATATACTCCTGTCAGCTTTCTTAAGAACATAAATTCATATAAAGTGATAATGATAGCAAGGTAATTTAACTTACCACATATATATAGATACAACATGTTTAGCAACAAATTGTACAAAAAAGGGAAGAAGTTAATAGCAATGTTTCTATATCCTCTGGAATTAAAGTTAGTATAAATCTGAAGTACATTCTTTTAAGTTAAGATGTATACCATCAATACCATAGCATACTAAAAAACTAACTGAAAAATATATTAGCATATTGGTATAACTACTATTATTTTCTTATGGTTACAGTTTTTTTTTTTTTCTTTAAAACAAGTATATCTTCTTTGTAGAATATGTTGTTGCATCTGTTTTTAACCCAGTCTGGCTTACTTTGTTTTTTTTTTATTTTTTTTTTACTTTGTCTTTTGATTGAATTGTATAAAACAAAATTGTATTTATTTGTTTATTATTTATTTATTCTACCTTTTTGACACATACACAAATAATTGTTAAACTATAGCAACCAAAAATGCAAATCTATTCTTATGAGGAGTAAATATGCCATGCTTGGTGTCACACAAACAACTAATTTGGGTGGTAAGAAGTCACTTTAGAATTTTAACTTATTTTGCTTTTACCATTATAATATTTTATCTAATTCACGGTGTTCCCAAAGCAGATTTCTTTGACAGTGCGATCAAATGCTGAGAAAGAGATAATCTATCAGACAGTTAAGGCATGAAAAGTCATTAAATTGTCACAAAAGAAATCACAAAAGTGTCAGTGAAAATCAAATATGTATCTAGGAATTTTGGACAGAGGGAAAGATAGGAAAGAACTTAGGAAAGCTTGAGGACTTGGAAAAAGAAGGAAATTTACATATGAAGCTAGAAAGTGGAGAAAGAAGTAGCACATCCAGGAAGAAAAAGAAAAACCTTAAATAGGTAGGGATCCGGGTCCTTTATAGACACATCTTTGGCAAGAGACTCAGGTTCTGCTTCCCCAGCAAGCTCCTAAGCCTCTTATCCTCCTCATGGAATATGAATTATAATCTCTGAAATATATAGAGGACTTTGAAACATAAGATGACAAAATGCATAGTGAACAGTTCAATAGCATATTGTCAGGCAGCTGCAAGAAAATTAAGAAAAATTGTGTGAGCAAATCATGAAGCTTTGTGTCAAACTCACCAAAGAAATGATATCAAACACCAGAAGCAATAAACACCAACAAAGGGAAAATAAAAGATGAAAAGCATTCGAAATACTTTTGGAAGGGTAGAATAAAGAATAAATGGCAAAATGCAGTTTACTTGTAAAGTTTGAGAATGCGATAAAGAGTTGTGTATTTTATGATGTCACCAAATATTTCTTTTGCATTCTAAGAGACAAAGAAAACACTAAAGACCCATTCTCAGTTGTGCATGCCCTCTGACCTTTTTTCTAGTAGAGGTAAAAATCAACATTGACTGACAGTGATAAGAAATAATGAAAGTGACTATGTAGATATTGAAAGCATGGTGACATTTCATTAGTCATATGATTTAAAAAGTGAATTGAGCTGCCACAAATAAGCTTTTGACTGACTATGTGAAAAACCAATTCACCATGTAAAGAAACTGGTTATGTAGAATAACAAAATATTGGCACACTTTTTACCATATTTTATGGCATCAAATCATCCAAATAATTTCTTTAAATCTTCATTTCATTTCTCAATGTACCATGTGCCTAAGAAAAGTTCATCCTAAGTTTGTCTGACAAATATGAAAAAAAGTAAGTCTCATTAAAAAAAAAATGGTAAATTCCAAGATAACTTTTAGGGCAATGATTTGAATCTCAGCTTGTTATGTAATATCTTTCAAATTTACATTGCCTCATTATTTTCTACATTTCTGTCTGAATAAAAGTATGCATTTAGCAAAAAATATGAATAATAATGTTAGGTGATCACCCATAGATCATGGCTTTATCTTTTATAATTCCCATGGAATCTAGATGTCATTTACCCAGTCTAATGCTTCATCAGCTCCTTAAAATTCCTAATTTTATGCAAATTCTCTCTCTAGGCCATTCAGCTGAAATGTATCTGTGATATAGTTGAACATCATTCATATTTCCCCATTCATCAAATATTATCCAATATTCATGTTTATATTTTTAAAAGGAATCCACTTTCTATTAAACTAAAGCTGTATACTGCTTGGGCAAAATTCATGTGACTGAAGCAATTTGCTTTCAGATATTTTCTAAAGCAAAGGAAGTATCATGAGTTTTGACATATTTGGAGAAACTGTCACTGTGATGTATACTACTTATAAGTTTATTCTATAGACAGCTTAAGTTATTATTTTTGGCTAAGTTCTGATGTTCAAAGCTTACTATTTTGTGCCTGTATTAAAGAATGAAAACATTTAGTTACTTATTTTCATATAAACCCTGGTAGTTCACAAAAGAAGTAATTAAGATATTAAGAATATCAGGCCAAGATAGTTAGAGAATTCCTTTAGTCTATATCATATTATTGATTTCCACCCTCAGATAATAGAGACACACACAAACACAAATCCTTCTTGCTCTAATTTTGTTGGAATACAGACCTTGCACATTGTCTATTCAACAAAATGACAAGCTTTTCATATGTTCAAGGGAATAGACGTATGTTTTCTGAATTTTCACAAATTAGATACTTTGACTCAAATGTTGGAATTAAATTTATTTTTTCAAATCCACAGCATTTTCTTTAGCTTGAAAAAATTGTTCTCAACTGCCTTCTGCACATATTTTCTCCTCCATATAAAGAATTTTAGTCACTTTAATAAAGACTTTTATTACATTTTCATGCCTCCTTACAACTTTTGGTGGATGAAATCAAGAAAAGGTAACTCTTTTACATTGGCTGAAAGAAATATTACCCTTGGGCCTCCCCGGTGGCGCAGCGGTTGAGCGCTGGGTTGCGAAGCTGCCCGCGGCCTCTGGGGCGCCGGTTCGATCCCCGGCTGCTCCCCGGCCACCGGAGGAGGGTCCCACATGGGCGCAGACCTCTCCTTCCGCCCGCTGCTCCCCTCAGCAGTATACTTCGGTCCTTCTGCCTGCTCTGTTCTCCGCTCTGGCTCTGGTGAATTCTCTCACCCTCCCGCGCTTCTGACTGTACCCAGTGCGTGTATAAACAAAAACAAACAAATAAAGAAAGAAAGAAAGAAAGAAAGAAAACATGCCTCTATATAAAAAAAAAGAAAAAAAGAAATATTACCCTTAAGTAATGCTTTTTTGTCTAGTTCTCTTACTCATCTATGCATTATTATAAAGCTATTTGTTGTTGATAGAATTAAATTTAGTGTTCATTGAGTACCTATGGGATACAAGGGCAAAAGGTGATGTAAGGAAGCTTAGGATAGAGCTCCTGCATAATCCAATAAGGTAATAAAACAAATATGCAAATGTCTACAACAAAAGTAATCAATTAAATTAGGTATCAATGAGGTTACCAGAAATAAAGGTGGCAGGTGACTTAAAAGGTAAAGGGGATTTAAGGCATGTTGATGGCTATTGATTTACTTTTTTTCCTTGTTTCTTTTAAATCAAAAAACCCTAAAGGTATTAAGGATTTTTTTTTATAGAGGCATGTTATTTATTTATTTTGTTTTGTTTTGTTTTGTTTTGTTTATACATGCACTGGGTACAGTCAGAAGCTCGGGAGGGTGAGAGAATTCACCAGAGCCAGAGCGGGGAGCAGAGCAGGCAGAAGGACCAAAGTACACTGCTGAGGGGAGAAGCGGGCGGCAGGAGAGGTCTGCGCGCCATGTGGGACCCTCCTCTGGTGGCCCGGGAGCAGCCGGGGACCGAACCGGCGCCCCAGAGGCCGCGGACAGCTTCACAACCCAGCGCTCAACCGCTGCGCCACCGGGGAGGCCCTATTAAGGATTTTTTGATAGTAAATTTGAACTCATAGATGAAATGACAAGTGTAGAGGGAAAAAATTAGGTATCAAGAAAGGTAGGGACAAAGTTCCAAGGGAATCAAAAGAATAAGTGTGATGCTTGGGGTGGGTCTCAGAAGATATAGGAGGTTTGGTAAGGAATAAAAACAGTGAAAATAGATGGAATTGCCTGAGCAAAAACATGAAGATTAGAAATTGGAAAAGTGGTTGTGAAAACTGGAAACTAGAGATAGATATTTGGAAACAATATTCTGAGTGATAAAACTCCCAGGAGATCCTGGAATGTCAGCCCATATAAAATACATGCTTTCACCACAGATTTGTAAGTCATTCAGAAAAAATGCTCTATAGAAAACCATAGTGTTTACCAGAGTATGCCTTAAGTTCATAGAGAGTGAGGCTATCAGAAGCATATTAAACAATGAAGAAAACTCCATATCCAAAATATCTTTCCATTCCAATGAACACAGCTCTGAGACCCTCCAAGATACAGAGCAGGCTCAGAATCGGACACTGTAATAGATTGACAGTGATAGCCAGAAAGATCTCAGAGAGGGAAAGTCTATATAACTGGGCACATGTAAAATCTCCATCTCTGACACTAAGACCATATTTTTCATGAGTTATTTTGAATAATCTTTGTAGCAGCTGGGAGTAGAAGGTAACTGACATCCACTACATTGGGTCATTTTGTCTACCTGATTATTTAAAGTCTCCTCCAGAGTAAGTGCTTTTGATAAGAATTCATACAAGACACAAATACCTGCACATTTGAGACCATTCTAAGCGATCCATCCAAATTTTGCTTTCCCAAATTTCTTGTCAATATTTTAATCTTTTTTCTAAGTCCCTGATCATGTGGTTGTTCTATATCTATTATTGTCCATGAATTAGTGTAGATACATTCTTCAGACCATTTTGTCCTTCAAGCAACCAGAAGTTCCGATAAACACTGAACTTTGATTCTCTTCCAAATTAGAGGATTATTCATTCCAGTTACTCTTTAGGGTTACCCCCTGAGAGGGTTGTAAAGTGACAGCAATGCACTTCTGCCTTAAATAGCATTGTAAAGAAATTTCTATAAATCAAACATGAGTTTTCTTTTCCTAAGTCCTATGATCATGGTGACCTCCTCATGAGGCAATAAAAATACATTAAAAGAGAAGTGGCAGCCAGGAGTGAGTGTTACTGGAATGTAAGTATATTCTTGTGCAAAGTATTTGTGACTTCAGGACAAACTTGAGAGTGACCCTACATATCCATGCATCCATGTGCTGATGGAGAACTGGTGCATATACCTACCTTCGTGGCATGGCACATCAACTAATACCTTTCTCATTGATGGGAAGCTCCATGTATACACTTACATAATTGCATAGTTAGGTCCCAGTCATCAACCAGGCATTCAATCTCTGCCAAAGCATGGATGTTATAATGTAAGTTCTGAGAGTGCCTTAAAAGAAATTCCTTTTAAGTAATTTTAGCAAACCTGTAATATGAAATAGAGCATTGTGAAATTTTTCCCATTATTTGAATATCCTTTTCCCTTAAAAAATTTATAACTTAAAATGAGTCTATTTCTAGATGTTAATAGCAAATAACTCTACCACAAAATCCCCGTATCTACAAGAACACATTGGGTTTTACTTATTGCACTAGCCTACATAATTGCTTTTAGAGCTAAAGCGAAGTTGAAGATGGATGTGTTCTGAAATGGAAGCACTAACATTATCTTTGCCTCTCAGGAAGTGTCTTATCCCAAATAGTAGTCTGAATACTACTCTCCTCTCTTAGAATAAATTCAATCCACCACAATGGCTGTCACTAGCTAATATTTAAAATTTGACAAATTTGGCACATATATATGTTTATGGATGAATGTGTGAGTTTTCTAAGGCATTTTTTACTGACATTTATGCAGCATGAAATGCTGAGGAACATTCCCTGATAAGTTGAGAATAAGATATATATCAAAAAACATATTACATGAAAATAGGTGGTGTCTTCAAAACTATATGCTTCAAGGGGTACTACTGGTTTCTTTTATACATAGCCCTTTTCATATTTTATATTCAGATATATCTCTGTGATTTTCTTTTTTAATTTAAATTTTATTTTTATATTCCCCATACAATTACAACCTCCTTATTTTGACCCCAATCTCTCCTTTCCCTGCCCCCCAACCCCCATAGAGTGTCTCTGGTTCATAGTTGTTTGTTGATTTTGATATTTTCTTTCTTATAATTATTCTTTTTCCTGGTCCCTTATTTAAGTTTTCTAGATTCCTGCTATGAGTGAGGCCATCCGGTATTTTTCTTTTTCTTTCTGGCTTATTTCACTGAGCATGATCCCTTCTAGTGCCATCCATGTTGCTGCAAATTGCATGTGTTTATCTTTTTTGATTGCTGAGTAATATTCCATGGTGTATATGGACCACATCTTCTTGATCCAGTCATCTATTTTTGGGCATTTGGGTTGTTTCCAAAGCTTAGCTATTGTAAATAGTGCTGCTATAAACATAGGGGTGCGGGTGCTCTTTAGAATTGATGTTTCTGTGTCCTTTGGGTAAATACCTAGGAGTGGAATTGCTGGATCATATGGAAGCTCTATGTTTAGTAGGTCCAGAAATCTCCACACAGCTCTCCATAGTGGTTGGACCAGTTTGCACTCCCACCAACAGTGCAGAAGAGTTCCTTTTTCTCCACACCCTCGCCAACATTTGTTGTTGCTGTTTTTTTTTAATATGTGCCATTCTCACTGGTGTAAGATGGTATCTCATGGTAGTTTTGATTTGCATTTCCCTGATTACAAGTGATGTTGAACATTTTTTCATATGCCTGTTGGCCATTTGCATTTCCTATTCAGAGAAGTTTCTTTTTAGCTCTTCTGCCCATTTTTTGACTGGATTATTTTCTTTGTTGTTGTTGAGTCTCATCAGCTCTTTGTAGATTTTTGTGGTCAGTCCTTTATCATTAGTGTTGTGTGCAAAAATGTTCTCCCAGTCAGTGGGGTTTCTCTTTGTTTTTGTTATTGTCTCTTTTGCTGTGCAGAAGCTCTTTAACTTGATGTAGTCCCAGCTGTTTATCTTTGCCTTCACTATCACTGCTTTGGGTGATGTGTCTGTAAAGATGTCTTTCATGTGCATGTCATGTAGTGTTTCGCCTATATTTCCTTCTATGTATTTTATGGTTTCAGGTCTTATGTCTAGTTCTTTAATCCATTTTGAGTTGGTTTTTGTGTACGGTGTTAGGTAGTAGTCAAGCTTCATTCTTTTGCATGTAGCGACCCAGTTTTCCCAGCACCATTTATTGAACAAACTTTCTTTGCTCCAATGCATATTCTTTGCTCCTTTGTCAAAGATTAGTTGACCATAAATCTGTGGGTTTATCTCTGTGATTTTCTAAATGAAATAGTTTTTTTTTTTTAAGATTTATTTATTTATTTATACAAGCACTGGGTACAGTCAGAAGCACGGGAGGTGAGAGAATTCACCAGAGCCAGAGCGAGGAACAGAACAGGGAGACCAACGAAATACACTCCTGAGGGGAGCAGTGGGCTCGGCAGGAGAGGTCTGCGCACCATGTGGGACCCTACGGCGGCTGGGGATCGAACTGGTGCTGCAGAAGCTGCGGGCAGCTTCGCAACCCAGCGCTCAACTGCTGTGTCACCAGGGGAGGCCCTGAAATAGTTTGATTTTGAAAGTCAATCTTGGTCTTAGTATTCCTGAATCTTGTTTTAATGTATGGAAGCAGAAGATGGGTAAGCAAAAAAATATAGAGTTCTAACATCTTTATAAAAAAAAAAAAACTGGTCTCAATCCAAGTTTTTAAAAAAGTAATTCTATGTACTTTCTGCCTTTATGTGTGAAATGAATTATTTATGATGTGACTTAAGCAGAAGTCATTCTGGTTTCCAGACTAGAAGATTGGCTATTTGGGCAGTCCTTAAATTTTTTTCTTAATTTATGCCAACATCCTTGCAAAGCACACTGCACCATGAAAACCCGGCGGGTATAAATCTGTTCCCAGGGTAGAAAACTCCCACTGGCTCAGTAGATTTTTTTGCAGATAGAAAATTGATTGAGAAAAAAAAATCTCCTTTAGTGAGTGACTTTGCATCAAGGAGACTAGGTGAAGCAGAACAAAAAATTGTATATTCATTGTCTGTGTCGGTACAAATGAAAGTGTCAAACTTATCTTTTGGCAATGTAAATTTACTCTACAGGCAAATAAACTGCAATAATATCAACAGGCCTCACATAAACTGAAGAAAATTGCCTTCCTAGAGTCATATATGCCAAGCCTGATTCAGAACATGGCACATTGCCTTGAAATTGTTTTTTTCTAGGTGTCCTTCACTCATAAAGGTTAGAGCAGTTACACTTACAGTTATTCCTCAGTATGGTGCAAGATGTTTAATGATGTAACAGGAAGCATGATTTATTGATCAAGTTAAATAATTTAATTTTCCTGGAATGCTAAGATAATAGGGTGCTCTGCATTATTTCTTATTAGTAGATAATTGAACAAACCATATTTTGTGGGGATCTTATAACCATAAATCTCTATGAAATATGCTGGCTCACATTCCCACTTAAAAGACACCTGGGTAAGGACCTTGCAGAACTTTCTTATTTCTGTCAGTGACTCAATAATTTTACCAATCCCCCCTTTTATACTAAGACTTCCTTCTAAGAACACAGTGCATATTGATTCAGTTAATTTTCACAAAGACTTAATAAGGTAAGCCCTCCCATATACCACATTTTATGGTTGAGCATACTGACAGGTAAGGTTGAAGTCTGGCACTTTTAAGTGGGAATCTACATTCTTAAACACTATGTTGTGCTCAAAAGCACAACATCACCTAGATATGGTCAAGATGGTGGCATAGGAAGCTCCTGAGCTCATCTCCTCCCAAAGACATACTGAATATAGTTACATATGGAGAAACCCTCCCTGAAAAAGAACTGACAGTGAGCTGAACAACTCATTCCAAAGCAAGGGATAAAAGGACCACACCAAAAATGGTAGCAGGGGTAAAGACATATTAGACCTGAAACCACAAAATTCCTAGAAAACACAAGCTCCTTGAATTTGGTCTTAATTAATTTTTTTTCTGGATTTTACCCCAAATGCAAGGGCAAGAAAAGCAAAATTAAACAAATGGCACTACAGAAAACTAAAAAGCTTTTGCACAGCAAAGGAAAGCATCAACAAAAAGAAAAGAAAACCTATTAAATGGGAGAAAATGTTTGAAAATTATATTTGATAAATGGTTAATATCTAAAATATACAAATAATGCATACAAATAATTTTTTTAAAACCTGATTAAAGAATGGGCAGAACTCTATGTACAGATATGACAAACAAGCACATTAAAAGATTTCAGCATCACTACTCATCAGGGAAATGTAAATCAAAATCACAATGATCACAATCTCCTTTCTATCAGAATAGCTATTATCATCAAAAGACAAGAAACAAGTGTTGTCAAGGATGTGGAAAAAAGGGAACCATCACACACTGTCAGTGGGAATGTAAAGTATGGAGGTTTCTCATAAAATACTGAAAGTAGGACCACTATATGATCCAGCAATTCCACATTTGGATATTTATCTGAAAGAAGAAGATGAACATTAATTTGAAAAAATACACGCAAACCTGTGTTCATTGACCATTATTTACAATAGCAAGTGATAGAAACAATTTGTTTCCAGGGTCCATTGATGGGTGAATGAATGGATGAAGAAGATATGATATATATACTACTCAATCATGAAAAAAAGGGAACATGTGGAACTTAAAGTCATTAAGTTAAATAAATCAGATAGAGATAAATACTGTATTATTTCACTTATATGTAGAATCTACAAAATGAAACTAAACTAAAATTACAGAGGATGAGAAAAGAGTGGTGGTTACAAGAGAGGTACAGGGTTGGTGGGTGAGCAAAATGGGTGAAAGGGATCAAGAGGCACCAACTTTTGGAAATAAAATAAATAAGCAAAGGAGATATGATATACAGTCTAGGCACTATAATCAAAATGATTAAAATAGTAAACCAGAGACACACTATGGGGGATGGGGGAGGGAGAAAGGAGTAGGATCAAAATAAGGGTGGTGGGAATTGTGTGGGGACTATAACAAATATGAAAATGCATACATTGTGCAAAAATGAAAGATGATGTAAAAAAATATATAAAATAAAATAAATAAAAATAAATAAATAAAAAGGAAAGAAATCTGAAATTTACTAAGAAAATATGGTTAAATAGGTTTATTGTAATGATCATTTCACAAGTGTCAAATCATTGTTGTTCATCTAAACCTAATAGAATGTGTATGTCAATTATACTTCAATTTAAGTAATAATTTAGGCAATATCTTTAGTTTTCCTTGTTTCCCAGGACAGTTTTTAAGACACAGTCAATCACATACTTGTAATTGCAATTGCTTCTTACCACCCAGTTCCTGAACATTGTCATATATTTACAAAACAAATACAAAGTATTCTAAATGGCTGATCCTTCTGTCTTCATTCTTTGTTTCGAGTTCATCACATACAATGCTGCAAGATTAATTTTTCTGGAACATAATCTGATGTAAGTGCCTGTCTACCCATTCCTTGCTCTAGTGTAAGAATTCCTTGTTGCAGTCAAACCAATATTCCATTCTATCCTTATGACTTGGTCAGTACACCCATTTACACCATTACACTAAATTGGAATGCCTTCCTCTGTTCTCTCTTCCCACTAGAAACCTACACCCATATTCAGGACACATGTTAAGCTTTCCCTAATGTTTATGAATATTCATATCCTACACCAAACACTTGGCAACCATTGAGCATAAGATTTAGCCTAGTTTTCTGCTTTCATTTTGTAGGTAAAAGCTGAATTTTCAATTAACGATAGAGTTACATGGCTCTAAAAGTTTTAGATAATGTTAAATATTAATTTACTTTACATTTTAGGGGGAAAAATTTCCCTTTACTAAAATTCCTTCTTCTATAAAAAAGCATAATTCAATTTACTTACAATTAAGTTATGTCAAGTCCTGTTAAAAGAAGGATTACTGTTTTACCCAGTTGGATCTCACATCTCTACTGCATAAAAAATATCTAGTAGTAGAGATAATTTGTGTTTAACAGTCTTCTTTAAAAATTTAACTGGACCACTTATATATTCTAAAATTACCTACAGTAAATTCACTCTGGGGTATGAAAAATACTCATTACCTAGAGAGTGAAATCTGGAAATGTGAACAATTTCAGATTTGAGAATGACTGTAATCATGGATATTACAATGTGTGCTTGGGGGAGGGATGGAGAATTGAGAAAAATGGTGAAAGGTGTAATAATTAAAAAACTAAACTATAACACTCATTTCTATGCATATAGAAGGATTTATTTCTTACTTGCACATGTAGTCATCCAATTATAAGTAAGGCATCCACAAACTTATAAAATTGGTCTGTGAAAAATTAGCAATATGAAAATCAGGAAGTATTGTTCAAAGGAATTTACCAGAAAGTGTTTTGATCCTAGGGATAAGTAATTAAATCTTAAGGACAGAATTGGATCTTCAGTTTTAAGATAATGTAGTATATGCAGACAATGATTTATAATGATGACAACTTAAACTTATATAATGCAGTGCTAATTCAATAAAAATTATTTTAAAAAAAAACATTTGGCAAAAAGATCAGTACAGTGAAACCCCACTTTAAATGAAAAGTTGAAATGTAATTGCAAAAGTTTTCCTTCAAGGGAACTGTTAACTTCCAGTAAACGCATGCAGTTAATAAACTTGAATTATTTGATATGAAGTTATTATCATAGAAACGTTGACAAAAGATTGAAATGTCACGAAAAGCACCACCATTATCTAATGAGGTCTTCATGCCTAGTGACAAAAGAAGTAATGATTAAAGTTACAGTCTCAAAATCATCTGTCACTCCCACAGGGTAACTATTTTTCCCATATAGTAGAAAATGCCTGTGATAAATAGATTTGTCTATTTAATGTCAATTAAAGAAAAATAAAGATAAAAGTCCTCCAATAATGTGCTGGGGGGTGGGGTAACATGTTTTGATATTTTAACATTACGTAAGTTCACATTTCATCTTGGAACTGCTAGGGAAATAATGAAAAGTGCTTTGTGAAAAGAATTGTTTTTAATTCAATTTCCCACTGATGTGTTAATGAACTTGAAAAAAGCAAAGTATAATGTAAAAGACACAAGATAAACTACCAATAGGGCAAGATGTTTTTAATAACATACTTCAATAAAAGTAGACATTCCTCTTAATATTTTCATTACTAATATTTTAAAAAATATATATTTCAATTAAAAAGAAATCTACCTTGCCTACACTCTCAGAGTTTAGAAAAATTTGTTCACTCTATATGGTGCTAACGCTAATCAATATGAACATGGTTTCTTTGTATGAATAGAAATCTCGTGCACATATTCCATGCTTTTTGTAGTAAGTGTGCAAATAAAAGCACCAAGTGTTTTCTTTCTCACTTTTGAAAAAATGGCATATGTGGAATTAAGGAAACATAACAAAGGGTCAGTGTAAATCAAGCCAATAATAAACTCTTAACCTCTGACTGCAAACCTGAGGCAAATAGAGGGGAGGGTGGCAGAGTGGGAGTGGGGGAGGGAAGCAGCCCAATGAAACATGGTGGAGGATTGTGGGGGCACTGGTGGTGGGCAGGGTGTGAAAGAACACATTTGTAGAGGTTTGAGCCTATAGCCCCGGAGCAGATACAAAGATGTAAACTTACTTTACTGTAATAAACATATTTGAAAAAAAAAAAGAAAGAAAAAAACTTGTAATAAATTGTTTTATCGAACAAATAATAAAATATTGGGCTACTTTTTTTCCTAGTTATGTAAAACTATATCATTTAAAATTAGGATGTGTTTCCTGAAAAGAAAATTGCCAGAAACGTTATTGTTAGAATTGAAATTGTATTGGAAGAATAGAGATTCAGGCAATATTTTCTGTGATGGATGCGAACATAGGCATTATAATTTCCTTATTTAGTTATTAAATGAGGAACATATTTCTACTTAAGAATTAAACTGCCTGATAAATTTTTTCAACCTAGGAGGCTACTTTTCACTCTCTTTTTAATTAAGAAAGCAAAATTCACTTCTCCTAGCAATGCTTCTTGATGTGGCAGCTGCTTGCTTGCTGTTATTGGAGACATTTAAATTCTTCTTTGCTTACCTTAAGCTGCTTTACTTATTTACTCCTTTACAGGTTGTTGATATCATACTGGGAAAGTTTTTAGAAGGTGCTAACTCAGCGGAAAAACTTCAAAAACTATATTAAAATAACTTCAACACTGGTAAAATGGGAGAAAAGTTCATCAAAAGAAGGTATGGAGTTTTAAGTGAGCTTATGAAGCAGATTAAAACGGTCAGAACTTGCAACAGTGGAAATTAATTAGTTTCAGATTTAAGGAAAAATTTCATAAGAAAATGTGAAAGAACTTCAAATAGGAACTGAGTGAAAATGACCTATATTTCCTTATATAAATCAAGTGACATTCAGATATTAACTCAGTGGAGGGAATCCTTTCACAATGTATACACATAACAAATTATCACTTTTTACATGTTACAATTTTGTGGGTTATACCTCAATAAAAATAAGTTCAATAGATCTCTATGGTAAAGAATTTACTCATCTGTACAGCATTGTGAAACTTTACTTATTTTCCTAAAACATTCTACAGTGTTGTTAACTTAGAATTGTTGACAAGTCTTTCAGGTAAATTCGATGGCCAGCTTTCAGGAGATAGACTAGTCTTCAGTGAGTCATGTCTAAAAAACAGAGCCAAGCACTGCAAAGGAGAACTAGCCTGATTTACTCTTTTACATCTAGAATTATTGCTACAATTGGTGCCAATTTGTTCTCCAGGTTGACCATTTATACAAGGGTAAATATTAACGTGAAACTTAAGGAAAGTCTAGGTACCATACGAATCCCAGAATACATAAAGTTTAGCCCCCCTCCAAATCATGCACAAATTCTACTTGATCTATAATAATATGAATAAGCATTCTAAACCTCAGCTAGCTCTAGATCTGTCAAGGCATTGAAGATTAACAAAAAATGTCAATATATTGACTGTCACTATGTCCCCATGCAGTTCAGTCTAGTGGGAAAGAGAAGTGATAATGGCAATATGACGCCATATTGTTACAATAGAGGCAGTTACCATGGGAGCCGGGGGGTATGTCACACCAGCATAGAAAAAAGGGGAGTAAAAAGGTTTGTAATGATAAAGATTACATTTGAAAATAATTAGGCAGAAAGGCAAAGAAGAAAATTCCAGACAGGAGGAATATGATACAATCAAGCAGACCATTTGAAAGAACACAGCTGTTCTCACAGGGTGAGCAAATTTTATATGGAATAGTGGTGGAACATGAGGCAAGAGCTACAACCAAAGGTCAAGCCAAGAAAGAAATTTTGAAAACTTATAATTAGGATTTTAAACTTGATCCTATATGTGCAAGTGAAGCCACCTCCAAATTTTAAACAGTAAAGAGACATAAAGAAATTCATACATTTGAAAAGTCACCTTAGAAGCAGTATGGAGTATTCACTTGAAGAGCTGAGACTGGAAGCAGGAAGAGGTGCTTGGAAACTTGTGCAGCAATATTCTAGGTGAAATATGACATATTTCAGAAGCACTGGAGATGAAGAGGAAGGGATTGATTTGATAGATTTCTGAGGTAGAGTTTATAAAACAATTGAAAATTCGGGATGAGGTTAAGAGCAATTAGGATGGGATGATTCATGTATGACTCATCTTTCTCTTAGGCCATTGGGTTGGTGGAAAAAGAAACAACTCAAGATGAACAATTGATTTGACAAATCATTTGACAATAAAACGATTTTGACATTGAAAAGTCTTTTCAGGTTTTGAGGTGCCTATAAGACATGCATACATTTTAGTAAAAATGCCCAGGAAGGAGTTGGGATTATGCGTTTGTAATTTAACATTCCTTCCTCAAAGTGGCCTCTTAATTATCCAGTGTTGGTATATTCAAATAGCTGTATAGGCTAATGTATTTGCTGTCCTGAAATACAACATTTCCCACTTCTGATGATGACATACTGCAATTAAGTAAGATATTTATTATAACAAAATGTGCATAGAATTATGGGGCTGAAAAAAGACTTCAGAATTTATTATACACTTCTTTTTGTTTTGAATTGAAAACTTCACCTAATGCATTCCCAGAACACCACCAGCTTCTTTAAAAATTTCTGGCATAGATTACAAACAACTCCCTTGATAACATGCTCCAGCATCTCACTAAGCTGATAGGAAGATTTTGCTAATGCTAGTCTATATCCTCCATGCGTCAAGTATAGCTCTCTCTGTTCTTATTCTTAGTGGAAATGGAAAACAGATGTCTAATATTAGTTAGTTGCAAAATCTTCAAATCTTAATTGTTGAATACACCCTTTAGATTTTGACTGAATTGTAAAGTTGGCAATATTTATGAATTTAAAACATAAAAATATAAACTAGATTCATCATGATATTTTTTCTTCTGCAAGCGAGTGTGATAAAACAGTGTTCAGAATTCTCAGCACTAAAGGCCTAAAGCACTGTCCTTGAAATTATGTTCTATAAATCTTAAAAGTGATTAAATAAATGTGGGCAAACTATATAAAAGTATTTTTAATCCATGCAGACCCCAAATGAAATGGGAAGTCTTAAAAACACATCACTAAAACTAAGAGCCCGAGAGCGCAGGAAAGGGCCTCCAGACGCACCGCACCATGTTTAAGACAGGGAGCTCTACCTCTGGACCTCACCAAAGCTGTGTGGAACTGAGAAAGGGCCGACCAACAGTCAGAGATGAGCTAAAATCCCACAAAACCCAGGCTCTGCCACTGGCTGTGGGATGGAACCCAGAGGGGGATCCTTCAATTGAGAACCCCTGGGGTGATCCAGCCACCACCCTGGCAGACCAAGGGCACAGGGAAGTGCCTCCCAGTAGCGCTGTATCTAAGAAAGGGAGCTTTGCCTCTGGACCTCACCAAAACTTTGTGGAACTGAGAAAGGGCTGTCCCCACATTCAGAGGTGAGCTGGAAACCCACACAAGCCAGGCCCCAAGACTAGCTGCCTGTTGGAGCCCAGAGGGGGCTCCAGCCCCACCTGGGCAGTCTGAGGGAACAGGGAAGTGCCTCTCAGAGTAGCCTTAAGACTGGGAGCTTTGAGGGGATTATTTTCTTTGTTGTTGTTGAGTCTCATCAGCTCTTTGCAGATTTTTGTGATCAGTCCTTTATCATTAGTGTTGTGTGCAAAAGTGATCTCCCAGTCGGTGGGGTTTCTCTTTGTTTTTGTTATTGTCTCTTGCTGTGCAGAAGCTCTTTAATTTGATGTAGTCCCAGCTGTTTATCTTTGCCTTCACTATCACTGCTTTGGGTGATGTGTCTGTAAAGATGTCTTTGATGTGCAAATCACGTAGTGTTTCGCCTATATTTCCTTCTATATATTTTATGGTTTCAGGTCTTATGTCTAGTTCTTTAATCCATTTTGAGTTGATTTTTGTGTATGGTGTGAGGTAGTGGTCAAGCTTCATTCTTTTGCATGTAGCAACCCAGTTTTCCGAGCACCATTTATTGAACAAACTTTCTTTGCTCCAATGCATATTCTTTGCTCCTTTGTCAAAGATTAGTTGACCATAAAAATCTGTGGGTTTATTTCTGGATTTTCTATTCGATTCCATTGGTCTGTGTGTCTATTCTTGCTCCAATACCATGCAGTTTTGATGATTATAGCAGAAGAGCTAAAAAGAAACTTCTCTGAAGAGGAAATGCAAATGGCCAACAGGCATATGAAAAAATGTTCAACATCACTTGTAATCAGGGAAATGCAAATCAAAACTCCATGAGATACCATCTTACACCAGTGAGAATGGCACATATTAAAAAAACCAGCAACAACAAATGTTGGCGAGGTTGTGGAGAAAAAGGAACTCTCCTGCACTGTTGGTGGGAGTGCAAACTGGAGAGCTATGTGAAGATTTCTGGACCTACTAAACATAGAGCTTCCTTATGATCCAGCAAAGCAATTCCACTCCTAAGTATTTACCCAAAGGACACAGAAACATCAATTCCAAAGAGCACCTGCACCCCTATGTTTATAGCAGCACTATTTACAATAGCTAAGCTTTGGAAACAAGCCAAATGCCCAAAAATAGATGACTGGATCAAGAAGATGTGGTACATATACACCATGGAATATTACTCAGCAATCAAAAAAGATAAACACATGCAATTTGCAGCAACATGGATGGCGCTGGAAGGGATCATGCTCAGCGAAATAAGCCAGAAAGAAAAAGAAAAATACCGGATGGTCTCACTCATAGCAGGAATCTAGAAAACTTAAATAAGGGACCAGGAAAATGAGTAACTATAAGAAAGTGAAAATGAAAATCAACAAAAAACTATGAACCAGAGACACTATATGGGGGGGTAGGGAGTGGGGATGGGAGGGATTGGGGTCAAAATAAGGGGGTTGCAATTGTATGGGGAATATAAAAATAAAATTTATTTAAAAAAAAAAGAAAAAAGACTGGGAGCTTTGAGTCCAGACCTCACCAAAACTGTGTGGAACTGAGAAAGGGCTATTCCCACAGTCAGAGGTGAGCCAAAAAGTGTGCACAAGCCAAGCCCCATGTTTGGCCTTGAGTCGGAACCCAGAAGGGGATCCAGAGATTAGGTGCCCAGGAATCATCCATCCACTGCCAGGGCAGTCTGTGGGACCACAGTGGGAGTGGATTTCCAGGGACAGCACCCATCAAGATATTCTTAGTACCACTGCCTTACTGGAATTCTGGCGTAACAGTATTGGACTTGATTGGGCCACTAGTTTTTGAAATCCCAGAAGGAGCAAAAGAAAGAGATGCCAGCCAGTACCAACAACACAATGTCCCAACAAATAGGACAAATTAGAAAACAAGCAGCAGGGAGAAGAAAAACTATATGCAACCAAGCAAGTCCTCAGGGAAAAGATGCACCACAAAAAGAAAATCACCCAGTAGATTGCAACAACAGTGACTTGGAAGAATTTCTGAGCCTTCCAGATAGAGAATTTAAAATTGCCGTGATTAAAAAATTGAAAGAAGTCATAAAGGAAAACAACAATAAAGGAAAAATAATCAATGATCAGAAGAATGAAATTGAGTCCCTAAAGAGGGAAGTGAAAGAAATGCAGGAGATCAAAGTATAACAGGGTGGTCCCCAGGAAAGGGGGGGAGATTCCAGGTTTCCTGACCCACCCAAAAGGAGGGTGGAGCTGAGCAGAGAGAGAACCTGCAGAGGAGACTGAGGAAGGAAGGAAGCAGGATGGAGAGCCAGAAGGAGACCTGGAGGAGGCACATGGAGCAGAGAGACAAGTGAAGAAACTGTGCTTGCCTTGTGGTCATGGACTGGGTGACACAGATGTGGGTGAGAGACCCGTGGGGAGGTGACAATGGTGGCTTTTGTCTTGATTTTGATTTTGCTCTTTTCCTTCCAGACTTGTCTGGTTGTTTTTGATCCTTTTCTGTGGGTCCTCACTGGAAGGTGCTTTAGACTTGTTGCAGGCTTTCGGGCCTTGCTCTGGGCCAACCCTGCTTGGGTGGACTTTTACCCACAAGGGGACAGGTAACTTTGGGTAGTTAATTTAGAAACTATATTCTTTGCCTTTCCTGTATTGTTTCCTAATTGTATTAAATTTCCTTCCCATTAAAGTCTCATATTTAGAGCAGGCAGGATTGTGTGGTCTGGGCTGCCCCTCTCCCTGCCCTGTAAAAAAAGGATTAATGGAGGAGCTAAAGAACTCTTGGAAAAGCAGTCAAAGCAGAATAGATGAAATGGAAGAATGAATAAGTACTCTCGAAGACACATTTTCTCCCTGGCCCGCTGGGAATGGAACTCGCACCACAGAGGTTGTGGAGAGCTTCACAGCATTGCACTCAACCTGCTGCACCACCAGGGAAGCCCTGGCTTTTTTTTTTCTTTTTTTACTGTTGTATCAACCACACTATTCCCCAATTAGCTTAGCGGTGTTGTTTGTTTAATACTACATTTCCTGCTGTTATGATGAGATTTTTCGTGAGTGCACTGGTCACCCATCTAACATATTCCATGTCAACTCAAACACAAATATTAGCTATGAATAGAATATTTTAGTAGCATGCTCATATGTATTTGCCAATAGTCTACCCCTTAAAGAATGTTTCTAGGTATAAACTAAGAAAAAGACTCCTCAATTCTATATCACACTAAGAAGTCACCAAACTAACAGTGCTCATAACAACTATTATTATGAAAAGAATAATGATTAACTGCATCTTTGAATCCTTCAAAATGCCCCACAAATCCATGATACTAATGATTGACTGTTGCATTGGGCAACACCACACTGATAAAGAAAAGGGAGTCGTGCAGCAGGCTACATAATGCAGGATGCTGTTGATGAGCAAGATCATGGCCTTTTTATTTATTTATTGTAAATTTTTTTATTTTCATTTTTAAACAATATTTGCTTTCCCCCACCCCCTCAGATTGAATCCCTATAGAATTTCCTTCCCTAAGGCACCCATACACCATCACCACAGTCCTCTGTGCTCCTCCCTCCCTCCTGGCCTTTTTATTGATAGAAGAATTATACATCATCAGTTGAGAGGAAGGAGGACAAAGAGAAAAGGGAGGGGTGAAACTAGAAAAGTTGCTCTGTCATCTATAGTATCAGGGGTTGTGAGTCTGCCCTCCAGGTACTTCTCATCTGCTTGATGACTTGGTTTTGTAATTGAGATCAAGCTCTAGTCCCCTGTCCTGGTTTCAATCTTATCAACAAGGCGTTCCACTGATCAGCTTCTGGGGTCCCTTGTTATACATAAGCCTTCAGCCCCCCTCCCACCCCACATTCCCAGTCATGCCTCTGTGATGCATAGCCTTCCCAGGGTGATCCAGCTTTGTGCTCTTGATTGATTTGAAAGGCACCTTACAGGGTTGGACTCCTGTACCTAACTGACCGGGCCATTCTGACCTTGCTTAGGATTTAGAACTGTAAGTAACAAAATGGTGGCTGAACAGGCTGCTTAGGATTAGCAGACCCACAATTGACAGCTTATGTCTACTGTTTCTATTCAGTCTGTCAAGCTGGTATTAATGAAATTAATGAAATTATCTCAGTGTCATTACAGTGGAAGCAGAGATAACAAACCACAATGGGACTAGATGCAGATTGTTGATTGAAGTTAACAGATGACCACAAACTATATTTTTAAAGCTTTAGGGTTATTGAGTGCTCTAAATTCCTGTTTATTCTCAAATACTTATTATATTTCCATACGCCAAACAACGAGTTCTGCAACAGTTGAACATTCTTAAAGATCAAACTAAAATTTAGTAACTTAGAAGCCCAACTTTTTCTCCAGATTTATTAGAGACTAGTCTATAATTTAGGAATTATGATCTTGCTCGTGATAGTTCAATATTTTAAGGTGATCATTAGTTTGTGCCCAAAGTCGACCAGTGCAGCCCCCAAGGACACAGACAGCCGACGCAAGAACACAAAGGAGTTTATTACGGGCTCGAGCCCGGGCTCATGAGGCACACTGATGCAACGGAAGAGGTCGAGAGCCCCGAACAGAGAAAGCAGGGGTCTTTTATAGGGTCATACGCAGGCACAAATTTTGAAACAAGCTGGCAATTACTCATTGGCTACTACAAAGGCATTTTGGCGCGCACGGTTATAGTTTCAAACTGATTGGACGGTTAGAGATGCTGTCCCATTTATGGATAAGACTGTCCTCATTGGCGGCTGGGGTGGTCTGTTTTTACATCACCAAGTGGAGTGAGGGTTGTGACTGTTGAAACTATCTCCAGAAGGCGGCTGTACAAGGACTAACATATCAAGATGGAGGATACACAAAATGGCCAAACCTTGGCTAAGCTTGGTTCCACAATTAGTATAACACAGAAGAAACAATTACTAAAATAAGCTATCTTTATGAAAGCTTCTAAAATTCATGTCACCTATAAGATGACATTTAAACTTTGGAAGCCAAAATTGGACAGTGGTAATGGTTTCACAACTCTATGAATATATTTTAAATACTACTGAATTATGGCCTCCCCTGGTGGCGCAGCGTTTGAGCGCTGGTCTGCGAAGCTGCCCGCAGCCTCTGCAGTGCTGGTTCTATCCCCTGCCCCCAGCGAGGGGCCCACATGGCGTGACAGACTTCTGCAGTGCCTGCTGCTCCCCTCAGCAGTGTATTTCATCGGTCTGCCTTTTCTGTTCCCCGCTCTGGCTCTGGTGAATTCTCTCACCCTCCCATGCTTCTGACTGTACCCAGTGCTTGTATGAATAAATGAATAAATCTTTTTAAAAAATTAAATAAATAAATAAATAAATAAATAAATAAATACTACTGAATTAACACTTTTAAAAAGGGTGAATTTTATGATTTGTATATTGTATCTTAAGTTGTTATTAAAAAATTAGAAAGCATGTTTGAGAGTAATAGGGAAAAAAAATCCCATTTGAATTCCTTCCCCACTAGGGGAAAAAATAAAAATGGAGCACAGGTTTCAAAAGAAATTAAAAGTTGCGGCTATGTTTTATAAATTAAAAGACAAGGGTAGTGTCAATAAACTTTTCAAGTACATTAAAGACAGTTACATGAAGGCATTTTTAAAAGTAAAATCTAAGTGAGCTACAAATGGTCTTGGTCTAATTGTTCACATTTGTTAAGTTATATAAAATAAAAAGGCCAGTTGCTTTACTTTCTTTCCCTCTCATTATTTGGAGGGCTGGAGGAGTGCAGAGGAGAGGAGAAATAAGAGTAAAAGGCAGACTCTAGAGAGCCAAACTTTTATTGACTAAGACTGAATTAACATTGCCCCAGGTGGTCTACAGAGCTCTTATTACTTGCCTTCTTCTTTCTAAGTTCAAATCTAAAGCTAAGGGGGAAAAAAGGCAGAAATACATAAATCACCCACAAAGGACATTTCAGAAGTAAAGAAATCATAAAGTTTAAGAAAGGTAGCAGTGAGTGGAATAATAAATGGAAGATTGAATCAAGAGAAACCATTTCAAATTCAAATTGGAATTTCTGTTTCCTGAAATTAATCTCAAATTAAGACTGTGTGAATAGTCACAATTTCTAACTTGAAAATACAACAAAGGTATTGACATTTTGCTACACTCCTTAGAGGTGTTTAACTAAATGTGGTTGGCACCTATTATATAGACATGGAGAGTCAGCCTTCCCTTTCCTTAAATCACCAGTCTGATTCATCCTTTCTTATGTATAACATCTGGTTGATTTACTATCAAATTTGACCAGCTTTGATTTCTACTCTATTAGATGAAAAGGTGATCTTGGAGGTATCAGGAATGGCAAGTTTTTAGAGCTTCTGGTTGTTGAAACTGCCATATATTTTTTCTATAATTATTTTCTGGTAAATATTCTGTAGCTGAAAATATATTCACTAAATCCTAGAGGCAGAACTTAGAATAAGGCAAACAAGAAACAACACATATTCAATTTTTATTTAATACAAATCTGTCAGTATACCAGATTTTATCAACCTCCCTGTATGGGAATATCATGTTAGTGGTAGCTTATACTGTCATATGGGTTGACTGCAATGCCCTAAAAATACTTTTTCCCTAATAACCTCTACCATCAAATTTTGAAAAATTAATTATACATTTCATGCACTAGTGAATAGAACAAAAATGAAACATTGCTACGGTCCCTTGTGTAGTGTTGACTTCAAGTGACAAAGGGACTCTGTAGCCATCTTTAAATGAAGAGCAAACAAAGCACTAATATCAGTTAATGGATTCTGCTCAGGAGACTGTTGTCAAGCCTAACAATTCTAACTTGAATATAAAACAAATTTTCAAAAAAGAAAAAATTCATAAAACTTCCTCTTTTTCAATGATGAAAAATGCTAGCAAGGTCTTTTTTATTACCAAGAATTATTGCATTTATGAAACATTTCACAATCTAATTCCCAGTATAGTAAGAAACATTATGAAGCCAGAACAGTCAAGGTCTGCACTACCAATTATTAGCACATCTGTCAGAATAAAAAAAAATTTTTTTTGGATAATTTAGCTTCTTCATTTTAGCAACTTTGAGGTTGATGGGTCTTAAAAAAGTAATAGATTGCATTCCGTCTATAATAAGGTTAGGTCTACTTTGATTTGTATTTTAGTCTGTTACCTGATCAAACAGTCTCTCTGTAATCATCATATTTGTATCACATGGTGTGTATTTTAGCATCCTTAGATAAGCAGTCAGAACTCAGACTTTGCAACAATGTAAGAAGTCAAGCAGTTAAAAATTGCTAAGAAGACTGAATTGTGCAATAATACAGAAGTGATTTTTAAAATAAATTCAATATGTACTTTTTGCTAAGCCTCTTTTCCATTCTAAATGCAATAGAAAACTGGCATAGTCAAAATAAAAACTGTTGGTCAATGTATATATTAATTTTGAATTTGATAACTAAGTCATCTAGTGATCACTTCCCCCTAAGTTAAAGCTTTCTTAGCTTTATTGGTTTGTAAAAGATTATATACATGTGCAGTAACATCATATTTTTTAAAACCTTCAAATTTACAATATTTCTACTAAAGCACCAGATAAGGAGATAGAACAAGTAGAAGAAAATTCTTAACATCTGGAATAAATTTTCACTCTTAATGATAAACTCCACAAGCAAGATACTTTTTGTTGTTCCTCTAGTGTATTTTATAGGGTCATATATTTATACTTACTTTGACAAGGTATTAGATTGTAAAACTTTTATCACCAAATATACTGCTAAATGAATGTAATATTTCCAGAAATTGAAAACAATGTAGCATAGATTCTTAAGGCAATATCAAAAGGAGATATTAATAATGGATTATGGTTGTGGGCTATGCATGTCTTGGTGCTGGGTGAGGTGTGGTAACAAAAATGAAACATTGCTACCATCCCTTGTGTAGTGTTGACTTCAAGTGACAAAGGGACTCTGTAGCCAGTTCAGGGAAAGACCCTGAACTTCTAATACACAATGATGCAAACCTAGGGTACATCAAAAAAAAAAGAAAGAAAAATTTTGAAAACTGTAAATCAAAATCACAATGAGATGCCATGTCATACCTGGGACAATGGCTTACATCAGAAAGACTATTAACAGCAAGTGCAAGAAAGGATGTGAAGAAAGGGAAACCCTTAAGCTGGGAATGTACATTGGTACATTAAGTTCTATTTGGACAGAATAAAGTATTTGCATATGTGTCTATAAATAAAAACATATATAAAATATTGGGTGGTAAAATATTTTAAGACTTTTTTTCTTTAGTCTTGAAATACAGGACATTCATTATCACTTGCTTCCAAACCATCATCTCTAATAAACTTGTGTTGTTCTAGCCTTTGAAGTATGAGGATAATCAGTCTTTAAAGTTTGTTGGTGAAGAGTAAAGAAAATGTTCATTTCTTTGATGTAATGTTACAATCTGAGGCAGAGACTGCCTAATATTTATCCATACAGGGGCCTCCCTGGTGGTGCAAGTGGTTAAGTCTTAGCACTATGAAGATATCCACAGCCACTTCAGCATGACTTCCATCCCAGGCAGGGAAGTAACCCACATGGTGCAGCAGACCTCTCCCATCTTGCCCGCTGCCCCCCTCAGCAGTGTATTTCAGTGGATCCACCTATACTGCTTCCCACTCTGTCTCTGTTGAATCCTCTCACCCCCATATCTCTAGCCTGCACCCCAGCTCTTGTATGCATAAATAAATATTTTTTAAAAAATTATCCATACAGCCTGTTGTAAACATTTTTTTTTCTTAAATGAGCAGAGCTAATAGGTTATTTATAGTAGGACAGGTAGGAAGATATCTTTTTGTCTGCTTTATTTCCATTAATTTACCAGAAGTTGATAAACTGATAGGGAAAGTTTTCTTTTTTTGAGAGGTAAGGGGGAATCACTTGGATAGAGAAATTATGCTGTTCTTAATTCAATATAAGTATGTCATGATGAAAGAGGACAAAAAAACAAAGTCTGATGAGGGTAGGGGATGGGGTGAGGAGGGGTAGTTCCCATCAATAAGCAAACTATAAGCACTTATTAGTCAACTAAGTAATTCTTGTTGGCCAGCTTCCCAATGATGATGATAGAAATGATGAAATTGGGGGAGGTGGTAGAAATAGTGTGTTATTAATATCAGGCTTGTTTCTGCTATATTAAATTGACATCTTTCAGAGATGGCATGTCAAGGGTTAGCCAAATGCCCTATGGCAAATTTGATTCCATAGGTAAATTACAACATATGATAGGAGTTTATGACACTGTCCAAATGGATTAGTTAAACTCAGTTGATTATATTATTTACTGGGGATAATGTAGATATCAATAAAAGTAAAAATAACATAGCTGCATGAGTTCTGTAATGAAATTTATTATTGCTTAAAATTTCATGTTGGAGATGTTTCTATTAGAAGGCATCTTATGGTGAAATGTAGAATTAATTATTCATATTCTGTTCTAAAGAATATAGTCAAAAAGGAAAATTTTATCTTTTTTAAAAATACTGTAAGCAAATGTTAAGAAAATTCAAAGAAGAGCTATAAATTCAAGGTTTTTTTCCACTTTTGAGTTAAAAATTTCACCTTACATAGCTCTTTTCTACCTTTAAGATATGGGCTTGATTCCCATGTGTATTCAAGTTACCATATATGTCTATTTGATGTGCAGCCTTAGGCAAATCACAACACAACAGCTTTCTGAACTAAGTTTAACTTTACATCATGGTGAAAAGTGGCTTCTGTTGTAACATAGCTTTAAGTGATGATAAAATTATTTATTGAGTTCCAGAGTATATTTTTGAACATTATTCTATTTTTAGAGTGAATGTTTCAGTACTGAACTAATAATGAACAATAACTCTTGGGAAAAGAATGAATGAATAAAATAAAATTTAAAAAAGCAGGTCACTCGGTTATACAATATTCCTTAACTCAGATGTTCTGTAAGTTACAGTTCATTCCCATGTATCATATCTTGGGGAATTATATCACTTCTCACATAAAACAACAATATAATCAGAATTTAGTTCAAAGGCTTCTTCGATATGGTAAACAGACTGAAATTCTCGCCAGCTTGTAGAGTTACAAAAAATTATTAGTAAGGAAACAATAGAAGCTGTCCAAAACATTATTTCTACTTGAGCTTCAATTGTTCTCTATGCCAGTTCTTAATCACCATTTTCATTCTACAACTCTCAAGAATCTTAAGCAAATATATTACTGGAGAATATTGAAGTTCATGCACACATATTACACAGGTTAATCAAAATCTAATTCTTATTCTTTAAAGTGAACATGCAGTTTTGTTTATCGAATGTATATAGTAGCATTCAATTTAATTTTGGACTTTTAATTAAACCCCAACATTATAATAAGTTGATTAGCTTCATTTAATATTCTAGACTTAGGAAGAATGATAGTACTCCAACATAATACTGTTTTCATGATAATAAATTTCTTAAGGCTTTTTTTCCATGGAAGTCAGTAGTTAGCAGTTGCACCAAGCGCAACAAAAGTGACTTGTGGACTTGGTAAGTAGTGCTTTTTTCTGCAGCAACGCTTAATCTATGGCAGGTCTGCACTGATTAACTTCCTTGGTCTTTGTTTTTTAGAAAGCTCAATGTTCTTTTTTATCCCATAAAACTAGATTGAGACAGCATTTATAGATTCTGTAAGATTTAGGATTGGAAAGATCTTTACATGTCATTTATTAGCTACCATCCTTCTCATATAACTCTCCTGTGTAATATTTCCACAAAGTGATTACTTAATATCTATAGGATTGAACACTACAATATTGGAAAACTTACTACCCCCGGAAATAACTCATTCCACTTTTGACCTGTTCTGAATATTAAAAATCCTCCTACAGACACAGAATCTATAGGCACCACCATTAGTGCCAATTTTATTCTTTTTGCCTATAGTTTTAAGTTAACAAACATTTACTCAATGCTGAGATTATGTCAGACACTATGCCAGACACTATGCCACTGGGAACAAATACAAATAAGATATGTTTGCCTACCTTGGGAAACAAGTCAAATACATTTTCCATAAGAAAATCCCTCAAATGTTTGAAGTCAGCTAGCGTGTATCCAAGAGTCTTGTCTTCCAGGGGATAGAAAACCACAATTCATCATATATCAAGATTCAAGCCCCCTACTGACTTGGACATTCTTCTGAATGAACTCCAAGCTACTGATTTCATTTTGAAATATGTGCCTGGAAACACCAAATAGAATCCAATTGCCTCCTGACTCTACAAAAATTGCAAAAGCCCAAAATAATATTAGGTTTCTTGGCAATGGTATCACATCAAGGACTTGTTGATCCTGCTGCCAACTAAAATCCACCAAATGTTTCCTTACATGACTGAAATTTGGACAAAAAAGTCTGGTACCCAAAGGTCAGCATCTCACATTTGTTCTTATTAAGCTTCATCTCAAACTGTCATGATCTCTTTGCACAATAGCCCAATTTGGTAAAATAACTTCTATATTTATTTTATCAGTGTGAAGTTCAGGTTTTAATAGTCTTTCTCTTCCTGACTGTTCTTTCATCATAACCTCTTTTGTATCAACATTATTGTTCGTGTATTTGTGCCCAGTACCAGAGCAGATGAGAACAAAGGAGATGAAGAAAAGAATATGAGTAAGTCCTTGCCCCCTGAGATACTTAAAATTTGGTGGAAGAGACAGTTCTTACAAAAAGAAAGGAAAAAATTAGGTAACAATGCAAAATGCCTTACCTCATTTGAAGCAATATTAAGATTGATTTCTAGACCAGGAAAGCTGAGCATATTACTTTACTCTCAAAGCAGCAAATGTTTTGTTGTGTGGTAAAAACCCTAACTACTAAAGAAATGTGGAGAAGAGATCAAAGTGTTCTGACATTGTCAGAGTCTGATGTAGATATAGTAAGATTGCTAGTTCAGGGACATAGTAATCTAGAGCTAGGAATGAAAAAAAAAGCACTAGCCCTTTAACCTCAGTTTAATTTAAACAAAAGTCCTAATTGTCTTCCTTCTCATCCTGTTCTAGAAGAGTGAAATTCATGCCCATGATATAAAATGTGCTTCATGACAATGCATGTTTTTTTAAAGAGCTCATATCTAAGCAGCTTCTATTTCTTTCTCTTTGGTGAAGCTACTTGAGTCCAGGCCCCTCCTTTCTCAAACTTATAGATTTATTTTGTTGTTTTTAAAACATTGTCTTTGATTACTAGATGCTACAACTACAAGAATGCCAGATACAATTCGGTTAATTCAATAATGTTTGTTTCAAAAAATAAGCACAATTTTAATCTAGATATACTTTTTTTTTCTTTTGACAGGTGGCAAAAATTTGTAGATAGGACCTCTGAAATCCCCCTGAAAGGCTTGCAATTTCTCTCTCCTCCCCAGAGTTCATGTTTTTCAATACAACAGAGGATCTTTCCAAAAAGAAGTTGCATTCAAAGACCGACATGATCAGAGACTGCCCCCTGCCTTCCTACACAGCACATAGAGTTCAACTGCTTTGTTTTTCGTGAAAAATAAATCTACCAACTTTGGAAAGACTTTGTGTATAATGAACCATCTGTATGTAAGGATTTTTTCCCCCTCATCAATGAGTCTGCTTGAAGAACAGTAAGAGAAATATTCTGTGTAAAATACAGTAAAAGTTTATCTGATGATATGTCATCCTCATAGGCAATCCTGAGTCTGTCCAGGTTAGTAAAAATATGAAATGCTGAAAATTATATCTGATGCAGTTTTATAATTACAAAAACACTCCTCTGAAATAGCTGACTAGCAGGACTTCCTTTAAAACTGAATAAAATGTGGGTGGAAGGATTACCAAAATGACTTTTATATCCCCTGGTAAACAAGGTGGTGGTGATGGGGGGTGTTGGGGAGAGTGTGGGAATCGCCAGGTAAAAGTTTGTAGAGCTGCTTCATTTCCCTGCAAAAAAATATCTGCGTTGGAGTATTTTTTCTAAAACTCCATCACTCGTTTTTAAATCAATCACCCTCGACAATCTTTTAGGTTGGTTTGAGTAGGGATCTCTGGTCAGTATGGGAAATGCTAATCAGTAGTCAACTTTTTCAATAGATTACTATTATTCATAAGAAAGTTCCCAAAATCTTAAATGATGAGGAGCTCTGCTTAGAAAAAAATCCCTTTATCAATTTTGCAATCAGTGCATTTGGAAAGGAAAGGTATGTGAGGTAGGGGAAAATCTCCCTGGTGCAAAAGTTGCAAAAACACTTCTATAGCCCTAAAAAACAGGGCGAGTTTTTGGAAACTATTCCCCGGGGGGAGCTGGGGATTTGCATCAAACCCGAGCATTTCATAGTAAATGACTCTTTTTTGCAGGAACAACTTCCATGGGCCTAAGGAAGGCTAGGGAAAGCCGTGATAACCCTCAGCTGATTCCCCGGGACACTTTAGGCAGGGGTTTGAGAAAACTTCTCTGGCGACGACCTACTGCGCCCACAGGTACTTGTTTTGAGTTTGCTTCCCTGGTCTAAAGGTGCTCCCCAAATTTCTCTTTCTACTGTACTCCCGGGGCTAGTGTTGCCAAAACCTCCAAAGCCGGGTCGAATCACCCAAGTACTCCGCCAGGCCGCTGCCTGGGGAAGCCGAAGCCGCGGCGTGTGCCGCCAGAGCCAGGAAAGAGGAGCTGGCGCTCTGAGCTGAACCCAACGCCCCAGCCTGGCTACGTCCCCGGGTTCCGGCTCAGTCTTAGCAGCTTCTGGCCGCTCAGCGAGCGCCGCTCAAAGGCGAACCTGCCTGCCTGTATCTGCCCGAATCCCCAAGCCCCGGCGCGCCCCGGCCCGCCGCCAGGTTCGCTAACTTTCCGCTGCACCAATAACCTTCGTAATCCCTGCAGCGGGCTCCCCCGAGGGCCCCTTTCGCACTTTGCATTTCTCCGGGAGCAGAGACCAACCTAAAGAGTTACGGAATGGTAATAGCAATAAGAGTAAGAGGCACCCTCGTCATCATTGTTTCTGCGGCCAGCGGCTCTAATGCGGTTGCCCCGGGAGCCGACAGAGTGAACAGGTCCTTGGTTTCGGCAGACGCTGTCGCTGGCTCTCGGCTCGGCAGTCCGCGATGCCTTAGCGAATATATCACAGGGATTTACATTTACATTTTTTTTTTAAAAAAAGCAAAACCAATGTCTTAGTCTCCGACAAAATAAATGCAAGTCCCCCCAGAAAAGCTCGGACAAAGCATTCCAGGCTCACAGAGATAAAGAGGACACTGGGCATATTTAAAAAAAAAAAATGAGTGCTTAATTGTTTAAAGAGAAGATCTATGTTTTGTCTTTGATATTTGCAAATTCCTGTTCGCTAACAAAGCCTTTCTAAAGATGCGAGTGTTGCGGAGTCCGCGCACTTGGCAGCGCTGTCCGCGCCACCTGTGCGGCATCATACAGTAGCATTCAACAGATGCTTCAAGAAAACTGCGATGGGTTGTTGCTTTGCGAAACAGAACTTGGGTGTGGACAGTATGTTCACTGCCAAATTAAATTTCAGAACCCTGCAAAGTGTCTGTTTAGTGGGAATGGAAGGATTCCGAGGATTCCCAAATGCCTCTATTGGGGCAGAGCGAACAGTTTCTTTTACAAATCAGAAAACTGAGGCACAGAAGGAAGTGACTGAGAATAAGCAGGGGACAGGATCCTTGTCATTGCTCCCAACTTCCTTCCCATCCCTAACTTTGGGGCTACTGAGGCAAACTTAGTTTCCGGGGCGGCTGGCTGCTCTCTTTCCTTCTCTGCCCGCGGAGGTTGGATGCTCCAAGCCGCTGCACGTCTTCCCTGCAGCCCCTTTCATAAAGTCACCGTTCTGGTGTCGTGTCCCAAGTAGCCGAACTGGAGTTTGATCGGTCCAGCTACCGGCGACGGGCGGGACAAGCCTCCACTTCTCCCACCCGTGGCCATACCTACAGGGCAGCAGAGACTTGGCCAAGGGCTGAGACACCCTCTCCCCCCACGCCCCATTCTCTTTTAGATGAAATCTGCTCTGGTCCCCTTTTCGGTGGGAGCATGCTCCCCACTAAGGTTGATTTCGATGCCTCCGGGGTGTCTTGGCCAAAGAGGACCGGACCACCCTTCTCTGCCCTGCAGCCGGGACCCCGCGGGGGCACCTGCCCAGCGCACCCAGAGCCTGTGGAGAAGAGCTCTGCTCACCTGGCTGCATCTCGGCATCTTGTTACTTGCCTAAAAGGAGCTTTTTGTGGTTCACCTCTTGCTTCCTGCCTTGACCATGCTATGGTGGCTTGTGTCAGCGGCTAGACAACAAACTGGCTGTGGGCCCCAAGCTCCATGCTAGAGAAATCGGCGCAGCTCCTTTTCCGAACCCCGAAGTGGGTGCCTTCGGGTTATCTTTCTAAGCTTTTGGGGTGGAGGAGGGCTTACAAGGTCAAGGATAGAACTCAAATGTGCCTTCTTGGGGACAGAATGGGCAAGGACTTTTCCTTCTCCTGTTCCTGCGTTTGCGACTGGGGACACGGGTGGGGAAGCAGGCCTGATGACAGGGCCATGACACTTGCGCACTAAATATGCTTGTGCCTGGACATGCCTCAGGTGCTTTGGAGAAAGGGGCTGAGACCCTCGTAGCTAGTTTCAAATCTCAGCGGGACTTGCAAGACCTGAGAAGTGTTTGTTGAACTGAGATGTTCAAGGGTGTGTGTGTGTTTGTGTGTGTGTGTGTGTGTGTGATTTTGCGTGTGAGTTTGAGGAGAGATATTGCTTGGATCTTTAAGGGTGTATTCTTGACACCTACAACCCCTTCCCCACTAAGGTTCCCGTCATGATTCCATTTAGTCACCACAGCCCCCACCAGTTTGGGGTCTCGCACCTCCTGCTAGCAGGCTCCAGAGGCCCTAAGAGACTGGTCCAAACAGGCGGGGGCGGAGGGGGAGGGGGAGTGTGCCGCAGGGGGAGCAGTGTAACGCTGAACGCTGATTGGTCACTCCTGGCTCCGCCCCTCATTCCGGGTTTGGCCCAAGAGCGCGGTGCAGCTTTGCCAGCGCGGGGTAGGCGCTCCGGTGCTCGCCGGGGACGCTCCTTCCTCGGGCGCACCGATCCTTCCAATCGAGCCTTTGGAGCAGCTAGCTCACCACCTGGGCTGCTCCATGGCTGCCTGCCCCTTACCTGCCGACTGCATATGAACTTTTCTTCCCTCTTCTTGGACACCGTTGTCGTCGGAGTCGTCGAGATCGTCGTGGCGCTCGCGTGATGGCCTTCGTCCGTTTAGAATAGTGTAGTTAGTTAGGGGCCAACGAAGAAGAAAGAAGACGCGAATAGCGCAGAGATGCTGGAGGTGGTCAGTTACTATGCTAGAGTGAGATAGCGGAGCAAGACAAGCCAAACCGGTCCGGGAGCGCACGGTCGCCCGGAGGAGGTCGACTGGCCGGCGCTTCCTATCGCGCCGAGCTCCCTCCGTCCCTCCCTCCGCCGAGGCGCGAGGTTGCGGCGCGCAGCGCAGCGCAGCGCACCGACTGCCGCGGGCTCCGCTGGGCGATTGCAGCCGAGTCCGTTTCTCGTCTAGCTGCCGCCGCGGCGACCGCTGCGTTGTCTTCCTCCCGGACGCTTGTGGTAAGTTGGAGCCCCGGGCGGCATTGCTAGCCTAGACCCCAACGGTTTAGGCTGGGTACGGGGCGGGGAGCGGGAACAGGTCCCGGATGGTTGCAGCTTGCAGGACCGCACTGGCCCGATCGGGTGGTTGGGGGTGGGGGGCGGAGGGAATAGAAAGGGGCTGTGCACGTTTACTTCTCGGGGACACTGGTGTCTCCGGTAAGAAAGCGGAGCTTAGGCTCCGTAGGAGGGACGCCGGTGTCTCATAGGAGGTTGGCAAGCGGGGACTCAGATGAAGGCTCTGGGCGGAGGTGGGGGTATCGAGAGCACCGCTCCTGAGAAGCAGAGAGAGAAGGAAGGCGGGGGTGGGGTCTTCAAGCAGTGGGGGGGGGGGGGAGGAGACTGAACGTGGGTGTCGCTGGGCAAAGGTTCATAGAGTGGAAGATACAACTGAATGGGGTTGGGGGGAGGTAGGGGCTGTTTTCTTAAGAAATCCGTTTTTCACACAAGTGGGAGGGGGCAAAAGGCTTGGGACAGTGGGAACCCTGATTTTCAGAGGGTCTCAGTACTGGTAACTCTGGGGAGATAAACACTGCGGATCTGTATCTTGGTCTAACAGCTGTTGGCTGAATTTGAACAGCGCTGCTGATGATCACGTAAGTTTAAGAGCGTGTAAGGGCGTATAGCGAGCCTTTTTATTAGCTTTACCTAAGTCTGTCACTTGGTGACAGTTCTTATTTTGAAAAGGATTGCGGAAAAGTCTCCAGCGCTGCCTCTTATTCGGGTTCCTTTACTCAGTCTAACCTAACAAGCAGTCTTAATTACAGCGTGCCTCGGAAATGCTAAACATGAGAACAGGTTGCATCTCCTGACGCCACATAAAGTTCGTCATTGCAAAACGTGTCTGTGTGTCTATTTCTTTTATGCGTCGTGACCTTTGCCTTTTGCTTCCTCTTGGGTAGTGATATATGAGGTGACAATATTTTACACTGTGTTTGAGACCCCCTTTCTTTTAAGGGACAGAGCTCTCCACTCAAATTCAGTGGGCAACGTTGGGCACTTAAGAGGATTATCTATTTGGTCGACAGTGACGGCCAGTAAGGTGCAGCTTCCACATTACTGTTTACCATTACATGTCCCATCCAAGGAATAGTCTGATTAATGAGCCTGTAGATGCATATTCCCCTCACCACATACCTATTAGTCAGGCTAACCGAGGTGCCATAGGGGGAAATGTTTGGGTTTTAGGGGCTGAGCAGTTATCTCTGAGCTCCCTAATTTGCAGACATTTGTGATTTCACACACACACAATGGTGAAAAAAGACATCCATCTGGGTTCTAGAGTTGCAGTATTTGATTACAAAGTTCATCTACATATCAGCCATTCTGACGTTAAAATTATGAAATCCGTAGAACGAAATGTTACTATAGTTGACTACGGATATATAGATGCAATGAGAAGAGCCAGCTGACATGCCCCACAGGAAAAAATATGTCTATCATGATCATTGCTTTTTTTTTTTTTTTTGCAGTATTTGTCACAATGAATATCATCCTCTCTGAAGAGTATAATTTCTTTACATCATAGACTTGATCTTTGGAGTCACCCACGGGTGGGGGGAATTAAATGTTTTTTTTTTTTTCATTTTTGGGAGGTAGGTTGTAAGACTATTTAACAACATCTTCCATTCTCTCAATATGGTCTTCTGATCCTCCTGGGAAGGAAATAAAATATTTGTTTCATCCGCACGATTTCTTTCCTAATAGCTTTTATCATTTACAGCAACAAGCCCAACGCAAGTCCTGAAATTCAGAAGGTGGATAAGGTTTGTGATTGCAATGTCAAGGTAGGATTTGGGGTGTTTGAGCCAACACTGACAGTGTTTTCTATCTGGATAATCTAGAGAGGTTTATTAACCCTTCCTATGCTTTCTTGTGGTATCTATATCTAAAGCTGTCATGGATGATGGTGATGATTTTTTCAGATAATAACATGACTGGCTTTGGTGCAATATGAATTAATGGGAAGAAAGGCAAGAACTGACATTTTTGCCAACCTACTGGATGCCAGATGTGGAGCCAGGAGCATTACATATATGCATTATTTCACATGATCTTCATAGCAAACCTATGAAGAAGAAGATATCCCCATTTTATTAGTAGCATTGGATTTTCCCCTCTCATTGTCAAGGTATTCTTATAGATTAATTTAAGGCAATGTAATAAATATTTCTTTGTGCTTTGAAGGTTACATGGGAAGAATACGTTTATTCCTTTAGCAATGAAAGTAAAATTGAAAAAGCCTAACATCTCTGATATAATATTGAGGTTATCTACTATGGGTTTAAGCAACATGGGCAGGTCACTCATAGCAGTTTTTAGACAGTAGATTTCTTCTCTAGAAAATAAATTCTAAAATCCTGTTGTATTTACAAAATAATCACTACCACTTGGAATTTAATTGGGGGGGGAATATTTCTGAATTAGCTGGTAAACACCTATATCTAACAATAATATGAAACCTCAATTATTTTACTGTCCCATTTACTTCCTTCAAGTGAAAATCACTCCTCCCTGAGTGAAACACAATTATTTAGTCAAAATTTGAGGGAGCGGTTATCTGTAATTAACATTAAGTATTTTAGCTACTCTTATTAAATTGTTCGAGACCTGAGATTGAAGACGGCAGCTACTGGCTGAGTCCACTGGCAAATAAATCTCAAGTTATAATGACTCCGAAATCTCCAGACTATTTGGCCAGTGTCATTAAAGAACCTTTTGCCACCTCATTTTTATTGCAGTGGAATACCTTATGAAACGAGCATGTATGGCACTCGTATTACAATGATTTTAGTACAGTATCTGGCAAAGTTTGTATTGTCTAGTGGAAGAAATAGTAAATTATATCATTAACTGCCTGGATAGCCATGAGCAAATAGAGAAATTTGACCATAAGTTGAAGTTAATGATATATCATATTATTGTATATAATAATGTTTATTAACATGCTACATATTAATATAATAATATTTTACTTCTACCTGATTGTTATGAAACACATGGGTATTAAGAATTAAAAAAAATGTTACTGCACAAAGCCATATTTATTATTTACTTATCTGTTACCACACTAGGATACTTAGGTTCTTATCTACAATGTGTATACCATTGAAGCTCAGAAAGAAATCACCAAACACCAACATAATGAATGTTCCATCAATTGATCACTTCATCACTGCCGTTCTTCAAAATATCTTTTGGTTTCCTTATATACTGAAAACATTTGCTACAAAACAACCCAGTAATCTCCATTTTATACAAGTAGATTTGAGACTAACCAAGAGGTTAGAGATATACCATTTATTTAGCCAGTCACTAGCAGATTTAATACTAATGCGTATGTGCAAAATCTCTTTGGCAGTCATTTCTGACATTTTAATGTGTACGTGATATAATGAAAGCAGAATTTCAAATAAGATGTGAATGAGCTGGAATCTTGATTACATTTTTTTCCTCCCTGTGTCCATCCTCTATACTTCACGTATTACATCCTCATTTCAGCTGTGGCTAAGGTTATGCCACCTGCAGTTTACTAAGATGCATTCTTATTATAATATTATAGATGTAGCTGGCATTTAATAAACTCAGTGTTACTATTTAGGGTTAAGCTTGTTCATAGATGACCACTTACATGGCCTAAGTGGAGAAGACTAGGAAGAGCTTTCGGTCTCCAAAGCAATGATCTTCATGGTTTTCCATGGCATTTGAGATTCTACACACAGGCATTTCATTTTTTAATCTTTATCATTATCAACTTTAAATACAAATCCACTTAAGTGATCAAACATTTTTATCACTGCCTGTAATAACTAAGTGCAAATTGATCAACAGCTATCTGAAACCCTTTAGAAATACATTGTTCAATATAACAGCCACCAGCGACATGTGACTATTTAAATTTAATAAAATTGAATGAAATGATAAATTCAGATCCTGGTTTCACAGCCCATATTTCAGCTACTCAATAGCCCCATGTAGCTTAGTGGGTGCCTACTGGATAGTGAAAGCCTAGACCATCTCCATGAGCCAGTAACGTACTACAAAGTAGGAACCCTCAGCTTTTTTTTTGAAATTTTAAGTTTTTATATTTATTTTCTTACATCGTTGTTAATTTTTGGACTGTGTTTGATTTCTCCACTCAGGTGTAGTCCCTGTAGTTCTCCCACCACCATAACCCTCAGCTTTTTGGCTGAATTCTTTCTCCATCTCCTTGCCTTATGTAAAACTTGGATTTCTCCATGGAAGAAGCTTCCCTACTTCCTGATCTCTCCATGGGAGGTGAATTAATTCTTACACTCCTCTACACTCCATGAATCTTATTACTGTTCCACATATAAGGACTCAAAATTAACAACTGAAACTTCTAGCATCACTGTTTTAACTTAACACACTAGAATATATCTCGTCCTCTTTTATTTAAACTCAATCATTTATTGAAACTTAGATCATACCAACATTGCTTTCTTGTCTCTGCTATCTGCATCATTGAGACTTTTGGCACTGGGATCTTTCTTATAGTCTATTTTTAATATTGTCATTCTCTGGAGACTTCGCTACCTATGAAGAGTGCCAAAAAAAAGGCCTTGCTTTTTAATTACTTCAACTTATCTTTTCCATTGTCCTCAGCTTCAGCCCAGTGGTCACACCTGAAATGTATCAATTTCTGAAAATTTAACTTCAGAAATACTAACCTCAGATAATGAGATTCATCCATGTTCTTTCCCTTGCTCCCCCAACTCCTCTGCTTCTCTGTGCTCTTCAATGTTATGTAGACTTCTTGGACCCTTCTAGAAGCTTTCAGTTATATTGCCCCCCTACAACCCACCTCACGGCCCTCACTTTACTTTCTTCCTTTTCTGACCCCATGCAAGTTATGCCAGTGTTTTTCATCATCACGCAACACACATTGGCCTTCCATTGTGCCCACCTTTTAGCTCCATGATTTTGGATTAATCTATCTTATTTTCTACTCTGATTGCTTAGTGTTAATGGAGAAACTAGCAAAACTATATATTTATAGTTCTTAATCTCAGATGGGGCTTGAATACTGCTCCACAATCCTTTTGCATTCACATTTTTCATGTCATCTCCCTTTCCTATATTCCTAGGCACATGTTCCCCAATTTTGCCACTCTTCTCAACTTTTCTATGCTACTCTAATGTCCCCTAATTTTCATGATCTTACTTTAAGCTGCACAGAGAAGACAGAAACTAAAAAGGAATGTAAAAGAAGCTGTCGTCTTTATTAATTTATCTCTCTGCTATATCTAGAAGACAGATAAGTCTCTTCTTATCTTTTAATCCTAGCTTGACTCCTTTTGCTTTTGCCTCAGAAAAAGAATTATTCTTGCTCTCCTCTGAAGTTAACTTCTTCATTTGTGCACCAGGTCTGATTTTCTTCCATATATTAGAGATCTTATCCATGATATAGTATTCTCTTTCTATAATATCTTACATGATCCTCCATCCCCACCCCTGGTTCCTTCCCTTCCATATAGAAACTTCTTTGGGCCTTCCTTATATTGAAAAATGGATCCTTTGTTACAGGCTAATATCACCAATACATACCAAATTAATTATTAAAATAATCACACTTTACTTTTAACTCATTCATCATTAAATATTCACATCAGCCTGGTCCTCATATCCCCAACCATTCCGCTTTATCAGAATTTCTTTTGGCATGTGAGAAAAAGTTGAGAGTATATAGATAGCCAGCAATTGACATTTATCTGCGCTAAATTCTTAAACTTGTTTCTCATTCTTCAAGTCCAGGTGACTATAAGAACAAAAGAATCATTGGTGGATAATAAAGAGAGTAAATTTCTGATAAAAGGACTGAGCAATGTAAGAAGTAGAACATAGTTTTTTCAAAGCACCTTGGAGCAGCCTGACTCACTGTGCAGTAAAGGATAGCTGAGCATGAGAAGAATGAAGGTTTGCAGAAGGGAAAACTGAGGCCTCACCAAGATGTTTGATAATCTCAAACTAAATGACCAAAACCAATTTTGAAACTAGGCAGTTTTGATTCCAGAGGCCATGCTGTTAAGCATTAAACTACTGCGTTTAGGAATTGGCTAATTTTTCTTCCTTACTGTAACCACTAGTGTTTGCATAGAATACATTTGCATAAAACATATTTGCATGTGAACATGATATTATTATTGAGTGTCCATTAATCATTAATGTGCTGCTTGGCAAGAAAATAAGATAGGAGATTAAGCTGCCAATACAAAGGTAGAGCAAAGGAGAAAGTACTATTAATGTTGAGGGACTGAAGGACATAAAGCCTGAATGAAGATCATTGGAATTATAGATTGTTGAAATCAAATCATGGATAGAATGTCGTTATATAGAAAGGATGACTGAAAAAGACTGGCTCTAACTATAGTGAGTTGGGCCCATAGGGTGTGTGATTTGTATTATACATGACACCACAGCAAGCCAATTACTTTCATTTATTGCTTTCATGTTAATGACACAAGACAATGATTTGTGATTCAACAACCATATATTACTAGACATAGTGGAGTAAGATGGGAGAATTCCAGTAGGCAAGGCATCTAACTGATCTACAGATTTCTTTGAAATAAATTCAGATAATCCCTCTGAACAAATTTTATAGCAATTAAAAAGTTATAAATAGTTTAAACTAGTTTAACTAAAACTTAACCCTATAATATAGCTGTATTTTTCCATTTTACAGTGAAATATTCCACAGTGATATATATATATACATATATATATACACACAGACACACACACACACACACACATGTATATGAGAGAGAGTGAGCAAGAGCAGAGCAAACCCTTTCTCTTTGCCATATAACATATACATCTGGTGAAGATATGATCCATTTGTAGGGTTAGATTAAGTTCCACATTCTGGCTAAAGAATCCCCTTTTTATTTAACCTTTAATTGTTATCCTCAAAGGTCTACATTTATTTCATTGTATGGGTTGATAGTCCAGCATGAGGAAGAACTTTTTCTTTTTAAAATCACAATTCCCAAATGTCTTTGCTGCAAATGAATTTGTAAATAAGAACTTTATTGCCTCACTTTTAGAATGTGATGGGAAATCAAGGGTTACTATTAATGAATTGTTTTGAGTGATAAAATCATGAATTTGTTAAAATTGATGCTTTGTAGTTTGTGGGTAGATTGTTTTAGCATTTTTTTTCTTTTTGGCTAGTCATTGATTCCCAAAGGGCTAACGAGTCCAAATATGACTAAATGCAATGTCTGTCTAAAACAAATTCAGAGAGAAGTTAACGATTTTGTTCTTGGTGGAAGTAAAAGAAGGATACGGTATCTCTCCAACAAGTACTTTTTTCAAAAACCAAGCTTCAAGAAAGCAGAAATGAGATGGTTTCTCAATAGACTTATTTCTGTAGTCTTCTCATCATGCTTCTATATCTATTTTAAAACTCATTACACAAATGGAACCAATTTTATTGTATATGATAGAATCATAAGTCAAAAAAACTACTCATTGATATTATGACTCTTTTTTGCCCTTTTGGAAGGTAACTTTTATTAAGATGGTTATTTCTTGTGATATCCAGAACCTTGATAACAGATAATACCTTGTGTGTTTCAAAATAGCATTCTCTGTTACTTGTATTTCATGCAGACATTGTCCCTGATCCACTTGCACAGCACATGTGGCTAAGCTAGCAATGCTTCCAATACTTTCCCAGTATTGGAAAATAATCTTTTTTTTTCAGATGGAAATTCTAATTAGATTAAGTGACTCTTTTAGCTCTCATAAAAATACTGATAAAATATTAAGTTATAATACCGTAAAGTCAGCTTTCAGTGGAGAATTTTAAATGGGAGTTCATTAATACCTTGCTGAATATCAATGTTGTCACTGTTTTGTTTGATTTTTAGCTTAGATTTGTACATACCCAACATTTCTGCATATTCATAGTGGATTTTATGTGTCTCTTGATTCCGACTGAAGCAATAAGGTCAAATAAAGGGTTATTTCTGCAGCATAATAGAGAACACATTCATGACTACACATGCTATTACAAATCTTAAAAAAAAAATTCTATCCCTCTCCCCAAATTTCTTTACTTTCACACGTGAATGAAATTATGTTTGCTCTCTCTGTTTGGAGTCGTTCTTGGATAATCTTTCTCCATCTACTCTCAGTTAAATCCATCAGTACAGCTTCTGAATTATTTTTGCAAAATGCTGCTTAATGTTCAAATTTGTTCTGCTTTTCATCCCTATTGTTATTATAGAATCTTGGGGTTAGTAAATTTAAGATCACTTCAGATAGCTCCCCAAGCCCATTTTTGAACCCTCCCATTCCCACCACAATAGTAGAAAATAATACTCCCCAACTCCTGGGCAGAGCATATGCAGGCTTAGTAGAAACCAAGATGCAAAAGTAGCTGTCAAATGCCAAGGGGAAATAAAAAGACTACAAAGGTGGGTCATGAAATAATGTTTCATGTAATGGGTGATATTGGAAAATGACTGTAGACAGTCTCATGCTTAATTCAAAGAAAGATGCACTGTTTTATGGCAGCAAGTAGTGACAAGACAAAATGTATTATACAGACTATAAATCCAAAAAGCAAAACTTAAAATTCAAATGTGCTATGATTTTGCATGTACAACACACAAATATTACTGGCCTTAGGAAAAATGATCTAGGTTACAGTAACATATATAAGAATACTATAATTTGAATTTCAAGCATAAAAGAAAACATTCATTATTGTTTGCACCACTTACGTGGCACTTAGCACATTGCATTTACCTGTTGTTAATTTTTTTTAACATATACTTTCGGTGCACATTAGATTTCAGTGCCTTCTATGTGTCAGGCATGCTGTTTAAGGTTTTTCATGCGTCACCTCACTTTTTAACTTGAGTATTGTCTTTTCTATTGGATCATTAATTCACAGGAAACCAATTATACATTATTCATGTATATATATAGGCATATATATACATACACACAGGCATACACACACACACACACCAGAGAGAGAGAGAGAGAGAGGTCATGTAACTATGGAATGATTAAAGAACATATGAAAATGTTTATTTTTCTGCAAAGGAGCAGACCTTCATTTGCATATAGTCAAGGTTTAAATAAATATAGACTGATTGACGAGCAACATGACTTTGATGAAAAGCTAAAAAAAATACAAATCGTTTTTTTGCAAAATATATTGAAAGTTTAGCTGTCCAGTTGTACATTAGCCAAAAATTATTTCTGGAAAGTCAATCAAACCCAATTTGATTTTCCTTCCAATTTTTCAAAAGAGCTCTTCAATTTATTATGTCTTTCCTTACTTTTATAACCATTAAGCCTATCCCTGTTCATATTTCCTGTACAGAACCCTGATTACAAAGCATATGTGATATGTTTTAAAATAGCATTTTCTAATACTTGTATTTAATGCAAGCATGGCTACCTTACTCAATATCAATATCACTGTTTATGATTGAGCTTCAAGATTAGAAATTCTCTCATTCCTTGAACATATTTTTATATTTAATTGGGTAAATAAACCATTACTTTACAAAGGGTTTTAAAATAAAAAGAAAGTCCCGGGCAGATATTCATCTGGAAGTCTTTAGTTACATTTCATAAGATCTTTCCCCCTCCGTATCAGAACCTTTCTTTTATGAGTATTCAGGTTATTGTATTTGTATTTTTGTATTTTGTATTATTTGTATTTGTAGTATAATTCAGTGTATTCAGAACCCTTGAGTCTTTGAGGGTGACCCTAGATGATAGGAAGAAGAAAAGGAATGGTCATTTATAATTTGTTCATGACGTCCTTCACTGCTCTATTTTGATTTCTAATTATTTTCCCTTGAAAATAATGTCTAGTTCTTTTATTGCTACTTCTAATGAATCTAAAGTTATACCATTTGTGTTGGTATAAAATAATTTCAAATTAATTATACAGATTTTTGTCCTCAGTCAGATAGTAACCTGTGACATTCAAGCCTACTCTAAATTTAGCTGAGTAATCATGTATATTTATATCATCATCTCATGTAGAAATATTTTTTGAAGCTCAATTATATCTTACCTTGTGAAAACATGGCAGAGAATATAGCATTTATTCTTAGAATCACAGAATTGTCAAACTAGTATTTAATGAACATGTAATGAACTCGTTTTTAATGAACATGATCAATTTTGTTACTTATGTGGTATTGTTCCTATCATTGAGGAACTTACATTTCATGTGGTAAGATAAAATATATAGATCTGCAATAAAAATCAAGAAATTACATAATAAAGTACTAAACCACATGCCATTACAAATGAAGAGAGAGAAAAACAATTAGAGAATATTACTGGAAGAGATAGCAACTGAATTTGAACTCAACTAGGATTTGAATTGACACAAATGAAGAGAAACATTCCAAAAAGTGTGGGTCTTTCATGTCTCCTTGTGAAAAGAAGTAAATTAGGAACTAGTTCCTGTGGGGAAGAGAATAACCTTTGGGTTACATATATTTAAGATAATGGTGATGGCCTCTGGATATCTGGAGACAGGTCAAGCCTGGAGGTAAAAGAATTTGGAGCAATCCATACTGCTGTACCTGGATTTCATAACTTCCCAAGGGAGAGAACATTGTGGAGAGAAAGGAACAGAGGCCTAAACACTAAGCATTGATTACTCATATCTATGGGACAATATCTAAAGACCACATTGATCTCAGAATCTTCAAAATGACACTCTTTCTTAGTTTTGTGTCCAACTTTATACATTATTACCTTCAGTGATGGTTAAGGTTCTGCTCTGACCAAGACATTTCACTGAGTGCTCCCGGAAGAGGAAATAATGCTTAGTTCTGATCTCCAGTAGTTTGGAGTCAGTTGGAGACCCAGCATATGAACTCTTCATAAAAGATTTAGTAGAAAAATGTCACTATTCAATTTGGCAAAAATTTCAAGGGGTAGAGCAGATAAAAAAGAGATAAAGAGATTGTTTAGGGGCCTCCCCTGGTGGCGCAGTGGTTGAGCGCTGGGCTGCGAGGCTGCCCTGAGCCTCTGCAGTGCCTGTTCTTTCCCTGGCCGCTGGCGAGGGTCCCACAAAAAAAAAAAAAAAAAAAGAAGAAGAAGAAGAAGAGAGATTGTCTAGGATTAAAGCACTGATATGAAATCCTCTTGACCCCAAAGCCCAAAGAAGGAATATGAATTTGGATAAACTCACAGATCTTTTTCAATATTGGCTAAACATATAGTAACCAAATCTCTTTTTTCACTGACTCATGGAGATATTTAGATGGATAAAATTGTTATAAAAATTAGTCTCCAAGAATCTGGAGCCATTCATGATCAATCCAATTGCTTTTACTTTACTCTGAAATAAAAATCAGCAAACAAGAATGGTGTACTTTCTTCATGTCCAGTAATGGATTAATTTAGTTAAAATATACAAATGAAAATAGTAAGACCCTTACAGGTAAGAGCCGTGTGAATTATCTGTTGTTATCAGGCCCTTATATAGCTGAATTTTTCTGTTGCTTGTATTATAAGTAAATGATGAACTGTAAGTTACACTCAGATAAAATCCAGTTTCTGAATAACAAGTGACTGTTAGTTCACAAAACCTATAGAGTCATTCATTTTTATTAGATTATTTATGGAGGTTGATTTTTTTAGGACTATTAGTAAAGTAATCTATAACTCCTAAGTGCATGGATGACGTTATGAAAACAACGAAACATTAAGTACAAAGAATTTTAATAAAGCAATAAAACTAAAGTATACTGATAACATTTGCAATTGACCTAATATTGCTTTTGTTTTAAAGATAAGTAAAATAAGGCTTAGAGAGGGTCCCTGACTTGTTCCAGGTGATACAGCTAATTATTGGCAAAGCTTATAAAGAAAACCCCAATCTACTAATTCTGAAATTGAATTATTTTCCACCATGCTCCATTGCTTTCTTGAAGGCTATTTAGCATATTCAATGACTACATCATATTGTCCTTGAGGATTCATGTCATGCTTAATAAATTCAGAATGAATGAAAGTGCATTTACATTCTTGGCTTTGATAATTAGTAGTACAAGTATATGGATACTTTCAATACTATGGGTTTTACTGACATACAGGTCAACGGTGTGTGTATGTGTGTGTGTGATATGATGCATACTACATATATATATTCACAACAAGAAAAAAGGATTGTGCAGAAGATAGTAATGGACTTTTTTGAGGTTTAAATTAGATGACTGATCAATTGACTAGCCATATGCACATATTTATGTTAACCTTTATTTCTTAATTTGTTGGAGCAACTGAAGTCTAAAACAGTTCAAAGCTGGATGCTTCCTTTCTATAAATTACATCTCTTAAAATGTACAAATGCAAGCATGAGTAACAAGCTTAAGAATTCCTACTTTAATTCATTATGTTATGTCATTTTTATAAGGAAACAAATCAGTGACCTTCATGTGGTTTTAAGGACAATGGATCTGCAATCTACAGAGTATATGAAAGATGAAAGCATAACATGAACAATCAAATTAGTTCAGTGGTTTGATCTAAAATGTAAAAAAATAAAGTGCATTTTGTAGAATGAAGTCTGTTTAATGCTGTGATTCTTCACTATTCATTCACATGTGTACCTTGTATATATTGGATTGATTTGAAAGCAAATTGAAACATTCAAATATCTTCTAAGCAAATTTTAAATGATTAACTTTCATTTAAATATGCACTAGAGGATATAATATTCAGAAGGAAAATGTATAACCCAAGAAAATCCTCAATGTATACATTGATCAGTGGTTTTAATTTTCTATTTATATAATGTTTATATAATGTATAGTATCACTAATATTGTTAGTTATATTTAGCATCCCATCTAGTACATAGTCAATTTCTGAGGTAGAAGGTGGCTTAAGGAAGAAATCATGGGTACCTACAATAAAAAGGGATCAAGAAAAAGGAATTAACAAAGATAGTAAGCAAGTATTCTAAAGGTTGTTTGTGAAACAAAGAAAAACAATTAGATTTTAAGGGCTAAACTTTCTCATGTTAAAATGAGGATAATAATTTGTATCTTTCAGGATTGCTCTAAGAATATAAGGTTAATATATATGTAACACCTAGCACATGATAAGCTGTTAATAATTGATAAAAAAATCAAGCAGATTCACCTTGTTTCCCTTAAATCACATTTACTAGGGAAAAAAGTAGTCATAATAACACAAGAAGCATTTTGACTACATAGTTCATGAAATTACATTGTTTTCCTTTTTATCTTTGAAATATAATAATAAGTGATTCTATTTATTCTAGCCTATTTTAATGTAATTTCATATATAGGACATATAATTCAAATATTAACATGGCATATAAATTTCAAATGAAAAGCATAGTAATATCAACTTTGAAATATCCATTTTATGTCTTCTATAACATTAAAATATTTTCTTTTGGTATGTAACTTCACATTGATAATATATCTTGTGTTTACTTTTTCCTGTGATTTTTACGGTGAAGCTTGTCACTTCAAGTTGAGTAAATATTATGACTAGGTGTTTTTTTAATAAAAATAAAGCATGCCAAACAAATCCACCTGCTATCTAAGAGTTTATTAAGAATCAGTTTCAAATACCATTTAGAGCAAAATCTTATATTCTGAATCTGGTTTTAACTCAGTTCTGAATCCATTAGCTCTTAACTCTTTTTTTTTTTAATGAAAATCACCAGTTGTATGCGTATTGGTAAAATCTGATAAGAGATCTGAGAGGATGATACAAGCTTACATAAAAAGTTATAGGACTCTATCCCCCCAAATAGCCTTTCATGAATATCAACTGTTGATATCATGAATATCAACCATTTTAGAGTACATAATGTGCTGGTTTTTATATACTCACAGAGTTGTACAACCATCACTACAATTTTGGCCATAATAAAGATGGTATAGAGATCCTTCTATTTGGTCACTTATTGGATGCTTAGAGACTTGACACTTCTTATGAGAGAAATCATACGGTATACTGTTAAAGATCAATGATTAAAAAGTCACCTCAAATAGAAAAATTCAAACTGCTCTGATTATACATAACTGAATATTTACTAATGTGAGAAAAGAGCCAGATAAAAATTGACCTTTCATGTATCTTATTCCATTAAAAAAACTACATAATGCTTTAGTTGTCTTGCTGTTTTTTATTTTTTAATTTTGTATATTTTTACATCATTTTTCATTTTTATGATAGGTTTGGTTTTTCTTGTTAATGTCTTGCCCAGCTCTACATCACTGCAAAATGTTGACACATTCTGTTTACATATGCAGAGTTTGGGATTATGAATAATTATGATAATTTATTTTTCAAGATTCTTAGATGCACAAATGTTTATTATTATGTGAAATTAATGTATTCCCTAATATATTTTTAACAACGCAGTCTACTTTGAAGTTATTTTAGATCTGATTTTTTGTTTGAGGTAGCAAACTTAACCCAAAATCTTTTAAAAATTGAGATATAATGTACATGCTAAACAACTCACCCATTTTAGAGTACATAATGTGCTGGCTTTTATATACTCACAGAGTTGTACAACCATCACTACAATTTTGGGCATTTTTATCATCCTCAAAAGAAATCTTATACACATTAGCAATCACCCTCCAACCCCCTTTCTCTCCCCACCCCAATGTACCCTTCCCCTAGCTCTAGGCAAACAGAAATAGATATGCTTATTCTGAGAACCTGCCAACTTTTAACTGATGTTTTTTCTCAGGGTCCTTTTTTTTAATATTAAGAAGAGTTTGGTAAATAAAAAAAATTGTGGTTAGATTCAGGCTCTAGGATCTAGTTCATTTCTTTCTAGTCCATTTCTTTCATTCCCCCCCCCATTCTATCCAATTAACAGTTGCCTAACATGACTCTCCTTTCCCGAAAGGAGGCAATTATTATTTCAGAAAACTTTTGTGTACATGCTTTTTGGAGCCAAATGCCTTGAGAAGCAGTTGATTCCAACTTGCCATCTTGTTTTCTCTAAATTTCCAATATGAAACGTACTTTGATAAAATTACTCCCATTTGGGGGATTTTTCCAAAATAAAATGATCTCTATGTAATGAAAACATTGCACTGAAAGTTTGCTGCATTTTAAATATGATTAATTCATTCCCTATAAACAAAGTGGTAGAATTTCTATTTTATATTTTCCTTTAAAGTCATCACATGAAATGTCAGGACTAAGAAAAGTAAACTTTGCTATGTTTATGGGAATTGTACTTTAAAAAGATAATGCCTAACTTTTTATTTTATAGTTAATGATAACCTCTTATGCATTAGTTTGGAATTAGGGCATGATATTTACTTATTCCTTCCTTGAGATAATAGCAGCATTAATTTTATGCAATTATGAATACTAAAAATATTGCACTCTATGTAATAGTAGCATATTTGTTACTGAATCAATGTATATAATAATAACACAGTCCACAAAAATGGTAAAAAATAAAGTATTTCCAAAGAATTATAGAAATAAATAAATAAAATTACCTCTAGTATGGATTGATTTTATATTATTCTTTTACAATAGTGGTATAGCAGAATACATTAGTAGGAATTTTTAGCTGACAACTATTTTAGCTGCCAGCAGATTTTTTTTAAGTAGCTAAAACCTAAATATAAAAACTATGGCCTTCTACCCTAAAGTTGGATAGAATACTACATATTATTTAATGTACTTCCCACTAAAACAATAAAATTCAGAATATCTAATAAAGTACATAAAAAGATCTTACTAACATCCCCTAATACATATTTTAATCTTGTTTCCCCTGAAGTATACATCTGCCCTTTATACATTAGAAAATAATAGTTTTATTTATCTCCATTATTCTAAAGTGAGGATGTAGTAGATTATGCATCATTTTGTGTTTGAAAGCTTTATCTGGTGCTTTTATTTTTGTAATTTCTTCTTTGGTTGCCATATTCTGTTGGACTTTCAAGTCACTGTTTCAGGTTCCACTGATAGTCCTCTTTACTGCTTTTTTTGACACGCCATGGTAAATTTAAAATTGTGTTAGACAAAGATGTAGGTTTTAAAGGATCCATGGTAACTTGAAGAGAAAGTTAAGAAAATTTATATTAATCAAAAAATTAAGGCAGTGGACTATACATGTGTGTTTTAAATAATCTATATAAGACTCAGTGAAAAAGAGAAAAATTTCTGAATAAAGTAGAAAAGGAGAAAAAAACTGTGTATGTTTTCATTTATATGAACTTGTAGAACTAGCAAATTATTCTGTAGTGTTAGAAATCAGAAAGGGATTGCTTGGAGTTTGGGAAGGGTTGCTACAAAAGACTAAGACAATGGAAAAACTCTACTTCATTTTCATAGCCATTATGCAGGTGTGCATGCCTTTGTCAAAACTGACAAAATTCTACATTTATGAGACCTACATTTTATTATATGTAAATTATACTTCATCAAAGCAAATATTTAAAAAGTCAGAGATACCATGGGGTTGGAATGTGGTCATGTTTTAATCCTGAATAAAATATGACCTCTATCTTTTAAAATATGGAATATCCATATCATTCCAAATAAGTACATTAAGCTCCTTTGTAAAGCTAGCATTTATTCATCTTGCTTCAGATTGCATATGGCATTTTAATAACAAGTCTTAGCCACAGTTAAGATAGGCATTTCTTTGATAGACTGTCCACTTTAAATGCCTGTTTTTTCCCTAATATTTCAAGTAAGGAGAAATAAAGCAGCAGACTTATCCATTAAATCTTCACCAGGTTCTTTTTGACAATTTTGAATTGAAACTACTGTTCTATAATATCCTTTCTCAGGGTAGCCGAAAGCAAAATAACAAGAATTTTTATAGGAAAAATAGTATGAAATCTGTCTTAAGCAATCATAAAGTTCCCTTAATGTCAGTTTATAAATCCGTTATAAATAGACAGAGGTAATAGATTTGAACATGTAAAATTAGAAAGTACTCTGTACATTATTTTTGTAAGAGGAAATTGTATATTGTTTGGATTAATATGTAGAGGGAGATTGTTGTGGGGGCATCTTTTTAACTAGAGTCACTAGCCTACAGAGGAGAAAAATCTATCAAAGATGAAATTTTTAAAATAACACTTCAGTAAGAGGGATAGAAACTTGAAGTGACAGAATGTTGATATTAAAATAAATCTTGGGTTTATATATAAAAAGTGAGAGAAAAGGACTGTGGAAGGAGAGGGTATCATAGATACAAAGCATAGATACAAAGTATTAACATCATAGATACAAAGTATTAACATAAAGAATGTCCTGATCTTAGGGAAGGAATGAAGCAAGTGGCACTAAAAAGATAGCAATTTAGAAAGGATTTAATTTCACCCAGGGAATTTTCCAAAGTTTTTCAAAATTAACATTTTAGAAATTGCTCTGAAATGTTAGAAACACCAGAAAATATTCTTTCAGTTGATAGGTCTTGAAGAGTTTTTTTTTTTTTTTACTTTTAGATTGTTTGGGATTTTATAAAGAAGCAAAAATGCTTCATGATAATATGTCTCAATCCTGCCCCAAGGGTCAGAGGGGAAAACGTGCAATAAATAAATCCTTTATGAATAAAGAATTATAATCACCATCACATTAGAGAGCACCCTGTTCTGACTGCAATTGTAACAGTTAACCACTAGGGGGCTGCAATTCCTTTGGCAACAGTTCTCTGACCATAATAGTTTTATTTCCCTCAAAGGGTACTTGCATAGTTAAGTAAAATTAAGTGGGAGCTACAGCAGGTAGAACAGGTCATTACTGTGTATTGAAATTACTTCTTGTGTTACGGCAGTGCTATGTATAATTCTTACTGTACAAGTTAATAACATGGCCACCAGCTTCTTTACCAACATGGAGTCTCAATAATCCAAGATTATTATTGATGTTGTATCTTTACTTCCGAAAATCTATTAGGTAAAGGCATTTTTACATGCCTTTTCATGAAGAAGTTACTTTTATTTACTATAGGTCCCCTACCAATTCATTAAAACAGAAGTTTAATGTGAGCATGTATTCTCATATATTTATCTCAATAAATCCTTGTGTTATTTGGAACTGCAAGAAAGAAAAAAAAAACGCTGCTTCAAATTTATAACATTAAATGTATTTTCTGAAATTCAGACTAAAATAACAAAGCTTTTGCCTAAGCTTTTCTTCACTAATTTGAAGTCACAACTATTTTTTATATGTTACATAAGGAATGAAAAATATAATTTGTTACAGCATATTGTATCTTGTATGATTAAAGAGGTAGTTGCATTAAATTATTTAAATTATAGTTTCAAAATTTGTGATATAAATATTTTATACTGTGACTCAAATATGTTAACTCATTATTGATGTTTATGAGTTAATGAAATATTTTAATGTCTTCAAATGTAATTAACATTTTCTTTGTATTTCTCTTAGTGTTACAAATCTTTTTGTCACTCCTTTTTAGTTATTTGCTGAAAGAAAGAGTTAACTTTATAGTGGAGGGAAAACTTATCCTCTACAATCTTGGGTTAAATGACTATGGACTGCAAATTAAGTTGACAGAAATCAAGAGACTAACAGGAGAAAAGGTTGTTTTGTATGTATAAGGAAGCCACCGAAGAAAAGATGGCTTCCATAATGCTGTCGTTTAAAGGTTTATAGCAAAAAAAAAATTCCTGACTCTGTGAAAATATGTACTGATATCGGAGGGAAAAGGTGTGTGAAGAGAAGAGATAGGGAAAATTAGGGGATAAGACATAGGCCGTGGAGTTTTAGTGGAAGGTGAGTGAGGCACGTGCACATATCGGAGGATAAAGTTGCACCTCCACAATTTTATAGTTAGGTAAATAACTGTCAAATGAAGAAAATTTGAGGGGGAAAAAATGTTTGGTGGAACTCACCAATGAAAGTCAATAAACAAAAAAAGGCTTCAACACCTAACTGAGTAAGGAAAAGTGAGAAGTGAGCAACGGCTTCTATGGAAAAACAAATAGGTTTTTTCAGGAAAGACAACTGGGTTTTCAGGAGAAAAGACAGAAGATAAAATTTGTGAGGTTTCTTTATACAGGCGTGAGCAGTTTTTCTATCTTCAGCGTTATCAGCTCCCTTGGGGTGGGGATCTCACGGTAGCCAGATTTCCCAGAAGTTGGTCAATTTAGTCAGATAAAGAAGTTCCAAGGAAGTTTTTATCTGCATCTGTGGAATCTCAAAATGTCTTCAACTTATAAATAATCTTTATAACAACTCTGGGATTCTGAGTGGGTTCCCATAGCTTTATATTTTAAGAAAATGCTGTATTTAAAGCTTTTGGTCATGCTTTTTGTGTTTTGGGAAATCTTTTATGTTTAAAACATGTTAAACATTAACTTTAAATTCATTTGTCCTACTACAAGAATGTAGCTGGTTAATATTTGTGTCAAAACTTGTTTTCACATCCCCAAATAAGTATCAAATGACAACTTTTAAAATAAATGTTAGTGAAATGGTGATATTTCAAATGTTATTTCACCTCGCAGCTTCTAGTACTATTTAACTACTCCTGTTTTCAATTATCTAATGTGAAATAATGTTTTAAATTAATATTTGACTTAGGATTTTGCTGATTAATTTATAATATTTAACTGATATTTCATTTCCTCCTTAACTGAAGGACTGACATACCTGCTATATTAATCTTTTTTTAATTTTTTTATAAATGAGATTTTCTTGTGGCATTTATGGATATCAGTCTGATTAATTTTCAGTTATGTTTTATATGTGAACAGTATAAATAGTTATCCTAAATAGCACCTTACAGAGTTCTTATTGTATTTCTCTAAATGTTTACTTTTAGGGTTATCGACCAAAAAACCCATGAGCTACTGTAGGCCAACTATCACCGTCCTTCAAAAATAATTGTAAGTATACCCATAAACTTACCTTGGTACTCTTTTTCTACAGTAAAATTCAACCATTATTTTTAAGTGAGTCCTATTATGTAGCTATGACAAACCTACCTCTGAATTAATAAAACATTTGCCATCAATGACCTACCAAATGGGAAGAATATTATTTGATTCTTAAACAACATTTTAATGCAACCAAAGAAAGAATCTCAACCTATTCTACTTGCAAATAATGTGTCATACAGACATTCCTGCCAAAATGTCAACCATCATGCAACTTTATATTAAATAAATATAAAATAACATAAAGAGAAAAAATTAAGTTAATAAAGACAAAATACAAATGCTCAGTTTTACTTGGAGGTAAATTCATATTCAAGGTTGAGGTATAGGAAATCAAACTATTATTTTCCTATTATAAATTTTAGAAAGCAAAGCACTTAAAAGTATCTGGAGGATTAAGAGGTAAACAGTGATATTTGCTTCTCAAAAGAGGTCTCAATTAATGCTGAAAAACACAGAGCATGGACAACTCTGCATTCTAACAGGGATTATTTGATAGGGTAAATAAATTACAAGTTGGGCAAGGCAGGTCAGAATTGAACCCCTTAATTTGAGCTCCAGACTGCAAGGGGGATTCTCAATTGAATTTCTAATTTATCTCAGCATCATAAATATTTTTTATACCACAAAATGATTTTAGAATGATAGTTTTATAGGAATAACTGATATGATCAGATAATTAACTCTTGTTGACAGTAAAATTTTGACAGATTCTTTTAGTATAAACTTAGCATATACTAATTAAATTAATGAAATTAAATAATACAAAAATAAAGTGGAAGTCCAAGGAAATTAAAGGCTAGGGATGGAATAAGTTTGGGAATGTCTGTTGTACTCATTGTGAATAATGGAAAATAAAAGAAGAATGATTTTGCATCAGAACTGTTGAATCCAAATGGCTGTATTAAAATGTACCCTCATCAAATTGTCTGAAGGCCCCTCATCAAATTGTCCTACTTTGTTATTTAATGACTCAACATTTAAGATGATGACAGAAGTTACATTTCCTTTGTTTAATGTATATTGAAAAGTTCTTGATGCTATAGGCAGTTTTCCATAGATGAAAAAAGGAAATTCAAAAAGTGTAAAATGTAAAATCTTAAGCCTCAGCAGCTGTCCTGAGAGTGCACATGAAGTCTCTCATAAATTTGTGAATACACGCGTTTGCCTACAGAGGATTTATTTCGCTGGGTTGATGAAATAGGTTTACGTGGACATGCAGGTAAGTTTATACTCTCAAACATCAAACAGTTCCCACACAAGGTCATTTTACATATATCAATGTCACTATAAGTCCTGGGGATAGTAAAGACCAAGGTCAGCCTTAGTAGAATGTGATGTAGCCCTGTCAGCTCTCTTTTCCTAGTCTCCAAAATGAGTGTCTCACTCTTCTCCCAGGCCTATGACACGAATATTGGCATGATGCTCTTACCCAGCTGTTAGTGAAGATTTTATACACAAATTTATTTAACAAAATTATCTAACCAGTCCTACCCTATCCAGAAAGAAACACATTTGACCATTGAAAATGTCACTCAAACAATTGAATTCCTTGGTTGACAGAAATAGAAAATAGTCCTGAAATCTCATCACATAGGAATGTGAGGTTGTTTCCTACTTCACTTCTCCAAAAGGCTGGTCTTGGTAGGTCTTGTCAGTCACATGAAATATATATTTGCAATGTATTTATTATAAAAGTTAGAGATATATATAAATATAAAAGGGTATTTATGGCAATTTTGTTAATGTTATTGAATGTGTTAATTTTCACTGTATATGGAAAAACACCAAAGTTTTTATGAAGATAGATATATATGTATGTATATCTCCATATATCTATCTTCATAACCTGATATTCTTTGAACTTCTGAAATGTGGGTTCCTGGTGATTTCTGTGGCTATTTTAACCTATGTAAGATTCAACTGATCTTAAAAAATAAAAGTCGGTTGGCCTGATTTGTCTCCAACTGTGACTTAAACTTAGTAATACCATCCCTAGAGCCCTACTTATTCTACCTATGCTACTGTGACATAGCACAGTCAAGAAAATAATTTATGTAATATGTTCAATGTCTCCTGTGAAAAATGATCAGTTGGACTACTGTGCTCCTCCTGAGCTGGAAAAGGTTTGTAACATCAGTAAGTATTAAAGGTAAATATTACCTTTTTTCTGCAAAACTTATCATTTAAAGTTTCTTCACAGAAAGGACTAATGTAATGAAGAAATGCTATACATACATTGGTTCTACAATATGGTGACAGGATTTGGCTTATCATTCTCTTGACACCTATAATAACATTTTTATCTTTTATTTGTGTGACTTTGTGTTGCTATAAATAAATACAAGTTCACATAACAGAAACATTTTTTTCAATTTGAGTTCCCTGATACTGAATCTCAGTATCCCTGATCTGAGTCTATTAGAGTTCCTTAATTCTAGGTTACCACATTATTTTAACTAAATAGATAAACTATAATAAATCAAATATTACATGCAATGATAGAGAAGTTCACTATTTTATTTGGAAGATTGTTGTAGTTGTTTGCTTTATTCACAGATATTTTAATTTTATGGATTTGATAATCATATATTTTTTGCTTGTCATCTTTTTACTTGGTTTAAGTACTAATACAAAATAAAAAACTCATGAAAAGTCCACAGAATTGAGAGCTAAGTAACAGAATATAATGTGTCTTATGCAGAGTATATGTCTTCTATATTACCTACAGGAACTAACACAGTTTCTTTCACATTATACATAATAATATATTCAATACTTAGTTTAATAATAGCTATTGATATTATACCCATATTCTGCATGGTTTTTACTTTTGTTGACAATCTAAAAATTTAAATGGCCTTTTATAATAAGTGATTAAACTCTAAATATGGTATTAACTAAGTACTTAAGAAAATATTTATTAATTATAGCAATCTAACCAGACAAATTACTAAACTGAAAGATTATATTCCATATGTGTTTTTCACCCTGAGTAGCCTGAACAAAAATCCAACAAGGCTGACACCAGTTTAAAATGCACACATTCTAAGATATTGCAACTTTTCAAAATAAGTGAAATATACTTTATTTTGGAAAGGTAAGTAGTCAAAAAGTTTCAAAACAGTGTCACATGTCTATCCATACAAGAGAATAATAATACTGTAATTTTATATGCATGTCTTATGTTTTTGAACATATGCCTTTCAAAAATATGCTTGGGCTTTTATATTATACATGTCAAACATTCGTATCTCTTTAAATATAAAATATGGACGTAAGTTAGTTAACTATAAGTAAGTTAATATATTTCATCCAAGAGGATGTTGTGATCAAAGATTTTATAATGTAAACATTGACTTTTTTATTTCATTCATTTAAGTTATTTATTAGTCTAAACTTCAGTATGTATTGGTTCAGTTTTTTAAAAAAACACATATCTTTCAAAAATGCAGAATTTTAAAGGCACAAAAATTTGCACATGTCGTGTGTGGTGAATATGTGCATATTGAGTCATGCTTCCATCAAATACTATTCTTAATTTGAAATTATTTTCCTGCAAACAAATTTCAGCATATGGTCCAGAAAAGTAATACATGCATATATGAGCTTGTTAGCAATCACTTTCTGAAATATTCCCTCTTGTACACCTAGGTATGGTTGTCTATTTACTTTTTTAAAATTGAGCATCTTTCTTTGTATTTTCATAGACACAAATAAACGAATACCTCACCAGTAGCAAAGATAATAAGAAATATGAAAACGAAATCACATTCCAAATATACTCATTACAAGTATGCATCAAAATCTGCATAGACTTAACTGCCATTCCATTGAGTATTCTTGTCTACTTCACAGGGTTTTGATTATGGAAGAATGTATTCTTAATATGCTGCATGTTCCTTAATATCATTGACAATAATATTGTCATTTAGATATTTGGGTTACGCAGAAACTGTCAGTCATCCTTAAACATTTTCCTATACCTAATGCCCCATAGTCAAATTCATCAATAATTCTGATGAGCTAAATATTTTCATTCTTGTTCTACCATTATGGTACCAGTTTGGTTACCTATCATCTCTTGTCTGGGTACTTGAATGGCCTCCTAATGAATTGCCGCAGCTATACATCTGTACTCCCAAATCCATTCTTCCAATCCTCATTGCTCTAAGAACACCAAAGTATTTATCATGATGTGTAAAACATGTTCTTGCCCTTGTCTACCTCTTCAGTATCATATTTTAGCTTTTCCCCTCATGCCACTCATGTATGCTTCAACTACCATGTCTACTTACCGTTCCTTAAACGTATCATGTTCTCTGTTCTATAGTGATCACTTCCTTGCCTGCCCCAGGTCTCCTCACTCTCACATCACCCATTAATTCTTATTAAAACCTTTATAGCAAAACCCAAAAGAAATTTTTTTCTGGAGGCAGGGTGAGTCTTCCTGCCCATCCTACTCCCTAACAATTCAGTCTGCTTCTTCTGTATATATTCTCATAGGTAACACTGTAAATGTCCACCATAGCACTTATTGCAATTTATAATTACAATTTTATCTTTGAGATTAGTTCAACTATCTTTTTCTACTAGATGTAAACTCCACAAGATCAGGAACAGTATTTGCTTTTGCTCAATATTGTATTATTGGCATCTAGATTGAATGAATAATTAGGTACTATTTATTTAAAGATCACTTGTGTAGTGCTTGAATGGGTACTTTGTAATTGTTCATTTGCAGAGGATATTTTTTCAACTGGCTCCACCTTATGGTAGTTGGAGATTCTGGATTCCTCACACATGCTCCTAGTTGATGTTGCAGCTGGGGTCGATGACTATGGCTAGAGTAGCAACTAATTTTGCAGCCTGGTGAAAAAATTAGAAACAACTATGATCTAACTGTGGCAGTAGTAATAGTATTACCATGATTGTAACTGTAACATTAGATATACAAGCAATGGACACTTAGTAAGTGCATAATGCTGTGAATTGTTGAGCAGTCCAGTAGGGATTTTGAATGTGTCTCTCGCCAAATTTGTTTATACACCAAGATCTTCATATTCACATTTTAGGACATCAGAAAACCAAATCATATCACCGCTTTGCAATATTAAATGAGCAAATTCAAATTTAACAAATGAAGCATAGCATAAAGATAGCATAATCTATAAAGTGTTATTAATAATAAAGTATTATTGTTAATGGAGCTTACATTTCAGACCAAAAAACATATATTGACTATAGTATGAATATATTGTTGATTATATTTGTATATGTTGAATATACATACAAATATAATTGAAACATGATATTTGTAAATGAATACATTGGTAAGTAATACAATTCTTAGTTGACCTTTCTTCCTGGTAACTAAACTTTCTTGTTTCTGCTTTAATTTCATATAGTACTTTATTTTCAGTCCACGGAATAGAACTTTGCAGCGACCCAAATTTGTCTTAAATTATATATATATATATATATATATATATACACACACACACACCATAACTCATTCATTTTTATATCCTAGTCATGTTGCCATTGTTTCACCAGTTAAAACACTGAAAATATTAAAATAGCATATTGACTGCTAGAGCAATGTTCTCAAAACTTATTGTGGATAGAATCATTCAGGGATACTGTTAAGCAGCAGATACTAACTCAGTAAGTCAGGGGAGGAGATGGAGATTCTGGATTCCTCAAAAGCTCCTAGCTGATGTTGCAGCTGGGGATGATGACTACCACTGGAGTCACAAACTTTTTCTTTGAAGGCCAGATAGTAATTTGTTTTTGATGTGTGGACCAGTTGGTCTCTTACATCTACTCAGCTCTGCTGTTACAGCATGAAGTTAACCATGATCAACATATAAATTAATGGGTATGGCTGGGTTCCCATAAAACTTTATGAACACTGAAATTTGAGAATTTCATACAATTTTCACATAGAATGATTTATTTCATCTTTTGATTTCTTCCCCAACCATATGAAAATATACCCAACAAAAATATTCATGCAATACAGGGCCATACATAGTCTGTAGTTTGCAACCATTCTGTTAGAGCATAAAATATGAATGAATAACATTGCCAGAGGTTGGAGGGATGTGATAGGATAGACTCTGTAGAAAGAATCCAGTTGAGCTAAGACTTCAAGAAGTATGGCATTTTTGGCCAGAGAAGTAGAAAGAAGTGAAAGACAGAGGTACCAGAAACTAACAACATGAATGTTCTCTAAACTGAAAACTTGATATGGCATGAGGGCAACAAATCCTAGGTCCAGAAAGTTCAAAGGAAATTGGGGTTCCTTATATACATATTTAAAAGTTTTCAAATTTTCATGAGTAATGGTGTCAGGTGAGCATGCAGAGTGAGGAGTGGAGGATGCCATAAACTTCCACAATTTTGAATTTTAAGAGAAGACTGTTCTTCTTGGAGGCAGAAAGAGAACATAAATAATTGAGGAAACCAGGATAAACTACATTTGAAAGGTCAGGAACCTCTGAAGAATGCAGATTGTTCTTGTATGAAATTTTGATAAATGTATTTATATAAATGACCAGGGTTTGCAAATTCATTGATAAAATGTGAAATGAGTATTACAAAGCCAGACAGAGCAAACTGGTCTAGCCGTTCTTCCACCGTGATAAAGCACAGAGAAGACTAAAAAGGGAAGTTAAGAATTGAGGATTAAAGGTTAAAAATATGATCTTTACAAATGTCTCAGCATCTGACTGACTTTGTTGATGAGCTACAGAGTGGGCCTACATGCTGAGAGTTAAAATGAGCATATAGATTTTATAGAAGTTGTTTCTATTATATCACTGGAAGTAACAGTGGTGTGAAATAAAGGAATATTATCAAAAATTCCAGAGTTTGTAATGGTGAAAGATGGAGTATCAAGTGCAAACAAAGTTCACTCAATCCCAATATTTTTAGAACATTCTTCCACTAATTCTCTTTCGATTTCCCATCACATCCTCCCCAAAAGGGCTTTGTCCAGTTGTTTTTGAGTTGTGTTTCACTGGGATACTGGAAGTGAAAAATGTTTGCCAAGAACTTATTGTACATAAGGGATGTGAGGATTTTAAAAATCCTCACAGTAACCTAATACATAAGGAATTTTTATGACTATTTTCTGAATTCTTTTCCAAAACAGGGAGTGTATCTTTCAGTAGGTGTAGTTTAGTCATAACTCAGGGGTGAAAAATGTTGTCAGAACAAAAGGAGAGCTTCCAATTTTCTAAAATGGAGGGAAAGGGGAAAGCTGAGTTTGGTCATAAATATTAAGTGATTTTTAAATACTGACTAATTGTGAAAGGAAAGGCAACATAGTTTTATGAATAGAAGTTAAGAAGAATAGCAAATGTAGACATAGGAAAGAAAGTGATATTTTTTAACAAAGAACCTGTGTGACCAGGTTTCACATCAAAGGTGAGATGTTTTATATAGTTATAATATAAACTGCCATTTATTGAAGATCTACTCAATACCAGGCAATATGTTGGAAAGTATACAAATTATTCATCTAATTTTCATAAATTTCCAATGAAAGTGGTTATTTATTATCCATAATTAACATGAGAGGTCTAGAAGGTTTAAGTGAATTGTCCAAGGTCCCTTCAGTCCTATGGATTTGCCAAAGAAAATCTATTATTTTGTAAATCCAGTAATATTAAATGCCTACCACACACCATACTCCAAGCAGAAATTACCTATTTTCTCTAGTACTATTGTCTTTATTATTATTGCCATTTACTTAACTTTTCTAAACCTATTTATCTCAACCATGACATGGATATTACTATAAGTTTTTTGAAGGGGCTATATAAAGAAGCCCATTTAAAATGTGGTAGCCACATACTACAATTTAGTAAATTTTAAACCACATACTAAAATTTAGTAAATTTCAAAATGCTTAAACATTTTCTCCTAGAGGATGCTTTTTATTTCTAAATAAGGCCAGTAGATATTAACACTTCCAACTATTTAGCAGTGTGTTCCTGGAGAATGAACTCACAATTTATCTTCAGAAAACAATGTTGGACTAGAAAATGGCTTTGATTTATGTTTCTGGAAATAGGGAGTTAAGAGAGTTTATGGTTAAACTCAACATACACTCAACAAATACTCAGCACATGCTTCAAAGTGTCTGAATTTTGTCTCCCCCCCCATTTAATAATTCCTATAGTTTGCATTTCTAAAGATTTGGACAGATTTTTTTTAGGTATTTGTTTATCTAACAAAATAATATTATCCATAATGCTATCAAAATAGTATAACATTTATTTTGCCCCAGTTCAAAATAACTGTCTTAATAGTTAAAACAGTGTTTTTTGATAGTACTGAAGTGTTTAATTAGTGTGTTCAATAAATATTGGATGAATGAGTGAATGAATGACTCATTTTCACCATTTATTTTTATACCTAGCTTTATGCAAAGAAAGCTTCTTTTCCATTAGATATTTACTTAACTCTGCAAATTAATTTGAACAAAACAAATATGTTTCCCTGGATGTAAAGACATGAACTAGTATTTATTATAATTTACTTTTTAATATTATATTTAAAATTGATTTTGGTACTTCATGTGCTAACATTTAAATGTAACAGCATACCTTAACCCTGTTTGCTTGGTGGTGCTTTTCTTCATTTAATATTCATTTTGATGAATTCTGGTAGTCCCCATGCCTACAAAGGATAAGCCAAATTTTTAGCTTACAAAAGGTTACTGGTTAACAAGGACCTCTGATTCTTAAAAAAAATAAATGATCTAGTATCTCCAGCATCCTAATGCAATGTGGTATTTCCTTGTCTTCTTCAAATATCCCAAATAAAGGTAAAGGTAGAAAATATATTTTTTTCTTTGAAAAAATATTTTTTAAAGAGAGTGTTCTATATGGAAAGTATATACTTGAGAGCTTACAAAAAAAATAGCTTGGGGAAAGAAAGTTATAAGGACAAGGAGGGAAAACAAAGGACGACAGAAGAAGATTAGTTTGTATTATAATAAAGTTTAAGAAGTCACCCCTGAGCTCAACATGGAAGACAGAGTTGAATTTAGAATGTAAAAAAGACAGGAGTGAGAGCACTTCAAGTGTGCGTGCGTGTGTGTGTGTATGTGTGTGTGTGCTGTAAACTTATTAGTTTATACTCATAAGTAACAAGGTAAGGTGGGACAGATAAGGTGAACGAACATGGAGAAGATAGTAAGAGGAAGATGCTGATTAAAGGGTTTTGATTATTATTTATAGAAGCTCTTCCAAAGAGAAACTTCTGTAAGTACTCAGAAATACAGCGTTGGATCTCTCATCTAATCTCACAATCCTGATGCTTTAACATTATTCTCTCCAATTATTAAACCTGTAACAAATATCCCCTACCACCAGGTGGCTACAGAGTCATGTCATACTAGAGTATTTTCTGGTGTTTGGGATATTGATGTGGTGAGTTTTTCCAAGCCAAAGCTTTACTTATTTTTTTTTAAGATTTATTTATTTATTTATACAAGCACTGGGTACAGTCAGAAGCGCGGGAGGGTGAGAGAATTTACCGAGCCAGAGCAGGGAGCAGAACAGGCAGAAGGACCGAAGTACACTGCTGAGGGGAGCAGCGGGCAGCAGGAGAGGTCTGCGCGCCATGGGACCCTCCTCTGGTGGCCAGGGAGCAGCGGGGGATCGAACTGGCACTGCAGACTCTGCGGGCAGCTTCACAACCCAGCGCTCAACCGCTGCGCCACCGGGGAGGCCCCCCATACCTTTACTTATAGGAGGAATAGAGAGAAACAAAACTAACGGTCACACAAAATCAAACCAGTAACAAATCATAGAAATCTGACTGTAGGAATGAGGCTACCAGTGGGGGAAGGGAAATAGGGAGAGCTGAAGGGTGAGGAGGCACAATGGGCTTTGGTGGGGGACTATGGTTGCCTTGGTGGTGGGTGTGGTGTGGTAACAGCACCTGAAACAGGAGATCTTATACACTAAAATCATACACAGTGTTGTAAACAAATGCTACCTTAAAAAATATAAAGTTAAATAAGCTAAAATATATCTGATAATGTATTTAATGTCTTAGCTCCTTCCTAGACAACCTTCTAGGAAATATTGAATTAAGTTCATCACTTCTCAGTATTCACAAACTGAAGACATTGATTTACACATTAGATTCCTGAGAGAGTCACCAAGACAAATGAAATAGATGGAATAAGTATGATTTCTATCATTTCTGTGAATCCTACATTATAATCCTTGATTTGTTCCCAGATAGCTTTTGTTAGTATTGCTGCTATCAAACACTGAATTCTGTAATTTAAAAAAACATTCCTCTTCCACAAGTGACTGAAATTTCCTATGGCAGAGTTATAGTTATATGTTAAAGAAAGAAAAGATAGAGAGGTTCTCTAAAGCTCTCTGCGGAAGGTCAGTGACAATTTGGATAGCAGGAGTTGGCAGAATGCAGATCCAGCAGATCTACCTTCATTTTACTTGATGATATCATGCCTCAGAGAACATAAGGTTCTCAATTTATGTTTTGGGAAAATTATATAAATCCCAAATCACTATTCTTTAACTTTTCATATTAGTAATGCATTAAGTTTGCATTAGAACTAAAAATGAAGTAAGCTAGTTTTTAAAAAGTAAAACACTAAAATTAATATATCAAAATATTCCTGCCACAGGAAGGATGCTTTTTCCTCTTTTAAATTATTCAGAGGTTTTCACACAATTTGTTCTAAACATCTGACTGATAGAAGAGTACCAACTAGTAGTTGATGATGATACACAGAATTTCATTTTTTCCTTCCATTTACATCCAAAGAAGTCACAACAAAGAAAATGGACTAGGGTATTTGGATAATATGCTCTTGAATATTAGATTGAGTAACCAAAATAATTTTGGAGAACCATCATGTGATCAGCACTATGCAGGAATTACAGGAGTTGCAGATAACTATTGACCAAGATCTCTGCCCTCTTAGGTCACTCATAATCTTATTGGTGAGATAAAATTAATGTGAAGCAAAAAGGCAGAATATTACAAAGGGCCAGATAATGTGATTTTAGCAGTAAAGATTATATACATACAAAGAAGGAAGGAATTGATGAAGTCTGCATTTCAGAGCGAGAGCCTTCAGGAAGTGGGCTTCTAAGCTGGGATGAATTGTATATATATTTGCCATTATATATATCACCTCTTCTATCTCCTTGAACAGTCTGTTGTTTTGTACTGTCAAGGCACTCATGTAAGTACCTTGAACATGGTAGGCACTCCATCAATATTTGATGTTTAATTTTTGAGAAGGATATAGCAAAAGCAACCAAAAAAGAGAAATTTTATTCTTCCAACAAATATATACTTAAGAAAAAGTATGTATTGACCAGATTTAGAGTACCTTTCATTAAATCAGTGTCACCCTAAAAGTAAAGCTTATAGGGTGCTATTTAAAGGGCTCAGTTCCCAATAACTTAACCTTCACAACACTGGAGATGACATTGTTGCAATTAATGTTAGGCAAGTACATAATTGTACTGGGACGTGGTTACGTGGTTATGTACATTGGCACATGTCTAAAGAGGGATATAATGACAGTCATTAATAAAATAAATACATTGGTGGAATTCCTTGTAGGTGAATAAACTTTACTGCTACATCGCATCTCGATGAGCATGGATTTTGTTTTTTTTTTTTATAGAGGCAATTTTATTTATTTATTTATTTGTTTGTTTGTTGTTTATACATGCACTGGGTACAGTCAGAAGTGCGGGAGGGCGAGAGAATTCACCAGAGCCAGAGCGGGGAGCAGAGCAGGCAGAAGGACCGAAGTACACTGTGAGGGGAGCAGCGGGCGGCAGGAGAGGTCTGAGCGCCATGTGGGACCCTCCTCCGGTGGCCGGGGAGCAGCCGGGGATCGAACCGGCGTCGCAGAGGCCGCGGGCAGCTTCGCAACCCAGCGCTCAACTGCTGCGCCACCGGGGAGGCCCGATGAGCATGGATTTTGAAAGTAATTTTACAATTTAAGATTAAGGCTGGGATAATCATATTTACATATAAAAGAATTACTCTGGGAAACAGCAACTGCTTTTCAAAAGTGTGGAATAGTGAACATGTATTTTTCTGAATGATGAATTAAATGGTACCACAACTTCATATATGAATAGTTTTCTAAAAGAAAACTGTTTCGTGAAAGACCAAATTTTAAAAATGAATTTCTAGTGTTTAACTTATCTATTTGTTTCCTCTAAACAGATATGTTTGGATTCAAGTTTAGAAAACCTAAATAAGGGACCAGGAAAAAGACTAATTATAATAAAGTAAAAATCAAAATCAACAAGCAACTATAGACCAGAGACACACTATAGGGTGGGGGAGGGGAGGAGGGATGAGGGTCAAAATAAGGGGGGGTGGGAATTGTATGGGGACTATAATCAAGATGAAAATGCATACACTGTGCAAAAATGAAAAATGATGTAAAAATATATAAAATAAAATTTAAAAAAATCTCTAAGTAAAAAGAATAAAAAAATATATATTTAGAAAAATAATTGAAATAAAAATAAATTATTAATTCGTCCTATGTAGATTTGTTATATATATACAAAAGTAAAAAAAACCACTCTTATACCAACTATTAAAGTGAAATTAATGCCATTTGTTATATGTTATTTCCATCTTTTTGTATTATATACATCAAGTATTCTGCATATTCAGGAGATTATCTATATTCTGACCGTTAACCAACAGTTTGGAAATAGGTCCTCATTGAGAAAACAGAAACAAGGGCTAATTCACATTTTTCTCTTCAATTTGTCATTATTCCAAAATTTTAGGCAGGAAAAACATGTTCCTTTATGAGTCACAGATAAGTCTATATATACATTTTAATTTTTGGAATGCACTTTTTTTCTACTTCCAAATTGAGTATTGCTGATTTTTAAATTGCCTTTTTTTCATATTTTCAAACCTTAAGCTGAGAAGAACCTAGAATATCACCTGCAGATTTCATTTTGCTGAGAATGTTCTGTTACTTGATTCATTCTGTTTCAAGTGTCTAGAAAAAGTTCTAAACATCAACTTTGGTAATGAGATTTTCTCATCTAGGAAGTGCAGGCAAGAAAAAGATGAATATTTTATATCCACTATGCTGATAAAGTTTTAAATGTTTGAAGGAACTAGGCATTTCAGAGAATGTGAATTAACTAAATTTCTTATGCATTACTAACAGAAGTATATATTTGAGCAACTACTTGGGGAAGCAAAGTTGGCATCATCTAAAATTTAATATTTACAAGGCATATATGATGTTTTGCTTTAGTTTTTAATTAATTAAATAATTATATCAATGGAAACATATTTGGCAAAATTATAACCCCCACACGCCGGGGGTTATAATTAATCCAGTTCTATGCATTTGAGACACATCAATTCTTAGAATTCCAGGATGGCTGAACACCCAAGTGGCATCGTTTGACAAGACAGGGGAAAACTAGGAGAGAGACAGAAAAAGTTTATTTTGGTAGAAACACTATCCATTTAGAGCAGTGTTTGGTTCATAGAATTTTATCAGTAACTTCATGAAACAAAAAAATGAAGAGAGAAGCAATTATGATTTTTTACCAGTGGCTGTTTGAGGTAGCAGATATTGTCATAACCAAGAGAAAAATTGGAAGACTCACCAATGGAAAGTTCTCTGTTTTGTATATTGGGAAGACGGTGAGTTCTGTCTACATGCACAGGAAAGATATGTCTGTCTTTCACATATCAAGGTGATTATGTACAAGTTCGCATCAAGAAACTTTAGACAAGTTAAATGATCATATTCAGCATTTAAGTCAACATAAAAAAGTATAACACAACTTGGCTTTTGTAAGTGGAAATCACACAATGAGTGGAATTATTAAAAATTAGCATTATTAACTAAAAAAAGTCCAAAAAATATTTAGCCAATTTCCTTACAAATGCAATTTGAAAAAGAGAAATGAATTACCATTGCTTGGGTGGGAGATGCTTTCATTTGAGCCAAAGCTATTATTTATTGAGCATCTACCAATGTCAGGTTCTGGACTGGACTCTGCAAGTCATTTCTTCTAATTCTTACAACAGTCAACAATCAGTGAAATAGTTATTACTGAACCCATTTAACATATAAGGAAACACAGGCCAAGAGGGCTCAAGTGAGTGTCCAAGGTTTTAAAGCTAGTTTGTGTGTGATAGAGCTAGAATTTTGAACCACATCTGCCCGATTCCAAAATCACATTTCCTTCCCCTGAAGTTGACCCATACAGTAGCCATGCTAAATGAATGAAGTAATGGATTCCAGTCTCCTATCCACCCCCTCTTCTAAGTTGATTCTTTTGCACAGAGCATAAGGTGCCAGCCTTAACTCTGCTGCCTACAGCACTGGCAAGTGACCCATTGGGCTTCTCCTTGACCAACTGGGCATCGAGCAGTGCAAAAACAAATCCCCTCCACAAAGCTGGGAGAGTCAGGCTGTGGACTACTCCTGCATGCAGGTGGGAACATTACTTCTGGGTCCTGTGACCCTGCCTAAGAAAAGTAAGGGGGTGGAGAGACAAATTAAGCAGCTTAATAACTACTACTACTAGATAAAGATGATTATGTCCATATCAGGTTGATAGAAGTCACTCAATAAATATTGTCATCACGATTATATTGTTATCATTTTATTACTAAATGTGTACCTCTCAGCAATTTATATTAACGCCCTTTTGACTCAGTGTCTTAATGCATAAAATAAGGTTAACACTACTGGGATGATCTAAGATTGTCATGATAATGACATTGCAAGAGACATTCATTTAAGTTCTCTGGCAAATTGCTTATTGAGTGTTAATGAAACAAGAGACATAAGTTGTTTTCTCCTTTTGATGTGATAAAAATGAGATTACAGTTATTTTGCAGATGTTGGATCCCATGTATTTTATTTGCTTCACATTCCTACTAGTTTCCTGACAAACCAGCCTTCCCCAAACTCTTCATTCTCTTTGAATAACATAAATATCTATTTAAACATAGTGCTGGCAAAATTCCTCTTTCCAATTATTTCTTATCATTTAAATCCACATTCAAGACCCATTCCTTGCTCTTTCTTCCCTACATATTTTTGAATATTCGAGTCCTCACTATTCTCACCTTCTCTCACACAGTTTGGCAATGACCAATTTCCTATTTCTGTATTATTTATCTTATGATCTTATCTTAGTTATATAGTGTTTGAAAACAAAGACTATCTTTTCATACATCTTAGCACTTACTGCAGAACCTAGCCTAGTACCTTGCATAGAGTAGAAGCCTAATAAATAATTATTGATAGATAAATTCATGTATGTTATCTATGAAGTCAGTCCTATAACCAACATTATAAGAATTTTTATAAAATTGATTATCATATTTTCAGCACCATTAAAGTGAGACATTGTTTCATGTGGGAGATAAAATATAGACTGAAAACTCATTTAAAGTCCAGGAAAGATTAGCTCATGAGAGACATATCCACTAATTTATGTTAGTGAAGGAAAATAATTGTTCTGAAGGAAAATAATTTTCTCAAATTATGGATGATAAACTTGATTTCCTAGGAAATGTCTCTAGCGCCTTCTGCCGGAGATGATACTGGGCTCATAGGCCTAAACTCAGGTAATATTTTATGTTCTGACAATTAAGTCGACTTTGTAAAAGATTGTACACAACTTTCAGCTCTTTGTAATATTACTATTTTCTGACACTTGAGAAAAAATATATGTGGAAAAATATACCTATAAATGAATATACTCTTACTGATTGAAATACAAAACCTAGTTAAAAAACATGACCTACTTCTACTGATAATTGGTGAGCATATATTAGAAAGACTTTTTTATATAATATATCTTTTTTAAATTTTGTTCTTTCAACTATCACCTTTATAAGCACTATGGAACTAAGGGTAAAAAAATATGACCATCAAATATGTGGGTGGTATGAAGTGGAAGTGGAAGTTGGACCATGTAAACTTCTTTGTCTTGAGGTCCAGAAATAGGCTTCTCTTGAAATGAAAATAAATATCATGTGCTTTGGAAATATGTCAAAACTGAGTTGATCATATGACCTACTAAACTTGTGAATGAATGTGTTGTAATGATAGTGTGTTTTTTTAATACATAATAAATGTTATTTGGATATTCTCCCATATCCCCAGCCATAAACACACATATTGCACTAATAACAAGATGCAGGAAGATAATCTTAAATAGATTTCTAAACTTAATTTCTTAATGTAGTCTAGGGACTTGTCTTAAAGTTTCATGTGGGTAGGTGAGAATCTGTCAACATAATATCTGCTCTCAGCATTTTTCCTAAGGGCAATTTGCTATTTTTTTTCCTATGTAATTATTTTTGCTTTTTTTTTCTCTTGGTGTACTCTAATTTCATTTAGAAATCTGAGGATGGAAAAGTATGATTATTTAGATTCTCTCATAATACAAACAATTTTGTGATAAAGACTGAATTCTCTTTGATAAACATCTGCTTATAGCTGAAGGAAGTGTTGTTTAGTATAGAATTTAGTATTCAACAGAAAAAGCAATTTATCTAAGAAATGCTTGTTCCCTTGTTTGCTTTTACTTTCTTGCCAGCTTGATATATCTATATTGCCTATTTGTCCTTTGTTACTGTCAAGACAGCAAGTTTTTATCTGGAGCAGATGGTAAAACTGCCATTGTTCAAGTGCTTAAAATTCATTCTGCTTCAGGGAATTTTTATCATTAAACCTCTAATCTAGCAATATTAATAAACTGAAACCGTAGACTGTTCTATCTGAGATGTCAACCTTTGTTACATCACTGAACATAAAAATATATATTTATATCACATATCAAAATGTATTTGATTATTTCTTAACAAATCACTGTAAAGATTTATTTCATAAATTAATGCATTGTGTGATTGTGGGTAAATGTTATAAAATTTTAGGCCTGTTTCTCTAACTAATTTCTACATAATTTATCCTGAAAAAAATTAAAAATCATGGTATGTGTCTTGATACTTTTTAAAGTATTTACATTTAAATCTATGTTTAAATGTGATTGCGCCCTTTTGCTCTACAGCATCAAACAGCACCTCACCACACTCACCCCACATAGAAAATCATCAGATTTCACAATTTTATCATCAGGAAAGAATTAGAGAGCGAGCCATTTTCTTCACTTTCAGCCAGATTTCAAATATTGGAATGATTATAATTGGCACAACAAAAGTTTTGCACTTAATTTTATTCTTACAACTTTGTAGATTAAGGCAACAAATGAATATTTGGTAGAAATATGCATAATAATGCTTAAACAAATAATACATATATATACATATTCATTAAATGGAATTCCACAACTTGTCATGAGTTTTCCATGATTGCTATGTTAGAAATCCACTCAAAATAAAAGGATGAGTTGTAAACAGTATCTCATAGTTGGGATCCAGGAATGGAGCAATTCTCATTGAACACATATTGAACATGTCAGCTATTATTAGGGTCACCATGCATTCAATTTTCCTAGGACAGTCATAGTTTACACTTTTGGCATTCATATCAATAGTATTTTCATTTCTTTAACTATGAAAAATATCCCTATTGGGATGCTAAGTTACACGTTTACTCTCTCTTTTGTACCCACATAAACCTAAGACTTACATGCTCACATATTAAGCAAACTATATACTAATGTCCCACAACCACAGGAGCATGTGAATTTATAAATGATGCAGGAAATATGCATGATCTCATTGCAAAATAACCCATAATTCATTGTATGAAAATTCTGCATTTGTGATACAGACTTAAGCACTATGGGAATTCAAAATAGTGGTAAATGGTTATGAACTAGAGTTAAGGCTTATTTTAAAGAGTTGCTGTGCTAAAAGATATTGAATGCATAAGCTGTAAAGATGGCGATGAGTACAGTTCAAAGACAACAGTGGGAATAATCAAATGCAAGAAGCAGATGGTAAACAGAATAATGGATCAGGATTCAGAAATTCTAGTCTCTCCCTGGTTCTGCCACTGGTTAATGTTGTGCTATTGAGTAAATTGCTTCTTCTCTTTGGCTTTAGTTCCTTCATCTGTAAAAAGAGAGAGTTAAGTGGATTCCATACATTAGTTATTTATTGTGAGACTACTGTGTGCAAAGTACTCCATTAAGGACTATGAAATGATTGCTAAAGCTTCTTTCCTACTCTAATTTCTATGGCAATCACTTCTATCACTAATGTTTCCAGTGAAATATAGTTCTAGCTAGTTTGAGATCATGTGCTTCACTGTCAAAAAGAATATCTCTTACAGGAAAGTGAATCCAAACCAACAAGTATTTGTTGTGTCAAAAGGATTTGAAACATTTCCTAGCATGTGCCTTTTATTTCTTAGTTGGATTAGGACAATAGGAATGTAAGAGTCATTTCTTGTGATAATGATGCAACTCAAGAATGGAGGGGACTTTGTTAGGAGAAGCTAATGTTGCATAAATTCAAAGTTTAAAAAAAATACCATTATATTCCAAGGAACTGAAGCTACAGACAGCTCAGCTGGGAAGTATGGATGTTGTGTACTGGTCTTTGTGACTACTTACAGCTGAGGATGATTTTCATATTCCTCTACCAAGCTGTCCTCAGGAAGTTTGCTCTTGTTCCTAGTGTTAATCGTCTTAGGGGAAATACCATGCTTTCTGGAGAGGAGTTGTAACAACTGACTATCAAACTCTACCAACTTAAAGAAGCCGAATACTCTTCTGTGAATCCAGTTGGCTAAAGAGTAGAGGCCACTTCCTTTTCTATATTGCAGGGAGTGGGGAAGTGGCCCTATACCATAAGAATGGATTATATATTACTTTTGAAATATATGGATGCTCCAATTCATTTACTGGGAGAAGTTAGAGATAGGTCCAGTGTGAAAGATAGCTGAGGGGCAACAGAAAATTATTTGTACTGGTCTGTACTTTAATCGTATGGTTTTATAGAAGTATCTGTAAATAAATCTGGGCCTTCTTAATACAGTAGATACAAAGCACATGATCAAACCTAAACACTAAGTTAATACTTAACTCTTTTAGCTTAATCACTTATCAAAAGAACAGAGACTTTTTTTTTTTGTAAAAGTGATGGGATATGTTTACATCCACCTGCAAATCTGCCGGAATAATATTTACTTTCTATTTTGATACTGATAATGTTGATAGTGATGGTGCTAGTCATAGTGGGAGGGGATGAAAAGGAGAGAAGTCAAGATTATATAGAGAAGTGTTGAATGAATATTGGGAGTAACACAAAATGTAGGGGTTGTAATTGATATCTGATCATAAATGAGGACTTCAAAAAAGCAAATTATTGAAATTTTGAAGTGGGGTATTTGCTTTCTCCATATTCTTCTTTTACATACTGAATACATGTAAACATTACTACAAAGGGTTTCACCTAACTTTGTGGGTAGCTAGCCATGGAAGGGAAATTGAAGTTCTTTCAAGAAAATATTTTTAATCAATAGTTTTCGCTTATAAAATAAAGTGAATTCTAAGTGCTAAGAAATTTCTAGTAGCTTTCCACACAGTCTAATTGAAATGTTTATACTTTCAGTATATTTTTTTAATGTATGCTCTTTTGTATTGAAATCTATAAATGTATTAAGACAGCCACATAAAGCATTAAATCAGAGATATGAACAGCTGAAAATTAACTGATAGGAGCTGAAAATAATGTGTAAGTAATTCATTGGGACTCTGCCTTTTCAAATATACTGAAATTTAAGTCACGTGAATTGTAAGTCAATCTGCTTTATTCTGCCAGTCATATTAAACTATTCTACTCACTCAATTTAGAAAGCACTTAAACTTTGAAAACTTCTGATGAAAAGGGGGGAATAGGAAGAGGAAAAGCAAAAAAGCATATGGAGTGACTTGACAATGTGCTGAAATATTAAGATGCAGACATCTCTGACTAAGTGTATATTTAAAATAAAGGCCAAATTTGAAAGTAGATTTATTTATTTTGAAAATCAGCGCAATTATTTCAGGCTCTAGAAGCAAACACAATTCAGACAGCTACTCATTGTGTGTGTTTCTATTTAATCATTGTTTTTGGCAAAATAAGAACATGGTCCAAATTTTAGACCTTGTTGCAAAATTTCTAGAGATTACTGACACCTCACAGAGCTGTTGCCAGGCATAGGACAAGAGACAGAAAAAGAAGATGCTAATTCACACTGAGATCTAGAGAGACTAACCAGCCATAGAAAATCCAAAAAGCTGAGACTTTAAATAAAACTCCAAAAGTTGAGACTTTGAATAATGCAAACATTTTTTTAAAAAACAGTGACAAAGCTTCGGGTTTTTGCAACTGAAGACGGAAAAAACATAAAGAAAGGAAACTGAATTGAGACTAATAGACAGACCCTTTTTTCCCAATGATAGATGAACTTTCCTGGTTCAGAAAGAAGAGTGAGAATAGAAATCTGCACCCATGACGGTTCAGGGCAACCAACTGGGCTCTATAACAAAGTTATAGAGAACTTTGCCTTTTAATGTAGAATGAAACAACTGATTAAGTGTTTCACTGATTTTCCCAAATAAAGGCAATAGAATTTCAGAAACAAGGATCACTTTCTCAGATGAGTTGATGTGAACCTATTCATGCCCTTAACCATCTATTGCAAGCAGGGTCAGAGGAAGGAACAGAATAGACTGAGCATTCAATGCCATATTGGAAAGTCATAATCTCAGACCAAAATCTGTCAGTTTTTAATACTTTCAAATGGGGACTTAATAGCATCTTTTGCTATCCATTCTTCAAATGCAAAGGCATGTAATGTTATATTCCAGAACTTCAGCTTAGTAAACATATAGATAAAATACTTTGCAAATGAACTTCTTGTACAACTTTATACATTTTGCAGTGATATTTTATGTTTTTGAACATAATATAATATTCTATCAGTACATTACATAATGTTATGTCAGCTGTTTCAGTAATATTCTCAGGGAGGCATGAATAACATTACTGATCTTTAATATTTCTGGTTTTGCTTTTACTTGAGCAGTTCCATAAATGAACATCTATTTGATACATTATTTTTATTCTGAAATGAAAATGAGATGCTTTCTCTTGTTACAAAAAATAGTTCTATAAATATTTTGATCAACCTTTGCTGGATAAGTATTAATGTGATAAACTAATGCTAAATAAACACCTCAAATGCGATTTACTGGTGATTGAGTTGAAAATACTGTTAAATTAAATTTACAAACTTTTTGATGTTTGTCTTTCAAAGGAAAACATCATGATCAGAGTACGGACACATTTGTTAGGGGCTCTCAGCCTTCTTCAGAAGGGTGGGTTCTGCGGTTATATAAAGAATCCTGGTTTCTTCGAGTAGTGCTTTCAATCTAAAATCTAGGAGGCAGGTGCTCACTTGTCCTCCTCCATGCTTACAAAATACAGGGAGGAGGCCATTGTGGCAACTGTCACCATGATTGATTTCCTTGGGATAGAAGATTGACCAGCTGATTATAATCAATGCATTGAGGACTCTCAGAACAGTGCAATTGTTACATTAAAATTCAAGGTAGACCAAAGCAGGAATGTTTTCAAATTTAAGATTTTGAATGGCAGCATAATTTTCTCTCATTATTTCTTTTTCTATACAACACAATTAACATTTAAGCCCTGTGTTGTTCACTGTTATAATGTTGAAATGATAAAATATATACCCAAAAGATGAAAATAATGATAAAATAACTGAGATTATATATCTCAATTTGGTAATGTACCTTGTATACTATTATTTGAAAAATTTGTGTAGAATCTAGTTAGATGTAAGAAGATTCATATATGATCAGCATATTTTACAATCTCCTGTCCTTGAGTTTGAAGCATATTACAGGTTAATTTCATGCCAGGAAATAAGAGTAGTTAATAGAATTCTATCACTATCAAAATTGAGGCTTGAAGTGACTGCAGTGTACCGTAAGTGCAAAATAACAATTATTATGAAGTGAATATAATCATAATCAAAATATAAATTTATCATTATTTTTATTCAATAACTAACACATAGTATTGCAAAGTATCTTCTATTCATAACCTATTCCTATCAAAAATATCTCAGCAACCTAGTGATGGAGGTAAATCATCTTTGATTGGTTGTTTATAATATGTCCCTGAACCTTGGAAAGATTGGATGTCATCGCTCTTTACATTTCTGCTCAAATGTATTTTACACTTGCTTTGAATAAAAAGATGAAACACATATATCATTAGCAATGATTAATGAGTAATAGTAATCAAGGGAATCTTCTATGTGACATGGACCTCTAAGCTAAAATAAAGATGGGCCTTTAGGAAGTAGAACATTAAAGACTTTGCCAAATCACATCTGATCATTTGCAAGATCGTAGATAGAATATTATCTACATTTTGATCTTAAGTCAAACTCCCATTCTGTACAAAAGGTGAGTATCACAGTGTTTCCAGGCTAAGCCATGACACAATAAAGTTTGACAGTAAAAGTTGAACAGCTGCATGCGTGTTTTAGAAATTGTTGAAACTCATTTTGAATTTGATATTCCATGCAATAGCACAAACATCTTTTGAAGATTTAAAGGATGCCAGGCTTTATGCTAAATGCATAAATAAAAATCTTTTGACTCTTTCAAAAATAACTTTTTCCTAATGCATTGGATTTGCATCATCTTTTCTTCTATTATGCTTTCTCTTTCTCCTTGTTTCTTAAACTCAAATGATTACATGTTCATTGGTAGTAGTTTTTTTTTCATTAAGTAGATACTGCCTAGATACATTAGTTTATAAAATTCATAAATAGACTTAAATTTTCTCTTAACATAATGCTGTTCACTGCCCTACCTGAGTCCTTATACTCAAGAACATGAAATCAGGGCTCTTGTGCTCTGTTGGAGGCTCTTCTGACATCAGGACCATTGTTAGTACATTCTCTCATTTCAATGTTAAGAACCAACCCAGTGAAATGCTGAGAATGATTTTCAGACTAGCACTTACAGTGAAGGGTTTTTTGTTTTGGGGTTTTTTTTTTACTAATTAATTAACGTTTAAATGAAGAAAATCCTTGTTCCATATTTTACTAGATGTAAATGATCATCCGTATAAGATCAGCAAGGGGAAAGTTAATTTTCTTTCAATAATTACTTTCAACATTTTACCTTTTTCTCTTGATAAAGTTCAAGATGCTGTCAAGAACAGGGAGGTATGACTATATTTCCCAGCAGATGATAATGAAAAAAGTGACAAAGACAGGATATTATGCCATCTCATCAGGATGTGGTCTTCACTCAGGCAGTGATAAAATAAATTGTAGTGTCTATACATCTTTGGAAACTTCAAACACGCATTTTCATAGCTACACTCTTATTACTATACCTATGTGAAAAAAAAGTAATCAAATGGAGAGAAGGGAGTTGTTGTAAATAGCAACAGAGTTTTTTATTGGTACTATATGATATCTATATCAATAATTTCTTAAGAATCTGAGCAAGTATCTCATCTTGACACTATCAGGGAATATGCAAGTTAGTATTTTATATATAACATAGATATCATTCAGAATAATACATGGGATATACTAATTTATGTGTGTTTATAATGGGTTATTATATGTTTACTTATTATAATTTCTTGGTTTTTGTTTTGTATGCAAGGTTACTATATCAGAAACTTAATATTCCCTAACCTCTGAGTTTCTTTTAAAATGTATATGATGCTGCAATTCACGTTACTGGACTCAAAAGCTTTCGTGCATGTTAGTTCTTAACATAATTTTGAGTCTTTATTCTTTCAGTTTTTTATATTTAAGTTTACTTACACTAGTACCATAGTTTTTAAAAAAAATGACATTGGTTTATAGTATCATATAGGTTTCAGGTGTGCAGACTTATATAGCAATATGTGTGTGTATATATATACAAATATATACATACATATATATATACATATACATATCTTGATCATCACCAAAAATCTAGTTTTCATCCAACACCGTGCAATTGACCCTTTCTACGCAATTTACCCACCCTCCTTCAGCCTTCCCTTCTGGTAACCACCATTTTGTTTTTGTAGTCTAAATGTTTGTTTTTGCTTTGTTAACAAATTAAGTTTTTTATAGAAATAGTCCTTGGATTGTTTATGATTCTTCAATTTAGTACTAACATACACATTTGTTTTCCTATTGACCATGAATTTTAACCCACAACAATGATTTGATAATTGACTCCCAATCTTTTTCATATTGATATTACTAATGATTAAATTAGGGGAAAAATTCAATAATGAATTTTGTAAGCCATAACCCATTTTCTAAGAAAATAATTAGAAACTAGCAGACATTTTTTTTTAAGTTGAAATAATGTTATTACTGAAGAGGATATGAACTTTGCGATATATTACTTTTGCGTCCTTTCTGGATCACAGTGTTGTTATATGTGAGTGGAGTTCCTAGATAAGTAAGGTTTTGCAGTTTACCTTTTAGTGTTCATCAGAGCTCAAGTAGCTAGATTACTGTTATAGGAAAGGAAAAACAATTTTTTTAAAGATTTATTTATTTAAACAAGAACTGGGGTACAGGCCAGAAGCACTGGAGGGTGAGAGAATTCACCAGCGACAGAGCAGGGAACAGAACAGGCAGACGGACCAAAAGCACTGTTGAGGGAAGCAGCGGGCGAGACAATAGAGGTCTGCCGCACCGTGTGGGTATCTCCTTGGTCAGCTGGGAATCAAACCAGCGCTGCAGAGGCTGCGGACAGCTCCACAGCACTGCGCTCAATCTGCTGCGCCTCCGGGGAGGCCCCAGGAAAAATAATTTTCCCTATACCTTTCTAGATTCTTGACTGAAACACACCCTGTGGTAAAGCCAGATTAATGGAAGAAAAGCAAATTTAATTTTCTACCTATGGGAGCCTCAAATATATGAAGGCCAAGGGCAAGTCAGGCAAATGAAGCTCATATGACATCCTGAGCCAGTGAAAATGATAGGGCCCTGAGACTTCAAAGAGAAGGACTTTCCACAAGAGGAAAGAAAGAGCAGATGTTTGGTAATTAGATGTTTGCACTGTCATACAGATAGGTAATTCAGATAAAAAGATATCGCTGATAATTAGCTTTCTTTCTGGCTCACACTCCCTTATATAAATTATCTTAGGCAATTAAGGGGGAGGTAAAACTTTTTCTTGAATCTGGTGGGTCTTGACTGTCTTCAGCTCAAAACAATCTATTTGTCAAAGTGGCAGATTTTAGGAAGGTTTGTTCTGAGCCTCTTCATTTATTTGTGTGGAACAATATTGGTTACTTTATAGTCTCCGTTTTACCTTCTTTAATGCATGCGCTGGTGTTTTCTATGCAAAATTCTCTTTGCCATGATGCTTTCTCAACCTTCAAACATTATTTATTAACATTTTGATATTTTAATGAAAACACAAACCACAAATAAATTTGGTGATTTAAACTAGAAAATGTAGAATAGGAACAGGGTGGATGGAGAGTCTTGGAGTTGAGTTAATGTGCCCTCTGCAAAATCAAAATCAATCAGTTTTAACAGGATAAAGCTCTTAGTGTGAAAGCTTTGCTAAGGAATTATGAAAGTACAAGTTAATTAGAATATAGAACTACTTGCATGAGCTGACAATTATTAATTACATATTCTTGGGCTGGCTCAATTTCAGGCAATTTGATGCTAAACAAAAACAAAAAAAAATCTGTTAGATTTCAGTCTTATAGAGCAAAAAGAATCCCTCAAAGTACCAATCAAAAAATAACTACTCCACAATGTATAATGAAAGCATATTTTTGATTCGACTATTTTGGACCATTGGTTTTGGAGTTATGGTCCCTTTGCTAAATACTGCAATTCTAATTATAGTTAATAGAATAGGTTGGGAACTTTTTTACTTACCTAAATGAATAGCTGAACTTGTTAAAAAATTAATGCAACCAGTGAGAGATGAGTGAGACTGCCTCATTTTAGGCACTAGATATATTCCTGAAAAATTGCGTTTAACTAGACTTTCACTAAATAAGTCATATTTTAAGTGCATAAGAACCGTTCAAAGATCCTCATGGGCCTCCTGGATCACATAGGACAATTACTAGAACTACTACAGTGTTCCTCTTTAATCCCCCCGCACACACCTTAATAAATTTAACATTTCAGTCTTACAACTTTGGCATGTAGGTCTTATACAATAGTTTATTAATTTGGCATAGCACCTATTTAAGGAATCTGAAGGTCTTGGTACTCACGTCTCTGTTAATAATTGTTACATGCCTCTTTTAATAAAATAAGTACTTCTAAAGGCAATGAAGTAATTATTTTCTCAGAATTAAAAGTATTAAAAATTGCTGGCAACATACTATGGAAGTAAATGAAAAATGAGACCACACTAAATAAGGTTTTAGTTCTGTAGGGGAGAAAATTTTTTTTCCATCTACCCTTCTAAGTTCATAACTGAAATACCCTTTGTATTAAAGGACAGATTAACATGAGGAAACAAATTTAATTCCACATATTTGGGAGTCCCACAAAGACTCCTAACTGTGGGAGTCCCACAGTTAGGCAATTGGGGTTTATATGCCACACTGAGCTAGGAAGAAGGGAGTAAGGATTTCATACTTCAAAGAAGATTAAGGCAATACAGGAAAACAGGAAGAGCAAATATTTTGTAAACAAATGACGATCGTGCCATGCAGCAACAAAAAGACACAGAGAGGACTTTGAACAAACAGGTCTTATAAGATATAATTCACATTCTTCATAGTTATCTCTGGTGATAACTCTCTTTCTGCTACAGACCCTATATCTAACTTATTTTAGGCAGTTAAGGGGAAGGTAAAAGTTTTTCTTGAATCTGCTGGCTCTTGATTGCCTTTACTTCAAAATAATTCATTAACAAAAGCAGCACATTTGGGAGATGCTTGTTCTGAAATTTTTTCCATTATTAATGCAGATTTTCTTAATTGTGCTTAGTCCAGAGTCATGATGTAAATGGCTAAGGACTTCAGGGTTAAACGTACCATGAGGATATGATGAGTTGACAGAGGATGGTGGATATAAAGAATCATCAAAGTGTATTCTCTATGAAAAGTATTTCTGGTAGAGAGAATCAGAATACAGATTTTTCAGGATGGGACTGTATGTAACTAGAAGGGAACAACATATGAAAATAGTCCACAAGAAAAGCTTAAGAAAAAACATTACTTAATACCTCTATCGTTTTGAAGGGCAAATGGAATTTCTGAGTCTTCTTGGCCATTAACTCCCTACAGTACACTAGTTTTATATACTTTAATGTCAACAGCCCTTGGTTGCAAGGGAATAATAGTGCATTAATTCAGATGTAGGCTCTATGTTTATGTTTTCCCTGATTCTTTAAATCTATTTTCTCATAAAATCATGACAATTATAGTACTAAATCTATAGTCTCTAATACTTTTTTCAAGCACTTGACAGGATATTCCATTTTCATGTGTCAAATTCAGTTTTTCTTAAATGCAATTTAAATGTCATGCAGAAAGTATTAACAGTTGGGTGCACATTTTGTCACCTTTACCATTTGGCCAACAATGCAAACAGTAGTCTATTCTTGTGGAGTTTTTTGATAATTGATTTATTTAGGCTACTCTTGATACAATATGATTATTTTGGCACAGAGAATCAGTATTTATCCTACTGTTAATTGCATCATTTTCTGACTGGAATGTTTTGGAGTTTGTTATGGTAGGAAGAAGGGTTGAGAGACAGTGGGATAGGATATCAGCAAGGCTTTCAGCTATTGATGTAGTAACAGAGAAAAGGTCGTCTTTATTTCTCTTTGGTTTTCCATTCAATCATTTCCTCATTGAATGACAGGTGAGTAGTGGGAGACATGGTTTTATCCACATGTAGAGTGGCCCCATAATTTTGCACAATTTCATAAAATGTAGATAGCATGGACTTGACATATTACGTCTATTTTGGCAGAATGCAAATAAAATGTATGGCATCAATTTCTAGGTTGACTAAATTTAATGCCTTTCTATTGCAAAGTACCACATAAATAATTAATCCTTACTGTAGAGATGAAAAGAAAATCCTAAAGTACAATTTTCAAATCATTTACAAGGTAACGGAAATTGCAGGTGGTATTCCGTTGCATGTATTAAGAGAATTCATAAATCACTTGGTAAATTCTGAGTGTTGGTTTTTCAGTAACACATCATCTCATGCTTAAAGCTATTCATTATCTTCTTATCTCAATTCCTTACCATGACTACACCTTAATGATAGAGTCCCAACATTTTCTCTCTAGTCTAATCTATAAAACTCATTCACTATTCCTCAGCCACAATGAGTCACACCCACTTCAAGCCATTTGCAGTAGATGTTTGGTCTGCAACAATTTTCTCCTAGATCCTCAAATGACCAATCTCTCTCTCATTTTTTAAGTCTAATGTCATGTGTTACTGCTTCCAACAGTTCTACCCTGATCACCTTACCCAAACTACTCACCTCCACCTCTCATCTTCATGTTTTTTTACTTATTATGACATATTACCATATAAAAATGATCTTATTTGTTGACTTCCTTAACTTTTTCCTACCCCTATAATGTAAACTCGATTTATAGGACCTGTCTACTTGCTCACACCTGTATCCCCATCAACCAGTTTACATGTCTATTGAATTAAGAATGATCAGTAATAAAAATAGAGTTCAGTTTGTGAACCAATTTAGTCTTAGCTCCAGTTCAGAGCAATGGAATTGGACAATAATGTAAGAATTCTTTGAAAGATTTCTGAGAAGAGATACAAATATTATGAAAGGTTTAGAGAACAAGACTTATGAAGAAGAGAAAATGATGTTACAAACTGGACTATTACACTCCAGAGTAAGACTCCATTGCAGTTGCTTGCTTTTTACAGTTTATAGAGCATTTTTGCAGTATAAACTCCTTTAGTCTTTTACATAATGAATATCTAAATATGTTATTAGTATCTCTACAGGTATAGAAACAGTGGTACAAAGAATTTAACTGATTTGTCTAAAGTGATATAGTTATATGTCAATAAAATAACAGAGGTATTTTTTTGGTATAAAATATAAGCTTTCAAATCTCATATCTTTCATAGACTAATGTCCAATTTTTTTCCTCTGCAATCCACCTATTATTTAGTCTGCAGAGCAAGAAATTTAATTTGGATGTAATAAAGTTGTTTCTTATTAGAGTTTGTAAATACTTATGAGTTATCTCAGATTGTTCCTAGGTATTTTTGGAATTCAGTTGGAAGAGATATTTATCTGGTATGACTTGAAAGAGGGCACAGGGTTATGGCTAAAGGGTAAGAGAATACTTAGAAATGGTCTCTTCAAGCTCTAGGAATCTATACCTTTATCCAAGCTTTGGGCTTTTAAAATGAATCATTTCAAATTTATTTAATATTTAAAATTTGACCAAATATTACTATATCTTGAGCTTTACATCACAACTGGACGTGGCTCTAGGATGTGCTCATTGCATGGGCTGTGTATATTCTTATTCAATACCCAGAGCGTGCAGTGTGAACATAATAGAGATTGAAAGACAGCCAGAAGGGTAAAATACAAAATCTTAAAGAGTAACTTTGTGCCCTATGAAAATATTTTAACTCTCATTTTAAACATTTTTATAAGCTTGCTTCTAAACTTTCGATCCCAAATTGTAGATTCCAAACTCAACTAGAACTTGCACATTGCTTCTATTTTTATAATAGATTTTTAAATCCCTCTTTTATGTACATTAAAAGTTTTAAATTTTTTATAGAGACTCAAAGTTGACTTTTAGTAACAAAAGTATTCTTCAAATAGAACTATAGAAAAAACATTTGGAAAAACATAATTACTGTAACTTTTTGTTACTTTATTGAAATCTCCTTTGCTGACACATGAGATGCTATCTATTTACAGTTGATAACTGAAAACTTCACAGTATTAATTTACCCTATGATGATACCAGTGAATATTTCATCTTTTGATCAGCTAATTGAATGTTTCCTTAACATACTTATACACTCCCATAATTTCCCATATTTTTTAAAATGAGAATCTGTTGTTTCAAAAATTACAGATTGATCATATGTTCTTCAGTTCAAATAGGAAAAAAAATTCCCAACATATTATAGTGAATTTGTTTCATTTCAAAGCTGTGTGACCCTTGCATAAAATTCCAATTATAAAATATAGTTGCCCATTCTGACTATATTCCTTGTAATTAGAAACTATTTCATTATTATATTTTGGGCATCTCCTTGCTTATATTATGAAACAAGCACTGAACTTAAACATCTAATAGTGATATAAATATTTAGAATTATTTGCTAAGATAACTAATTCCCAACAGGAATTAAAAATGTTATAGGCCAAAGAAAAATAACAAAAGTATACTTCAGCAAATCTATAAATAGAATAGAGATGAAAATGGGAATATAAAAAATAAATTTCAATAAATGCTGATTAGAAATATTGAGGCATTTTCTATAATATCAAAACTGAAAAATTTGGCATATAGTTTAAAAGAAAATGTCAGAATATTCTGCACATTGTGTTTCTTCATGCCTGGCATATAGCAGGTCCTCAATAAGTATTTGTTGAAAGAATAAAAGAACCAACAAGTCTTATTTGAGCACCTGTTATGTGGAGGATAAAAAACTACGACCCAGAGAGAGCTATGGTCTAATATGGGAGAGAAGAAATATAAGGTATATAAGGTGGATGCAAAAGTGACAACCACATAAGAGAGTATGTGATAAGAAACAAATGTATCCTAAAAGGTCAGAGGAAGGCCAGATCATTTCCCATCTGGGAAGGTTGTAGGAAGTAAAAGGGCCTTGAGTCCCAGAATGTGTACAAATTAAGTGAGCAAAATTATTTGTTGTAGAAGGATGACTTGATCCATATCGTATAAAGATTAGCTAGTCAATATTACTAGAAGATGTTCACTAAATTAAAAGTAGCAAATATTGGACCACTAAGAATTCTTTTTATGATCATCCATTCTTAAAAAATCCATTTGTCTTTTATATTAATACAATATGAAATAGTCTAAGTTCCTGAAAACCTCTTTGTCTCTTGGATTTTGTTCCCCTTTTTATGTGTTATATACATCAACTCTATTGTAGTGTATTCAAAATCTTTCAGTAATTACTGACAGTTATTTTGTTCTTTAGGTTAAACTTGCAACATAAGTTATTAGAAGTTAATATAAATTAGGAAAATAGGGCTAGTTGTTTCTTGTATGAAAACTTAAAACCATTTTTCTTCCAGAGAAGATTAAAGACTTTCATATTTTTCTTCTTATTTCTTCTTGGGTCATCTTTGTGAGTAGTAGCTGGTACTGGGAAATGTTGATTCCATCAGAGTAGCAAGAGAGGTGATTGACCCACATAGGATATTTATGCCTTTCATGTGAATGATATGCTTGGATTCTAAGCTAGTTTTCTCACCCCTTTCATGCAACTTGTTCCTAAAATGCTTTCCCATTTATCAAATAGCATCGAGCTCTACCCATTCTTCTCACCTTTTCTTCTTCTGTTTCTTCTTCTTTATTAAGTGTAAGGGACTATGCAACCATGCAGGTTTTGTTCAACATTCTCCATGCACTTGTTAACACAGTCCATGGGGTTAAATGGGTTTTCATGTATATGTTTATTTAATACATTAATAACCACTTGCTCTGGAATAGGAAACCATTGAAATATACCAAACTTAGAAACACAAGGAATGTCAAACTGAATCCTTGCTATGTGCATTGTATACTGAAATAAAATACAAATGACTTATTTTGTTCAAGGTTTTAGAATATTTCCTCCACTAATCTACCCAACTGTGCTAAAAAGACAGAAAAACTGAAGGCCTACCTGTCCCACATACCTTCAGTCCTTGTTAGCTGCATAACCTTGAACTTGTGAATTAACATTCCTAAACTTCAGGTTTTCACAACATAAAACATGATTAGTATTATCTTTTGTAACTGAAGGTAGTGGATTAAATGAGAAATTCTATTGATCCAGTTTATGCTGGATAAAATTGTGAATATAATTTTTAAAAATGTATGTGTAAAAATACATGTGTGGGTTTTGCTCTTCCCTTTTTAATTCCACAAAAAATTCCAGAATCCTCCACTTAAAAATAACACATATGTATTATTTTATTGTGTATTATTTTATTATTAATAGTATTAATCAACATTCCTAGGGAGGTGTTATGAGTTCTGTTACTAAAATATATATTTTACATATGTAAAATTCACATTTACATAATTTTGAATAATAAAATATATTTGTGTGCATTGTAAACTTATATAAGCATTTTGTATACATATTAGGCTGAAATGCAAATTACTTAAACATTTAATGTCTAAGTGAAAGAAATAGTAAGAATTATTGTTTGATTACTTTGTGTTTTATACATTGTGGACTTACAACACACATGGGACTAGAGGTGAAGATGAAGAGGGAAAATAAAAACTCAAGTGACAAAGAGGCAGTTTTCATGAACCTGGCAAGTAAAGAATTAGGTATTATTAAGAATCAAATATTCACAAGTAGAAATCTTGGATACTAAGAATTAGGAGGTTGGATGCAACCTGATAGGTAACAATATTAAGAATTTTTCTTAAAGGGTGATGTACTTAGATTTTCAAAGGTACAAACAAGACACACAGTTTGAGTTGTGTGCATTAGTTAGTTCATAGAATTACACATTGCTATGGGGGCAAGTTGCCATTGTGCTACTTCTTTAGATGTGTTAAATGGTCTGGCAAACCAACTGTCCAGTTTTGTTAGCCAAAATATATTGATATCTTTAATGGTTACTTTAATATCTTAATTACACTCCTTCAATGTGATTTCAACCCATATGAGAAGTACTGTTAATGACGTAAGCTAATATTCTTTTGCTATGTGTGTTGATTTCATAGTTAGCAGTTAACTTTTTTCATTGTTCCTCAAATTATTATGTGTTTGCCACTTTAGGGGACTGATGAGGCTACATGTGGTAAAATGTTCTTCTATTTCTTAAATTCTCTTCACTCCTTTGAAGGGATTTTTGGGGAAGAGCTGTACTTTCTCAAGTTTTAATTGTGTAAAACTCTGCTCATTTAAATTGACCTGTTAATTGAGGTTGCAAAAATTACTTGCTGAATCACAGCACATTTATTTTGATTATCCCCATCCTGGCTTTCTTCATATTTTCATTATCATTTCAAATATGCATTTAATTTTTGTTTGCATGGTAATTTCAGCCAACTTATCTTCATCTAGGTCACTTTGTACAAGAAAATGAATTATCTCATTGTTTCATCTATTTGAGTCCTTTCTGATATCCTATATACTTTTAAGTTGTCCCAGATCATTTATTAGCTTCTCCATTATATTTTTTGATCTTCTATTGTCTTTTTATATTCTCATTCTGTTGCTCTTAAGAGATTTATTGTCTCAGTGCTTATTATTTAACTAGGGAAATTAAAAATGGAAAAAGAATTAAATAGATTAGTTTACTTTCATTTCCCAACTTCTTTCTGTCCCTTTTGCCTTTGCACAGTAATTTTCCTAGAGTCCTGCTTCAACATGAAAAAAAAAGAGAATGCTTACTTAACCATTTAGTTATCATTTATTCATTTATTTTTTACTTATCAGTAGCACAATTTTTAGAACACAGTTGGTTACAAATGAATGGTTATTATATCCATTAGTTTAATGCAATAAAAATTCTGTACTCCACCAAGTGAAGTTTTCTTCTTGTCTTACCTTTAACTCCCTGTATTGCTTTGAAAGGATTTCCTGGGGTAGACTGAAACCATCAAGTAATTTTCTTTTTGGAATAGATTTTATATTAAGAAAATTATCTAATGAATAACTATAAGAAAGTGAAAATCAAAATCAACAAAAATCTATGAACCAGAGACACTTTGGGGGGTGGGTGGAGGGAGGGGAGGGATTGGGGTCAAAATGGGGGGGTTGAAATTGTATGGGGAATATAAAAATAAAATTTATTATAAAAAATGCCATATTGAACTTTAAAAAAAAAAGAAAATTATCTAATATGAATATATTCTAGTTTTGAAAACATCATCTGTATTCATAGACCTTACACATCATCCTTATCATGGATGGTGAATACATTTTTCTGAAGACATTTTTAAATACATCCAATTTACATGAAGACATATAGCATGAATGTTAACATACTAGTAATTTAATTTCATTGCAATTTTTATAAAAGGAATCTTGATCTAGAAAAGGGAATCCAGTAGAAATAAAAAATATGCTTGCTCATATCCTTATCTCAGTAGGAAAAAGTTCTAATTTATCTTAATAATGCATATTGTATAATAATAAAGTAGTATCAGATTCTTTGGGGTAACTATCTTAGTTCATTTCTATATTTTTAAAGTTCATAATTTCCATGACAAAACAGCTTATTAGTAGCTATAGCTTAGAACTCCTGAAGAATAAACCAATAGCTTATACTTTTCTTTTGGTGTCTTCTGTAAAACTTTTTTGAACCCTGCCAAATAATTGATTGTTTGGGAGGCAATCATGCTGTGAAGATAATCCACCTAAAATAAAAACCAACATGTCTTGGCTTAAAATCTCTTGGTTAATTACATGACCCTTGATTCCTTCATTTTTGATTTCCTAGTATGTAGATCAGCAATAGTAATTTCCCACTAAATATCTACTGAATGCACTTCTTGTTTGTATTATTTGATTGTTATTTTAATATATACCTTGCTGTCTTCAATAAATAGTTTAGCACTTTTTTTATTCATATATAACTTATTAATAGAATTAAATTTTGTGTTCCTTGTAGGTGGGAGTCTGGTCATTGATTTTATTTGTAGTTTTCATAAAGCCAGTACATAAACTCACAATAAATATTTTGCTGGTTAATTTGAATAGTATGAGTGAACATAAAAAAATGCAACCATATTGCCTAATAACAATCAATAAACAATTTCCAAAAGGAACACAGGCTTTCAGGGATGATAATATATATGTTATAAGTTAAACTTATTTTAATCCAGAATGTCAGTTGATAATTCTGAAAACAAAACTTATATAAAATAATTTACTTAAAAAAAATCAATGTTGGGGGAACTTTTTCATTCTTTACTTTATAGAATCTATTTGTTTCTTAAATCTTGTGTTACATTTTCACTTAAAATTGAGTTTTGAATAATATTTGTTACCTCATTTCTTAATTTGTGCATATCTTGCTCTTTTGTGCTTATTTATTTTCCAGTTGATATTAAGACTACAAGGCAATACGTGTGCATTTCATTGCTTTATTTTTATGGTCTAATGTTTCCTTTATTTGATTATCAAAGAAGCTTCAATAATGTAAAAATAATGTATTTGGCATACAGAGCTTTTTCTGTGCATATTTCAATTACCCAATTCCAAGATTAGAGATTCAAAGAATAGGTTTTATATACTTAAACCTGGCAGATTTATGAGAATATGACTTTATGGCACTTATAATCTCCTAGGATACACAGCATGAGACTCAGCAAGAACAGAAAAATTTACTTCTTTTCATTCTTCTTAAATCAATCAGTATATGACACTTTTCAGGAAATTTAATTGTAAATGACTATTATGTCACATCTAGCCACATTGTATCCCCCTTTGACACTGAGCATTCTCAAGTTCCTCAGCTATTCAGAGACCACAACTATAGTATCCAACTGTGGTTTTGTTCTTGACTTTTACTAAAATCTCCCATGTAAATACACACAGCAATCAAGTCTTACATTTCCTTGGTCATACTCTTCTAAGGTTTAATTTGCAACTTAATCTATAATGCTATAGTGGCTTATTAGTCCTTTAGATAGAATCTTGCTACAAAGTGTTTAAACTATTTCAAAGTGTTTAAACATATGAAAACCATTTATACATTGCATGTCAGTATGTCCTGTAGTAACTAAATTATATCCCCATGCTTTCCCTAAATAAATTTTTACTTTCTTTTCTTTTTACTTAAAATGTTACTTGGTAACTGAAGCAGTGATATAGATGATAGAGCTGGCTTACAATAACATTGTATTATATTCATCTTCTGCTAGTCTGTATAACATTTTACAGTTTATGGATTATTGGAGTCATTGGTCTTTTATTTTAAAGTAAAATTTTATTAATTAAAAGTGGAGATATGTTGGGAATGATTAAATAAAAGGCAAAAGAAAGGTATGGGCTTTGGGAAATACCCTAAATTCCTTCAGAAACAATAATGCAAATCACAAACTTTAGTGGTTTTTCTCCTCTTAAATTTTTTTCTTTGCATTTTAAAAGATTTCTTAAGAATGCAACTGTCACTTTATAGCAGAACAGACAAGTGGGAGGATGGGGGTTATTAATTTGATCTTCAACAATGATTTCAAGCATTCAAAAACATGTAATGAGCTCTATTATGAAAATGGTTTATAGCAAACTCTTTGTGCTTTACTTCAGTCATTACTTGCTATCACTATATTGTTATGAAAATAACTTACTAGTTTTTAAATTGTATAATTCATGCTATCATTGAATTGAATGATTTGTTTCTTGAGTTTTGACTGAATTCTGGATTATACTAAATAAAGGAAAACATAATATCACTTTCTAGGGAGCTTAATATTTTCAAAGCTGTAAGCAATAAACCTAAATATTCATTTCAATCAGTTCCTTATTAACAAAAACTCAAGAATAGCATAAATTATTAATTATTTACACATGACTTCAATTCTTTTTGTGAACGTATACTTGATTTCTTCATTTTTCTAAGACTCTGGGAATAAGGTTTAAGTAAATTTCGGAGAAGGAGATTTCTTTAGCTGTATCTTACAATTTTTAGTGTGCATTACTGAAAATACTTGTAATCTGTCATAAACATTTTATTTTTAGGATTCTGAATGTAGAAAGGACTAATTCACTGAGTGTTCAAAAGGTTATGAGAATGTCTGCTATTTATTGTTCCATGTTAAATTTTCAAAGGTAGACTCCGAGCTGTGGAAACATGGCATTGAAGTCACAATGTAGCATTAATTTCTAGAAGCCAAGAAACTATATTGAACCCAATTAGTTTTCCTTAGTGTTATGACCACAGATTGCAACAGACACTCTTTCAAATGTGTGTTGCGCCCCAAGGCAACTACAGCAGTCAGAGTGTGTGTCCTGATTACAAATCAGACACATGACCTTTACTGATAGGCAGTGGCATAGTTACTGGTTGTAGAAAAGTTCTAGAAATCTATAGACTTTTGAAATACTCTCATTATAATTATTTTGGCCATGTTTACTTGTATTCTTTCTTCTTATGTATGGCCAAAATTACTTTCCTGTAAGCATGGCAAAGATTATCATGTCAAACCTTCTGTTCCATTGTTATTGTAGAGCAAGGTACAGATATACCCAAAATATAAGCATGCCTTAGATTTATTAAGATAGAAAATAATGGAAGGATTTTGATATAATATACTCTCAATGACACGACATATGAATTTTTCTTTCTCAGAACTTCTACATTTATAGAAGATATTGCCTTACATTTATAAAATGAGACTTTTAATAGGTTCATCCTCCTAGTACAGAAGCTTGATCTAAGCTGCTTTTAGATTAAAATAAATTATTTCAGCATGAGCCTCACACAATAGGTTTGAAGTTACTTTGAGAACATGTCTTAAGGATACCTGAAATTAGTGACTAATCATCTTAATTTAAAAAGGCTTGCAAATCCAATCTACTTTTACACTTCACCCACACATTTTTGCTTTAACGTTTTTATTTAGCTCTTAGAGATGCTGAGGGAAGCCATCCTCTGAAGGACCAAAGTTCTATAATTATTCGAAAGATGTGTATTTATGGATAGATTTGAATTTAAGATAGGTGGGTAAAGAACCTGAAAAGGCATAGCTAGAAGAAATAAAAATAGAATTTTATAACATGTTTCCCAATAAGTAAATTCTACTCCATATATTTCTTTCTTGCTAATATTCTAAATCCAGTGTCATTCTACTGTGCAGTTGCATTTTACATGAGCCATAACCATCTAAATAGTAATATGATCACAAGATGTGTACCAAGAATGATTTTCTTTGCATATAATATTTCATAAAGATACTCTGATAGAACCCTTCTCTGGGGAGGATGTAATACATAAATGGAAGGGAGATTATAAAGTCAAAATATCTCCTGGGAATCATTTAGTTATTTCAAGTAACATTACACATTTTGGACCAAAATAACATCTACTTCAATTAAAACATATAATTCAGATATATATATATATATATATATATATATATATGCATGCTAGAATTCAGTCTATTTTTAAAACAAGTAGATTTTGAAGAGCAATGGTGCTGCTAACATATCAGGGTATGAGCATAACTTTTCTTTCCAAATGCTCACAGAAGTAAAAAGTAAAAGTACTTAAGTTATACAATACTATTTATATTATCTACATTTGTCTTAATTTTTGATATGTAAAGGAGAGTAAGACTAATTTACCTTTCTCACTTCAATTCTTTTCAACAGGTTCTTTTATAAAGTACATTTTTTGTTTATTTTAATTTTTATTTTTTGAGCATTTTTTATTTTATATATTTTTTACATCATTTTTCATTTTTGCACAATGTATGCATTTTCATCTTGGTTGTAGTCCCATACAATTCCAACCCCCCTTGTTTTGATCCTACTCCCTCCTACCCTCCACCCCATAGTGTGTCTGTGTTGATTTTGATTTTTACTTTTCATTTTAATAGGTAAGATGACATTACCAAAAATGAACATATGATAGCAATAATAAAGTGGATCTTAATCTTATAAATTAAGCTAACAACTATAGTTACACATAAATAATTTTCCAAAACAAGTTCTCTCAACATGTAAAATATTACCTTAGATTGATGAGCAGGTTGGTACATTAGGGTTCTTCTATTGGAGTAGAAAAAGTTTATAAAGACTAGTTCCTAGTTCATTTATATAATAGTGCCTACATCATTACTAAACCCCATTGGTCTCCTAATTAGAATTGTGAATCATTTAATTGAACATAATAATCATCAGGAAAACCAGTATGAACCAGTGAAATGAATTAAGTTTATTGGCATTAAGAACACTGATTTCAACTCTTTCCATTCAGTATTTGTCAAAGAAAATGAGACTTTTTTCTCTTTAAACTTTTCTTTGAAGACAACAATATAAAAGACGACTTTTGGCATAACAATAATTGGTTATTTCAAGACCCTCCTAACATAAAGACCTTGAATCTGTTCCACCTATGAACTCAAAAGTTTCCATAGAGCTTTCATTTCTTCCCCATGTACTGGGAACTGTGTCAAATAGTTCTTTAGAGATACTTTTATTAGAATTTACTTTAAAAAAAAAAAGATTTATTTATTTATTTATACAAGCACTGGGTACAGTCAGAAGCATGGGAGGGTGAGAGAATTCACCAGAGTCAGAGTGGGGAGCAGAACAGGCAAACTGACAAAATACACTGCTGAGGAGAGCAGCAGGCAGCAGGAGAGGTCTGCGCTCCATGTGGGACCCTTGCCTGGCAGCTGGGGATCGAACCGGTGCTGCAGAGGCTACAGGCAGCCTTGCAACCCAGCGCTCAACCGCTGCACCACTGGGGAGGCCCTATTAGAATTTACTTTTGAGCAGTACCAGAATAATATATTAACTATTTTATTGATTAATACATACATTTCTATCTTTTAAGCTCTAAGCTAAAAAAATTACTTTTGTGCAATAAACTAGGAGTGTGTTTTCCTGATAATAGCTCATATTCATTGGACATTTAGTATGCTCAGCATTATTCTGAGTGCATCACATGCATTTTCACTATTTCCTAAATAGCCTTTTATAATAAGTTTTTTTTTTAAATGAGGAAACAATTGCAGAGGTTAAATACTGGTCTATAATCACAGATTGCACATGGCAGTGCCAAGACAACTCTAACATTTTATTCCATGAAGCTTTTCATTTTTATGCTCAGAAAATCATTCATTTTGTGTTTGGTCTTTATTAACTATGCAATTATCTTCCCGAACTTTGCTCAAAAGCAATGCATACCCTGAAATAAGTAGGTAAGCATTTTTATAGTGAAAGGGATTGATTTATTTCCTTATGAGTTTAGCACACAATAACACATCTACTAATCTAATAGTGTGGATTCATTGTATACAATAATTATGTATCAACCAAAACTGAGATTTATTTCAATATATTAAATATATAAATTTATGCAGATAGATCATTAATCCCTCCTGCAAGCAAACTCACAGCCTGTTATTATGAGTTGACCATGTGTCTACTTTTAGGCAGTTGCCTGAATAAAATGTATTCAGGAGAAAAATATTCCTCTCTTTCATAAAACTAGTTTTTATAATTAATATGTAAGTATAACTGGAAAAAAACAGGCTTGAATTAAGAAATGAGCTTAAAAGTCATTCTTATTTAAATAAACACATTCAGTGAATCATCAATTCTTGGATTTATAAATATACATTGTGGCATGCTATATGATGACATAGATCATCAGACTTATGTCATTTATTTTATCTTATAAAATATTTTTGCTCAATATTTTTAATTACTCATCTTTCCATTTGCAAAACTGTTTTTGTACAGTTTTCTTAACACACCATGGGGGAAATCAAACTGAGATTAGCATTTGAATTTTCATATGTGCCAATTGGAATACACAGAAAGAAAATATTCTAAAATGTTTTCTCTACCAAGACTTATGGATGTTTGTTCAGCAATTTCCAATACATTTAAATGAGAATCTAGTTAAGATAATAAAGACAATTACATGTAAATATAGTTATATGCCTTGTTTTCAGATCTCAGATCTCTGATATACAATTGCATAAAAATTCTAATTGACTTCAATAAAAAGTATTAAAATGAGCATTTTGCTACATTACTGGTAGCTTACACTTTTTCACTAGTAGACCCAAACCTTGGAAGATTTTTTTTGTGGCATTTAGGCTTTTCCATTTGACAGTCATTATGTCTTTTAACTCAGTTACTTTTACATCCCCATCATGACTGACATTGCACAATACAGTATTTATTTCTTCAATTGTTAAGTTGTTCTACAATGACTTAGAACATATACAATACTCCTTAATGTGCATTTTTTTAACTGCCATGAAACTTTCAGTATAGTTCTTTGATTATTAGAATTATTACACTGTAAGAATTGACATTATTGATGAGGATCACACTTTTAAGAAGTTGACGTTCACATTAGTGGGGTCAAGCATTACCATTATTCACAGCTGGCAGTTTATTGGAAAGCTAAAATTGAAATTCCAGATACTAGTTTGACCTCTTCTTTAAAAACTTATATATAGATATTCTCTTGAACATACTTGAGAATAAGTCTAATATGAACTTATAGAACCTGTTCATAGAAAATGAACAATGATAATATCCAAACATTGACCTTCTTTCTGAATTATATAAATAAAAGTCACTACTAATTTATATATGTGTACCCAAGTATCAAGATTTTATTAGATATAAGCAAATAAGAAACAAATAAGGAAAAAATTTTAAGAATATTTATCTTTGTATGAGAAGTGTTAAATATGAAAAATAGAGTAACTTGGACCACAAAATTAGTTTTTTTTTTCTGTGAGATGTTGTAAAATAATATTTCACACAATTTGGATATGAGTTTTTATGTCAAATCTATTTCAATTCCATTTCATATCTTGGATTAAATAAAATTCATATGGAAGTATTTAATTACGAAACATGTGACTTTGGGTATCTTATTTAGCTTTCCTGTAAAATTAATATTTTTCACCTATAAATAGGTATAACAGCATTGATATGAAGAGTAAATGAAATAATGAAATTATTATGTAGTTTAATATTACCATACCTATCATCTGCATTCACAACGTGTACAAATGTATACAGACAACCAAGATTTCAAGTTAAGGCAGGTACATGTATTCTGTGGAATTTCAGCTATGACTTTGGAAAATATAGTAGATGTATATAAACATAAATATGGAAGTTAACATACAGAAATTGAGATTATTAGGCCATGTTACAATTCTCTCTTCTTAACAAGATTGTTTCGTCAGACTTTCCTGCTTTGAATTTTCATTATTAAATAAAATATGGATAACATAGCTATAAAGGAATGTTATCGTAGTTTAACTATGACAAAAGTAATATGGTCAGTAAGCTTGTCTGATTGTATCCCTAAGATCTAAAGGATCTAGTTAAAATGCTGCTTCACCATGTATAACTGCACTTAAAAATTCCATGATTCTCCATTAGTGAGCCATATTTTCTCAGGGCAAAATCTGCTCTTAGGTATTAAAATAGACACAAATTCAAAGCTATATTAACTCTTAAGGTTGCCAAAGAACTGTAATTGGCATAAAGTAATAAGTTATTGAATGTCACATTAGTAAACTGAATTAGTTAGAAGTTAGCTTCAGTTGGGGAACCATATATTGAATATTAAATTCCAAGAAAACAAAAACACTAGGAAGCAAATTATTTCACCACATTATCAAAATTTTCTTTTTAAACTTTACTTGTATCTTATTTTTTATATTCTTGTGACTTTTTCAATGGATTTGATGGAAAATATGTGGATTGGTAAATTTAACTTATATGATATTAAGCTAAACAAATCAAGACTTTGAAAATAAAGTTAAGAAATCTAAGTTTGCCACAATTCAACTTTTCCTTCAGGTAAACTTAACAAAGACTCTGGGTGGGTCACTACCTGTTATCAATATCTCCATTCTCAATGGAAGGCTTAGAAATAAATTCAGAAAGGAAGAGAGATCTTTTATCATTTGGCATATGATATTCTTGAATCCTACTATTCTTATTCATAGACTATCTGGAATAGTGTGGCAACGTGAGGGTTTATTTATTTATTTATTTATTTATTTATTTATAAAAGCACTGCGTACAGTCAGAAGCACGGAAGGGTGAGAGAATTCACCAGGGCCAGAGCGGGGCGCAGAACAGTCAGACTGACGAAGTACATTGCTGAGGGGAGAAGAGGGCATGGCAGGAGAGGTCTGCGTGCCAAGTGGGACCCTCTCCAGTGGTTGGGGATCGAACCCACGCTGCAGAGGCTGCTGGCAGCTTCGCAGCCCAGCGCTCAACCGCTGCACCACCAGGGAGGCCTGTGAGGGTTTATTTAAATGAAAAATCTTGATATTCAATAGGAAAGTATGGTTATAAATTTTTACATTAGAGCTTACATGAAAATATACATAAGCTAAAAGTTTTATATGGATGGTAAACCTGGGATTCTTACTTTTTGTTTGCTTTTCAAATTTTATACAATGGACATGTATATTATTTATAGCAATGGAAATAATTGATATTTTAAAATGGTAATTTCTTAGCCATAAAGATTGAAGGCGCCTAAAAAATACTTTTTCTATAACTAAAATTTTGTCTCAAATGCTCTTAAAATACTTATACTAATAATATATTATAATAAAGCACACATTAGACCCTGACTGCTTCAAGGCTATGTTTGTTATGTATAGTAGAAAGAACAGGTCTATTCTCAGCAATTGTGTTTTTCCAAAGTCAATTCCTCATGTTTATTTAGTACATGAATAATTGTGGGTTTTGGTTAAACAAGATCTAGGATCTGTATTCACAGCTCAGAAAAGAGTTTCATAACATATCTTTCCACCTATTTCTTGGTCTAGTTTTCTAGGATATTTCTACTAAAAAAAAATCTTTATCTGAAAAAAAAAAAAAAAAACGAGTGGCATATGGTTCACTCTATCCAGTGTCTGAAGCTGTGTTTCTATGGCAATGTTTAGAACTTGAAGCACTTTAGGGCTACCATTTCTCATATTAATAATAAACTTTTTCAGAGAAACTGCTGAATTCATGGCAATATCTTTAAAAGTGTGAGATGTTTTCAATAATTTGTTTTTTTTCCCCAATCTGCATTAGACAGGAAAAAAGGAGAAATGTGTCTTCTGGCAGTACTTTTCCATATCTACTTTTCACTCCAAACATATTTCTTATTTTGTTTCTGCTGGAGGAACAGAAAACTTTTCCCTCTTTCCCTCTAGCTCTTTTTTTTTAAAGATTTATTTATTTATGCATACAAGATCTGGGGTGTAGGCCAGAGGTGTGGCGGGGAGGGGGGGAGAGGATTCACCAGAGACAGAGTGGGGAGCAGAACAGGCAGACTGACAGAAGTACACGCTGAGGGGAGCAGTGGGAGAGACAGGAGAGGTCAGCTGAGCCATGTGAGTCAGCTCCCTGACCAGGGATTGAACTTGTGCTGCAGTAGCTGTAGATTGCTTCATAGTGCTGATGCTTAACCTCTTGTGACACCAGGGAGGCACCACTGATTCTAGTTCTTTAACTGGTCTGATAATCAAATGACATAAGAAATATCAAAAGCAGAAAAACAAATTCAATTGTATACATACAGGGGCCCCATCAAAATATGAAATTCAAATAAATGATCAAATGCAGGAAATTTTTATGCCGTTTAGGCCAAAAGCAATAAATTTATGAAGAACTGACAAGGGTTTGGTCTTGCATTAGTAAATTAGTGAAGAGGTAACAAGGTTTGCCTATATAGTCTTCCTAGCCCTAAATTCTCTGCTTCTGGTAATAAGGATGCTTTCTGCCCCCCTTGTACAGGGAGGGTACCCTTTACATGGGAGATTTATTTCCTGCTTTCAGGGGGACAAAGGATGTTCTGAATGCCCTTCCTGCACCAGCTGCTTCTAAGTAACTTTAGGTCAAAATAATCAGTATACCGAAACAGCATTTTTGGGGATGGCATATTCTTCTCCCCTTCATTGCCCATAATTTCCCAAACTATAAATCTAAAAATTTTAAACAAAATGTTTGTAATGTGTAATAAAGTCTGACTGATGCCCTCATGCAAACTGTATAACACAATAAAAGACACTTTTATTACATAGTGTATTAACCTTAAAAAATATAACATGTATTATTTCACTTAAGCTTCCCAATAATCCTTTCAAATGTGTAGGACAGTAATATTACCCACCCAATAGATAGTTATGAGGGAGCATGTTGCCTACCATCAAATGTGTATTCAAAGCAATAGTGGTTCTAGAACCCATGTTTTCTGACTTTAAGTTCTGTGTTACCTACCAGGCAGTATTCTTGATACTGTATTCATAACTATTATCTAAAATAGTGATGCTTATTAGATCATATTTCACAATTTTATACTCTGTTCATATTTGACCCTAAATGTAAAATCATGTTTAACTAAACTTTGAAGATACGTGGCACTATAGTTAGTTTCATTAGAGCTAAATATAAGGAGCACAAAAGGCCAGTTGCTTCTATAGCATTTGTAAAAACAAGTAAACTAGAGGCTTTGCAAATACAACATTAACATTTTCCTCAATGTAGATGTGTTATAAATAATCTACAGTAGTATGCTTATGAAAAAAGCTTGCATATTCAGCAACAAATGTCTTGCATTATTTAATACATCTGTGATAATGCAAGTTCAAAAATTATATATACACAATATAGGTACAAACATATTCTTTGTTATAAATATTATACAAAAAGCACCATCTGACTTTGATCCATTGGAATAGTCTGGCAATAGTAGTTCTGGTCAAATCCATTTTTTACTTAACTTCATCAGATATAACTGTACCTTAATGCATAAATCTGGGTTTTATCCAAAGATATGTTATTACATAAATGAAAGAACTCTGCATGGTACCAAAGAAGTAACCAATATATGGATAGAGAGCAGAAAGGCTTGAGAGTGGAAAGGAACCTGTCAGATGGCCCAGTTTAATTTTTTTCTTAATTTTTTGTACTTAATCTAACATTTTCTTGTTGAAAGGTTATTTTAGGTTCTCTTCCTTATAGTCCCAAATCAATCACCTTTGGCACCTTTTATTTCCTTGACTCCAAGGAAATAACTTGCAGTATAGTAAAATAATGACCCATCAAAAAATGTGACGACCTAAAATATATAGTTGCTATAAGTTTCCAAGGTTCCAAACATAGAAGTAGTTTAAGTCCTGACATCTTGATCATTTCATTGAGCAAAAGTCTAAAGTAATAGCAGGTGCCAAGAACATAAAGACTTAAAGACTTATTGTAATGTTGAGAGATCTTTAATGTTTTTAAAGAGGTATTTTGATAACCATTTCTAATATTGAGTAGGTAAATTATCAACCTTGAAAATAATTTGCCTGCAATCGCAAGAGTTGACTGTGGATGCCTACTACATTTAGGGGAAAAGAAAACACACATAAATAAAATTGACTAGCAAAATTACTAAGCAAACGACTACCTCTCCAACATTCAGATTTCTCTTTTATCTTGTGATATAACTGCCTTCGATTGTCCATAGCCATTATTCCACACTGAAAATAGAAATGTGTTCTGCTTCAGCTCTCTGAGGTAAGAAAAGGCCAACTTTTGAAAAATAAAATAAAAAGATCAGTTGGGCTGCAAAATGCTTCCATTTTTATGCATATTGAAAATTCTTTGGTAAGGACACCATTTGAAAAAGAAGAATTCATTATTTGCAGGAAAAGCAGTTTTTGAATTGAAATATAGATTTTCTTCTTTCATGAGGGTTTATCAATCACTGAAATAATTACTCATAAAAGCTTTAAAATAAGAATGTGTGAAATTGTCTCCAAATAAAAAAGGCTATGGCAATTTGCATTACTGCCTTGTGTTACTCTTTTGTTGGTTTGCTTGTTTTTTTTGTTTCTTTTTTTTTTTTTACTTTAAGATCAGAATGAATATGCTCTACATATTTTTTTTTATCCTTAGAAAACCATCTAAACACTGCTCTAGATTTATCCGTCTTTGAGCTAAAAAGCAGTCAGTAACAGGTGGTCTGAGTGGGTGAGTGTGAAAATCAAAGGATAGAAGAGGGAGATTTGCTTACTTAAAATCCTCCTCCAATTCAGTGTCTGAGTTTCTAATTTAATTCAAATTCTGAACAATTTTTTCTCTCTGTAAGAATAAAAGCACAGAGCCATAAAACTCCCTGATGAAATATACTATAATTTGTGTCAGATGTGTGTGCATATCCACATTTCTTGTAAGTTTACAGGACCAGTATTGAAGGGGGGAAATGAGAAGTAAGCTATGGGAATTTTGTGAAGGGCTAAAGAAGTTTGGACTTTATTCTTTTGTCAATAAAGATTTCTTGAGCAGATTGGGAACATGATTATATCTCCTATGGGAAGCAAGCTGTCATGGCAATACCGAGAAGATTTGGAATGAGTAAGAGTCTAGAAGCAAGAAAGTACTATGTGGAGACTGTTGAGATAGTGAGATGAAAGCTGATGAGGGCCTATGTGCAAAGGAGTGAAGCAGAGCAGAAAGAAAGGAACTCTCATATACTGTTGGTGGGACTATAGACTGGCCTAGCCCCTATGGAAACAATAGCAACACTTCTCAAAACATTAAAAATGGATGTACCATAAGATCCAGATTCAGAGAGATTTTGATGAGCTGATGCTTAACCTTAAATTAAGTGTGAAGGTTACCAGTATATAACATCTCAATGAAGTATTTGTTATTTTGGTCTTGTCCTTGAGGGCAAACCTCATTTAACTACAAAAAAAAGTTTAAGTTTTAGAGAACAATGATGTACTTGCTAGTATTTTAATGAGTGCAAAATGAACGGTATGTTAGACAGATAAAAATTGTATTTTTCCATCACCAGTTTCTTTTTTATTTAACTACATCTTTTTTTTTTTTTGGAGGTAGCATTGGTTAACAACACTTTATATGATTAAAGGTTATAGGTTCTCACCTTTTAAGATGTATGTTACCACATCACACCTACCACCCAAACATCCTTAAATTCTCCACCATACTACATTGTGCTCCTTCCCTCTGGGAGGGTCTCCTCCTTCCTAACCCTCCCTGTCAAGTAGCAAGGTCAGAACTTCCCAGTCAATTAGTTATAGGAGCCAAACCCTGCAAGATGCCTTTCAAATCAATCAAGAGCAGAAAGCTTAATCACTCTGGGAAGGCTATGCATCACAATGTATGACCAGGCACAACGGGGGCTGAGGACTGATGTATGACAGGGGACCCCAGAAGCTGATCAGTGGAATGCCTTGTTGGTAAGATTCAAACCTTGGCTGGGGATCTAGAGCTTGATCTCAATACAATACCCAGTCATCAATTATATGAGAAGTGCCTGGAGGGCAGACTCACAATCCCTGATACTGTAGATTACAGCACATTTTCTGTTTCACCTCTCCCTTTTCTCTTTGTCCTCTTTCCCTTATAACTGATGCTGTATGATTATTCTATCAGCAGCATCCTGCATTGTGTGGCCTGCTCCACGACTCCCATTTCTCTCAGTGTGGTGTTGTGCAACAATTTATAATGACTGATGCAAAATACACTTAATTAAAAAGATCAAACTATCCTACCTTGAATCCTGTTGATCTTCCTACCTATATTTATACTTTCATCTTGCTAACTCAAACTGGAAAGAAAAAATAGGTAAAGCCTTATTTCGCTGAGCCTGATCCCTTCCAGCTGCATCCATCATGCTTAGTGAAATAAGCCAGAAAGAAAAAGAAAAATACCGAATGGTCTCACTCATAGCAGGAATTTAGAAAACCTAAATAAGGGACAGGAAAAAACCTAATTCTAATGAAGTAAAAATCAAAATCAACAAGCAACTATAAACCAGAGACACACTACAGCAGGGAAAAGAAGGAGTAGGATCAAAACAAGGGGGGTGGGAATTGTATGGGGACTATAACCAAGATGAAAATGCATACACTGTGCAAAAATGAAAAATTATGTAAAAATGTATAAAATAAAAAATATATATTAAAAAATAGGTAAAGCCACAAAAAAGCAGGTGCTGATTGAGTCGTGAAGATGGGGACAGGAGAGAAAAAACAAAACTCTAGTGTTGCAGTGGTATTGAATATTAGGAGCCAGACCATTTTTAAAGATGCATATAACCTCACTAGCAATTACTGAATATGAAAGATGGCATTCACGTAGCTTTTTTCCTCCTGCTTCAAATTCTGGTGATCTTGATCTTGTGAAGTTAAAATAAGTTGATGAATGTGAAAATGCTTTGCAAACTGTAAAGTGCTATAGATTTTAGGAACATTATACATTTGTGTCTAGGTAACAACATTTCAAAAGATTTAGGAATTTTCGTCTCTCCCACCCAGATTTAGTTTCTCAGCTACCCACACATCACTTTGAAAATGTTAGCCTTAAGACAGTTCATTTTAATTATGTAACTACTAAGAAGAGCTGTGATATAGTTAATAGAATATTCTTGTTGACTAAGCAATCTGACAATTAGAAGGCCTTATTTTCACCCACCAAATGCTTAGATTTCCACATAATTTCTTAAAGGAAAAATATAGGCACAAAGATAAAATGTTGGAAAAAATATCTGCTGAACCACACATTGGAAACATATTGTTAAGACTCCTGTGGTCATGGGGTAGATTATATCCTTCTTTTTCTCATTCTGTACTTAATGTGTACTTCCCCTACCCCCCTACATATAATGCTGGCTTATCCCTGGCAATTTCAAAGAACATTAGCATTATAAAATTTTAAAAAATGGATGTGAAGTTAGACATTATCCAGTGAGAAAATCACTCCCATCTAGAATGTAAGCTCTGTGAAAGTAGAAGACTTTTCACACTTATAGCTGTGTTATTAAATGTAATGGCTTGTACATAAAGCATAATAGATGTTCATAGAAGAGGAAATTGAGCTTTCAAAAGACTGCTATTTTCCCGTGTCTGCAAAACTAAAAATCTAGATTTTTCTCTCTTACCTCAGAGCTTTGCCCACAATGCCACTTTGAACCTCTTTAGGAATCTGAAGACATCTCTACATCACTAAAATTTGGGTTCCAAAATAATAAATCTTAGTTATTAATGTATAACTCACATTAAGTTTATAACTCTTGAATCTGTTTATGTTAACATATACTTACTAATTAAAACTATTTACTTCAGCTGTTTTTACAAGTGGACAGTGTTTGATTATAATTTTTCTACTAAAATTTGAAACCCTGGGAAAGATAAATAGAAACAGGTGAGCAAAATTATAAAAAGGGTATTGTTGTTCTCATTAAGCAGGCAGTAATTATAATTTTAAAAACCCTTCTAATAGTCAACATATCTTGCCAGTAATGGAAGTTGAAGAAAAAATCCTCTAAAGAAAATTGCAAGATTATATCATGATAGCTGATAGCTTGTGATTAAAAGTATTCAGTTAAGGGCCTCCCTGGTGGCACAGGTGGTTGAGCACCGCACTATGAAGCTGTCCGCAGCCTCTGCAGCACGGGTTCAATCCCGGCCGGCCGGCGAGAATCCCACATGGTGAAGCAGACCTCTCCTGTCTCACCCGCTGCTCCCCTCAGCAGTGTATTTCATCAATCTGCCTGTTCTCTTCCCGTCTCTGTCTCTGGTGAATCCTCTCACCCTCCCGCGCATGTGGCCTATACCCCAGTTCTTGTATAAAAATAAATAAAATCTTAAAAAAAAAAGTATTCAGTTAAGTGGATAATGTGTATAAAAGACTTGTGTGGAGACTGCTTAAAGTAACCCTTGATGGCAATGAAAGAATTTTATCTTCCTGTAGCTTATTTGTCAGAAAATTTTACAATTTCAATCTCAACATTTTTTTTAATTTTTTAATTTATTTTTTATTTTTTTATTATTTTATTTTTTTTTATAGAGGCATGTTTTATTTATTTTTTTTATTTGTTTTGTTTTGTTTTTTGTTTATACATGCACTGGGTACAGTCAGAAGCGCGGGAGGGTGAGAGAATTCACCAGAGCCAGAGTGGGGAGCAGAGCAGGCAGAAGGACTGCGGTACACTGCTGAGGGGAGCAGCGGGCAGCAGGAGAGGTCTGCGCACCATGTGGGATCCTCCTCCGGTGGCCGGGGAGCAGCCGGGGATCGAACCGGCGGAGCAGAGGCCGCAGGCAGCTTCGCAACCCAGCGCTCAACCGCTGCGCCACCAGGGAGGCCCTATTTCTTTTTTTTTATAATAAATTTTATTTTTATATTCCCATAAAATTTCAACCCCCCCATTTTGACCCCAATCCCTCCCCTCCCTCCACCCACCCCCACAAAAGTGTCTCTGGTTCATAGATTTTTGTTGATTTTGATTTTCACTTTCTTATAGTTATTCATTTTCCTGGTCCCTTATTTAAGTTTTCTAGATTCCTGCTATGAGTGAGACCATCTGGTATTTTTCTTTTTCTTTCTGGCTTATTTCGCTGAGCATGATCCCTTCCAGCACCATCCATGTTGCTGCAAATTGCATGTGTTTATCTTTTTTGAATGCTGAGTAATATTCCATGGTATATATGTACCACATCTTCTTGATCCAGTCATCTATTTTTGGGCATTTGGGCTGTTTCCAAAGCTTAGCTATTGTAAATAGTGCTGCTATAAACATAGGGGTGCAGGTGTTCTTTGGAATTGATGTTTCTGTGTCCTTTGGGTAAATACCTAGGAGTGGAATTGCTGGATCATATGGAAGCTCTATGTTTAGTAGGTCCAGAAATCTCCACACAGCTCTCCATAGTGGTTGGACCAGTTTGCACTCCCACCAACAGTGCAGAAGAGTTCCTTTTTCTCCACACCCTCGCCAACATTTGTTGTTGCTATTTTTTTTAATATGTGCCATTCTCACTGGTGTGAGATGGTATCTCATGGTAGTTTTGATTTGCATTTCCCTGATTACAAGTGATGTTGAACATTTTTTCATATGCCTGTTGGCCATTTGCATTTCCTCTTCAGAGAAGTTTCTTTTTAGCTCTTCTGCCCATTTTTTGACTGGATTATTTTCTTTGTTGTTGCTGAGTCTCATCAGCTCTTTGTAGATTTTTGTGATCAGTCCTTTATCATTAGTGTTGGGTGCAACAATGTTCTCCCAGTTGGTGGGGTTTCTCTTTGTTTTTGTTATTGTCTCTTTTGCTGTGCAGAAGCTCTTTAATTTGATGTAGTCCCAGCTGTTTATCTTTGCCTTCACTGTCACTGCTTTGGGTGATGTGTCTGTAAAGATGTCTTTGATGTGCAAATCACGTAGTGTTTCGCCTATATTTCCTTCTATGTATTTTATGGTTTCAGGTTTTATGTCTAGTTCTTTAATCCATTTTGAGTTGGTTTTTGTATATGGTGTGAGGTTGTAGTCAAGCTTCATTCTTTTGCATGTAGCGGCCCAGTTTTCCCAGCACCATTTATTGAACAGACTTTCTTTGCTCCAATGCATATTCTTTGCTCCTTTGTCAAATATTAGTTAACCATAAATCTGTGGGTTTATTTCTAGATTTTCTATTCGATTCCATTGGTCTGTGTGTCTGTTCTTGTTCCAATACCATGCAGTTTTGATGATTATGGCTTTGTAGTATAGCCTGAAATCTGGGAGTGTGATGCCTCCATTCCCTTCTTTTTTTTTCAGGAGAGCTTTGGCTATTCGGGGTTTTTGGTGATTCCATATGAATTTCATCAATAATTGTTCTATTTCTTTGAAGAATAACATTGAAATTTTTATTGGAATAGCATTGAATCGGTATATTGCTTTTGGTAGCATGGCCATTTTAATAATGTTTATTCTTCTAATCCATGAGCAGGGGATGTCTTTCCATTTCTTTGTATCTTCTATTTCTTTTAACAGTGTTTTATAGTTTTCTTTGTAAAGGTCCTTTACCTCTTTTGTTAGATTTATTCCCAAGTATTTGATTTTTTTTGTTTCGATAATAAAGGGGATTTTTTTTTCATTTCTTCTTCTTCAGATTTATTGTTAGTGTATAGGAAGGCTTCTGACTTTTGCATGTTGATTTTGTATCCTGCCACTTTGCTGAACTGATTGATGAGTTCAATTAGTTTTTCTATGGATTTTTTGGGGTTCTCTATGTATATTATCATATCATCTGCAAATAGTGATAGTTTGACTTCTTCTTTTCCTATTTGGATTCCTTGGATGTCTTTCTCTTGTCTTATTGCTCTGGCTAGGACTTCCAGTATTATATTGAAAAGCAGTGGTGAGAGTGGACATCCTTGTCTTGTTCTAGATCTTAATGGAAATGCTTTCAGCTTTTCACCATTGACAATCTCAACATTTTTTTAAAAGATTTATTTATGCATACAAGAACTGGGGTACAGGCCAGAGGGGTGGAGGGTGAGAGGATTCACCAAAGACAGAGTGGGAAACAGAACAGGCGGATTGACTGAAGTACACTGCTGATGGGAGCAGCGGGGAGGCAGGAGAGGTCTGCGGCACCTTGTGGGTTAACTCCCTGCCCGGGGATCACACTAGTGCTGCAGAGGCTGCGGATAGCTTCATAGCTTACATCTCAACCCCTTGTGCCACCAGGGAGGCCCCCAACATTTTTTATAGAAAGAGCTTTCCATTGCTTTCTACTGATAAAACAACGCCCTACAACTCATAATTTGGGGAATGCAACTATACTCTTCCTTACTTCTTACTCTCCACCAAAGCTCCAGTGCCAATGCCCTGTCACCTTCCCTCCCCTGCTTTACTTATGTGTGCTCTTTGGTTATTTATATTCCACAAATAAGCAATAAGCATCTGGTAACTGCTTTTCACTTTCTGACTCGTTTACTTAGCCTGATCATCTCAAGATCCATCCATTACAGTTTCATCTTTTTAATAGCTGAATAGTATTCCATTGAGTATATATTTACAGTTTCTTTATTCAGTTACCTGATGATGGGCATTTGGGTTGGTTCTATGACTTGGTTTTTTGTGAATAATACTGCTGTGAACATAGCAGTGCATGACTATCAGCGCTTTCATATTCTTTCGGTAAATATCTAACAGTGATATTGCTGGATCATTTGGATTTTCCATTTTTTAAAAAGGAATTTCATACCATTTTCCAGAAAGTTAGCAAGGAAATAAGGACTTTAAATGCAGCACTGGGAATGTCGTCATGCATCTTCTGATTTCAGTAAGATAGGGAGCCAGCACTGCTCGCCTGGTGTCATCAGTGTGGGTACATATTTTCCAATTTGGCAGGAAGAGAAGTTTCTATTTACATTTAAGTAATGTTAAATTAATGGAATTTTTTGAATGAAGCGAATACAGGCATAATGTTTCTTTTCAAATAGTTGTATACATTAGACTAACCACTTCTTTAAAAACAAGAAGAATTTTAAGGATTTGGATAAAGCCTATTTATAGAGATATTTTTTATAATTTCAAGAAGCACAAGAAAATATATTGGGTTGGTATGAAGGAAGAGGAAAGAAGGGAAGGAGAGAGAGAAAGAAAAGTTTATATCAATGAAGAATGTTAGAATCTGTTACTATAATACATAATAAACAGCAGAAATTTAATGAGTCTTTTGAAAAAATGTAGAATAATTGTCATTTCTAAGGCAACTTCATTTGTTCACATTTTGAAATTCTAAAAGAGCATTATATTAGACAACATAAAAACACATTTACAAAGGAAATGTCATCTAGAAATTTCACTGTAAATGTGTAACCACCCAGTAATTATAAATACTAAGTAGTCCAGGTTTATAAAACATTGTTTCTACTTAAAATAGTACTATGCTCTTTGAAATATATCTAAAAGCTATTGTTGAGGGAAAAATGACAAATTTTATTTTCAATTAGATCTCAGTCACAGCATTTTAAAGATATTCATTTACCTTTCTTTTCATTAATGTTATATTAGAAGCATTGAACATATTCTTTTAATGGTTCTAGGTATTCATTTTTGTGATACTGAAAAAATGTTAGTCTGTAAAATGAATTTCATAATTATTAAATCATTTGTTGCAATACAATTATATACTAATAACATATATATGCTAAATAATTGACATTTTATAGATGGCAAAACTTGACTAAATCTAAGTCAATTTAAATTTAATTCAGATACTAAAAAAGGAAAAACTCTTAGAAATTAAAATAAGGAACCCATATGTCACAAATTTCATTTCAATTGAATTCATTTTCTTTATTTTCTCATTTGTGCTATGTTAGCTATATAAATGTGTATTTGAAGTATCATGTTTACGGAAAGAAGAACATGGTTAATAAAAGATAGGCAGATAAGAACATGTTTGGACAGCAGAAAACTCAAATATATTCTAATAAGTTACACAAACATTAGAGATTTTCTCTTTGACATAGATTTTAGAGAACAGACTATCAATTTTACCATTTGGGAATAGGATACTAAATACCCAAGACTCTGCAGAAGAGTGCTTTCATACTTGCATGAAAGAGGGAAAAGGCAAGCCAGGAAAAACACGATCAAAGGGGAATGACTACTCTTTTCCTCTGTAGAGCTTAGAAAAGCAAACTGCAAATCATAATTCTGGTACCCTTTATCTTTTTTTTTTTAAAGATTTATTTATTCATGCATACAAGATCCAGGGTACAGGCCAGATGTGCGGGAGGGTGAGAGGAATGATTCACCAGAGAAAGTGGGGAGCAGAATAGGCAGACTGACTGAAATACACTGCTGAGGGGAGCAGCAGGCAAGTCAGGAGAGGTCTGCAGTGCCATGTGGGTAGCTCCCTGACCGCCTGGGATCGAACCCACACTGCAGATGCTGCGGACAGCTTCACAGCACTGCGCTCAACCACCTGTGCCACCAGGGAGGCCCAGCCCTATATCTTTTTGTTTCTTGCAATGTTACTTGAAAGTAAGTCTTCATCTGTCACAGGCTGATTTAGGAGACGTATTTCTCACAAAGATTTAATTTTCTCCTTTTTAAAGTAAAGGAAATAGAACAAACAATTATAAAATAGAAATAACTCAACCAAACATGGGCAAAAGACCTAATTAGACACTTGTAAAAAGGAGGCATTCAAATGATCTATAGGCACATGAAAAAATGCTCAACAACACTTGTTATAAAGGAAATGCAAATTAAAAGGAGACATCATCTCACCCCAGTGGGAATGGCCTGTACCAAAAGGACTGAAGAGAATAAATGCTGGCAAGAGTCTGGACAAAAGAAACCATTCACAGTTGTGTGAATACAATTTGGTACAGCATTAATGGGGAAAAATATGGAGATTTCTTATAAAAATGTAAATACCATATGATTCAGCAATGCCTCTGGTAGGTATTTACCCAAAGAATATGAAAACACTGATAGGAATAGATTTGGAGACAAAATGGATGGATCTTGAGATGATCAGGCTACTACGTAATTGAATCAGAAAGTGAAAAGCAGTTTCTGGATGACTACCACTCATTTGTGGAATACCAATAACCAAAGAACAAAAACTAGCAAAGCAAAACAAAAATATAGAGTCTATGAAAAATATACTGTTGGTTTTTTTAAACATTTATTTATTTAAGCATACAAGAAGTGGGGTACAGGCCAGAGGTGTGAGGGGTGAGAGGATTCACCAGAGACAGAGTGGGGAACAGAACAGGCGGAATGACCGAAATACACACTGAGGGGAGCAGTGGGTGAGGCAGAAGAGGTCTGCTGCGCCATGTAGGTTACCTCCCTGTCTGGAGATCAAACTCATGCTGCAGTGGCTGCCGTTAGCTTCATAGTGCTGACACTTAACCCTTTGAACAACCAGGGAGGTCCTGAAAAATATACTATTTACCAGAGGGAGTGGGGGCAATGAGGAAGGGCTAGGGGAGGGAAAGTGACAGAGCAGTGGTACTGGAGTTTTGGTGGAGAATAAAAGAAGTAGAGAGGGGTATAGTTGTAATCGTTGTACTCCCTAAGTTATGAAGTTATGTAAACAACTGGCAAATCAATAAAATTTGAGGGAAAAAAAGAAGGTAAATGGTCGCGATGTCACAACTTTGCGTCACTCTTGGAAGTATGATGGAACATTTCAATGTTTGAAACATAGGTTGAGTTTTAAATGATTTTTAATTCATCAGCTATTGAAGTACAAATGATGGATATAATAGATAACTTATCTTTATACTGCTGTTCGTCTATGCTTGTATATCAGTCACACAAAACAAAGACTTTCATACCTGTCCCTGAATGCCATATTTGCACAGTAAAATCTTTTTTCCTTTTTTCCTTTTCTCCACTGTTTCATTGATGCATTGGGGAGAGGGGCTTATTATCCACCAAACTTGTTCCTTGGCAAAGAGAAATAACTCTCTACAAATCCCACTCAACAAAAAAAAAAAACTATATCGTTTTCTATATTCAGAATGTTCGACTTATGTGAATTATATTTTTTATACTTAAAAATATTAAGAGAATTATCTTTTTGAAATAACATTGTCTTTGTACATTCATCCAGTTAATAAGGTACAGTCCCTGAAAAAAAAAAATGACCTTTGGCAGCAGCAAATAGTTCTCATTAATACAAATTTTATATTTATGACATTAAGCAGTTTTACATTGAAGTTTTTAGGTAGTTTAATATTGAGAACCCTTTGAGATATTCTATATTCACCGAATAAATAAGACTCTTGGTTATTATTAACTATTTAACTATTATTTTTGTATCAGTTTTATTTTAAAATTTCACTGATGTATTTTAAGATCATCAGTGAATCTGATGCTTCTCACATTTTGTATAATTATTTGCTTACCAAGACTGAGAAATGCAGTAATATGACATTGTTCACTGATCTTATGTAAAGATAGTGTCCTGAGAACTTTTGAGTGAGTGTTAAATGTAATTAAATACGAGCCCAAAGATTATGCTTAACTTAAAAAGAATCATTACCAAAATTAAATGTTATTTGCAAAGAAAAAAAATATGCTGTGGAATGTACTTTCATTTTCTTCTTAGAAGCCAGGTGTACAATAGGAAAACACTGTTCTTATTACTATTTTGAAATTTGTGAAAGTTACTTTTATTTAGTAGTTACCCGGATTCTCTTGATTATTCCTTAAAAGATGAAAGATTTCTCTAAAGAAGATAGACAATTTCTACTTCCATACGACTGTTTAAAAACACTCTAAGAATAAGTTGAAAAGCCATTTTTGTATATAAAGTATTATGGTTTTTTACAAAGAAACAAATTTATGAAAATGGGAATGGTAGTGGGAGGATTGAATTTCTTCTCACTATGATACTTTAAATATATGTTTTCGTAGGAAAAGGATTTAAACAAGATATCTTTTTAAAAATAACCATGTTATAAATGAATTTGCTATTTTAAAAGTTTAAAATAGTTCTTTTGGTATAGCCATCAGACTGTGGGGTTGGGGGGTGGGAAATTGGGGGGGGGGAATCCTACACTTCCAAAATACCAAAAATCATGTAAGCCAGGGCCTCCCTGGTGGCGCAAGGGGTTAAGACACAACCTATGAAGCTCTCCAAAGCCACTGCAGCACGAGTTCAATCCCCAGCCAGGGAGCCACCCACATGGCACAGCAGACCTCTCCTGACTCATCCACTGCTCCCCTCAGCAGTGTATTTCAGTCAATCTGCCTAGTCTGTTCCCCACTCTGTCTCTGGTGAATCCTCTCACCACCCACACTTCTGTCCTTTACCCCAGTTCTTGTATGCATAAAATAAATAAATCTTTTTTAAAAAAATCATGTAAGCCAATGTTATCACAATAATAAACAAATAAAATGGCTCTTCAAAATAAAAAAATTCTAGCATGAAACATACATCTAAGTCTAGACAGGTGAGTTTATATAAATACTTGACTAGATACCATAATCTGAAAGATTAAAAATCTTCCAACTCATCCTAAAATATAGTTTGATGAACTGGAAGGAAAACTAGAAGAGCACAAATAAAATTTGTACCATTGCACACTGATGGTGGGAATCTGGAATGGTCAAGCCCCTATGGAAAACAGTATGGAGTTTTCTCAAAATATTAAAAATAGATACACCATATGATCCAGCAATTCCACTCCGAAATATCTACCAGAAGAATGTGACAACACTAATTTAGAGGGCTATGTGCACTCCTGTGTTCAGTGTAGTGCTTTTTAAAATAGCCAAGGAATGGAAACAACCTAAGTGCCCAAAGGCGGATGAATGGATTAGGAAGATGTGCTATATACACACAATGGAATACTACTCGGCTATAAAGAAGGATAAACTCTTGCCATTTGTGACAACATAGATGGAACTAGAAGGAATTGTGCTAAGCAAAATAAGTCAAGCGAAGAAAGACAAATACCAGGTGGCGTCACTTATATGTGAAATATAAACAAAAAAAAGGGCCAAAAGCATAACAATAACAAGCCCTAGAAATCTGACTATAGAACTGAGGCTACTAGAGGATAAGAGTAAGAGGGAGGGTTTAGTAGAAAGTGAGGAGGGAACACAATGGACTATGGTGGAGGACTATGGGTGGTTTGGTGGTGGGTGTGGTGTGGTAACAACACCCAAAGGGGGAGATCCTATATCTCTAAATCATATACAGTGTTACAAACCAATGTTACCTCAGTTAAAAGAAAAGAATTTGTAAACTTTATTCAACTCATTTTATTCACTTAAAATTTGATTATTTTTCTAAAGCTTATATTCATATTCTTAAAAATTATTGTTTTATCAATTTATACAATTTGTTATAATATCATTAATTTGTATCAATAAATATCATGACAATATATCAATGCATCAATTGGTAACAGTTGCAATATTTATTAATATTTAAACTTTTATTAATAATGTCTAAATGCTCTGGATTAATTAAATCTCATCCCATAGGAAAAATATTTAGTTATCTTGACTGTATAGCTTTTAAGCAAAATGTTAATGGAGTACTCTTGTTTTGCATTTTCTGTGGTACTTTGTTACATAAGTACTTTCGAAAGCCACAGGATAAATTCAGCAGTTTTCTTTTAAATTTGCCAATGACAAATAATAAGGAGACTCTGTGTACAAAATTGTTCCTTTTAATTGGTGGCACTTAGAGTGGTGATATGAATCCTGAATTTGTCAATGAAGTATTAACATATTGCTGGAATTTTCATATTACTATGTGTATTTCATTGTACTGATAACAGCTTTCAAGAAGTTATTTGCCTAAAATGAATAAAATTGAACTTAGAAAAACCCACCACCAGGGGGCTCTTCAATCCCTGGATGGCCTATCAAATGCTTTCCTGGAGCATGCATTTATCTGAGACAGGTTATAACAGTAGATTATCATAATACCTAGGACTTTAAAATGAGAAGGACTCTAGTTTGATTATTTTGTTATTACAGAAGCAAAAAAATGAGGTACAGAATAATGCTTTTGCTTTTTTAATATTTATATGTATTTTTTACATCATTGTTCATTTTTGTACAATATTTGCTTTCTCCTCTTAGGTGTAGTCCCCATAAAATTCCCACCACCAATGCACCCGTGCACCATCACCATAGTCCCTTGTGCTCTTCCTGCCCCCTATTTTGATCCTTTTCCTCCCTTACCCTGCAGAATATCTCTGATTTACAATTGCCTGCTAGATTTTTTATTATTCAGAATAAATGCTTCTATCTAGCATCTACTTTCCCCCATTAAAATGTTAATATTGAAGTCAAAATTTAACAATATTGTCTTGAATAAAGAGAAGTGGTGCAGTGGTTGAGCGCTGGCTTGCGAAGCTGCCCGCAGCCTCTGCAGCGCCGGTTTGATCCCCGGCCACCAGGGAAGGGTCCTGCATGGCGCGCAGACCTCTCCTGCCGCCCATTGCTCCCCTCAGCAGTGTACTTCAGTCCTTCTGCCTGCTCTGCTCCCCGCTCTGGCTCTGGTGAATTCTCTCACCCTCCCGCGCTTCTGACTGTACCCAGTGTTTGTATAAATAAATAAATAAATCTTTAAAAAAAAAAAAAAGTGGATATGGAGCAAGATCTTTTAAAATAAGCTATAGAAATTAAGGTCGTTTTTGCTAATTACCATGAAGTCCTTCCTTTTCTTAGATTCACTACTTACTCTATATTATTATTCTAAAAAATGATTAAAATGCATCTTTTGTAGAAATCTCTTTGTCATCTAAATCTTTTAACCAAATTAAGGTATGAGAATCCTTTAGAAGACTTCACAACATATTCCCGAAATAATTCTTTATGGGTTTCATATTCTCCATAGTAATTCTTTCACGGGCAGATAGAAAGAGAAATAAGGAAGGTAGACTCTTTGAACCTACTGAGCACATATAAATTGTAGAACTATTTTTTCCTCAAATCAGGCAGTATTAACTTTCTACTCTTACATTGAAAATGTATTTCGGGGCCTCCCTGGTAGCCTAGGAGTAAAGTCTCAGACCTGTTAACACTACTGCCCCTGCCAGGGTGCTACCCACATGGCGCAGTAGATCCACCTGTTCTGCTCCCCATTTTGACTCCACTGAATACTGTCATACCCCGCACCTCTGTTCTATACCCTCCCAGTTCGTCTATGGGAGGGAAAAATAATATTTCAGTGGTAAATCTTGATGATTTTTATTGTTAGAATATTCATCCTCAGTTGAAGCTGAAGATTCAATGTGCAAATTTTTTAGGGACTTTCTGAGAGGGCCAAAGATCTGTTGTGGGAGGGGAAATATTATTAGTTCTAATTAAAGTAACATTTTGGGAATTATTTTAAAATATAAGTTTGTGCAAGTGTCCACAATTTGAAACATTTCACTTAATTGGGGAAGTAATTTAAGCCTTGAAAAGTATTATTGTTATTTAGTCAAATAATCTGATGGACCACTCAATACTTAAAGTATAGTTGAGGCCCTTTACCCTATGTGGTATCTTTATACGAACTTTATTTTATTAGCATTTTTAAATAAATTACCGGTTCCATTCATTGTTGGTTTTTGATGTCTTAAATTCATCCTTTTGTTCTATGCTTCTGATCTTCTTTAAAGTTATCTGTCACATTTTTATAAGTGTCAAACTACGTTCCAGTTATTTCATAACGCACAACATTGTTTTTTTTTAATGTGGGAATGAAATTCACATAGCATCTGTGAAAAGTGCTGTATCAGTGCTGTAGTAATTGGCCTACGTTGTACACAGCTGACTAGAAAATGAATTATGATTACCAATTTCTTATAAATACATGTAACATACTGTGACACAATCAAAAATCCATCTTATCATTAAAAACTCAGGTTTAATAAGTAGTATAATTAATTCAATGAATTTTATTCATTGTAAGCTTCAATGAAATAGGGAAATTGAATAATAGGTAAATGAGAAGAATTCTAATTTTAGCAGAATTTTATTCCTGGCCAGAGAAGTGTGGATAAGAATTTTATCTTCAGAATTTCATCTTCCATTTATTATATGAAAAGACAGAAAACATGTGATTGTGAAGACAGCATCATTTCCTCCAGATGGAAGTGAGCGTGGGATTTATAATACATTAAAAAAAAACTCACTATAATCCAAACAATGCAAAGGCATAAGACCATAAACTGATATTTATTACATTTTTAGTACAACACTAATACTGATGTTAGTAATGTAATAGTTTTAATAGAACTACCACACTAATTAATTAATTTTGGTTTGTATTGCTGTAATTTTTTTCAAGTGAAACTCAATTTGAAGTTTTAGCTAGAAAAATTTCCTGTCATGTGTAAGATAATGCAACTTTAATTTTTAAAAAATCAGTATTTATAAAAAGGTAACAATCTGACACTTCTGGAAATGCACGTTATATTATTTACACAAATACTAGGAACAGCAACACTGCAACTTTGAGTAATTGCCAAGTAAAGCAGCTGTGGTGTCTATCACTATTTTGAAAAGTCTGTTTCCTGGGTGAGGAATTATTTTGATCAATATATTATAGCAACGCCCAGAAAGGCAGTCTTTTTTCTTCTGAGCACTCAAGAGGAACATGACACTTCTTGTCTTTTTGTGAGATGAAGATATATATCTGGTTAAGAATTTACTTTTTCCAACCCAGACATTCCCTCCTCTACAAATGGAAGGCAAGAAAGAAATGTCTTAACCTGTGAAAGTTCAAGCACCGTCTGGTATTCAGTATGCGAGAACTTCCCTTCCTTTTTTCTTTTCCCCTCCTGAATACACTGACAAGAAACTAAGACCAGTGAGACATGATTTTGGTGGTTTGACTGCTTTTCTATTGCTTCAATACCCTTCAAGTTGTGATACTTTCATTGTATCATTTTCTTCCCTCATTTTCATTCAACTCTAACCCCAAAAATATCTATAAAAATGTAATACACTGAGGGCCTCCCTGGTGGTGCAGCGGGTTGAGCATAGCACTGTGAAGCTGCCTGCAGCCTCTGTAGTGCGGGTTCGATTCCCAGCCAGCCAGGGAGATACCCACATGGCGCAGTAGACCTCTCCTGTCTCGCCTGCTCCTCCCCTCAGCAGTGTTTTTGGTCCTTCTGCCTGTTCTGCTCTCCACCACTCTGTCTCTGGTGAATTCTCTCACCCTCCAGCGCCTTTGGCCTATACCCCTGTTCTTGTATAAATAAATAAATCTTTTTAAAAAAGTAATACACTGAAAAAACTTGAACTAAAAGGACATGTTACAGGAAATGAGTCCAAAAATAGATGAATCATAAAGGATTATTTTACCCCATACTGAGCAAATTTAAAACTAAATAGTAAATCATTGATTCTGAGATAATAGAGCAAATGCTCACTTATATATTATTTGATACTTAGCTTGAGAAGAACATAAAAATAGAACTCAATTAATACAGATTGAAAACAATAGGCATGAAATGTTTTGCTTGATTCATTCTCCCTAATGAAAACATTAATATTTTAACACAATACTAGAAGTGTTGAGAATGATTTAATAAATTACTGTGTAATGAAAAACATATGACCTACATCTAGAATGAGCCCCCTTTTGACAGCACGCCACATCTTATTTATGAGCAAGAGCTGGCTCATTGAACAGGTATTCATTCCTTTGATCAATATCACTATTTTTTATCATAAATAACATCAATAATAATTTTTATTTTCTATAATTCTAAATCGTGACAATTCTATGACATTGAGCATTTAACACTATTTTATTTATTTTTTAGATACTGAGGGCTTTATTTAATTATTTTTGTTGTTTTATTTTTTTATTGCAGTACCATTGGTTTACATCATTGTTAGTATTTTGCAAGTATGAGATTGCCCCTCAGATGTAGTTACCATAGAGCATCCACCACCAAAGCACCCATAGTCCACCACCATGGTCTATTGTTCTCCCTCCCCACTTTGCTCTTGTCTCCTTCCTCTCTCCCTCTGGATGACTCAGTTCCATAGGTAGCTTTCAAAGATTAGTTTTTAAGTTTGATTTTATCTAACCCTTTGCTTGGTTTCTCTATATTCCATATCTTAATGACACCATCATGTATTTGTTTTCTCTTCCTGATTAATTTCAGCATGCATAATTCCTTCTAGCTCCATCCATGTTCTTTCAAATGGCATGAGTTCATCTTTTTGATAGCTGAGTAGTATTCCATAGTGTGTGCATGTGTGTTTTCACACTATACATCTTAATCCACTCATTTATCCTTTGTGAGTGTAAAATGTAAAACATCACACAAAGCAGACTACAAAAGAAGTATTAATATAGTAGACTTCTGTGGAGTAATATCATTAACGTCATCATTTAAGCTATTACTGCTAAAAATATTTAATATATCCAGGTAAAATCAGGCTATCACAGGTACAAACACCAAAGAGAGAGAAATAACATATAAATCCCAAGCTGCTGAATCCCTCTACTCCCACATTGTCCTTCATTCTATTATAGCACTTGCACTGTATTTCACTTTATCTAATTATGTATGCATGTGCACACATTCCTCTGAACTGTGACGTCCTCAAATAAAGATGCTGTTTAAATCATTTTTATATCTTCTAGCATCTAGAGTATATAATAACAAGTACTTAATAAATATTTGAGGAAGTGACAAAAGCCACATTTGTTAAAGAACCTACTTAACTAGTTATTATAGCTACATTTCACTCATATCAATGTCATAATTGGTTGACTTAGCATATTAAAATTTAGATGAATATATACCTAATAGTATTTAGTTTGGACAGTAATAACTTGATTGAAACTTTAGGTACTGTCCCTTGCAATTTGCCTTCAACCAGAAAAATAAATTTAAAAAAATGAAGTGATCTTAAAAGCTAGTTTTCTTCTTTTGTTCTTTAAAAAAAGATAAAATTTAATACAAACTGTGATGATGGATTTTTTTTCAATAAGCAATCTTACCTGGATGAAGAGACTTCATATGTTAATTTTCTCCTGGAGTTAGCTGTGTTCTTGAACATAATCAAAAGTAAGTGTATTGGCCACTGTATTTTGAAAAACTAGTGGACTAACATGGTGTTCCACTTAATCTAGTGTTCATAAAGAATGTGGGAATAAAATAGCATCAGTTGAAGAATAACTACAGGTCTATGTGAGTCATGAAATCAAAGAATTATAAAATATTGAGAATTATAAAGTAGTTTGAGATTCCTAGTATAGGATATCTATGTAGACTGTCCCAAGACTTCCTGAACATGGTGGGGGATTATTGTGGCACTGGTGGTGGGCATGGTGTGAAAACATAGATTTGTAGAGGTTTAAACCTGTAACTCCCAAAGCAGATGTATATGTAAGCCAATATTAATTCTATAAACATCATTTGAAATAAATAAAACTCAGTCTGATTCTCTAACAAAAATGGGTAATGGACGTAGATTACAAAAAGCTGACATAAGTGAAATATATATATATATATATCATTAAAATCTCTCAGTAAAGAGTTACTATAAAGAAAAAGGGAGTAAGTCACTGGCAAAGTAGACCATGTTTTTTCAATCATGGCGCTGTTGAGACTGTCACAATTCTTTGTTGCTTGAAGCTGTCTTATGCATTTTAGGCTGTTTGCCGCAGTCCTACCTTTTGTCCACTAGATGCCAGTAGCAACACTCTTCCAATTACGAAAATTAAAAAAAAAAAAAAAAAAGACTCGACATCGCCAATGTCTCCTGAGGGGCAAAATCCCTTCCAATTGAGAACAGACCTACAGAACTACAGACATGTTTCAGCAGGAGTGAAGGAGAAATTTAGAATAGAAAAGATAATCGCCCAAAAGATAACCCACAAAATAAATGCTAATAAGAACAGGAATTATTACCTAATCTAAAGATAAGCAACTTTCTCATTTTAAAGATATTTGTTGTTTATTTAAAAACATCGCTCTTGAATTTGCTTGATCCTCCCTTTTGTGAAGATAGTAAGCAGAAGCCAGCAAGACCACCCACTTCCCATACATTTTAGCCCCAAATCTCATCTCTTGTGAGAGCCTGGCTTTAATCAGGATTGAAAGGCCAGACGAAATAAGGATGAATTCATCAAAAATATTTAGTCATAATTTGACAAACTGAATTTTTTTTTAAGATTTATTTATTTATTTATACAAGCACTGGGTTACAGTCAGAAGCGCGGGAGGGGGAGAGAATCCACCAGAGCCAGAGCGGGGAACAGAACAGGCAGACTGACGAAGTGCACTGTTGAGGGGAGCAGTGGGCGGCAGGAGAGGTCTGCGTGTCATGTGGGACCCTCCTCCGGTGGCCGGGGAGCAGCCGGGGATCGAACCTGCGCTGCAGAGGCCGCGGGCAGCTTCCCAACCCAGCGCTCAACCGCTGCGCCACCAGAGGAGACCCCAAACTGAAATATTTTAATGTATAGCTTATTCATTGATAACAAGTAGTCATATTTGAGTGTAGCAATAAGGGTAGAAGGTGTCACCATTGAAAAAAAAAAGAAAGAAAGAAAGAAACAAGGAGGAAAAAAGGCCACAATAAGAACACAGTATTCTTTTGAACAGTTTGTAATGCCTTATATCTGAAGCTTAGTCATTTTTTTCTGCCTATCAATCAATAGGCAAATAAGGTATCACCAAGCAAAATGCTAGAACAGGAGAAAATGTTATTTTGTGTCAAAACATGGTTATAATTAGTAATCAACTTTACTACATGTTTCCTCTGAAAGCTTTAAAAAGGAATATCTTTGGTCTTTCAGATTTTAGAATTACCCCTCCCACCATCTCCTTGGCAAGCTCATGATGCACATTAAAAAAAAAAGATAATGAAATTGTTTATTTTTCTTCACTCTTCAGAGCTTGAAGAATTAATTTTATCCAGTATTTTTTTTTTTTGGCTTCCATTCATTAGTAATTTCCACATGCTGAAATCCAGATATTTTACATAGAATATCTTTATTATTATGAACACCCAAAATAATTCCATTTGCTTGTGCTTTATAAAACCGTGGTTATATATGTTCCAAGTCTTACTCATTTTATTCCAAAACTAAATATTCATTGGACAGTTTTAAGGTAGAAATATCCAACAAATAACATACAGACAGATCAAGGGGGCATCTTGTTTTCCACTGAATACAGTTTTGCATGTTTAATCATCAATACTTTTTCTGTCATTTTGTTCATAAACTAGTCTAGACCATTTGTACCTTAATCTCTTTTCACACTTTTTAGTCATCTCCCAAACTAATGACCTTAGAAGTCATAGCCAACTCAAGTTGCATAGATTGAGCATAATAATGTCAGCAAGGTGATTAATTTTTAGATGTAAAAAGGTGCTACTTCTTGAAAAAATTCATTTTCTTAACAAATATAGTTTTCTTTTGTTGTCATTTTTCATCCAATTCAACATACCAGTCTTGCAATGTTTACCTATGTTTTAAATTTTTTCATCATGAAATAAAATCACATGCTATATTGAGAGATCGTTCCTCTTATTAAATGAATTGCCTTCTGTATAGCTAGAGTATTTGTTTGGCACACTGAATAAATAGTTTTTAATTTACCTAAGTATATAATGCATATTTTTAGATCTTTGTATTATCTCATTCTTTTTGAAATCTTTGAAATTTCTAAAAATATCTCATATACAAGTGGTAATATCCTAGTGGACTTCTGATTGATCCTGGAACGAATGCTGTAATGAAATCAGGATATTTGATATTATTAATAAAATTTTTGATATTTTAACTCATGATTTAAAGAATCTTTCAAAGAAATCTAAGGGAATTCGACAAGAGTTCATTTTTGAAATAGTTGTTCTAATGTCATCAGCAATCTTTATATCATGTCTTGCTCCTTTTTGACTCACCTTGTGTTTTTTGATGTCGTAACCATAAAGCCCAATATGGACGGTAACTCTGTGCACCACAAAGGTTCAATGAGAAATTTAAACTTTTTAAAAGATTTATTTATTTATTTATTTATTTATTTATTTATTTATTTATACAAGCACTGGGTACAGTCAGAAGCATGGGAGGGTAAGAGAATTCACCGGAGCCAGAGCGGGGAACAGAACGGGCAGACTGATGAAGTACACTGCTGAGGGGAGCAGCAGGCATGGCAGGAGAGGTCTGCGCGCCATGTGGGACCCTCACTGGCGGCCGGGGATCGAACCAGCGCTGCAGCTCTCAACCTCTGTGCCACCGGGGAGGCCCTCGGTCCTCAATGAGAAATTTGTTGCTAAATTACTTATAGGAATCTACAAATAAATACCTAGTACCCACAGTAGCGCTCATTGTCCACACTGCAGTTGCAGTCAGGTCAGGGTAGAGTAAGGTTTTTAAAATTATACACCAAAAAGGTTATGGTGCCTTCTCATATGATTGATGTTTTTGAAGTTGATGAGTTTGGAGTATGGGGTCCTTGGGTTCATCTGGGAAAGGTTTCACCAGAGCTCCCCTTTCAGTGGCATGGGACGAGTTTCCCAGGTGAGTTTCTCCACGAGACAGAAATGTTAGTTATATTTATTTATTTATTTAAGGTTTATTTATTTATTTATACAAGCAATGGGTACAGTCAGAAGCGCAGGAGGGTGAGAGAATTCACCAGAGCCAGAGCAGGGAGCAGAGCAGGCAGACTGACGAAGTACACTGCTGAGGGGAGCAGCAGGCAGCAGGAGAGGTCTGTGTGCCATGTGGAACCCTCCCCCGGTGGCCGGGGAGCAGCCGGGGAATGAACCGGCGTTGCAGAGGCTGCGGGCAGATTCGCAACCCAGCGCTCAACCGCTGCGCCACCGGGGAGGCCCGATGTTAGTTATATTTAAAAGAGCAAGTTTATTAGGGGAAGGGACAGAAGAATAAAGGACACGTGCATAGACACAAGCAGTGAGAAAGAGCTGCCCTTAAGTGGGGGCAGTATTAGTTTTTTAATATCTTCTTTTGGTAGGGAGGGGCTCATCTTGGTATTTGGTTTGTTATAAAATTTGAAAGGGACGGAGATTCCATAACTTTACATTTGGGTCTGCGCTCCTGACACTCCCTACAGCAGTCTGATACCTGCTTGGATCTTCTGCTTCGTGAGCTAGCTATTAGGGCCTAAGGATAATGGTTTCCACAGCTGGATCAATTGCTATGTTAATCCCGTCTACTCCCACCTTCTTGTGTGAGCCAGCTTCTAGTATTGTGAGGCCTCCTTTAAGTTTCCTTTTCCTCCATTATGATCACTGACAAACCAACAATGCAAAATAAAAATTTAAAACTAATATGTGGGACACCCAGCACCCCTTGTTCTTGCAGTTATTGTCCTGGTGCCCAGAGTTCTTTCTTGTCAGCTAGGTGTAGGGTCAGGCAGGTGTATGTTCCACAGTATAAGGAACATACTGTGTAACTAGTATCTGCTGAAAACAGGGCAGATATTAGAACAGAGATATGCTTTGACCAGCAGGAACAATGCAGCCCCCCAGGCAATAGCCTCTGGTCACTCCACCCTAGCTTACACCCCCAATAATTGCTTCCCCCATAATAAACTTAATATGTTTACACTTTCTAGGACTAGTAAGATTATATTGCCTTCACAGAAAAATTTTTGTCCTCCTTTGACTTACATATGCATGATCTCCTTCAAATCTCACTAGTAGCCAAATGTCCTCTATATTTCTAGCTAATGATCTAAGAAGATTAGGTTTTTAAGGGCATAGAAAGATTTAAGTGTTTTTAATATTAATCTTTTCAACTATTTTTAGTTTCCCATTGAAGCTTTAGAGTAAGGGGTGAGGATCATTGACACCTTGCCTCCTTTTAGGTTAGTTGTCTAGAAACTTATATTTATTGGCCTTTTAAAGATAAGTGCTGGGGCTTCCTCCAGTGGCGCAGGCTGTTAAGCGCCACCCTGTTAAACTGTCTGCAGCCTCTGCAGCGCCGGTTCGATCCCGGCCCACCAGCGAGGGTCCCACATGGCACAGAGACCTCTCCTGTTGTGCCCACTGCTCCCCTCAGCAGTGTATCTCGTCAGTCAGCCTGTTCTGTTCCCTGCTGTGTCTCTGTTGAATCCTCTCACCCTCCCGCGCATCTGGCCTGTACCCCAGTTCTTGTATAAATAAATAAATAAATCTTTAAAAAAAAATAAGTGCTAGCTGATTGCATTATTCTTTAAGGGAAATTTGCAATACAAAGCAAGTGTCTCATTTATTAATGCTGATAGAAATTTTGTATGGTTTTTAGCAATGACATAGATTATCCAATGGGGAAATTTTAAAGAAAAAATAATTTAGTTACATTAGAAACTCTTTCAAAAAGATGACATGCAAATGAATGTATGAAAGGAACGTATGTGGATGTAACTCTGAGTTTTATTTTTGTTTTTCTGCTGCTATTGATTGAGACTATTTAGCTGAACTTAGGTTCAGGAATTTTAAAATATGTTCATTCATGTGAGTAGGGACAAGAGACATCAGAGAGAAAGAAAATTCTTTGACTTAACATTTTTCCTAAATAATTAGGTCTCTGTCCTACTGCTCTATCTGAAAATCGTTTCAGCCTTAACATTTTGTCTCCTACCTTCACATGTTCATGGTAATAAACACAAATATTTTATTAAAAAATATTGTATTCATTCTTCCTAGCATCATGATCTTTATTCACTGAAGTAATTTAAAGAGTTATGAATTTTTAACAACAGAATTAAGAACATTAATTTAAATATTTTCCCATTCAGTATTAAATACTAGCAGGGAACCACCAGTGCAATGCAAGTTGTAGCTACTGTGAACAAATCATTCCTGAGGTTTTATAAGCTTTTTGCTTGGTTAATTGAACAATAGAGTTATGTACTCACTCTACCATGCCAAACTCAGTGGGAGGGATAATATGAGATCATTTGTCTTGCATGGTGCTAATATGAAGCCTTATAAATGCACCACAATAACAATGATGAGCTGCAATGAAGCTTACTGTCATACTCCCCACTTAATTATATCTCAAGATTTGATTTAGCAAACTTTCCTCTTTTCATTAACAGCAGGAATCAGATATTCACATTAGGAAGAAAATGAATGTCACTAATGAAACAGTTTTGTTCAAGCAACATGCCTTCAATATATGAGTCAAATCTTCAAAGTCATATCAAATGAGCATGCATGTACTACAGGGAACTGAATTATATAGCCATCAGTCCTCCTTTACTTCAAGTAGGAGCATATCTTTTTTTTTAAAGATTTATTTATTTTTTATTTATACAAGCACTGGGTACAGTCAGAAGCGCGGGAGGGTGAGAGAATTCACCAGAGCCAGAGCGGGGAACAGAACAGGCAGACTGATGAAATACACTGCTGAGGGGAGCAGCGGGAGTGGCAGGAGAGGTATGCGCACCATGTGGGACCCTCGCCAGTGGCCGGGGATCGAACTGGCGTTGCAGAGGCTGCGGACAGCTTCACAGCCCAAGGCTCAACCGCTGTGCCACCAGGGGAGGCCCAGGAGCATATCTTAAAAACCCCAAAGAAAATAAAAATTTATCCATTCTCTAAAGGATGAAATAAAATATGATTCACAGGTGCCCCTTAATAACTACAATAAGGTTACCCATCAACCTTTGCAATGTAATGATTTCTAAACTATATGCCTGTATCTGTTTTACCATTTTTTACTCCTGCTTGAAATTACCCATCTAATCAAGAGTACCTACTGAAATGATGATTCAAATTTACTGAGAAATTAGTAAATATTTGCAGGAGAAATAAAGGGAAGTCTTCTGTCTGTTACTGAAAATCATGAAATTGAGTACAACATCTCCTATGCCCACTGGGTATGGAAAATAAGATCAGAAATGCTGGAAATAGTGTTTTTCTTCAGTCAAGGAAGTCCAGAAAGATGGACAGTAATTGAAGTTAAAAAAGAAAAGTTGACTCAAAGTAAATACATATGGATAACAGGTTTTTTTTTTCTTTCTTTTACCTTAAGTTCAACTTGAAAGTAATTTATTTTCATTTTTTCCTACTCTGTTAAAGATTTACAACACAATGTTGATCTGTTTCTTGTTCATCTTTCTCCTATTTCCTTAGATTCTCTGTAGGCCTAACATTTGTCCTCTTACTATATAAAACTTAAAGAGAACAAAATAATATCTTGCTCATAGTAGTTGCTTATTAATGGCTTTCTATGAAGTTTTACTACAGGGATAGAGTTTAAAAACTTAATAATCTGGTTAGTTCTTTGCATAATTTAGAGCACAGGAGATATTTAAAATTTTATGGAAGTCTTCTGGGAAGCCACATCTCTCTGCTTTTCCTCACATTTAAGATTTTAATTGCCTCAGTGTTTCAATAACATTACAGCCTATTCAGAAATTTTCTTTTCATGATCTGACAGCTCCTGTTTAAATTCTAAGAGCCTTTCCTTAAGTAGGTTCTATTTGTTGTCCAAAATCCCAGAGGAACTTCTTTCTGTGCCATGTGGGATCAATTTCCCATTTACTTGCTTTGTATCCATCAGTGTTTTACCTGATTTTGTATATTAAGCAACAAGAGCTTTCCAGTATTTCCATTTTCTTTTGTGCCACTAATACAACAATGTACTGATTTGATCACTTGACTTATAGTCTGCATCAATCCAAATAAAACAGTCTTCCACCTTTTTGGCATAAATTCAATTTCCATTCATGTTTGTTCAAATCCAATAAAGCTTTTATATTAAGGTGGATTTTGGCAATATGCAACTTCCAAATTTTTCCTGAATTCTTTATTCTTCAGAATATATCTTTAGAAAAATTTTGTGCCTGATTTTCACACTTATATTTGGAAGAATACTAGAAAAGATTAATTTTAGTAAATTAAAACATAAACATTTTAATAGGATGTGAACACCATTTTTCTGAAAGGAAAAAATGCAGTTTTACCTAAATGAGAACAAGCCTTCAAATACTGTTGAGATATCCTGCAGTTCTTCTGTTCCTTGCTTCTTTCTGTTCTTTTCTAATCATTTTCCTGGAACTACTTTTCACTCATGCTATCATCTTCACTCCTTTAGCTTTCCTGATACCTCAGAATCATTCTTACTCCTCACACTTTGATCCTTACTTGGTCACATCTCTGCCTTTATAATATTTTAGCTTTTTTCCCTAAACCTTTTATATTAACCACATTGCAACACAACAATAGAAATTTATGACAATAGATATGTATAACTATAAATATCTTTCTCCTAAAATAATTATTTCCATTACCAAAAACCCAGTGGCTTACAACAATGACTCTCACGACTCTGTAAGTCAGAAATTCAGGGTCTTACTGAGCTTCTCTGGGCCTGAGCTTCTCTGCTTGAGGTCTCCATGGCTCAGGTCAGTGGTGTGCTGGGCCAGGCTCTTCTCTTATCTGAAGGCTCTGGCAAAGAATCTACTGTGTTCACTCAGGCTGTGGGTTTTACAAAGTCATTTCACATTTATCAGTGTGGGGGGCGGGGGGATGAAGAGGGGGAAATTTCCCTCTATCTTTCAGGTTCTTTTTTTTTTTTAATTTTCACTTTGCTGTTCATTGATCCTAATCAACCCTTAAAAATCTTTCTCTTTAAATGTGAAGTTTTGATGGGACAAAATGGATGAATCTTGAGGTAGTTGTGTTGCATGAAATCAGTCAAAAAGTGAAAAACAGATTTCTTATGGTCTCACTCATCTGCAGAATATAAATACCCTAAAAACAATTACACACAAACAATAGAAGTAAAAAATGGTCACCAGAGGGACTAAGGGGTAGGGTGAAAGGCATTGGGGAGGAAGGCAGATGGAGAAAGGACACTCATGCTCTGGTTTCTCTTCAGATCCCATAAATCACTCGCCTTTTCTTTTAGGTTCTTGACTAAGCCATCCACTCTCACAAAAGACAGATTAACAAGAAGAAAAACAAAACAAAACAAAACAAAATAACATGTATGCCTCTTGTATATATGGGAGAGACCTAAGAAAACTGATAACTACCCAAAGTTAGTCAAACCACAACCTTAAATAACATGTCCACCTAAATACAAAAAATAAAAAATAAAAAAGGATATTGGGGGTGGAGTCGGGAGTAAGGGGAGACCAGTTAAGGGAAATGGGTTACCAGGAAAAGCACAGTAAACTAGGATATAATTGTTATGTAGATTTAGATTGCTGCCTTCTCCTTTTGTGAAGAGTTTCTCCAGATTTGGTCTTCTTTCTGGCACAGAGAGGGAGAAACCTATACAAATGGAGATTTTCTTTATAACTATAAATATTTTTTATAAAATGGTAACTTCAGGTTGATTGCCAGAGGTTTTCTTATATCTGTTTTCACCTAACAACTCTCCTAAAATAATTATTATGCCTAAGAGACACATTCTGTGGTGGCAAATTTTGCCCCCCTTGAATCAGCTCTTTGGCTGCACACTAGGTTAAACAAAGGTACAGAGGATTGAATGATTTACGTAAAGTTATAAAGGCAAGAAGTGAAAGTTGAACTCAAATTTCTGTCTTTAGACCCTGACACTCCATGCTTATTCAAATGCAACATACTTAGTGTTGGTTAAGTCAGCTTATCCCAGTGCTGGATGTATCTTTTCCCTTTCTTTAGTATATACAATGTACTCAAAGAGTTGGATACATTGACTCAGAACTTTTAATATTATTCACTTTCACATGAAATGGACAAAAGACTTTTTAATGTTTACTTACCTCTGGAGGAAAAAGATATTATTTGGCAAATCAAAACTGTATTAGAGGGCCTCCCTGGTGGCGCAAGGGGTTAAGCATCGCACTATGAAGCAATGCGCAGCCTCTGCAACATGAGTTCGATCCCTGACTGGCCAGGGAGCAACGCACATGGCGCAGCAGACCTCTCCTGACTCACCCGCTGCTCCCGTCAGCAGTGTACTTCGGTCAATCTGCCTGTTCTGTTCCCCACGCTGTCTCTGGTGACTCCTCTCACTTCCCGCATCTCTGGCCTGTACCCCAGCTCTTATATGCATAAATAAATAAATCTTTAAAAAAAAACTATACTAGAATACTTTATTGCTGCAAAGGAGTCTCCACTTTCAAACAACTGGTACAATTAAACTGTTTTATCTTGACCAAAGGTAATGTCAATTTGTGAATCATTTGGAGTCAAAGCTAAAAGTTATTTCCCATTGCTATTTAAACTTCTCTGTTGGAATTTGGTTTTCTTCCTATTGTTTTTTTTTTTTCTTTCTTCTTTTTTTTTTTTGACCTACAATTGTGACAATTATGCTAAATTCACAAGCTGTGTTAAAATAACTGTCTAGGTCTATTGGTTGGTGGGCTTATTTCCTCATATAACTTGTTTGAATACACAAACTAGTGTGTTTTCCAACAGAGCAAAATTGCCCTCTTTACATTTTTGCTCTAGTTATGGAAGTGTTAATTGTATCTAAAAATCACTTTGCTCCTTGCTATTATTGTGAGTAAATTAAATGATCAAGAAAGCAACTGTGAGATTAAACAATGTTTTGCATAAACAACTTATGTTTGAGAATAGTCCTGCCAGCCTATTCCTGCCAGAGTTAGTCCCTGGAACAGTACCCATAATGACTATGTGGGGCTTTCAAACATCTAGGAATTTTGCTTTAATTTTATTTTTATATTCCCCATACAATTGCAACCCCCTTATTTTGACCCCAATCCCTCCTTTCCCCGCCCCCCCCATAGTGTGTCTCTGGTTCATAGTTGTTTGTTGATTTTGATTTTTTCTTTCTTATAGTTATTCTTTTTCCTGGTCCCTTATTTAGGTTTTCTAGATTCCTGCCATGAGTGAGACCATCTGGTATTTTTCTTTTTCTTTCTGGCTTATTTCGCTGAGCATGATCCCTTCCGCGCCATCCATGTTGCTGCAAATTGCATGTGTTTATCTTTTTTGAATGCTGAGTAATATTCCATGGTATATATGTATCACATCTTCTTGATCCAGTCATCTATTTTTGGGCATTTGGGTTGTTTCCAAAGCTTAGCTATTGTAAATAGTGCTGCTATAAACATAGGGGTGCAGGTGTTCTTTGGAATTGATGTTTCTGTGTCCTTTGGGTAAATACCTAGGAGTGGAATTGCTGGATCATATGGAAGCTCTATGTTTAGTAGGTCCAGAAATCTCCACACAGCTCTCCACAGTGGTTGGACCAGTTTGCACTCCCACCAACAGTGCAGAAGAGTTCCTTTTTCTCCACACCCTCGCCAACATTTGTTGTTGCTAGTTTTTTTAATATGTGCCATTCTCACTGGTGTAAGATGGTATCTCATTGCAGTTTTGATGTGCATTTCCTTGATTACAAGTGATTAAACATCTAGGAATTAATGCAGATTTGAGAAGAGCAATTTCTTTTCCTTTCCTTCCTCCCTTTCTCCCTCCCTCCTTCTTTCCTTCCTCCTCCAGCCTCCCCCTGCTCTTCTTCTTCCTTTCTGTCCATTTGTTCCTTTTTTTTCTTTCCTGCTCTTCTGCCTGACTTCCTTTTTTGAATATTTGAAGAGACAAATATTCAGAAATGTATTCCAAAGTAGTTTTTTACAGCATTTAATTTTGTAGTCAGTGACACCCTTTATTTTATTTTATTTTATTTTCACTTAAAGGGAGGATATGGGATGTTGGAAATAAGAGTTATACAAACTAGTGATATTTTGATCATATGTGACTCTTAGAGATTCTTTGTTTTTCCTAAGACTTGTTATCAGAAGAACGGAATAATAATATGAGATTTACTTCTACTTATGGCACTAATATAGGGGAAGAATGGAAATTTTTTCTTTCCCTCCAGGTTATTCTTGGACTAGTCAAGCAATCAAACTAAAATCAGACAGATAGTAGTTGAAGAAGAACAAATTTAATTAGATAAGTATGGAGAATTTATATGACTGCAAATTCTAGAGCAGGTAGGACAGATACAATACTTTTATTCTTGAGCTAAGGAATGGGATAGGGGCCTAAGGTATCATGAAGAAAGGAGGGGTCTCACATGAGGAAGATGAGATGTTCTGTAACTAAATTTGGATAGTTTTTGAATGCCCTATTTTGACACCTTCCTTAAGAAGTGTACTTCCTAGATACAGAGACTGGCAGGAGTAAGCATTTTATAGTTTATTGCAGGTTTCAGTTTATTATAGTTTATTACAGGTTTCAGTTTATTACAGCATTTTATAGTTTACTACAGGTTTCAAAGAACCACTGTAAGGATTGGTGGCATCAAGTTAAAAACTAGACATTGGAGGAAAACAATTCTGAAATTGAATCCTGCTCTATCATTTGGTATCTATATGTGCTATTTTAATATCCCAACTTATTATTTAATCCAATATTGCATTGTTGTCATGGTAAAGATTAAATGACAAAAACTATTTCCCACAGTGCCTGGTATATAATAATAACTTAGTAAATGGAAATAGTTATTATACATCCTTTTCATACTGAGAAATTTCTAGAGATTATTCAAATCAAGAAGATTTTTTATTCTTCTCCCTACTTACCTTAGGATGACAGATGGTAGCTTAGATAGTAACACTTTCTAGGGTATACCACAGTGACAGATTCAGTGTCATAACTTTATAAAGTCCTATACTAACAGCTTCTTTACTGTCAGTTGCAAAATATTGAGCCAAAAGTTATGTGGGAAGCTGATGAACAAGCCTCCATAAATATTGGCATGAGCCAATATTTTGTCAATGTAATCTCTCAGTCTTGGGCTAGTTAATTGCCATGACCATTTAGAATAATTTCTGGTTTTCACTGAGTAGCAGGTGTTTTATGAAATCTGTAAAATTTTTCAAACCTATAAATACGTAGTATAGTACAGTTGGCTAGGGAGACAATATACTGCCAACTCGTGTCTTTGGCTTTCATTTAGTTTTTTATTTTTCTATACAGATGGTTTTAATTTGAACCAAAATATTTTGGTAATTTAAAATAAGATGTTAAAATTCTAGGAATCATTCTAACAATAAAAATGCAAAGAAAAAACTGTTTTTTTTGCAGGGCCCCAATACCAACATATGGTGGGAAAAATTGAACAGAGAACAGTAGTGAATATATATAACTGTAATTATGTTAGTAACTTAAGGATAGAAGTAATTTGATGAAAGTAATTATTGCTTTATCTATAGAAGAGATGAGCAAAGTCTTGAAAATATTTAGAAATGATACCAATTTATTTTACCATAAATTCTTAATTTATAAGTAATTGATGGTCAGTAGAATGTAACTTCCACATGGAGAGGGGTCTTTGCTTTATTTGCTGGTATCTTATGTAAAGACTATTCTCAAAAACATAGTAGCAGTAAGTAAATGTATTGAATAAGTGAATAATTCCCTAATGAACATATAAACTATCGCTTATATTGTCTTCCTATGTGTGCTGGGTTTTTTTTTTTTCAATCTCAATAATGTTCTTTTAGAATCTTGTAAATATTACAATTCCCTGGGAAAACTTCTTAATTGTTTTGTCTAGCAGTTTCTTTTCCTGTAAAGTGATTTGTGGAACATAAATTAGGTGAAACTAGTTACCATAATGCCTGGCACATAGTAGGAGGTCATTAAATGTTTGTGCATTTTGTTTTATAAGTACTGAATGTACATTTAAAAAAATAGGGTCATATAACTTTAACCTAGAAATTGCTATTTATAAAATAAGAAAGTAGGGCTCCTTGTGAGAGGTTTTAAAATGTAACAGTAAAAGTAGCAACATCGCCTGTGATTTACCACCTAAAAATGAACAAAAGTTCATATTGATGCACATGATATATTTTTGTTAAACAAAAGCACGATTTAGTCAGCATCATATGCAGTTTGGAAAAGAAAAAGCAAAATTTAAATGCCATTTCTGGGATATCATGAAATATTAAATCCCTGAAATAAGAGGTAAGAATAAAATACTCTCATTAACCTAATTCTTGCACAATTTTTAAGGCATGTAACCATATATGAGGCAAAAGTATCACACCATACCTTAGTGATGATTTGTACAATAGGGGAAAAGAAGAAAATTCCCCCTTCCCTTCTGGGTTTTTTCCTGGGCTGACTGTGCAATCAAATTAACATCAGAGAGATTTGTAGGAGAAAAGAAATTTAATTACATAAATATGGAATCTACATGGGTAAAAATTTCTAAATTAAATGGGGCAAATTAAGGGCTTGTATCCTAAGTTAAGGAGTGGGATAAGGGATAAGGGAATTAGAAGAGAGGGGATCTCACATGTTGAGGAAAGGCTAACTCATACGATGACAAAGACCTGATAATCTGTAGATAGATGTTTACCCTGCCGCATAGAAAGATTATTTCTCCAATAGAAAGATTATTTCTAGTGAAAAGCCAAATTCTGGAATATCCCCAATTTTCACTTTTCTAGATTATTAGGGTAGTGGAAAACTTTCTTGTGAGCCTGCAGGACCTTGATTGACCTAGGGTCAAAATCATGTACATGCCAAAGTGACACATCTAGATATCTTGGGGTGGCTTATCAGAACATCATGGGTATACCTACATTTTCAAAGCTGTCCAACTGAGGTACTGCTTTTCTCCATAAAGAAGAAAAAGGAAGAAGAATACACAGAATAATAAACAGGTTTTAGTTGAACATTAAACCACTAAAACAGAAGTCAAGCTTTAGATAGTCACAAAACTGACCGTTATTTTTTATACTTCACTATTCTATAAAGTGTTTTCAGCATGAGATTTTTCTTCTAAAATCAGAAAGTTGCAATAAATAGTTTTAATTTGTTGTGAGTCTGTGTAGTTTCCTAACTTGTTGAGAATGAGATGTGTATTTAGGATTCATGTAGGAAGTAGAAAAGAGAGACAGGACCGAATACATAACATGGTAATTTCTGGTATATGCAGACTGCATTATTAGAATATTCCAGTTGTTTGTGGCTCTGGAGAATTGGTAGAAGGTGAGTGAGACATGTACACGTAAGGAGGTGTAAAGTTGTTAAATAAGCTAGTGGCAAATCAATAAAACTTGAGAAACAAAAAAGGCTACTCAAGTTAAAAGTCATCTTAACATTTCACTCAAATCAAGAGGCTTTCGTGGATTAATGTCATGTTTTACATTTGCATGGCAATAACAAAAAGTAGAACCTGATTTTAACCAAGCTTAGCTATTTAGAAGCATCTTACTTGTATGATCCTCTATCACAACTCCTTCATAGTATGGATGAAAGAGCAGGCCCAAATTGGTTGAGTGACTTATCCTAAGTCACACGTAAATTAAGTGATAGAGTTAGGACTAGAACCCGTGTCTCCTACCCCCCAGCTTAATGTCCTTTATGCTTTCCTAAACACATTTAATATCCAGGGTACTGAATGATGCCAGAACAAATTATAGATTTTGTAAATTAATTATACAACTAATTTTAATTTTGACTAAATTTTCTGTATTTGTGAGCTATTTTAAATTTTGTTATTAATCTGTTTTTTATATAGATATTGCTGGATTTTAGTGATTTATATGCATTGTATAGTAAGTTATAAAGCAAAAGTGGAGTTTCTTTGCTTTTTTAGATAGGAGAGCAGGACCAAGAATCAACTGATCTTACACCAAAGTAGCTTTTTGTTTGCTTGTTTCTCTTTCCTTTATATAGGTGATTCTGAAACTGTGAAATGAAGAAATGTTGGAAAGATGAGGAGTTAAGAGTTCATTCGGCTGTCCAGATGTATCCAAGTACCCAGTTATTTGGCAATAAATACATCTGGGCAACTGATTGAACTTTTCGCTTTTCATGACTCAACCGGATCTCTTACAACCAGAAGGACCGACTATAAAGCCAAAAGTGTGTGATCTCTTAACCTAATGAAATGGGATGTGGAAATGTGGGGAAAAATGTGGGAAAAAAGTGTCAAGCGTCAATAGGCAAGCAAAAAATATTTGAATGCATGAAAATATTGTTATAGTTTTAAGTCTTACAAATCGGAGTTTTTTCCACACAAAGATTTAGCACATGGTTTGCTTTGTAGGTCTGCTATTCAAAAGTCTTCATTGTACACAGCTATGTGGATGCTTATGCTGACACAATCAGAGATAGTTCTATCACTTATAGAGAAAGCTCCTTCAGATTGCTGGGCACTCTGCCCATTAAGACAGATTCTCTAAAATTCTGTTATTACTATAGTGGAGTGATTTTGGTAGCTATTTTCTATCAATTTTTAAGTATTATTTTAGGTAAATAGAGTCGATCTAGCTGTAAAAACCAGGATTGTACATACTGTAGATTTCAGGAGTTAATTAGCTATCTTATTACGTTTCAATTTAATGGTAATCACTCTCAAGAAATATATAAAACACAAGAAGAAGCATTTAGCAAATAAAAGTAAGGAGAAAATATTTTGTTTCACTTTAATTCCAAGTACAAAGGAACAGTTAACCGTTTAAACAACCATTTAAATTAACTTGAGGGAGTGGGGGAAAGAAATGACTGTAATTACTCTAGACCTGCCTTCAAATGTAACAATTTCCTTATTAGCAGATTAATAAAATGTCCAGGAGAAACCCAGAGTATCATCCAATTAGTGCTCTCTTGTCCTTCATTTTCAAAAGTGTCTCGGTTTAGAGAAGAAATTATAAAACCATACAACCTAGAGAATTACATGTTCATAACTGTTAGATTGGTCTATGGCACACAGTGGGGAAGTATCCTGTTCCATGATGTTAGTGCTGCGTTCTCAGGCAAGCCAAGGAAAGATGCGGAAAGCAAGTTATTAGTATTGTATTAGCCTATGATACAGATGCTTGATTCAGTAAGGGGCTAATCGTTCGCATTGAAGTCTCATAGCTTAAGACATTTTGATTAATATAAAAATAACATTTTCCGACAGATTGCTAAACATCAGAATGTCATGAAATTGCTTCTTCTACAGGTTGTTTTAAAGGACATAATTACGAATTTTATTGAAGTGGCTCAAATGTAGACCTGTTTAAAGCAATTGGATTATTTAGCTTATTATTCACTCATGATTTTTCAGCTCGAAGAGTTCTGTGAGTTCATAACTGTAGAATAATTTAAGACTTTACACTTGAAGATAGAAGGTTTAGATTTATTTAACTTCATAGAATAAATTTCTAAATGAGCTTATCATGCTTGAAGATCTTGTGTGGACTGTTTAAAGAGTAGCATTTAATTGTTACTAAATGGAATAGTAACTTTCTATTAAAAGCATAAATAGTTATTATCTGGTTTGACTGTAGTTGGTCAAAGTAAATAGTTAACTATACATTTGTATGTTTTATTAGAACTTCCCTATAGTACTTTTGATGTTAAAAGCAAAATTGCTACTTATTTCATTAGACTTAAGGATATTTTTTAATTAAAAGATCCATCCCCCAAATGTTGTGAATCTGTGATATATTAGCATAATCCTCCCAACACTAATCTTAATATTTGTGGCTAATTCACTTTGGATGTAGCCATCTGCTAAAGCTCAGTGGATTTACTAACCACAGGGATGGCATTTAAGTTATGAGTCCATAATTTCTTACCAGTGAAAACTGAAAAAAACTAAACCTCTACATGTGTTTTACTTACTCAGTTCTTAAATGTGTTACTATAAAAAGTCAGAAAGAATGATCTCAGTTAACTATTGTCTAATTTTTTTCAACTTATTTTTTTGAGGTATAGTTGGTTAGCATAATGGTGTTTTTGGAGGGGGGGGTTATAGGTTTAAGTCTCTACAAATGTATATTTTCACACCCTGCCCATCACCAGTGCCCCAATAATCCTCCACCATGTCTATTGGTTCCCGTTCATCTCCCACACCCGCCACTCTACCCTCCCCTTCTAGTTGCCTCAGTTTTAAAGACATTCAGTGTGTGATTTAATCTCTTCATTGTGAGAGAAAATAATTTGATGCATCACAATCATGAGCTAAAGGAATTTCCAGAAATACAAAGTATGTCTTTCTGTGGACTAGTCTATAGCTTCCAAGTTTTGTTAAAATATCAGGCAGAAGCTCCTCATTTTCTTCCTTGTCTGATCAACATTATACTCAACCAGGCCTAAGAAAGAAAAAATAAGAAACTATTAGAGGAAAGTATTATTAAAACCTCACTAATCTTTCTTTAATCTCAAAAGTTAGAAAAGGTGATGGTAAATACAAATTATACACATTTATCTTTAGAAGGATGCAAAAAACATCCTGGGTTTTCAATAAAGTTGTAAACTTTTATCCTTTCTAACACAATTTGGACAAAAGCATAGTTCTTCCTTTATTCCTAGATAGTATCTTTTCACTTCATACTTTAAATCTTTTCAGGTAAATCTTTTCCCTTCCCTTCAATCACCTAATAACCATGTACCCAGTACTGGGCTAAGAAATGTGGAGGTTACATGGGTAGTACATTTATATGATGTCTTCTCTCAAAATTTTATTTTTCTTACACATCTGTCTCTGCTGCATTGGACAAACCCTTTGAACATTTTACATTTATTTATTTTTTTAAAGATGTAATTATTTATCCAAGCACTGGGTGCGGGAGGGTGAGAGAATTCATGCCAAAGGTGCAGGAGGGTGAGAGAATTCACCAGAGACAGAGCAGGGAGCAGAACAGGTAGAAGGACCGAAAACACTGCTGAGGGGAGCAGCGGGCAAGACAGGAGAGGTCTGCCACGCCATGTGGGTCTCTCCCAGGCCAGCCGGGAATTGAACCTGCACTGCAGAGGCTGCGGACAGCTTCACAGTGCTGTGCTCAACATACTGTGCCACCGGGGAGGCCCCATTTTACATTTAATCACCAGCAACCTTCTCTCATTTAACAAGTCCTCTTCTCTTCCACTTCATTCACCTACATTCTAGAACTGTTCTACACTACTCTATTGAAATGGTGATAAGGCTACCAGCAATCTAAGATAATCACACAGTATGAATTCTATTTCTTCTTTTTTAATATATTTTATATATTTTTTACATCATTTTTCATTTTTGTACAATGTATCCTTTTTCATCTTGGTTATAGTCCCCATACAATTCCTGCCCACTTATTTTGACCAAAATCCCTCCTTCCTAACCACCCCCCCTTACTGTATCTCTGGCTTATAGTTGCTTGTTGATTTTGATTTTTACTTTATTATAATTAGCCTTTCTCCTGGTCCCTATTTAGGTTTTCTAGATTCCTGCTACAAGTGAGACCATCCAGTTTTTTTCTTTTTCTTTCTGGCTTACTTCGCTGAGCATGATCCCTTCCAGCTCCATCCATGTTGCTGCAAATTGCATGAGTTTATCTTTTCTTCTTTAAAAACTCTCCCTTAACATTTTCACTTTGGCCTATTTTTTCCACTTTATCTGCTGCTCCCCACCCCATTTGTTCTTTTTCTAATTTAATGTTTACTTCCACTGATTTAACAATTGACTCTTAAGCCTAACTTCCAACTGTGATGGTGAACTCTCAAAGCCTGAATTTTTGTCTTTGTTGTCGTTTTTGCTTTTATCTCCTAGTGGAGATCAGTATATATGTTCTTTCACAAGATACATTTAACGTGTAAAACTAAGATAATGGGAGAAATCAATTTCCTTTTTCATCTCTGTAGTTTTACTACAACGTTTTTAGTTTTGTAGTTTTAGTGTTACAGTTTTTAGTTACTGCACAGTAGTCTATAGATGGCAAAAATGACAATGTATCTCCCAGCACTTACATGACAAATTGCCACAAAAACCAGGCATTCTTAGAGAAAAAACAACACTGGTCTTCCAAGTGAATCATCACATTATTGTGCAAAATGCAGATGTAGCATTATTAAACTCATGCCCATAGAAAACCCTTAAAAGGCTATCAAGTAGAAGTCAGAATAGGAGCTGTGTGTACTTACTTAAGAAATCCTTAGACAGGCACCATCATAGTCATATTCAAATTTTAAGTTAAATAGGAATCACACCAGTTAGCCATGAAATGAACAAATTCCCAAGTCTAGAATGAGGCCCAGTTGGAAGTGTAAAAATTAGCCTTTGCTCTTTTTAATCCATGCCAACTTTTCTTCCCCACAGTGCTTTTACTTTTTTTTCATCATTTTCACTTCTATGATAACTATTGCTAATAGTTTTTAAATGTTTCTGAGATTGATTCTGATAATTGAAAATTTATTTCTGTACACACAATGAAGATCTTGTTTTGGTTCAATTGTTTTCAAGTATTCATACTAATTTTGATAATGTATGCTATATAACACCTGACATGAGCACAAATATCATGGAGTAAGTTAAATATAATGTTCAGGGTAGAAGTTTTGCTCAATTATAATTTAACATTAATTGAGGTTATTCTGTAATTGCTTGTGTAAAATTGAAGTAGTGAGAACTATTTGGAAACTAATATTTGTCCCCCATTTGTCTTAGCAAATGTAGTTACTGTTATTGATTCCTGAAGATTTTACAGAGCTTTAGAAATAGCATGAAAAGGTTTGTGATTTATGCTGCAGAAAGAAATAAGAGATTGGTCTAAATGTGTATTTACTGACCCTGAGCTTATTTTTGTGATTCAATCTGTGATTTTCTCCTCATGTTTGAGATAATGGTCAAGATTATGGATAGCTTGCTGTCCAAGAGAAGAATATAGTTATATGTTTGTTGTGGGAAGAAAGTGTAATCAAAGTCCTAAAATATAAGATGGAGAAATGGCAAGATGGAGAACGGAGAAATTTACCTACTATTTCTGGTTGGGAATCTTGAGGCAGAAAAACCATTTTGTCCCTATGCTAATCACTAATCACACTGTTTCTTCAATGTCAATGTAAAGATTGATAGTGACTTGTTCCACTCTGTAAAGATGTTAGTACCATAAGGAAAATAACAGAGGTTCTCACAAAATTTACACCCAGTATAATCTTGAACAAAATTATAATCTGCTATTTAAATATTTGGTTGGATTTTGCAATGTAACAAATAACTTCTTAAAAAATAGCCTACAGAAATCTAAGGTATTCACTCTGAAATTTTTTAATAAGCTGCTTGGATACTTCTCATATTTCCTCTCTATTACCTTAGAAGATGTGCTGTTACTTCTTAGTCAAAAACAAGCAAGCAAACAAAAAAACCCTAAAGATATTTGTCAGTCACTGCAACTGAGTTTTTGTTTGCACTTTTCAGCATTATTTCATGTGCCCTGATTATATAACATAATATCTGTTGGATACTAACTGGTTAGTATATAAGTTGATTGCTGTATTTAATATACTAAACTTAATCATCTCATTTATTTGATATAAAGTTGTTGCTTCCCTCTGAGGAATATTGTTGATTAATACAAAAGTATAAAGATGTATATGTAAACACAATGCTTCACTTTGAATAAAAAATAATAGATATATTGTACAAAATGTTTTCATTCGCTTTATAAAAATGTTCCTGTAAGATGAAAACCTTGTACTTTATAAATGATGCTTAATTATATCATAAACTTTACCCCAATGGTTTGGAAATTAAGAAACATATACTCTTATTTTCTTTACTAAAACACTGATAATAAGTTGTTTGTGCTTTAACAGAGGAATTTTAAAATTCCATACAAATAAAAGTGTGTACAAGAAATTTTAGAAAAACTCTGATCATTGTACAATGGTTAACAAATGAAAACTCCTTTATCACTTTTATAATATACATACTTGCCTGTTTGTTCAATTTATTATCTAGTGTTTATCACCTAAGGAGTGTACTTAAGTTTATTTTATTGATTGTTATGCATGTTATTTGGGCTTTTAACTAATTTTCTTTTTCTTTTTTTCTTTCCCCAGAAAGGATGGCATTATGATTATAATCTGCTAATTTTACCAATTTTAAACTTTGGTTGCTTAAGACTGAAGCAATCATGGTGAACCTGAGGAAAGCGGTGCATTCGTTCCTGTAAGGATGCTATTATTATTTTTATAAAGATAAATTATATATGATAGCTTTTAAATGTTAGACTTTAATATATGATCATTTGGCTATATTTTCCTCAATATAAATAAATGACTATATCCTGTGAGGCTTAATATTGCAGATGTTTCATATTCAAAAAACAATCTATGGGAAAATATAATAGTTTGGACTCCAATTAAACACGACTGTGTCTGTATTCAGATGAGATCAGACACGTTCAATGGTATAGCCATGGACTGCTTATGTATTCAAACAAGTAACATGGTAATAATATCCTCACTTCAAAATAATTCCAATGTTCATGGTTGCTTTCTCTATTGTTAAAATGCAGCATTGAGAAAGGCTTTCCCCCTGCCCCCATATGATATGAATAGCCAAGAGAATAAAATGTATTTATAAACCTCTGGTTTTCTGAAGAAAAACTGAGGTCCTAAAAAACATGTGTCAGAGACAAGGATTAGGGGTTGGAGCATGTAGTTGGACAGGGGAGAAAAATGCCATCCTGGAATAGATGTGAGGTAGTGACCCAGTAGTTAAAATCAATAGAGTGTGCTATAAAGGGGATGTATACAGTCTTTAGTTCTGAATAAATATTTTCATAAAATAAAATCAGGACTTAAATTCATGACAAATTTTGAATTCTTGAGTTGGGTTATAACTGCTATAAAATCCCTTTTCTTAATGTTGAAGACATAAAGAAGGTAAGCCCCAACAATTACTGAGAGCCTATTATAACAAACACATGATTTTCAGGACTTTAAATATATCATTTGATTTTCACAACCATCACATGATAGTGGTCACCCTGGTTGTACAGATGAGGGACTAATGTTCTGAGAGGTTAAGTGACTGGTCAAAAAATCATGGAGGTCATGTAGACAGGACATTGACAATGTGCATCAAACACAACAAATACAGAGATAATCTAAATTGAGAACATAACTTGCTTCTATTCAAGCCATTATTTCAATAATTTTTACTCATATTAATCATAAATTATGGTATAGATTCTTTGAATTGTGTAATACTTTAGCTTATTTTTTATGTGCCAGGAAAAAAATACATTCGGCATTCGAAATAATTTAGTGATTACTTCTCCTGATTTGATAAACATTACTATGCATGTGTCCCCCCTCTCTATGTTGCTGAGAATATTGGGTAGCTTTGAGTAATGAGAAAGTTATTTTAAACTAATATCTGAAGTATTAGTTTTCTATCCCTTATAGAATGAAAAAGTCAAAACACTTTCATGATTTCTTTACTATCTTAAAAGACTGAAGTATATTAAGAGACTTTTTTTTAAACATACTAGAAAATTATACAATATCTATACTTATGTTTAATACCAATAATTCTTCAGGCTAAGTACTCTAGTTTGGGTAGAAAAAACAAATTGTTAATATAAAATTTTATAGATATATGATTATGATTATCATATTTTTTTATTTTGTGTAAATTTCTCTGATGATTGGAAATAATAATTGGATTAATCAAACCACAAATGTATTTTCCTCATATAGAGATAATATTTCTAGTTTAGATAACAAGTGAATGAAAATGAACTAAAAACATTTACATGGAGAACGCATCACTTCTAGATATTGTAATATCATGTGTTCCATTTTCCCACTAACAGAAATAATCCTACTTCAATTCTCTTGCATGGAAAATTATATAGCACATCTTGTACCAGTAGAAGAAATTTTCTCTTCTATCAATAATATCAGGCTTTAACAATCATTACATATAGTGTAGTTGCTGCTTAATATTCATTTGAAAACTATTACTGAACATAGAATACACGTAAAAGAGTCAAAGTTAATAATCTTTATTTTTAAACAGGAAATATTGCATATGCTTGTCTATTTTATTAAGGAAAGTAAATGCTAGTTTTACCAGATACTTTACAATTTACATTTTGAGTGGACACTAAATATATGTAACTTAAATAAATTACTATAAACACATGTGGAATTAATACGGAATGTGCAAAATATAGCTACTTCAGTCTCTCTGACATTCCTAATAGTATGATCTACCAAAATAACATTGTGAAAATGCACATTTTAAATGATTTAAGAGATTTGGTTTCCAGCATAGGAATTATCAGCACAAATCATTTTCTAACCTAGAACAGGGTCCAGAAAAATAGGGATAGAAATTGAGAAGGTAGAAGAAAAGTCTATAGCACAAGACTTTGAGAAACTTATGGCCCAGTACATACAAGTTCACTCTGCAACTGTGAGAGGAGTTATATAAAGAAATGAATATGTGCTATTAACAAAAGCCACTGTGCCTCTTCCAGAATTTTGCCTAAGGTCAGTCTGATGGCAATTTTCTTCTTCTTGATCCAACTTTCTCGTCAGAGTTCTGGATATATTAAAAAAAAAAAACCTTTTGTTCTGTTGTTAGTTATCTCAGAGACTAGAAGAATGTAATACTTTAAAAATATAAGGAGTAGGCCATTACAGCAATCAAACAACAGTGGTTTCAAATTTTTTGTGAAGAGTAGAAGTTTAAAACACAGGTTTTTGGAATCAGTGAGACCGAGGTACAGATCCTACCTCTGTTGCTTATTACATGGATTGTCTTGAGAAAGTTATTTAACATCTTAGAACCTCAGTGTTCTCTTCTACGTAATGTATAAAAATCAGTCCTGACCTCATAAGGTTGTTGTGGGAGTTCAAAGACAATTATATATTTTACTCTGCTAAGTGCTTAACTCATAAGCCCTCAATAAAAGTTGGTATTCTCTGGACAGAAAGAAAACATAGTAGGACTTAATTAGGAGAGTAGAAAAGATGATGATGATGATGATGATGATGGAAGAAAAAGCAATTGTTAGGCATACACAATGTATTGTGTACCTGATTATTTTTTTTTCTTATTTTTCAGTGTGCACCTAATTGGCCTATTGGTTTGGCAATGCGATATTTCTATAAGCCCAGTTGCAGCTATAGTAACTGACATTTTCAATACCTCCGATGGTGGACGCTTCAAATTCCCAGACGGGGTACAAAATTGGCCAGCACTTTCAATTGTCATCATAATAATTTTGACAATAGGTGGCAACATTCTCGTTATCATGGCAGTAAGCATGGAAAAGAAACTGCACAATGCCACCAACTATTTCTTAATGTCCCTAGCTATTGCTGATATGCTAGTGGGACTACTTGTCATGCCACTGTCTCTGCTTGCAATTCTATATGGTAAGTACAATTTCATTCAGTTTTTCAATTTCATATTATGTTATAAATTTGTGTCAGATATCATAGTAAACAGTTAATTATTTTACTTGTATAATTTGGAAAACGAAGACAAAAGTCACTGTGTGATGGAAGGAATTAGATATGTATATCATATTTATTAAATATATCAGTAGCATATAGTCTTCAGAAAGAAAACATATATATTAAAATCCCTCATACTCTAATTTTGTACAGTGTTATTTCTAATTAATGACTTATTTTACAATGTGCAGAATAAGACAGAGATAGAATCATATTCCTATCCTGATCCTCCGCACAGCACACATATTTAATGCCCTCTCTTATTTAAAGAAGGAAAAAGTGAATAATCATCTTTAATAAATATATATTTAAGTAATCTTTTCAAACATTTGCAAACAAGTGCTTGGCACACAGTAAACACTCCTTCATGAAGTCTACAATTCACATTTTTACAAGGAGATATGCAATAACAATTTAATTACTAATTATAAAAATCCAAGGTCACATCATTATAAAAATCCAAGCATTAAAATTTGATATGTTGATTTTAGAGTGGTCTTTATTTTTTCTTTTGATATTTTGCGTTCTCTTTATCCTATTCATTTTTGCTTAGGCTTTGATTCTAGATAATATTTATAAGGAACAATCAAAACAAAGATTACTAGGAAGCTGGAGAACACAGTTTGAATTTAATTCCTCATGTATTCACCCTTCTAAGGGGAGAAATAAACTCCTTATTCCCCAGATTGAATAATGGCACTAGACCAGAAGGAATAATACTAAAAGTATATCTAGTTCTCAAATCTTAAAAGAAGATCACTGCATCTAGAAAATAATATCTCGGGGAACTTAATAATTAATTATACTGTTCTAAAAACACAGTAGTAATGGACTATCTTAATAAGATATGTTCTTAGAAAATATGATTTTTTTAATCTTGAGTTTCAATGATGCATTAACCTCCAAGCATAAGTGTTTTTTTACCTGTTCAGGTAGCATTCTACCAGTCTATAGCTTCAAAATTATCTAAGAAAAGGTTTAAGGAATGAATGTGCTTTAGAAGGTGTATTTTGTGTCTATGAACCTATATGGCATCTATTTTTTGTTGTCAGTTGGTCCTTTAGAAAATATATGTGTGGTCAAATAATGGCATTAGCCTAAATCCACATCTTCTGATGTATCTCCTGAACACCACCAAGCAATAAAGAAAAATAAGAACAAATAAAACTACAGGATACTATCACCAAATTTGGAGAATATCCAAATTCCAAATTATCTGCATGTAGAATAATAAATAAAAAAGCACAATGAGCTATTAATTAGGCTCCCACAACATACTGTCCTGTACAATAAAGGAAGTCCAGAAAAAATTGCATGAGAAAGAGAGGAAGAAAGTTCGTAGGAAGCCTAAAATTGATATGAAATCATCTCAAGAAAGAAAGTCTACCCCAAGTGTGAAAATTCTGAAAATGTTTCTGAAAACCCAACCTATACAAAATCACTTCAAAGTGGGTAAGGACTCAATAAAGCAGCCTTGGAATTCTTTATAAGTAGAAAAGGGTAAAAAAGGAAGGAAGAGGTGACTTTGGGAGGGAAATGCATAATGAAAGGAAATGAAGCAAGAGAGGACAGACCCAAAACAGCACTGCCAAAACAGAGAAGTTATCGAATCCATGGTCTATACAGAAAAAATTGAATGTTGTCTGATCTTAATTGTTTGTTGTCTCCTAAAACAAACAAACAAACAAAATCATCATTCTTGAGAAGATTTTAACAGGAAATATAGTCTACAATATACAATATTCAAATTGTCTTTGGATTTCCAGCAATCCAAAATTACTCGAAATGGAAAATACCCTGGACATAAGAAAAGTTATTTTTATGTTTGGAGTATAAGGGAGAATTCAGAACTGGAATATCTTTGGAGACTCTACATATATACAAACATGTATACATATATATTGTTTATCATATATATTGTCTACCTGCCTCTTCTACCATGCATTAGGCTGCTTGTTCTCTTAACAAGTCACTACAAAGTCAAGCAAGTTTCACTGAATAATCTTGGAAAACCAGAACTGTTTTGCTGGACATAGTATCCAATAAGAAAAATTCTTAAAAGAAATGACCATTAACAGATTATCAACCTATAAATTAGCGAGATATTGGCATTAAGACTTAAAGCAGTTGCTTTAGCAATACTCCATGTAGTAATGAGCTGAAATGAATGGAAATATGGAGGTTCTCAGTGGAGTAAAACAAACTGTGAAACAGAAACTACACAAAAATTTGATAATAGTGGTCAAATTCATATGTAAGAAAATTACACCAATTTATTCAAATCAACATACAAAATGCAATGCAACATACAAAATTAAATATCATCATGTATTCGATTCAATGGTAAATATTTTATGCTATCCCAGCTTAATTTATTTTCTTAAAGTCACCGTTCTATAATCTCAGAAAGAAATAAATTCACAATGATAATGAATGTCCAATTTAAAGGTCCCACAGATCAGGAACCAGCTCTCAAATTGATCTACAAATTTGATTCATTTGCTATTAAAATCCCAACAAAGTTTTTTTAGAAATAGAAAAGCTTATTTTAAAATATAGTTTTATATATATTTATATACTTAAAGAAAATATATTTCTTGCCTCTTCCAGCTTCTACTGGCTGCCATTATTCTTTGACTTGTGACTACATCACTCCAATTTGTCTCCATGGTCACATCACCTTCTTCCTTTCTTTATAATATTTTCTTTTACATTTTTTTTTAAAGATACATGTGACTGCATTTAGGCCTCACCCAGGTAATTCAAGTTAATCTCTCCATCTCAACAACTTTAACTCAATTACATCCACAAAGACTCTTTTTATTACCCTATAAGATAATAGTCACAGATTTCAGGGATTAGGATGTGGATATATTTTGGGCCTCCCTGGTGGTGCAAGGGGTTAACTGTTACCTTTGCAAGGTAAAGGTTATTTTCCAGTCTATTACAACTAGTGTCTAGGACATAGAACTCTCTAATCACAACAACAACAAAAAAAAACTATTCATTTAAATCATGAGCAGAAGACCTTAAGAGACATTTCACCATAAAGAACACACAGATGACAAATAAGCACATAATAAGATGTTTCACATCATTAGACATTAGAGAAATGCAAATTAAAACCATAATGAAATATTACTATACAACTATGAGAACAGTAAAAATAAAAAATGTCACATAAATAAATGCTGTCAAGGAGTTTGAGAAACTGAATCGCTCATACATTGTTGATGGGAATAAAAAATTTTATAGATATTTTTTAAAGGTTTATTTATTTAAGCATACAAGAACTGGGGCACAGGCCAGAGGAAAGAGAGGAGGTGTGAGAGGATTCACCAGTGACAGAGTGGGGAACAGAATAGGCAGAATGACTGAAATACACTGCTAAGGGGAGCAGCGAACGAGACAGGAGAGGTCTGCTGTGCCATGGGGGTAGCTCCCTGGCTGGGGATTGAACTCCTGCTATAGTAGACTCAGATAGCTTCATATTGCTGACAGTTAACCCCTTGCACCACCAGGGAGGCCCAAATTTTACAGATAATATAGAAAATATTTTGGCAGTCTCTTAAACACCTAAACAGTCAAATATGATACTATCTAGCAGTTATACTCCTGGGCATTTACTCAGAGAAATGAAGATTTATGTTTTACTTAAACCTGTACATTGAGGTTTATAGCAGCTTTAACTAGCAGCTTTAACAGCTTCAAGCGCTTGACGTAGAAACTGCATTAAAAAACCAAATGTATAGAGGGAGGGAAGAGTACAAGGGACTATGGTGATAGTTCACAGGTGAGGAGGTGGTGGGATTTATGGGGACTACACCTGAGGGGAGAAATTAAATATTGTACAAAAATAAACAATGACATAAAATTTTTTTTTAAAGACTGAATGTTTAAACAAAATGTGATATATCTTTACCATAGACTACTACTAAAAAGAAATGACTGTTGATACACACAATAATCTAGGTGAATCTCCAGGGAATTAGTCTGAGTGAAATATGCCATTCTTGAAAGATCAGAAACTGTATGCTTCCATTTCTAATGCATTTTTTATATGACAAAATTATAGAAATAGAGAAAAGATACTTATTTCCAGCAATAGGAGTATGGGGGAGGGAAGAAGATGTGTTTATAAAAGGCAGAGAGAATGAATTCATGTGGTCATGGAAATGTTTTGTAAGGTAAAGGTACATGCAATCTTTCTGCAGTATTTCTTATAACTACATGTAAATCTGCAATTATCTAAAAATTTGAAAGTTTAATTTGAAAATGTGTGCATAAAGTATATAAGTTTTGACGCATCCTGAGTTATTCTAATCTAGGATCTGGAATCCTCTCTCTCTCAAGGAAAATTGATCCCTCTAGTGAAGAATAATGTGTATAATATTGCTATATATATTAATTCATGTGTAATATTTAAAATATGAAACATAAATTTAAGTGAAGAAAGAGGATATCTATTGTGGGGGCAGGATGGTCACAGGGCAGGTTTTAGGATGCGAGCAGACAAGGAAAGAGAGAGTCCTGGAGCCCTCGGTGGCTTTCTCAGGATTTTATTGAGCTTTTCATGTAGTGCAGCAACCAGGTACATGGCAGGCAGGGGTGCCAGGGGGCCAGGAGTCAGGAGGCCTCCAAGCCCAGGGCAAGTCTTCACTCTAGGCTTCTCCAGCTTCTTTCTCCCCTTCTCTCTCCTGCCTCTTCTGCTGCTTCTCTCCTCTTGCTTCTGTTTCTTTTGGTGACTACCTCTCAATACTCCTCCCTTGGCCCACAGAAGTAAACGAGACTGTTGGCAACAATGTAACAACTGCAGGTGCCCCATCAGGCAGGGCAATCCTATGCTGGGAGGGCAGAAAAGCCTGAAAACCATTTACCCTACATCTATATACAAAATTGCTGCTATTTTAGAAATTATATGGTTTGGTGAGTACAATGTTTACAACTAAGGTCACAAAAAATTTGAAAACAGTTGGACCAAAGTGTCCTTGGAATCATTCCATTCTAATTTAATACAGGTTTCTATTAAGTCATAAAATGCAAACCTTTTTTCCCTCAATAATATTCCACAGTCAGATTCCTACAATACCACTAACCCCAAATCAATATTTTAATGTCAACTCAGATATTTTCAGTACAGTTTTTTTCTAGCCCTCATTTTATTCATAGATTCATAATTATAACCAAAAAAAGAAAGCCCAGGAGAACCACAAAATGTATAAAGTTGAGATGCTATGTGCCTGCAAACACATCTTGACATTCCATGGTGATGATACTCAAAGAAATCACCTAATAAAAGTAAAATTTCTCAATATTTGTATTTCCACCAGCAGAAATTTTTTTCTCACCTGCTTAAAATTACTAGTACATTGGTATCAAACAGTTAAAATGTGTCATCAGAAATTTGCTAGCCAACTTATATTCTGCAATTTCAATTAACAATCACAATTTCATTATGTAATAGGAAACTACCCAACCTACACATTTCTATTAGAAAACCAATCACCCTTGCCCTCCTTATTCCTGTCAGCAAGTTTGTCAGAAAGATTCCTGCTTGGGGGTAGATATATGATCCCAATAAAACCTTAGAAAACACAAACACGAGAATTATTAACATTTGCCTAGTCAGGATTATATGATCTTCTGTCTCTTTTGCCTGAGGATTATATTTGCTTTGCAAAAGTTTAATAATAATGATCAAACTCATATGTAAGCAAATTATACAAATTTATTCAAATCAGCACACAAAGTACAATACAACATACAAATTTGAATATCATTTATTCTATTCAATGGCAAATATATTATGCTATCACAGCTTATTTTAGCTTTCTTAAAGTTCTTTAGCCAAAATAAGCTTTGTTAAAGTCACTGCTCTATAGTCTCACAAAGAAATAAATTCAAAAGGATAATGAATATCAAATTTAAAGGTGTTTTGTTTTTTAAATTCAAGTCTCTGTAAGATCTTTCCAAAATGCACCTTTTCCCTGAAATTTTCAAATACACAAATGATTCCCCATCATATATAATCATTTTTCAACAAACAGAAGAAACTGAATTTTTATCAGAACATATTCATACTCAGTTAACAAGCAAATCAAAAATGGAGGGAAAAAATCATTCAAATCAAAATCAATACTGATATATAAGCTTTACATTCAGACACAGATATTTGGATTTATTTACCCATATTACACACCCACAAATATCTATTGAATCTTCTGTTTGAATAATTTTCCCTCTTCTTCTGCCTGAAATGGACAATATCATCTTATATAGAACTATATTAAAGAAGCAAGATTAATAATTTTTAGCATTCATATATAATAGTGACAATTTTCTCCCATGTTCTTGCACACACGAAAAAGTATTTCTTTGTGTGATCCATTTCATACCCTCACATCTCTGCTCCAACTTGCTCATAAATAACTCTCATATTTAAAAAAATAATTTTTTTCACAAAGTTAGTTTCCATTTTTACATGGGAGGAACAAAATTACTCATGTTCAGGTTTACAGAAACTTATCACTTCCAAATTTGAAGTCAGTTCCCAACTTCCTAGTGCCTACAATTCAAGCTAAATTTTCCCTTGTTCTGATATTCCTAGGACTTAAACAGTTGGACACCATTTTCCAGATTTGTTGTCTTGATTCTTAACCTTTTCCCACCTTGAAAAACAAATACATTTCCTATTTTATCCTTACTCCTTTTATGAGCTAGAACAGAGCGAGGCCATTATTATTCAGAGGAAATATTTTCAGCTCTTGAAAGTTACACAACTCGGGCCTCCCTGATGACTAAAGGGGTTAAGTCTCAGGGCTATGAAGCTGTCTGCAGCCACTGCAGCAAGAGTTCAATCCCCAGGCAGGGAGGTGACCTACATGGTGCAGCAGACCTCTCCTGTCTCGCCTGCTGCTCCCCTCGGCACTGTATTTCAGTGGATCTGCCTGTTCTGTTCCCCACTCTGTCTCTGGTGAATCCACTCATCCCACCCTCCCTCACCTCTGTCCTACACCCCAGCTTTTATATGCATAAAAAAAAATAAATCTTTAAAAAAGTTATACAACTTATATACAACCACCTTAAATGGATTAAAACAAGTAGACATCAATTATCTTTCTAAATATGACTAGTTGTAATAATTACCTAAACAAATAATTTGGAACCTTGAGAAGGTAAGTGTATTGGGTGTTTGGTCTTTCTGTTCACTTGAGTCAGGAAATCTATTATTCAAAAATAAAGTATGGTAGCTAATATTCCGATGAAAGTTATGAGATGGTTAGTTGTTACCAAAATCTCTTATATGATTACATACATACAAAAAAATTGAGCAACTTTAAATATGTTAATGGAAATTTGGAAGAATTTGGAACTGGACTTATAACTAAAATATTTGACTAGTTACTCTATGAGGCACTAGACTACACTCATCAACATATTTTCTCATTCATAATAAATATAATTAATTGAGAACATACTACTTGTCAAACATTCTCCAAAGACTTTTGTATAAAATACCTCATTTAGTTCTCCAAAAATGATAACTTTGATTATTTTTTTCAATTTGAAAGATGAAGAAATTAATGTTTAAAGAAGTTAAGTAATAGTTAAGGCTTCAGAATTTGCCAGTGGCATAACTGATTATTCAACACAGTCCTAGCAAACACCAAAGCCTTCATTCATGTTGCATGTCACATAGAACATTCCTTCCTCTTAAGAATGCCTTTGATCACACATGCTTAGGTGATGGGTGCATTATGGGAACAACACTTGAAGGGCAGGGTCGCCTAGTCTCCCAAAAGAAAGAATATTTAAAAAATAGATTTAAAAAAAGGCAGAGCTACGAAATTAGCCACCTCACCCCTACAAAAGTATTACATTGTGTGTGTGTGCATGTGTGTGTTTGTGTTTGAGAGCACACATGTATATATGGTGATAAATGCTTGCTTCTTGGAGTATATTCCATTAAAGGGGACTATATGTTTTAGGCTGTCTTCCTCTATTTTAAAATTTTTTCCTTTTTTTGAAGAATGCCATAAACTGTAGCTCCCTTTTATTACATACTTTTATCTTATAATAAAGGATAAATATTTTCTAAACTAGGCACCAAAAATACATTTGGAAGACAGTGTTTGGAAACATCTAGAAAATACAGACCTATCCTTATTTTTCACACTGTTATTTCTGGGGATTTTTGTGGATTCCATTAAAAGTCATTCACTGGAGTTTATATTGTCCTAAATATTCTGGAATACATACAGTTCATAGAAATAAGTATGTGAGGGTCTCCCCAGTGGCGCAGCGATTGAGCGCTGGGCTGCGAAGCTACCTGCAGCCTCTGCAGCACCGCTTCAATCCCTGCTGGCCTCGGAGCAACCCACATGGCGAGCAGACCTCTCCTGTCTCACCCACTGCTCCCCTCAGCAGTGTATTTCATCAGTTTGCCTGTTCTGCTCTCTGCTCTGGCTCTGGTGAATTCTCTCAACCTCCCGCACTTCTGACTGTACCCCAGTGCTTGTATAAATAAATAAATAAATCTAAAAAAAAGAAAAAATGTTTTTTTTTTTAAAAATAAGCATGTGATATACAGAATCACACTTTGAGTTGGTTAACAAATAGCAGAAAGACAATATCCTCACACCTGTAAAATATCTCTGAATTCTGTATATGTAGAGCTTATTCTCAAAATTGAAAATGTTTTTCTCATTTGTTGTAAAGGTGGCACCACATTGCTAGATAAATGATATATTAAGTTCTAGGACATTGATACTTATTACTCACATAAGCCAAAGGTCATGAACCGGTAGCCCTTTATTTGATTTCTGCCTATAAATGAGTTCTCTTTTAACCTAGTCAATGATTTTGAAACATTGTAAATTGAGTAACTTTTATTTAATTTGTAGGTGCATCCAACTACCAGTAGTTGGAATGCTCACTGGTATTACCTACCTGGTCCCTAAAAGCATTTAAGTTTGTAACAACCTCACAGCTTGTGGGCACAAAAGAAATGACCTTGATACAAATACCCTAAATTCGCTGACTTTGTATCCCAAAGAGCTAACAAAGGTACTCCCTAGAAAAACACACACCTTCCCTACAAGTACTTCTACAAGGCCCCATGTGTTGTCTCACATGTGATCAGGAATAAATTAATTTGTATCATGCACTGCTACAACTGTTCGAGCTTTCATCAAGCACATCTGTATCCACCATTACCTGCCACCATTCTTTGTATGCTGGTCATCCATCATCTCCCACTGGGCATCCACCATCTGCCCCTGGGTATCCATCATTATTTGCTGGGCATCTGCTGAGTACCGCCATGTCTGTTGGGCATCCACAATCTTCCACCAGGCATTGTGGTCTCTGCTGATGTTCTGCCATTTCACCACCAGCGCCTTCCATGAGAATGCTGCTACCTGTCTTGGGTGCTGTCACCTGATGCCGCCAAATCTACAAACTCTCAAGATACTACATGTTGCTGCATTTGCTTCAATCTTCATTGTACATAGTGTTCCTTGCAAAAATTAAGAATATGTCCCTTCATAACTGTAGAGAGCTTTGTTATCAAAAAAAAAAAAAGCAATGCTTATATCTGTTCCCTTCACAAAAACCCTTCAAAACAGTTTCCATATTCCTTTGTTTTTCTCAATGTATTATTTCCCTAAGACTAACACATTCTGGAGGGCTGATGTAGAGTCTATTTATTAATGTCTTAACTCCTATCCTCAGGCATCCACACTAAAACTCCCCTCCGAAAAGGTAATCAATGACTTTGTCTTATATTCATGCTTATAATTAGCATTTACCCCATATCTGACTTTTTAATTCAAAGTAAATAATCCTTTTTTCTTGCCAATCAATTCATGAGACTAGATACTTGGGATGCCCAGTCCCACACATCTAGACTTGGGAATCATTACTATTTTGTTCAAATATCTTCTCCCAATATTCTTTTTCCCTTTTCCAATACATACAATCATTTCACTGAAGGCTTTTACAAAACCTAGGTTAAAAAATTATTTATCAGTTTCAAGTTCAAGTGTAAAAAGAGATATTGATACTATATTCCTTTACTTACTGTAAAGGAAATTACAGTGACATATGCTGAAAAATACAGTCTTAATTTTTGTTCTTATTTCTAGTCTTCTATCACTAATTGTTCTTTGCACTTTCTTTTCACACTTTCTTAAAAATATACAACCTTTACAGATTAATAACTGCTTTGACTCTCTAATAAATCAAGAAATAAATGCATGATTAATTTTAGTTAACATCCCAGTTATGCATTCAAAGGTCATTTCACTACAGACAAATCAGCAGCGTTATCTAATCTAAATAACAGCTAACATCTAATCTAACGCCTGTTCAGTGCCAGATCCTTATGGCAAAGAAGGTGATTATAACAAATGACTAGAATAGCTAACATAATTGAGCACTGTATGGGAGAGAAAACTTTTTGTTCTATTCTCTTGTGTTTGATGACTGGGATCCTGCAAATTAAATTGACAAAAGACAGATTAGCAGGAAAAATTATTATTAAAAGAAGTGCATTATTACTTATGCATACATAGGTCTTCACAGAGAAGAAGGAACTATTAAACTGGTGATAAGACAAAGGAAAAGTGGTTTGGACTTCTAGGGGTGATAAACTGTGGGAAAGTAAATATGTGGGAAACTAATAGAGGATAAAGATCATTTAAATAAGGTTTCTTATGCAGACTCCACCTCATGTAGCCTCAGGAGTGGTAAGTGTATCTCCAGTAAATAAGAATTATTCTCTTCTTTCTGGTGGGGGCAGAGGAGCACAGCTTCTCAAAGGGAAATTTGTAACCTGCCCGTAGGCAAAAAAAAAGGGGGAGTGGAGACCTTTTTCTGTATCTGCTGTTTCTCAATTGCCTTCAGCTCAAAATAATACTTATGCTAAAGTGGCTTATTTTGGGATGGCTTACTATGATTCCCTTCAGCACTTTCTGTGTCTATCACTTCATTTAATCCCCAAAACTTACATACAGGAGAATTTTATATTTTCCCCACTTTACAAATGTGGAAAACTGAAGCACATGATTTTACTGGAGTTTAGCATTTCAGGAGGCTAATGTCCATTCTCACCTAGATCATTGATATTAAGGACCCAATTTTCCCAGATGGTCAGTATTTCTACCACTGTCCATGGAAATATAGAACATGCTGTGTTCCTGACAACGTAAACCAAATGTTGATTCTTGCTTCCTGTCTTGGTATGGCTTGAGAGGCACAGAGTGGCTTAATTAAGAAAATATCTCATTTACATATATACAAGAGTAATATTTCCAACCCCTAGAATAGTAATAATAACTAATATTTAATATATACTTATTAGTTCTAATACATGGTCCTAACTGATAGATGCTCTTTCAGAACCATAACTTTGCTGAAAGTAATTTCATTTCAGTATATTTTTCAGAATCTATTAACAACCCCCTAGGATACAGAATTTGAAGATCCAGGTATCAATGCTTTGTTTGTGTGTGATAAGAAAGTTGAAAAAGAAAAAGTGGGGAAGGCATGGTATATCTTGAAATGTTGAAAAATTGTCATGTTCATGTGGCACCGAAAGGTGAAAGCAAGATAAATGGTAAAAGATACAGAAAGAAGGAGAATATAGTTCTCCTTACTTTCCTTAAATTACTCAGAAGACATTTTATTGATATTTTTGTTGCCATCTAAGTGAACATAAAAGAAAATTTGCTTAGAGTGAATGGACTATATATCCATAACCCTCAGTCTTAATCATCATGATATTAATATCAAATAGCAGCAATCCAATCTTGAAAATCCTTCATATGCTAACAAGTCTTGTAGAACTATGAATCTTAATTGTTCTCACTTTTCTCCATACACTGCTGTTATAGTGCTTGAACTGTGTATTAGCAGGTCCTCAAACTAATTGTTTAAAGTTGATTTCTTTTTCCTCCTTAGACAAATGTCTGCATTTCATGAGAACTGAAATTTGGTTTGAGTTCCAAATAAAATATACCAAAAATCTAAAATTCTTGCACTCTAATTTTTCCGCATTCAAAATATAGCAAAGGCAAGCTCTTCACCCATTGTTCACATAGCACTGATTCCAAAAAATATACTTCATGAATTATTTTTCTATGACTTGATGTCATTGTTTCATTGAAATGAGAATATCAACAAGACAATCAAGATTGCATGAAATTTTTTTCACTGTAGTTTTTCTCACTGAGAAATATTTTATAAAATAGTTAATAGAATCAGAATTTTAATTACCAGCCTATTTCTCTCCACTTTATTATAATTATATTTAAGACATAGTTGAGGGTCTTTATGGACCTAAGGTCAATTGCCAATTACATCCAAGCTATTGTAGATTCTTGGTTGCTGTTTTCTATGTAACTGAAGAGTACAGCATCTATGTAATTTAAACATATTGAGAACAAAGCAGGAAGGGAAGTGGTCTGAATTGGTATTTAGAATACAAGTAGGATAGCTAAGTTAAGCAATCCTCTGTAGAGCAAAGGCTTTACTTATTTTATATCAAAATCATATTTGGAAACCAAAAGAATTATACTAGCTACAAAAAGACATGTTTTTCCTCAAAATTATCTAGGAAAATGAAATGAAATTATGTAAGGAAGGAAAAGAAAAGCATTTCCTTTTTAAGTACTTATTCATTTTTTTTTTATACTTTAGCCCTAACTCTGACACTCTCAGAGGAGAAAGGTAAATACATATTATTTAAAGTAATAGTTGAAGCCAACTTTCATCTATTTAATTTCAAATGAAAAATATATTCAAAATAAGACATAAACAATGAAAAGTAAATTCTTATGTTCTTTGCAGTAAATTTCTTATTATAAGAGAGAGCAAAATCTTTCATTTTTAATTCCTCAAAAATGGAAGATTATAAGCTTTATATGTACATTACTTTCAGCAGTGGGTGGCACATATAAACCATTGTAATCAAACCCTGTATTCTTTAAAAAGGCAATGAAGATAGGAAGTAAAGAAACTGTTTCTATTAAGCATTGTAATTTATTTTGTTTACTTACCAATAAAAAATTGTTTACTAGAAAATTATATAAAAACTAAATAATAATGTTAATCATATAAATAATGTTAGTCATTTAATGTTTGAATTTTGAGACTCTCATGTCTTTAGCACCAATTCTAGATAAGATGTTGAGGGATTTTATTTTTGCTTGTTTATAATTTTTTATTGAAGTAACATTGCATTATAACTTTATATGTTTTAAGTGTGCATCATTATAAATCAATAACTATATACTAAAGGTCACCACTAAAAGTCCATTTCTTTCCTTCAGCATACAACTGACCCTTTTTACTCTATTTGCCCACTCCTTAAGATACTGTATTTTAATTATTAATAGATCTATTGATCAAATAACTCTTAAGTAATGCCATATTAGTATTGTGACTTTGGCTACTATTGTATACCAATCATGCTAAGCATTTTGACATTTATTATATAAGTTAACAGCTACTTTACATGTTTGCCAATATTAAAGGCTGAAAGTAAAGATGTTTCGTTAACTATAAATAACTGTATAATTCTAAGATGTTATTTTTAGTATTATTGAACCAGGCCTCTATCTATAATTAAAAAGACATTATGCTTCTATAAATATAAACTATATATTTCCACATCTACCAATAAAAATGCTCTGGAAGTATTTTCTTGGTTATAATATAGCAGAATGTAAAATAATATTATGTAATAATTTTATCAAGTTAAATATGATGGTGAGCCATCTAAAGAATATTAGAATGCTTTGATTTTAGTATATTAACAAAGTTGGCCATTCATCAATATCTAACGCCAGAAAATTTTTATTCCCTCAAAAAGAAACCTCATGCAAATTAGTAGTTACTCCCTTTAACATGCTTTTTTTTTTTTTTTTTTTTTTTGAGGTAACATTGGTTTTCAACACTGGAAACAATTCTTAGAGAAGTGCAGGACCACACCTCTTTAGAACATGTTACCATGCCACACCCACCAAAACACCTATTGTCCTCTACACAGTCCACTGGACACCTTCCCTACTTTGCCCTCAACATTCTCCCTAACTCTGATAGCCTCATTCTACAGTCTGGTTTCTAGGTTTTTGTTATAATGGTTTGGTTTTTCTGACACTTTGTTTAGTTTTATCTTTATTCTACATGTAAGTGAAACCATCCATATTTGTCTTAAAGCAATCTCATTAATATTAAATGTCATAATATAGAAAAAGTTTGTACCCATATAATTCAATTTCTTCCTCTTCCTTTATCCCTTCAGTGTCATGCAAATCACATCTTTCTGCATTACAGCACATCAATATAGTTTTGCAGTTATTGATTTTATAATTTAGGGAAACCACTTAGGGAAGTGTTTTCATTCTTGTGGATTCAAAGTACCATGTAGCCTTTTATTTCCGCTCCTCATTTTGTAAATGAAGAAAAGGAGACTTCATCTACATTAACAGTTACTGGTAAAACTGAAAACAGACTCTAAGGCTTCAGTGCTTTTTCTACTATCCCTTAGTATTAACAAAAGGAAAAACAATGTAAAAATGCAGAATACAGAATAATTCACAAATAAAAATGACAAGATGATCAGAGTCTGGCATCACAAAGGAAACCCAAATTATTTTATTGGTGGTTTGCCCAAGAACTTGGACATTCCTTCTTCTTCAGTTTTCCTCAATAATCAGTACTTCCTACAGTTGTTATTCCCAGATTTTGCTTCTTCATTTGCAATCCAGGTTAAAGGGGAATTGGTAGCCATAATTGGACAATATCTTTAAAGATGGAAAATGGCTATTTGTAAGCTAGAAGTTAAAGTGATTTCCCCAGAGCCCATAAACATGTGTAAGTCTCTCATCTGCAATTAAAGTACATCCTTGACTTTCTGTCTCCTTCTAGTATGTGTTCCTTCTCTTGAGGATCAGAAGCAAGCTTCTTTTACATGATTTCATAAAAAGAAAATTTAATTTGTATACTTTGTTTGGGTTCAAATTTAAATAAGGCAATTTGTTTAGATACTAATTTGAGTTAACTGGGAAAAGTGAACACAGACTGGGTAGAAAATGATATTAAATAACCATTTTAATTTTATTCTGTGGGATCATGTTCCCATGGTGTATTAAAGTGTCATCATTGATGCATAAAGAAATATTTGTAAGGACAAGGCATTCAGAATGACAGTATGAGGGCATTGGTGAATCCTCTTTCCTGTAAGAACAGTAAATAGGGCCTCCTCTGGTGGCGCAGGTGGTTGAGCACCACACTACGAAGCTGTCCACAGCCTCTGCAGTGCCGGTTCGATCCTAGACCGCCAGCAAGGGTCCCACTTGGTGCAGCAGACCTCTCCTGTTGCGCCCGCTGCTCCCCTCAGCAGTGTATTTCGTCAGTCCACCTGTTCTGTTCCTTGCTCTGTCTCTGGTGAATCCTCTCACCCTCCAACACATCTGGCCTGTACCCCAGTTCTTGTATAAAATAAATAAATAAATCTTAAAAATAAAAGTAAATATAGTTGTAAAACTATAAACTTTAACCACTTCAGAATTTTGGAGATTTACCAAAACCATAGAACTCTCTTAAATGATAGTCATTGAAAATAACCTCTTGTTCTTTGGTAAAAGCAGTGGCATCTGTGCTGTTTTCACTTGAGGCTACTCCCATTTTCTTGCTACCCCAGCAATGGAGCACTGTAACCATGGAAAGCCAGCAGCCCCTTTTGTGGGGCTTGATTTGTTTTGGAGTGTCATATAAAGCTCCATGTCCATATCACTGCAAATATTGTAAAAACAGTTTCCTTGAAATACCTTATTCCCAGGGTATTGTGGCTATTTGATATTACTCTGAGTTCAGTTCTTCAGAAAAATTTCTATCCCTACAGTATTACTGAAAACAATAGTAATAAGTGGGATTCATTAACAATGTAGGATGCTTAAGGCAATGCATGTGGTTAGAACAAACAAGAGCCTGGTTAAACATTTGTAAAGAATACCTGGTGATGAGAATAAGACCAATATAGGAGACTTGAAAAATCTCCAACCATATTTCTAGATTGAAAAGACTGCACACGTGACCCAAAAAAAGTCAAAGACCTCAATAACCAGAGATATGTTTTCTCCTGTGTCCTGCAAGTAGGAAATAGCGTTGAATACTTTCTGACAGTATTGAGGTTTTGAACATAAAAATCTCTAATGCAACTTCTTACTCTCAGTAACCAAGATGGAAATGCATAAATTATGCAAAAATGAAAAATGATGTAAAAATACATAAAATATTTTTAAAAATCCTTTAAACTCAAGTGGGATACTTGCTTCACATGGACATTGAGGTCCTAAGCTCATTCAGAATCATATTGCCAACTATTCTGGAAAGCCACTGGCGGTATAGAGTTAAAGACTAGCAGATAGCACTGATGAAAATCTCTCTAGCTCACAGCCTGGTTTTCCTTTATTGAGCCTCAACTTACTTGCATGGGAATTAGAAGCATTAGGTACAAGATGAGATTTTAAAGGTTTATTTAGCAATAACTTCTGGTTTTGGATACAGCATACAAGGTTTCTTGGAACAAAACTACCCAATTTGTGTGTGTGTGTGTGTGTGTGTGTGTGTGAAAGAGAGAGAGAGAGAGAGAGAGAGAGAGAGAGAGAGAGAGAGAGAGAGAGAGCTGAAAAGATAGTAATTATCAGGGCAAAAATTTAGTCAAGGATGGAAAACAGATGTAGACTTAGGACTACAGGACATTTTGTTCTGCAGAATTCGCTAAACAAGGGAATCTGAAAATATTCAGACAAGAACTAAAACAGAAGATCCTCCCCCATTTTAAGCTGGCAACCTAAATGACTATTAATATGTAAGCTAATAAAAAGGTGAACCAGCCTGAACCATACCCTGGCCCCTGGAGTCTGAAAAGTGCCTTGAAATCGAGAGGTGGCAGAAATCTGTCCCTGATCATATTTTACCACTAGCCAGAATTCACAGAATTTGCAGTAGTTCCAAAAGCTCAAGCTTATATTCTTGGAATATAGTGCCCCCATGCATCTATTAAGGAAACGGCAAACAATGAAGCTGAGAAAATGACAAAATTGAACAAATGTTTCACAAAAGAAATCCAGATGGCATACACACACACACATACACACACACATATCTTTACATATATATGTGAAGATGCTCAAACTTATTAGTAATCAGGGAAATTAAATACCAACAAATAATCACTAGATTGGCAAAAATTAGAATAACTATATTTGTGTTAGCAAGCATATAGGAAAACAGGAACTCATGCAATTGTGGTGGGAATACAAATAGATGCAACTAATTTAAAAAACAATTTTAACATTCCGTAACAATATTCAGTAAGTGTGTAGGCTATGATTCAGAAGTTCCATAGCTGGGTATACAGTGTAGGGAAAGCCTTACTCTTGAGCTCCAAGGTACAAGAAAAAGAATTATTTGTGGCACTATTGCTTCTAATTACCCCAAAGTGAAAACAACTAAGTCATAAAAAACAGCGGATCCATAGGATGCTGCCTTTAGCAATACAACCAAATAGTACACAGGCGAGGAAGCTGAAGCACAGAGAAGTGAAATTATTTACCCAAAATTGCAGAGGTTTTAAGTGACAGAGGTGGGGTTTGCCTCCATACAATCTAACCCTGAAGTCTTTAGCTGCTCTTCTACTCTGCATTTCACAAATTTGTTTCACTGGAATTGAATAACATTAGGTTGAACTGCAGAAAATAGCATTTTTGTAGGTCAAAAAATTTGAGTAATAATTTCATATTGTTTAGTCTAATAATTTACTTCAGTTCTGAGTCCATTGGCCTGAAATCACTTTGCTCAGTGTATCAATTTACTTCTCCCTAACTTTCTCACTTGAAATGGTTTTCTATGCTATCTCTTACTGGTGAAAACTTTTCCTTCATCATTTCCCTCTATTTTTCCTTCTAAAGGCCATCACTATTGAGGGGCCTTTGTTGCTTCAACATTATGGTTTTTATTTTATTAAATGACTGGCACAAAAAAGTCTGACTAACCACGGGAAAAGGAAATTATGCAATCAATTACAGCTGTCTACACCTGCCAGGAAGCATTACCTTTGGCATGCATTTGTACTCATCACCCAATTCTGGGCAACACAGTCTTCCCAAATTCAAAATCCCATGAGAATCTTTTCTGGGCCACCCTATCTCCCAAATGAGAATGAATCATCTGTCCTTGGGTCTGTTCCCCCAGAGGACTTTATAGAACACAAACACACCAGTTGGGAAGGAAGCTTTCAAAATTTTATGAAAGTTTATAACTAAACACAAGAATTTGTCTCAGATTACATTTTAAGCTTTGAAGAAGATGACAAAGGAGGAGGACAAGTAAATCAGGAATAATTTACCACAAGAAACCTTTATGGTTTCACTGGTGAAATTTATCTGTTAGAAAATTGAATTAAGTGTTTACAAATGCTCAAGAGTCCTCATCTTAAGTATAAGAGATTGAATTAAATAATCTGGAAAAAGAAAGTTTATAATGGCCATGCAATTTTGGTCTAAATGGTGATTTTTTCTAATAACTCACAGTTGGGGTTTTCTTTTCATGTAGAAGTTAAACACATCAAAGCTCTATCTGGAATCCCTCAAATATTGCCCACAATGAGGAAATTCTTTTCTTTTATATGTTTTGAGTTTAGATAAAAGCTTAGAAGACAAGAACATTTTGTGAGAGTACAGGGACAAGCTCTACATTTTCCATCCAAAAGTGGTGAAACTACAGAAAACAAAGAAATTCCCAGCCGTTGCCCACCACTCCCCAACCCTACCTCCAGACCAGATGTAAAACTTCATTAACCATATAAATTTCAGGTGATAGTGAGATTTTTATGCTTCATCAATATAAACTTTCCAATTCCAACTTTGGAAAACTTGTTTTTGTATCTCAAATTCAAGTTTGAATCTTCCTGCTTTAATTTATCTCTAGGGAGGAAGTAACTTTATTAATGTCATTCTCCTCAAAATACGCATGCCAAGGTTTATTCTTAGAAGCATCATTAGGAAAATTATAGTTCTCAAGAAAGCTGAGACTTCCGCCTTAGTGACACCTTCTCAAGAAGAAAATTATTTGCTTCAGTATTTTGGCCCAGAGAGTTTTGTAGAAAAGATTTTAAAATAGTTTGATTATCCTTTTGTGGTAATTAAAATGGGGGACTGCTCGAGATTCTAGTTGTGCCACAGAATGCCAAATATTTTGGTATAGTTTTTATTTTGCTACTGTATGAGAGATTTATGACTCATGCTTTATCTTATATTTATTTATTTATTAAAGATTTATTTATTTATTCATACAAGAGCTGGGGTATAAGCCAGAGATGCGGGCGGTGGGGGGCAGCAGCTGAGAGGATTCACCAGAGACAGAGTGGGGAACAGAACAGGCAGACTGACTGAAATACACTGCTGAGAGGAGCAGCAGGAGAGACAGGAGAGTTCTGCTTTGCCATGTGTGTTGTTCCCTGGCTGGCCAGGGATGAAACTCTTGCTGCAGAGGCTGTGGATAACTTCACAGTGCTGTGCTTAACCCCTTGTGCTACCAGGGAGGCCCTCTTATGTTATATTTAAAGGAAACCAAGTATCCTAGTGTTTCCATTCAATAGCAGGCACACACCCTATACAATGTTGAGTCAGATCCTCCTAGTGCTGCAACTTCTCATTGGGAATTAAAGTCTTTTTTTAAAAAAGGACTTGTTTTTCTCAGTTCATTCCTGAAAGGAAATTACAGGCCTTTCTCAGAAAGAAATTAATAGTAGCTATAATTACCAGTAATCTTAATTAGAAGTTATTTCAAGTGATAAGGTAAACAAAAAAAGTCAAGGACTTCTAGGAATTTGAAATGTGAGCTTTGAGCTTAAGAAATTACAAGCATGGAGGCCACTAAGGTGAAATATTGCTAACGTACACACAAACACAGGTAATATTGCTAAGAAGGCAGAAAGCAAGATCTTCTGCTCTTATTAAATGGCTCAGATAGAATCCAGATTCCTCATCTTTAAAACAGAGTGTATAATAATATATGTATCACATGATTTGAAGACTAAGCAATATAACAAATAAAGGCTTAGAACAATTCCTGACACATAGTAAATAGTATGTATTACCTAGTATTGTTGTAAAATAATACATTTGACTATATGTACTGTGATCTGTCTTTTTCAGTATTAAATTAAGTGTTTGGAGGAAATAAAATCCAAAAACATCATTGCAATGAAATGACATGATTCCTAAAATGAAATTATCCTGTTACAGACCTTTCTCAGTAAGAAATTACTAGCAGTTATCCTGTTTGTTTACAAAAACAAGATGTATAAAACCCAGTCAATGAATCACTTAATTGAGGCATTATTTCATTTGATCCAGTTCATTGTAGAAAAAAATAACTTTCTTTTTTTTTAAGATTTCTTTATTTATGCATACAAGAAGTGGGGTACAGGCCAGAGGTGTGGGGGTGAGAGGATTGACCAGAGACAGAGTGGGGAACAGAACAGGCAGATTGTCCAAAGTACACTGCTGAGAGGAGTAGCAGGCAAGTCAGGAAAGGTCTACTGTGCCATGTGGGTTGCTCCCTGGCCTGCTGGGGATAGAACTTGTGCTGCAGTGACTGCGGAGAGCTTCATAGGTTGCGTCTTAAGCTCTTGTGCCACCAGGGAGGCCCAAAAAATAATTTTCTATTTTATGGTAATTCATTGTAATAGGATATATGATAAGTAGGTAGTAGTTAAATATTTCATTCTATTTAAATTTTTTAACTTGAATTTCATGAGAAATAAACATTGAAACCAATTTACATGTTTTTTAGAGGTACAGCATAGAAAATGTAAATCTTTCTCTTTCTCATGTAACTCCTTTTCTTTCTCTCATTTAGAGCACTGATTAACTTGCCACAAATATATTGAAAAAACTATGACCCTTCATTTGTCTTCATTGAAATGAATTGCATGAAACTTTAATCACAAAATGTATTTTGCACATTTCTCAATCACAACTACATTGATTACATTTATATACCTATAAATGTGATTATATTATATGCATGAGAGTAGGAATGCGTACATTCACAAAACATGTATATGAGCAGATCAGAAATTGACATAATAAAGATTTTCAAGCCATTTTTTAATCCACAGAAAGTCAAAGTAGAATTACTTTAAGAAGAGCTACCTAATCCTTTGAACTGGTAGGAGGGAAAAAGAGTACTGGTAAGAAGCAGCAAATGAATTTGTCTCAGAGAACATTACAGAGTACCCATCTCACGCCCAAGTTAATAACAATGTCACATCCAAGTAACAGGTAGGAAAACAAGATAGCTTGAGCCAATTTCTCTCCAGTATTTTCCACTTAGAGATATGTAGTAAATTCATTTACTTTCTCTCAAACATTTACTTAGTATCTACATGAAGTGCAGGGTTAACATGGTAAACAAAACTAGAATTTTCCTTACCTTTGAGGAGCTTATAAACTCAGAGAATCCCAGACAATACACAAACAACAAACAAATGCAGGTGGTGGGTTTGAACAAATAATTATGAAGTGGTTAAAGAATACGTTTTCATCAGAGTTTGCCAATTCAGATTTCCCTAAACTCAGTCTGTGAATTTTAGATGGTTATTCTCATTCATTGCAGCCACAATTTTAGAATCCTGATTCAGAATTACCTGGTGTTTGAATCAACATTCTAAGAAATTCCTGAGATGATAATGCTAATGCATAGACAGAGAGGCACCTTGGAACCCCCACACTTGCACACGCTACAGGTATCTGTACATCCATGCATACAAAGACAAAGCATTCAGTGCAAAAGAACTTCAATAGAATTAATGTGCATAGAGAACGGAAAGAAGAAAGTCCAATAAGTACCCAATAAGACACCCCAAGTTAACCATCTCCTTGTTGGTAAATGCCCAGCCAAATAGGGTTGACTGAAAGTGGGACCACTGAAGCCCAAAATCTTGGCACAAACCTAAGCCACCTTCTGGCTGGGAAACAGAGGGAAGGTTCAAAAGAGTCAGGCAAGTCTGGGATGAAAGGAACAAAATCAAGGTATAAATCGAGATAACAGCTGTCATTGTCAGCTTCCCCATGGGTCTCTCACCCATGTGTCTATCACGACCATCTCTTCTGATTGTTTCTACTTGTCTCTCTGACACATGTCCCCTCTAAGTCCCCCAAGTACCTGGTGCAAAGCCAAAACTGAGAAGCAAGTGGACCCATCTTCACCATGCACCTCACTCTTGTGCATCTCCCTGAACCTAATCTGCCTTCAATGTTTGATGGCCTCACTAGGTCACTAGTTCCACCCCTCATTAAGTGGGGTGGGGAATAGGGTACATCCCCCTTTTATGGGGATGCCTCTGTTACAGTAATGGTGCAACATAAAATTCAAGACTCAGAGATAACCCAAGGATTCCACTCAGTGAACCTTACTGCTCATCAAAAAGACATCATATCTTATTTTATGTAAATTATAATTCATTAAAGTTAAACAAACAAAAGAAGTGTTTGGCTTTTCCATCAATACAACAGCCTTTCTGCAAAATGGGCTATTTTATCACAATCTTCTCCTTTCTGCTGACTTGCAAGAGCAGAGATATTGGAGCCAGATTGAATGAAACTTACCTTTTCTAGTAGGAATTTTGTTTTTAGAGGCACCTCACATGTCTCTGCAAAGCATTTTCAGCTACAGTGGACATTGTCCTAAACAATTTATTGTGTACTGTTACCAGATAAGTTTCATATTTTACTGGGATATTCATTGAGTAACCAAGTACAACTAACTAAATCTGCCATTGCCACCCCACCTGCTCCCCACCAGTCTCTCACCCAAGTCTCTTCCAAGTGTCTCCTTCAATGTCCCCCAATCCCTGGTGCAAGTCCAAGGCTGAGAAGCAAGCCTAGAATCTTCACATGTCTCTCTGTTCCATGACCCTTCACAGAGTCTTCAAATCAGTGTTGTTGTTTTTTTTTTTCCATTGATATCTTTGAATAGATACTTAGGAGTCGAATTGCTGGACCACTGTCTGCATGCTTTTTTCTCCACCCTCTGCCTGTTCAGTGAAGCATGACTCTCCTCTGTATCTCCTCTATGCAGTCTGTTTTGGTTTCTGATGTCCAAGGGTTGTTATAGCTTCACCCCAAGTCACAGAACTCTCCGGGCATAGTGTCCCTCTGGTTGTTAAGTGAGACTCTAGGGACTGAGGCAATGAGGTGTTTGTTTTACCATCTTGGTCATGTCTCTAAACACAGTTACTCTTATTCAGAGGATATTTTCTGTGTGGTGAGAGGCTGGAAAAGCTGGACCACATGATGTGCTGAATGTAGGTGGGCTGGTGGGTGGAGGCCACTGAGACACAACCCCATATTGAGTTACCCCTGGGCCTAGCTGAGGGGGTTGCAAAATTCCACTTCACCCTTCAGCCCACAGCTCAGCTATTTCTTGAGTTTTTAACCTATGCCACAGTGTATATAAATTTAACATCTGTGGGCACTTTTGTGCCCACAGATTTTACTTCTTGTCCTTAAATTAATTAAAGAATATATTAACTGTTGAGCTATCAGGTTAAAGAGTTGGTGACTTTTAAAAAACACATTGTTCCATTCTCACTTGGGAAGTTGGCAATAAGTATTAATCAGCCTGAAGAAAAATTTGCCAAAGTAGTGTGTGGCTGAAATACTCTTAGACTGGAATGTGGTTTGTGATCTTAAACAAAGCACTGGACTATACCACAGAACAACATATATGGAAAAGGATAATTCCAAGGAAATGGTGGCTGATTAGTTAGGGAAAAGGGGACAAAATAGTAAAATTAACTTTGTATACTTGTCACCTATACCTGATATTATGGTCTGCATGTGGTAAAATGGGAGGGGGGAGGATTTTGAAATCACATTTGTGAAATATTTAGCCAAATTTTAGTAAGAATATTTTCTTCCTTTGTGTGATTTCGAATTGGTCTGGTTTGTTAGCCTTTTTGTGGATTAGTAATATTAATATTAACATTGCCCCCTCAGTACATATTCAATGTGCCCCAAAGAAATGTTGAACATATATTCCTTATTGAATTAATTCCTTAATTAAGTCCTTCTATGTGTGAGAAGACAGGGCTTTCCTGGTGGCGCAGGGGTTAAAGACATAGTGCTATCAAGCTGTCGCCATCCACTGCCTCATGAGTTAGATCCCTCGCCAGGGAGCTGACCCACACGGCCCAGCAGACCTCCTCTGCCTTGCCTGCTGCTCCCCTCAGCAGTGTATTTCAGTAGATCTGCCTGTTCTGCTCCCCATTCTGTCTCTGATGAATCCTCTCACCGACCCCCGCCCCATACCTCTGGCCTATACCTCAGTTCTTATTTGCATAAATAAATAAATCTTTTTTAAAATCTGAGAAGACAACTACTAGTTGATATCCAATGTCCGAGAACTAGAAATGACCTTAAAAGTCAACTAGCTCAGCTCTTTCAAGAGAGTGCTAAGAACTTAAGGTTTCCCAAGCATACCTGACATAAATTCTGCCAGGATCAGTTTAATCTTACCTATCACAGTGCTTGGGATTTTAAGGTCAGGAAATGACTTAAGTCTTTATTTCTCCTAGCATGTATGTATTTCAGTATTGACTTTCTAAAGTCTTCAGTTGCATGCAATAAATTTTATTTCTTTTATTTTATTTTCTTACATTGCTCATTTTTATACAATATTTGATTTCTCCCTTCAGGTGTAGTCTCCATAAATCCCCCACCACCACATCACCTAGAAACCATCACCATAGTCCCTTGGCATGCAATAAATTTTAAATAGGAATGTGAACAGGGTATATAACTGAAGGGATTTGACTGATGTCTCAAGCCGCTAGTATGTTGCCTACACAAAGAAATTTCAAATAGTGCTTATTATTCCTCAGATTATAATTTAGTGAAAATCTATTATATATTTCATACAAAGTTATATATGTTGTGGTGTTAGTTATCACATTAAAACACTATGTAGCTGGGGCCTCCCCGGTGGCGCAGAGGTTAAGCGCTGGGTTGCAAAGCTGCCCGCGGCCTCTGCGGCGCCGGTTCGATCCCCGGCTGCTCCCCGGCTGCTCCCCGGCTGCTCCCCGGCCACCGGAGGAGGGTCCCACATGGCGCGCAGACCTCTCCTGCCGCCTGCTGCTCCCCTCAGCAGTGTACTTCGGTCCTTCTGCCTGCTCTGCTCCCTGCTCTGGCTCTGGTGAATTCTCTCACCCTCCCGCGCTTCTGACTGTACCCAGTGCTTGTATAAACAAAACAAACAAACAAACAAACAAACAAATAAATAAAACATGCCTCTATAAAAAATAAATAAAATAAAATAAAATAAAAAACACTATGTAGCTATCACATGCTGTTCTTCATTATAGTAAAGACAATGTATTTGCTTAGCATTAAAAAACTTTCTCATTCTTTACAATTTTACTTTATATTTCTAAATCATTGGCTTTTAAAACATTAAGAAACATCTCCTGTGAATTGAGTAGTTAATTACTGAATAAAGTATCTTGATAATTATTTACATTAAGTTAAACAGGCAGTAGCATATATAATTTCCATCCACTAAAAGAGAGCATTGATTGCTGCAGTCCTCAGTATTATATAGCATTGAGTTATGTTTAAAATTATATTTCTTCCAATTGTATATTTTAGTATTATCCATATAGTCTGAGTTTTACTTAAATTTTGAGCATAACATTTTATTACTATTATCTTATTATTGAAAAAACAGGAGAAAGAGAGGCCTCTGATACCCTCATTTTTCCCCCTTCGGATGTTTAGGTACCTAGGCAAAATGACACAGAAATAAAACATGATCCTTGTCCTTGATGTTTATTTAAAAATGCAGGGAAATTAGATCAAGTGACAAATTTATAATACGTGTCATGTGAGGTAAGAGAAAGGAGAGATGACTAAGGATCAATAGTCAAATAGGGATTCATTTAGAAAATATCAAACTCCAGTGACATTTTCTTGAAGCTCAATGTTGTTATTAGTGAATTTCAAGCAATAGAAAACTTTCAGTTCAGTATGTAGATTCCTTCATCAAGATAATTCTTTACGGGGCCTCCTTGGTGGCACCAGTGGTTAAGACGCAACCTATGAAGCTATCCACAGTCACAGAAGCATGAGTTCCATGCCCACCAGGCCAGGGAGCAACCCACATGGTGCAGCAGACCTCTCCTGTCTCGCCTGCTGCTCCCCTCAGCAGTGTATTTCGTCAGTCCGCCTGTTCTGTTCCCCCACTCTGTCTCTGGTGAGTCCTCTCACCGCCCCCCACACCTCTGGCCTGTACCCCAGTTCTTGTATGCATAAATAAATAAATCTTTAAAAAAAGATAATTATTTACATAAACAATCTCTGCTGCAGCTTACTAATATTGAATACCACACAGAATTAAAAAATAGCAATAATATAAATCACAATATTATGAACTTTTGACATTTGTTATCATGACTTCCTTGTGAATTATGTATGGTTGGCATAAAATTCAGTAACTGTTTAAAGTCCCTTCTTCCTGGGAAGTAAAAAAAAGAGTTTTTATTGCAAAATTTCTTTCTGAAGGATATTTGAATATTGTAGTACATATTCTTCCCACAATGGGCAGAAAAGCAAATTCTTTTCACTGACTAAAAATAGACTATAAATAATTCACTGAACAAAAGAATAAGTGTTGTGCATTTAAATTTAGTAGCTGATGCATACATTCATTTAGCAAGTTAGTACTAGGTAGGATACTTACTTTGCATTATCAGATTTGCTAGACTCTAAAAAATAACAGGAAGTTCCGATGATAATATTTGATAAGTGCTAAATTAGAAATATATACATATTTCTAAGATGAATATATCAACTCAGAAGCCTCACTTAGTAACTCATTATTTACTCACTTGATTAATACTCACTTAAGATCTAGTGTGCATGAGGCATTATTCTAGATATTTTGCAAGAGATTTCACATTTGAGTGGGGTTGTCGGGTGTGACTGGGATTTTTCGCAGAAAGAAGAAGTAGAACTTGACGTTCAAGGCAGTAGGACTAGCATAAAATGAGTGGAAATTTAAGAATGTACGTCATAATTAAGGAAATTAGCCCTTGAATGGTGGGTCAGTTAATGTTAAAGGACGCTAGAAAGAGTCAAACATGTCAAACTATATAATGTGCCTTGAATTGAAATTCAAATACATTTAGAGTTTAGTGTTTAGACAATAGAATACTATGTTTTTTCCATTAAAATTTTTTGAGACTGTAAGTGAAAAAATTTAATTTTTATTTTATATCATTTTTTTAATTACTAGGTTCAGGTAGAGGAAGATTGGTGCCAGTCTTGTATCCACACCTACTCTTTATGTGATTTTCTCCAGCTTTGTCAAGTCACTATTATATCTGGAGGACTTTTATACCCTACAAATAACTCATGGTATCAGACAGACCCTAGCCACAGTTCATACTGATGGAAAAACTATCAGCATTTACTTCTTTTGGTATATTTTGGATAATCATATATATTTGCTCTTGGCTGTCCTTTTTTTCTCATATTATGCAAAGAGCAAATAGGCATTCCAGACATCAATAACTGGCAATAAGCTTAAAGTATTCCGTGTGTTACTGCAATATTTACTTAAAAATACATGTTACTGGCCAAAATTTAAAGTGTAGTCATGGCTTTTATGACAAGGACAGACCAATATAAACTTACAAATTAATCCAGAGCACTATTAATCATATAATATGTACTGGCCCATTCCATAGGAGTAAGTTTTTAGAGCTGTTTTCTCTAGCCCTCTTACCCTTGAAGCAGCTAACCTTTCATTAAAAGATATGTCAGCCCATATTAATCACAGAAGGACTCAAGGTAGACTGAAGCAGTGTCAAACATAAGGCAGCAGTAAAAGAATTTAGGGAGCCCATATTAGGTAATCAAGAATATTCAGCAGCCTTTACATTAACATAGTTACAAAGGCCTAATTCAAAAATTTTCCCTTATCATTTGCAGTATTATCTTTTTCCCTCTGAATGCTGTACATTTAATTTGGTTAATACATTATTGGTTACTACATTCACCAATAAGTATTTTGAAGACTCCTGTCTAGGTCACAGTAGAGATTCTACTCAGAATCGTACAGATCCTCCCCAAAATTTGTCATCCACCAGTCCAAGGAAAAGGAAGCACTGATGTCCATAGAATCTAAGGAGAGAGGAAAGATCACTTGCTGCTATAGATGTCTATGTGTCCAGATGTGGTAAAATTAGTTCCAATCAGGAGTAGCCTTTCTGCACCTGTTTTTGACTATTGTGGCCTATTTGCCTCCCTCCTAGCAAGGCTTCCCTTGCTTAGATTGTCTCATTTTATGAGTTAGCTCCTATCAAGTTAAATGCTGACTTCCTCTTGGACACATTTTTTCTCCTTTTTAAAAAATATTTTTGTTGACTTGATATACTTTTGCATCATTGTTTGCACTATAGAAGTGCAGGACACCCCCACTCAGGTGTTGTTGCCATAGTACACACACCACCAAAAAACCCACAGTCCACCCCATAGACTCCTGTGCACCCTCCTCTCTTAATTTCTCATCCCTCCCCTTCTCCCCCCATCTCCCCTTCCTCTATGGTTGCTCCCATTCTGCAGTCAGCTTTCAAGGATTAGTTTTTTTTTTTTAATTTGGTTTTATATGATCCTTTGTTTTGCTTTTTTAAAAAGATTTATGTATGCATGCATGCAAGAACTGGGGTGTAGGCCAGAGGTGTGGGGGGTGAGAGGATTCACTAAAGACAGAGTGGGGAACAGAACAGGCAGATTGACTGAAACACACTGCTGAGGGGAACAGTGGGCAAGGCTGGAGAGGTCTGCTGCGCCATGTGGGTAGTTCCCTGGCAGGTTGGGGTTCGAACTCATGCTGCAGAGGTTGCGGACAGCTTCATAGGTTGCGTCTTAACCCCTTGTGCCACCAGGGAGGCCACTGTTTTGCTTTTTTATTGTGAACCACAAAGAGTCTTTGATGAAAGTAGTAGTGCAATGAGGTATGAGTGTCCCCTATTTAAAAAAAAATTCTATTTATGAAATTTCTTGCAGCATGCTCCTGAGAGAGCTGCCTAATAAATTATTTTAATTTGAGACATTGTATTTTTAGAATCAGCATCAGGGATTTTGTAATATGATTATGGAAGTTACCTACTTTCAAGCACTGACTATGATGTATCCTTATGTGATTTTAGCTGAATGAACTTCCAAATACAAGATAATAAGCTTTCTTATCTCCCTCTTTTTCTTGAGCAAATAGGAGTCTCTGGAGACTAGCTTCAAAGTCTAATTTAATGATACCATTAGAGATAATGATGGAAAATCATAAAGCGAGATGAGGAACTTCTGCATGGAGTTTCTGTGCTGTTTCCTCACACTTCCATTAGGAATATGAGCTAATTCATCACACATAAAAAGGGTAGTGATCTCAGAAAATGCCATTGAGTTTCATGATTCAGGGAGCAAAATATAAAGATTGAAAGCTTGGAATATAGCCAAATAGTTCATTTAATCTAGAGAAAGCAAGCAACAAAGGAACTAGGATTCAAGAGGTACCAATGGTGAAAGGAAGTTTTTCCTGTTATGTTTATCCTGCTGTCTCCCATGGGTACCACAAATGTTATATTTTGCTTTCTAATCATTTTTATTATTTTTATTCTTTTTTTAAAGATTTATTTATTTACTCATACAGAACTGGGATACAAGCCAGACATGTGGGGGGTAAGAGGATTCACCAGAGACAGAGTGGGGAACAGAACAGGCAGATTGACTGATGTACACTGCTGAAGGGATCAGCGGGTGAGACAGGAGAGGTCTGCTGCGCCATGTGGGTAGCTCCCTGGACGGCCAGGATCGAACTCATGCTGCAGTGGCTGCAGATACCTTCATAGGTTGCATCTTAACCCCTTGTGCCACCACGGAGGCCCCTTTTATTCTTTTGTTACCTGCCTATCTGACTCTCAAATATTGCTCTATGATTCATCTGTTCTATAGGTGGTAGATGTGTAGCTTCTCTAATTATCCTTTGTTGGGCTAAGCTCAGGGTCTTCTCATAACATAACCCCATAGTCAGCCCAATTATTGCAACCCTGTACCGGTATCAACATCATTTCTTCTGACATTTCATATTTTCAATTTACCATAAAGCAAGTTTGTCAGTCATTTAAAAAGCAAACTTTTTTTTAAAGATTTATTTTATTTATACAAGAACTGGGGTACAGGCCAGATGCATGGAAGGGTGAGAGAATTCACCAGAGACAGAGTGGGGAACAGAGAAGACAGAATGAATGAAATACACTTCTGAGGGGAGCAGCGGGGTGAAACAGAAGAGGTCTGCTCGCCATGTGGGTTGCTCTAAGGCCTGTGGGATCGAATCGGCACTGCAAAGGCTGCGGACAGCTTCACAAAGCTGCACTCAACCGCCTGCGCCACCAGGGAGGTCCAAAAGCAAACATTTTTATTTACTGAGTAATATTGAAAAGATAGGAAAATATGATCTGATTATTGCCATAGTTTCAGTAAAGCATTTGAAAAAATGTGAAAATCACATTTAAAATTCTCACCATTGAGAAAAAATTATTTTATTGTACAATTTTTTTTTTTTTACTGAAGTAAGATTTACAACACTGTATATGATTTAGAGAGATAGTTAAAACCTAAGAAGGTTTTAAGTGTATGCTAACATACCATACCCGGATACACCCATAACTCCCCACCATAGTGGTTTGAGCCTCCTCCCCACCCAGCAACCTCTACTTATGCAGCCTCAAGTGTACAGTCAGGTTTCTAGAATTTGCTTTGGTTTAGTTTTGACGCTTCCTTTGTTTTATTTCTCCATATTCTGCATATAGTGGAATGTATTCCACTATATATTCTCTATGTTCCACAAATTAATGTTGTCATGTAGTATTTCTCCTTCAGACTTACTTCACTTAGTGTAATACTCTCTAGTTCCATCAATGTTGTCACAAAGGGCAAATTTTCCAAATTTTTTAATCTCCTCCCACCCCTTCCTCTTTGGTAGCTTCAATTCAAGTCCGATTTCTAGATATTGTTATTAGTTTGGTTTTATCTGACCCTTTGTTCTGGTTCTCTGTCTAGTCCACATTAAGTGACAATACCCAGTATTTGTTTTCTTCCATTTGACTTGTTTGACTTATTTCACTTATCATAATCCCCTCCGGCTACATCCATATTGTTGCAAGTGTCCAGTTTATATTTTTTATAGTTCAGTAGTATAGTAGTATTCCATTGTATGTACGTGTATGTGTATATATGTGTATACACACACACACACACGCACACACACCCCTCATCTTCAAATCCACTCATTTTTTTCTTGCATACTTACTTATGTTGTTTGCATACTTTGGCTATTGTAAATAGTGCTGCAATACAGACAGTAGTGCATATAGCCCTTTGAGTTAGTCTTTGCATTTCTCAGATTGATGCCTAGAAGTGGAATTGCTGGATCATATGGTAGATCAATTTTTAATGATTTAAGAAACCTCAATACTATTTTTCATAGGGACTCCTATAGCAACAATGTACAAAGGTTCTTTTTTCTCCACACCCTGTCCGTCATTTGTTGTTTCTGGTCTTTTTGAGGGGAGCCACTCACACAGGTGTGAGGCGGTATCTCCTTGTGGTTTTGATTTGCATTTTCTTAATGATAAGTGATCATGAGCATTTTTACTGACCTGTTAACCATCCATAGGTCTTTGGAGAAGTGTCAGTTTAGTTCCTCTGTCTATTTTTTTATTGAGCTGTTTATTTTTGTTGTTGTTGAGTTGTTTGTACATTTTGGTTATTAGTTCATTGTTTGAACTATGATGTGTAAATATCTTCTCCCAATGAGTATGGTGTCTTAATTATTTTAAGAGAAAAGCCAAAATATCTTTTAACTTTGTTTTTTTTTCCTTTTTATCTTTTCCCCCTACCACCATTCCTTGTGTCCCATTGTCTCTTCCCCTCCCTCTTCCTCTTATACTCAGAACCCTCAGGATGTTTGTTGATATCCAATAGTTTTTGAAAGCGTTTCCCATTGTTCAATTGTCTGTTATATGAATATCCAAATATTTGGGGGGTTTTTGTTCTGACTTGTTTTGCTATATATAATAATAGTAATTTTTTCAGATTCCCTCCATTTCATCCATTTCAGCTATTCTAAATAATATTCCTGTAGAATACTGTAGAACATGTGAGGATTTTTGTTGATGGTTTCATTTTCTGTGAATATATTCCCATAGTTGGATTTCCCAGTTGTACATTATTTCTATTTTTAATTTTTAAAGGTAAATCCAGATTACTTTACACAATTTCACCAGTTCCCATACCCACCAGCAGTATAATAAGGTTATTTTTTCTATGCATCCTATGCTGCTGACTTTTCATATTAGTGATAGTTTCATTGCTGCGAAGAAGCTTTTTAGTTTTATGTAGTACTACTGTTTTTTTATTTTTATTTATTTTTAATTTTTTTATTTATTTATTTTAAAGATTTATTTATTTATAAAAGAACTGGGGTACAGGTCAGAGGCACGGGAATATGAGAGAATTCACCAGAGAGAGTGAGGAGCAGAACAGGCAGACCGACCGAAGCCACTACTGAGGGGAGCAGCGAGGTCTGCAGGCGAGGCAGGAGAGGTCTGCCACATCATGTGGGTTTTTCTCTGGCCAGCCGGGAGTTGAACCAGCACTGCAGAGGCTGCGGACACCTTCACAGCACAGTGCTTAACCCGCTGCGCCATCGGGGAGGCCCTTTATTTTTATTTTTTTAAGATTTATTTATTTATGCATACAAGAACTGGGGTATAGGCCAGAGGTGTGGGGGGTGAGAGGATTCACCAGAGACAGAGTTGGGGAGCAAAACAGGCAGATCTACTGAAATACACTGCTGAGCAGTAGGCGAGACAGGTGAGTTCTGCTGCTCCATGTGGGTTAGCTCCCTGGCAGGCAGGGGAATCAAACTCGTGCTTCAGTGGCTGGATATAGCCTGATATACACTGTGTCTTTAACCTCTGTGCCACCAGGGGGGCCCAGTTTTAATTACTATATCTTTATAGTATAATTTGCAGCCTAAAACTGTGATACCTGCTTTCATTTTTGTCAGGATTTCTTGGCTATTCAGGGTCTTTTGTACTTCCATGTAAATTTCAGAAATGTTTGTTCAAAGAAAATATAGATGTCACACACACACACACACACAGACACATAGCACTCATAGTGTGGAAACTCTTACATTTTTTCTCTATTACATTTACATGGCATTTCTCCTCCACTTAACACTGGCAACATCTGCCATATGGAAAAGGCATATCCCATTGCAAGCACTCATCACAAAGATTTGATTAACTGAGAATATATTAGCATATTAAATCTACAGTTTGCCTATCAAAGCTGAATAATTTATCAGTTTATTTCTAAATGCACGCTATGAATAGAAAATAAGAGAATTATTATTGCAGAAAGCTTCTTTCTGGGAAAGTTTTCATTTTCTGGAAGTTACCACTTGTTCTTAGCACTTTACTTCATTAGTCATCCTTTAATAACCACCAGTTCATGTTCCAAACAAAGTTCCTCATGGTAAAACAACCACTTCTTTTTGTGTCACCTTTTCCTACTGCTATGTGCAGCCACAATTCTTGACATATTTTACATCTTACTACCTTCCCTTATTTACTTTACTAATCTGTGAATGGTTATTTACTTACCCAAATGGATTTTACCCAGAAAGTATTATATGTGGGTACAGACACATCAAAATTCTGTGGTTCCCTCTTGGTTACTGCAGTTTTGTTTCTCATCCCTTACATGGCTTACATAATTTAAAAATCTACATTTTTGTAAACCAGGCCATATTTTATGTTAATATTTTCTAGTGTCTTTGACAAGCACAGAATTTGTTTAGAGGGAATGATGACAATGCCATCTTATTAAGCCCTAATAACCTGGTGTTGAATTGTAGTAGTAGATACTAGTTTTCGTTCTTCTCATGAGTATTACCAGATTATAATTTGAATTATTATGATCAATAGTGGAAATCTTGTTGAATAAAAGAAAAGTAAAAATATCATAGAGTATAACTAGTTTTTTAATATTTTACCTAACAAAATGTCCTTTAATATTTATGATTAATTTTTTTAAAGATTTATTTATTTAGTTATACATACAAGCACTGGGTACAGTCAGAAGCATGGGAGTGTGAGAGAATTCACCAGAGCCAGAGCGGGGAGCAGAGCAGGCAGAAGGACCGAAGTACACTGCTGAGGGGAGCAGCGGGCGGCAGAAGAGGTCTGCGCGCCATGTGGGACCTTCACTTGGTGGCCGGGGATCCAACCAGCACTGCAGAGGCTGCGGGCAGCTTCACAACCCAGCGCTCAACCGCTGTGCCACCGGGGAGGCCTATGATTAATTTTTTAAAATATACTGTAGAATTACGAAATCAAAAAGAATTTTACATTTACATTCATAAAAACAGTTATACCACACTGCTGATGAAAATCTACCCCCAAAAAACCATCATATACAGCCAAAATATTTTTCAGTCTCCTTTATTAATGTATACAAGCATTTAAAGCTACACCCTTGATGATTATGTAATGTCAGAAACAGACTCAAGAAGTATGGATTTGGAAACACTTGATGGCAAATTGGTGAGGGAGGTCCATTAATTCCTTCATAAATTTCTTCCAAAGTAGGATAAAACAGTCCAGTGAAAAGTGCTATCCCCATCTTGAAAACTGGTTCAGTATATTAAGTCCAAATTCATTGTCTATATTACCAAATTACAGTTGAAATGTAGAATATTTGGATAGTTCAAAGGAACTGTTTGTGATATCATATCGGATGTTTTTGGTAGTCTTCATATTCAGTCTTGGGAGAAGATGCAAGGCAGGAGAGGTTTTTCAGTCAGAAGGATCTAGAAATGAGATAAATGTAGAAGTCCAAAAGTTGAGATCCTGCCCCCAGACAGAATGGCAGGTTAAGTCTCTAGTCAATGAAAGATCTCTTCAATAGTAAAGCTGTTAAAATATCTAGAAGCCAAGCCAGGAACCAAAGCTCTGAGACCAGCTGCTGAGCAGTCTGGCCTCTGAAGACAAACTTGGTTGTGAAGAATTCCTAAGGGGCCTCCCTGGTGGTGCAAGGGGTTAAGACACAACCTATGAAGCTCACCGCAGCCACTACAGCACAAGTTCGAGCCCCAGCCAGCGAGGTGACACACATGGCGCAGCAGCCCTCTCCTGCTCACCCACTGCTCCCCTCAGCAGTGTATTTCAGATGATCTGCCTATTCTGTTCCCCACTCTGTCTCTGGTGAATCCTCTCACCCCCCAAAACTCTGGCCTGTACCCCAGTTCTTCCATGTATAAATAAATAAATCTTTAAAAAAAAAAAAAAGAAAAGAATTCCTAATACACTACAAAGACGTCTCTCATTGGTTTAGATTCTGGGTGGGGCTGATTATGTCAATAATCACAGGAATTGTGACACCATGGAACATGTAGACTGACATCTACATCATTAACTGAGCTAATGTATGTACTACATTAATTCATTACTAAAAGTCCATTTCTATCCATCACCATATCATTTTCCCCTTTTAGACAACTTACCCACCACCCTTTCTTCTTCCTTTCTCATAACCACTAATTAGTCTTATGGACCAAAAGTTTATTTTTTTTTAATTTACTTCACATTTACTTTCTTGTTATTTATATATGGCTGAACCTAGAAGGAATTATGCTTAGTAAAATAAAACTAGATAAAGCCAAACTCTCCATGATTTTACTCATATGTGGTATATAGAGAGATCCTTTAAACTTACAATTAAGGTTATTCATCATAACTTAATATACTACCAATAATTAAATGACAGTTACTTTGAAGTACAAGTAAAATGGTTTAAAATAAGCCTGTAACATACTAAAAAAAACCTTCTTATCTCAGACATGAAAATTATTTCTCTATGTAGTCTTGTCACTTCTTATTCATTCTTTTCAGAACATAATGTATATTACTTTTGTCGTAGCTCTTGATTCATTGTATTGTGTTTTGTGCAAGTCCAGTCTATGAATAATTAATGTTGTGGCTATACTTGTTCTTGTGGTTCTTTTTATGACTGCAAGATGACTTTCAGAAATAAACTTCAGGAAATTTTGAAAAAAATTAAGATTCATTACTTATAAAACCTGAAGATAGAACACCTGTGTCCACAATAAGGTCAAGGTAGAGAGAGGAAATGTACTTGAACCTGGGGTTCTGCCTTCATTGTGGTCAAGGCTGAGGGTCTAGATTTTCCTGGAATTTCTTTTTTTTTTTTTTTTAAGATTTATTTATTTATTTTCACAAGCACTGGGTACAGTCAGAAGCCCGGGAGGGTGAGAGAATTCACCAGAGCCAGAGGGGAGAGCAGAACAGGCAGACTGACGAAGTACACTGCTGAGGGGAGCAGCGGGCGGCAGTAGAGGTCTGCGCGCCACGTGGGACCCTTGCCAGTGGCCGGGGATCGAACCGGTGCTGCAGAGGTTGCGGACAGCTTCATAGCCCAGCGCTCAACCGCTGCGTCACCGGAGAAGCCCTGGAATCTCTTTATTAGTGAATTAAAAACATGAAAGCTGGAAATTGAAGTATGGCAGAGAAAGAAAGAAGGGAAAGAGAGGCTAGGAGGGACGGAGGGGAGAGGAAAGGAGGGAGGAATAGAATGAGAGAGAGAAGGAGAGAGGGGAGGATGAAGGGGAGAAGGGAGGGCGGGAGGGATACAAGCAGGCCCCAAATAATTGTCTAAATCAATGAGGATCTGCAAAACAAAGGCGTTTCCCTGTGAGGAGACATCCTGATTCTTTTTTCTAGTTCTTTGGCTGGCAATAAGTTTATTTATCTAGTCCACTTTGAAGTGGATACTTCAGAATCAAAACTTAAGTCAGGGACTTATATTTCAAGATGAAAAGCCCTCTCAGAATTTATACTACAAAACAAATTTTTTTCAAGGTATTGCTGTACATACACACACATACACACACACACAAATGCATAAGGTATTATACAAATGCTTATATATTTTCAATAGCATATATTTTACAAATGCTTATATATTTTAAAATAAATTTTTATTGAAGCGATATTGGTTTATAACCTTAAAGTTTCAGGTGTTACAGCATTCTAATTGGACGTCTGTATCTATGCTACAGCATTATCACTACCAAAATCTAGTTTCTATCCATTACCATACACTTAACCTCCATTACCTGCTTCACCCATTCCTCTAATGCGCGTTTCTTTTTATCTAATGCTCTAAGAATTTGCGTATGGTTTTTGCGGTAAGTTATACACAATAAACAAGAGTTCACCTTGGTGGAGGGTGAAAATCAATACATATTCCTAATAAAGACTTTTCAAAGAATGGTAAAGTTTTATCTTAATACATTCCAAGTAAACAGCCGGTATAATAATAATATGTGTGTATAAGAATCAATAGAAAAAAGTATATAGCAATAAATCATACTTATTGTTAATAAATGAAGCATCAAAATTGATAGTAAAAGAAACCATGCATTAAAAAAAAAAGTTTTTATGAGACCAATTAACAGTTACCAGAAAGGAAGGTGAAGGGAGGTGGGTAAATTAGATAAAAGAAGACAATTGCATAGTGAAAGGCAGAATGGGGTTTTTAGTGGTGACCTTAAGGTAACATATAAATGTGGGTTTTTTTAAAAGATTTATCCATTTTTTATACATATAAGCACTGGGTACAGTTAGAAGTGCAGGAGGGTGAGAGAATCCGCCAGAGCCAGAGCGGGGAACAGAACAGGCAGATCAACAAAGTACACTGCTGATGGGAGCAGCGGGCGCAGTAGGAGAGGTCTGCACGCCATGTGGGACACTCGCAGGCAGCCAGGGATCAAACCCGTGCTACAGAGGCTGCTGGAAGTTTCATAGCCCAGCGCTCAACCGCTTCGCCACCGGGGAGGCCCTAAATGCATTTATTTTTAATGATGCACACCTCAAACTTATATAATGCCATAATGCAATCAATACTACTTAAATAAATAAAAAAGTAAATAAAAGAATTAAATGTGAAAAAAGAAAACATTTTAGATAAGTTTAAATTCTACTTCATTTTATATTCAAAAATAAATTCTGGAAAGTTTAAAATGTTGACTATTTAAAATCTATCCAAAGAAAAAAACAGAAGAAATGCAACAGGTGGGACAGGATATTTACTCAACTATTGGAGATTTACTTAACATCCGAGATGAAGAAACCGTAGATGATTACACAAATGTGAAGACTAACAGATTTGGTGACGTTAATATAAAATTTCTGACTACAGCAACATTTCATAAAAATGCGAAGCAGACTAGGACAAAAGAAATGCAGCAAAAAGTAAAAACAAGCAAAATTAAGAGATAAACAACTGACAAAATATTTCAGACAGTTACTAAATTCTAATTCTGTGTTATAAAATACACCACTTGTTTTATTCAGAAGAACGCCTCTAAGTTTATGCACCCCATAGATGATGAGAAATAAATATGAATTTGATGTTTTCATTCACACCTAAATTCAAAATCACTGCTGCCATGCTCTATATCAGTAATATGGTCTCAGTGTGCAAAATTTTCTACAAATGCAACTTCTAATCTCTGTGATATTACAAAATTAAGATGTGTTTTTAACAGAAACATTGCATCAGCAAAATAGATGGTGGAATAAGGACTTCCAAAATTCTTTCTTCTTTAAAAGTGAGTCAGAATTAACTAACTTACATCTCTAGAAATTAACTAGGGACTTTCAGCATTCTAGGGAATGTTTATTCAAGAAAAATGAATCTTGGTAAGAACATTCATCTGTGTGACATGTTATCATTGTTAGCATTGCCCTATTCTCAATACCCCTTTCAGCCTCCAAGGTAACCTGAAAACCAACAGTCTGCAGTAAAAGAGGGAACAGAACAAGATTAGAACTGCAGAGATCCATTTCCAGAGAACTGTCTGGTGCTTTCCTGAAAGAATTAACACCAATCCTTCAAAAACTCTTCTAAAAATTAGAAGAGAGGGGAACTTGTCCTGACTCTTTTTATGAAACTAGTATACTGATACCAAAACTAGAAAACGGCATTTCAAAAACAGAAGCAAAACTACAAATGAAAAGCCCTTATGAATTTAGATGCAAATATCCTCAAAATGAAAAGCCCTTATGAATTTAGATGCAAATATCCTCAGCAAGATAGCAGGAACCTGAATCCACTAACATACAAAGAGAGTTAAATACAAGACAAATGGGTACTTTCCCAGAAGTGCAAAGTTTGTTCAATATATGAAAATCAACCAAATATATAAATCACACATATAATGCTTTTATTCTATGAAATTGTATGTCAATATTGCCTCTGGTCCCCTCTAGAAGTTTTAGAAGGAGTCCGTTTTCTGTTAAAAAAAAAAATTCACAGTCACTTTTAATGGTCTCATTATTCTGCAGAGAGAACTGTTTGAATAGAGGATAAATAAAAAGTATAAAGCATTATTAAAACTTACCATCTGGGGATGTTTGAAAATGGGGTGCATGAAAGTGATGAATAAGCATTGGTTTCAACCTATGATGTAAAAGAAAGGGAGATCCTGGGAATATTCAAGGTCAAATAACCCAAGTTCACTTGGAGATGTATTTCCAAATCTTAGATGATTACTGCCAGTAATCAAGAGTATCTCTTAACTAGAGAAACAGATGTAAGTGTGGATTAGAGGTTCACAAACAACACTTATGAAGGTAGTTTGACAAAGGCTGTAGATGGTGCCTTGTTGACCTAGAGTTATTTTGAGTGATCTAAAATCACAGTTGCTGCCTGATGCTTTAAGAAATCTGCCTGGGATCAGAAAACGTGTTGTTCACATTAGTATTGGTTGCTGTTAAACTAGACTTAAATAGATTATTTGGAAAACATGAACATACAAATTTAAGAAAATGCAAATTTATTTTAATAGTATTCTTGTATCTTTAGCTTAAAATGTATTGTAGAAAATAACATATCCCTCCAAATTCCATGGTAAGTTAATCGATAGCAACTAAAGAAGTTAGAATTATTGGTCTAAAAATTTCTAATTAATTACTTGGTCGGGAATCATTTATTCACAATTTAGAACAATGATCTTTAACAGTGTGCATTGTAGTGTTTATGAATATATTATTAGGCACTAAAGAGATTACTCTAAAATTCATAATAAAATGAAAAGAATATTTTTATTTGGTCTTCAGTGAGCATTAGAATGATAGAGTGGTCATGTAACTTATCATTCAGTACCTGTGAGTGTTAACAAATTTTAATCCAGCTAGTGTTGTCAAGACTTGACAAATTATGAATACTAGATAGTCTTTTGAGAAGTATTTTTTCTTCTATTGACTTAGAAATCACTCTAAATCAACGACATGGTCAGATAAGCTTTTTTTGTCTTCAAAAATAAATTACTGCATACAGGTGTGTTTGCTTTAACAAAATAAAGCCTAAATGAAATCTAGAAAATCCAGAGACATAAAGTTCAAGTCATAATTATAACTCACTATTTCACTCCTTTGCCTGCATCACTCTCTATCCCACCACTACTGAGAGGGAAGAGTGACATTTTACAGATATAATAAGTGTCCTCATTAATGTATTCTTGATTAGGCAGAGGGCACTAAAAAATATATTCATGATTTCTTCCTTGTCCTTATCCCCTTCCCAGTACCCAAGGTCCATAAAATTGCTTTCCATTCAACTCTGAAGAAAATATCAACAGAGAAATGGAAGTCTTTACCATTTGCCTCGAAGGGAGGTCTTGAGGTGGATCTAAAAGGAATTAGTTCAATCAGAATTCACATGGAGAGCTCCATCCATATGGCTTGGGAAACTATTTCAAGGGAGCAACTCTAGGGTGTTTTCAAAAGATATTATATGTCATATTTCACCTTTTAGGTGTCCTTGTGAACTTCAGGTTCACAAATTGTTTCAAGAGCCAAGCGACTTGAGAGGCGCAAGTATATAAGGCAGGATTAGCTCAGCTGAGTGGTTGTCAAATTGAGTAGACACAAAGCATCATGTGAAGATGATGCTTATAGTCCTGCAGTTTTGGCAACTAACTTGTGACACATATGGGGCATATGGGACAGTTCATTTCAACTGGGCTAACTTGGGCAAAACAGTTTATACAGCCCAGTTATATACATCCTCTAGTGTAGTATAAAGTCTATTTCTAGTGTTTAGGCATAGATGTTATTTTGTAAGGGTTGGGAGTGACGTTGGAGAGCACTTGTAACCCTTGACATATCCTGGCAGTTGTGTCAGAACTATTTTCTCTTTTAAGTTGATGGGAAATCATATTGTTGGAGATATGTGGTTTATGTTTGAGTAAGAGGGGGGTTATTAATTACAAGACTTCTTGATCATTTAGGCTATTAGTTATTGCAGCCAGTTCATCTGGAACAGAAGACCAGGCTGGAAGAAGCCTTCATGGAAATCATTCACACAGAGAAACATCAATACACAGCAAACCCTTCGACAGCAACTGGAACTCTGTGGTGCAGCGGTTAACCTTCACATGGGCGGGGAGGTTGAACATCCTGCATAGTGCTGCCAGGAAATCCCTATTTTATACTAAAAGGGCACTGGCTGGTTGCATATGTAGGATGTCCCATCTCCCTGCCCACTTCGTCGGGACAGATGCTGGAAACACCACTCTGCTTTACCGAAGAACCATGAAATCTACGTGTCGTGTCAAGGAAATGTAAATACTGAGCTGTATCACCAGTAAGGCACTCTGACAAATATATTTAGTAGAGGATAGTGCACTGAATGCTGTGATCTTGGTTAGAGACAGTGAGTATGTAAGGGGATCTGTAAGCTTTGAGCAAGTAGGGATGGAAACTGAAGGTCCTGCAGAGCTAGCCACTCCACTAGCCATACAGGTAATGCCTTTGGGATTAGACCTCCTATCCTGAGCATGGCACCAAAGTAGAGGGATTTAGTAGTTGGGCATATTTGCTTGGGTGCTTAGAGGCAGAGTACCTAAAGGAAAGTAGGATCCAATTCCTACATGCAGAAAGAAGCAAAGGTAAGAGCCTGAGAAGCAGTCCAGAATTTCAGGTCTGAGGATCAAGGTAAAATGATAAATTAAAAAATATATAGATATATAGATATATAGATAGATATAACTTGCAACATCAGAAGCAATAGATTTGGGCACAGTAGCCCAGAGAAGAGCTAGTAATTTTAAATCAAGTTAAAGTGGGTGGAAAGAGTCTATCAGGGAAGAATCAAGCTACCAGAGGAGCTTCATGATTCCAAGGGATAAAGTTAGTGGCCTGTCACCCAAAACATTTAGAAGATGTAAAATTGATGCCAGATGCAGTTTTCAATCATATCCAAAGAACTGAGTCAAAGGCAAGTTATCAGGAAATATCCAGAGCAGACTGAGTGGTCAAAAACAGCAGGGGAGAGGCTGTAATAAATTAGAAAAGCACAATCCAGCCATTTCTGCAGGGGAGGAAGTGATCTCAGAATAAAAATTGATTTTTATTTAAAATTAAGAGTCATTTAAATAGAATAAATATATATAGGTATAGATTTTATACACTGATTTATATTTAATTTCCCAATTTTCACCAAAGAAAGCTGAAAATTTCACTATGAACCTGTATATGAAAGTTCCTGATCTATAGGAGACACTCTAGCAGACAAACAATGCTGCCAATAGCACCAACTTGAGTGACAGCTTAGTTTTCTGGGGTGCTATTGAGTTTTCCAGAGACTTTAAGTTAGCAGTCACATTATCCAGGCCATCTCAAAAGATTTTGGTGTTCTAAAAGGGGTTTATAAACTATGCAATCAAATCTGGGTTAAGTTTCCAGTCAACTAGCCTCAGTTTGGCACTCTTCAGTAGGTGACAGTTAGGCCAATAGTAGGATAAGAAAAAGGCTGCCTCAGGGTTGGGGATTCAGTGCATTTTTACCTTTTTGCTTGCCTCAGCAGTACAGTCTCTGGAATTTTGGACTCAGTGCATTTTGTGGTTTCATGTCTAAGGATTCAAAAATTCCCTGAAAATCCATGGGTAAACTGTTGTTTCTAGCATTCCCTTATAATTGTCTATTGAGTCTGTAGAGGTATATCCTCTTTTGTCACTGATAAGTATTGTTAATTTGTGTCTTCAGCTTTTATTTCCTCCTTACCCTGTGTAGAAGTTATCAATTGGTCTTTTCAAAAAAACAGCATGTCATTTCATTGAATTCTATTATTGTGTTACTGCTTTGGTATTTATTATTTTCTTTCAAAACTGTGGATTTAATTTGCCTTTCTTTGTCTAGGACTTTAATATGCAACTTAGATCATGACTTTGAAACATTTCTCTTTTCTATGATAAACCATTAATTTAGAAATTTCCCTATGAATACAGTTTAGCAGCATCACATTTAGTTCAAGTTATTTTCTGATTTAATTTGAGTCTCCCTCTTTGAAACACAGACTACGTAGAAGTATGATGTTTAATTTCCAAATACTTGGGCTTTTTAAGATTATTTTTGTTATTTTTTTAGATTAATTCTTTTAAGACTGACTATATATTGTATAGTATCAATTATCCTAAATTCTTAAGATTTATTTTATGGCCCAAGATATGGTTTTTCCTGGTCAGTTTTCCAGGGGCTCTTGAAAGGAACGTGTATTCCCTTATTGTTGGGTGAAATGTTTTATGAATGTCAATTTGGTCAAGTTCACTGATAGCGTAGTACGGTTCTTTTATATCATTATCAAATTTCTTTCTATGTGTTCAACCAATTATTGCAGAAAAGATGCTGACATCTCAAAATTATGATTGTACTTTGGATTTTGCCTTTCTTTTCTTTTGCCTTATAAAAATTTGAAGCCCTATTATCGCGTGCCTAAATATTTAGGATTGCTATATTTCTTTGATGACTGGACATTTTTCTCATAAAATGGCCTGTGTTATCTTTGGTAATATTCTGTGATCTGAAATTTGCTTTGTCTGATATTAATATAACAACTCTACCATTCTTTTTTTTCCCTCCAGCATTCTTTTGATTAGTGTTTCATATTTCTTTTTCCATTCTTTTACTATTTATCTATCTATACCATTATATTTAAACCTGCAGGGTTCTTATAGACAGCATGTAACTGGGTTCGGGTCTTGTTTACTTTTTTTTCTTTATATCCAACATTCTACTCTCTGAAAATTGGTATAATTTATACTTTATACCATTTGTATTTAATGCAATGACTGATTTATAAATATTTAGATTCTTGTATAGTACTTCATTGTTTTCTGTTTATCCCTTCTCTTTTTCATTCTTTTTTTTTTCTATTTCTTAATTATTTGGGGTTATGCATTTCACTTTGGTATTCCATTTTTATTGATCTACTGCTATTTTGCCTATATAAATTTTTATAGATTTTTTTTGGTGATTGCTGTCTAGATAAAAATATGCATACCTATATTTCAAAATTCCTTGATACTTAGAATTTTATCCCCTCAAGTGAATATTAAAAACTTGCAACCACGTAGATTTCTTTAAATACCTTTGTTTCAATTGTAATATGAAACACATTATGTACATTGAGAAGCGTCTCAATGTTATCACTTTCATTTCAGACATTCACATCTATTTTAAAAGCATAAGAAAAATAGTTGATTATCTTTCCCAGATTTTTTAACATTTCTGTTGTTCTTTACACATTCTTCAAGTTTACAAGTTTTCTAGTAATATAATTTCTTTCCTTCTGAGAACCTATTTTAACATTTTTAGAGCAATCTCCTGGCAATCAGGTCCTCAGTTTCCCTTTATATGAAAATCTCTTTCTCACTGAGTTATTAAATATATTTTTACTAGATATAGAATTCTATTATTATGATTATACTGCCTCTGTCTTCCTTGGTTTTTTTTTTTTTTTTTTTTTACTTATTTTTTTTTTAAAATAAATTTTATTGTTATATTCCCCATACAATTGCAGCCCCCCCATTCTGACCCCAATCCCTCCCCTCCTGCCCCCCTAAAAGTGTCTCTGGTTCATAGTTTTTTGTTGATTTTGATTTTCACTATCTTATAGTTATTCATTTTCCTGGTCCCTTATTTAAGTTTTCTAGATTCCTGCTATGAGTGAGACCATCCGGTATTTTTCTTTTTCTTTTTGGCTTATTTCGCTGAGCATGATCCCTTCCAGCGCCATCCATGTTGCTGCAAATTGCATGTGTTTATCTTTTTTGAATGCTGAGTAATATTCCATGGTATATATGTACCACATCTTCTTGATCCAGTCATCTAATTTTGGGCATTTGGGTTGTTTCCAAAGCTTAGCTATTGTAAACAGTGCTGCTATAAACATAGGGGTGCAGGTGTTCTTTGGAATTGATGTTTCTGTGTCCTTTGGGTAAATACCTAGGAGTGGAATTGCTGGATCATATGGAAGCTCTATGTTTAGTAGGTCCAGAAATCTCCACACAGCTTTCCACAGTGGTTGGACCAGTTTGCACTCCCACCAACAGTGCAGAAGAGTTCCTTTTTCTCCACACCCTCGCCAACATTTGTTGTTGCTAGTTTTTTTAATATGTGCCATTCTCACTGGTGTAAGATGGTATCTCATGGTAGTTTTGATTTGCATTTCCCTGATGACAAGTGATGTTGAACATTTTTTCATATGCCTGTTGGCCATTTGCATTTCCTCTTCAGAGAAGTTTCTTTTAAGCTCTTCTGCCCATTTTTTGACTGGATTATTTTCTTTGTTGTTGTTGAGTCTCATCAGCTCTTTGCAGATTTTTGTGATCAGTCCTTTATCATTAGTGTTGGGTGCAAAAATGTTCTCCCAGTTGGTGGGGTTTCTCTTTGTTTTTGTTATTGTCTCTTTTGCTGTGCAAAAGCTCTTTAATTTGATGTAGTCCCAGCTGTTTATCTTTGCCTTCACTATCACTGCTTTGGGTGATGTGTCTGTAAAGATGTCTTTGATGTGCAAATCACGTAGTGTTTCGCCTATATTTCCTTCTATATATTTTATGGTTTCAGGTCTTATGTCTAGTTCTTTAATCCATTTTGAGTTGATTTTTGTGTATGGTGTGAGGTGGTGGTCAAGCTTCATTCTTTTGCATGTAGCGACCCAGTTTTCCCAGCACCATTTATTGAACAAACTTTCTTTGCTCCAATGCATATTCTTTGCTCCTTTGTCAAAGATTAGTTGACCATAAATCTGTGGGTTTATTTCTGGATTTTCTATTCGATTCCATTGGTCTGTATGTCTGTTCTTGTTCCAATACCATGCAGTTTTGATGATTATGGCTTTGTAGTATAGTTTGAAGTCTGGGAGTGTGATGCCTCCATTCCCTTCTTTTTTTTTCAGGAGAGCTTTGGCTATTCGGGGTTTTTTGTGATTCCATATGAATTTCATCAATAATTGTTCTATTTCTTTGAAGAATGACATTGAAATTTTGATTGGAATAGCATTGAATCTGTATATTGCTTTTGGAAGGATGGCCATTTTAATAATGTTTATTCTTCCAATCCATGAGCAGGGGATGTCTCTCCATTTCTTTGTGTCTACTTCTATTTCTTTTAACAGTGTTTTATAGTTTTCTTTGTATAGGTCCTTTACCTCTTTTGTTAGATTTATTCCCAAATATTTGATTTTTTTTGTTTCAATAACAAAAGGGATGGTCTTTTTGATTTCTTCTTCTTCAGATTTATTGTTTGTGTATAGGAAGGCTACTGACTTTTGCGTGTTGATTTTGTATCCTGCCACTTTACTGAACTGATTGATGAGTTGAATTAGCTTTTCTGTGGAGTTTTTGGGGTTCTCTATATATAATATCATATCGTCTGCAAATAGTGATAGTTTGACTTCTTCTTTTCCTATTTGGATTCCTTGGATGTCTTTCTCTTGTCTTATTGCCCTGGCTAGGACTTCCAGTATTATATTGAAAAGCAATGGTGAGAGTGGACATCCTTGTCTTGTTCCAGATCTTAATGGAATTGCTTTCAGCTTTTCACCATTGAGAATGATACTGGCTGTTGGCTTGTCATAGATGGCCTTTATGATGTTGAGGTATGTTCCTTGTATCCCAAGAATTTCAAGGGCTTTTATCATGAATGGGTGTTGCACTTTGTCGAAAGCTTTCTCAGCATCTATTGATATTATCATATGGTTTTTATATTTCTTTTTGTTGATGTGTTGGATAACGTTGATTGATTTTCGGATGTTAAACCATCCTTGTGCCCCTGGAATGAATCCAACTTGGTCGTGGTGAATTATCTTATGGATACATTGTTGGATTCTGATAGCTAAAATTTTATTGAGGATTTTTGCATCAGTGTTCATTAGGGAGATTGGCCTGTAGTTTTCCTTTTTTGTGTTGTCCTTGTTCGGTTTTGGTATTAGTGTAATGTTGGCTTCATAAAACGTGTTTGGTATTGTCCCTTCCTTCTCAATTTTTTGGAAGAGTTTGTGAAGGATAGGCACTAATTCGTCTCTGAATGTTTGGTAGAATTCATTTGTAAATCCATCAGGTCCTGGGCTTTTGTTTTTGGGGAGGTTTTTGATTACCATTTCAATTTCGCTAATTGTAATTGGTCTGTTTAGGTGTTCTATTTCTTCTTTATCTAGCTTTGGGTGATTGTAGAGTTGTAGGAATTTGTCCATCTCCTCTAGATTGTTGAACTTGTTTCCATATAACTGTTCATAGTAGTTACTGATTATTCTTTTGATTTCTGCTGTGTCCGTTGTGATTTCTCCTCTTTCATTGATGATCCTGTTTATTTGTGCTTTCTCCCTTTTTTCCTTTGTGAGCCTGGCTAGGGGTTTGTCTATTTTATTGATTTTTTCAAAGAACCAGCTCTTGGTTTCATTGATCTTTTGGATTGTTTTTTTAGTTTCAATTTCATTTATTTCTGCTTTGGTTTTTATTATTTCTTTTCTTCTACTGGTTTTGGGGTTTTTTTGTTGTTCTTTTTCTAGATCTTTGAGCTTCGAGATTAGGTTGTTTCTTTGCGTTCTTTCTTGTTTCTTGATGTGAGCTTCTATTGCTATATATTTTCCTCTTATTACTGCTTTTGCTGCATCCCATACATTTAGGATATTGGTGTCCTCCTTGTCGTTCAATTCAAAAAATTTTTTAATTTCTTCTTTGATCTCCTCATTAGTCCAATGGTCTTCCAGTAGTGTGGTTTTTAATCTCCATGAGGTAGGAAAGTTCCTTGCCTTCTTTTTATGGTTTATTTCTAGTTTGATGCCTTCATGGTCAGAAAAGATGGTTGATATGATTTCAATCTTGGTGTATCTGTTGATGTTTGTCTTGTGCCCCAGTATGTGATCGATCCTGGAGAATGATCCGTGTGCGCTTGAGAAAAATGTGTACTCCGTTTTTTTGGGGTTTAGTGTTCTATAGATGTCTGTTAAGCCCAATTGCTCTAGGTCCTTATTTAGAGCTTTAGTTTCTTTACTTATTTTTTGTCTTGTTGATCTATCCATTGTTGATAGTGGTGTGTTGAAGTCTCCCACTACGTATGTGTTTTCTCTGATGTCTGTTTTCAGAGAGGACAACAGTTGTCTGATATATTTTGGTGCTCCTTCGTTTGGTGAGTATATGTTAATGAGTGTTATTTCTTCTTGAAGTATTGTCCCCTTGATCATAATGTAGTGACCCTTGGGGTCTCTTTTTATCTTTTTGAGTTTGAAATCTGTTTTATCTGATATAAGTATAGCTGTTCCTGCTTTCTTTTTTGGTCCATTTGCTTGTAGGATTGTTTTCCATCCTTTAACTTTGAGCCTATTTTTATCTTTTGTAGCTAAATGTGTTTCCTGGAGACAGCAAAAGGTTGGGTTTTGTTTCTTAATCCAGGCTGCAACTCTGTGTCTTTTTATTGAAGAGTTTAGTCCATTTACATTCAGAGTTATTATTGATATGTTAACATCTGTATTTGCCATTGTGTTTGTCTTTCCTTTGATTTTATTTATTTATTCTTTTAATAACTTTTTTTTTTGGCCTTCTTTCATTGTTATTCGTCCCTCTGAGGTTCTGGCTTTAGGACTCCTTGTAGTATTTTTTGGAGTGGGGGTTTAGTTGCAATGAAATTCCGGAGTTTCTGTTTGTCTGGAAAGGTCCATATTCTTTCTTCAAAGAGGAAGGAGAGCTTTGCGGGATAGAGTATTCTTGGTTGGCATCTGTTTTCTTGGAGTCTGTTGACTATGTCCCTCCACTCTCTCCTTGCCCGTAGTGTTTCTTCGGAGAAGTCTGATGTCAGCCTGATTGGTTTTCCTTTGAATGTTATCTGTTTCTTCCCTCTTGCCAGCTTCATTATTTTTTCCTTGTCCTGGATTCTTGGGAGCTTTACTATTATGTGTCTTGCTGTATTTTTCCTTTCGTCGTGGAAGTTTGGTGTTCTTCTTGCTTCTTGTATATCAATTTTCAGCTCCTTCTTCACATTTGGGAAGTTCTCTTCAATTATCTCTTTGAATATTTTCTCTGTTCCTACATCTCTCTCCTCTCCTTCTGGTATTCCTATAACTCTTATATTTCCTTTCCTCATGGAGTCAGATAGTTCCCGAAGTCTTTCTTCGTTCTTTTTCCTTCGTACTTCTCTTTCCTTTTCTGTTTTGGTTCTTTTTATTTCTATGTCTTCAAGATTACTTATTCGTTCTTCCATTTCATCTATTCTGCTTTCATTGCTTTTCCCAGAATTCTTTAGTTCTTCCATTAATTCTTTGATCTCCTGCATTTCTTTTACTTCCCTCTTTAGGGACTCAATTTCTTTCTTCTGACCATTGTTTTCCCTCTCTAGGGACTCAATTGCATTCTTCTGATCGTTGATTATTTTTCCCTTATCATTGTTTTCCTTTATGACTTCTGTTAGTTTTTTAATCACGGCAATTTTAAATTCTCTTTCTGGAAGGCTCAGAAATTCTTCCAAGTTATTGTCTTTGCAATCTGGGGGCTGGCTTTCTTTTTGTGGTGTGCTTTTTCTCTGGAGAGTTGCTAGGTTGCGTGTGGTTCTTCTCTTCCCTACTGTCTGTTTTCTAATTTGCCGTATGCGTTGGGACACTGTGTAGTTGGGACTGGCCGGCATCTTGGGTGGGCTTCTCTGTTCCCCTCTGGTTCTTCCAGGAGTCATCTGTCAGTTTCAAGCAGTCTTTACTGGAGAAAGGTCCCTGTTCTAAAATGCCGATGTAGGGACACACTCCCCTGTGCGCCTGGTCTGCCCCGGCGGTGGGTTCCTGCAGGCCAGAGGGGGTCTGGCGTGGGCGAACTTCCCGCTCACCTCTGGCTCCTGAGGAAGCCTTCTGCAGGTAGTCTTTACTGAAGAAATGTCCCTGTTCTAAAATGGTGATGTGGGACACACTCCCTGCGTGTCTGGTCTCAGGCACACTCTTCTGCGCACCTGGTCTGCCCCAGCTGTGGGTGCTCGCTCTCCCTGTGGGCTCAGACTACTTGTTCGGAAGGGGCCCGGTGTGGGCAAACTCCCCAGCTGGCCACTAGCTCCTTCAGGAGCCTCTGCTGGCTTCAAGTCGCTAGGTGGTGCCAGAGATCTCTCCTAGAGCCCTTGGGGAGCTGATTTTCCACCCCGTGGGACAGGGAGCAGAGCGGGGATGGTAGGGTACACCTCAACGGCTTTGGGGTGCTGTGTCTGCCTTGTGCCCCACCGTCGTGGGGAACCCACGCCCCTAATTTCGTGCCCCGGGTCTCTGTTCCAAAGCCCTCAGTTCCAGGACGCGGGCTGTAGCCCAGATCAGTGGGTCGGGAATGGCGCCTTTTGAATCCTGCTCCCCTGCCTGGGCGCCTTGTTCCTGCTCACTCAGGATGGGCCTCCGCCGTCTCCCCCTAATTTCGTGCCCGGGTCTCAGTTCCAAAGCCCTCAGTTCCAGGATGCGGGCTGTAGCCCAGATCAGTGGCGCGGGAATGGCGCCTTTTGAGTCCAGCTCCCTTGCCTGGGCTCCTTGTTCCTGCTCACTCAGGGAGGGCCTCCGCAGTCTTCCCCTAATTTCGTGCCCCGGGTCTCAGTTCCAAAGCCCTCAGTTCTAGGACGCAGGCTGTAGCCCAGATCAGTGGCGCGGGAATGGCGCCTTTTGAATCCAGCTCCCTTGCCTGGGCGCCTTGTTCCTGCTCACTCAGGGAGGGCCTCCGCAGTCTCCCCCTAATTTCGTGCCCCGGGTCTCAGTTCCAAAGCCCTCAGTTCCAGGACGCAGGCTGTAGCCCAGATCAGTGGCGCGGGAATGGCGCCTTTTGAATCCCGCTCCCCTGCCTGGGCGCCTTGTTCCTGCTCACTCAGGGAGGGCCTCCGCCGTCTCCCCCTAATTTCGTGCCCCGGGTCTCAGTTCCAAAGCCCTCAGTTCCAGGACGCGGGCTGTAGCCCAGATCAGTGGCGCGGGAATGGCGCCTTTTGAATCCAGCTCCCTTGCCTGGGCGCCTTGTTCCTGCTCACTCAGGGAGGGCCTCCGCAGTCTCCCCCTAATTTCGTGCCCCGGGTCTCAGTTCCAAAGCCCTCAGTTCCAGGACGCAGGCTGTAGCCCAGATCAGTGGCGCGGGAATGGCGCCTTTTGAATCCCGCTCCCCTGCCTGGGCGCCTTGTTCCTGCTCACTCAGGGAGGGCCTCCGCCGTCTCCCCGCAAGCCTAGGTCGCAGGCGCGGGGACCTGGGCAGCTGCGATCCGGTCCGGATCCGCGCCGCTTTCCGCACGCAACCTTACCGGGCGGCCGGGGCTGTGTGCTGGTGCTGGTCTCCTCCTGGGGGGCGGGGCTCTCTTTAATGGCGCCTGGAGCTCACCTCCGCGGCGGATCCTGCAGGGTTCGCCTCTCCCGTTCACGGGGTGTGGTGGCTGCAATAGTTCCTTTCCACTCACAGTCCCACTTGCTGCGTCCGTTTTTCTTGTTGGCCGTTTTGGTTTGTTGTTTCCCTCCTTTCTGCCGGTCGGAGAGTGCCGACTTTGTGGGCGGGGGAGGGGAGCAGGGTTCTGCGCTTCCCTCCCTTCTCGTCCTCTTTTATGGCAACTTTCTTCTTCGGGCAGTTTGCTGGAGTCGTCCGTTTATCTTCCGTGTCCCAGTTCTCACTGGGACCTGCCGCTTTTCCTCCCTATTAACTTTTTTTAATGGGAGATCTTACTCGCAGCGTCTCCTCGCCGCCATGTTGCTCCGCCCCTGTCTTCCTTGGTTTTTGATTAAAAAAATATGAAGTTATTCACATCATTGCTCCCTTATACAAAATGATTTTTCTCAGCTGCTTCAAGATTTTTTAGTTATATTTTGTTTTCACCATAGTATATTGTGTTTAGGTATAGGCATAATTTTCTTTGAGCTTAATCATTTGGGTTTTGCAAAACTTCTTAAGTCTGTACATTTATTTTTTCATTAAATATGTGAGTTAAAGTAAAGCAGAAAAATATTCAGAAAAAATAACAGGTTTAATTATCTATTGGAATGAAAAACAATCCCATATTTTTTCCTTCCATATTTTTCTGCATGTTTTGATCATTGAAATGTTTTGATCATTTCTTTTTTTTTAATTGAGGTAACCTTGGTTTACAACATTAGATATGATGCAAGATTTTAGGATTATAATTATACAGAATTATCACACCTCTCCAAATATATGTTACCACACCAGGCCCACCACCAAGGCCCTCATAATCCTCCACCATTTTATTTATAGTCCATTGTTCCCTCCCCATTTTAATCTTTACACTCCCCTCCTCTTCTTTTTTTAAATTTAGGCAATGTTGGCATACATCGCTTTTTATACAAACTCTAGATTTCTAGGGCTTTTTTTTTTTTTTGGTTTGTTTTTTACTGCAGCTGTTTTGTTTCTTTTTAGTCCACATATAAATGAAGCCGTGTAATATTTGTATTACTCCTTTGAATTATATTGCTTGCATTATCCCCTCCAGTTCCATCCCTGTTGCTGCAAATACTGGATGCTTTAAACCATTATTTCTTCTAATTTATTTTTCTGTGTCAACCTTTCCCCTCTTCTCAGATTCCAATGGCTCAAAAGTTAGACATACACATGTTATCTCACGGTTTCCTTCTAAGTTGATTTGTTTTCAATTTTTCTCACTTTTGTTCAGTTGAGCTATTTCTATTGATCTACAGTCACTTTTAATGACTCTTCATCTGTCATCTCCTTTCTTCAACTGCAACCATCTAGTGATTTTTTTTATTTCTGATATTGTGGGGTTTTTTTCAGCTTTGAACATGTCACTTGATTCCTTTTATAAGTTCTACTTCTTATTTGATAATTCCTCTTTCTATTCATTTCAGGATCATCTACCCTCCCTTCATTGAGCATGGTTATGGAAGCTTTTTTGAAATCTTTGTTTATTTCTGTCCTGTACAATTTCTGAATTTAATGTATTTGAAATATATTTACTGCATTAATATTTATAACATTGATGACTTTTGGTAAATTATTAGAATTAAGTGGATTTTAATTATTTATATATAAAGTTTTACTTAAGAATGACTTATGTATTTTATCAGTTTGTTCTTTATTATATATCAAAGGATAAAAAATTTGTTAACAAATGTGAAAAGATATGATATTGAATAACTCTTGCATTCTTGGAATAATTTTTTTTCACATGTTTTATTATGCCTTTGATACTTGGTTGGATTCGATTTGTCAGTATTTTCTCTCTAACTTAGAATCTATATCAATGAATGTTATTTATCTCAAATCTTTTTTTCAGTGTTTTGTAGGTTTGTATATTGCCATATTGTTTTTTTATGAAATGAATTGGAGAATTTTAAACTTTTTTATGAATGTTCACATTTCTTTATATGCTAACTTAGAGAGATAAATTATAATGCCTTATTTTGGGTCTAAAAAAGATTTATATACTATGCATTCAAATCTGGGTTAAGTTTCTAGCCAACTATCCTCAGGCAGAAAATGTCACATAGTGTATGATTCCATTTATATGAAATATCCAAATTAAATAAACCCATAGAAATAAAAAACAGGTTAGAGATTTTCAGAGGCCGGTGAGGGGGAAATGAGGAGTCACTGCTTGGTATGTTGTTGCTTCCTTTTGGGATAATGAATTATTTGGAAATTTAAGTGATGGTCGCATAACATTGTGATTATACTAAATGCCACTGGATTTATACACCTTAATGTGATTAATTTTATGTGATGTATACCTCAATAAACATAATCACTAATGAAGGCATCCTCAATGTCATCATCATGGAAAATAATGGTCCCCAATTTCGCTTTCTTTGAAAATTTAAATTATGAAAGGAAGTATACGTAGAGTAAAATTTAAAACTACACTCAGTATAATTTGAATAATATGTCTATGCTTTCTTTCTGTTCTCTTTCAGATTATGTCTGGCCACTACCTAGATATTTGTGCCCCGTCTGGATTTCTTTAGATGTTTTATTTTCTACGGCGTCCATCATGCACCTCTGCGCTATCTCGCTGGATCGGTATGTAGCAATACGTAATCCTATTGAGCATAGCCGTTTCAATTCACGGACTAAGGCCATCATGAAGATTGCTATAGTTTGGGCAATTTCTATAGGTAATGAACTCCCCTGGCCATTAGAATTGCAGCGGCTATGCTCAATACCTTCGGATTATGTACTGTGAACAACGTACAGACGTCGACTGGTAACATTTGCGTTTAATCGGGATTCGTCTGTTTAGTAATTATTCTTAACCTATTTGTGTATCTAGGTTAACAATAATGTAATGTAATGTATAAGAGTATATAAATATAAATTTTTCATTTATAGTGCTAAATTATTTTATGCATCAATATGCCTATGAATTCTGCAACACAGATGCAAAATTTTTGAGATCTTTAAAACAATTGAAGATGAAAAATATATATGAAGTCTAAATTTTAAAAATAAAGCATTTAAATTCTAGAAAAGATAAATCTTTCTCAGAATTTTCATCATAATATTTTCATTCTAATGTCATCTTCTGTGGAAAAATTAATAGTGCAATATGAACCTTCATGAGGTAAAAATGTCTATGTTGTAAATCAACCTAAAATACACTATTTCCTTTCTGTTTTTAAATATCTTCTTGAACCATGATAATACAAAAAGAGAAAAATATATATGTATTTTTAAGATTTGGGGAGGTTGAACAGAGAAAAATGATTGTCTGAGATTTCACAACACAACTAACCACTATACGATCATGGTTATCTGAGGTTTCAAATGATTTTCTTCAATAATTTTTAATTCTAGTAACTGATAATATGATGATAAACAGGTACATGAAGAAGCAAGAAAGCATAATCCAGCTATAATTCAATAAAAGATAATACAAAGAAATGCAAGAAGGTTGAATTACCAAGCATAGACTTTAAGTAACTATTTGTAATGTGCATATGGAAATTACAACTTAAACTCAAATTGTTCAGCAAGGAACTACAAGTTAAAGAGTGGCATTTAAGATTTGAGAAACAACTAGAAAATCTGGAACCTAAGCACAAGAAAAACTAAGAATTTAGTTGGCAGAGTAGACATGGCTGACATGACGAATAATTGTGGTTGGTTAGAAGAAACTGCAATGAATGAAACAAGCAAAACTGGAAAGAGAGAGAAGGGAATACCAAGATAACAGGCAGAGTTCTACAAGAAGAGAAAACAATGGCAGAAATGTAATATTTGGTAAAATAATGGCTTTCCAAATTCATGAAAGACACAGATTCACACATTAAAGAAAAATGAATAAAAATAATTATACCCATCATAGTGACATTGAAAAATAAAGGGGAAAAAATTATGAAGATATCAACTTCAATAGAACAACAATAAGCTGAATGAATACCTTCCCAACAGAAACAATCAAAATCAGATTTTTAAATGATAGTGTCAATTTGTTAATAAAAAGTGAATAATGAATTAAAGTCATATATTTAGCAATGATATACTCCAAGAATAAAAGTGAAATACATTGTGAAAAAAGCAAAAGCTGGTAAAACAGAACAAAAGAAGCCTCCTACTTAAGAAATACTAAATGGTATTCTTAAAGCAAAGGAAATGGCAGCAGATGGAAAGTTGGAGATTAAAGAAAAGATTTAGAGCAATCAAAGTGGAAAATATGTGAATATATGTTTTAAAATTTTACTTATAAAATAATAATAATGACTTTTGTGGGTGAGTATATTTATGGAACTAAAATGCAGGAAAAATAGTATATAAGTAAAAAGAATTGAAAATAAATTTTTTATTGTCTAGGAGAGAAATAGAAATTATATTAAATATTAACTTTCAATGAATAAAATATAACATGTACATTCAAGGGTAATCACAACAGGAAAAGGAATGTTTAACTTCCAAATTGCAGAGGGAAATTATAAAGTAATATAAGGAGGCAATAAAAGATAGGTTAAGGAATGTAGATAGAATAGAACACAAAATATTTATCAAGATAGCAGAATTAAAGTCCAATATAACCATAATTATATTTATTGTAAATGAACTAAATATTCTAAGACTGTCAGGATGTGAAAAAATTACCCAACTGATGTGTTTGTAAAAGGCATATATAAAGCACAAGGAAAGTAAGGATCAAAAAAGGTACTTCACACAAACACCAACCAACAGAAAGATTATGTAGCTGTATTAATAATCTGTCAAATAGATTTTTCATCATTGAATGACAGTCGCGTGTCATTTAAAGATGTTTCTGTCAACAAGGGACCAATATACAGTGGTGATCCTAATAGGCTACACCATATATTCTTGGTGGTATGAGGCTATATATTATTATGGTTATGTAATTATACTTTATGATGTTGAACAAGAAAATTGCCTAATAAAATATTTATCAGAATAGTCTTTTCTTTATAAGCAATGGATGAGTGTAAGTCAAAAATGGACAGAACTATAAGAACAGACGGACTAATCTATAATCGCAGTGTATGATTTTCACATACCATCTCCAGTAATTGTATGAGGACAATGAATAAACCTGAGCCCATTTACTCATTACAAGCTATATACATAGCTCCATTATTTGCAAGGAAATATTAATAATATTTGACCATAAATTAATTCTAAAGACATTTCCAAACTGTTGGAATAATAAAATGTGTATTTTTGAATAAAATTGAAATGGATAAAAATGTTTACCAAAAAGGTAACTAAAAAAACTCCAAGTATTTGGAAATTAAGAAGTTGTTTCTCAGCAAACTTGGTCCCAGTCGATTTAGAATCCTCTGGTGAGTCTTCCCTAAACAATATGTGATTGTGTCATTTTACAATAATAATTTTCTCTCAATCATTCTTTTTTCCTGTATTAGTTGGCATGATATTGTAGGGAAGGGTTCTTCACACACACACACACACACACACACACACACACACTTTACTTGTTATTTATTTATTCATATTGCTAAAGACACATGAATTCTTTTGTAATCAATGTAAATTATTAGTTTTTAATTATTTTAATGCTCAAATTGTGCTAGATTTGTACAATGAGAACACCATTTGATATGACCCATGAGCATTTGAGCACTTTCGAACTTTCTAGCATGAATTATGCCAGGTATACCTCACTTTCTAAGCCCTGGTCCTGAAATCAGCCATTCTTTTTAGTGGTCAGTTGTTTTATGAACCAAGATATGGAATCTAAGCATGCTCATTACTACTAGAATACTGCTATGCCTATATATCTATGCCACTAATCCCAATCTCACACAGGATTCTTCTACTTTCTCAAATTTTATTGTTGTTCATTTTTCTCAGTGAGTAAACTACTCCTGAAAAGCATCAATATATTCATTTATTTATTATTTATTTATATATATATTAAGATTTATTTATTCATACAAAAGCTGGGGTACAGGCCAGAGGTGTGGGAGGGTGAGAGGATTCACCAAAGAAAGAGTGAGAAGCAGATCAGGCAGACAGTCCAAAAACACTGCTGAGGGGAGCAGCGGGTGAGACAGCAGAGGTCAGCTGCTCCATGTGGGCATCCCCCTGGCTGGCCAGGAATCGAAACTGAGCTCAACCCACTGTGCCACCAGGGAGGCCCCTATTTATTATTTATAGTTTATAAACCTGCAATACAACTAATTCATTTTAGAATTACTATCCTCATACCACTACCAATAAATTAAATGCTATGTTTAAAATTGTATTTCAATTTTTTGTCTTTATATTGTTTTCCACTAAAGGTGTACATATATATATATATATATATAATCAAAGCATTGTATTCAAAATGCTAGGATTAGTTTGATTATTTTTCTTCAGCGTGGTTCAGTCACTAGTTGTTTACATTTAGAATTTTTTTGGTTTCTGTATATATTCAGTAGTGATTTCTCCAAACTTGTCGACTTTAATTTTTTATTATGTAAAACCTTAATATGTTGTTCCAAAAGTTAAATTTTACATACACAGAGAGAATTGCTATGGCTAGTTAGCCCATTAACTAATTTCTGGAGTGTAGTTCTGGAGATTTTGCAAAAAAACACTGTTTTTCCTTTCTTAGATAAGAGATAAAATATCACATATATGTCAATATTTTGCTGTTTTTCACTTTTTAATATATCCTAGAAGTCACTCTATTTCAATTAATAGCAAATGGTAGACATAAGATGAAATATCATGTAAAAGACCTCAACACTCCAATTAAAAATCTAACTTTGGGGCCTCCCCAGTGGCACAGCGGTTGAGCGCTGGGTTGCGAAGCTGCCCGCGACCTCTGCGGCGCCGGTTCGATCCCTGGCTGCTCCCCGGCCACCGGAGGAGGGTCCCACATGGCACGCAGACCTCTCCTGCCGCCCGCTGCTCCCCTCAGCAGTGTACTTGGGTCCTTCTGCCTGTTCTGTTCCCTGCTCTGGCTCTGGTGAATTCTCTCACCCTCCTGCGCTTCTGACTGTACCCAGTGCATGTATAAACCAACCAACCAACCAAATAAATAAATAAATAAATAAATAAAACATGCCTCTATTAAAAAAAAAATCACTATAAAAAAAATCTAACTTTGATTTTTGTTATACCCATTAGTAGTATGTTATGTGGAAATACCATCATTTATTTAACCAATCTCCTCATTTAAGTTTTCTAATAATTTGTGATCACCAATAATTCTACCAGCAGTAATCATGTACAAGTCTCCCTCTCTATATCATTACATAATTTTGAAAGATTATCTTCAACATAATTTCCTAGAAATGAAATTAATTTTTCAAGGTGTAAATGTGTACATATTCGTTTACTTAGAGTTTAAACATTTTTCAGAATTTAGGAATTTTCATTTTGTTAGAAGCTGAATCATTTTCATTCCCACCATTAATGTTGACAAAGTGCATTTCAAAATTTTGCCAATCTAATAGGTGAGAAAAGTTATATCTATGTAGTTTTAATCTGCATCTTTTTATTTTGGTTGAAATTGAGTTTGTTTACATACGTATGTTTAAGTTTTCTGTTACTAAATTAGTTTTTCACAAATTGTGACTTTTGTTTGTTCTTGGTTTTTTTTTTACCATATTTCTTAAATAAATTTTTATACGTGACAAATAATAAACAATTCACATGCTATAAATGAGAGCATTTTCTGTGTTTGTTATTGCTATAACTTATGTTAAAGATAGAAATTCCCCACTCTCGGGTTGGATAGTAAGTTGCTACATTTTGCTTATTTTTTATATTTAAAACTCTGATACATTTGGTACTTTCATATGGTGAACATGCATTCAATTTGTCTTCTAAATAATCATTCAGTTGTCTCATATTTTAAAAATCCATGTGCTCTGTGATTTGAGATGTCATCTTTATAAAATATAAAATTTTCTTACTTATCTGAGCCTATTTCTGAAGTTTACATTCTCCTCCACTAGTGTGTCTTTTTGTGTGACAATCATAATTTTAATTTTAAAAGTTTTATACTAAATTTTATTTGATATAGCCAGTCACCACCTATTACTCTTATTTTTCAGATTTTGCCTGGAAATTTTAGATTATTTAACTTTGCATATTAGTTTTAACATTTACTTTCCTAGCTCCCCTTCAATTTATATTTTGATAGAGGTCTCTTTAAATTCAAAGATTAACACAGAAATTTTAACCTGCTAGGTTTCTGACATGGACTGGTTCACCCCAGTTCACCCCTCCTTAGGCAACGCAGTGGTTTCCCCGCTCCTGAAAGGTCACCATATTGATACCAAACTTAGTGTGGACACCCATTTGGCACAGTGCACAACAGCCCAGAACTCTTGGTCTCTAGAGATCCTCTAGCTTCAGCCTCCTGAGTAGCTGGGACTTCCAGAATGTGCTGGTAAGGATGTGGAGAAAAAGGAATGCTCTTACACTGCTGGTAGGAATCCAAACTGGTCCAACCACATGGAAGTTGTGTGGAGGTTCCTCAAATTGCTAAAAATGGAGCTACCACATGACCCAGCAATTCCACTCCTAGGAATCTAGCCAAAGGACACAAAAACATTAATTCAAAAGGGCACCTTCAACCCCATGTTTACTGCAGCACTATTACAATAGGTAAGCTATGGAAACAACACAAATGCCCAAAAACAGATGACTGATCAAGAAGATGTAATATATATACAGAATGGAATACTATTCAGCCATCAAAAAAGATAAACTCATGTCTTTTGTTACAACATGATGGAGCTAGAAGGGATTATACTCAATGAAATAATTCAGAAGGAAAAAGAAAAATATCAGATGGTTTCTTATAGGAGGAATATCAAGGAACCAAAAAAGGTAGCAAGGGGGGAAAAAGACAAAGCTAGCAGGCAATTATAAATCAGAGACATTCAGCAGGGGAGGAGGAAGGAGAGGGATTAAAACAGAGGAGAAGAGCACAAGAGACTCTGCTGATGGTTCATGGGTGACTTGGTGGTGAGAATTTTATGAGGACTACACCTGAGAGAAGAAATCTAACATATAAAAATGAACAAAGATGTGGTGTGTGTATATATATATTTATATATAAATATACATAAATAAATAATTAAATAAGTAGATTGATTTAGGAAGACACAAACAACTGAATTTTTAATGCCTTCTCCAATCTACATGATAATTTAGATTTTGACAACTCTATCTTCTAGACTTATAGCCAATTTGATTATATAGTCACCCTCATGTTTTCCTTGACACCATTTATAATTCATCTCCTAAGAATATGACATATATTTTTGATATATTTGATATATTCCTTTTGTCAATGTAGAATATTCTTCTTTGTCTCCAGTAACAACTTTTATCATGAAGTTTGTCTTATATTAATATAGCCAATCCAGCTCCTTTAGTTCATAATTTCATGGTACATCTTTTTCCTTTACATTTAATACAAAGAGAATATCTTGTAGATGACAAATACATAGATCTGTTATTTATTCATTTTTATTTTTTATATATTTCTTACATCATTTTTCATTTTTGCACAATGTATGCATTTTCATCTTGGTTATATTCCCCATACAATTGCACCACCCTTATTTTGACCCCAATCCCTCCTCTCTCTGCCCCCCCCATAGTGTGTCTCTGGTTTATAGTTGCTTATTGATTTTGATTTTTTTCTCTATTATAGTTATTCTTTTTCCTGGTCCCTTATTTAGGTTTTCTAAACTCCTACTATGAGCGAGACCATCCGGTATTTTTCTTTTTCTTTCTAGTTTATTTCGCTGAGCATGATCCCTTCCAGATCCATCCATATTGCTGCAAATTGGATGAATTTATCTTTTTGGATTGCTGAGTAATATTCCATTGTGTATATATACCACATCTTCTTGATCCAGTCATCTATTTTTGGACATTTGGGTTGTTTCCAAAGCTTAGCTATTGTAAACAGTGCTGCTATAAACATAGGGGTGCAGGTGCGCTTCTGAATTAATGTTTCTGTGTCCTTTGGGTAAATACCTAGGAGTGGAATTACTGGAAGCTCTATCTTTCGTAGGTTGAGGAATCTCCATACAGCTTTCCATGGTGGTTGGACCAGTTTGCACTCCCACCAGCAGTGCAGGAGAGTTCCTTTTTCTCCATATCCTTGCCAACATTTGTTGTTGCTAGTTTTTTTAATATGCATAGATCTGTTATTTTAGTCATTCTTCCAATTACTGCCTTTTTATTGAAGTGTTTAATCCATTTATAGCTAGTGTGATTATTGATAAGTTAAGGTTTATGCTTATTATCATGTTACTATTTCTTATGTCTTACACCATTTTTTGTTTTTCTTGTTCCATTACTCCCTAGTTCTAATTTAAATTTATATTTGTAATTTAAATTTATATTTTTTAGATTGCCATTTTAATACTTTTGTGGTTTCTTTTGCATATTTTTTAGTTATAGTCTTAGGGATTTCCCTAGTTATTACAATTAATATAATATATAATAATCTATTTTGGTTGACAACCAACTTAATTTCATCAAAATTCTTATACTTTGCTTCTTTATAGCATTATCCCTCTCCTTTGTGCTATTCTCATACAAATTAATCTTTATGTGACTTATATGTCTAGCTACAAAAATTTATATTTATTGCTTTATACAGTTCTCTGTTAAATCATGTATTTTGAAGCTGTATTATTAGAGGAAAACATATTTGGGATTTTTATGTTTTACTGTGTAATTTATCCTTTCATTGTTTTAAATGATTCCTTTATTTCTGGTAATATTTCCTGTGTGAAGTATACTCTATCTGATATTAAAATCACCATGCCAGCTTTCTTTTCACTATTTTATGCACAGGATATCATTTACCATCATTTTTCCTATCTATATATGTGTTCATAGCTAAAGTTCATTCCTTTTAGATAGTAATAACCTCACTTTTTAAATTTACTATAAAAAGCACTACCTTCAAAGCTGGAGCATTTGATCCAATTACATCTGATGAAATTATTGATGTCACTGTGTTTGCATCTCATATCATGTTCTTTGTTTTCTGTGTTTCATTTGATTTTTATTCCTTTATTCTTTTCTTTCCTTATATTTATCAAATATTTTACCATGATATTTCAGTTACTTTATTGAAATTTTAGCTATACATCTGTAGCGGCAGGAAGGGCATAGTGCAGGTTTCTATGACCCCAGCAGACAGGTGAAGGAGAGTCCTGGAGCCCTCAGTGGCTTTTTCAGGTTTTAATGGTATTTTACCAGGTATGTGGCAGACAGGGGTGCCGTGGGTCAGGAGGCTGGTATATGTTTATATCTCCAGCTATCAGTCACATTTTATTACATGAAAATTGGGCCAGCTCTGCTTGTGTTTATTTTGTCTTCTATGCTCTTCTCTGAAAATAGTTCTTTCATCTTTGGCCATCAATTCCCATGTTCAAGGGACTCACTATTGCTCTGTAAGATAAGGGACCACTCATGTCAGCTTGATATTGTGTAGTCTTTCTAGGTGTCTTTGAAAAAAGATACTTCTGAAATAGTCTTACAATTTAGTTATAGTTCCACTAATCTATGGTTTTATTTTAATATTGGTCGGTCTGCTCCAGGACATTTATTCTATAGTCCCTCTCTTCTCTTTCATATCACTATTATTCATCTCTTCGCAATCTGTAAAGACAGAGTAAAGACAAGAGTCTTTACTACTCTGCAATAATTGTTCTCTCCGTAATCACTAGTTGACCTTCACATTTTCAAAGACAGAAGAAATGTTACAATTCTAGATACCTTTGTTGCATTTGATGCTGTTGAGATGCTTTCTTCATAACACTTCCTCCTTTTGCTACTTATGACATAATTTTTCATTGACACTGAATTATTACCATGTTGCTATAGATATTTCACAATTTTGGTGCTGGTAGTTTTTTTTTAATTGAGGTATCATTGGTTTACAATACTGCATATGATATAGGGGAATATATTCATACTTCTTCAGATATATGTTACCATACCACAGCCACCACCAAAATATCCCTAATCTTCCAACACAGACAATGGGTCCCCTACCCCCTTATTTCTAATCCCCATCTTATCCCTCTATTAGCCTCATTTCTGCAATCATAATTCTAGGGCTTGCTTTGGTTTAGTTTTGTCTGTTTCTTTGTTTTGTTTTTTTATAATCCACATATGAGTGAAATGATTCAGTATTTATCTTTCTCCTTCTGGCTATTTCACCTAGCATTATCCCCTCCAGTTCTATACACATTGTTGGCAAATTGCAAGATTTCTTCTATTTTAATAGCTTTGTAGTATTCCATTATGTATACATACCACATCTTCTTTATGCATCTTCTTTATGCACCTCTCTTTGGGCACTTTGGTCATTTCCATGATTTGGCTATTGTAAAATAGTTCTGCAATGAACATAGGCGTATAGGTGTTTTTCTATTTGTCTGGTAGATACATGGAATGAAATTGCTGGATCACAGCAATTCCACTCCTAGGTATTTACCCAAAGGACACAGAAACATCAATTCCAAAGAGCACCTGCACCCCTATGTTTATAGCAGCACTGTTTACAATAGCTAAGCTTTGGAAACAGCCCAAATGCCCAAAAATAGATGACTGGATCAAGAAGATGTGGTACATATATACCATTGAATATTACTCAGCATTCAAAAAAGATAAACACATGCAATTTGCAGCAACATGGATGGCGCTGGAAGGGATCATGCTCAGCGAAATAAGCCAAAAAGAAAAAGAAAAATACCGGATGGTCTCACTCATAGCAGGAATCTAGAAAACTTAAATAAGGGACCAGGAAAATGAATATAAGAAAGTGAAAATCAAAATCAACAAAAAACTATGAACCAGAGACACTTTTTGGGGGGTGGGGGGCGGGAGGGGAAGGATTGGGGTCAGAATGGGGCATTTGCAATTGTATGGGGGAATATAAAAATAAAATTTAATATTAAAAAAAAGAAATTGCTGGATCACATGGAATATCTATTTTTAATATTTTGAGAAACCTCTATAGTGTTTTACAGAAGGGCTTGACCAGTCTACATACCTACCATCAGTGTACAAGGGTTCCATTTCGGCAGTACTCCATCTGCTCACCTGTGACTATGCAGGTGCTTCTTTTCACCAACTCTCTCCTCTGCAGGGCAGCAGCTTCCTGCCATACCTGTGACCTGTACCATGCCAAGACTTCTCTTCACTGACCTCCCTCAGCGGAGGCAGCTCTCCTCAAGGCCACCCGCCTGCAGCCATGCAGGCCTCTTTCAGCAAACCTGTCCCTTTCTGGGCAGCTCTTTCTGCCCACTTGTGTCTGTGCAAGTGTCCTTTACTTTTCTGTCCCTTTTCCTAATAAACCTGTTCTTTAAATATATTTTAAAAAAAGGTTCCATTTTCTCCATACTCTCACCAACATTTATTGTTTCTGCCATTTTTTTTTTTATATGGGCCATTCTCACAGAAACTCAGTGGTATTTCATTGTGGCTTTCATTGATGGTAAGCAATGTTGAACGATTTTTCAAGTGTCTGTTGGTAACCAATATGTCTTCTTTGGAGAAGTATTTAATTTGCCCTTCTCCCCACTTTTAATTGGGCTCTTGGTTTTATTTTGCTGTTCTTGTTGGATTCTATAGTTCTTTGTTGATCTTGGAAAATAACCCTTTGTTGGATGTATGATGTGCAAATAAATATTTTCTCCCATAGTAGGATATACTTTTTTTTTAAAGATTTATTTATTTATGCATATAAGAGGTGGGGTAAAGGCCAGAGATGTGTGGGGGGAGGTGAGAGGATTCACCAGAGACAGAGCGGAGAACAGAACAGACAGACTGACTGAAATACACTGCTGAGGAGAGCAGCAGGCGAGCAGGAAAGGTCTGCTTCACCATGCAGGTTGTTCCCTGGCCACCAGGGATCAAACTCATGCTGCAGAGGCTGTGGATTGCTTCATAGTGCAGTGCTTAACCCCTTGTACCATCAGGGAGGCTGCAGATATACTCTCTTAATGGCAATTTCTTTTGCTTTGCAGAAACTTTTAACTTTGATATAGTCCCATTTATTTATTTTTGCTTTTGTTTCTTTGCCATTGGAGTAAAATCCCCAAAGACATTACAGAAGCCAATGTTGTGGAGTTTTTTGCCTATGACTTCTCCATATTTTATGGCTTCCAGTCTTCCCTCCTTTAACCCATTTTGAGTTAATTTCTATATATGGTGTGAGAAAGTTGTCGAGTTCAATTTTTCTGCATGTGGCTGTCCAGTTTTTCCATCACCATTTAGATTCCTTTCTCCACTGTATAATCATGTGTATAATTGCTCTTGTTAGGACTTCTAAGACTATGCAGAATAGCAGAAGTAAGAGTGGTCATCTTTGTCATGCACCTGACCTTAAAAGAAAAGTTTTCAGTTTCTCAACATTGAATGATACCAGGTGTGGATTTGGGATTTGGAACATGGCTTTTATTCTGTCCAGGTGTGCTCCTTCTATTCCCATTTTACTAAGAGTTTTTGTCATAAATGGATACTGAATCTGGTGAAATTCTTTTGTTAATATGGTGAATTACACTGATTGATTTGTGTATGTTGAGCCATCTTTGCATCCCAGGACTAAATCCCACTTGGCCATGATGTATGATCAGTTTAATGTATTGTGAATTCAGTTTGTAAAGATTTTGTTGAGGATTTTTTCATTTTTTTGTTTATAATGGTTATTCAACTCTAGTTTTCTTTTTTGTGATGTCCTTTTCTGCTTTTGGTATCAGATTAATATTGGTCTTGTACAATATGTTTGGGAGCATTCCCTCTTCCTCATTTTTTGGGAAGAATTTGAGAGGGATAAATATTAATTCATCTCTGAAAGTCTGATAGTGATGCTGGTATGCTCGGCTACCATGATCACAGCTGCTGCTGCTGACACTTTTCACCCTGGTAAACACCACGAGTACTTGCCTCTTGAAGCAGTAAAAAGGAATTCACAGACTTCAGATAAGTAAGCAAAGAGAAGCTTACTTTGTCTTAGAGAGTAAAGGAAGATTTATTTAGGGAAAGGGGGCAAAGAGCAAAGATAGCCAGGTATAAAGTACCTGAAAAGGTAAAGAAAGCCATTATGGCATCTTGCTTCTGGAATATATACTTTCTTTCCCTCATTATTCTAAAGTTCCATTAGTCTCTCTGAGTTTGGTTAGTTCTCAGTGGTCTCACTTAATCTGCTACTGTACTTGGGATCTTCCTACATCATATCCCTTATCTTTTATCGTCCTTGATCCAGAATGTCCTGTTGCCCTTGGTGCCCCTAGTCCTCGGGGTGTTTGAATGTCTCCCTTCAGTATTTGTTGCTCTAATCTCTGGATCTGCCCTTATTCCTCTTGTTGCCCTTATCTCTGGAGCTTCTTTAACTCTCCTGAAGTCCCCACCTACACTGTCCCTAAAGCTACCTGATTATCCTAACTTGCCCTATGACCCAATAGAACTCATTGATGAAACTATCTGGTCATGCACTTTTGGTTTTTGGGAAACTTTTATCACTGTTTCAATGTCCTTGCTTGTTAATTGTTGTGTTAAATTTTTCTATTTCTTCTTGATTCAGTCTAGGAAGGTTGGATTCTTCTACAAAGTTGTCTATTTCCTCCAGATTTTGCAGTTTGCTGACATAAAGATGATGATAGTAGTCTCTTGTGACACTTTGTATTTCTGAGATGTCTGTTGTGACTTCTATACTGTTTCTGATTCTACTATAGTTTTCTCCTCTTTTTCATTCATGAGCTAATCTACAGATTTGCCTTTTTTTTTCTTTTTTTTTTTTTAGACGAGCTTGGTGGTCATTTTGATCTTACTAGAAGATGTCTAAAGAAGTCTTTTAGACCAGGTTTACATATGCACTAACAATGACAACTATGCAACAATTTCTGTGTGGCTAAGTGGTTTTAAGACACTATCAGTAATAAAATGTGCAGGCAAGGAAAAATAACCTTCCTTCCACTCTTCTGGATTCCTGGCTGAGACAATCCTGTAATAAGAGATCAACAGGAGAAAAACAGCAATCCAGGAAAACTGAGTAACATAGAGAATTGGCCTCAGCCATCCTTTTAAATGCCATCTTCAGCTAAAGACAAAGGATGCTAAAGGGGAGGGGAAGGCTGCTAATGAAAGGTTACCAGAAAAGATACAATAATGGTTTAATTATTGTGCAGATTTAAGTTGCTTCCTTCTCAACTGATAAGTGTTCTTGAGATTAAATCATCTCCCACTTTCTGATACAGTGAGGAAGACATCTCTATGACTGGCTATTTCACTTAACATATATGTAATCACATCAGGGTAACTTAAACTTAATTTTCTGAGTTTTTCCTATGTCAGTAGTATTTTAGAAATAATCACACTAAAGTAATCTATGCCAAACAGAGATATTTTAGGGTAATAAATTTTGCTTTCTTACTGATGCATCACACTTTCAAAGATGCTAAATTCTGAAAGAAATGTGCATGTAAGAATCATTGACACATGCTATTATCATTTAATAGTTTAAAGAAAACTTATCTGTGTTGCTTGAATTCAAGGCTTTAGAAAATAATGTGAATATCTTTATATTTTCTCTGAATTTACTTGCCTTCTTTGAACTAAAACAAGCATGCCAAATTATTGCATGACTTTTATAAAGCTTGCATGAGATATTTAAATTAAATTATAATGCAGATATTTAATGCATGTAAATTTAATGCATGTAAATTATAGAATGCAGATAAAGTATTAGAGTCAGTAAACTCCCCATGCATGCTATCTATAGTAGTATTAGTAGTCATAGTAGTTCGTATAGTAGTAGTACTAATACATTACATTTTCAGAAAACTTGAACTATAACTTTATTATTGAAGTCAGTGTTTCTAAAATGCTAAGTAAGACTGTTTATTGTAGGTATTTTTTCTCTATAAATTTAAGTTCTTACTAATTGATAATTATTTTTAGAGTTGTTTGAGAAATAAACATGATAATGCATGCAAAATATTCAACTGCTTATTGGTTGAAGTATTACCTGATGTTTTTAGTAGAACATGAATTATAAGTGTCTTTGTTGTTTCTAAGTTTCTAAAGTTGATATAGATTTACTGAAGTTAATTTCAGAAAGATTAACTAGTAATTCTAGTTAATGTCTTTCTATGTATTCTTCTGGATTGATAAAATATGACCTCTTCCTAAACATTTTTTATTCCTAGTTGGAAACACAAATGTATGAAAGAATAAAAATACTTGGTGGGGGGGCGGATATGAGTAGGAAGCCCTTAGTAATTTATTATTATTATTGCAATTGTTGTTATTAGTACCTGGTATTTCCAATGGTGGTTCATTTTCATTATTTCTCCTTGGTCAAATCAAGGGTTCTAACATTATCGGATTGTTCTATTATACTTACTAAACTCACTTAACTTTTCTGAAATTAACTTCATCAAATAATATGTGCTGTTCAAAAGTTTTATAAGAATGAAAAATGCATTTGAAGTAATTTTGTTGCTATCATTGATGTTGGGTTTTTTTTTAACTGATTGAATTTTTATTGGTTGAAAAATTTTAAATACAGAGAAAGACTACACATTTCTACACATTTTCACTTAACTTTCCAGGGTTTAAATATCTTTGTTTACTAACATAAAGCAGCACTTCTCAAACTCTTTGGTGTCAGGATGCCTTTATACTCTTTAAAATATGTGAAAACCCCAAAGGAATTTGTTTTTATGGGTTATATATATTTATATTTGTCATATTCAAAATTAAAACAGAAATTAAAAAAATATTTTTATCATTTAATTGTAAATAATAATGAAACCATTTAATATTAACAAATAACATGATTAGTTATGAAAACTATATTTTTTAAAAACATCAGAGAGGAGATAGGCATTGTTTCATAGTTTCAAAATCTCTATAATGTTTAGTTGAATTTTCATATATGTATCTGCATTCAACTTGTAATATGTTGTTTTGGTTGATTTTATGAAGAAAAGGCAGTTTTAAAGACAAATAATTAGAAAAGGGAAACACAGAAACCTAAAATTTTCAGAAGCCCCCAAGATCCTTGAGCCACACTTTGAGAAATGCTGGCATAGTTTTAATTATTTTAAGTATTAAATAAGTTAATCTGTGCAATATATATCATTATCAATACTGCTTTGATTGTTGCCATTATTTATAATTTCCTGATATTGATGAAAGAATTTTAATATCTTTTGGTTTTGTTGATAGCATTCATGGTTTCTAGAAAACAAAGTAAATGAATGACAATAGATATGGTAAAGTAGTTAAGCTATTCCACCAAATAATATTTGTATTATAGTGTTCTTAATCAAATTGAAGTCATGCATTTTATATTTGTAATGTCAGTGTCTGGTACATAAGATAGACTCAATTTAAGTCAGCTTGAGAATCACTCTTATTCAGTGTACATAACGTTGTACAAATAGATGACAGGGATAAAATTGCTTCAAATATACAATAACAGCTTTAGCTCATCTGAACCACTCTGCTACTTTCTTGTCCCTTGACAAGATCTACTTCTAGGCCCACAAATTCCTTAAGAAAATGAGTAAATCTTTTAACAGGAGCAAGCTAACACCATTCTGAACTGGGCTCTGGGTATTTCTTCCCTTATTGTCAGTGTGTGAGGCCTCATCCAGAGACTTCAGGTATCACCAGGAATACCTAGATTATGCAGCATTTCTTATGAGGAATTGAATCTCCAACTCCAGAATTTATTTTCTGAGTGTATATACCTCTACCTCCGTCAGGACTCCTCCAGAGTGAAAACAAATTTCTTAGATTAAGTCTCTAGACTCAGGTTCTATTTCCCACATTGCAGGGGAAGAGACAATGCAGGTAGGAGGTGGGAAGGTGGGGGGAGGTGTAGAGGAAGAGAGATTGCAAGGGGGAGTAGCTCCATTTCCTCTTCTGGAATACTTTTTCTCTCTATCCCTTCTCTGGTCTTGCTATAGGATCCTTAGAAGATATAAGAGTTTTCTCACAACATTTTGTTAGAAATTGGAGTTTCTTTCCTACAATTCTAACAGAGTGGTGAATGTTTCCACTCAGGGGCCTAAGTCTTTTCCCATAGAAACAATCACTTCCAAGAATAGCAGGGACCACTAAGTCCTGAAGACCTTTAAGATTTGAGGTCTAATAGTGATTATATTGTCTAATTCGGAAAGGACCTCTATGTCTTCTCTTTCTTTTTACTATGTTCAAAATATTATTAAACTTTTGTTATGAAAACTTGATGATTACCAAAGCAGATAGAATTATATAATAAACACTTATGTACACATCATCCAATTCCAAGATTTATCCATTTATGCATCTTATTTCATCCTTACTTTGAATCAATTCTCCCTCCCAAATTATTTTGAAATAAACTCGACATCATAATACCTTATGCATAAATGTTTCAGTATGTATATCCAAAAATATAATAACTATTTTTCTACATAACCACAATATCAACATCACTTTTCAAATTAATGAGCAATAATTTGAGATCATCAAAAGGCCAGTCATTGCTTAAATTTTTAGTTATTTCATGAATATTTTTTGAAGTTTATTGGTTTGAATCCATATCCCAAGCAGGTCCACATATTATAAATGCTCAGTTGTTCTTTTAAATCCCTTAAATATGTAGGTTCTTCCTCTAAATTTTTCTCTTGTATTTATTTTGAGAAATCTTTCTCTCTTTTCTTAATCCCATATTATTTTCCTTAACTCCAGCAAGCATCATACAGCCTAAACTAAAACATTTCCTAGAGGATATGCTTGTATCAACTTCTTTCATGCAAACTCAAGCTACACTCCTTCTAGAGATTCCCTTATATTTATAGCATTTGGAATATAGTTTCCAAAGATCAAAACTGGCAGCATTCACTTGCCTTTTTTATGATGCTTAAGAAAAGTAACCAGTCTTTTTTGTAACTCTTAAGAAATGTAACCTATGTGGTCCATGGTACTCAGTTTTCCCAAATGCTTGTTGAAATTCCCCCAAACATTTCATCAGGTTCGGTGTAAATTACCTTCTGATTCTTGCTACTCCAGGTTCAAAGGCCTCTTCACCAGGACTCCCACACTGAACACCTGAGAATATTTTGTTTACAGTGTCTCCTTGTTTTCATAGCCTATTTTTGCTTTCTTGAATGGTGTGTCTAGGTTCACATTTGTAGGCATATATCAATGCCCTAAGGAGTCTTGGATTTCATCTATCTTTGGCTGTCTTTCACACCACACCTAATCTCTCTTTCTCCAGAAGTAGGCCAGTCATTTTAGAAATTCAATGCCTAAGAAAGAAAGCTTAAAGATTACTTGCTAAGCATTCTGTCTTCCTTGTGTCCTCCCAGAAATTAAATATCAATCAACATCCTTAGCAAAGAAACTTTTGTTCTAGCAAGGACTTATTCTCAGCTTTTCCCTTTTGATCATCCAGCCACACACTCTATACCTCACAAAGACTGTTAAGACAAATTGTAATGATTTAGTATCCGATTTGGCCCTTTTCTGTGTGTTCCCTAAAGCCACAAGATTTCCTGGAGTGCACTTCTTGCTTCTCCCCTGGTTCATAGTGAAGATATCCACCCACCCAGGATTCCAAATAACATTCTCTGATAGAAGCTTAAAGGTGAATTTTCCCAGAATTCAACTTCTTGTGGACATAAAAAAGAATAATTAACTTTAGTATTTGAATTTCGTTTGCAAGTTATCCCCATTTATTGATGCAGGACCTCTTCAAGGTCTGTCTTAGTGTTTTCTAAAAATTTTCAGGTTTCTTAATTATGTTTCATTGCAAGATCATCTTCGACTCTCCTCTCCTTGTTTTCTGTTTGTTAAGCCTTTTTTGTTAATGGACGTGCTTACCTAAAATCCTCTCTTTCAGTATTCTTACAAAACAAAAATGCTCAAACTTCCACCCAGAAATGGGAGAACTGAATCTCTCCCATTTTTGCACTTCCCTCTGTCTCTTATCCTTGAAACAATGTTATTTATGCCCAGAGTCTCAGAAAAACCCTTCTTAAAATTAGTCTTTTGTTCAATTTCTGCTTGTAGATTATTTCTGACTAGTGGGCAGATGCAGTCCCTATAACATATTTGGAAGCCATACTCTCCTGTCAATCTCCAGCAACTCCAGAGTTCCCAGACCCTGTCACCAAAGGATACACATAAAATTTCCTCTTCTTGACACCTTTGTTTAGTGTCCTTGAAAAATATATGTTGTCAGCTAAAGATTCATTTCAAACTCTGCCCTGCCGACCTGACAGGCAATTATTACTCTTTTGGATGATATACACATCATTTTTATTGCATTTGAAAGTTGATATGCTAAATAATGAACAATTGGCTTTATTAATGTCGTAAAGTACAGATGTGAATTGATTCATTCATTTGACAAATATTTATTGAGACAGCACAGTTCTAAAAACTGGAAAAAAAACAAAAAGGACACAATCCACTGTTACATACAACAATAATAGTTTTTCTCAATGATAGTAATTGCATGCCTTCTCCAAAAATTTGGGGAGAAAGCATTCCCAACATGAAAAAACTGATCCCCTATGACTAGTCTTTTATGTGACTATCAATTTATACCATGAATAGCTTTCAACCAAATATCAGCCCTAAGTTGTCTTCAGCAGTTGAACATATGTCGCACACACCTGTTCCATCCTTCCATATGCTGCGACAGTGTTCTACTTCTTGTGTTCCTTCAGGTGTTTCGGTCCCTATCCCAGTGATCGGGCTGAGAGATGAAGACAAAGTGTTCGTCAACAACACCACCTGCGTGTTGAATGACCCCAATTTCGTCCTGATTGGGTCCTTCGTAGCTTTCTTCATACCGCTGACGATCATGGTGATTACCTACTGCCTGACGATTCACGTTCTTCGCAGACAAGCGCTGATGCTACTGCGCGGCCACACCGAGGAACCGCCTGGAATAAGCCTGGATTTCCTGAAGTGCTGCAAGAGGAATGGCACCGACGAAGAGAATTCTGCAAACCCTAACCAAGAGGCCAACCCGCGACGCAAGAAGAAGAAGGAAAGGCGTCCCAGGGGCACCATGCAAGCTATCAACAACGAACGGAAAGCGTCTAAAGTCCTTGGCATTGTTTTCTTTGTGTTTCTGATCATGTGGTGCCCGTTTTTTATTACTAATATTCTGTCTGTTCTTTGTGGGAAGTCCTGTAATCAAAAGCTCATGGAAAAACTTCTGAATGTGTTTGTTTGGATTGGCTATGTTTGTTCGGGAATTAATCCTCTGGTGTACACTCTTTTCAACAAAATTTACCGAAGGGCTTTCTCCAACTATTTGCGCTGCAATTATAAGCCAGAAAAAAAGCCTCCTGTCAGACAAATCCCGAGGGTCGCTGCCACTGCTTTATCTGGGAGGGAGCTTAATGTTAACATTTACCGGCATACCAATGAACCCATGATTAAGAAAGCTAACGACAAAGAGCCGGGTATAGAGATGCAAGTTGAGAATTTGGAGCTACCAGTTAATCCCTCCAGTGTGGTTAGTGAAAGGATTAGTAGTGTGTAAGAAAGAGCAGCACAGCCTTTTCCTACAGTAAAGCTACAAATGTAGGAAAATGTTCTCTAATTTTTCTGTCGGTCATAACTTCTGTAAATACTGCTGTCTGAAAAAGTGTTTTTATATATAGCTTTGCAACCCTGTACTTTAAAATCATGCGTACAATAGTGAGATTTAGGGTTCTATATTTACTGTTTAGAGTGAGTATAACTTATTTTGATTCTTTGATGCATAAAATGTTGATTTTTGTTTGTCTTCTTCTTCTTCTTCTTCTTCTTCTTCTTCTTCTTCTTCTTCTTCTTCTTCTTCTTCTTCTTCTTCTTCTTCTTCTTCTTCTTCTTCTTCTTCTTCTTTCTTCTCCTTCTCCTCCTCCTCCTCCTCCTCCTCCTCCTCCTCCTCCTCCTCCTCCTCCTCCCCCCCCCTCCTCCTCCTCCTCCTCCTCCTCCTCCCCCTCCTTCTCCTTCTCCTTCTTCTTCTTCTTCTTCTTCTTCTTCTTCTTCTCTCTCTCTCTCTCTCTCTCTCTCTCTCTCTCTCTCTCTCTCTCGTGCATAAGGAAATGTTGATGTTCATCCCAGGTGGCATTTGCAGGAGACCAGAATGATGCACATGACAGTGGTTATATTTCAACCACACCAAAATTAACAAATTCAGTAGAATCTTTTTCCGGGTTAACAGTAAATATACACTTTAAATTCTTGCTCTGCTCATCTACACACATAAACACAGTAAGATAGGTTCTGCCTTCTGATACTATATCACACCAATTAGTGAGTCAAAGGCAGAACTTAGCCTTGTTGTCACATATAGGGGCAAAATTTGACATTGTCAGAATGTTGTGTTGGTATTTTACTGCAATGTCTGTCCCCAAACATAGTGGTATCTTAACATAGCAGCTGGTTAACCAGGACTACAGAAGTGGAAGGATGATACGAGATATATACACCAATAGCTTTTCACTTCTTAAGGACAATGTTCAAATTCTGATTACAATGACAAGCAAACTGGAATTAGTGTTTTCATTCTGGTCCTTAGTAAATACCTAATTCCATAATCAAACTGGGAAAATGAGATCCCAGAGTTATTTCCCAATCCAGGATTCAACATCAATTGGGTTTTGATCTCAGGATCCTGGAAATTCGTGTGCTACACACAAAGTGAAATTAGCATTTTGAGCCTTATTAAAATATTTTCTTAATTATGGTACCTCTGTCTATAGGACCCAATTTCGCAGTCCATTTTTGAGTAAAACTTGCGTTGGAAGCATAGATGATCAAAACCTTGGAAGTTTTACTTGATTAAGGACTACAGAATTAGGCCCTTAGAATGTTAAAAAAAAGTAATTAAAAAAAGCTATTATTGAACTCTGGGAATAACAGAAATACAGAGTTTCCATTTGGATTTTAAACAAAATTTATCTCATTTTCAGATCCTTCCAAACTCTCTAGTGCAGGAAAAGGCTGCAGCTAATTTGTGAAAGTGGCAAGCTCTTCATTGTACTGCAAATATGTACCAGAAGTTAAATCTTTGTTAAAATATAGTGTTGTGTTACAATAAGTGTTGGCCATTGTTTCATTCGTGGGCCTGCTGCTCTCTAAGAATTCAGTGCCATTTTACCAGTTTGTCAACCAATGAAAGGTTTTCAAGCATTGCTAAAGTCAGACCATTAAGTCTATGCTGTGTGCAGAGTATACAAATGTTTCCAGTAACTGTATTTCCATGTGTGTCCATTTCACACAACTGTGGATCAATTTCTGAAGAATTCATGATGCTATTTCTTATGCCTGACAGTTCCTTACACACCTTAGAGTGTGCCTCTCAGTATCTTGAAATTGATGAAGGCAGAATCTGAATTTCTAAAACCCCTGGTCTGTGTCCTCAACACACAGCATAGATAAATCCAACAGTCTGCCACAGAGGCAGTGGGAGAGCTGCTGTACTTGAGGAAACTCATACAGTCTCTACTTGATTTGCAACACTGCCAAATATCAGTCAACTGCTTGAGCATGCCCAAATATAACATGGGGAAGTCAAGTCTACCTGCCTGTTAGCTCTGTTGAACTGCATGTTAAAACATTATATGAATTTGAATGAGATGATCTAATTCTTACTGAAATGAAAATGTCTGAAGAAACAGCATGCACTGAGCATGAGTTCTGCACATACAGATGGTGTCCTGCATGTATGCCACGTATGTCGCATGAATCCATCGATTTGTATTCATGTAAGACAGAGTAGGTAACATAAGTAGGACTGAAGAAAAACCTTCCACAGTCCTTTAAAAGACCATGCATTCAGATCTGAAGTATTGTGAGTATTAGAGAAAATTGGAAACATCTGATTTCTTTTCTTAACTATCAGGGCAAGCTCATAGCACATGTTTTACAAAGAAATCAAATATAAACCATGGATTTTCAAAAGCACTAGCAATAAGTTGAATGATAATAGCTTATAGCACATTTGTTAATAACTCTTATGTCATCAAGTAGTAATACTTAATAGTACCCAACACAGTAATTATCCTCAAATTGTGTGCTATCGTCAATTCTGTGCAGTTTGGTATGAAACAAATATACTCATTTGGATATAAATCTTACAGTTCAATGTTAACTCTACAAACTTTTATAAATGTTTTAAAAAAGTCCATGTGATAAATGTAAACGTGGTGAATTTACTGTCAAATGAATCATTTTGATGTACTATTATATGTATATCTGTTTAAGACATGTGCAACAGACTGCCTTATATTATTTCCTGTAAATCTTCTCCTTCGTCAAATGGTACTTTTTGTGAATGGTTGCAAAGTGTTGTCTTATTCCTGGTTCCTGTATGTTATCCATTCCAAGTTTTTGTGATACTTCCTATTAATTTATTAAATTTATTAAATGTTGGCTAATATGTGTCTTTTTTCACACTGCAAATTTTGAAGCGAAAATATCCTATGTCACTTCATTTTCTTTGAAAATTAAATTGAATCCTATAAAATAAGTTCACAAAGATAAACACCACCAGAAAATATCAGGCTTCTGATTAATTCCACATGTACTAAAAGGCTACACCACAAGGAGAAAGAAAATTAAGAGGTGTAAACAACAAGAACAAAAAATTAGCAAGATCACTGATTCCTCAAAAGCAGAATAACTGCACTTCCAAATTATCCTAACTTCCTTACCTGAGCAGAGGTCTGCGTGGCTCACATGCTCTTCTTGCTGTAGGTATCATTCCCATCTTATTCCTGCCAGACTCCATGAGCCACAATGACAGACCGTTTCTTTCTCGTTGATAGTTTTATCCTCAATAGGTAGGTACCACTCTACATTCAAAAACTGTGTATTGATCATTAATATTTGTGGAGGTTGCATGCTTTGTCCTTGTTGCCAGAATGGGTCTTACAGTTCCCTTCTCTTCAATCAGGCAGTGTGGCATGATAATCTTAATTTACTTCCATCCAAATGACTTTGCATACCTCTGCAGTCATCAAAGTCACAACATTAAGCCATTCTTCTCTTTCAAATCTGGAATGAAAATGAAGAATGGCAAAGTTCATTGATGCTTCTTTTCAACACTTATACCGTCCTGATGCTGGGTGAGTCTAGGGGATACTGGAATGACTTAATTTCCCTGAGAAAAAAAAGCAAGAATATTTCATTCCTTAGCAACTATGACTAGGTTGGTTCTTAGGAACAGGTCAAGAGATAAAGGTTGAACTGCCACTGGAAACAAGAGAGTCACAGCTACCCATGGTCAGGAATTTTTTTTTAAAGATTTATTTATTTATTTATACAAGAACCGGGGTACAGGCCAGATGTGCAGCAGGGTGAAAGGATTCACCAGAGGCAGAGCGGGGAATAGAACAGGTAGACTGACGAAATACACTACCAAGGGGAGCAGCGGGCACGACAGGAGAGGTCTGCTGTGCCATGTGGTACCCGCGCTGGCCGGCCAGGATCGAACCGGCGCTGCAGAGGCTGCAGACAGCTTCACAGCACTGTGCTCAACCACCTGCGCCACCAGGGGAGACCAGGAATACTGTCTACCACTGAAGCTAGGATATACTCTTGCCCAATAGCAATGTCATAGAGAAAAGCTGAAACTTCTGATTGCACAGAGCTGGAGTCACAACTACCGGTGGAAGGGATGGTAGGCAGAGAAAAACCAAAGTCCTGCTTCCACAGCATTGAGATTGCAAGATGTTTAATGGGAAGAGATCTTGGAATTCATATGCACAAGAAAGGAAAGAAAGTAGGACCGAGCAGAGGGAAACGTTGGACTGCGGTGTATATACAATAAGGACTTACTCCCCCTGCATCTTTAAAAATTGGAGTGGGAGTTGAGTATCTTGAAAGTAACTCTACTAATACCCTCTTGGAAGCACACACACATATATCTATACACCTTCTCTGTCTTTCCTCCTAGACATCCAAAATAACACCATAGGTCAGAAGGTGTCTCAAAGACATTATCTCAAGGGAAAGGTACTAGGTCCTTCATTTTATTGTAGAAAACATATTTTGGTTAATTTTGGCTCTTTTGTCTGCCATAAGTCAATCAATATCTCTTCTACATACAAATGTACATCAATTTCCCCTCAGTGGTAGTAAAATACAAAATCGCATATAATTTGCATATTACTTAGCAGCAAAAGAAATGGTAGACCAGAGAGAGGCTTAATAGGACCAGAAAAAGAAGCTATCAAAATGAGCCCTGTTAAGATTATACCCATTGCTAGGGGTCTGGAAAAATGTGGGCATGTACTAAACTGTACCCACTCAGGAGCTACCAGAGTAGACATTTGTTTAATCTTTTTTAATTAATTAATTAATTAATGTATTTATAGATATTTTGCATCATTGTTCATTTTCAAACAATGCTTGTTTCCCCCCCCCCAGGGGTAGACCCCATAGAATTTCCTCCATCAATTCACCTGTGCACCAACAGTCTACTAAAAATGGAGCTACCATATGACCCAGTAATTCCACTCCTAGGAATCTACCCAAAGGACACAAAAACATTGATTTGAAAGAATACCAAAGCAAATATTTGAAAGCTGCCAATCTCTGGCACAGAACTGAAAGTCTTTCCCAGGCTGCCCACAGACTGAGCTGCAAAAGGTGGAAGCTTCAGTGCCTCAAGGGATATATAGAAAGGCTGTGACAAATCACTACCATCAGACTAAGCTATGCTAGCCCTAGGGACAACATGTAGGAAGCCAGAATTAAAAATAAAGACAAGCATGAAAATAAAAGTTGTGTCATTAGAAGCTGCTTACTGTGGAAGAAGTAGATTTCACAAAATTATATAATTTGGACAAGTCATTAAGAAACAAACAAAACAAAGAACTAAACTCTAGTGGGGAACCCGAGACCAAAGTTGCTACATGTTATCTACAATATCCAGTTTCCATGAAATATTTTACATATATAGATATTTATTTATACCATTCAAAGGGACAAGATAGCAAACCCAGTTGAGAATAAAAAACTAGCAATGGAATTTGATTCTGATGGGACTCAGGTATTAAAATGAGCAGAAAAGATTTCAAAGTTACTATTATTAAACAATGTCTAAGAACTGGAGAAAGAATGATAACATCTCACTAAAGAAATACCATCAGCCTAGCACCCATGATCCATCACCATAGTCCCTTGTGTTCTTCCCTCCTCTGTTTTGGTCCCTCTCCCTCCCACTCCCTTGCTGTATGTAGATAAAATTATCTTATATGCTTGTACTTGCCAAAGCTGTATGACACACATACAGCTGGAGAATAGTTTGGAGACACAGCTCATCAGCGTTTATTGGCATCAAGTTGGTTAGGAACTTGCCTGGACAGGATTTTATTTTCCTGGTTCTATGCTACAACACCCTGCTCATGATATAAGATAATTTTTCCATAGGCTTATCTACCATTTGATACTATTGTTGAATGACAGAAAAAGCTTTTCTGTGTGCCTGACACAGATCACAAAACAGGAGTTGAATTTCATACATAGCTCTGTTGTTAATTAGAAGACTGAATTATTTCCTTGTCATGTTGACAGATAACCCATTATGGATGCAGGGATGGAATTTCAGCTCAATAGGTGTTGAAGAGACTACCTAGTTTTACCTTTTATCTAACAAGAATCTTATGTCAATATAATCAGGCCACTCCTAGCTATTTAGTTATTAACAATGAGAGAAATAATTGCAATGTTCCAGAGCAGGGAGACTCAAATGCCTATCTACACGCCTCTACTGGATTAGTGGCATAATAAATACCAAGGAATCTTATTCAAGCAAACAAATAAATAAATAATATTTGATATCTGGGTCTTTTCAGATCACTCAGTCCAAGAATCATTTACTGCAACTGGGTGGGGCCCAGGGATATATATTTCAAGAAATTCTCCTTATGTTTCTAATACTCCAACTTGGGAAATAATTTTCTTGAGTATCTCAAACATTCTCTAAAAGGTATTCAGAATGTGCTGGTTTAGATTCAAGATATGATCAGTGTCAACAAAAAAAAAGGTAAATATGAGCATATTCAGAAAAATTTTTGAAGCCCTAAGCCCTATCTAAAGTGCTAATGCCAAGAGGAGCTTCAGGAAACATGACAAAATGGAATGTGGGATCCTGGAACAGAAAAGGTCATTAAGGAAAACTGCATACAACATGGACTTTAATAGTAATATGTCAATATTGGTTAGTTAATTATAACAAATGTACCATGTTGATGTGAGAAGTTAATAACAGGGAAAAGTGGGTATGGGGATATTGGAGCACTGTATCTTACTCGCAATTTTTCCACAAACCTAAACCAGCTGTAAAAGAATAGCTTATAAATAGCTTATGAATATGCGTATCACAATGAATGGATTACAAAGTGTCTAAACCTACATTATCCATTGAAAATTCCCAAAACCTTTAAGATAAATGGAACTGTTGATATTCCCTTTTTATAAATGAGAAAATGAAAGATTAGAGAAATTAGAAAACCTGTCTTATAACATTACTGGTAAATGCTAGAGTAAATACTCTTGTCTAATAGGATTTCAAAAGCTCCCACCCAGTGTTCCCATTTTATAGCCTTAACTATGACATATTCTTTATGTTAATGAACCCACACTAACACATCATAATTAACTAAACTCCATGATTTATTCAGCATTCCTTAGTTTTTACCTAATTTTTTTTTTTTCCGTTCCAGGATCCCATTGAGAATACCACATTACACTCAGTCATGATATCTGTTATGTGCCCTGTTCCTCCAAAGTTCAATTGTGTAAACATCAAAACTCAATTCCTGGGCCTCCCCGGTGGTGCAGCAGTTGAGCGCTGGCTTGCGAGGCTGCCCGTGGCCTCTGCAGCACCGGTTCGATCCGCGGCTGCCCGGCGAGTTTCCCCCGTGGCTCACAGACCTCTCCTGCCACCCGCTGCTCCCCTCAGCAGTGTACTTCGTCAGTCTGCCTGTTCTGCTCCCCGCTCTGGCTCTGGTGAATTCTTTCACCCTCCCATGCTTCTGACTGTACCCAGTGCTTGTATAAATAAATAAATAACTCTTTAAAAAAAAAAAACCTCAATTCCTCCTATGTGACCATATTTGGAGATAGCACCTTTGAAGAGATGAATGTTAAAAATGAGGGTTAACCTTTAAATAGAATAGATTTAAAATGAGACCTTTAAGGTGGGCCTTAGTCTGACTGGTGTCCTTACAAGAAGTGGAAAGTTGGATGTGCGGATGTCACAGAGAGGAATTGTTACAGACAGTAATCGCCATGGAAATGGGGGGTTCCATGTTCCCTGTACCACCTAAGAGTGGGTGGAGCTGATCAGTGAGAAGGAGACTTGGGAGAGACACAGTGGAGAGACAAGAAACACGTGCAGCAGAGAAACGTAGAGAAGAAGTTGTGCTTATTTCTCAGCTATGATCGTATTCCAGGGACATGGAGGTGGGGGGGTGCATGTAAGGAGACCCACGAGACACTTGGAAGAGACATGAGGGAGAGGCCTGGAGGGAGGCTGACAGTGACAGCCATTACTTTGACTTGTATTTTGATTTTGTTGCTTTGGTCCCACACCTGTCTGGCCCCTTCTGTCCCTTTCCTATGAGTTCCCACCAGAAGATGCCTTAGACTTGTGGCAGGCTTTTGGGCTTCAGTGGCTTCAGTGGCTTCAGGCCAACCCTATTTGTCTGGGCATTTACTCACTAGGGGTTGGGTAACTTCCGATGTTTCATGGGGAAAGTATTATCTTCTCCCTATGCCAATCCTATTAAAGTTCTTTCACACTGTTTGCCTTGTCTTTATGTGGCAGATGTACAAATTGTTTCTTCTTTGTGATTCAACTTCCTTCTCCCTCCTTTGTGATGTTATTGTCATACAAACTACATCTGTATAAATGGTCTGCTCCAAAATAAAGTTTTGTAAGTATTGCTTTATGTAGTTATCTTTTAAATAGGATAGGTGAAAAAAGTTACAAATAAAAAAAAAATTATACTGTCTCTTATATTAACTATAAGGTCACCTTTATTCATCTCTTTCTTCATATAGATTTGTGTTACTGTCTAGTGTCTTCTCATTTCTGTATTAAAGACACTTTTTCCTGTAGAGAATATAGTCAAGGGATTAACTCACATTCTTTCTTTATAGGGAAGTGCTTTAACTTCTCCATTTTTTTTTAAATAGAGGCATGTTTTTATTTATTTATTTATTTATTTATTTATTTATTTATTTATTTATTTATTTGTTCGTTTGCTTTGTTTGTTTATACATGCACTGGGTACAGTCAGAAGTGCAGGAGGATGAGAGAATTCACCAGAGCCAGAGCGGGAGGCAAAGCAGGCAGAAGGACCAAAGTACACTGCTGAGGGGAGCAGCGGGCGGCAGGAGAGGTCTGCGCGCCATGTGGGACCCTCCTCCAGTGGCTGGGGAGCAGCCGGGGATCGAACTAGCGCCGCAGAGGCTGCGGGCAGCTTCACAACCCAGCGCTCAACCGCTGAGCCACTGGGGCGGCCCTAACTTCTCCATTTTTGAAGGACAATTATAAAGTCAGATTTATAATTCTTAGTTAACAGTTTCTTCTTTCAGCACTCTGATTATGTTATCTGACTTCTTATTAACCTCCATGGCTTCTGAAGAGAAATCATCTGTTAATCATATTGTGGATCCCCTGTTTATGATGAGTTATTTCTTCCTTTCCATTTTCAAGATTCAACTGTCTGGTTTTCAACAGTTCAACTATGATGTGCTTAGGAGAGAATCTCTGAGTTTATCCTTTTTAGGTACACTGAGCCACTTGGATGTATAGATAAATGTACTTCATAAATTTGGGGTGGGCCTCACTGGTGGCACTGTGAAGCTATCTGCAGCCTCTATAGCATGAGTTTGATCCCCGGCTGGCCAGGGAGCTACCCACATGGTGCAGCAGACCTCTCCTGTCTTGCCCACTGCTCCCTTCAGCAGTGTATTTCAGTCAGTCTGCCTGGTCTGTTTCCCACTCTGTCTCTGGTGAATCCTCTCACCCTCTGTACCTCTGGTCTATACCCCAATTCTTGTATACATAAATAAATAAATCTTAAAAAAAATCAGGGGAGCTTTCAACCATTATTTCTTCAAGTATTCTTTCTTCCCCTTTCTTTCTCTTCATGTCTTCTGGGGCTCTGGCATGCATTTGTTGACATACTGTGTCACACAGGTCTCTGCTTATTATTCCTCATTCTTTTTCTTATCAGTTCCTCAGACTCACTATTCTCAATTGACCTATTTTATATTTACTAATATTTTGTTCCATCTCCTGAAATCTGATGCTGATCTCTCCTAGTGGGTTAAATCTGATCTATCTTTAATATTAGAAATATATTAATTCACTTTCTTGGAATTTTTGTTGTTATCTTCTTAAATCTTCTAGATGTGTGGCACTGCTTTACTAAGAGAGAGAGCAACACAAGGAAAGGGAAAATATCATTAGCACATATCAGATAACATCTTCGTGTTGCAGCAGTGTATTATTTCCTACACTGATGATCCTGAAGCAAATATCACTAAAACGATTGCATGCCTTTTGTGAGATCATTTACACAATTATCCTCACCACTTTATTTTTATGATATAATACATTTTTTAAAGATTTATTTATGCATACAAGAGCTGGGGTACAAGCCACAGGTGCTGGGGGTGAGAGGATTCACCCGACACAGAGTGGGGAACAGAACAGGCAGATTGACTGAAATACACTGCTTAGGGGAGCAGCAGGGGATTCAGGACAGTTCTGCTGCACCATGTGTGTTGCTCCCTGGCCTCCATTTTTCTTATGTCATTAATTTCCGTGACTGCATGCACATGTTCTTTGCCTATCGTACTAAACAATTTTAAGTTCTCAAAATGCATGCTTACTTTTGTAAATGCTATCAACTTTGAAAGGACATTTCAACTCTATAAATATCTACTATCATGCCTTTATCCTTTCTTTACTCCCCTCCCCAGTAATTTTTGGGTTTGTTAATAACATTCTTTAACATATACTGAGAATTTTGTATCCACTGTCTAAATGGACCTTTTCACTTAAGGTCCATTTTTCATTTTTTTAAAAGATTTATTTATTTATACAAGAACCGGGGTACAGGCAAGATGTGCAGGAGGGTGAGAGAATTCACCAGAGACAGAGCAGGGAACAGAACAGGCAAACTGAAGAAATACACTGCTAAGGGGAGCAGCGGGCGAGACAGGAGAGGTCTGCCACGCCATGTGGGAACCTCACCGGCCAGCCAGGATCGAACTGGCACTGCAGAGGCTGTGGACAGCTTCACAGCACTGTGCTCAACCACCTGAACCACCAAGGGAGTCCCATTCACTTAATTTTCAAAACAGTCCTATGGTATGGGTACTATTTTTTTTATTATTTTTTTAGTGTTTCCTTCATTTATTTTTTTAATTTAAATTTTATTTTTATATTCCCCATACAATTACAACCCCCTTATTTTGACCCCACCCAAATGCCCAAAAATAGATGACTGGATCAAGAAGATGTGGTACATATACACCATGGAATATTACTCAGCATTCAAAAAAGATAAACACATGCAATTTGCAGCAACATGGATGGAGCTGGAAGGGATCATGCTCAGCGAAATAAGCCAGAAAGAAGAAGAAAAATACTGGATGGTTTCACTCATAGCAGGAATCAGGTATGGGTACTATTATTATTACCATCATACATATAAGGAAACTAAGGCTGAAAGACAATTAAGTATTTTTGTTCAGGTCACATAGACAGTAAAACCACGGTAGGAATCCAACCAGACAGCCAGACTCCAGAGCCAGAGCACTTAACTCTGATGGTTTACTGCCTCACATTTACATAATATACATCACCGTATCACATTCCCTGTAATTATGATTTTATTTATTTGTCTTCCCAACTAGACTCTCAGTAGTTTGACAACAGGATAACAACCTTGTTCACCACTTCATCCCCTGAATAATCCTATTCATACCATAAATAATCCAAACACAAAGTAAGCTTCCAGGAAATGTGTGTTGAAGTTATGACTACAAAATTGAATCAATGATTGACTTCTTTGATGTGTTTTCTGGGTGATTCTGCTTCATCGGGTACTTAAAAGGTTTGACTATACAAGACATGCACATACATGCACAGACACAAGAACTGTATGCTAGCACCACCTTGGTTATGTTTTGTTTACTTTCTTGAGGGCTTCAATTTCGTAAGTCATCATATTACAAGGAAGTGCCATTTTATTATGTTTTGTAATATTGCGATGAGTGTGAAACTTTCAGCTAGGGAATAAAATTATCACAAATATATAGTCAAAGACTGGTTCAATAATAAAAATTTCAGGGCTTCCCTAGTGGTGCAAGGGGTTAAGAAAAAACCTATAAAGCTGTCTGCAGCCTCTGCAGCACGAGTTCGATCCCCAGCCAGGGAGCTTCCCACATGGTGCAGCAGACCTCTCCTGACTCACCCACTGCTCCCCTCAGCAGTGTATTTCAGTTGATCTGCCTGTTCTGTTCCCCACTCCCCACTCTGTCCCTGGTGAATCCTCTCACCCCCTCCCCCCACACCTCTGGCCTATACCCCAGTTCCTGTATGTATAAATAAATAAATCTTAAAAATAAATAAATTAATGAAATAAATAAAATTTCAAATGAAAACATTTTTTGGAGAAACTTTTCATAAAAAGTACAGTAGTTATTTTCTATTTTTAGCTTTATTTTTATAAATTAATTTTTTAATTGAGGTAACATTAGGATTCCTTAACATTAGGATTCCCTCATTAAGTATTAGCCCCACCATTGAATCACCCATAAATATGAAGTCAAATGCTAACACAAAATAAGGTTTAAATTACCATACAATGTAATTTAGAGATTGTTGGTTGAAAATCATACATTGCTGACACCCAGTGGTAATCAAATATAAAGCAAGCTTGGTTTCTATAATGGCTTTCACTTCCAAAAACATTGAATGGTTTTGCTATCTTTATTTTATATTTATATTTAACTTTAATATATATAATATTGTTTTTTAATTTTGGGAAAGTAAAGAAATTTCAAGAAGCTGCAATTCTAATTCTTTTTATGCAGTTTTAACTGTAACTAAAGTCATAACAATAGTGTTTTGGAAGGAGTATTCACACATCCTCAGTCTTTTCTCTAGCAAATGAAAAAATATATCCAGATAATATTAAAATTATGAGGAAGGCAAATAAAAAATGGTGAAAATAGTTTTGAAGTGGGTATAGTTTAATAATATTTTGCATTTCTCCAGTGCTTTATTCTTTGCAATCTTTGTATTTTAAATATGTTATATGATACCTCGGTGCAACACAAGAGGTTATCTCCTAATGTGAAAGTGTTAGTTAACAGAATCAATAGTCTTCTCCACCATACGCAAGTTCTTAATTGCTTAGCTATTAAAAACACAGTAATGGGCCTCCCTGGTGGCTCAAGGGGTTAGGTCTCAGCACCATGAAGCTATCGGCAGCCACTGCAGCATGAGTTTGACTCACAGCCAAGGAGCTAGCCCACATGTAGCTGCAGACCTCTCCTGTCTCACCCACAGCACTGTATTTCAGCAGATATGACTGTTCTGCTCCCCACTCAGTCTCTGGCAATCCTCTCACCTCTCTGCACCTCTGGCCTACAGCCTAGCTCTTGTATGCATAAATAAATAAGTCTTTTTTAAAAAACATAATAAGCTCTGTTGGTGTTTGGTATCTGCAGCACTAGTGAAGGCTGGTGAGACTGTTTTAGGTTGAAGTGCATCTAATAGTGATAACAGATGTTAGTAGAGATGTTCTTAAACTATTTTATCTCAGAAATGAGTAACATCTCAAAAAATGTGAAGATTTGGGCCTCCCTGATGGTGCAAGGGGTTAATCACCTCACTATGAAGCAATCCACAGCCCCTGCAATACAAATTCGATTCCCGGCCTGCAGGCCAGGGTCCCACATGGCACAGCAGACCTCTCCTGTCTCGCCCACTGTTCCCCTCAGCAGTGTATCTCAGTCTGTCTGTTCTGCTCCCCACTCTGTCTCTGGTGACTCCTCTCACCTCCCCCTCCCCCCAGCATTTCTGGCCTGTACCCCAGCTCTTGTATGCACAAATAAATAAATCTTTAAAAAAATTTGAAGGTTCGAGATAACATTTTTTTAAAGAATGGAAATTTAAAAAAAACATTAAAGGGGGATAATTGGTGGCACTGCGGGCCAGGCAGATGCTGCAGAGCTGCAGTGTGGATGGCCAGCAGGCAGAACTCGCTGCCATGGGCAGAAGATCTCAAAGTTTCTGAGAGGAAGCTTACTGAATATATTCGTTTGCAAATTGCCACTGAACTATGGAGAATGCTTCTTTTAGTGGTATCTGTCTGTACTGCTATTGGTGCCTGGAACTGGTTAATTGATCCTAAGACACAAAAACTGTACTTCACAGCATTATGAAATCACCCGGTTTTCACCATTAACTGTATCACAATGATAGGCTTGTTCTTAGCTGCGATACGCTAGAGAGTATAACAGCTCAATGTGGAACTGTATTAGCAGAGTATAATATGTCTTATGATGATACAGGAAAACTAATTTTGAGACCTAAGTCTCATGGTCAATGAACATGCACACTCATTATTATGGGACCTGAAACAGTCTGTCTTGAAATAAGTGGTACAGGAAAAAGCCATACAGGATTCCCTTTCCACATGGATATGTGGAGAAGGTCTTACTGGCAACTGACAAGAAGTGAGGAATAATTACCAAGATGATCTCCATGATGATGACTGGTATCGTCAATGCTTCGGTACTTACAACTGTGCTTCAGTATTAGTATCACTTTAGTACTTCAGGTCCTGCAAAGGTTTTTGCAGCTCAAGTATGTAGGTATATTACTAAGTTAAACTTGGAAACAACTTCATCCACTTTTTATAATGTATTTTTGCAAACTACTGTAAATAGCAAATCAATGCCACTGTTAAAGAGGAAAGAGTTATTCTCCTGCACGAGTATTTCAGGAATATCTGTTTGCCATTGCCACAGCTCAGTAATATTGGCTATTATATAGAGTTGTGCCTTTCATTCTCACATGCTTCTCTTTCAGTCAAAATTCATCGGCTAGAGCTATGACAGAGGACAATTCATTTCCTTTATTCTGTAAGAAATTATAGATGTTTCCAGAAGCAATTTTTTTAAACCAGATAGTGAACTTCACCCACTACTGTTTACTGTTTTAATTTAATGTTAAATATACCTATTTTTTAAATAACTTTAAGAATAATCCAAAGGCTTCTAAACATACAAGTTTATTTATAAATTATGTGTAGTCTGGTAATTTGATAGTCATCTTTTAAGATAATTGGATTTTAAGCTGAGGTGCACATGTTGTTATACTAACATTGTACATGTGTAATTGATCATCCTCTGTGACAATGATAACTTGGGAGTGGTGTTACAATCTACTCTATAGTTCTCACTCTTTAGAGAGTATTAATGACATACTGTGTATCCCATAGGTACTATAATAACCCTTGAAATTAAACTATTGGGATTGTTGTAAATAGTTTGAAGAAACAAAGTTGACTTTTTCTTATTTAATAGAAATTCTTGAAAATGTTTAAATCACTTCGTGAGCAATATTTTAAGTTTTATTTAACAAAAGCTAATAATTCAATAGGGATAAATGCATTTTAAGAAGGTTACCATTTAACTTAAATGTGTTCGTCTTGGCTTTCATGTATATAGAATTTTATTGGTTGAATTCCAGCAATAAAAGCTTCTGCTCATAAAAAGCTTTAAGAGGAAATGCTGTAACACATGCTATTTATTTGTTTTTTTTTTAAAAGCCTTCAGAGGGTATTCTATGTATTCTGCATTGTTTTATTTTCTGAACATTTATTGGCAACCATGTGAATAAAAAGAAATATATATATAAAAATGAAAATAAATTGAATATATCAAAGCCATTATATTTTTCCTTAATGAGAGTATTTTAATCTTAAAAATGTAAGAATGAAATAAATTTGTCTTAAAGGTAACCTCTTAAGCAATGACATTTGTAAATCATGTATTATTTTCCCCACTTTTCACAGACTGCTTAAAACATGATCAAGTACCAGTAATTGAAAATCCCACCTCTAGAACACATTGCTAGAACTTGCCCTATATTGTTACTATTTGGAAAATGCAGTTTCCATGTAAGAGTTCAAATAATCAAGTGCATGTTTTAGGGAATGAGATTGGAATTCTATGGGAATTCTGATATGCAGAAAATTCTTCATTAGTTAGAAGACATATAAACAAGGAAATAGTTAATACTTCTTATGATATGCCAAGAACTGTTTGAGTGAGTTATACACATTATCTCATTTAATTTCACAACAATCATATGAAGTATATACTAGTATTATCCCCATATTATGGTTGAAGGAACTGAGGCCAGAAAGTTTCAGTAACTTTCCTAAGGTTATACAACTGAAAATAGGTGAAGAAAATATTTGAACACAAGGAACATTAACCCAGAGCCTACATTGAGAATGTAAATGAAAGATGAAGCTAGATAATAAATCCTTGAATGTTGTGCTAAGAAATATGAATATAAAGAATTTATAAAACATACTAAGTCATCATTTCTAGGAACAGAGCCTGAACATCTGTATTTTTTAAAAGTTTTGCAGAGATTCCGGAAACCATTCACAAAGCAGAATGTGAAACACACTACTTGTAAGACTTGGGTGACATGTTCTATTAGGAGGTTGTAAACTCAGTCCACAACTCATTCTTAGTAGCTCTATTATGTCTGCTTATATAATGATCATAACTAAATGATAAGAGCTGTCATGTATTAAACACAAATTTTGAGTAAGGCCCAGTACAAAGTGATTTGCACGCATTACCTCAGATAATACATACAACAAATCCATGAATTAGATAATATATTAGCTTCATTTTATTGAAGAGGAAAATTGAAATGAAAATAGGTTAAATCATTTTACCAACTTAACGCAACTAGCAAAGCACAGATCCAAGATTTCATTCTAATATTTCTCAAACTTCATTTCCAAAAAAATCCTTTATTTCATGTAATACCTATTAGCTATCATATTACCTACAAATTAGAGTTCTACGGGGGGAAATTGGGAAGTACTGAGGTTTCTGCCTTTTCAGGCAGAGGGTACATAACAAAATCAGAAGAGAATATGTTGAGGGTAAAAGAAAGTATAAAACTAGAAGTTCAGTCTTCTCAGAAGTTAGTAAGGGATGGGATCTATACATATATTTGTAGATATCAGAAAGAATAAATGCAGAGATGGTATAAAGATAAATATTGGTCATTATCCTGACAGGTGACAGTTGATTACTATTGCAAGATTAAGCTTATAGGTCTTGAAGAGCAGATAGGATAATCTCAGAGTAAACAGGTCCAGTTGCAGATTACATTATCATGCAGAAAAGTACATTATATGCAGAAATTTACAAAAGACTCTATCATGAAATTGATAGACACAATAATGAAAACAGTAAAATTTCAGGCTACAAAATTAATATGCAAAAATCTGTTGCATTTCTACATGTAAACAAATAACAGAAAGAGAGATGATAAAAACAATACCATTAATGATAACAGCAAAAAGAATTAAATGTTCAGGAATAAAATTAATCAAGGAAGTGAAGACCTGTACACTAAAAGCTATAAGATAATGTTGAAAGAATTTTAAGACACATAGAAATAGATAAATATTCCAGGCTTCATGGGTCAAAAAAATCAATGTGGGCAAAAAGACCATCTTACCTAAAACAATATATAGGTTCGAGGTACTCTCTATCAAAATCCAATTTTATTCTTCACATAAATAGGGCAAAAATGTTCTAAACTTTTTGAAATCACAGAAGACTTCAAATAGTCACAAACAAACTTGAAGAAAAAGAACAACAACAAAGGTATCATGATCCCTGACTTCAAACTGTATTACAAAGATATAATAATCAAAACAATATAGTACAAGAAAAAAATATGAAGACACAGCTCAGTGGAAAAGAATTGAGAGCCAAGAAATAAACTCACTCACAAATGTCAACTAATTTATGACAAATAATCCAAAAGCACATAATAAAAAAGCAAATTCTTTTCAAAAATTGTTGCTGGGAAAGCTATATAGCCATGTGGAAAAGAATTAATCAAGGCCACTATCTTATACCAAACACCTACTATCATACACATATAGTTAAAATGGATTTAAAGACTATAATGTATGAACTGAAATCATAAAATACACAGAAGTAAACATAGGTGATAAGTCTTTGACATTGGTCTTAATGTTGTCTTTGTTCATTCATATCCAACACCAAGAGAAACAAAGGAGAATATAAACAAATGAGACTACATAAAACTAAAATGCTTTTGCGCAACAAAATAAACCATTTTTAAAATGAAATGGCAGCTTTAAGAATGGGAGAAGGCATTGCAAACCATTGTCTGATAAGTGGTTAATATCTAAAATAAATAAAGAACTCCTACAACTCAACAACAACAACAACAAATACAATCTGATTTAAAATGGGCAGAGAATCTAAATAGGCATTTCATCAAAGAAAACATGGGTAGCCAATGAAACAAGGAAAAATGTCTACATCATTTATTATGAGGGAAATGCAAATCAAAATCACCATGAAATTTCACCTCACATAATTTACAACAGATATTACTAAAAACTCAAGAAAAAAATGTGTTAGCAGAGACATCAAGAAAAAGACACCCTTGTGTACTGTTGGTAGCAATATAAATTGGTACAGTAACATTGGAAAACAGTCTGGAGTTTCCTTAGAAATTCAAAAATAGAACTATCTTGTGATACAATAATCCTGCTTCTGTGTATGTGCCTGAAGAACATGAAAACACTAATCTGAAAAGATACATGCACCCTTATGTTTATTGCAACACTATTTACAATAGCCAAGATATGGAAACATCCCAAGTGCCTTAAGACAGATAATGGATTAAGAACATGTGGTATATTTACACAATAGAATATGACTCAGGCATAAAAAAAAATGAAAGCTTTCCATTTAAGACAACATGGAGGGACTTTAAGGGGATTATGCTAAGTAAAAAGGAAAAACACAAATATACAATACAGTCATTTGTGGAATATAAAGAAAAGTACAACGATCAAACACAACAAAAACAAATCTGTAGACTCTCACAACAAAATGGTAGGTACCAAAGGGAAAGAATAAGGAGGAAATAGTTTGGTGGTGGATGGTGAGTTATCAAATATACAGTGGCTGAGGTGAGAAACTATACATCTGAAACATACACGGTGTTCTAAATTAATGTTACCGCAACAAAAAGAAACATAACAGACCAAGGAAAACTGTAGTCAAAAACCTTTGAGGAAAAGAAAACTCAACAAAAAAAGACTAGGTTTGGAATCAAAGAAGGGCCATTTTCTAAGCAGACACTTTAAGAATATACACCTTAATTTTACAATGACCACATAACCTATACATGATTGGAACTATGTTTGTACCATTTTCTTCAGAGTCAAAAACACAAATAGAAGAAACTGCCTGGGAACCACAGTCCAATTTTTCTATTAACTAACCTGAACACTCCTTGTAATCCAGCCCTGGCTACAATTCTTTTTGGAAGTTTTCCCAGCTCTGAGAATAAAATTTTCTCGCTTTGAGATTATTTATTTATTTGGGTTTTTTTTTTTTTTTTTTACTCTAAGTATCTCTGTTCCTTTTCTTTGTGATATTTCTCTGCCAAATTTTGTGTCATTATTAGGTGACTTCTGATTCAAAGAAATGCCTCTATTCATTTTGACCTGATTTTAAAGATAAGCAATTTGGTAGATTAAAGTAAAGAGTATTTGAGATGATCTGGCTTACGACCTGAATATTTTGCAGGTCCTTAAGGATAGTAGTCATTCTACTAATTAAGAAGATGTAATTCACTGTCATATGCTTTCGTACCTGAAGATAAAAAAAAAAAACTAATAAAGACAGGAAGAAATGCTTGGAAGATGTATAGAGAATGACAAATAGTCCAATTTGTCTGAAGCAAAATGCTTCTGTTGAAGCATGATGGGAGACAATTATGGAACTTGAGAAAGCAATGGAGTCCCACTGATTATTTTTGAGCATGCAAATAGCATTGTGTGATGAGACTTTATCTTTTTTTAACAAATATCAGCATATATTTAATGAGGTAATTTTAAAAAAAAGATTTATTTATGCATACAAGAACTGGGGTACAGGCCCAGAGGTGCAGGGGGTGAGAGGATTCACCCGAGACAGAGTGGGGAACAAAACAGGCAGACTGACTGAAATACACTGCTGAGGGGAGCTGCATGTGGGTTGCTCCCTGGTGGGCCAGGAATCAAACTCATGCTAGAGAGGCTGTAGATATCTTCATTGTGCTGTGCTTAACCCCTAATGCCACCAGGGAGGCCCAATGAGGTAACTTTTGACTGTATTGTACAATTAACTTTTTTTTTAACTGAGGTAACACTGATTTACAATACTGTATAATTTAGGGGAATAGGCTCACCCCACCTCAGATATTTGTTATCACAACAAACCCACTAACAATTCGCCCATAGACCATTTAAGTGCTTCACCATAGAACACTGAGTGAACTCCCTTTTTGTTCACTACCACCCAATCTAGTAGCCTCAATTCTGCAGTCATAGTTCTAGAGGTTGTTTTCATTTAGTTTTGTCTAGTCCTTTGTTTTGTTTCACTATACTCAACAAATGGCATTTGTCTTTCCTCTCCTAAATTACTTCACTTAGTATAATCCCCATGTTGTCACAAATGACAAGATTTCATCTCTTTTTTATAGGTGAATAGTGTTCCATTAGGTATACCATGTCTTTAAGTACTCATCTGTTGCTGGGCACTCAGGTTCTTTCCACAACTTGGCAATTGTAAATACTGCTGCAGTGAACATAAGATTGCAGATATTAGCATTTTTGCCTTCTTAACCTATATACCATTTCTTTGAAGAAGTGTCTCTTTAGCTTTTCTTCCCATTTTTTTATTACATTTTTGTTTTCTCTTTGTTGTGTTGTATGAATTCTTTGTAGATCTTGGATATTAGCCCTTTTTCAGATACATGATATGCAAATACTTTCTTCCATTCAGTACGATGTCTTTTCATTTTAATGATAGCTTCTTTTGCTGTGCTAAAGCTTTTTAGTTTTATGTAGTCCCATTGATTTATTTTTGCTTTTTATTTTCCCTGCCTTGGAGTAAGATACCCATCACTGATGTCAATGTTATGGAGTATCTTCCCTACATTTTGTTCTCATATTTTATAGTTTCCTGAATTACATCCAATGACAGATGAATGGAATAACTCTAAATCATATGAAGTATTCTTAAACCACATTACCTCAGTAAAAAAAAATCAATTAAATAAAAATGTCTATATGGCCCTGGGTATGAGACACAGAAAGAAAGACAGAAAACATTGGCATTACCAGACACACAAATCAATTCTAGGAAAACTGTAGTCCTAAATATAAACATTAAAATATGAAAGTTTAGAGAGAGGACAAACTGAATATATCTTGTTCCCTTTGGGGCAAGAAAACAGGTCATTTAAAAGACAAACCACAAAGGAAGTGACTGAAAAATAACAATAAAATTAAGACCACATATCTGTTAATGTCACAAGGGACTTGAGGGCAAGTCAGTGTGATTAAAGACTAATCATAAAGGAAGTGATTGATTAAACCATATTAAATTTAAAGACATTGTTTATTGACATCACAACATACTAAAAGGCAAGTCAAAGTGTGACAAAAGATATTTTCAATGCATAGCCAGCAAGGAATTTATATCCATATAGCATAAAGAACTCATAAAAATCAAAGACAAACGACAGACAACACAATCTAAAATTAGGCAGAAAACTTCAACAAATATTTTACAGAATAGTTTGGTAAAAACTGTATTAAAAATTCTGCATTATTATATGCACTTCGGTGGTGGGCATGATATAGTGACATACATCTGAAGAAGTGTGAGCCTATAATCCTAAATCATACACAATACTGTAACCATCATTACCTCAACAAAAATGATACAATTTTAGAATGCCCTTAACCTCATTATTAATAATAATACTAAAAAAAATGAGCTACCATTACACAAACATCACAATAGGAAAATTTTTTTTTAATGAAATACCAAGTGTGGGAGTCTATGTAGAGTAACTGCAATTCTCATGTATTTCTGGTTAGAATGTTAAATGTTACAAACATTTTGGAAAAGAGACTGGATGTTGTTACAACATTATGACATTTAGCATGTGACTCAAAAATCCACTCCCTAATATTTACTTAAGAGAAAAAGTATCTCCAAAAAATAATTGCCTATGAATTTTCATTACAACTTTATCCACAGTAATCAAATGCAGGAAACAACTCAAAAGCATTAATCAATGAGTACATAAACAGACTGTTGTACATCCAAACAGTGGAAGTCATTAAAAAGGAAAAAACTGCTTATACATGCAGCAACATGGATGGATATCAAAGTCATTAAACTAGTGAGAGAGATCAGACTCAACAGACTACATGCTCAATGATTCCATTAAAATGACATTCTGGAAAAAATAAAATGAGTGGATGCCAAGGGTTAGTGATGGGGAAAGGAGCTTGACTACAAAGGGTCATAAAAAAACTTCGAGATGATGAAAATATTCTATATTTTAATTGTGATGGTATTTTATTGGGTGAAAATATTTTCAAGTTTCATCTAAATGTTACATTGCGAATGTATGCACTTCATGTGAATTAAGTTTTAACAAATTAAAGTTCATTTTTAAACAACAAAAAAGTGTTAAAGAAGGTAACACTAAATAATATAATTTTGATATGGAATGTTATTTTGCCATCAATGACTTAATTTAAATGAAAAAAATGTACCATGGAAGAAGAAAAATATTAACTATATTTATTCATCAAAGACACAATTAAGCAGTTAAAAAGACACAATGTGGGAGAAAAGAGTTGCAAAACATAACCAGCAAGATGACTTCACAAAAAAATTCTCCCTGCTCCTTATAAGCAATAGAAAACTGGCAAAAATGATGAGAATCAATATTTTCAGAACATGCATATTAACCAAAGGCTTGCACCAATTCAAGGAGGATTTAATCAAGAACAATGAGCTTTGGGGTATGACTTGCACTATTCCTATCCCCATCTCTCAAGCTCTGTGATATCTTTGAAAATTAAAAGCTAGTTATTGGAGTGAAAATCATCAGCTTTGCAGCCACAATGGAGTCACCACAAGATTAGAGGTCCTTCAAAACCTCATTTTAATAGGAATGTTATCATTTCTCATAACTGATTGTTCCCCCAGAATACCCTAATTTTAGATTACCTTCATTGACCTGACTCATAGTTCACCTAATAGAAAAACCGTTTTCCCTGAGGAAGTATGATGAAATAAATTAGACCTACTTGTATGAATTTGAAGCTGTCTGAAGAGGCTGACAAGATGGGGCAGACAACAGGCTAATCAAAAACCTGAAAAGGAAAAGTGGAAGAATGAGATTTCCACAGAGGATTTGAAAAGTTCTGACATATTCCTGAGAATCCAGAGTGCCGCTGGCATGTATAGACTATGCACATACCCAGAACTATGCATATGTACAACAAAGACCTGAGAAGGCCCGAAGTTCCTATGTGAGACTGACCTTGAAGCTTTGCACAAGCTATAAGTAAATGTGAGGCAGAGTTGTCAGTTGCCTGGTTGATTGTGGTAGGTGTGCCTGCGTGCACAAAAAGCCCTCCAGCAAATGTTAGAGGAGATTGCACATCTCCAAGCATTTAAGGAAATCTGTTGATTCATGAGCTTATGAGCTAGCTAAAAGAACAGACTTGTGACTGCACAAAGAATATAGACTTTAAAGAATTAATTCAGTTAAGTAACTAAGAAACAATCAGCAATAACACTAAATTAATACCACAAATACTGGGGTGAAACAAGAATCTGATGCCAAAGTTGATACATTATATTAATTAAAATGTCTAGTTTTGAAAAAATATTATGAATGAGACATGCATAGAAACAAGAAAGCATAGCACATATACAGGAAGAAAAGAAATCACTGAAACTATCCCCAAGAAAGCCTCACTAGAAAAAACAACTGGAAATCTGCTTTTTTTTTTTTTTTTGGTGGGACCCTAGCTGGTGGCCGGGGATCGAACTGGCGATGCAGAGGCTGCAGGCAGCCTCGCAACCTAGCGCTCAACCACTGTGCCACCAGGGGAGGCCTTAAATCTACTATTTTAAATATGATCAGAGAACTAAAGGAAACAATGATTTAAATACTCAAGCAAAAGTATGAAAAAGTGTCTCATCAAATAGAAATGATCAATAATGATACATAAATTATAGAAAAAGGACCAAAATGGAAAGTTGGGTGTTGAAAAGTATAATAATAACAAATTAAAAATTCACCAAAGTGACTAAACAGCAGATTTGAGCAGAACAATGTTGCAATAAACTTGAAGAAGAAAACTGAGGGCACAATTCCTGATTTCCAAACTTGCTAGAAAACTACACAAATCAAGATAATGTTGTATTGGTATAGGGGTAGATATATAGATCCATGGGAACAGAAATGAGGGAACAAAAATAAACCTTATATTTAAATCTACTAATTTTCAATAATGAGTCAAAATAATTAAAGGAAAGGAACAGCTTGGTCAATAAGCGATGCTAGGACAAATGAATATCAACATGAAAAAGAATGAAGTTAGATCACCATCACAAAAATTGAGACAAAATGAACCACTATAAAAAAATCTTAGAAGAAAGATTTCACAAAGAAAGTAAATATTTGTGACCTTAGATATGACACCAAAATCATAAACAATGTGACTGATAATTTGACTTCATCAAAATTTTAAAACATGTATGCTTTAAATAGCTATCAAAAAGTGAAAAGACAAGCCACACAATGGGTGAAAATGTTTACAAATTATGTATCTCATAAGTTTTTGTTTGAACATCTAGGTTCAATTATTTTGTGTTTATACCTAAAGGCACATTCTATAAGATATAAAGAACACCTACAACTCCATTATACAGTGATAAACACCTCAATTTTAGATAAGCAAAAATGAAAATAGATGTGTTTCAAAAGAAGATAAGCAAATGGTCAGGAAGCACTCACAGATGTTAAAAACCATTAAACATTAGAGAAATACTAATCAAAACCACAAAGAGATATTACTGCACACCAAGTAAGAGAACTATAATAAAAAGGATAGACAATAACATTTGTTGGTGAGAATGTGGAGATATTAAAACCCTCATACTTTTCTGGGAAGATGTAAAATGATGCAATCACAGTAGAAAAAGTTTGGCAGTTCCTCAGAAAGTTAAAGATAGTGTTATCATATGACTGAGCAATTCTATTCTTAAATATTACCCAAGAGAAGTGAAAACAGACTTTCAAACAAAAACATAATCATAAATAAACAAAGAGTAGAAATGATCAAAATGTCCATCACCTGATGGAATGAATAAACACAATAAGGCATATTCATACAATGGAACACTATATAGCCAATAAAAATGAAGTACTGATTTCCATCACAACATGAAAGAACCTTGAAAAAATTATAAGAAATGAAAGAAGTCAGACACAAAAGACCACATATTGGATATTTCCATTTATACAAAATCTGTATAGACAAAATCTGTAAAGACGGAATATTGATTGATGGGTACCTGGAGCAAATAAGGGGTTGGAAACAGAATGGGGAGTCATTGTTAATAGGTACAAAGTTATTTTTGAAATGAGGAAAGTGTTCTAAAATTAGATTCTATGATGGTTACACCCTATGGAAATATAATTAAAAACATTGAATTATATGCTTTAAATAGGCATAAGTAAATCTGGCATAAAATGCATCTTATATAAATAAATAAACTTATTTTTTTTAAAAACAAGTTTTAATAAACTTATTTTAAAGAATTAAAGAGCTTTACATGGACAGAAATAACATAGACCAAAAAGTATAATTTTAATAACTATGCCAACAATATTGACATTTTAGATTGAATGGTTAATTACATAGAAAATTATAACCTACCAAAAATTTCTAAAAATGGTATAGAAAGTCTGCATTGTCTTCTAATATTTAAAGATTTTAAATAGTAGGATCAATTATATGCACAAAGTAGACACTAGGTTTAGATATTTTGCAGTACCACATTTCAAGGAACAAATTATTCAAATATTATTCAAAATATTCTAGAGAACACGAGACATGAACACAGTATTACTCCATTTTCAATTTTAAAGAAAGACAGCATGAGGGAAGAAATTTACAGGCAAATTTCACATGTGATCATAGATGTGAATATACTAAGAGAAAAGGCAAAGGGTAAACTAGTGTTGTACAAAAATAAAAATAACAGTACATTCTTAAAACTAGGTTTATGTCAGGAAAACCAGGCTAGATTAACATATCAAGTTCATAAATGTAAATTTCCCTTTTAGCAGATTGAAAGTGCAAATATTATAACAAAGTCAATGTATGAAAAGTGCTTTGAGAAAATATAACACATTAAATAAAATTAATTTTTAAAACATTACCAATGAGGAATAATACGGAATCTTGTTAACCTAACAAAGGATATCAACTAAAATAAAGCAATTATAACTTTGTATATAATTTCTTTATTGGTTTACAACACAGTGTATAATTCAGAAATCTAAGATCCCACCTCTTCAGGTGTATGTTACCACAACACACCCACTACCAAAACACCCCAAGTTCTCCACCCTAGTCTATTGTGCCCTCCCCCTTTCCACTCCATCCTACCTCTCATCCTGTGAAGTCTCAATTTTCTAGGTATATAACAATAAAGTCAATAATATTGTGAAAGATCTTTACATGGAAAATGATAGGCTTCATTTTAAAAAAAAAAATCAGGAAGGCCAAAGTAATAGAGAGGTATATCTCATTGTAGCCAGAAGTCTTGACATTATAAACATACTAATTCTACCAAAATTTATATACAGATTCAGTGGTATTTCTTTTTTAATTTTTTTACTAAGAACTCAAATTCTTTTTTTAAAAAAAAGATTTATTTATTTATTTATGCAAGCACTGGGTACAGTCAGAAGCGCGGGAGGGTGAAGCGGGAGGGTGAGAGAATTCACTAGAGCCAGAGCGGGGAGCAGAACAGGCAGACTGACTGAAATACACTGCTGAGGGGAGCAGCGGGAGAGACAGGAGAGGTCTGCCGCGCCATGTGGGACCCTCACCCAGCGGCTGCACCACCAGGGAGGCCCAGAACCCAATTTCTTGATGAGAGAAGAAAACAAAAGTGTGAGCATGTGCTGTGAGAGTGTGTGTGAGAGAGAGCTCAGTGATATTCTAATAACAACAACAAAGCTTTCCTAGGAACTTGACAAAATGATTATAAAATATGTATGTAACAGCAAACGGCCAACAATCGATGAATTTCCTAAAAAAATTAAAAAATGAAGGCGAGAAAGAGGAGGAAGAGGTGAAAAATGGAGGAGGAGGGTAGGGGATATGGTATGAAATCTTGCCCTGTCAGACCTTAGATTATAAAGTCATAGAAATGAAGGCAGTGTGTTTTAACCACAGAAATACTCAAACTAATCAGTGAAACAGAATAGGGAGCCCAGATTCCTACTTACTCACATATGGAAACAATGTCAGAGCTCACTGTAACTCAGTGTGGAAAGGAAGGTTGTTTCTGTAAGTTCCTCTGGGATAAATTGGTTGCCCATTTAGAAGAAAATGAATTTGCAGAGCTATGCTGTACCATACATAACATTTCATTCAAGATGGACCAAACTAAATGTGAAGGAGAAATTTCAAAACTTCTAGAAAGAAATGAAATAGGAATATTCATGTGACCTTCTACTTAAAACTTCTTAAATAAGACGACAAAATGACTAATCATGAAGCATTCCAATAGCACTTTTTAATTCCTTATATCCAAAATTCTACTGCATCTTATTTTACAGAGAATTTTAAGTGCTTATTTGCTTCTTCTTTTTTTTTTTTAAGATTTATTTATTTGTGCATACAAGAGCTGGGGAACAGGCCAGAGATGCGGGGGGTGAGAGGATTCACCAGAGACAGAGTGGGGAACAGAACAGGCAGGTCAACTGAAACACACTGCTGAGGGAGCAGTGGGTGAGACAGGAGAGGTCGACCTCGTCATGTGGATTTCTCCCTGGCCGGCTGGGCATCGAACTCGTGCTGCAGAGGCTGCGGATTGCTTCATAGTGCGGTGCTCAACCCCGTGTGCCACCAGGGAGGCTCCTTATTTACTTCTTTACTCCACTGAACTGGCAAGTACTTCAGGACAAAGACTATATCATATTAATTTTTTATCTTCCCTTTCCCCTGACATATGCTAGTTGTGTCTCGATGATACAAGAGCAGAGAGAGTTTCATGAAAGAATGGGTAAGTTTTAATTTTACCTTGATTTGGCATTCTAGTGCTCTCCCTTCCCTGATAATTACCCAAGTTTTTTCTCCCTGTTATACATATAAAAAAATACATACACCTCCTCCCCATCTAAGCCACGCTTTCCATTACCCAATCTTCATCATCTACCCACTTTGTAAATTCTAGATCTAATGTCCTATTCCTTCCTGGCCTGTATTTACGGGTTTTCAAAAAGAACAATTAAATGAATCATAAAGCTCTATTAATGACTAAAGCTAAAAATCCACAAGACAACTTTCCCGGGTACTATTTCAGTTTTAAACTGAATCTCTGGAAGTTAACCTTCAGAAAAGAGATTCTAAAGGTGCAATTATAAATCAAAATTAGAGGATTACATCACTGCAAAGCAGTTCCAGAGCTAGAAGGCACTTTCCCAAGGTACTATGGTCTAGTTCCCTTCTACTGTAGAATTTGTTTTTTCACATTGTTGACATTTCATGAATCAGCTCAGCTGTAATCATTTAAACATAACAATTCTGGTGAATTTCATTCTTTAGAGGGAAGCCTGTTCCACTGTGTTTTGTCCTAGCTAATCATTCTAAATCTAAAAAAATGGAACACATTGCCTCAGGCAATAGGGGTTCATATGGATTTTTCAGAATTGCCATATTTCTGTAGGTGGTTTCCCAGGTTATTTTTTCCAGAAAGATTTTCAGCATGACCCACTAGATTGCGTAACTAATGACAAACGCACAATGCCCCAAAGCTTCTTGTATGTAAAAAAGCAACTAGTTGAAGCTAGTCATCATCCTCTAAATTCTGCATTCCAGAAATATTGAGTCATTTTAAAAGACACAAGATATCGACTCATAAAAATTATACGCCAGCAACTCCATAGGGTGTGTCAATAGTTGGATTATCAATTAATCAGAGATGTATGCTTAAGACAACTTTGGAAGATTCTAAACAAGACATGGAAGCAACGTATCAATCCGTTTCATTAAAAGAAATATGTTGGAATAGAAAAGACCCTCGGAGACGATTTAGTACAGCTGTATTACACAAAATACAAATTCTGTAAGTGTTCTGAATCAGAAGGATTTCATAATTATACACACAGAAAACATTTGTTCTTTCTAGAGGACTTTATCATGTTATAAGCTCTTGATTATTGAAACAAGCCTATTTAATTTTGCTTAACGTATGTATCTCAGTATATATAGTTGCAACCAACATTTTCTGGTAACACCTAAAAAATATAAGTGCATCTCAAATATACTCCAAGAAATGTCAATCTAGTTGATTTGTGTCACTTTCAAAACAAGAGAGGAAAGACCCAGGTAAACTTACAAAGTTCATATATCAACAAAACTGCTAAGCGGCAGAGCCAAGATTATGACTTGGGTAGTCAATCCCATACAGCGATCTTTCTTTCTTTTTCCTTTTTTTCCCTCCCTCTCCCCCTCCCTCCCTCTCTCCCTTCCTTTCACCCTTCCATCCTTCCTTCTTTTCTGCCTTCCTTCCTTCCTTTCGACAAAGTTGCTTATTTCTTCACAACAGAGGATTTCTCCCCTCAGGTGCAGTCACCAACGTTTTCCCACCACCAAAGTACCCACAGTCCTCCACCACACTCAGTCTTGCTCTCCTCCCCACACAATCCCCACCTCATTCTCTACTCTCCCCATCTCCTTCTCCCCCTTTCTCCCCTCCTGAGTGTCTAGATCTATGGTTTACTTTCAAGGATCTTACAGTTTGTCTTTGTCTGATTCTTTGGTTTCTGTAGATTCCACATACAAGTGAAACCATCCAGTATTTATCTTTCTCTGTCTGGCTCACTTCACGTAGAATATTCCCATCCAGTTCCATCCATGTTGTCACAAATGACATGAGTTTATTTTATTTTTTTTTAAGATTTATTTATTTATTTATACAAGCACTGGGTACAGCCAGAAACGCAGGAGGGTGAGAGAATCCACCAGAGCCAGAGTGGGGAGCAGAGCAAGCAGAAGGACCGAAGTACACTGCTGAGGGGAGCAGCGGGTGAGACAGGAGAGGTCTGCCACACCATGTGGGTTGCTCTGAGGCCGGCAGGAATCGAACGGGCACTGCAGAGGCTGCGGACAGCTTCACAGCGCTGTGCTCAACCGCCTGCTCCACCAGGGAGGCCTCTTGTTCATTTTAAGTTGATTTTCATATATGGTGTGAGACAATGATTTAGTTTCATTCTTTTGCATGTGGCAGTTCATTTTTCCAGTACCACTGATTGAAGAGGCTTTCCTTGTTCCAGTGTATATATACTTTGCTCCTTTTTCGTAAATTAGTCGTCCGTAAGTGAATGATTTAATATCTGGGTTCTCAGTTCTATTCCATTGGTCTGTGTCTGTTTTTGTTCCAGTAACATTCTGTTTTAATTATTATGGCTTTACAGTACACTTTGAAGTTCAGAAGTGTGGTACCTCCATTTTCCCCCTTTTTAGTCAGGAGAGCTTTGGTTTTTGTGGTTCCATATGAATTTCAGTGTCATACAAAATGATCTTTATCATGACAATACCAATATGCTGAAGGGTTTAAAAAGGGGAGTTGTATGATCAAATTTGCATTATAAAAAAATCACTCAGCATTTCCAGTCCACACATCCTCATAGGAGGAAATTTTTATAGTGATGGACTTTTTCTGGTGCTCAATTTCTAAGTTCTGTAAGTATTTTGACGGGGGTCACCAAGAGTATATATAGTTCACAAGGAAACTCATACTTCCTATTTTCTTAAAATTGTAGATTCAGTGGGAGCATTTTGCTTTTAAGATGTATTTAAGTCTATAACATTATAATTGAATAAATGGAAATTACAAATTTTCTTTCATTATTTACCCTAACTCATCATTATCTCAGAAACAATTGTCCACCAAAAAATTCTCACAAATAGTCTCACCAAGGACTTTACTAAAGAAATTAATTACCACAACATTTTTTAAAATCCCACAATGGTTGCAACGTAGTAATCCTCATGACTAATCTACATTAATTATATTCATTTTATAAGAAATTATTTCAATGACGGTTGCCAAGTATATTAGGGTCCCTATCTCACTTATATGTCATGCATCTACATTAGTCCAGTGTAATACAAACACTCTTTGGCAACTTGAATACTTTGTCATTATCATGTGCCCATAGATATATAAATAACAATTATATCAGAAGCATAAATAAAATAGAAACAAAAATACTAATAATGCAGTAAAGTCTATGTCCTAGCTACTCTGTTAGATAATACATGTTTTATCTTCTGCATGTACAAAATCCCCTACAAAGCCTATGAGTTACAAACTATTAATTTCCCAACTTGACATGTGAAGAAACGAACTGTCCACAATCATACATTTTGTGATCAAAATCAGAATTCAAATCCAGATCCGTGTGACTATAAAACCTCTGAACTCTCTACTTTAGTTCTAATGTTTCACACTACCTATGATATAGCACTTACTATATGCTTGGAATTTTGTCAATTTATAAGCATTAGATCGTTTAACCTTCAAACCAACCTATCAAATGGTAACATTATCCATATTTTACAGATGAAGAAACTAAAGCTCAAAAATTTTATTTAGGGCCTCCCCGGTGGCACAGCGGTTGAGCGCTGGGTTGCGAAGCTGCCCGCGGCCTCTGCGGCGCTGGTTCTATCCCCGGCTGCTCCCCGGCCACCGGAGGAGGGTCCTACATGGCGCGCCGACCTCTCCTGCCGCCCGTTGCTCCCCTCAGCAGTGTGCTTCGGTCCTTCCCCTGCTCTGGCTCTGGTGAATTCTCTCACCCTCTCGCGCTTCTGACTGTACCCAGTGCATGTATAAACAAAACAGACAAACAAACAAATAAATAAATAAATAAAAATATGCCTCTACAAAAAAAAATTTTTTTTATTTAAATTGCCAATGGTTATACAGATAGAAGCAAAGCAGAATTCAGATCTAAATTGATCTGGTTTTAAATCTAATGCTATAGATTGTGATCTAAGTCATAGAAATAAAATAGATCCAAATACAATGAATCTTAAATATATTCCATGGAGCACACAATACACTCCTTGAAAAAAAGTTCCATGGACAAGTAAGTGTTGGAAATGCTGCACAAGGTCTATGTCTCAAAGATAAGGAGACCTATAATTAATCATACAAACTAGGCCAATTCTGAGTCCCAAACAGGATGTTATTAATAATTACACTGAGACAAACATATCAGAAATATCCTGGACAAACTGGGACCTAGGGTTAATCTTCTTTTTAACCCAGAACTTTCCAAGTTTATCTGGCTACAGATCATATTTCCCCCGTAACACCTGCTAATCTCATAAGAGACAATTCCACAGAATACATTTTCATGAACAATAAAACAATGCTTCCCAATCATTTCCTAAAGCACACCTAGGGAAAAAATGGTAGTATTTTTCTGTCACAAAGAGGTAAATGGATGAGGCTCCTATAGCCAGAAAGGGCCTAGCAGGTTATTCGAGGGGATTACTATCTCAGCACCCCTGAAGTGCTCTGATACACGTATAGATCAGACATGTAGAGGTCAGGAAGTTGTGACTAGACCAAAACATACCCACAAAGACCTCCATGTGTTTCTCTCCTTGAAGATCTATTGCAGATGATTAAACTAAAGGAAGACAATGAAGATTTTAGTTATACATATTGCCCTCTTAGCCTGCTCTTTTTGCTAGGATTGGGTCAGTGTCAAAATACTTGAAAATTATGGGAAATGTAATGAATATCCTGCTGACTCAGACCATCTATTCATCAAAACACTGAAAAAACCCACTTCCTTAGAAAAACAAATCATTAGGTATTTCAAAATACAGATAATACAAGTAATTGGTTAAACAGGCACTAGAAGTTTGAAAAGTCTAAAAAGGAACTCTGAGGTGACATAGAGGCCCAGCTTAATCCTCAGATCTTTGAGGAATGGGCACTAATCAAATGATTCTGAAACACAAAAGGTAGCACAGTGAGCCTGGTTTTGGGGTACTACAAAAAAGCGGAGCTGTTCACAGCTTCCTAACCAACAGACTAACTGCAGGTGATTCTAGTCACCCGATTGTAGAAACGTTTGTACGGCAGAAGATTCTGCACCATCACATACTGGATTTATTCCCAGCACCGGCAGGCACTCCCTACCAAAGATCCTTGCTATTGAACTGATGACTGGGCTCTCGGTAGCTCTTGATGAGTTTGGGCTTACTTAGCTCAGTAACCCACAGAAAACACCTGACAAGGTGATTGAAATGGGAAAGTGAAGTGTTGAAACCCTCTAAAGCTGCTCTGAATTTTTCAGTGAAGGAGAGGGAGCCAGAAGGGGGAGGGGGAGAAGAGAGGAACTTGAAAGGAGAACATAGGAAGTATGCCCAATTTTCTAGTGGAAAGGAAACCATTTAGAAGGTGTTAAAAGCAAGGAGAGAGGGTTTTAAGATTAGTCTGCTGTCATAGGCTCTTACACTGTTTTATTCATTTCATGAAGACCATTTGGCTCTGTTCAGCTCTTCATTTGAAATTGAGGAGCCATACACTTCACAGGCAGCCTTCCAAATTTTATTCCCGGGAAGGTCACATTCTGCCTATCTTCCTCAAATTTGCTGTGGAAGGAGGAAGGATAAAGGAATCCTTTACTCCTTAGCCAAGGAGGACACATTGTAAGTACTCCAGTGAGCCAGGAGACTATGGCAGCTTTGAGGGTAAGATTATAAACTGATTTTTAAAAACATTTAAAACTACAGTATTCCAAAAAGTGGTCTATCTTAAAGGTTAAGATCCTAAGTACTGGGATATTATAGAACAGGGGGTAGGGCCTCCCTGGTGGCACAAGTGGTTAAGTCTCAGCACTATGAAGCTATCCTCAGCCACTGCAGTGAGTTCGATCTCTGCCCAGGCAGGGAGTTGCCCACGTGGCGTGGCGCAGCAGACCAATCCTGACTCACCAACTGCTCTCCTCAGCAGTGCATTTCAGTCAGTCTGTCTGCTCTGTTTCCCACTCTTTCTCTGGTGAATCCCCTCACCCCACACACCTCTGGCCCGTACCCCAGTTCTTGTATGCATAAATAAATAAATCTTTTTAAAAAAAGAACAGGGGTTAAATCTTGACCCCTTGACTTCCTAGTTATTGATCATGAAAAAATTTCTTTTTTCTTTAATTTTCTCTTTTTTTAATTTTTTTTATTTCATTGTATATATTTTTTCATCATTTTCCATATTTGCACAGTGCATGCATTTTCATCTTGGTTATAGTCCCCATACAATTCCCACCCCCTCTTGTTTTGATCCTACTCCCTTCTTCCCACCCCCATAGTGTGTCTCTGAGTTATAGTTGCTTGTTGGTTTTGAGTTTCACTTTATTATAATTAGTCTCTTTCCTGGTCCCTAATTTAGGTTTTCTAAATTCGTGCTATGAGTGAGACCATCTGGTATTTTTCTTTTTCTTTCTGGCTTATTTCACTGAGCATGATCCCCTCTAGCTCCATCCATGTTGCTGCAAATTAAATGAGTGTATCTTTTTTGACTGCTGAGTAATATTCCATTGTGTATATGTAGTGGTACATATGTAGTGGTCTTCTTGATCCAGTCATCTATTTTTGGGCATTTGGGTCGTTACCATAGCTTAGCTATTGTAAATAGAGCTGCTATAAACATAGGGGTGCAGGTGCCCTTTGGAATGAATGTTTCTGTGCCCTTTGGGTAAATACCTATGATTGGAATTGCTGGATCATATGGAAGCTCCATCTTTAGCAGATTGAGGAATCTCCACACAGCTCTTCATAATGATATGACCAGTTTGCACTCCCACCAGCAGTGCAGGAGAGTTCCTTTTTCTCTACATCCTCACCAATATTTGTTGTTGCTAGTTTTTTAATATGTGCCATTCTCACTGGTGTAAGATGGTATCTCATTGTAGTTTTGATTTGTATTTCCCTGATTACAAGTGATGTTGAACATTTTTTCATATGCCCACTGGCCATTTGCATTTCCTCTTTGGAGAAGTTTCTTCTTAGCTTTTCTGCCCATTTTTTGACTGGGTTATTTACTTTGTTTTTGCTGAGTCTCATCAGCTCTTTATAGATTTTTGTGATCAGCCCTTTATCATTAGTGTTGTGTACAAAAATTTTCTCACAATCGGTGGGGTGTCTCTTTGTTTTGGTTACTGCCTCTTTTGCTGTACAGAAGCTCTTTAATTTGATGTAATCCCAGCTGTTTATCTTTGCCTTCACTATCACTGCCTTGGGTGTTGTGTCTTTAAAGATGTTACTGAGGTGCATGTCATGTAGTGTTTTGCCTATATTTCCTTCATGAAGAAATTTCTTAGCCTCGCTAAGCCTCCCTTTCTTTATTTGTGTGATAGAATGATCCATATACTGGCAGTATCCATGTACAATATCTCCTAACTGTACCAGAGAACTCAGAACTTCTTTTCATTCTCTGTTAAAGAAGCCCTTCACATCAAATGTATATCATACTGAAGATTTCAAAGACAACCTAAAGGAGATGACAAGAAAAACTACATTTTCTCCAAATTGCCCATTAGATATGCTTTCCAAGTCTTGCTTCTCATGGCTAATATGTCTCCTTTTTATCTATCTTCTTTTATGCCCAGGCTTTCTGGTTTGGGTTTCTTCTCTACTCAGAAACGTGCTCAGCAAACAAAGGACCCTCCAGCTATTAGTAGCCCACATCCTCTAGAGCAGCAGCTTATTTTAAAAAAAAAAAAACTTTTTGTTGTGCCCTGTGGAAAATTACAGTAGCTACACAATGGGGTTTTGGGATCAAAGTGATTTGCACACTAGCACATTGTTAATCAAATATTAGCTGTTATTGTTGTTATTTTTATTATTACTATTTATTTTATGGACTCCTTCACAGAGCAGAGTTCTCATTCTGTTCCAGTGTTAACATGGATGGAAGGAATACTTCAGATTTTAATGTAAAAAAATTTATTTTAAAAACAAACTCAAGTCAGATTCTGTGTCTTTGAGGAAGTTCCACTTTGGGCATTTGTGTTCTCTTTGCTCCCTAACTAACTCCAAGGTCAATTCCTCAAGTAGTAAATTGACTCAGGCACCACCCACGTTCTGTGTTCTGGGGGAGAGGATACGCTAATACATTTTTTTGAAAGGAATAGAGAAACAACATTTATTGAGCTCTTTGTGAACAGAAATGTACTAAATACTATGGTTACTTAATACTCAAGGAAAACTTATGAAATAAGTTATTATTATTCTCCTATTTGGAATCTTGGTCTCACAGATAATAATTAATCGTGATGTTAATCCCTGGTTTGGCTAGAACGCTGTGAAACACAGAGTAGCCACAAACCTCACCACAACCAAATTTATCAATCTAGAGGGAAATTTTAAAAATCATTTTCCAAATGTGTGTGCACAGTGTGTCAATATATCTTGACATCTAAAGACTTTATAAAGGGACTTTCTCCTTGGCTGACAACTTTCTTTTGTCGCAGAACCTTGTCACAGCTGTTGGATTGTAAAGAGAAAGTAAAAGAACATTCTTACTAATTTCATTGCCTCCCTGATCCTCATTTCTTCATGTCCAGGGAGAATAGACAGAGACAGAAGATCATTGGCTCTCTGCCCCTGGGCTGTCGGTGGTCAAGATCTTTTAATTCTCCACTTATTTTCCATTAAACGGGCATCTAAAAGGAGGACCTGGGACTGTTTCTTTGACACTGCCGCTCAAGCTATGTTCTCAACACTGGCCCATTCCACCTTCTGCCTGGTAACATCCCTTTCACACAGCTCAAAGCAGAAATACAAGCAATAGATTTAAAGTGGGATAGCGAGGGAGTTGGAATTTAAAGAAAATGAGTTTGGAGTGGTTGTGAGACATTCGAATGGAGATGCAGGTCTGGCGCTGATGTCAAAGCTGTTGCCCGAAGACATAGAAATAAGAGGTGTATCCAAGGCCAAGAGAAGGAATTGGTAAGGAGAAAATGTAAGAGGGGAGGGGAGGGGAAGGCAGGGGAGGGGAGGGGAGAGGCGGGGAGGGGAAAGGAGGACTTGAGAATCTGACTGGGTTCTGACTGCCTGGGAATGGCGAGTTAAGAGGAAGAAGATTCACTGTGAAAGTGAGCAGAGGATGAGCTGCCCATCCATCCATCTCCCCATGTCCCCAGTGCCATTAGCTGTGGTTTGGGCTGTACTCTAAGCAGGTGTGTGAGTTTCACCACCAGCACTGTTTTTGTTGTCTTATATACTGGCTGTCATCTCTCTTCTAAATATTTTTCCCATCCTTAAGGACTCTGAAGGGCACTTTGTTTCTCATTCAGCATCAGGTGAATGACAGCTTTTGATTAAGCAGGCAGTCAACAAATCTACACATTGATGCGCCCAGGATATGAAGGTTCATTCCCTTAATAACTCTCCTCTGAAGCAATGCTCCGGTCCTCACAGAATCACCTCACTTTTCGGGCCTCCCCTGGTGGCGCGGCAGGTTAAGCACAGCGCTGTGAAACTGTCTGCAGCCTCTGCAATGTGGGTTCTATCCCGGCTGGCCGGCGAGAAACCTACATGGCGCGGCAGACCTCTCCTTTCTCTCCTGCTGCTCCCCTCAGCAGTGCATTTCAGTCAGTCTGCCTGTTCTGTTCCCCACTCTGTCTCTGGTGAATCCTCTCACCCTCCTGCACATCTGGCCTGTGTCCCCGTTCTTCTATGTATAAATAAATAAATCTTTTTTTAAAAAAAGATGAGATATAGAAACACCAGGGAATACAACTCAGCTGTTTAAAAAAGATAAAATCTTGCCATCTGCAACAACATGCATGAACTTAAAGGGTGTTATTCTTAGTGAAATAAGACTATGAGACCAAATTAATGGTTAACAGAAGGGAAGGGTTTAATCAGATGAAAAAGGGGTCAACTGTATGGTGAACAATAGAATTGGACTTTAGCGGTGAACTTAATGTAGTATATACAAACACTGATTTATAATGATGCGCACATGAAATATGTTATAATGCAATGTCATGTCAATAAAAAAATTATTAGAAAGTGCAAATCGATCACCTGAGGATGGTGTTAAAATGCAGATTGAGTGGGTCTGGGTTGGGTTCTGAGATTCTGCATTTTATTAAGTTCCCAGATAACACCTACTCTACGGGTCAATGGACTACTGAGTAAAAGCTCTCTGAATTATATTAAATATAAACTGATCTAAACTAAACCCTGGTACTTGATTGCATGTTAAGTCATTATTCCTTAAATTTTAAAGCATCTGTCTACACCTGCCACATTCTCTCCTAGAAGTCAATTGTGAACTCATATGAAGGTTAGTTATACTTTTAAAAGGCTCTTACTAATTTCAGAGACCTGTGCCTTTTGGTCCCTGAAAAAATTTAAAACATCATACCATCAGAAAGTACTAAATGCTTCCTGAAAACAAAGTGTAAGAAACTCTCAAGCTTTTACGGTAACTTAGTAACCTCTGATTTTTCAAATAAGATCGATAGTCATTTAATTAATGTCAGCTGCATTCCTCCCACCTTTTTCATAAAATATGAAGCAAATATTTTACCTGTGACTGTGTTTAAAACTTACTAATCTTCTGAACAAGTAACTTCCAAAGCCAAAAACCCTATTCATGGGGAATAGTTTCATCCCAAATAAAAAAGAGAATCTCATCTTCCAAGATTAGTAATATTGCCCTGGTTTAGTACAAGTTGTGAAATCACATTGTTTTACTAATATGTCACTAAATAGAATCTCCCTTGACATCTCCATAAGCAGCACACATACTGTGGATTAATGAGGGTAAAAAAACCTCTCAATGGAATCCAGAAAATTTACTATTGAGGGTTTGAATACACTAAAGCCTATATAAAGATAATAATTCTTTCAGTATAAGATTTTATTCAAGTTCTAGAGAAAAATACAGTTTGGTAAGACATAGCTAATAGTTGGGTATAAGATTGAAAATTGATGAGTCAACAGAGTGTTTCTTGATGAGAAAATGCTTCCTTTTTCATAGGAAATACCTGAAATTAAGAAAGAGCTCCATTATTCACAAATGGTCATCAATAACAAAAGCTATTTCAGCTAGATGAATAACAAAGAGAAACAGGCAATAAATTATTCAGAAATGTGTAAGGCACATTTCATACACATTCACATTTCACTTTATCTTTAAAATATTTAGCAATAAAATATTTTTCCCTTAAGTCACAATTTCTCCTTAAAAACAACAAATCATAGCAATCACTCCATCTTCTGAAATTCTGGAACATTATGTGTACAATTCAAGAAGTAATCATCTAAAATCAGCTCATAGTGCAGGTTACAGTTTCTGCATGGAGCCTGTCTCTCACAAGTAGAGTGTGACCTCTTGGAGGGTAGGCACCGTGTTTCCTAATTGTTAGCTGACCTTTTGCCTGTGGCACACTAGTAATACATTTTAGTTTATATCGTCTTTAAGTCACTCTTTCCTTTTTCCCAATCCTGCTTTTCTCCTGTAACTCTTATATTTTCTCCTAATGTAAAGGTAGTGTTTTATGTTCTAAATCATTTTTATGTTGCAACAAAAGTATATTCAACCCAAAATGTAACACTTCATGGTAAATTTTGCAATTACTGTATTTTCTGAGGACATCATCATAATCCATATTATATCAATTGTATACCCACAGTGTACAGGCAAAATTATAGAATGTAAGTCCATCATTCCTAAGTACAGAACATTCTTATTACCTACTATCTCATACTAAACAGTATAGTATTATTAAACTTACCATTTTCACTACAGTTTTGTGTTTGCATAAAACCAGACAAGTTATTAACAAAACAGATAATATGACAAAAGCAAGTGGAATCAAAGAAAACAACAATGTTTCCTTCCATGGGTCACCTAGGGTTAAAAATTTAAAAAAGAGAGAGAAAGAAGGGTTAGATATTTACAATTTATTTTTAAAACTGAACTATTTTATAAATAAACTAGTGAATGGTGAATAACATTAAACCATTTGACAACATCTACCATGTTTTCCAGTGCATAGATTCCACAGTTATCTTTAAGTATAGTATCCCTTTCATTTATGCAGATTTTTACTAAACTGTGACATCATTTCACTTAGTAAAATAACTTACCAAAGCCCAATTCTTATTTTCTTATGTGATGTCATATAATTCTTAATTCTCAATAGTCAAATATTTATATCATATAGTGCTGTAATGAGAAACATCTGCTCTTCAATAAAAGTCCTTTGTGAATGATGGCGCTAGTCTTTAAAAAACATGGGCATGGGTGGTTTTGGTAGAAGGGGAAAAAAGAAATAATTTTGATATAGTCATTACTTTAAAAAATACATTTTCAAGGTTGTCCTGTATTTTAGAAAGTAAAGAACTGAGGTCTTTTCTTTTTTTAGGGATGAAGTTTTTATGGTTCTTTTGCATAGCAAGAAATAAGCAATCAAGAAGAATTAACATTGCTAAAATGGCCATCTTACAAAAGCAGTATACAGATTCAGTGCAATCCCTACCAAAGTTTCTTTTTTTTTTTTTGTGGGACCCTCGCCGGTGGCCGGGGATCGAACTGGTGCTGCAGAGGCTGCGGGCAGCCTCACAACCCAGGGCTCAACCACTGCGCCACCGGGGGGGCCCCCTACCAAAGTTTCAATGGTATCCTTCAAAGAAATAAAACAAACATTACTGATATTTATTGGAACTACAAAACACCCAGAATAGCCACATCAATCCTGACATAAAAGAGGAAGAATGGAGGTATCACATTCCCAGACTTCAAACTACATCACAAAGCTATAGTAATCAAAACATTATAGAAGTAGAACAAAAATAGACACACAGATCAAGGGAATAGAATTGAAAGCCTAGAAATAAATGTACACTTATATGGACAGTTAATCTATGACAAAGGAATTAAGAGCACACATTGCAGAAAGAAGTCTCTTCAACAAATAGTGTTAGGAAAACTATACACCCACATGCAAAAGAATGAAACTAGACCACTCTCACACCATACACAAAAATTAATTCTAAATGGATTAAAGACTTAAATATATTTAAACCATAATGTACATAGAAGAAAACATAAGCAAAACATTCCATGACATTGGCTTCACTTATGTCTTTGGGAATACAACTCCAAAAGCAAGGGAAACAAAAGCAAAAATAAACAAATGGGAATACATCAAGCTAAAAGGTTCTGAATAGCAAAAGAAACTACATTAAAACAAAGACACCCCACCATGCCAAATGGGAGAAAATATTTACACATCATACATCTGACAGGGGCTAAAATCCAAGACCTACAAAGAACTCATACAACTCAAGGAAAAAACAAAAATCCAGTTAAAAAATTGTCAGAAGAGCTAAACAGACAGTTCTCCAAAGAAGACATAAAGATGGTCAACAGGCACATGAAAAAAAAATGCTCATTATCATTTACATTACCAGGGACATAGAAATCAAACCCACAATGAGACAATATCTCACACCAGTGAGAATGGCCCATATCAAAAAGACCAGAAACAAATATTGTTGGTGAGGATGTGGAGAAAAATGTACCTTCCTACATTGTTAGTTGGAATGTAGACTGGTCCAGTCTCTATGAAAAATAATATGGAGGTTACTGAAAATATTAAAAATAGATCTACCATATTATCTAGCACTAATTCAAAGGCATATATGCATGCCTATGTTTATTACAGCATTATTTACAATAGCCAAATTATGGACTCAATCTAAGTGTTCAATGCCAGATGAATGGATTAAGATGTGGTGTGTGGGCATATGAAAAAATGTTCAACATCACTTGTAATCAGGGAAATGCAAATCAAAACTACCATGAGATACCATCTTACACCAGTGAGAATGGCACATATTAAAAAAAACTAGCAACAACAAATGTTGGCCAGGATGTGGAGAAAAAGGAACTCTCCTGCACTGCTGGTGGGAGTGCAAACTGGTCCAACCACTATGGAGAGCTGTGTGGAGATTTCTGGACCTACTAAACATAGAGCTTCCATATGACCCAGCAATTCCACTCCTAGGTATTTACCCAAAGGACACAGAAACATCAATCCCAAAGAGCACCTGCACCCCTATGTTTATAGCAGCACTGTTTACAATAGGTAAGCTTTGGAAACAACCCAAATGCCCAAAAATAGATGACTGGATCAAGAAGATGTGGTCCATATACACCACGGAATATTACTCAGCATTCAAAAAAGATAAACACATGCAATTTGCAGCAACATGGATGGTGCTGGAAGGGATCATGCTCAACGAAATAAGCCAGAAAGAAAAAGAAAAATACCAGATGGTCTCACTCATAGCAGGAATCTAGAAAACTTAAATAAGGGACCAGGAAAATGAATGACTATAAGAAAGTGAAAATCAAAATTAACAAAAAACTATGAACCTGAGACACTCTGTGGGGGGTGGGGAGGGGAGGGATTGGGGTCAAAATAAGGGGGTTGCAATTGTGTGGGGAATATAAAAATAAAATTTATTTTAAAATAAATAAATAAATAAATAAAAACAATAAATGTTGAAAAAAAGATGTGGGGTGTGTGTGTGTGTATATATATATATATATATGGAAGAAATATATATATATACACACAATGGAATACTACTGAGCTCTATATATTTAAAAAAACTAATTTTTGCCATTTGTGAAACATGGATGGAACTGGAAAGATTATTCTAAGTGAAATAATTCAGAAGGAAAAGACAAATACTGGGTGGCTTCACTCATATGTGGAACATAAAGAAATAAAAGAAAGGAACAGACAAACCGAATCAAAGCAAACCCTAGAAATCTGATTACAGAACTTAGGCTACCAGAAGAAGAGGGCTGGAGATGGGGAGCAAAGTGTGGCGGGGGGGGGGGGGCGCTTAATGGACTATGGTGAAGGACCCTGGATGCCTTGTTGATGAATATGTATGGTGTGAAGAAATGGAATCCTATATTCCCGAATTATACATAGTGTTCTAAATCAATGTTACCTTAATTTAAAAAAATTATTTTTTAAAAGTATATGAAATTTTTGAAAAAAAAATGAATAATCACTAAAACATATAAAGTAGGCAAATCTTATCTTTCCAAAACTAGTATCTCCCACACCTCTTGAAGCATCTTAAATCTTAAATCCAAGACCAGAACGTAGTCTCTCCCCACTTTTTTCTTTATCCTATTCCTTTAGAATATTTGTTTCTACTAGAAAATTACCAGCGAAATTCATATGTTCACCCCAGTTAAATTTGCAACCATATAATCTGGAGAAATGACTTAATAAGCCTTTTTAGCACAAAAATTAACAATGGGAAAAACAGGCTTATTTCTTCAGTTTCTAATAGCTCCCATAAAGACAAATTCTGAATAAGATATATTTCCCAAAAATGTATTGTCTTAAAGAAATAAGACCAATGAATCCAGAAAATTCTTCGATCCTTATCTCAAAGTTAAGATTTTATCAAGAGATACCTGTCAGGGCAAAAGAAATCTCTGTAATCCATATCACAGTTCCAAAATACATGAAAGATATATATTTCCAGGAAATGACTAGAAACTGACACTATCCACTTTCGCATAATTGACTAATGACAAAATGTAATTTAGGATATGACTTTCTTACACATCAGTTCCACAGAGGTTCCAGATTTCTTGTAACAATGACAAAATGCAGAACCACTAAGCATTCCTTCTGATTTTATAGATCTCTTGACTTGGGGTTCTCTCCCTTTCTCTTGAAGGGGTTCTCTCCCTTCCTGATTTTTCTCCATACCCTTCGGTTATTATATTATTTATATTGTTTCTTTGTTACCTGTCTCTACTCAAGTTGGGAATAAAATTCCATGAGGACATTAACATGTGTTAATAAATGCTTAATAAATATTTGCTGAGTAAAAAGGAATTATGAGGGAGCAAAATTTGCCCCTCCAAAATATGTCTGATTATTTTTAAGAAACAACAGGCTCAAGGAAGTTTTTCTTTATCTCCCTCTTACCCGTTCAGAGTAATTAGGTAGAGTAATTAGGTCTGTCCCAGGAGGGAGCTATCACCACTGATAAATACAAGGAATATGAGTTAGGTATGGTAGGCTGGGGAACGAACAATGCCTGTTTGTTCAAATTCATCTCTGCATCCCTTTGTCTCTGCGTGACAAGGCAAAATTTGTTTATCAAACATTTGTTTTTCCTATCTTCCTGTAAATCCTACCATTTGAAGTTCCAGGCCACTACACCCTTCACTTTAGCTCAGGATGGCATATAAACCCCAATTGCCTAAATGTCTAGAGTCTCAAATTTTTGTGGAGTTCCCATACATGTATAATTAAATTTATTTTTCTTGTTAATCTCTTTTATATCAGTTTAATAATTATACCAGCCAAACAACCTAGAAAGGTAGAAGGAAAATTTTTCCTACTTGACAGAACAATGATAGCTCTATATTCATTGGGAAATAATAAACAGAGATTGATTCCATCATATAGGAACATGAGAGGAGGTGATTGATATAAATACTAGTATCTGTATCTATGTCTGCATATCCATATACTGGAAAGAGCAATGTTTAATTAATTTCCTTCAATTTTCAACAAATATTAGTAATTTCTATTGCTAAAGCTAATATACTATGAAGAAAGATTATCTTTTGTTTCACTTTCAAGTCTTCTGAGTTTATATGCTATTGGTTTAAATCTTTTATCCTGTCACTTCTTTTTTAAACTGGGATGACGTAGTTCTTTTTTAAAAAAAAAAAGATTTGTTTGTTTGTTTATTTATTTATTTATTTATGCATACAAGAACTGGGGTATAAGCCCAGGTGATGAGAAGATTCACCAGAGAGAGTGGGGAGCAGAACAGGCAGATGTACTGAATATGCTGCTGAGGGGAGCAGCAAATGAGACAGGAGAGCTCTGCTGTGCCATGTGGGTATCTCCCTGGCTGGCTGGGGATTGAACTCGTGCTACGGAGGCTGCGGATAGCTTCATAGTGGTGTGCTTAACCCCTTGCGCCACCAGGGAGGCCCCAAATTTTCAATTCTTAAGATACCAAGTAAATTTTAAAACTCATTTAACAGCATGCAACATTTACTCAGTGCCTACTATGTGCCAGGTCCTATAAGAAGTGCTAGTTGTACAATAATAAGGAAAGCCAACACAGCACATGATTTCCTGGAGCTTACAATCATGTGAGTTGCTCCCTGGCCGGCTGGGGGTCAAACACATGCTGTAGTGGCCGGGAGTATCTTGACAGGGCTGTCTCTAACCCCTGCACCACCAGGGAGAACCCTAAGTCACTTTAATTCAGCATAGGAAATGAATGGAATATGCATTTTACTAGCAATGACATATTAGAAAAATATTACAGTGCTAGATATTCGAAAACAAGTGTTCTTGCTTTAAGATGTCTGTTCTCTTGATAACTGAAAGCATAAGAAAATATTAATCAAAATAGGTGCTCCCCCAAATTGAACTAGCATATTCCCTAGCTGACAATCAGAAAAGCAAGAATGTTAATAATAGAAGCATAATGACTCTTAGTTAAACTACTAGTTTGACTTCAAGTTAAAAGTGAATATAGGGCCTCCCCGGTGGCGCAGTGGTTGAGCGCTGGGTTGCGAAGCTGCCCGCAGCCTCTGCGGCACCAGTTCAATCCCCGGCTGCTCCCCGGCCACTGGAGGAGGGTCCCACATGGTGCGCAGAAATCTCCTGCCGCCCGCTGCTCCCCTCAGCAGTGTACTTCGGTCCTTCTGCCTGCTCTGCTCCCGGCTCTGGCCCTGGTGAATTCTCTCACCCTCCCGTGCTTCTGACTGTACCCAGTGCATGTATAAACAAACAAACAAACAAATAAATAATACATGCCTCTTTTAAAAAATAATTAATTAAAAAAGTGAATATAGATTTTCAGTAAATATTTTTAATTAAGGTGCTTGTTAATTTGTCTTCTTTATGGACTATGTACACAAGAGCTTTCTGATTTTCATAATTACAAAATATGCTGAAAGAAAATTAATTTTGATAGCAAATGGCTCCAGTCATTTAGTTATTATTCCTTTTTTTAAAGATTTATTTAATTATGCATACAAGAACTGGGGTACAGGCCAGAGATGAGGGAGTGAGAGGAGTCACCAGAGATGGAGTAGAGAACAGAACAGCCAGACTGACTGAAATACTCTGCTGAGGGGAGCAACAGGGGAGGCAGGAGAGGTCTGCTGCGCCGTGTAGGTTAGCTCCCTGGCCGGGGATCGAACTCGTGCTGCAGAGGCTGCGGATAGCTTCATAAGTTGCGTCTTAACTCCTTGCACCACCAGGGAGGCTCTAGTAATTATTCTTTTATCTCATACCTTTCCAGCACTGTTCTTTACTCCACTCACTCCAAATTCCATCATCTGAGCAATAAATATTCACTTTGCTTCTTACTAAAAAGCATAATTGCTGGCTTTCTTTTGATGTTCTTGTGATATACATTTCATTCGCAATTGTGGTAGTAGTCTGAAAGCCAAGCAAAAAATAAAAAGTCATTACTTGATGTAACTGCAATTAGAGTCCCATTTTATTTTTCCTTTCAAAGTGGGTTTTGTTGCCTAAAACATACACATTGAATGACTGGAAGAAAGGGGTATACCAAAATCATAACAGTGATCTCTTTGAATGGTGGGTTTATATTGTTTTTTTTTTTTTTTCAAATTTTTTCTTCCTTTCCTTACCTATATTTTAAATTTTTTTCTAAAGTGATAATGGTTCAACCTGCAATAAAGGGCATGTGTGACAGGGCAAAAATTCTAGTTAGCTTTGATGTCTATGACACTGTATTTGGATTAACTTCTAATTTCCCAGATTCCATAAAGTGGGGTGTTACAGTACACTGAGTTAGCAATAAAAAAATTATCACGCAAATGTTGTTTCTATGGAAACTATGAATTCATATACCTAAAGCAACTTTCCCCTATTCTTAGTTTAACCACCACAAAATTTGTGCTCAGGACCTGACATGCAACTATCCTCAGATTGGAGAATATCACAAAGCTAGATGATGGGGAGAAAAAAAAAGAAAACCACTAAAGTAATTACTTAAATTTTGTCTATGTCAAAGATCTGAAGAGAGGTTTTCTTTGTTGCAATTCTTATTGGGAATGAGCATAATGTGAAGGTTGAAGAGACTGGGCATAAGATCTGGTTTTTAGTTCTAGCATGTAATTTGATTTTAAGTCAATTCACTTTCTCAGGACTAGTAAAATCAATTCAGCTAGCAGTTTTCTCATCCACATATGAAATAAAATTGATCAAAATTAATGGCTAACTTACTTGTCTCCACCACTCTCTAAATTGGAAACCAATGAGTAAAATTAACATATAACTATGTGAAGCTAAAAGCATCACCGAGTTGTTGATGCCTGGGGACCAACATTAATTACTTGTGCAACTATTGGCTACTCCCCGTCTTAGCTCCTTTCCCCTGTAACAAGTAATTCTCCTGTAGCCCTGCCAGACATTAATTTTAACGTGATGGTTATTCCTCAAAAAGTGGTTTTTATGTTTGTGGGTTTTTGTTTTCTTTTCACTTGTGGCCTCTTCACAATCCATTTTATGTATTCACTTGACAACTTCATTTTTTTGGTTTTTTTTTTTTTTTCAAAGACTTATTTATTTATTTATACAAGAACCGGGGTACAGGCCAGATTCGCGGGAGGGTGAGAGGATTCACCAGAGACAGAGTGGGGAACGGAACAGGCAGACTGATGAAACACACTGCTGAGGGGAGCAGCAGGGAGACAAGGAGAGGTCTGCCGCACCATGTGGGACCCTCCCAGGCCAGCCAGGATCCAACCGGTGCTGCAGAGGCTGCGGAGAGCTTCACAGCGCAGCACTCAACTGCCTGCGCCATCAGGGAAGGCCCTCACTTGGCAACTTTATTGACATAAAATTGGAAACAAATGAGTAGATCATGTCTAAGGTCCTATGTAGCTTTAAAATTAGTATGATTAATTATGCTTCCAAATTACAAACATCTTTCTTTTATCTACTAGATTATTTAGTCTTTTAGAAATTAAACTAAGGTAACAGAGTATGCTCTAATCTTTACGTGGATAGTAACTGATTTTTGGTTCTCATGTTGACCATTTTATTTAAAAGCTTGTGTTTATAGCTTTCCCTAATAAATACAATGTTCATACCACGCAGACAGTATCATCTTCTGTGAGTTGAATTTCATAAATAAAACACTTGGCTGGAATGGGGCCTCTGGGCAAGTCCCATCTCAAGATTATCTCCTCTGAATTCTTCACAGTTAAACTAAGGTAGTCTGGTGGCAAAGGTTTAACTGAAAAGCAAAAAGAAACCATTTAAACATGGAGACTGTTGAAGTTCAGCAGTAGCCCTTATGACAAGCTGGGGACACCTAATAACAGAAGCCTTCAGGGATAAATTAGGTGGCTCAAGATGGTTCTCTATACTGTGAATTAAAATCAAATTTGCTTCCTAATCAAAATAGTTTGCTGAGAAAGTTATTTTGGAAACTAATTGCCTAACGTCACATATCTATCAATAGTTAAGTCCAAGAGAAAAGTTAGAAGGTTCAAATCATTGCAGTCATTTTCCCACTTTATAGAAACAGAAACAACTACCTCAACAAATGTTCCCACTATTTTTATTAATAGTTAATTCTTATTTAGAGGTTTTGATGTGACAGGCAAGGAATCAGGGATGTTACATAAAATTCATTCATGTTTCACAGTAAACCTAAGAGGTAGGCCTCTATTCTTATTTTATTGATGAGTAAATTGAAACATGTTTTGTAGCTTGTCCAAAGTCAGACATAAAGTGGTAAATCTGGAATGACTGATTTGTCATTCTCATAATTGTTAGAACTGAAAAAAAAACAGATTCAGAAAACATCCAACCATTTGCTAATTAAGCCTTGGGAATGAGTGATTCCATAACTGCTCCATCATTAACACTAGAAAAAAAATACTATAAAGGAGCAAAATTTCTTTACAGCTGGGTAATTAATTTCAAGTTCTAAGTGAAAAGTACAACTTATCCCTCATTTTTCTGGCTTTACATTTCAATGACTCCTTTCCCCACATCCTCCCACCCCCAACATGCGTGTGTGTGTGTGTGTGTGTATGAGAGAGATGTAGTTATGTATATATGTCTATATATTTCCATGTGGTTATAAATGGCCTAAAATAGAATGTTTATGGGTTGTTTGCCTCACCTATATTTTGAAGCTGAAAAACAAAATAGCTGGATCTAATAGGCTTGGATTCTGATGATCCATTAACACAGATGTAGAAATCTTTATAGTCTGATGACTCCAAATAGGGAAATCTACATCCAATATTTATTTTATTATCCTTGGTATAATCAGAACATTCTAACGCATGGTCCAAGCCCTCATACCTGTAAAAAAAAAAAAAGTTATTAAGAATTGTTTTACCAATATTTTCTAGTATCACAGCACTCAAATTTTCAATTCTTTTTTTTTAAGATTTACTTATGCATACAAGAACTGGGGTACAGGCCAGAGGTTTGGGAGGTGAGAGGATTCACCAGAGACAGAGTGGGGAAGAGAACAGGAAGATTTACTGGAATACACTGCTGAGGGGAGCATCAAATGAGACAGAAGAGGTCTGCTGTGCCATGTGGGTATCTCCCTGGCTGCCTGGGGATTGAACTCGTGCTATGGAGGCTGTGGATAGCTTCATAGTGGTGTGCTTAACCCCTTGTGCCACCAGGGAGGCCCCAAATTTTCAATTCTTAAGATACCAAGTAAATTTTAAAAATCATTTAACAGCATGCAACATTTACTGAGTGTCTACTATGTGCCAGATCCTATAAGAAGTGCTAGTTGTACAATAATAAGGAAAGCCAACACAGCACATGATTTCCTGGAGCTTACAATCAGGTGGGAGTCTTTACAAAATCTCAAAAATAAGGTAAGGATTCCAAAACAAGGCAAGGGTTTTTACTCAGGTTTTTAGGTTATACTGATTTTGTGAATCACAGAATTTGTGAATCAAAAGCTAAGATTCCTATTAAGAAAACCTGGATTTTATATAGAAAACCCTGCATGGTACTGCCTTCTTGATAGTGTACTGGGCAATTTATTTTATAAGGAAGCAGATTTTATTTATTTTTTTAAAGATTTATTTATTCATGCATACAAGAACTGGGGTACAGGCCAAATGCACAGAAGGGTGAGAGGAGACAGAGGAGACAGAGCAGGGAGCAGAACAGGCAGAATGACTGAAATACACTGCTGAGGGGAGCAGCGGGAGAGGCAGGAGAGGTCTGCCGCACCATAGGGGTTTCTCCCTGGTGGGCCAGGAATTGAACCCATGCTGCAGAGGCTGTGGACAGCTTCACAGGGCTGTGCTCAACCGCCTGCACCACCAGGGTCTCCCCTGGTTGAGCGCTGAGCTGTGAAGCTGCCCGCAGCCTCTGCAGCGCCAGTTCGATCCCCGGCCCCAGGCGAGGGCCCCACATGGCGTGCAGACCTCTCCTGCCGTTCCCCCTGCTCCCCTCAGCAGTGTATTTCATCAGTCTGCCTGTTCTGTTCCCCGCTCTGGCTCTGGTGAATTATCTTACCCTCCCATGCTTCTGACTGTACCCAGTGCTTGTATAAATAAATAAATAAATCTTTAAAAAATAAAATAAAAATAAAAAATTCTCTAAACTTACAATATACACCAACATATAAACCTCAGAAAAGCCCAACAGAGGGTCAAACAGAAAAATAAGAGTCATTTGCAAAGTACATATCTAATTTTCCCATTCTCTTAGACAAGAATTTGGCTGTAGCATTGAAAATTAATCTCCTTCCAGTAATAAAGCTAGTAGGAATTAGGGGGGATTTCCCTACCAATTTCCAAAGTAACAAATGCCTGGTTCATTTTCTTAAAAAAATAGTTTGCAATACAAACTATGACATTATCTGTTGAAGTATTCAAAACCATTTTTGAAATGAGGCCAATCCAGCAGCTGATCAAGTGCTGGTGAAAATATTCAGACACTAGTGAATTCACTTTATGCCATGTGTTTAAATTACACAGAGTTTGCAAAATTTTAGTTTCTTAGTTAGTTTACCTAATTGCCTAATTGGTGGATTTGAATACTAGCCTTGACTTTACACAGATTTACTTGTGACAGTGGAAAACTTCAGGTTGCCTTTATTTTCCAGTTTCTAAAATGTTAACATTTACCCCCACTGCTTTACAAAGATGAGGACGAAGTTATGTTAAACATGAACTACAATGTATGAAAGGGAAGGGACTTTGTCTTATTCACATTTTTGTCCTTTTTATATAGAACAGTGCCTGGTATTTCAAAGATACTTAAGGGCCTCCCCTGTGGCACAGCGGTTCAGCGCTGGGTTGCGAAGCTGCCCGCAGCCTCTGCAGCACTGGTTCAATCCCTGGCTGCTGCGCGAGGGTCCCACATGGCACGCAGATCTCTCCTGCCACCCGCTGCTCCCCTCAGCAGTGTACTTTGTCAGTCTGCCTGTTCTGTTCCCCACTCTGGCTCTGGTGAATTCTCTCACCCTCCCGCGCTTCTAACTGTACCCAGTGCTTGTATAAATAAATAAAATAAATCTTTAAAAATATATATATATATTATAAAAAAAGATACTTAATATTTTTGAATTAATGAACAGTGAGTTAGATATTAACAAGTGATGCACCCAATTCCAGGTAAGAAAATTGAGACCACAAAAGGGTACATTGTTTAGCCAAGACCATCACATTAAGCAAGGACAGAGTAGAGATTAGAACCCAGTTCTCAACATTGATAACAGTCTATAACTTGCCACTTTCATATAAACTTTACTAAGGCAAAATGCCATCATAATCTGGGCCTGAAACTCAGTCACAAAGAGTAACTCTTTGTCCTCTCTCCCTTTTTTTGTTATCTAATAAATGTAGACATTTTGAGACTTATCTGTCAGTTTGTTAGGGGGAAAGGATGTCCTGAGCTAATCCCATACAGGCTTTGTGGACTCCAACCCCACTCCAGACCAAAGGCATCAGGACACTGGGAAAGACAAATCCTGTCACCACCAAAGGGAAGGTGGCAGGGACCTAGGGTGGAGTTAAGCAGCCAGGGTTGGTATAAAAAACCAAACACGTGGCCTTGAAGGGGCTCGTTCTCTCGCTCTCTCGCTCGCCTCCTGGCTTCTCGGCTCCTGGCTCTCGGCCAGCTCTCAGGGTGCCATTTGGGATTCCAGATCAGCGGATCAGGTAGGACGCCTTTAAAACTTTCTCTCCCACTTTTCTCCCTGAGTTGTACGTTTCCTCATTTCCCCTTCCCTTGTAAATAAACCTTTTATTAACCTTTCACGTGTGCCTGCAGTAGAGTATTGATAAATCCTTTTAAACGCACGGGTGAGGACCCACAGTCAGGCACCCCGTTTTGTATCAGGGCTGCCCTACAACAGTTTACCAATGCTATCATCATTTAATGAATATTTACTGATAAATCTACTATGGGCATAGCACAGCAGAGGTACTCAAAGAAATATAAATTGCTCATGCCTATCAATCTCTTAAAATTTTAAGAGGGGAGACAAAGTATGTATAGATGAGAAAAATTTGAATACTATCTGGGTAATAAGTGATTAAGAAATATAATAGGTGAAAAATATAATCAGGAAAAAACTGAACAGAAGATGATGAAATAAGTTAAAAGGTTAATGAAACTGAGTATCAGCTGGGCCTAGAAGCGTGGATAACAATTGGCAAAAGGGCAAGCCAGGGTGCATTTTAGATAGCAATGCACACAAAGGTATAAAAGATCATAACATGATGTAAAACAGATATATAAAAATAATAATAATGATAATAATATTTTTAAAAAATAAAATAAAAAAGGCCTCCCTGGTGGCGAAGTGGTTGAGCGCTGGGTTGCGGGGCTGCCTGCAGGCTCTGCATCGCTGGTTCAATCCCCGGCCTCCGGGCAAGGGTCCCACATGGTGCGCAGACCTCTCCTACTGCCCACTGCTCCCCTCAGCAGTGTACTTCATCAGTCTGCCTGCTCTGCTCTCCGCTCTGGCTCTGGTGAATTCTCTCACCCTCCCGCGCTTCTGACTGTACCCAGTGCTTGTATAAATAAATAAAAATAAATCTTAAAAAAAATAAAATAAAAAATACACTAATGAGAAAAAATATAGAAATGGTTCTAAATGCAGAAGGACAAGCACACTGGTGACAGTATGGTTGGGCCTGAACCAGGAATATGAGCCCTGCCTTAGAAGCCACTGTACTACATTTCTCAGGGTCATGATGATGGGTTGCCTAATGATTAATGAGATATTTCTGTTCTTTCCAAGGATGCGATAACATCAGTGCCTGTTGGGGCCTCCATGGTGGCACAAGGAGTTAAGCATCAGGACTATGAAAGCAATCCGCAGCTACTGCAGCATGAGTTCAATTCCAGCCAAGGAGCTGACCTACATGGCACAGCAGACCTCTCCTGTCTTGCCTGCTGCTCCCCTCAGCAGTGTATTTCAGTCTATCTGCCTGTTCTGCTCTCCACTCTGTTTCTGGTGAATCCTCTCATCCTCCCACCTTTGGCCTGTACCCCAGCTCTTGCATACATAAATAAATAAGTCTTTAAAAAAAATCAGTGCCTCATATTAAAAAAACTAGCAACAACAAATGTTGGCGAGGTTGTGGAGAAAAAGGAACTCTCCTGCACTGTTGGTGGGAGTGCAGACTGGTCCAACCACTATGGAGAGCTGTGTGGAGATTTCTGGACCTACTAAACATAGAGCTTCCATATGATCCAGCAATTCCACTCCTAGGTATTTACCCAAAGGACACAGAAACATCAATCCCAAAGAGCACCTGCACCCCTATGTTTATAGCAGCACTGTTTACAATAGGTAAGCTTTGGAAACAACCCAAATGCCCAAAAATAGATGACTGGATCAAGAAGATGTGGTACATATATACCATGGAATATTACTCAGCATTCAAAAAAGATAAACACATGCAATTTGCAGCAACATGGATGGCACTAGAAGGGATCATGCTCAGCGAAATAAGCCAAAAAGAAAAAGAAAAATAACAGATGTTCTCACTAATAGCAGGAATCTAGAAAACCTAAATAAGGGACCAGGAAAATGAATAACTATAAGAAAGTGAAGATCAAAATCAACAAAAAACTATGAACCAGAGACACTTTTTGGGGGGTGGGGGGCGGGAGGGGAGGGATTGGGGTCAGAATGGGGGGGGTTGCAATTGTATGGGGGAATATAAAAATAAAATTTATTATTTAAAAAAAAATCAGTGCCTGATGAACACTTGAGGGTCATTTTATATCATCAATAGTCTTGAGTCCAGCACCCTGGTTCTGAAGGTGAAGAAATTCTTCACTCTTGCATGTTCCCACATTCCTTTCTTTCCTATATAATCTTCCTTCACTTACCACTTGGGGAGGCAGTCTTTTCTGACTACTGACTTTGCTGTTCTCTCAGTGTGGTGCCACTTGCTGATAAAATGCTTCCATTGTGGAACAAGCCCATGGTTCAGAGTTTGGTTGTCTGAGTGTGAGCAATACAACCCAGTTTGGTCAGTAACAAGAGTAGAAGGTAATGTTGAAAAGGCAGTAATACAGTGAGGCAGAGTGTTGAATGCCAACCTAGATTTTCTGCAGGAAACAATGAGTAGGCACAGAAGGCTTTTGACAAAAAGAGTGACACATGAAAACAACAGTATAGGAAGATAAATTTGGCAGAACAGGAAGCCGAAAGACCATCATTTGGAAAGTCATAATGCTTATCTAGATGTGGAATGAAAAGAACCAGTGTACACCCTTGTAAAGTAGTGTCAGACATAGTGATTAATGTTATCATAAAATTAAGGAATAAAGGAGATAGTATATTCGAGATGATTCAAAGTTTAAAAGCCTCAGTAACAACAAAGATAGGGAAGTAAGGAAAAGAAAAGATCCAGTTTAATAGATAACTGATTTATTAATAGGGAAGGATATAAAGTATACTAAAAATTTTAAGGTTATAACTCCAACTACTAAAGGACAAAAACCTTAATCCAATACAGAAACAACAATTGCATATCACCCTTAGAGCACCTTTTAGTAACTATAGCCTAAACCTATTTACTCTCATTGAAAACCTCAAATAATTATAAACAATCTCCAAAATAGATACAATTCAAAAACATGTATATTAATTTAATTTAATGAAAATAACAGTTACTCATACTGTGAATTAATTTTGACACATATTTTCCTAATCAGTAAGTTTAATTACAAAACACTTACCAGGGCCTCCCTGGTAGCACAAGGGGTTAAGACACAAACTATGAAGCTATCCGCAGCCTCTGCAGCACTGAGTTTGATCCTTAGCCAGGCAGACCCACATGAAGCAGCAGACCTCTCCTGTCTCACCCGCTGCTCCCCTCAGCAGTGTATTTCAGTCAATCTGCTTGTTCTGCTCCCCACTCTGATACTCTGGTGAATCCTCTCACCCCCCACACCTCTGGCCTATACCCCAGTTCTTATATGCATAAGTAAATAAATCTTTTAAAATAAATAAATAAAACTCATGACTACTTCAAAGCCTAAAGCAGGTAGCACTTGGAATGAAATCCCAAGATATAAAAAATAAAATAAAAACACTTACCAGTAGAACAAGTTGTAATTTGTATCAAACAGAGCACCTGTGCCAGGTTTCCAAGAGCAGAATAAATATTGCCAGTTGTGATATACACAATCCATATCCTGAATTTTAGTGTCCAGATTTCCTAACAAATAAATGAATTGTGAATACTTGGAAGGTATGGTGATGAATCATTTGAGAAATCACCATGCAATTTGATTGCATTTCCTTTCACCTCTCCATTTCATTTAGCAATCAAATCAACTTAATCAGGAGCATTTTTTTAAAAAGTTGCAGGAAGCCACTTTACTCTAAGTGGGGAATGCAAAGTCAAAAACCTTTAGGGACTTATATACTGGTACAAGTATACACATATACAAGTATACACATATGCAAAAGTACTAAATTAATCATCCTTGGATGCTCTGAGCAGTTGAGCAAACACTCACATGCATTCTTAGTAATATGACTCCAAAATCTGGAACTATATTGACCAAAAAAGATGTAGGCTTTGCCAAAGGTAGTTGTTGATTTAAAGAATTCAAAAAGGTCAGTTACCTACTCCTAAAAAGGATTTTATTTTATAACATACTCTATTATACATATAATCTAAAATATAAGAGTTAAAGAACATACTCCCTTTGTGGATTGTTCTGCCATTATTAAATATGAAAAAGAGAGCTTTGTTTTAACCTTGTAGTGATGTCCAGTATGTAGCTTCTGACCATGAACTTTGAACATCTGATCCATTTGTGCATTGTCCTGGCAGAAGTGTGTGAATCTTTGCTTCAATGCCTTTGTTAAGATCAAACCCATCTTTGTAATGTAGATTCTTAGTAATGATGGTCTGTTTGATATAAAAGAGAGAGAAAGAGAGAGAGAGAGAGAGAGAGAGATGAAGTCACACTTAGAAGTAGTGATGCAATGAGAGAAACCATAACTAAAGTGAAAAGAGACCCTACTCAATGATAGAATATATTTTCCCACCAGAGATTGACTAGGGACTGATATCAAAGGCAACAAATAGAAAACAAATAACCCAATGAAAATATAGGCAGAAGAGCTAAACAGGGACCAAAGTAAACATAGACTGCACACAGACACGCGAAAAAATATTCATCATCACTTATCATAAGCGACGCAAATCAAGATCACAATGATATACCAGATCACACCTGTGAGAATGACCCATATTGAAAAGACCAGAAACAACAAGTACTGGCAAAGATATGGAGAAAAGGGAATCCTTCTACCCAGCTGGTGAGAATGCAGCCTGGTCTGTCCCTATGGAAAGTTGTATGGAGATGTCTCAAAAGACTAAAAATGGATCGTTCATACAACCCAGTAATTTTATTCCTAGGCATCAACCCCCAAAATTCAAAAATAGTAATTTGGAAGGAAACTTGCACTCCCATGTTTATTGCAGTGCTATTTACAGTAACCAAACTATGGAAACAACTTACATGCTCAAAAACACATGAGTGGATCAAGAAGATGTTGTTTATATACACAATGGAATGTTAAATCTCAGTGATCACAAAAGATAAATTCATGCCATTTGCAGACACATTTATGGAGCTGGAAGGGATTGTGCTAAGTGAAGTAAGTCAGAAAGAGAAAGGTAAATACCAGATGGTGTTGCTAACATGTGGCATATAAAGAAATCAAACTAAGGGTCAGATAAAGACAAGCTTAAAAATTAACCCTTGCAGGGTTAATAGAACTGAAACATCCAGAGTGGAGAGAAGTGGGGAGGTGTAAGAACAAAAAGGGAAGGAAGCACAGTGGACTATGGTGATGGACTATGGGTGATTTGATGGTGGGTGCAATATGGTGGTAATACCAGATATAGGAATCCTAACGTTACCTCAATAAATAAATAGTACATAAATAAAAATAGAAGTAGTGGTGGCATCATGAGCTATATTAATAAGGCTAAGAAGTCATTAGTACCATGGAGATTTCCTAATATCTGAGAAATTCCTGATGTCTGTTCGATACAATATTCCATATATATTTCTGACAGGTCTCTTTCTATATATCATTTAATTAGAACATTTAAACCTTTAACATTTTATTCAAAGAAACCCAAAAATCTTCTAGAAGTGAAAAATAGGCTCTATCACAGAACTGCAGCTATAACTAACTTGACATTGAAGAGGTAATTTTCACATATCATATGCATATTTGATGACAAATAGTTTATCACCCTTCAATTACCACACAAACTCTTCAGGAGTCATATAAAGTTTAAAATACAGAGAAAGTCAGATAACTTGTAATTTCTAGAGGGACTAAAATCATTTATAATTTATCATTTTATTCCTGATACCTAGAAGAGTGCCTGGCACAAAAAGTGCCTCAATAAATGCTCAATTTGAATTGTTTCTTGAAAATAACTTGCTAAATTAGGAAGGTAACAGAATATCTTGTGCAACAGAAATCTTTAAATGAACATGCTTGTTGATTATCTAAGTAGTTCATAATTCAATAAATTTGCATTGAGCACTTCCTGTGGTCTGTGGGAAGAGTACAAAGATAAGTAAGTCTGTATTTCTGCAGCGAGAAAGCTCACCAGTCTATACATAAGATCCATGTATAAGTTTATAAGTAACTGTAAAATAGGGCATAATGTGTAAGTACTTGGTAGGTCCATAGGCCATGGGACCAAGTACTTTTTCCCTGTAATTCCCAACTGTCATCTTAATAAATGGGTGGGATTAAAATAGACGTGGCAGGAGATAGCAGCAGACATGACAGCTTGTCATATTTTAATCTTAACTATTGAGATATGGGAATTAGACTGGACACTGACACCAGGAATAAGAAGAAAACTAATAATCACTGATATCATAAGTGCATGCTTTACTTACCTTCCAGCTTTCACTATCAATATTTCTATATTTTAATTCATATTCCACTGTGCATTCATCAAAATCATCCAGAGACAATGGAGGTTGCCATTGTAAATAGAGATAACCCAAGTATCCAGGATCCACGATCTCAAAATCCTGAGGAGGATTAACTGAAATAAAATCAATAGAGTATTTTAATTTTTTATGTATCTTATGAGAAAGATTGGTCATCTAGATTATTTCCACATGTCCACAAACTGATGAAAGGAGAAACTCTGGTACATGTATAGAATAGAAAATCATTTAGTCATAAGAACGAAGTACCATTATGCTAAAACATGGACGAACCTTGAAAGAATTATGTTATGTGAAAAAAGACAGTCACAAAAGACCACATATTTTATGAATCAATATTTTATGAAATATATTTTATGAAATATATTTTATATATTTTATGAAATATCAATAATAGGCAAACCCACAGAGACCATTGATTCACGGTTGCCAGGGGCTGGAGTGAAGGGAGAATGAGACATGACTGTTGAATGGATATGGGTTTCTTTTGAGGGGGTGATGTAAATATTCTGTAATTTTATAGTGCTGGTTATTATACAACTTTGTGACTATGCAAAAAACCAGTAACAGGACACTTTAAAAGAGTGAATTTTATGTTAGAAAAATTATATCTCACTAAAACCTGGTAAAATATAGTAAACTACAGCAAATAAAAGTAGATTACCGCTAGAGTTGTCCCCTTTTTAAGAAATTGAATATGCAAAATGTGACCTTGTGTAGCTATACACTAAATTTTCATAGCAACAAGAAATTTAGCATAGAGTTTATCTCTGTGATCATATAGACCAGAATTTGATTTAGGACACAAACACTTGATTACATAAATCTCTCTAAAAGCAAAAAGTATCTCTAAAAGCTAATAGTATCGATTCAGTGTTTACTATATGCATATAACATCATGGGACACACAAAAAGGGATAGGAAATAGAAAATATGACCACTACAGCTAAATGCCTTAAGAATTTAGAGAACAGGCAGATCTGGTTGGTCCATTCTACTTCACTGATTCCTCTAGTTACAGAGCTAACCCTAGTCTTCGGCAAACTAGAGACACTCTGTCAAAGCATTCAAGAAAAAGTGAGAGGCAACTGAGTAGAGTGACATAGGAAAACAGTCCATGGGGAGGGGAGGAGCAGTGGAAGACAATAGTCCCTTCATATGATGATCTAACACAACAAAACAAGGGGCCTCCCTGGTGGCACAGCGGTTGAGCGCTGGGTTGCGAAGCTGCCCGCAGCCTCTGCAGTGCCTGTTTGATCCCAGGCTGCCTGTGAAGGTCCCACATGGCGTGCAGAGCCCTCCTGCTGCCCGCTGCTTCCCTCAGCAATGTACTTCGTCAGTCTGCCTGTTCTGTTCCCCGCTCTGGTGGGTTCTCTCACCCTCCCGCGCTTCTAACTGTACCCAGTGCTTGTATAAATAAATAAATAAATCTTTTAAAAAATAAAATAAAACAATAAAACAAGTCTAACAGTTCTACACTTTTCTACTTGCAAGTTAGAAGTGATAGGGTCTAGGGAGGGGGAGTAGATCGGGTGAGATGCTAAGCTATGCTGGTGTAGTAGGAAACCTGCACATACATATTGCTTATGGCCTCTCTGCTCTGAGTTAACTTTCCAGCCCAAGGACATATCTGCAGGAGTGTGGGGAGCCAGTGCTACCTGCAGACCAGCCTCAGCACAGTGGGAGGAGCCTGAGGCCAGATGTCCAGGAGGGCGATAAGGCGCTCCGAGGGCTGGACATCAAGATCTCTTGGCAGCAGTGAAGGCCAGCTTACTGCTGAACTCTCTTGGTTCAACTCACTATAAAAAGGCAGCTGGAAATGAAATGGGAAGGTGGTTTCTTTAGGGTGTTTACTCCTCGTCTTCCAGATTGCCGTCTGTCTGATTAAAGCGCACTTTAAAGATTCAATTCCTGTCTCTACTTTATTGGCATTCGGTGGTGACAGGTGGCCCGAACTCCAGTCTTCCAGTTACAGAAGCACTATAGTGTGCCATCATGTTGCTATTTTGCTAATAATTTCCTCTCATTTCTGCCTGTTGTTCACTTTAATACTTTACATCATAATATTTATTGAGGTGAAGAATCCACAGAAAGGCTTTGTGGCACAAATCCTTATGTGAGGGGCCCCCATGAACATAAGGAAGGTCTCTGTGAGGATGAGATAACAATCCTGTTGTTACAATTTTTATGGTTAGAAATCTTTTGTCAAATGCATTGCTCTGGTACCTTCAGTAATAAGAGTTCATGAGATATAGTCTAATAATTCTGTTATAATTTTAAAATTTAAATTTCTGTATATACTTTTTATTTATCTAATTGTCTTAGACATTGAGAACAATAACTAAGGAATGTTTCCAGTTACTTAGGTACCAGGCAATGAGTTTTCAGATAATTAACCTACTTATTAGAAAAGACAGTACAAAATGTAATGAAAGTGCCTTAATCCCACCAAATGCTTGTTTTTTATCAGCTACCTTATACATGAGAAAAATTAATAAGAATGTATCTTTTCTGAAATGTTTTCAGTAACAAGCCAACTACTTGTTATACTCATTCAGAAAGTAGATTGAAAAGACAGTTACCTTTAATTTTAAAACTATTCTATTGTTGGTTTACCTTTTATCTCAGCGTTTGAAGACAAAGTAGAACCATAGGCTGTGCAAATAACAAGGGTATATAGGCATCCAATAACAATACGAATGAGTGCCATTTCTTGGAGACAATACTTAGGAATTTCCACTCTGAGAAGGAAAAACATAACATTTTAACCAAATGACTAAATGTCATTAAAGTACAATTGTTCTGTGTCCTTTCAACCAAGAATTGGGGAAACTGTTCCTTTGAACCCTGGAAATAGAAAAAAAAAAGTCAAGTTTGGAGTCAATATAACTTGAAAGGGATGATTTTGCCTCATTCTTCCTATAAGGCTAAAAACAAAGTAAAACAAACACCTGTATCCTTCCATCACTCCCGAACCCTCTACACACACAAACTTCCCTACACACCATATGCACACTAAGGATAGGATGGCTGCAAGCAGTTTTTAGCCTGAAGATTGAGCCACACCCACCAAAATGCTTATTTGCTCACAGGGGAAGTTATGACATCATTAGTCTCCATGGCAACCCTCTCCCCAGCAACAGACAAGACACTGATGTATACATATACACATTTTTGAGATAAAAAGTATTGAGTTATCTGACTGCTGAGAAAGCTTCAAATCTACACCAAATCCTCAGATAAAACAGAATGTACCCCATTTCTTCATTAATATTAAATCATCTTCTACTTTAGCATCTGTTCCATTCTTCCCCGTGTTTCCTATATCAATAAAATCACCATCTTCTCTGTTGCCCAAACCAGAAACCTGGGAGTCTTCCTCAACTCCTCTGTCTCCCATTCAATCACTTCATTATCATTACCACTTCCTAAGTCGAGGGTCTTATCATCGGGGATCTATTTATCCAGTCTTTCCTACCTCCAAACCTTTCTCCACACCACATATAGCAAGCACAAATTTTCCAAAGAATAAATCTGAACTTATCACCCCTTTCTTAATATGACAAAAGTATTTCATTGCCGTGGAATGTAGCCATATTTCCCCCCAACCTGTAGCTTAAACGTTTTGTTAGAAAAGCTAAAGTAAGCAGAATCAAATAATAAGCACTTTTTCTTCTTTTCCCTCAATCCACCCTCCGTGCACCTCCCAATGTTGATAACACAAGGACAAGCATGTGCTGGCCTTTAAAGGCTGTTAACCACAAAGGAACACTTTCTGCTGAAGAAGATAAATATTGTTACTCCTGAGGCCTACACTGTCCAGCACCTCCTTAGTGGGAATGGAAAGCCCTTTACCCCCTTCATGGCCAACAACTCCTCACATTTCTTTCCATTCCCATATAATCATAACAATGCTGACATTTGAAAACCTGGATTCTTTTTCGGGTATTAAACTACAGACTCCCTTGGTGGCCATATTGTATAATAAACTCCTTTGTGCAAAGACATCCTGATGGTTCAGAGTTTGCCTTCCTGGGTGGCAAACAAAAGACCAGTTTGGTTGTTTACAAGAATTTCATCATTTTATTCTTGAAGAATATCGGCTTTATGATCAAAACAAAGGACTCATATCCTCAGTCTAAAAATACTCTCAAGGAAAAAAATCACTGTTCTGAGCTCTACTGTCTCTTTTAGTCTACATTACTGGAACCAACAATTTCACAGGAAGTTAAGGATTAAAAGTTATTTACCCCAATATTCCAAGAGTATCTTTTTGTCTCCTGCATAAGTTAATTAAGCAGGACATGAAACAGGGGCGGTCAGGGCAGGAGAATGGGATACCAAGATATGTCAGAATGACTACCCACTGGCCCAGGCTCTAAGACAAGAGAGGTATCAAAAAAGCCCTAAAAGGCCAAAAACCAAAACCAAGGGCTATAGCAATACAATGTACAGGGGCCTATGGGCTATAGCCGAACAAAGGACAGTGCCGGATAAGAGGACAGGTTACTCCCTGTGGGTTCTCACCCATACGCACAATTGCAAGGACCTCAAGCTCTGGGAATAACAACTATGGGGTTTATTTTACAAACAGAAGAAACAAAGAGCTTACGAGAGCCACAAATGGTGCTACCTCACCCAGATAGCATCCACTAAAAGTACAATCAGAGTACCAGTCACTGTTACCAGCATGCCAGACAGCCCTGGACAGCAGTGATGGTCACTGATGGTCTCTCTGAGGCCATGTCAGAGACACCAAATGTTAACAACACATTTTGACTCCAGGCCCAGAGACTTTGGCACTCCTTTTAGGCAATGTCAGAGACAGGACAGAAGGCCCAGTCTCTGACAGAGGTCTTCAGCTTCCTTTCTCTTCTGGGAGGTCGGCTGCTGGATGCTTCTTTTCCTTTTCTTTCAGCTTCCGGTACGTCTTCTTTCTTCAGAGGCTGGAACAGTCTTGTTTTGTTTTGTTTTGTTTTGTTTTTTACAGATCATAGGACTTTATTAAGATGGAATACTGTTAATTACACAGACTACTGTGTAAGCCCAAATCCACAAGTTTCACATGAACTACACAAATAAGAACTAAATGGCATCTTCAAAATCATGTTCAAAATCATAAGGAATTATCCTGATGCCCCGGTGACGAAAGCTGGGGCGAATAAGGCTGCACATTTACTTCAAGCTGGTAAAGAGTTTGTGGGCCACACAGTGGTCCCTTGCATGCAAGAGGTCAAAGAGCTCCTCAGTGCAATCCTCCTCTGTGATCGGGAGGATACACGCTCATCACAGAGCTCTAGTCGCTCCCGAGCCTTGACACATTTCTCTAGCTGCTCGCAATGTTCTCTCATTGTTGTCAGGGGATCACTAATTCCTCCTCCTCCGCTTCCTCCTCCTTGGGATCTCCGGACCCGGTTAGCATCTTTTGCTCGTCCTCCAGCCCCGTGTGGGGCTACGTTCTGAATTCAAGCTGAGCAGCAACAGCGGTAGCTACCCCACTTCAGAACCAAGAAGTGGAACACTCTGCTTTAAAGCTTGTACAGAGAGTCTTTCCCAGCTCCCTGTGACACTGGCTTATATCTTCTTTCAGGGTGCCACACCCACAAGTCTGATTGGACCATTTTTTTCCCAATACTGTGGCTGATTGGTCCATTTAGCACTAATCAGCTCATAGCTCACACCTGATTGGTCCATTCCACAATCCGGGACGTAAAGGCAGTTACTGGGCTCTGACTACCAATTGCTCCAACTGACTTATGGTGGAGCAGCAGGGCAAGAGATCACCACTTCTACTGCCAGCTCCCACTGCTGAGGCGGCTGGGTTCCAGTAACAGACAGGCCCTCTTTCCTTGCCCCATCCTCTTCATCCTACCTGGTCCATCTGTAATATTCTAATGTTGGTAGGCTTCAATTATTACATAGAAGAATTTTCGTATCAAACTTTTAGAGCCAGAAGGCATATTGGAGAAAATGCTAGTCCAATCCTTCTTTATATATTTGGAAGTAAAACTCAGACTTGCTCAAGATTACACAGCAAGTTAGTAAGAGAGCTGGAAGTAGGACAGAAGTCATTCCCAATTCAGTGTACTTCCAATCAACTATGCTACATGTTTCACTCAGGATTACAGAACTTTTCTCTGGAAGTCCAGCATATAAGTTAGCTAGCCATGTTGAATCAATAGCATGAAATATTTTCTTAGCCTTATAAAATCATAAAAGAATGCCATTTCTATTAGTGAAGTACAATAAACCTCTCTCCCAAATTCCTCCTTCCCTACTTGCCAGCTCATTGCTGCCCTCCAAAGGAATTTTATGTAGTACAAAGATTTGGTCAACACAAGGGCACAGATTTCCACGGAGTTGCTCCCACAGAATGAGATGAATACACCAGTTAATTTTGGATTCATGGCAATAGGTCTGACAAAGAGAAACTTTTTCATATTACCTATAAAGACTAGCACAATCAGGTTTCCCTTAAAATGCTTTCAGATCTTAATAAAGTTCTCCTCCATCTATCCTTAAATATTTCATAGTTTTTGTCATTTACAGCATAAATGTTAAGAGTCAAATCACTTGCTTCTATTCTACATGTAGGCTACTGAAATTTGATTCAAGCTATCAAATAGCATTTCCTGAATCAATCCAACACATTTAAGCAAAGGTATGAAACTGGATAGCTGGCTTTCTGAATTATTTAATCTACAAACCCATGAAGGGATTTCCTTAATTACATCTAGGATCACGTAGACTTTCTTTCCCAAAATGAACATGAAAACAATTCTTTCCTTGGCTTCTGGGTTACAGGATTGTCACTTGTGCAATGCAGTACTTTATATACTATATGGTTACTAGGAAGGATAGGATTTTTCACAAGGGAAGAAAGGGCCTGAAGATAAAAGGAAGAAGGTAGATGGAAATTAGACTGGCAAGATTTTAAAAGGCTTCTGATATATTCCCTACCCTCCAGCCCACAATCAATAACCGCTCATCAGTTATTAACTCCTTAATTTTTAAAATGAGAAAATACCCAGAGAAGCTAAGTTGCTCAAGCTCACAGAACTTATTGGCAACAGAAATAGGAACTGAAAAAAAAAAATGAGCTCTCGAGCACTTTCTACTGACCAGCAAGTAAGTGTTTTTGTTCTACGTTATCCATCCTGTATGTATTTTACCTGAAGCCTCCCTCTGAACCTCTCTCTACTTACTGTCACCATCCACGTCATCAATCCCACCACACAGTTTTATCCTCATGACATATCTACAGAGTAGCAGTTTAATAAACTTTCATTGAAAACCTATTTTTTCAAATACTATGCCAGCTAAACCTTTTCTAAGGAACAATATAAAAATGACAAGTGATATTATCAGTAGCAATGAAGATGGGCCCTCCCCGGTGGCGCAGCGGGTTGAGCGTCACGCTGTGAAGCTGTGAGCAGCCTCTGCAGTGGAGGCTGCCAGGCAGGCCAGCCAGGGCGAAACCCACATGGCGAGGCAGACCTCTCCTGTCTTGCCTGCTGCTTCCCTCAGCAGTGTATTTCAGTAGATCCGCCTGTTCTATTCCCCACTCTGTCTCTGGTGAATCCTCTCACCCCCTGCATCTCGGGCCTGTACCCCAGCTCTTGTGTGCATAAATAAATAAATCTTTAAAAAAAAATGAAGATGATGATGATAAAACCTACTATTTATTCAGCATTCACAGCATCCCAGGTACTGCCCCATGCGAAGTACTTTACATACATTATCTCATAATATTCAGTCAGCCTTGGATATATGCAAAAATTTTATTCCCATTTTAAAGACGAGAAGCTGAGACACAGAGAAATTAACATCTAGTAAGTCACACAGATCATAAATGGTGAAGATTGAATTTGAATTGTCTAGTATCAGAGCCCTTGCTAACCACTACACAAGGCATTTTACATGCCTAAAATCATTGCAAAGGGCAATTTCCCTGTTTCAATCCACTGAGTTTCACATAACACTATTGCTTAGGCAGCTTCCCACTGAGAATCTCCTTTGGAATGGCAGTTATAAAGCTATTTTCTGTTTTCAGCTTCACTTCCCCATCTCTTCGAAGCCATGCTACATAACCCCTCTTTCTAAGAGTTGACTGAGATAATCCTTGCATTATTGGAGAAACTCCAGGTACTTACCAATAATATGGTTTCTCAAGAATTTATTATCATAGGCAATTATCACAGGCCATTTTTTCCCCTTGTCTCAACTTTAGAGGATTCAGCATAATTTTTAATACTTCCCTTCCTGTATTATAATCAAGCACACTGAAAAAACAAATCAGGTATTTCTGGCCAGGGTACATATTCTCCAAATCACAAGACTGGGAAGATTTAGAGTATGGCTAGAAGCCATCTTAAGGGAAATTTAGAATCACAGTAAGGTACTGTAAAAGTTGACATGACTAATCTTTGTATAAACTAACAAATATATAGCTGAGGAGTGTGTTATAATAAAAACACAATGGTATAAATATCAGCATGGGTTTCAGCCATGTCTCAACCACTAACAAGCTAACTCAATTTCCATCTATAAAATGGAGATCATGTGTTGAAGATTAAATGAGGTTGTTTGTAAAAGTGCTGTGAGAATAATAAAGTGCTCTATATGTTTAAGTGGGAGTTGTGTTTGACCACCTTGTTATAAAGCAAAAACTTGAAAATAACTTCCCCCAACCTACACATTTGCCTATACTAACTCAGCAAAATTAACCTGTTCACAACTGATAACTAGGCACTTATTATTAATCTCCAACTTCTGCTACATTTTTGATGCATTATCTATCTTTAGTGATCATTTTTTCTTAGTAGCAATAATTTCTTGCATTTGTTTCACTTTATATAATTTATAAGGAATTCATTGGGTTATTTTAACAAATCAACAGGTATATAAGGTTTGTATTAGATATTTACAATCACTAAAATTGGCACTTAGATAAGTGACTTTCACTGGATTTCACAGTTGGTATAGTCCATACTGAAAGGAAAGGTAAAAAAGCAAGGGACAGAGAAGTGCTACAAGGCTAATAATACAGTCACCTATACAATGTAGTTTTATAGAAAAATTCCATCTCTACCCTGACAGAGGAAAAAAAAAAGTTTCTTCCAAAATATCTGAAATGTCCATACGTTCTTGTTCTATATGTAAAGGCAGAGGCCAAGTTGCAGGGACAAATAATTACTTATTAGAAAATGAAGAATGGAGCCTGTAATGTAACTAAAGTGGCATCTTAAAAAAACACCTAAAAGAAGAATAGACATATTATTTCTGTTATCACTGGGTAAAAAAATTCAGTTTTTATGAAATTTGATATATTCACATTATTAAGGCATCTAAAAATAGAGTTTGGAGAAGAAGAAAATGGGGAAATAGAGACGCAGTGCTTGAGTAAAGAAACATGGAAAAACAGTATGATTACAAGGTTTAAATGTCATCTCTGGGTGAAATGATAGATATAAATGGTATTACATGAGAAGTCATTGACTGGGACATCTGAAATCTAGCACCAATTTTGCCAGGGGACTTTGTAAACAAAATAATAATGACTGTAGTTTATTAATCTCTTACCATGTATCAAGCTTTTTGCCAGATGTTTGATATGGATTAGTTCAGAAAGTTTAAATTTCTCAAGGTCATACAATATAAATACAAAAAGATATGTGATTCTAAAGACTAGCCTCCTTTCCTTTATGGAAAATATAATGAAGATTCCTTTTAAAAATTAAAGCAGAGGGCCTTCCTGGTGGCGCAAGTGGTTAAGCACTGCACTGTGAAGAAATTCGCAGCCTCTGCAGCACAAGTTCCATCCCCGGCTGGCCAGGGAGCAACCTACATGGTGCAGCAGACTTCTGATTTGCCCGCTGCTCCCCTCAGCAGTGTATTTCAGTCAATCCACCTGTTCTGTTCCCCACTCTGTCTGTGGTGAATCCTCACCCCCACACCTCTGGCCTGTACCCCAGTTCTTATATACATAAATAAATAAATCTTTAAAAATAATAATCATGCTATATGAAATAAGTCAGAAAGTCACCAGATGGTTTCACTCATTTGCGGAATATAAATAAAGAAAACCAACTGGCAATACACCAGTAAGTCTCAGACTCTGTGAAAAATATACTGGTTATAAGAGAGAATAGGGAGGAGGGTGATAGGGGATGGAAGTGGATGGGATATCAGCATCAGAGCTTTGGTGGATAATGAGTAAAGCATGTGCACTTATGGAGGTGTGTAGACGTACACCCAAAATTATATAACAATATAAATGATTGAAAAAATAATAAAATTTGAGAAAAAATAAGACTGTGTCATTTCAACTAATTTTACATCATTGAAGTTAAATTTTCTCTCATAAAAGTAAACCCTGGGATAACTTTCATTTTCTTTCAACAGTTAATATACTGTGTGTCCCATCCTGGTTTCAAGTTGTGACTCAAAGCACTGACGTCCTGAAAAACTAATCTTGTTCAGTCCTTTATCATTAGTGTTGTGTGCAAAAATGTTCTCCCAGTCGGTGGGGTTTCTCTTTGTTTTTGCTATTGTCTCTTTTGCTGTGCAGAAGCTCTTTAATTTGATGTAGTCCCAGCTGTTGATCTTTGCCTTCACTATCACTGCTTTGGGTGATGTGTCTGTAAACCTGTCTTTGAGGTGCATGTCATGTAGTGTTTTGCCTATATTTCCTTCTATATATTTTATGGTTTCAGGTCTTATGTCTAGTTCTTTAATCCATTTTGAGTTGGTTTTTGTGCATGGTGTGAGGTAGTAAAGTTTCATTCTTTTGCATGTAACAACCCAGTTTTCCCAGCACCATTTACTGAACAAATTTTCTTTGCTCCAGGGCATATTCTTTGTTCCTTTGTCAAACATTAGTTGACCATAAATCTGTGGGTTTATTTCTGGGTATTCAATTCAGTTTCATTGGTCCATGTGTCTGTTCTTGTTCTAATACCATGCAGTTTTGATTATTATGGCTTTCTAGTATAGTTTGAAATCTGGAAGAGTGATACCTCCACTCCCTTCTTTTTTTTTTTTCAGGAAGGTTTTGGCTATTTGGGGTTTTTGGTGGTTCCGTATGAATTTCATCAATATTTTTTCTATTTCTTTGAAGAATGACATTGAAATTTTAACTGGAATAGCATTGAATCTGTAGATTGCTTTTGGTAGATACCATCTCACACCAGTGAGAATGGCACATATTAAAAAAAAAAACTAGCAACAACAAATGTTGGCAAGGATGTGGAGAAAAAGGAACTCTCCTACACTTCTGGTGGGAGTGCAAACTGGTCCAACCACTATGGAAAGCTGTGTGGAGATTCCTCAACCTACTAAAGATAGGGCTTCCATATGATCCAGCAATTCCACTCCTAGGTATTTACCCAAAGGACACAGAAACATTAATTCAGAAGGGCACCTGCACCCCTATGTTTATAGCAGCACTATTTACAATAGCTAAGCTTTGGAAACAACCCAAATGCCCAAAAATAGATGACTGGATCAAGAAGATGTGGTACATATACATCGTGGAATATTACTCAGCAATCAAAAAGATAAACTCATGCAATTTGCAGCAACACAGATGGAGCTGGAAGGGATCATGCTCAGAGAAATAAGCCAGAAAGAAAAAGAAAAATACCAGATGGTCTCACTCATAGCGGGAACCTATAAAACCTAAATAAGGGACCAGGAAAAAGAATAACTATAAGAAAGTGAAAATCAAAATCAACAAAAAACTATGAACCAGAGAAACACGATGGGGGGAGAGAGGGAATGGAGGGATTGGGGCCAAAATAAGGGGGGTAAATTGTATGGGATATATAAAAAAAGCTAATCTTGTTTCAAGGAGATCACTCAACTATGTATAAATGCCTATTCATAGCTTCTGTGGTATGTTTGATCATGAGTCAGTATCATTATTTATTACCTCTAAATCTTCCCAGATCTGAGGGCTAAGATCAACACATGGCTCAATAAGAGTACACTCAGCCTATGAACCAATGGTGAGTCAAATCCAATGAAGACAATAACTAGTAAATACTACGTTTTTCAAGGGAGTCATCCACAAAGAATGCCAAAGATGACTGTGTACTTTCAAACACAAAAAGACTTTGAATCAGACAGTTTCATCATGCTCACCACTAGTCAAGTTGTTATCAGTCATTCTTCACAAAAATACACAAGGAAGTTAGGCACATGCTTAATGATGAAAATCACTGCAGACAAACGAAATACATATAGACTCTATTTCTAACAAATACTATTAAAACATCTAGTTATATATGATTATATCTGTCCTTGACAACATTTTATACTAACAGCATTGATTGATATTTTTGATACATCTTCCAAAAATATTGTAAGAAATACAGTCATCCTATTACCTAATTCTTTTTTCAGATAATTCCCCATGTGACATTCTGAGTTCATCAAACTAACAAATTTCCTGAAGCACTGTCAAAGCTAGAGAATTTAGTTTTGAGCTACCAAGGCAACTGCCATGTTTGCAGTGTTAATTCATAAAGCACTTTACACACTTCAGAATCTGCCCCTAATCTGAGCAGAACAGAAATTTACTGAGTTTATAATCCCACACAGCTATTTACCAACAGGCCTTTACAACCCTTAAAAAAATCCAGCTAGGTTGTCAATTTCTTGAATCAGGTCAAATTATTATTGAATATGCATACTTTATATTCTATTCAAAAAAATTATATTAGATGTACCTTATATTCCATTAAAATTAAGCCTCAGCCAAGAGCTAAGCAATATCTTGAATTGCACCATTTCTCTGATATTAGCAAAGTAGTCTCTTTTGAAACAGTCTCTTTTGTTCAGCACCCTTCTCCCTAACCTCAGATGCTGCCAAATACTTGTTTGCAAGGATATATTGTGTACCCAAAACATTCACTACATGTAACAACTTAAAAAGTAAATAACAGCGTGTCCTACCCCCTCTGTGCTAAGTAAAAACAGAATACAAAATATACTTGACAGGTTTTATAGTTCTTAAAGGTAATCTACCAATATGTTCTTTCATGTCCATAAGGTAGAGACTGTAAACACATGGAAATATGATATTATATCACATATAGTACCATCATTTATGGAAAGGTGTGTTGATAAAAACTTATAAATATTGATATGATATTGTTATTATTCAACAATAATTTTTGTAAATCTACTACATGTCAAGCATAGTCTGAAGCACTATGGATACAGCAATGAACAACACAAAGTATCTGGCTTCTTCATAAAACTAACTTGCTGTTGTGGGAGACACCAGATAAATAAAGATATCAGACAACTTAAGTTCCATAAAGAAAATAAAGCAGGATAACATGAAAGAAAATAATAGAGGGTCCTTTGGGTAAATACCTAGGAGTGGAATTGCTGGGTCATATGGAAGCTCTATGTTTAGTAGGTCCAGAAATCTCCACACAGCTTTCCACAGTGGTTGGACCCCCCTATGTTTATAGCAGCACTGTTTACAATAGCTAAGCTTTGGAAACAACCCAAATGCCCAAAAATAGATGACTGGATCAAGAAGATGTAGTACATATATACCATGGAATATTACTCAGCATTCAAAAAAGATAAACACATGCAATTTGCTGCAACATGGATGGCGCTGGAAGGGATCATGCTCAGCGAAATAAGCCAAAAAGAAAAAGAAAAATACCGGATGGTCTCACTCATAGCAGGAATCTAGAAAACTTAAATAAGGGACCAGGAAAATGAATAACTATAAGAAAGTGAAAATCAAAATCAACAAAAAACTATGAACCAGAGACACTTTTAGGGGGTCGGGGGCGGGAGGAGAGGGATTGGGGTCAGAATGGGGGGCTGCAATTGTATGGGGAATATAACAATAAAATTTATAAAAAAAAAAAAATAAAAAAATAAAAAAAAATAAAAATAAAAATGAAAAAAAAAAAAAAATCAACAAGCAACTATAAACCAGAGACACACTATGAAGAGGTGGGGAAACAAGGGGAGGGGCGGGGAGAGGAAAGACTAGGGTCAAAATAAGAGGGGAGTGCAATTGTATGGGGAATATAACCAAAATGAAAATGCATACATTGTGCAAAAATGAAAAAAATGATGTAAGAATTATATAAAATAAAATATTAATTAAAAAAAAAAAAAAAAAAAAAAAAAAAGAAAATAATAGAGGGTTCATTTTAGTTAAGGTGGCCAGGGAATGCCTCTCTGAAAAGGTGATATCAAGAACCTCAATGAAGTAAAAGAATGAACCAGGTGAAAAAGGTAATAATCTTTCAGGTAGAAGAAATAGCACACTCAAAAACACTGAGGTGGGAATCAGTTCAGTAATTCTAGGAATAGTAAGACCAGTGGGATAGGAAACAAAAGGCTAGGATTAGGGTTACAGCAGAGGATAAGCCATGGTAATGAATTTACCAATTATTTTTAGTATAATGGGAAAAAATTGGGCAGTTGTCAGTAAGTGGCATGATGTAACTTACATTTTTTAAAGACTACTGTGTATGGAAAGGGTCGAAGCAATAATCCTAGCTAGATTTGCAGCTTGGACCAAGCTGATAGCAGTGGAGATGTTGATATGGTTTATTGATCAGAGGATGATGTCTCTATTTTGTCACAGACAACTAGATAACTATTTGTGGGGCCTGGGGATGATTGGGCAAGAATTTAGTTTTGGATCACAAAGTTTGAGCTCCTAATTAAATATCCAACAGGAGAAGATGAATAGATAGTTTGATATTTGACTCTGGAGGTTAGAAGAATGTCCAGAGCTTATAGATAATTATTTGAGAACCATAGCTTGTAGATTGTATTGAAAACCATGGGATCAAATGAAGTCACCTAAGGTATAAGTAGACAAGGTAAAGAAAAGAGGAACAATGACTGAGATCTGAGACCATTCAATATAGAGATGTCAAAGAAATGAGGACATACCACAGAAGCAGATGAAAGAGAGGCCAGGGGTATAACAGAATAACTCAAAGTGTGTGGTGTTCCAGAAACTAAGTGGAGAAAATGTTTTAAGGATAGAGTGATAGACAATGTCAAAGCAGCTGATAGACCAAGTAAGATGAAGACTGATAATGGTCTGATGAATTTGCAGATTGGAGATAATAGGGACATTGAAAATGAGTGGAATTCAGTCAATGAAATTTCTACAGCAAAACTCATATTAAAGTAGGTTCAGGAAGGCCTCCCTGGTGGCAAAAGGGGTTAAGTCACAGCACTATGAAGCTATCTACAGCCACTGCAGCAGGAGTTCAATCCCCACATGGTGCAGCAGACCGCTCCTGTCTCACCCGCTGCTCCCCTCAGCAGTGTATTTCAGTAGATCTGCCTGTTCTGTTCCCTACTCTGTCTCTGGTGAATCCTATCACCCCCCACACCTCTGGCCTCTACCCCAGTTCTCATATGCATACATAAATAAATCTAAAAAAATAATAAAGTGGGTTCAGGAAAGAAGCGAAAGGTGAGAATTGGAGATAATGCACACAGGTATAACACTTTTGAGGTTTGCTATGAAAGGAGGAAATCACGCATTTCCTCCCTTTTGAAAACATGAATGAAGAACATTCCATACAAGAGTTTGATACAGTCTTCCTTAAATTTTTGCTATTCCTGTTTAGTAATGGTGGGTGATCTTATTTGAGGGATACAGGTCAGAGTACCTTAGTATTGTGCTTATCAAGGGGCACCATACCAAGAAAAAACATTCCTGAAACAATCAGAGACTACCAAAATTTGGTAGTCACCAGTGATGACTTTCACACTTCCCATCAGTTCAAATTTTTTGCAAAGCTTCCCCCTAAATCTTGCTTTTCTAATTAATATTATTTTGAAAGCCTGCCATTTCCCAAGACTAAACAACATCTTTACTTTCTCCTTATGTGCAATGAGATTTTGTGTTTTTTTCTCCTAAATTTGTTTTCTACAGTAAAATTCATCAGAAACAACTTTAACTCCATTTTTAATTAGGCAATTTTAATATTTCACTGTTAGACTATAAACATTGTTAAAAACCTGAATCAAGGAATATCAGAATTTGGCTCTAGTACCTATTTCAAAATGCAGAATAGGAACATTTATCATGTTTTGAAACTTGGGAACTGAATGCTCAAACAATTCAACTGTACATGCTTCCAAAGAGTTCCAGTAAGTTAGCATCTCTAGGCAAGAGGATTTTTATTCTGGCTTGGATAGGCAGTCCACTTGAAACTCAGAACATGAAGGGTATTTTATCATTTCAAGCTTTTGCTTTTTACTGTTTCTCCCTCATGCTCCTCTCTCCTGACCCCCTCCCTTCTTCTTTCTAAGTTTCTTTTTCCTTTTTCTCCCTTTTTTCCTCTTTCCTCCCATATAAGCATTATTTATAACTACAAAAACATGAACACAACCAAGACAGTGGTAGTAGAGAACATTGAGAACATTGGTACATTGAGAAAATGCAATATTATTCTCTTTTCCATTAAGTAGAAATTAATACTTTTTAATTATTGACTGTCCTTATTTTAAAAATACTGAAGCATCCTGTCTTCCTCATACATCTCCATTAGTTCTTTGACTTCAAAATAATATTTCCCATGCATGACTTGAAGATTCATACAGTCTAATAACCTCGTGTAAGCTTACTTTTTAAGTGCTTATGACAAAAAAAAAAACAGTTTCTTTCAGAGGACCTATTGTCTTTCATAAAAATGAATGTCCTGTTTTAAGAGGAGTAGTGTTTTAGAGTCATCTACTTCAAAGCTCTGAATCCATTTCATAATCCGAAATTATGGGTGTTTTTAGTCCCCCTCTTTCTCACTATTTTTGTTAGAAACTTTTGTTCTTGGATTAGACAATTTTTCTTAAATGACTTTAGAATCTTCTCATCAAACCAGAACCTGAGTCATTATTTTTATAACCTAGGCCGTTGATTGCTGTTTTAGTGCTGACATTGTCACAGGCATCTATCCAGATCTTCATTTCACAGACATTTCCTGAGTATCCATTTTGTATTCAAGGCTGTAAATATGAAAACAAGCAAGACACGATGTTCTCTACCCTCAAGTCTATTGAAGGAACAGACAAAAAAACCCACTACACACTTAATACTGATAGAATTGTCAAAACAAATTCAGAACATTGGCAACAACAAATGATGGTGAAGACATGGGACAACACTAACGCTTATTCATTGCTGATAGAAATGCAAAATAGTCCAGCAACTTTGAAAGATAGTTTGGTCACTTTTCACAAAACTAAACGAACTCTTAACTAACAATCTAGCAAGTGTGTTCTTTGATATTTACCTAAAGGAGTTTAAAATTTATGTCCATACAAAAAATTGCACATAAATATATTATAGCAGCATTATTTACAACTGTCAAAACATGAACACAACTAAGACAGTGGTAGCAGGGATAAATAACTGTGGTACATTGAGAAAATGCAGTATTTTCCTTATGAAATAGAAAAGAGCTACTAAGCCATGAAAAGACATGGTGAATTTTTATTTATTTATTTATTTATTATAAAGCTCTATCCTTTTATTTTATTTTTTTAAAGATTTATTTTATTTATTTATACAAGGACTGGGTACAGTCAGAAGCGCGGGATGGTGAGAGAATTCACCAGAATCAGAGCGGAGAGCAGAACAGGCAGAATGACGAAGTACACTGCTGAGGGGAGCAGCGGGCAGCAGGAGAGGTCTGCGTGCCATGTGGGACCCTCACCCAGCGGCTGGGGATCGAACCGGCGCTGCAGAGGCTGCGGGCAGCTTCGCAACCCAGCGCTCAACCGCTGCGCCACTGGGGAGGCCCGATATGGTGAAATTTTAAATGCATATTATTAAGAGAAAGAAGCTGATTTTAAAAGGTTATGTACTGCATAATTTTAACCACTAATACATGCCATTCTGAAAATGCAAATAATGGACACAGTAAAAAGATCTGTGTTTGCCAGGGGTTAGAGTGAGCAGGGAGAGAGGAATAGAAAGGGCACAGAGGATATTTAGGGCAATAAAAATACTCTGCATTGATTCCAAAATTGTGAATATTTGATATTATACATGTGTGCACACCTATAGAATGTAAAATGCCAACAGTGAACCCAATGTAAACTAAAGACTGGGTAATTATTATGTGTAAATATAGGTTGATCAGTTGTAACATATGTACCACTCTGGTGGGGGATGTTGCTAATAGGGGAGACTGCATATGGGAGGGCAAAGAGAATATGGAAAATATCTGTACCTTCTTCTTAATTTTGCTATGAACCTAAAACTGATCTAAAAACTAATGTGTTTTTAAAAGTTAAATTATGTGTGGCCCCCATAAGACCCCTGGACCAGTTAGAGAGGGGGTGGAGCCAGGCCCAGTGCAAACCTATCATCAGCAACAGAGCCCCAAAAGCAAATAATGGGGAGGCAGAAAAACACAACAAACAGTAACTTGAGTCCTCAGGGAGATACTACACCACAGAAAGAGAGCAAATCTCTAGAACCCGATCACAAAGCCATGGAGGATCTGTTCTTTCTACCAGAGAGTTCAAAACTGACAGAGGGCCTCCCTGGTGGTGCAAGGTGTTAAGACACACCTATGAAGCTATTCACAGCCTCTGCAGCATGAGTTTGATCCCCAGCCAGGGAGCAACCCACATGGTGCAGCAGACTTCTCCTCACTCACCCGCTGTTCCCCTCAGCAGTGTATATCAGTCAATCTGCCTGTTCTGTTCCCCACTCTGTCTTGGGTGAATCATCTCACCTCACACACCTCTGGCCGGTACCCCAGTTCTTGTATGCATAAATAAATAATTTTTTTAAAATAATAATAACAGGTATATCCCATAAGGGGGTGAGAATTTTTTTAAGGAAATAATAAAGGAAAATTTCCCAAACCTGGAAAGGAACTAAATATACAAAGCCATGAACGAAGTTAAAGGTACTAAAAATTTAGAGTACCTAAACAAGATGAGACCCACACCAAATGAGACACAAAGTAGTGAAGTTTCCAAGAGTTCAAGACAAAGAAAGCATATTAAAGATGGTTAGAGGAAAGAGTAGATAACTTATAAAGGAATCTCAATTAGGCTAACATTAGATTTCTCTGAAGAAAAAAACATGGGTAAGAAGGGATTAGAATGACATGATCTAAATACCTGAAGATAAAAACTGCTAGCTAAGAATATTCTATCCTGTAAGTCTCTCCTTCAGATATAAGGGAGAAATAAAGGTCTTCTCAGATAAACAGAAGCTGACAGAATTTGCAAACACTAGACTCCAGGAAATGTAGAAAGATCTCATATCTAAATCAAAGAGAGGAAAATTGACACAAATAACTGAATAAGGAAAGTGTTAGAATCACAAACTTAAGGACAAAGTGGCAGCAACAGATTTTCATATATCAATATTAAATGAACCAAACTTAGCAATTAAAAGGCACAAAGTGGGGCCTCCTGGTGGCACAAGTGGTTAAGTCTCAGCACTATGAAGCCGTCTGCAGCCACTGAAGCACAAGTTCGATCCCCTGCCAGGGAGCTAACCCACATGGCACAGGAGACCTCTCCTGTCTTGCCTGCTGTTACCCTCAGCAGTGTATTTTAGTAGTTCTGCCTGTTCTGCTCCCCACTCTGTCACTGGTGAATCCTCTCACCCCACCCACCTCTCGCCTATACCCCACTTTTTATATGCATAAATAAATAAAAATAAATCTTTTTTAAAGAAAAGATTATGCACTGGAGCAAGGAAAGCCTTTTCAATAAATGGTGATGGGAAAACTGGAGAGCCAAATGCAAAAGAAGAAATTAGAAATTATCTCTCACTGTACCAAAAATGTATTCAAAATAGTCGGATGTGAGATCTGAAACGATAAAATACATATAAGAAAACAGGCAAAACACTCCATGACTTAGGCTTCAGAGGTGTCTTCGTGGATTTGTCTCTGGCAGCAAGGAAAACAAAAGAATAAAAATAATTGGCACTAAGTGGAACAGAAAAGCTTCTGCACAGTGAAAGAAACATTAAAACAAAAACATACCGTACTGAATGGGCAAAAATATTTGCACACCATACCTCTGACAAGGGACTGATATCAAAGATCTACAAACAACTGATACAACCCAACAAAAAGAAGTCAAATAACCCAATCAAAAAATGGGCAGAAGAGCTAAATAGGCACTTCTTAAAGGAGAGATACAGATGGGCAACAGGTGCATGTCAAGAAAATACAAATCAAAACCACAATTCAATACCACCTCACACTTGTGAGAATAGCGCACAGCAAAAAGACCAAAAACAAGCACTTGTGAGGATATGGAAAAAAACCACAACTGGGATTATTGGGATTATGATTATTGGGAAATTAGACTGGTCCATGCTCCATGGAAAACAGTATGAACATTCCTCAAAAGATTAAAAATGGATCTGCTACATGACCCAGTAATTCCACCCCTAGGCATCTACCTGAAGAATACAAAATCAGTAATTTGAAGGGAAATATGCACTCCTATATTCATTGCAACACTATTTACAATAGCCAAATATGGAAACAGCCTAATCAGAAAAGTGGATTAAAAAGATCTGGGATGTATATACACAATGGAATACCAGTGAACCATTAAAATAAGATAAACCCTTGCCATTTGCAGCAACATAGAGCTGGAGGGGATTCTGCTATGTAACATAAGTCAGAAGGAGAAAGAGAAACACCAAAGTTATCACTTATATGTAGAACATAGAGAAACAGAGCAAAGGGTCAGATAACATCAAACCATGAACAAGCCCTAGAAAGTTGACTCTGAAGCTACCAGAGGAGGAGAGGCAAGAGCAAGGTGGGGAGGGAGCACAGTGGACTATGGTGGTAGACTATGGATACCTTGGGGGTAGGTGCAGTGTGGTAACAACACTTCAGTGGGGGATCTTATTCTTCTAATATATAAAAAACATAAATCAAAGTCACTTCAATTAAAAAATTATAATCCAAGAAAAGTTAATAAATAAAATACTACAAAGTGTGAGCTTTACCTCAGGCTACAGGTAGAATATGAACTTGTACACGATTTTTGGGGGTAGTGCGGTTAATATTACCAGATGTCCCCTAATATTTCTTCTTCCTTTAGTAATAATGGAAACCTTAAGCTTTAACTGGGCACATAGTTTCAAAAAAATGAAGGCTACATTTTTGAACAAATGTAGCCTGTTCAAAATGTAGCAGCTATCTGTGACATCAGATTAAGTTTTAGCCTGAGACATGTAAATGGAAGTGTTATCTTGAATTTCTGTGCATGTCTTTAAAAGAAATGGACCTTTTCTTTCCTTTCCCCCTTTCTCCATCCTGTTGCTTCAAATGTGGCCTTGGTAGTGAGCCACCTTTGATCATGCAGATGAGGAAAGCACCCTGACAAGGCAAACCAGGAAGTTCCTCCTAGCCCAAGGCCCTTGACCTCCTGCAACAAAGTTGCATAACTTGTCATGTCATTGTGCATTAGCAACCTCCTGCCAGTTATGTGAGGGGCAAAATAAACTACAGGAGAGCCTATAAACTAATTAGAGGATTATTTAACAATACATATCAAAATCCTTTAAAAGTTCATATCCTTTTAAATCTAAGTTTTCAAGAAGGATTTGTGTATATAATCCAATCTCTCATTTTCTACATAGTCTTTTAGCCAGTAATTCATTCCTGAGCAGGGCCACATTTCTGCTATGAAGCACTTTTCTTACCTAGTGTCTAACAAGGAGAGGGGGAAAAAAAAAAAACACTAAGCTACTCCACTTACAAGTATTATAACTACAAAACGCTGAAATAAAAGCTTTCCACAGTGACAAAATACAATATGACAATAATTCAATGTTGTTCTTTGAGGCCCTCGAAGTCCTCGCTGTTGCAAACAAGAGGATGTAAGTGCTGGAGGATGCTCTCTGATCATCTGAAGATTCCACTAACATGAGATGCCCTCAGGTACCGCAGCACTTCTTCCACCAACCTGAGTTGCTGCCACAGCTTTATGAATGATATATTTTCTTTAAGTTTGTAACATTTTCTTAAACATTTATTTATTTTTATACAAGAGCTGGGGTACAGGCCAGAGGCGCAGGAGGGTGAGAGGATTCACCAGAGACAGAGCGGGGAGCAGAACAGGCAGATTGACTGAAATACACTGCTGAGGGGAGCAGCAGACGAGACAGGAGAGGTCTGCTGCACCATGTGGGAATCTCCTTGGCCGGCCCGGAATTGAACCCGCACTGCAAAGGCTGCGGACAACTTCACAGCACTGCGCTCAATCCGCTGCCCACCTGGGAGGCCCCATGAATGATATTTTGATGGCACACTCACATAGCTTTAGTGTCATGCTGCTTCACCTTTTCCACATGTTGACAGCTCATGACATATACTCTGGTTATTATCAGAATGTCCTGGAGTTCGAGTTTCCTTTTACTGAATCAGTACTAATTCCATCAACAATTTACACACGTCTTCCTGCTAGATAAAAGAAATGACTGATTCCATAACTAGAGATCAATCATTGCTGGATTAGAAAAAAAAAAACATGATTAAGGAAAAGAGAACTACTCCTAATGTTATATGGCACAAAGGAAATGTGGATACCCCGGCTAACAAGAAGCAGGTTTAATGCACTGGTGCTGACTCAGCGGGTTCGCATCCCAAGGCTGAGCGCCCTTTGTGGGAAGTCAGAGGCTTACATACAGTTTCAGTTTCTACAAGGTTCCGGGTGGGTATGCATTGGCAGCTGTACATGGTTAGATATGACGTGACTACATACCAAGACGTGAGTTGTACAGTTGTATACCAAGGTGTGAGTAAAGGGTCAGGAGTCATGGGACCCCCCCCACACCCAGGTCCATTCTGCCTCATGGCAGTACATGGTCTAACATGAAGCAAGATTCATACCAGGGACTAAGCAAAACATTGTTACTAAGGTCCCCAGGCTGCTTATCTCAGGTCACCATGCTTCACTAGAAGGATCACAACTACAAAGCATGGCTATGTCTTCCTTTGACTGAAGATCCATGGGTGCATTAGAATGATTAATACCTCCTAGCCTTGATTTTACTCCTTAAAAGTGGGTGGGAGGCTTTTCAGAAGCTCCTAGATCCTCCTGATTCTCTTCAGACCTACTACCAAAAGAAAATGAGGTAGGGCCTCCCTGGTGGCACAAGGGGTTAAGACGCAACCTATGAATCTATCCGCAGCCACTGCAGCACGAGTTGAATCCCCAGCCAGGGAGCTACCCACATGGCACAGCAGACCTCTCCTGACTCGCTCATTCTGCTTGTTCTGCTCCCCACACTGTCTTTGGTGAATTCTCTCACCACCACCCCCCACCGCACCTCTGGCCTGAGCCCCAGTCCTTATATGCATAAATAAATCTTTAAAAAAAGAAAATGAGATATATGTACAAATGTATACACCCACATACATACTTGGCATACACCATCTATTACCATGGCTCATATACAGATGAGAAAACAGAAGCCAGAGAAGATAAATGATGTTCCCATAATCTCTTTTCATTCTAGTTTACATGTTTAAGCACAGCCACTATTATCATGTTTCAATTTTTCAGACTTGACTTTTTTTTTCCAAATGCATCAACCAGACTTTGCCTCCTTCCTTTCTTTATGCAATCTACATTAGCTTCCATGCCCCAATTAAAACTTGCCCCTATGCTTTTCTATCATAACTTTCTATGATATAAATCCAACCCTAATGAATCTAATTCTCAGATTTTCACTGTGCCAATACCTAAGCAGGTAAGTGTTTATGAAGTGCCAGGCTATTGATTAAGTACTAGGTGGTCTGGAAGTTTCGTGGTGGCTGTTTTTCTGTTCCCTAATTATCCTGTAACCGGATCTTACTCTAGGTGGGAGCTAGCTCCACAACATTTCAGTAAAACACTTCCATTTTCCTGGGAGCTGTTTTGTTCCTTCTGTTCCTATATTGTTGAAAATCACTGTCCTGTGTCTCAGCCTTTTCCATTTCCCAAGTTCTCCTGGTCTCCGCTCCTCTCACCATGATAGATTAGTTCCAAAATAGTCATATCATTCAACTTTATTTTTTTAAGATTTATTTATTTATACATACAAGAGCTGGGGTACAGGCCAGAGATGTGGGGGTTGACAGGATTCACCAGAGACAGAGTGGGGAACAGAACAGGTAGACTGACTGAAATACACTGCTGAGGGGAGCAGCAGGCAGACAGTAGAGGTCTGCTGTGCCATGTAGGTCTGCTGTGCTATGTGGTTTGCTCCCTGACCGGCCTGGGATCGAACTTGTATTGCAGAGGCTGTGGATTGCTTCACAGTGTGGTGCTTAACCCCTTGCGCCACCAGGGAGGCCCCATATCATTCAACTTTAAATGAACCCACAGTACTACTCAGAAACACCATTACATGTTTCTGTTCAACATTTTTCCATTCTTGACAATTACAAACTTTTCCCAGTATCTTCAATCTTCTCATTCCCTCTTCCCATCTCAGCATATGACTTGGCCTCTTTGAAAACAAAATTGAAGCTATCAGAAGGAAATTTCCTTATCCTCTTGATTATATGGTTTCCTTACATACTCTTTTGCTTTCCCTCCTGCTATAATAAGGGAGATATATTTGCAACTATGTAGGGTAAATCTCCTCATGTGTGCTGTAAATTCCAACCCTGATCACATGATCTGGAATCTTACAATTTAAATTGTATCCATATATCCAACTTATACATGTTAAAGATAGAACTTTTCATTCACTTTTACTTATCCTAATATTTAGTGGGTGAACTCTCTGAGGTTCTCATCTCTTCTGACTCTATATTCTCCCTAGGTCATTTTATCCATTCCCACACCTTCCATTACCATATATATGCTAATGATGTTCAAACATATGTATCTCACCTAAATTACTGTTCTAATTTCCAGACCTAATTATTTGCTTTCTCAAGATCTTCAGAGGGGGGCCTCCCTGGTGGTGCAAGGGGTTAAGAGACAGCACTATGAAGCTGTCTGCAGCCACAAGCTCAATCCTCAGGCAGGGAGCAACACACATGGCGCAGCAGACCTCTCCTGTCTCGCCCCCTGCTTCCCTCAACAGTGTATTTCAGTCAATCTGCCTGTTCTGCTTCCCACTCTGTCTCTGGTGAATCCTCTCACTGCCCCCCCCCCCCACATCTCTGGCCTATACCCCAGTTCTTGTATGCATAAATAAATAAATCTTTAAAAAAAATCTTCACAGGAAAGTCTCAAACACACATCAAATGCCAGATGTCAAAGACCAGAATCACGATCTTCCATCTGATCCCACTGCCCAAGTAGCATAGTTTTAAAGCAGAGTAGCCTCATCTGCTTGGCAATGGTGTCCATTCAACAGTTCACAGTGAGAAACCAAAGAATGATCCTAGATACCTGATAACTACATCTTCCATGTCTAATTCAATCAAGCTCAATTAATTGTTCAATCATCCCTTGAAACCACTTATATCTATTTCCCCTCCCATGCTAATCCAAATCACCATCATAATTTTCCTGAAATATTACAGTCTTAATACATCTCTCTGTATTTACTCGGTCTGACTTTATTTCCATACTGCAGACAGAGTGCCTTTTTATTTCCTATTCTCCAAATGCAAATCTCATCATGCAGCTTCTCTGCTAAAAATTTTTCATGGCTTCATTTACATCTCGGATAAAGATAAAAATATTTGCTTTGGCCTCAAGGCCCTAAACATTGTGGCACCTGACTACTTCTATTGACACTTTTCATGTATTCAGTACTCTCACCACAGAGGCTGTACACATGGTGCTCCACCTACGTGGAATATTCATATCTTCTTCTATCTCCCTCAGACTAGTTAACATCAACTCATTTTTCACAAGAAACTGACACAGAGTGAAGTTAAATAACTGGCCCAATATCACACAGATAGTAGGAAACAAGATTCCAGCCCAATCAGGCTGATTCTAGAACCTTTGCTTCTAAATCTTATACTGCCATTAGACACTTTTCTTCACAGTAGTAGAACTTAAAAATTGAACATTTATCATATGATTATTTGAATATCATCTATCACTTCTGATTATTGTAAGGCCCACAAAAACAAGATTTCCTTTTGCTTGTATATTAGTAGGCAGTAGATGTTTGGTAAATGAATAAATATAGGATTTTTAGACTGTAAACTAGTTATTTCCAAGGATCCTTTCATTTTGGAAAGTTGATAGACTCCTGATTCAAAACAAAGTTACCAATGCTCTATAATGGTATATTGATATTTCTACATCAATCATCAAAGGATTCTTCTCAATAATGTACTTGAACTATGTAAAAAACAAATCTGAACTTATCAAAGAAAGGTGTGGAAGGGCAAATATATCTTTCTTGGAACAATGATAAAATCTACTTAATGCAGACTATCTTAAAATATCCTTAGCTAAAACTTCAATACATGATTTCAAGACACTAATGAATTATACAATTCAGTTATTTTGTTTCAAAGAACAAGAATATACATGAGGATTATGAATACACAAACAATAAATCAATTTATCATCTTCCTTTTCTCTATTTCCAGTACCAAATGGTAGCATGATTTCTCAAGCAGTGTCCTAAAGCAGAAATACAGGGTTCATCTTAGATTCCTTTCTCTCATTTATCTTCAACCACCATTTCATACACACACGCAAAGTCATAGGGTTTCCATTCTCTAAATATCTTTGACATCCATCTATTCAATATATCATTCCATCTTCACTACTAAAACACTAATCCTGGCCACCACCATTTCTTGACTGATCAACTGCAATAACCTTCTGATGCATTTTGCACCTTACAGTAAATCAGATTCAGGCTAGTCTCCATTGTAGCCAGTGTGACCTTTTCAAAACACAAATATGTCCACTCACAGTCCTTCACTGACTTGCCACTGCTATAAAGAAAAATTTGCATGGCCTCCCTGGTGGCACAAGGGGTTAAGTTGCAGCACTGTGAAGCTATCTGCAGCCACTGCAGCATGAGTTTGATCCCCGGCCAGGGAGCTACCCACAAGGCACAGCAGGCCTCTCCTAACTCTCCTGCTGCTCCCCTCAGCAGTATATTTCAGTCAGTCTGCCTATTCTGTCCCCCACTCTGTCTCTGGTGAGTCTTCTCACCCCCGCACCTCTGGCCTATAACCCAGCTCTTGTATGCATAAATAAATAAACCTTCAAAAACAAAAAAAGGAAAATTTGCAATAATAGCTCACAATTCAATCTGTTCATGGTGTGGTAATGGTCTTATAAGCTCTTCGCTGTGTTAATATACTCAGATCTCATCACAACAGTATGTTATTGGGCCTGCCCGGAGGCGCAGCGGTTGAGCACTGGGCCGCGAAGCTGCCCGCAGCCTCTGCAGCGCCGGTTCAATCCCCGGCCACCGGGTGAGGGCGTGCAGACCTCTCCTGCTGCCCGCTGCTCCCCTCAGCAGTGTATTTCATCAGTCTGCCTGCTCTGCTCTCCGCTCTGACTCTGGTGAGTTCTCTCGCCCTCCCGCACTTCTCACTGTACCCAGTGCTTGTATAAATAAATAAATCTTTAAAAAAAATAAAAAACAACAACAACAGTATGTTATCCTATTTTGCCAGTAAAGAAACTGAGGCACAGAGAAGCTAGATGATTATTCCAAGGCTTCATAGATTTAAATAATGGAGCCAGATTCAAAGTCAGGCAAATGTTCCAAAGCTTGAGCCCAAAGCTTGAGGGATGTCTCCTCCCCTGTTGCCAGGATCAAAAGAGAAGTTGTCTGCAGACTTACCTTCCTGGCTTTTGTATTCTCAAGATCCAAGTTCTTAGGAGAGATTATGCCTGGGAGTGTCAATACTTTCATTCTCATCTCCTACCTATAGATGTTGAAAAGTAGATTCTTGTTATATCTCTAAGCTTCTGTCAATATAGGTCCCCTGATACCAATTCTGTTTTACCAAGCCTAGTCACTGACTTCCCTTAGTCATTAAGATTTAGTTCAAGGGCCTCCCCGGTGGCGCAGCGGTTGAGCGCTGGGTTGCGAAGCTGCCCGCGGCCTCTGCAGCGCCAGTTCGATCCCCGGCTGCTCCCCGGCCACCACAGGAGGGTCCCACATGGCGCGCAGACCTCTCCTGCCACCCGCTGCTCCCCTCAGCAGTGTACTTCGGTCCTTCTGCCTGCTCTGCTCCCCGCTCTGGCTCTGGTGAATTCTCTCACCCTCCCGCGCTTCTGACTGTACCCAGTGCATGTATAAACAAAACAAACAAACAAATAAATAAATAAATAAAGCATGCCTCTATGAAAAAAAAAATTAAAAAAAAAAAAGATTTAGTTCAAGTTGTACTTGCTTCTGCGAGCTTTCAGGACTTCTCCCAAATAGTATAGTGAACCTCCTCTGTATACTCTCTACTGAAATATTAGGGAATAAAATTCTTCAGTACACTAAAAAGCACTCACAATTTAGTGAAAAGGAGAATCTCAAAAACACACAAGTATGCAACAACATATTTTGAGATAATTGTATTTTGCTTTTGTTTTTCAATTCTTCCTCTTTTTTACAAGATAGCCAGGCTTCTTTTTATTCTTTGCCTCATCCAAAGGGATGTCTCCTCCCCTGTTGCCAGGATCAAAAGAGAAGTTGTCTGCAGACTTACCTTCCTGGCTTTTGTATTCTCAAGATCCAAGTTCTTAGGAGAGATTATGCCTGGGAGTGTCAATGCAAGTCTCAAGAGGACAGATGAAATTCCTTTCAGGGTACTGATGACGAAAAGGTATTTATATTTTGGACAAAAGGAAGGGGTCTGCTGGAGGTTAGAGGTGGCAAGGAGAATACCTCAAAATTTATTGGCAGTAGCCTAAGGGGGCAAAACCTCAGAGGAATTTCTTTTTTGTTCAACCACCGAACTTGAACACTTGATTAACACAGTGACTTTAAAAGAATGAAATATGTAATCTAGTTAGCTGTTTTACAAATAAGTTGCTCATTTTTTTCTAACTTGAGAAGTGTCTGTTTTGCATTATATGAATCACAGTGTTTTTTTATAACTTTACAACACTGTACAAGTTTCAGGTATAGAGTTTCTCACTTCAGCACCTGTCTATATCACGCTACGCCCACCACCAAAAGTCCATTCACCATCAATTACCAACCAGTTGGCTGCTCTCTTCCCTCTGTCCCCTACCCTCTGGTAACTGCCATTCTATTTACATCATCTAAGGTTTTATTTTGCTTGTTTTCTTTTTTTTTCCCTTATATTCTACAAATGAGTGTAATCGCATGGTAGTTGTCTTTCTCCTTCTGACTTATTTTACATAGCATAATCCCTCCAGTTCAACCCATTTTGTGGTGCTAAATGGCAAGATTTCATCTCTTTTTATGGCTGAATAGTATTCCATTGTACATATATAAAAATCTCCTTAATCCATTCATCCATCATCAGGCACCATTTCAGGTTAACACAAAAAGGTACATCATAGACTATATTAGAGAGTTGACGGAAACATTAATGATTAATGACTAAAAGGGCCTCCCAAGTACTTTTTTGGTGTTGCATAAGACCTCAGAATATTTGCATAACCCATTAGGAGACTAAAGTATTGACTGATATTGCATAGCTTATGTTCCTGGCAGGATGTTGACTATAAAGGTTGCTTAAAGAACACTTTAAAATGTGAAATTTCTTGTATTACCAAGTTTGTGGACTAACTTCATACTTCAATTGTAATAAGACGTGACATATTCCAAGAGAAGCAATCGCTTAGAAGCATATAGGACAAGTACTTAACCTACTCTCGGGAGTGGCAGTGGGAAGTAAAAGTTCCTAGGGGAAATAGAAACTAAACTAGCTCATAGATAAGGTCTTTGCCAAGAGGGCAAGGGATAATTTGGAGAAGGATTTTTTCTTAATGGTAACTATTTAAGCAAAAACTGTAAAGTGAAAAAGCTTAATGAACTCAGGGATCTACAAGTAGTTCGCTTTTTTGGGGGGAGGGGGGATTGCAGTATAATATCTACATAGGCATGCCTTCAGAGTTAAGATAAGAGACCAGGAAAAAGACTAATCAATACAAAGTAAAAATCAAAATCAACAAGCAACTATAAACCAGAGACACACTGGGGGTGGGGGGTGCGGGGAGAAGAAGGACTAGAGTCAAAATAAGGGGGGGGGTGCAATTGTATGGGGAATGTAACCATAATGAAAATGCATACATTGTATAAGGATGAAAAATGATGTAAGAATTATATAAAATAAAATATTTTTTAAAAAAAGATTTTGTCCTTAATCCTGAGGGTGATAAGGGGGTACTGACAGGAGAGAGTAATATCTTAGAAACTAATGAAGCAGAAGATTTGGAGGAAGAAGCATTAAAAAGCAAAGTGCTTCACATGCCAAAAAAGGAGTGGGGGTGGGGCACATGTAGGAAGGAACTGAAATTTGTCTGTTGTCCATTGTTTCGGAAATAAGAAACAATTAGTGACCTAGGTAAAGGCAGTGATATGTTTGGACTACTATATACTACTATATACTTTCATGGGAACTTGGTTGTATGTGTTGTACAGGTCTTGACTGTGCAGGGAAGAGTTAAGAAAATGTGTCCTTTTGTTTGGAGACAAAGAGGTTAAAAATACAAGCGAAAGGAAGCAGTTAAAGAGATCTCTGAAAAGCAAGACACCGTGGGTCTAAAACAAAGATGGAGACATTAAACTTGGGCTGATAGAAAGCTACTTTTGTGTATAAGTACCACATCTTCTTGATCCAGTCATCTATTTGGGGGCACTTGGGTTGTTTCCATAGCTTACCTATTGTAAATAGTGCTGCTATAAACATAGGGGTGCATATACACCATGGAATATTACTCAGCAATCAAAAGAGATAAACTCATGCAATTTGCAGCAACATGGATGGAGCTGGAAGGGATTATGCTCAGCAAAATAAGCCAGAAAGAAAAAGAAAAATAGCAGATGGTCTCACTCATAGCAGGAATTTAGAAAACCTAAATAAGAAACCAGGAAAAAGACTAATTATAAGAAAGTAAAAATCAAAATCAACAAGCAACTATAAACCAGTGACATACTATGGGGTGGAGGGAGAAGGGAGTAGGATCAAAATAAGGGTGGTGGGAATTGTATGGGGACTATAACCAAGATGAAAATGCATACATTGTGCAAAAATGAAAAACCATGTAAAAATATATAAAATAAAAAAAATTAAAAAATTAAAATAAAGAAAATTGCCAAACATGAAAAAAAAGAAAGCCACTTTTTTCCTCTGATAGGACAAAAACATGGGTGAAAATGCAAATCAACATGCACATAAAAGATGACAAGTGGATGAATAAGAGGTTCAACACCTTCCAGCTTTTATGAAATAGGAGACAAACTCACCACTTGAGAGTAAGCAAACAGTACATGAATAGGAGAGTTAAAAAGAGCAGAAAGCTTGCAATAGCCACCCATAGACTGTAACAGAGATGAGGGAAATCTAGAAGAATCTGAGCAACAAGAAAAGAGATAAGCACTGACTACCTTTCAAGACTTATAATGGCTTTAATCCTGTATTTATTTGTGGGATTATCTCACTAGTTTATACTATGTTAAAATATAAACTCAATGAGGCAAAGGATCATATTTATTTTGCTCACCAATGTATCATTTAATCCCTACCTTCCCACCTCTAAAATGTGAAGAACATTAATTCTTCTCTACATGAACAGGATATAGAAATAGGTAGGTTAGCACTAAAATAAAATTTAAGATATAGGAAAGCAGGGGTTTCAATTGTTCCATATTGTATCCACAGTGCCTAGCACAGTGCATGACACAGTAATAGATAAAAGAGTGAAACAGGTGGGCGATGACACAAAATTTCCTGACTTCAATTCCAGTGCCCTTCCCACTCTGCCACAGTTATTCATACCAGATATTCAATGCATTGTGGTTGTTTTAAGTGTCTATGCATAAGCATTATCTCAAGAAGAAAGTGAAGCTAGAATAGATTATCATGTGCAAGCTATACAATATATGGTAGAATCAGAACTCAATTCCAGCTTTTCCTGTCTGCAAAATATGACCTCTTTTCTATTCCTGGAATAGGAAAAATACTAAATACTAAAGTATTAAGTGATAAAAGATTTCATATATGAATTCTCTTAAGTGTATGTGCATTTGAAAGCCCCCCTCCAGCTTTCCCCACTGACAAGGAAAAACAAAACAAACAAACATAAAAACCCTAAAATCTCATGTTGAGTGTCTATGACAATCCAGTGAAGATATTTGTGGGTAGGCATATTTGTGTGGTGTGCCTCCCAAATCATACCATGTATGTACCTGCCAACCTACTCTGACTCCTGTATACTATCCTACCGCTGTAATTCTTTTTTTTTAAGATTTATTTATTTATTTATACAAGCACTGGGTGCAGTCAGAAGCGCGGGAGGGTGAGAGAATTCATCAGAGCCAGAGTGGGGAGCAGAGCAGGCAGAAGAACCTAAGTACACTGCTGAGGGGAGCAGTGGGAGGCTGGAGAGGTCTGCGCGCCATGTGGGACCCTTCTCTGGTGACCATGGAGCAACCGGGGATCGAACCGGTGCTGCAGAAGCAGCTGGCAGCTTCGCAACCCAGCGCTCAACCGCTGCGCCACCGGGGAAGCCCCCGCTGTAATTCTTGACCCCACAGAATTATGGAAGACATAATTCCAAAGGCCTTATGTTCTCAGTATTGCCTCAGCATATCCATAAAAGCAACATGGAATAGGGCCTTCCTGGTGGTACAAGGGGTTAAGCACAGCACTATGAAGCTATCAGCAGTCTCTGCAGCCAGCCAGGGAGCTACCCACATGGCACAGCAGACCTCTCCTGTTTCCTCTCTCAGCAATGTATTTTAGTAGATCTACCTGTTCTGTCGCCCACTCTGTCTCTGGTGAATCCTCTCACCCACTCCCCACACCTCTGGCCTGTACCCCAGTTCTTGTATGTATATATAAATAAATATTTTTTAAAAAAGGCAGGATGGAATAGTGGAAACAGCATGGACGTTATACTCACACAGATCTGGGCAAGCACTTCAGTTTTGTATATCTCAATTTTATAGCTAGAAAACAAAGGCTGCAACACTTGCCACCACAATTTTAGGAAATGATTAAATTACACTTAAAATATCTGCAACAAAAAGGCCATTTGTAAACAATTGTAATGAGTTGCTTTTTGTTTCTTCCATACTGATGAGCTACCTCTTTTCAATTCCTTGAAGAAACTCTGAAAAATATTTCAGAAGAAACAAAGCAAACCATTTACCTGCCCCCCCATTCCTTCAATTTGTAGCAAAATACAGTTAACATTTCTCTGATTTTCAAAAATTACACTAAAAGTAGCTTTCATTACAGATAATAGTAAAATAAAAAGAATGCTATAATTGTTCTGCCTCTTCCTTTGCTTAATCATTTTTTATATAATCATTTCTAACATTTCTATTGCCTTTTGTAACATTAGGCAGATTCAGGACATTTGGTTCCTTTTACAGATAAAGAAACAAGAACCAAGAGGGGTGGAATGTTTAGCCCATGGTTACACACACACACACACATATACATACATATATATAAGGTAAAAGATATAAAACTAAAAAACAGATCTCTTAGTCCTTAGTTTATTATTCCCTATGAATAATAATAATAATAATAATAATTCCATGAGATTTACTTAAGTCTTGAACTGTTTGAAATATTATGTGGATAGTGGATAAAATTTCTAAAACAACTGGTAAATCCCCTGTATTCATGCCCTCATTTTATATACCCTCTTACATAATAACAAAAAAGAAAACTAATGTGGAAATATTCAAAGTAAGTACAATGTATAAAAATAATGGTCAGATTTAAGTGTTAACTATGTATTCTTTCAGAGGCAAACAAGTATCAAATGTCAAAATCTACTTAATTTCAAAGCAAAATCAGTAAATATTAGAATTTTTATTTTAATAACCCTCCAATATATGTAACCATAACATACAAATAAATGAAACCATCACATATACAGGATATGCATGTCCCACAAATTAAATCGAAATATCATATAACTATATATTAAGTTACTCATCTTAAAGGAGCACTATTATTATTTATGAGCTTAAGAGAGAAAAGTTACAGCAAAGTGGGAAATAATCATTTATAGAAAAAAAGCAGAAAATCTCTTAACTATAAAATGCAACTATACTTACCATTTTCAAAGAACCAGTTTTGCTTGTTAAAGTTTTTTATAGGAAATAAAAGCTAATAAGAAAACAATAAAAATTAAAAGCAACAGTGTTATTTATACTGATTATCCAGCACCTCTTAATTAATTTCATGCAAAAAAAATGCAGTATTCTCCCAAATTAATGTTATAGCAAGTCAAACTACTTTTGTCACAAAAAGATATATCTCATCCCATACATTCCTTCCCCAAATTTAAGTTCCAAACTTACTATAACTGAATAATGTATCCTGTTGTAATCAAGTTCTTCTGCAATGCCACTGAAATCTCTCTCAATGAACAGCTTCCCAGCTTAATGCATTTTAAATGACCTTAGAACTGAAGTCTCTATGTAGGAGGAGCTGTTTTATCCACCAAAAGTACCAACTCTCACGAGAAACTTGCATTCAAAGCAGGTCAGCACTCAAAATTACAGCTGTCAAAAAATTCAGAGGAAACCACAAAGTTTGAGTTGTTTTTTTCCCCCTCTTAATTAGTTCCTGATATGGCATTTCAGTATGCCAATGTTATTTTACTATGTGACTCACCAGAGTGGGGATCAAAAGATAATCCAAAGGTAAGAATGTGGTTGCCAGGTCTAGGTTGTTTCCTCAGAATGTACTATCCCAAGTGCTTCACTGGTTTGAGTTTCAAATACCTTTAAGCATGAAGATTCACAAATGGAAAAAGACCAGAAACCTGAATTCAGCTCCAGGTTCTCTCTGCCCTAATAAACTAGGTTACCTTAGGCAAATTCCTTACACTCTCTTCATCTCCATTTCAATGAATTTATTGAATGGAACCTCAGAAGTAATCTAGTAGAAACATCAATCCTAAACATTCATTGCCTCTGCACTTTGCCCCATGAAATGATCAGTTTCTCACTTGCAAAATCCTAGATGTTGTCTAGATTCCTCTGATTTTTCAAGTCCTTGGAAGTGTAATTGTATATCAGGTAGTGTGAGGTATACGTTTTTCTTCATTGAAAATTTGTTAAACTCCCAGGAAAAGGGGCGTTTCCAGGTTCCCCACCCCACCCAAGGAAGGGTGGAGCTGAGCGAGGAGGAGAAGCTGCAGAGAGGAAAGTGGGGCAGGAAGGAAGGAAGAAAAGAAGGAGAAGAGAAAGGAAGGAGGAGACCAAGAAAGGGACCTGGAAGAGGCACAAGTTACAGAGAGACATGTGAAGTAGCTGCACTTTCTTCTTGGCCTTGGACTTGTACCAGGGACTTGAGGTGTTAGGGGGAAAAGAATGTCCAGGCAACCTGTTTTATATCGCGACTGCCCTGTAACAGGGGGACATGGAAGGACACACTTGAAACAGACATGGGTGAGAGACCCATGGGGAGGTTGACAACGGCAGTGTTTATCTTGATTTTGATTTTATTCTTCTCCTTCCCAACTTCCCTGGGCTCTTCTACCCCTTTCTTATGTGTCTGCACCAGAAGGTACCTTAGATTTGTGGCAAGCTTTTGGGTAAGTTCAGTGGCCCGAATTTGGGCCAACCCTGTTTGGTTGGGCATTTCCCCATGAGGTGATGGGTAACTCTGGGTGACTCGAGTGAAAATTGTTTTATCTATCCTTTCCCTTCTCTTCTCCTTACTGTACATTAATTGTATTAAAGTTCTTTTCCATTAAAGGTCTTATGCACTAGAATGTTTTGTCTTGATGCCGTGGATGGCAGAAACTATCTAGAGCAGGAAGTTTTGGGGGTCATGGGGTGTCCATCCCCCTCCCTGTAATGATACAACCAAGCAAGATTATTTTAATTCAGATAAAAATAAATAAATAAACTTAGCTTCCATCAAATTGTCCCTCATCCTTCAAGACACCAGATTTTTTGTCTACCCTTGATTTAGCACCCATGGCCAAAAAACATGCAAAGTAACCAGAATAATTTTGATGTATTCTAAATACATTAATAAAAGTAAACTAGATGATATTAGTGATTTATTCTAAAACAGAGAGGAATTGAGAATAGATAAAGTCTATATACTACCTAATATGCCAATGGATAAAAAGCAATTTCCTTTCTTTGGAACACAGATTCAGACATGATAACTTCTGTCAGATACCAAGCATACATTTTACACTAAATAAACAAAAAACAGAACATGGGTACAGTTTTCTCTGCAGTACTAACTTTATGTTTTACCCTGAGACTTTTTTTCTTCTCTATTCACTTTAAGTTGAAAGTTCAAGGAAACAGAATTGTTTAGGGAGTTTGGCATTTGCTTTTTAGGTGTCAGCTAGTTTGTGTTCCCACAATCGCTTTTGTCAGAAATTATTTATTATGCCTACGTAAGGAATTTTATAATCAGAATTTCCTGACATGATGGTAAGAAAAAAGGAGCCCTAGATTCAAAATATCTTTTCCTTTTCCTTGATTGCAATTCCAATTAACTCATTTATCTTCTATTTAAAAAAAAAAAAAAACACTCCTGGAAGTTTTCTAAAAGCTTCCTACTTTCCCCAAATCTTTGCAAATGTTTCATACAATGTAAAAGTACAGTTCAAAGAAATAGAAGTGTAATAATATCTTGGAATAATACAGTGCATTTATTTATAGACATGCAAACCAAAAGTTAAACATATTTGATAAAATATATTCAGAAACAGTAACACCATGACTCAGATGTTAAAGTTACTTAGATATAAACTTTTGCCCTGATTTTGATAACTTAATCAGTGAAAGTATGGGTTGAGCTTTGCTTCTTAGTGTGGAGAGAAAGACATTAAAAAGATAGTTTATTGGGGCCTCCCTGGTGGCTCAGGGGGTTAAGCACCACACTATGAAGCAATCCGCAGCTGCTGCAGCACGAGTTCAATCTCCAGCCGACCAGGGAGCAACCCACATGGCACAGCAGACCTCTCCTGACTCGCCCACTGCTCCCCTCAGCAGTGGATTTCAGTCAGTCTGCCTGTTCTGCTCCCCACTCTGTCTCTGGTGAATCCTCTCACCCCCGCACCTCTGGCCAGTAACCCAGCTCTTGTATGCATAAATAAATCTTTTTTAAAAAAGATATTTTATATACTAAAAGTCCTATTAGTGACATTGTGACCTTCTAATGACATTGACAGAAGTTGCCAGTGAAGATACAGTGTGCTTATATCTTAGCACTCATTCCTTTCTGCCCCAGATACAAGGTATGTTGCAACTCCTAAGGAAAAAATGATTTGGGAGTGCACCTGTTTTGGTACAAAGAAAGGAAGCAAGATGACTAATCAGAGCAGTCACTCCCTAGCTGAAAGTTGGTCTACAACAAAATCAAGAGAGGGCGTAAAGGCACATTTGGTGCAGGCCAGGATCAGAGTCACCCAAGAGGCATGGAATGAAGATACCTCATCAAAGTCTCAGGACAGGGAAGTTCTTCAGGATATTGGGATGAAGTCATTATTCTTGGATAACTGGGCAAGATGATAGAAAAGATTCTGCAAACCATCAACAAACAGTCCCTGGATGGATACCAGCAGAAACTAGGCAAAAGATTTAGGTCTGGGAACTGATTTCATCAGAGACACAAAGGAAGAAATCAGCTTCCAGATCAGAGCCAAAGTCCATTTAAATAGCCAACAGCAGATGGTAGGGGAAGAGATAAAACTAAAGCCTGATGCTAACAAAGTTTCCTGGGAACCCAAATCAATTAAAAAAGTATAGCACACACTAGGCTCTTTCCAGATGTCTACTGCTATTGTTACAGGGCAGGGAGGGGACTGAATCCGAGGGCAAGTTAGGGAGAATCAGGCAGCCTCAAGGACAGTGCAGGTGGGGACCTAGGGAGAATTAAGGAAGGCTTCAGAGATAAGGGCAGCAAGAGGAATGTGTTAACGCTGGCCTTGGTTTCCTTCAGGTGATAAAGGATGGTGGAGTTTGGGAAATGGAGAGTGGTTTAATTAGGGCAGCGGACTCATTTATGCAAGGAGGAGATGAGAAGGGGTCAGCACTGAGACAGGTGGGTGCCAGCCTGTTTTTTTCTTCAATAGCTGATGTTTGACTTTCTTGTCCCTAAAATGCAGGTGTGCTCATTTGGGAGACTGGGTCATACAGATAAATCTATCAAACAAGGGGGAAGATGCAACAAATGGGGAAAGACAAACCTGTTAGATAAGGAATGTAAAGAAGATCCCCCTCTCAGTAGCAGATTAAGTGAGACAGCCGAGAACTCACCAATTACAAAGAGACTGGTGGAGCTTTAGAATAGTCAGGGAAAGAAGGTCTATATTCCCTGAGACACGACTCCACTTCGGCTTCCTTGCCCCTCCCTGGCCTGGTTCCCTGGCCTGGGAGTCCGGCTTTATTTCTGTTGCTTTTCTCCTCAATAAACTTTTTCTTTCTCTAAACAAACCTGCCTCTTCTCGCTTGCTTGCCCGAGTGTCTGCGAAGTTACTGCTGCGGTTTCGTGAGACACCAACCCATGGGGGTCTAGTGGCTGGGACTCAGCGCTGCCCTGCAGCCTGGATCCATTCCTGGCTGGGAGACTAGGCCTGACAATTCCGGTATCAGGACCACCCTGTTACACTATAACAAAATGTTTCTCATCCGCCCAGGGCTATGTCAGACATGAAATTTCCTTGGCTGACATCATTAAGTGCAGCTAGGATGCACCTGAGTTAGACAGGTATTACCCAGGCAGGAACATATATTTCAAATTACTTACTTTTACCTATTACCCCCTTGAGACAGGTCAGTAGATAATATTTCCGTTTTATCAAAGGATAGGACTCAAATTTTAATAGGCTATTACTTTCCAGAATTCAAAAATTCAGGAGGAAAAAAAATCTAATTGTACCTGATACCTAGTCCAGTGTTCTTCCTGCAATGCTCTTCCTCATTCCTCAGTAGCTAAAGTAGTTTACTGACAGGAATAATATCTTTTCATAATGTAAAGTTCTATAACTCCCATTCTCCTGACCATGAAGACAGGAAATAGGCATCTGTGAATTGCTGTTGTAATGAACGACATATGTAGAAGGAAGAAAAGGCAACCACTAATTTATATATATATATATATATATATATATATAACAGAGTTTTTGTCTATATTTGCAAATAGCATTTAAACACTCAGGCAAATATCAAGCTTCTAAGATTCCAAGGGGTTTTTTTAATCAGAAAACTGACTTGAAAAGTTATTCTATAGAGTTCACATGTCACACAGAAAAGCAATATCCCATAAAGAACACACTCTGTGACACAGAGAACATCGAGACTACCTGCTTTCCCCAGAAATCCAGTTTTTAGTATTCTGAAACCATCAAGCTTATAAACTCTAAATTCCCCTACAGACTACCACAGATTTAACAACAGGACATCAGAGCTGAAAATCTCAGGAAACATATGTGTGGGAAATACAGTTTGTAACATCATAATGTAGACACCAGATTAGCAAAAACATGCTTAAACATAAATCCACAGTTCATAGAGGTCAGCAGTGTCACACTCTGCTCTCTATGCACTCACATTCAAGGATTTACAATGTGTCACACACTGTGCTACATGCAACCGCTACAATGGCCAGTGAGATACTATCTCATGTAGCTCAAGTTCCAATTAGAGGGATATAAACTAGAAACTGCTGAATCCTTACAACACCCTGTGATAACAACAGGACACTAGGATAGCACCACTGGCAGCTAAGGGAACACAGAAAAGAGAACAACTTGAGGTAGTTTTGGAGTTGATGGGTTTATAGAGCAGGGTCCTTGGCTTCACTCTGGGAAAGTTTCAGCAGAGCTCCCCTTTCAGCAGCACTCAGCATGTTTTGCAGCCCAGTTTCTCCACGAGACAGAGACATTAGTTATATTTAAAGGGTAGGTTTATTAAGAAAGGAGACAGAAGAATAAAGGACACTTGCATAGACACAAGGGGGCAGGAAGAGCTGCCCCAAAAGGGACAGGTTTGCTGAGAGAGGCCTGCATGGTAGTGTTAGGAGGAAAGGATGTTCTGAGCTAATCCCATACAGGCTTTGTGGACCCCACCCCCACTCCAGACCAAAGTCATCAAGACATTGGGAAAGACAAATCCTGTCACCACTAAAGGGAAGGTGGCTGGGACCCGAGGGTGGAGTTAAGCAGCCAGGTTGGGTATAAAAACCAAACACGTGGGCCTTGGGGTCTCTCGCTATGTCGCTCGCCTCCTGGCTTCCGGGCTCCTGGCTCGCGGCCAGCTCTCAGAGTGCCATTTGGGATTCCTGATTGGCGGATCGGGTAGGACACATTTAAAACTTTGTCTCCCACTTTTCTCCCTGAGCTGTACATTTCCTCATTTGCCCTTCCCTTATAAATAAACCTTTTATTAACCTTTCACGTGTGCCTGCAGTATTGATAAGTCCTTTTAAGTGCACAGGTGAGGACCCACAGTTAGGCACCCCGTTTTGTATCTGGGCTGCCCTATAACAGTTGCAGGCAGGTGGCCTTGAGGAGAGCTGCCTCCGCTGAGGGAGGTCAGTGAGGAGAAGGCCCGGCAGGGTACAGGTCATGGGCAGGCAGGAAGCTGCTGCCCTGCAGAAGGAAAGAGTTGGTGAAAAGAAGCACCTGCACAGGAACAGGTGGGCAGAAGGCCTGCTGCCCCATGCCATTACAGAGAAGGGGCTGATACAGTCTTCTTCTCTTTGGGAGGGGCTCACTCCTTCTTGGAGTGGTTTGTTTGTTGTTGACTTTGAATAAACTATGTAGAATTTGAAAGGGGCCAGGTTTCTACACTGGTGCTCAATCTCCATATCTTTACCTTCAGGTCTGTGCTCCTGACACCCCCTACAGCAGTCCAATACCTGCTCGGGTCTTGTCCTTTGTGACCTAGGCATTGGGGCCTGAGAATCTTGGTTTCTATAGCTGGGTTTATGGCTATGCTAATCCCTTCTACCCCCACCTCCACCTCTTGGCATTTGTGAGGCAGGTTTCTGCTCTTGTGGCCCCTCTTTTCCAGTTTTGCTTTTTCTTATTCTCCATCAAACTCATTCTACGTGGGTTGTGATGAAAAGAGTGAGCATCTTTAGACAGAGTTGGCTTTGCAGGGGACACTTTTACTCCTGATAATATCAAGTTGTGGTATAGTAGAAAAATATATTTAGTCATTGTTCCCATTTCCTGGCGTAGAGCTCCTAAAACCCTAAGAATTTCCTGAGCAATAGTGTCTTTTGTTATTTGTAATTAGTCCCTTTCAACCATACCTGAGTTTATGTTAATGAGGTGACTATTTGTGAGCCTCTAGATAGCTTCTGGATGAGGTTGTTTGCCTAAGGAACCAACCATGCATTTAAAGGTTTTGGAAATTTCAGTTCTACCCCCTGACTTCTGGGGAGCAAGGAGGAAAAACAAGATGATTTAATCCATCATGCCTTAGTGATAAAATTTCCATAAAAACTTATATTCAGGTATGGAGAACTTTCAGGTTTACGAACATGCTGAGGTACTGGGAAGGTGGCATGACTAGAGAGAAGGATGGAAACTCCTAGTAATGTCACCCTGCCCCTTCCCCAGTCCATACCTTGCCTTATGCATTATTTCCATTTGGTCGTTTCTGAGTGGCAGCCTTATGCACGTTGTCTGTGGCCTCTGTGGACACTTGCCTGAATGGAATTCAGCACCTGGGAATGAAGCAATGTGGCTAAGGTCATTGGGGGATGTTTAGTTTTTGTGGTATATGTGGCAGTGTCTGGATTTGGGAGCATAGTCAAGGAATGGAATAATGGAGATTAATGGGGCTCTAACTCGATACATTTTGTCATGGTTCCCTCTAGGGTCTCAAAAATCATGAGACTTCAGGAATGCACCCCACAGAGCTGATTAAGTAATATCTCACATAAAACTGACTTGTTAGTTGTCACCCCTCTCTTGTCCTCTGCGTCCAGCATTCTCCCTATGTTACCCAACGCCGGCCTCAGTTACCCTCAGCCAATAAAAGGCCGGCATTTGGTAACACCTAGAGTAGTAAAAGGTAAGGAAGACCTAACTATTGAGACGAATTCCTAACACTTTTGCAGGTTAGAATTCTGGCTAGTCCACAATGGGCCCTTCTTTTTAGGGGTTTTGGGAAACTAGGAGTATTACAATTTTAAATGTATCAGTGATGTTTCTTTGGACCAAATTCAGCTCCAGGAGCTGCATGATTGAATGCAAGAGGGGATACCAAAGCATTCAGTTGCTGGTGGAGTCAATCCCAAGGCTCCATCTGATACAGTGGCAAGCTTTTGGGGCTGGAGTACCAACTTGCACAGGAGCAGGGGGCGTGGTGCCTCTGTTGTTTGTGTCCATAGCACCTCCCACAGACCTCTAGCTCGTCCATGTCTCCTGCTCTTTCGCAGTTTCCTTGAATCCTTGCTGCCATCATCACTGCATCATTTCTGGCTGTTGTCGCTGTATCTCTTCCTGCTTGAGCTCCAGTTGCTTTAGTTTTTTCATTTCTTAACTATGGAGATCTCCCGGCCTCTGAAGTTCTTCTCGAAGTCTAGACATATCCTGCCTCATTAGCATGACCTAGTGCTCATGGCAGGCAGCCTCCAACTCCAACTCCAGCTCCAGCTTCTCACAAGCTTCCTGATGTTGCAGTCGATGTTGCAGTCTCTCTCCATTTCAGTGAGCGCCTTCCAGAGTATCACTACTCGTATTCAGGGGAGCTAGGCAGTGCAAATCTAGCTGGGTGCTCTTGATCTTTGTGAATTTGCTGGTTCTTATGCCAGCTACACTGGAAGTCCCTCTTGTCATTTAACTGGTCCATGGGTGCACAGTCACAGACCTTAGAAATGTGATAGCAGGAAAGAAGCTTCACTGCATCTGTCCAGAGCTTTCCAAGCAAATGGTTTCCCTAAGAATTCAATAATGCCTTTTCCTGAGAGCCTTCATTGATCATCCACAATGACACAGCCCTCTCTGCCTGATCAAACAGAAAAGGCCTCCTCTTGGAGGAAATTATTGGACATGTACTGAGGAAGGTTTCTAATTTTGAAGGATACACTGTGGCAAACAAAGCAAACACGCAGCTGCTTTCCACAGAGTGGCATGTTGTCCAACTCCACCATGGTTTTGTAAAGGAGCAACCCTGATAAAAAACGGGTTGCCTCGCTGTGGGTCCTCACCCACACTCTTAAAAGGGACTTATTAATACTCCACTGCAGGCACACACAAAAGGTTAATAAAAGGTTTATTTACAACGGAAAGGGAAATGAGGAAATGTACAACTCAGGGAGAAAAAAGGGAAATAATGTCTTTAATGCGTCCTACCCGATCCGCCGACCTGGAAACCCAATGGCACTCTAAGAGCTGGCCGAGCGCTGCGAGCTGGCGGAGAGCCAAAAAGGGGACCCCCCCCCCCACCAAAACCCACGTGTCTGGTTTTATACCAAACCTGGCTGCTTAACCCCACCCTCAGGTTCCAGCCACCTTCCCTTTGGTGGTGATGGGATTTGTCTTTCCCAATGTCCTGATGGCTTTGGTCAGGAGTGGGGGTGGAGTCCACAAAGCCTGTATGGAATTAGCTCAGGACATCCTTTTCCCCCTAACAATTTGTGTTTTTAAGTGGATAAAACCAAAGCCATTACTTATGAATGAAGACTTCACCTACCTTTCCATATTTCTCAAATAGTTTCCTCATTATCGCCTTAGTGATATAAGCAGGAAGGTTGCCCACAAAGAGCCATCTACATTGGGTAACAGTCTTTCTTCTTGGTTTCCTAAAATTCTTCAGGTCAGCAATCAAACCTCTATTTTGGCTACTGGTTGTTGCCCATTTGTATGTAGTGGTGGTGGTGATGGCTGCTTTTAGAAATGTTGCTGGAAGTGATACTGATGACAACTCCATAGAGTACGGTTTTGCTTCTCCAAATGCTCTGCATTTTTTCACCCTTCCATGAACTCTTCTCTCCTCAGAGTAATAGTGATGCTACATGGCATCTCCCATCCCAAGAAAAAGATAAGGGAATGCCTGAATTTATAACTGGTGGGTTAGAAGTACTGGGACTTTCAACTGATGTCTGAGCTGGGGACAGTCTTGTGGGACAAAGACTTTAATCTGTGGTTCTTTATAAACTACTGACAGGTAAATTGTAGGTTACCCAGTTGGTATCAGAGAATCTGAGATCAGATAACTGATGTCAGAAAGCAATCAAGCTAACCATTTCTTTATGTTCCATATTTTGCCCACCTATTTGGAAAAGCCTAAGTCTTTCAGCAAGTTTATCAAAGGGACCTGATAAACTGTGGCAGAGACTAATTGTTTCCCAATACCCATCCTATTACTTCCCTTTAGAAATTCACATTTTAGCTTTGTACATGGTTTCCCTGTTATTATATATTTTCCACACCCTTTTGCGGTTTCGTATCAACATATAATTTAGAAAATGATATTCAAGCAGAAGTAATGTGTGAAAATTCTGGATTATCCTTTGACAAAAAAAAAAATCTTTGCTTTTCTTTCTCTCCCCTTGCCTCACCAGCAGGCTGGTGAGGTAGCAATGATAGCAAGAGCCATATCTGACCACAAGGGGAGGTCAACATCCTAGCAGATGGCAAAGCAACAGTATAGACTCTGGGTGTTGGATGACTTTCTGCAGCACCTTGTAACATAATATTATCCACTTTGTAACATAATATCCACCTTGTAACATAGTATTTTGAGGCCTCTTATTTCAGCAACTTACTTTGTGCCCTAATGATATAGAAATCAATCTTCGTTAAAGTATAATTGATATTCCCTAGTTTGTTACTCTTCCCAAAGGCATTGCATATGGAATTCAAAAATCAAAGCATGTGTAAAGTCCAAAGGAGAAATATGCTAATGGTATTTTAGGCCTAGCGACAGGCCATAGATTTTTGGTTTTGGTTTTACCTCCCTTTAAATTTCAGCATAGTGGGTCTCCCTGGTGGCGCAAGGGGTTAAGACCCCGCACTGTGAAGCTACCCACAGCCACTGCAGCACAAGTTTGATCCCCGGCCAGGAAGATGACCCACATGGTGCAGCAGACCTCTCCTAATTCACCCACTACTCCCCTCAGCAGTGTATTTCAGTCAATCTGTTCTGTTTCCCACTCTGTCTCTGGTTAATCATCTCACCCCCCAAATCTCTGGCCTGTACCCCAGTTCTTGTATGCATAAATAAATAAATCTTTAAAAAAATAAATAGGGCCTCCCCGGTGGCGCAGCGGTTGAGCGCTGGGTTGCGAAGCTGCCCGCGGCCGGTTCGATCCCCGGCTGCTCCCCGGCCACCGGAGGAGGGTCCCGTATGGCGCGCAGACCTCTCCTGCCGCCCACTGCTCCCCTCAACAGTGTACTTCGGTCCTTCTGCCTGCTCTGCTCCCCGCTCTGGCTCTGGTGAATTCTCTCACCCTCCCGCGCTTCTGACTGTACCCAGTGCTTGTATAAACAAAACAAACAAACAAACCAGCAAACAAATAAATAAAGCATGCCTCTATAAAAAAAAAAATTAAAAATAAATAAATAAATAAATAAATAAATCTCAGCATAGCAACAATGGCCCACTCTGTCAACCCTTTGAGTTCAGCCCTTTCACATATCTCTTTCTTTCCTTAGTATGTGATTTCCTTAACAGCGGAAATGTGCTTTACTTCCTGCTATAAACCCAATCCCTACACTATAGCAGATGATCAATAAGTATTTATGTATGTTTCTAGTGAAGGTCAAAACAGACACACATCTTCCCCTGCTCTTTTCTAAATTTCCACACACTTAATGTTTATTCTAATAATGCAAATAAGTAAATGACTAAAATCATAACAGAATAAGCTGAAATTGTTGGTTTACACTGCTGTTCAGACAGTAACCTTAATGATTACCCATGTTCTTTAATGTGAAAACCCCTCATAATAACTCCATGATATAGATACTGCTATTGACACACCTGTTTTATAGCAAACATAACTGAGACTCAGAGAAATTGAATAATATCATCAAGGTCTCACATTTAGGAAATAGTTAAAATAGGAATTTGAACCTGGGATTGCTTAACATGAAACAGCATTTTCTTAACTACAATGTAATCTGCCACATTATCGCCCAGAAATGGTGTGGCAATGTATAAAGTGACCAGTGGGAAAAGCCTGGGTTTAAGAATTACTTAAAGATAATTAAGTCAATGTAAATTATATGCTGCAAGTTGCCAAATAAATACAAAGTATATCATGCTTATAACAAAATTTACTACCTTTCTGGTCAATGAGTACCTTCACTTTGAAAATATTTCTTTAAAAAAAAAAGATTTATTTATTTATACAAACACTGGGGACAGTCAGAAGCATGGGAGGGTGAGAGAATTCACCCGAGCCAGAGCCGGGAACGGAACAGGCAGACTGACGAAGTACACTGCTGAGGAGATATCTGCTGCGCCATGTGGGACCCTTGCTGGTGGCCTGGATTCAAACCAGCGCTGCAGAGGCTGTGGGCAGCTTCACAGCCCAGCGCTCAACCGCTGCGGCACCGGGGAGGCCCTTTGAAAACGTTTACATGGGGGGTCTCCCCTGGTGGTACAGCGGTTGAGCGCTGGGCTGTGAAGCTGCCCACAGCCTCTGTAGCGCGGGTTCGATTCCCAGCCACCAGCGAGGGTCCCACATGGTGCGCAGTCCTCTCCTGCTGTGCCCGCTGCTCCCCTCAGCAGTGTATTTCGTCGGTCTGCCTGTTCTGTTCTCCCCTCTGGCTCTGGTGAATTCTCTCACGCTCCCGTGCTTCTGACTGTACCCAGTGCTTGTATAAATAAATAAATAAATCTTTAAAAAAAGAAAAGAAAATGTTTACATGGGGAAATTTTTTAATCTGGTCTGAACTTGGCACAGTTACCAAAAACTGAAGAAAACTGCCCTTGGAATGATAATAAGAGAGGCTATTATGTAAAAATGCTTAAGGAGACAATGGAAGAAAACTGCATAGTCACAAAATAGACCTTATAAAATCAGATTTGAATGTAGTATAACCTATATTATCTGCTATGAATATAATTGATATATAAAATATGTCAATTATATTTCTAAATTTGCTATTGTAAGACTATTCAAACATATATAAAAGTAGAAATAATGAAATGAAATCTCACATACCCATTCTCTAGATTCAATAATTATCAGGACAAAATATTTAGTAATTGTATCATGAGAACTGATATTACTATTTTCAAAGATCAGAAACTATCATGTTCACAGAATGTTAAAATGGTAAAGGGTGAAACAAATATGGAAATTCCAATCTAATACACTTTGCAGATAAAGAAACCAAGGCCCTGAAAGGAGAGATGATCAAATCAAGACCTTTAAGTTAGTTAGTAACAGACCCTATAAAAATCAATTTCTAATGTATTCAAACAAAAGAATTCAGAGGGCCACCCTGGTGGCTCAAGAGGTTAAGTCACAGCACTATGAAGCTATCCACAGCTACTGCAGCATGAGTTCCATCCCCGGACAGCCAGGGAGCTACCCACATGGCGCAGCAGGCCTCCCCTGTCTCACCTGCTGCTCCCCTCAGCAGTGTATTTCAGTAGATCTGCCTGTTCTGCTCCCCACTCTCTCTGGTGAATCCTCTCACCCTCTTAACATCTAGCCTGTGCCCCAGTTCTTATATGCATAAATAATTTTTTTTAAAAAAGAACAAAATAATTCAGAAAAATAATCATATAGAGTTTTACTGTAACATTTGTGATCTTTCTTGATTTGTCACTTGATAATGCTGAGACAGGGACAACCATGTGGTGAATTTGTTAATGAATTATTTATTAACAGGAAACCACAGGGTATATGTGTATGTCTTTGGATTAAGCCTTAATAAAATTAGGAAATTAAGCCCCAGCTGGAGTGCCAGCAGAAAATCCCTGAAAGTCAGGGTATGCCATAATTTCAAGAAAAATAATATCAACAATACATACACATTGATTTTCTCAAGTTGTCATTCTATAAGTGGCATATGGGTATTAAAATGCTTAACAGAACTCCCTCAAGTTCCACTATTGATACAAAAGAGGCACTTCCTTTAGCAAAAAAAAAAAAATGAAGCAGAGGGGATCTCAGGATACAACATCCTAAGATAATTTCAAGTCCCCAGACAGTAATAACAATGAACCAGATACTTTCCCTGGTTTATCAATTCCATATGCTACAGTGGGTTGCAGAATGTCAGGCACCCAAAAAAAAAAATAAATAAAATAAAGGATTGTAAGGAAAACAGTGTAGTAACACAGTTATTATTTCCACTTCTTTTTCAAGATTGGGAAACCTAGAGCTTGGGATTAGAGGCTCCACCATTCCTCAGCTGCAGGAATTCCCCTGCCCAGCTCAAGAATCTCTACAATCTCCTACCTGTTGGAAAGTTCACAGGACAATGACAGAGGTGTTTGGGCAATGACTGCAAATTAAAGCCACACTAACATGCCGCCCCCCCCCCCCCGCTCTCCCCCTCCCACATTACTGGGACTATGGATGGCAAGAAGATGGAGCACTTCAGTGTAATGCTGATCGTGGTCATTTCCAAAGTATTTGGTTTGGGATTAGTTGCAGGTCTGGCTTTCAGAAGTGACAGCATTGGGTCCCAAGAGGTACCTGCCATTTGTCTTAGTTCTTCCCAGTTTGTGCTGTCCATGGGAATCCAGGAACAGTAAGGAGCTAAACAAAGCCTGCTGTCTGAATGGGGGAACCTGCATGCTGGGGTCCTTTTGTGGCTGCCCCCCCCTTTTATGGGTCAAACTGTGAGCATGATGTCCACAAAGAGAACTGTGGGCCTGTACCTCACGGCACCTGGCTGCCCAGGAGGTGTTCCATGTGTAAATGCTTGGCATGGCCAACTCCACTGCTTCTCTCAGGCCTTCCTGCCTGACTGTGATGGTCCTGTGATGGATGAGCACCTCGCGGCTTCCAGGACACCAGAGCTGATGTGGTCTGCGTGCTCCACTCTAATGCTAGTTGGCCTGTGCCTGGCTATACAAAGTTAATGTTGATCTACATTTACCTGCAACATTTGTCATGCAAATGTCACGGCCAGTAAAGGCTGTCCCTCCAGTGTCCAGACTGAGAGATGACCACTTAATTGTCTCAAAATAGTGAATACATTTTCATAATGGTCCCTAACATTTCTTCAAGGTACCAGTTACTTTCCTCTGCCCTGCCCTTCCCCAAAAAACTAACTCTTAAAAAGTAAGCTGTATCTGGTTTATCTGCATTGTGCCCAAGTCCTGCATCTCTCAATAAGTGTAACTCTACCAAAGGCTTCCTGTGTTTTAAACAATTAAATACTATCTTCAGATGATCTACAGGCTAATCCTAATGTGGGACTGAGGATGAAGTTTTGAATAGAGACTTTCAAATCAATCAAGACAGTTTCTTGAAAAGAAAAGGAAAGGCAGCATTTTTAAGGAGAGTAAATGAAAGGGGAGGGGCTGATTTGAGGGCCAGGATGCTGGGGTAATGGGAGGATGTGGGCGCACCAGGCAGGCTACGTAGAGAAGAGGAAGCAAGTGGGAAACAGATTGGAAAAAGCAGAGGATGACTTAGGTGATGAAGATGATGAGAAGCAAGTTAAAAAGCTAAGTTGGAGGACAGGTTTCTATCATTCGTAGAAAAGCTGTATGATACAAGGACATTCCTTTTTTCTCAATATATAAAAACAATGAAGTCTTCTCAGAGAAAAAGTTTTCTAAATTTCCCCAGGAGGAGTTCTTAATTATGTTTTCTACACTTTGTAATTATTTTAACTACTATAGAAGAGAAAATGTTAATGTATTTCAGTTGTGAACCAGACAATAAAATGATGTACTCTGGTTAAAAAAAAAATAAAAAAGATTGGGAAACCTAAATTAGGGGAATGAAGTAATAGAGACGATGCTACAATTCTTTGAAGTCAAATTGGTCACATATGTAAGCCTTATTTATGACATTGGTTAAGCCATTAATAAATGATATATATCATTTCTACCCTTTAATAAGTATGTCAGCATAATTTTTTCATGAATGACATCAGTGATGAGTTGCCCAAATACAAGTCATCAGAATCCTTTACAAAGCCCTCACTCATCATGCCCACAATCAAGTAAACACTACACAGTGGTACAGATGGGTTACAAAATGTCTGCTTCTGGGAAGAATAAAGAAACCAGGATAATGAAGGACTGGTATTGGACAGTATGAAATCAAGGGCTGAGCTATTGAGAATGGACTCTAAATGCATTTGGAAGAAGCACGAAAGAGAAAGTACATACTATTATCTTGAGTTCCAGATCATTATATCAAATTGCCTACTAGAAATGTTCACCTAATGTCTCACAGGGAAGTCAAACTGAACATGTCTAAATCTGAACTGTACATCTTCCTCCTCCACCCACAACTGATTCTTCTGTGTTCCAAATTTCAGGTAATGGTATTGCTATCTAATTGTATAACCCAACAAAATATTCCATTCCTCTCCATTTCATTCATCACAATCAATTCAACTTGAGGCCTTACCACTACCAATTCTTAATTACCTCTTGAATCAATTCACCTCTCTCTATTCCCTCTACCACTGCTCTTGTAAAGATGTCGACATCTTCATGAAACCCCTAAAATTGAGCTTTTGCTATTATGCTTCCCATCCTCCAACCTGTCTTTCCACTTAGGAGCCACAAGATCAAAATATGAATTGGACTGGATCAGTCTTCCACTTACAACATATTCTACTATTCTTCAATTTCTACAAGATAAGGTTTATGGCATAAAATTCACCTCATAATTTAGACTACTAATAATCTTTACTTGGATCCCTTCATTCCTCAATAAAATCACACCAAACAATTTGAATATCACCAAATATCCACTGAAATTCTTATGCATCATTGCCCCTGAATTTTAAGCTCCCTCAAAATGTAGTAAACATGTCAGTAAGAATTCCAGTTAGGGGCCTCCCTGGTGGCGCAAGGGGTTAAGCACAGCGCTATGAAGCTATCCACAGGCACTGCAGCACAAGTTCGATCCCCGGCTGGCCAGGGAGCTACCCAAATGGCAGCAGATCTCTCCTGTCTTGCCCCCTGCTCCCCTCAGCAGTGTATTTCAGTATATCTGCCTGTTCTGCTCTCTACTCTGTCTCTGGTGAATCCTCTCAATCCCACACCTCTGACCTGTACCCCAGTTCTTGTATGCATAAATAAATAAACCTTTAAAATAAAAAAGAATTCCAGTTAGATCATACTCTAACCTGAGGAGAAGATTATGAAATTTTCCTATTTAACATTCAAAACTCCACTCAAACATTATTTCCTTGCTGAAACCCATAGTCTGAGTTTCCATAGACCCATATGGAATAATGCTTCCTGCTGTCATAGTGCTTAGTAGACTAAATCATTTTTATCTCTTCACCTCTCTACCTCCCTGGACTGAAATATAGATTTCTTGAAGGAAGGATATATGTTTTAATTGATTTTGAGTTGTTGGAGTCTAGTACACAGTGTATATCTATCCAGTGGGATCAGAGAGAATGTGTCAGAGCGAGGAAAAATACGAGGGAGGCTTTGAGTTGTCTGGGAAGTCAGAACTTGAGATGGGTCTAGCAAACATTGTTTTTATTTTGGCCAAGCTAGCTTAATCTTGTGTAAATTTGGGATATTTGTCTATTATTTAATTTACTCTATAGGTGATATTGACCTTTCTCACTACCTTGAGTTTTTAGAGTGCCACACTGTTTGACAAATTCGTTTGCTATGTCACCCAAATATTTAATGATACAAGCAGACTCTCTAATTCCAAGCTACAGAGATGCTATTTACTATGGACACTTCAGAAGAATTCAAATGAATAAAGAACATTCATTTTTATTAGATGTCGTGGGGTTTTGCTCTGGCCAACACATGACATACTTAATTTCTTAACTTTCATTTATGATATTTAAATTTTTTTTGGAGGACAGAAAAGGTGGATTTATTGAGTACATTGCTGAGGGATGCTTATATCCCAGCATTTATGATATTTAATAGGAAGTAAATTCCCATGATACCAACTATTTGTTTATATTTTCATTCATGGTAAATGAACCATCTCCTGGTTAACCCAGCCCCCATCAGCGACCTTCTTGATACAGAGGTCAGGTCGTTTTTCTGCAAGAAGTTCCGCAGTGTCAAACAGTCTCATCATCCAGGTCACAGGACGTTTAACTACCAAATCTTGTGGTGGGGCTAGAAATCGCCAGAAATTTCTCCATTCCTACCCCCCCAACCCCCCAACCCCCCCACCCCCCACCTAAAATGAGTTGATAAAAGAGACAGTCCCCTCCAACTCGGGCGCGACTCTCTCTGTGTGACACCATGTCCCCACAGAGTTTCGCCCGGCTACCGCAGCAGCCTCTGCTTTTCTGCTCTAATAAAACCTCTTTTACTGCATATCCACTTCTCGTTGCTTCTTTTTCAACTCGGAACCCTTTCAGTAAAATAGTATCTCCCTTCTTTTCCTCACTCTTTATTCTAAAACAGTCCCAAAAGTAAAAGGTCATCTCTAAAGTCATAAAATATCTTCTATGGGGGCCGCCCTGGTGGCGCAAGGGGTTTAAGTACAGCACTATGAAGCTATCGGCAGCCACAGCAGCACAAGTTTGATCCCCGGCCAAGGAGCTGACCCACATGGCACAGCAGACCTCTGCCTGTCTCACCCACTGCTCCCATCAGCAGTGTATTTCAGTCAATCTGCCTATTCTGCTCCCCACTCTGTCTCTGGTGAATCCTCTCACCCCCCACCCTGCACCTTTATCCTACACCCCAGCTCTTGTATGCATAAATAAATAAAACTTTTTTTAAAAATAGAAATATCTTCTATGCTACCCTTCCTACGTCCCTCTTTAAAGAACATACTCTTCTAAACCATCTCTTACTTTAATATGAGTGCAAACTATAATGGATCAGCAGAGTCTTAGGCCTAACAAACTTATACATGTACCACTTCACCAGACAATAACACCAAAAACAGAAAGATTTAGTGATGTGTGTTGTAAAGCAGTCCAGGCTCTAAGTTATGGGACCTGAGTTTTGGCCTTAATACTACCACTGTTACATTGCATTTAAATTAGTACACTAATGTCCTTAACAGTAACAGAAGTTTAATTAACCTCAAAGTCATATTCAACTCTAATTATTCTCCAACAGATACTTAAAATAATTTTTGCTTTGTTACTTATCTTATACAATTTCATCATAAATTAAAAAAAAAAAAACTTACCTTTCCAAATAGATCCAGTCACTTCATGTGAATTGTCTCTACAAGCCCTATACAATGAGAGTAAAATGGGTTAAAAGTAAACTCATAAGAAAGCAACCTTAAATGTTGTTAACATCCTAATATCTGTCAAAAGGCAATCATTCAAACAATAGTTTTCTTTCACAAATATTTAAGGTAACAGAAGTTGTGTGGACTGGCATAGCTCACATTATTTTCCCTTCTTTGAAGAGAAGGGAATAATAGCTCACATTATTTTCCCTTCTTTGAAGAGAAATAGGTAATATTAATGCTAATCATCATCAATGAAATAATTATTACTGACACAGTAAAGAAACAGACTGAGATATTATTCAGACTGTCATAATAATTATGTTTGAAGATGAGAGGAAGCTACTAAAGTTTATACATTGTTTACAGAGGATTTTTTTGGTAACTATCACTTAACCAATAATTTAAATATAAATCATGCCAGTACACTCCAATATTGTATAAAGACAACATGATTCCAAAAGAGCTTGTGAACCAAAAGTAGCACTACAGAAGAAACCTTAGGGTTGTTAGGTCTTGCTGCTACACTCAAAGCGTCATACAGACGAGACTTTCTCCTATTTATAAACCTCTCTAGAGAAAAGATTCCACAACTTTCCACAGGAACTATTTCCAGTGTTTCACAATCAAGATTCTTCCTTACGTCTAACCAAAACCTCCCATGGGCTCTCTTAAGTCTATTTAATCATCCAAGAATAAAGTGATTACTTATTTTTTTAAAGATTTATTTTTATTTATTTATGCATACGAGATCTGGGGTGTAGGCCAGACATGCAGTTGGTGGGGGGGGATTGGGGGAGGGAGAGAGATTTTACCAGAAACAGAGTGTGGAGCAGAACAGGCAGATTGACTGAAATATGCAGATGAGGAGAGCAGCAGTGAGACAGGAGAGGTTTGCTGTGATGTGTGGGTAGCTCCCTGGCCAGGGATTGAACTCAAGCTGCAGTGGCTGGTGATAGATTGATAGCGCTGAGACTTTAACCCCTGTGCCACCAGGGAGGCCCAAAAGTGATTACTTACTGACTATTCTCTGCATCTGAGTCTTTGGTTATTTAAGACAATTATCAAATTATCCCTTTGATTTCTATTCTTCTTGGTTAAGGAATACTGTTCCTTCAACATTCTCAGAGCACATCTCATATCCTGTTACCTATCTTCTGTTACCAGGAATCTGGTAAGGTGTGCCTAGATTTGAGTTTCTCTTTAAAATATATTAATTTTTGTGGAGTTGATAGAATCTGCATCTTCCCTAATATTTTACATCCTAGAATAATATGCAATATTGCTCAGATTATCTATAATATAGATGCTTTACAAAAGGGTTTAAAAAAGTACAAATTTAAAAAAGTTATGTCTTGGCTCCAATTCACAAAATAAGGGCAATGAAGTTTTAGCTTTGTGGTAACCTGTCCTGAGGCCAAATTATTCAAGTGGTTTTTCTCAGGAAATAAATGTTTAGACTCCTGGGAGGAAGCCAGAAAACTGGAGTGGGTGATACAGTTCTTGGCTCCCTAATAGTTATGTCACCAGAGAAATATTTTGGCTGAGCACTAGGTACTTGGTCTCATTTCCAGACACTTACTGTTGTCAAGTTAAATTCTTTGAAGAATTACATAGTGCATCCCAAGATGCATTTTTATGTTCTAATTGGCATACGTTATGTATTTGAAATTTGAACTTTTGGATAGACGGAATTGTCAACTTAAAAGCTGTCTTCCCATAAATTACACTACAGCATGAGAACTAATGCCTCTCTTCTATTGCTGAATCAGACTTTCATCAAGAGAAGGAAATGATGCCCTCTGTATTTAACTCAGACATGGCTTAGAATTGGGATCAATTTTACACATAAGCAGACTAGGTTTCATCTTTATAGTGAGATTTGAAGGGTCCTAAAAGATCAGTCTGGCTCAGTACCTGACTTGTTCCTTTGAGTTCTCAAATAAATGTCTTCTCAATAAGATGTATAGTGTGGCCACCCTATTTTAGAATTGCAACTTGTACCAGTTCCTCCCTGTTCTTCACACACAGACAGAAGACTTGCTATTTCTACATTTTCAAAGCATTAGTTTTCTTCTAATACATATCATTTAGTTAGTTTATTAGCAAGTTAATTTGTTATTTTGTCATTTACTGCCTATCTCTATGGAGCAGGTATTTTTATCTATTCTGTCCACTGGAGATAGTCAGCCTCCTAAAACAGTATCTAATACACATTAAGTAATGAATGATTGAGTTGAATAATTTCTCTGAAGAATAGCTAGTCAAGAACATTGGGATTAAGACATGTCCTATTTTGATATGCTAGTGATGTTATAGGACAGGGAGAGGGGTAGCCCAAGCCCCGCAAACCTGCCCATTCTAAATGGGTTCTGCCATCCGCCGCATCAACACAAAACATATGAGACTTTAATGGGAAGGAACTTTAATAAAATTAGGAAACAATACAGGTAAGGCAAAGAGTCTAGTTTCTAAGTGAAGCCCCCAAAGTTACCCGTCCCCTCGTGGGTAAAAGTCCATCCAAATGGGATCGGCCCAGAGCAAGGCCCCAAAGCCTGCCACAAGTCTAAAGCATCTTCCAGTGGGGACCCACAGAAAAGGGTCACAAACAACCGGACAAGCCCGGAAGGAAAAGAGCAAAATCAACATCCAGATAAAAGCTGCCATTGTCACCTCGCCACGGGTCTCACCCACATCTGTGTCACCCAGTCCACAACCAAAAGACAAGCGCAGTTTCTTCACGTGTCTCTAGGCTCCATGCGCCTCCTCCAGGTCTCCTGGCTCCATCCGGCTTCCTTCCTCAGTCTCTTCTGCAGCTTCTCCTCTTCCTGCTCAGCTCCACCCTCCCTTGGGTGGGGCAGGGAACCTCCCCCTTTCCTGGAGACCACCCTGTTACAGTGAGGGCATCAATTATCAGTAAAATCATTAAGTTAAAATAGAAATAGCAAGTATAATGGAGACAAGCACGGGCTGATTTGTGAAGCTGTAGGGGAGAAGTGGACTGTAAAGAGCTGAAGAGAATACAAATATATTTAGGAAAAACTCGAGAGGCAATGTCTCAACATAATGAGGAACTATCTCACCATAATCAGGAAGGATTTCTCGTGAACCTCAGCTTTAATCAGGTAGGACAGGTAGGCATCACTCCACATAAATCTCACTCCTTTTATTCCTGCTCCTGAGATCCTACGTAGTAAAATCCTGAAATTTTATTTATTAAAACTTTTTATTGATTAAATGTTTTTATTTTCTTACATTGTTGTTCATTTTTGCACAATATTTGAAACACCTAAATTTTAATACCTATTTTCTTCTAAGGCACCACATCTCCCTGGTTTCATTAAACTGCTATAGTGCATTTATTCACATTTTAAAAAAGCATTTGGTGACCTTAGTTAACAAAATAGAAATTAAGCAGTGTTACACTTGCCTGCCTTCTCAGGTGATTGTAAGTCTTCACAATTCACAGGAAATGAGTTCTCAGACAAAACAGAGAAGCTGCAGCATGGTTTCCTTTTGTATTTTCTACTCTCATTTCTTATCTCTAAGAGTTCCTTTCTAAGGAGAATTGACTAAAACAAGAGCAAAGGGAATACTGACACCACTAGGACTATAGGAAATATTTGGAAGTGGTAAGCAATATTTACATTTTCCTTTCTCTCACCTTCAAAAACTCCTGTAACATTTACAACATGTTCATGAAAACAATTTGTTTAAACAATTGGAGGAAGCATTTCAATGGCTATATACACCAGAAGGCATTTATTTTATTTTATTTTTTTTTAATTTTCTAGAGGCATGTCTTATTTATTTTTATTTATTATTTGTTTGTTTGTTTGGTTTATACATGCACTGGGTACAGTCAGAAGCTCGGGAGGGTGAGAGAATTCACCAGAGCCAGAGCAGGGAGCAGAGCAGGCAGAAGGACCGAAGTACACTGCTGAGGGGAGCAGCGGGCGGCAGGAGAGGTCTGCACACCGTGTGGGACCCTCCTCCGGTGGCAGGGGAGCAGCCGGGGATCGAACCGGCGCCGCAGAGGCCGCAGGTAGCTTCGCAACCCAGCGCTCAACCGCTGCACCACCGGGGAGGCCCAGAAGGCATTTATTTTAATGTTCAGATCATGGTTAACATTTTTCTTCTCTATAATTTTCTTTTCTTAGCTTTCCATGACCCTAAGCTTCCAAAATAGTTTTTATTTGAAAAACAGTTGCACACATCAGAGCTGTACATGTCTTAAAATTTTATATTTATTTTCTACATGTGTGTTTCATAAGAAACCCTGACATGGGTAGAATAAGTATTATTCACCCCATTTTTAGATGAGGAAAATAGAAGTACTTTCTTCAAGATTACAGCATCAAAAAATGCCCATTTGGTAGTAGAACTCATTGTCTTAGTCCTTGTTATTTTTTAATGTTGGTCATGAACTATTTCCATTTTTAAAAAAGATTTATTTATTTATTTATGCATACAAGAACTGGGATGTAAGCCAGAGGTATGGGGGGTGAGAGGCTTCATCAGAGTGAGTGGTGAGCAGAACAGGCAGATCTACAGAAATACACTGCTGAGGGGAGCAGAGGGCGAGACAGGAGAGGTCTGCTGCGCCATGTGGGTCACCTCCCTGGCCAGCCGGGATCGAACTTGTGCTGCAGTGGCTGGAGATAGCTTGATAGTGCTGTGTCTTTAACCCCTGTGCCACCAGGGAGGTCCCTTATTTCCATTTTTCAGATATTAATTGAGCACCAATCAATCAATGCAAGACCAAGAGCTACATACTGTAGATACAAACAGAAGACAAAGTCCCTCTCTCCTCAAGAAAATTAGTGTTTAGTATATAAAACACACATATAAATAAACATTGGCAATACAGTAAGATAAGATTTGTTAAATTAAGAGTGGTCTCCAAACTGTGGATGATAAATTCTATTGTTTTTTTAATTCTGAATATATCATCTCAGTAGGTATGCATATTTATAAATTATACACATGAAGTGTCGTAATTAGCAGCTATCTTAAGGCATGAAATATCTAGGGTGAAGCTTACCATTACTATATAAGATAGAAATTCATAAGTCAAAGTTTTCTTGTTAACTTCGAACTTGGTAGTCCGGTATTTTGGCAGGTCTTATTCCCTTGTGCTTATATTATTAGCAATATTTTCAATATTCCTTGCAAGATCTTTTAGACATTTTGTGTGGGTTAGTTTATTTAACACATGATAATGTGGTTGCAAAATCTAACTGGGAACAAATGAACTACAGTATCTTGTACCATGGTGAAATTAAAATAATAAATGAATGATCCTGTCCACAACCCTACTCCTTCAGTACATGATACCTCATAAATATTATATGACATCCCATGGGACCTTCTGTTGCCAAACAAGTGATGACAACATTGTTTATGTTTGTGTATGATTATATGTGTATTTAATATTATTATAAAACTATATTTTATATAAGACATGTATAAAATGTCACTACATATAAAATAATAAAACAGATTCATTAAATAAACATTCTTACATGTGAACTCATTCCAGCATCCATCTAAAACAACCCTACAATATATTTCTCTTAAATTGGGATATCACAGCACCAGTCTGAAATATCAGAAAATGAATTTCTGAATTGTTATTTTCCAAAAAGTAGAATAAAATACAAGTGCTATTTGCTGTTTTATGATCTCTAATCAGAAAACTGTCTAGTCATGATATCTCAAATTCAATTACCATGCCTTCCAGATGAGTTTGTGCATTCACCTTATAATTTTAAGGACAACTTAAGAAACAGTCAAATTGATTAAATGATTCTATTAGTTGGCTAAAATTACATGGCTTATGTTATTTATTTTGAAATTTACAAGTTCCAAGTAATGACACTCAGCTCTGAATCACACAATTACGTATTAAAGCATGGTGTATTAAACCAAACACATATTTAAGAAAGCATGATACAGTAGGTTTTGAAGTCAGACAGGTTTGAATTTGAATCCTTATTTGACAATTTTTGGCCGTGTTGTATTGGGAAAGTGACTTAATTCTCTGAACCTCAGTTTCCTGATATGTTAAATGGAGGTAATATCATCTCCCTCATATGAATTCTTTTTTAGTATTCATAATATACAAATATCAATTGTCACCTAAAATAAATGAAACTATGTGCAAATGGGAAATTTTGGAGTTCTATGTTCCATGGTAACTATACCTTCTGGGAGATCCTTCATTTATTAGGTTAATATAGTGGCTTATACATTCAACAATTAATTCAACATTCATTCAACATTTATTGAGTACCTACTCTGCTCAGCATGGTGCTGCACAATCGAGCAGGATAAACTGCTATAATACAAACATGTAATGGTTCAAATGCAACAAAGTCCTTTTTTTTTTTAAAGATTTATTTATTTACGCATACAAGACCTGGGGTACAGGCCAGAGGTGCGGGGGATGAGAGGATTCACCAGAGACAGAGTGGGGAACAGAACAGGCAGACTGACTGAAATACACTGCTGAGGGGAGCAGCGGGCAAGTCAGGGAAGGTCTGCTGTGCCATGTGTGTAGCTCCCTGGCCAGTGATCAAACTCGTGCTGTAGTGGCTCATAGGTTGTGTCTTAACCCCTTGCACCATCAGGAAGGCCCTGCAACAAAGTCTTAATTCTCATTCATATAACAATCCAAAGTGGGTTTTCAGGTCACTGGGAAGCTTTTCTTTCAACACGTGGTTTCCAGTGTTCCGTTGGTTGCCACCATTCCTTCTCACAGCGAGAGAAATAAAGTTTGGAAGTACATGTGGAGGATCTACAGCAAAGTCATGGAATCGATATATGTAACATGCACCCATTCCACTGGAGAGAACTTAATCAGATGGCCTAGCCTAACTGGAAGGGAAGTGGGAGATTTAGTCTATGCACAGGAAAAAGGGGAGAACAGAGATTGGTAAATATTTATCAGTCTGCAATTGATTTTTAAAGAGTTAACAATGTACATATGCCTTGGAAACCAGAGTTTATATAAAGGCTGAGGGAACATATTCACACTCTTGTTATTGGAGAAAAGTTTCACAACACAGCTCACTGTAATTGTATGCATAACTTTCAATTTATTATAGTCAATTTATTACAGTATTTAATGACTGGACTTGTTCTTCTCCAAAGGAATCCTGTAAGATCATGCTAAATTATATCATTTCCTCATGGTCTGGTAAATTTTATATATTTTTTATATATATATTTTTTTTCCATTCCATTTTTAAGAACAAGGTGGCCTTAAAAAAAAAATTAAGCCTCGGGCCTCCCTGGTGGCTCAAGGGGTTAAGCACAGCACTGTAAAGCTATCTGCAGCCTGCAGCACCATCCCTGGCTGGCCAGGGGAGCAACCCACATGGCACAGCAAGACCTTTCCTGTCTTGCCCGCTACTCCCCTCAGCAGTGTATTTCAGTCAATCTGCCTGTTCTGTTCTCCATTCTGTCTCTGGTGAATCCTCACACCCCCCGCACCTCTGCCTTGTACTCAAGTTCTTGTATGTATAAAATAAATAAATCTTAAAAAAAAATAAGACTATGTATTCTCTTTTCCCGCCCATATCCCCCAAACCATCTTGTCTGTTTCCTGTAGTTCCCTAGAACAATGGGGCAGATCCATCGCCCCTACAAATACATGTGTTCCCCTGGAAAGATAAGAAAAGCTGATTCAAAGGAAACACACACAGAGGGTCAGAAAGGGAGAAAGGGCAAGTGTATATATAGTGAGAAATGCTAAATAGTTTCCAAGTAACTATAAAGGTTATTTTTAAGCCTGTATCATGGATCTAATAATCACATTTCACTAGAAAACAATCTAAGAATAAGCGAGCAAATAATGGATCAGAGATCAAAGGAGTTTCCTGAAATAAATAGCATCATCTTTTCCCAAAAGCAGTGGTCAAGCAGATATCTCCTGTGAGAGATTCTATATTGTTTGTATTGATTAAGAGTCTTCATACCTCAGACTGGAATTATAGCTCTCAGTAAAGTTTGCAAACCTGTTCCTGGTTGTGTGTGTGTGTGTGTGTGTGTGTATGTAAATTTAGATATTGTCCATTCTCTGCATACACATATGCACCATTCTTCATTTTTACTATCCTAGTGAAAATACTGATATTGTCTGGACATTGAACATGGAGAAAACCTGGTGAGACTAGTGTGGCTGGAAGAAATGAGGTTCAGGAGGCAAGCAGATATAAAGTGGAAATCATGGAAGTAGGGACACAAAGAACACTTAAACATGTTGAAGCAAATAATTTAAAAGCTAGCGAAGGACAAGCCCATAACAAAAGGGATATCAGGCAAGTAGAATAGGGAGGACAGGAAAGAAAATACAAAAGCAGAATGGTAGAGGTGTCAAGAGAAACTGAACAAGGATAATAGTTTGAGTAAGTTTATCTATTTTACAGATTTGATTAGGTTCAACACCAGATCTGCTTCCCTCTGTTTTTCTTGAAGATTCTTCATTCAATTTTATCCTTCATTTTATAATCTCCATTCTCTAATCCCTAATCCAGACAGAGCAGACTGCAAAATAAAGAAATGAGTGAGCAGACTGGAATATAAAGAATAAGTGTGAAATTTCTAGGCACAAAGAGAGTAAGTATGCAAGAGGAGAAAGCCAAGTTATAATCAAGAAAATATTAAGTATAGGCAAATAGGTATTGTGGCTTTCTCTTTACCCCTTTAGAGTACTTCAATCTCAGTTTGTTTTCTCACCCCAAGTAACACTCAGCACCAAATTTACATTAGACAATCTTTAGACTGGAAAAAGGATAGGACACAGAGAGAACATTAAAACAAAATACATCTGGGAAGACAGTTATATAAGCCCTTCCCATTGCACAATACAACGTAAATTAAACAAAAAGGAAATTCACAGTAGAATTTTCAAAAGAAGGAACTTGGTCTGAATTAAAGGGGGAAAAAACACCCATGCCTTAAAATTCCTGAGCAGCTTAGAAATCTTTAAGTTTTATTTAAAGTATCATAAAGCTATCATTTTCACTTAAAATAGTCTCAAAATTATCAAGCTTTTACAGCTTAAAGATTTCTTAATCTCCTTTCTTAGGAATATATAAGATAGACATCTTTGTTTACATGTCATGGCCTGAAAAACTCTAATGGAATAATTTTTTATCAATGTCTTCACTACCCTTGTTAAAACACTGAACACATTATATTATTCTTGGAAGGCACAGATTGTGACCGTAATTAGGGAAATGTTCTTAGGAACCCATTCTTCTTAGATGTTGTTTATTAGTGCATAGCCAACTGTGTATGCAGCTCTATGTCATGTTGTTGGCTTATTTTCACTCTTTGTTCACTCTTTGTTCATTATTTTTTTTCCTCCAGGGGATTTATTTTTAGCATTTATTGAAATTAGAGAGTTCAGTGGAATTGAATACAATAAACAAAACAGCTTTGTCAAAAAAAACAAAGAAATTCAAGAAAATAGTTGATTTATTTTGATTGGGTCTAGTATAACAAATCCCTGACTCTTAAGGAAAGAGAAACATTTTATCTAATTAACCTTTCCAAGTCCTTAAGTGTCAATCTACAGGTTGATCATTCTCATTTGACTGAAGAAATTAAAAGGCTCAAGTTATTTCATATAGCATATCAGTGAGTACACAAATCCTTTGAGAACACAGATATCGCATAGAGTTTTAATACAAATTTGTTTGGATATCACCAAGTTAGACTGCCAGGGTACCACACAGGGAACAAATAATTGATTCCTGGTTATCTTTAGGTCAAAGGACCTTTTTTGCTGTCATGTTCATCTGAACTTGTGCTATTCTTTTCACTCCAGTTTATTTTTTTCTCTGTAATATTTTCCCTTCCCCTTTTGCCCACATCCCAGTCAACCTCCCTCCACCCTCCCTTCCACCCCTTCCCACTCCCTCTGGTAACCATTATTTTCTTTTTGCCAAGTCAAGTTTTATTCTTTCTATCATTTGTGTATAATTTTTTTTGGTATTTATATTCCACAGATAAGTGAAACCATCTGAAATCTATCTTTCACTATTTGAATGACTTCATAAAGCATAATCACCTTGAGGTCCATCCATTTTGTACCAAATGCCATCATTTCATCTTTCTTCATAGCTGAATAAATGCTCCACATTTTCTCCATCCATTCTTTTTTGAAGGGCACATGTGTTGGTTCAATAAATTGGCAATTGTAAACAGAGCTGCTTTGTACGTAAGTGTGGAAAAATCTTTTCATATTGGAGTTTTCAGGTTACTTGATAATTGCCTAATAGAGGTATTTCTGTGTCATATGGAATTTCCATTTTTATTTTCTTGAGAAATCTCCATACTGTTTTCCATGGGGGACGTACCATTCTTTTTTATATTGGCCATTCTCAGAGGGGTGAGGTGATAGATCTCAGTGTGGCTTTAATTTATATTTCTCTTATAAGTGATGTTGAACAATTTTTCTTATGTCTGTAGGCCATCTGAATGTCTCTTTTAGGGAAGTGTCTATTGAGCTTCATTGCATATTTTTTAAAGGTCTTTTTCCCCCCTAAGATTTATTTATTTATGCATACAGGAACTGGGGTACAGGCCAGAGGTGTGAGGGGTGAGAGGATTCACCAGAGACAGAGTGGGGAGCAGAACAGGTGGATTGACTGAAATATGCTGCTGAGGGGAGCAGCAGGGGAGTCAGGACAGGTCTGCTGTGCCATGTAGGTAGCTCCCTGGCCGGGGATTGAACTCATGCTGTAGTGGCTGCGGATAGCTTCATAGGTTGCATCTTAACCCCTTGCTCCACCAGGGAGACCCTCAAGAACTGTTTTCTAAAGCATCTGAATCATATACAGTCCCAGCAGCAATACATAGGGGTTTCAATTTCTCCATATCTGCACCAAAATTTATTTTCTGCTTTTGTGCCACCCCCTAATAAATTACACTTTTAAGCTATAAAATTTCTACTTGCTTCTGGCTTATAAATCCTTTTTATTAAAGATTCATTTATTTATGCATACAAGAACTAGGGTACAGGCCAGAGATGTGGGAAGTGAGAGGATCCACTAAAGACAGAACAGGGAACAGAACAGGCAGATAGACTAAAGTACAATGCTGAGGGAAGCAGCGGGCGAGTCAAGAGAGGTCTTCCTGTGCCATGTGGGTTGCTCCCTGGCCGGCCATGGATCAAACTCAACCTACAGAGGCTGCAGACAGCTTCACAGCACTGCACTCAACCTGCTGTGACAATGGGGAGGCCCATCTGCCTTATAAATTCTATCTTGATAGCCTATATTTGGTGACACCATTCTCCTACATTCTGCAGCTCCTGGGATATATTTTCCCTTAGTTCTTTGAAAATAGTTATAATTGCTTATTTATAGCCTTTTTTGTGTAGTATACCAAACATCTGGACTTCCTCAATGATAGTGTCTATTTTTTTTTGCTATGTACCATATTTTCCAGTTTCTTTGTGAGTCTTGTAATATTTTTGTTGAAACTAGACATTTAAATAATATAAGTGACAACTCTGGAAATTAGACATATCTTCCTAGGGGTTTGCTGGTATCAATATTGTTACTGTTTATTTAGTGAATTCCCTGAAATAATTTTTTTTTGTCTAATGATGTTATTAAAGATTTATTTATTTATGCACAGAAGAACTGGGATACAGGCCAGAGGTGTAGAGGGTAAGAGAATCCACCAGAGACAAAGCAGGGAACAGAACAGGCAGACTGACCGAAATACACTACTGCAGGGAGCAGCAGGCAAGCCAGGAGAGGTCTGCTGTGTCATGTGGGTAGCTCCCTGGCTGGCCAGGGATCGAACTCAAGCTGCAGAGACTATGGACAGCTTCACAGTGCTGTGCCCAACCCCTTGAGCCACCAGGGAGACCCTTTTGTCTAATGACTTTTGAGGTAACTGAAGTTTTGTGATACGCTATGATTGACCAGAAATTACCTTAAGTGATTCAAAGAACTAAGCCTCATACCTTTTGCTGAGGTGCTCTGCTCCAACTGTCATTGCCACCCTTGAAACTGTGATGTTAAATAAATCCCTCTAGGGCCTCCCCTGGTGGTGCAGCGGTTGAGTGCTGGGCTGCAAAGCTGCCCGCAGTCTCTGCAGTGCCGGTTCAATCCCCGGCCACCAGCGAGCGTCCCACATGGCACGACAGACCTCTCCTGCAGTGCCCGCTGCTCACCTCTGCAATGTATTGTATCACTCTGCCTGTTCTGTTCCCTGCTCTGGCTCTGGTGAATTCTCTCACCCTCCCACATTTCTGACTGCACCCAGTGCTTGTATAAATAAATAAATAAATCTTAAAAAAAAAATCCCTCCAATTTTTTTTTAATGAAAACTATGCTGAGAATTGGGTTTTCCTCATTGAGGAAGTCATAACATTGGATCAAATAAAGACCATTCCTGATAATGGGGATTTTCCAGGGAACTGCCAGTCTATCCCCTTTAATATCTGCTAAGTTGCAGTTTTTCTAGTTATAAATCATCCTAACACTCACATTTCTCAAAGCTATCCAAGATTGAAATCATACCAAGTACTCTTTCTGATTGTAATGTCATAAAGCTAGAAATCAACTACAAAAATTTTTTTGAAAAAAGAAGTGTGTGAGAATTTCTAAGTATTGCAAAATCATTCAGTTTGTCTGAATTTGTCTAAGAAATGGCAGAAACATAGCTGGTCCCAAATTAGAACTTATTACTAGCATGATTTTGATCAAAAATCACATCTGCAGGGTCTCCCTGGTGGCGCAAGGGGTTAAGCACAGCACTGTGAAACTATCTGCAGCCTCTGCAGCACAAGTAAGATCCCTGGCCTGCCAGGGGACCTCTCCTGTCTCGCCCACTGCTCCCCTCAGCAGGGTATTTCAGTAGATCTGCCTGTTCTGTTCCCCACTCTGTCTCTGTCTCATGCTGTCTCAACAGGCAGCAAGATGTGGGAGTTTATAGAGAGAATTTAATTTCATTTTATTGGGGTTACCAGGTAGATAAATCAAGGGGAAACTCCTTATTCTCCTTATTCCTGAAAATTTTATATATAAAGATGTTCCTGATTATTTGAGATTAAGAAATGTGATTAGGTTTTCCCTACTCAGTGTGCTCCATGAGCCATCACCATTAACCTCACAGAAAATCTTCTTAGAAATGCAAATATCTCAACACCTACTACAGACCCACTGAGTTAAAACCTGCATTTTAACAAGATCTCCATTAAATCTGGATGCACATTAACTTTTGAGAAGCACTGACCTAAATGATTTTCAGAGGTTCCTAGCTAGTTGACTACATTCACAGTGTTATTATCAATGACAAATAGGGACTTAACTAAAATAGTTCATTGATAAAATGCAGAACAGCACAATCTATAGAATACAGATTTATTTTTTATTTTTTTATGCATACAAGAACTGAGGTACAGGCCAGGTGAGAGGATTCACCAGAGACAGAGTGGGGAACAGAACAGGCAGACTGTCTGACATACACTGCTGAGGGGAGCAGCAGGCAAGTCAGGAGAGGTTTGCTGCGCCATGTGGGTCCCCTCCTTGGCCAGTGCTGCAGAGGCTGCGGATAGCTTCACAGTGCTGTGCTTAACCCCTTGAGCCACAAGGGAGGCCCCTATAGTATACAGATTTAGATGAAGACATAATGGTGTGCTTATGAGATTTTGATGTGATAAATATGATGTATTTCTATTATATTACATGCCAGAATCAAGATTTAAAAATACTTGTAAAGGTCTGACAACTAATAGGGTAAAAGTACTGAGAAAAACTGGATAGGTTCAAAAACAAAACTATACAATACAGAAGAGGAGAATCTAGCTCAACTGCAGTTCATAGATAAAATATGTAAATAAGCCATCCAAAGATCCTACCAATGATGGAAAACTAGCAAAATTATCACCTTCCTCCCTGAAATCATTATGGAGAAATTGTAGAGGGAAACGCTGACCTCAAAACATTAATGAAAAAAAATCCCTGAAAATCTCCTGTGAAGGATATCAATATTGACCTAGACAGAAGAGGCACTGAGGAAATTCAACACTATACAACAAAAGGTGGGTAGAAGGAGGTGCTTAGAGACTGAAGCCAGACAGGAATTGGTGCTGCAAACTAGTGCTCCTGTGTTCGGCTGGTGGCTTTGGGGAGGAGAGAGCTGATTAGTTTGGAGACACATCCTTAAATGGGGGTGGGGGGATACATGTACACATATTGGGGTGAGACAGGTGGGCCAGAACACAGCTCAGAATGGCACTCCCCTCTCCACACTCTTAAGCTGATCCTGTGAAGCAGCACTTAAATCAGACCTTCGGAATATAAAGATGTTCCTCTGAAAACCCAAAGAGGAGAGCTGTCAAGCTGTACCACAAATACCAGTCACCAGCACACACCATATTCAACAGTGACAGGACCCCTCCAGACCACTCCCCAGCCCCCTACTCTGCAGATGCAGATCAAACCCCCACCCCCAAATGCAACTTACTGAACTATCAAGCCAGAAAAAAATGAAAAACAAAAACCAAATGAAAAACAAAACCAATAGCGCCATCTGCTGTAAAAGTGTAAGTTCAGCATCCAGAGGACACGCAAAAAATACCCAAGTGGGCAGACATTAAAGTACAATAGGGCCTCCCTGGGGGCGCAAGGGCTTAAGTAGCCGCCCACGAAGCTACCCACAGCCACTGCAGCACGAGTTCGATCCCGGGCCAGGCCGCTACCCACATGGCCCGCTGCTCCCCTCAGCAGTGTATTTCAGTCATTTGCCTGCTCTTTTCCCCACTCTGTTTCTGGTGAATTCTCTCACCCTCCGGCGCCTCTTCCCTGTACTCCAATTCTTGCATAAATAAATCTTTTAAAAAAAAAGACATAGAAGAACTTTTCTTCATTTAATATAGAGAGTTCAAAATTGCCATGATAAAGAAATTCAAAGAAATGTAAGAAAGCACAGTGAAGTTCATCAAAGGTATACAAGAAAATTCAGAAAAACAAATCAACACTGATAAATAAAATGAATGAACAGAAGATCAAAACTGAAATTTTAAATAAGAAAATTAACAGGGAAAGCTAATATTTTAAATTAATTTCTTAAAGAAGTACCTTTGTCTTATATCCTTGTTAATTTTTTTGACAATATAGGATTTCTCCCCTCAGGTGTGGTCATCAAAGTTCTCCCATCACGTAAACACCCATAGTCCATCACTGTCCACTGTGCTCTTTCCCCTGCTGCACCCTGTTCTCAGTCCTCCCCCTCTGCCTACCCCTCCCAGTTATCTGAATATAATGAAACCTACACCTTCCAGTTGGGGGATGGAATTCGTACTGCAGTGGATAGCTTCATAGTGCTGTGCTTAACCCCTTGCACCACCAGGGAGGCCCAAAATACAGATTCTTATACTCAATTCAGAGTTATTAAATCAAGACATTCTGAGAATGAGGCCCAAGAAAGTGGAGTAGGAGTAGCCAGAAGTGGATAAGAAGGCAAACTGGGAAAATACAGTATCATAAAAAGCTGAGAGGCCACTGTTTCAAAGAGGGAGGCGTCAACTATGATGAAAGTGGCTGAGAGCTTAAGAGTTGAGAACAAAGATCTGACAATAGCAACATAGAGATCATGGTGATTTTTAAAAGAATAATCAGTGCCAGTGAAGAGATGAGATCAGAAAGTAGAATAGGGTAGCTTGAAGAATTAAGTGGGAGGTGAAGAAGTAGAGACAGCATACACAGAATCCTATTCTAAGAGATTTGGATCTGTACACAATCATAAAAACTGACCAATTCCTTGAAGTATTGTGGAAGTTTTGTGATTTTTATCAAATGTGAAATACTATTAAATATATACTTTTATGTTGATGGTAACAATCTAGGTACAGTGGCAAAAATCAAAGATCCAGGAAGAAGTCAACCAAAAAAAGTTAAGTACATAGGAGGGCTTTCCTCCAAAGAATACGTGGCTTTTGACTAAGTAGAAAAACACATATTCCCTTTTGTAAAAGCACTGACCAATCCAATAGGTGTAAAGATAGTTAAGTTTACAAATGGATTGTTTGTTTCTATCTTCTCAATCAAGTATAAAGCAAATTCATCAACTGTGAGAATGTGGGGATCCATTTGAAGAAAGGCTATGCACTACTTCTGGTTGCCCCTTGAGAAAACACTCCAGTTCAAAATTCAAGTGTGGATGTGAGGGTGATCTGGCTGCAACATCAGTCACCCCATTGACCATGAGGTTGATCTGGCTGATCTGGCTGGCCAAATCCACTTCCTCCCTCACTGCTTCATGTGCATGCCTCTGCAAGCTGCATGCTTGGTCAAAGAGGATGAGGAAGATGACCTTCCCTGAAGAAACAGACCCTTCTTTGGTCCATTCCCCTGCCAGAACCCCCAAACAAGCTCTCAGAACTCAATTGTTCTGTGCAAACCACAGTGAAGTTATTTTTTTGCCAAGAAAGATACTTGGTATATACTGGCTTAAAGCCATCTCTTCTGTATTATTGTGTAAATCTGGAATTTCAACTGAGCAACTGTTACAGACTTTTAAATAGACAATACTCGTTCATGAAGAACTTTGGTACCTACAGATAAAATTCTGCTGTCAACCAACATAAGGATTAATTTTGGGGGGCCTCCCCTGCTGGTGCAGCGGTTGAGCACTGGGCTGCGAAGCTGCCTGCAGCCTCTGCAGCACCGGTACGATCCCAGGCCGCTGGGGAGGGTCCCACATGGCACGCAGACCTCTCCTGCCATGCCCACTGTTCCCCTCAACAGTGTATTTCGTCGGTCTGCCTGTTCTGTTCCCCGCTCTGGCTCTGGTTAATTCTTTCATCCTCCTGCACTTCTGACTGTACCCAGTGCTTGTATAAATAAATAAATAAATCTAAAACAAAAAAGATATAATTTTCACCACAATGTATCTCTGGCAATTGACAGTATCCAAATGGAGACCTGAGGTACTTTTCTAAGCAATCTACACAATTCCCATTTCATCTACTTAATACTATGTGGTAGCCATACAGGTCAAGTTAGCACATGAAGTTTCACAGCTAGAAAAGGAATAGGGGGGGCCTCCCCGGTGGCGCAGCGGTTGAGCACTGGGTTGCGAAACTGCACGCGGCCTCTGCGGCGCCGGTTCGATCCCCGGCTGCTCCCCGGCCACCGGAGGAGGGTCCTACATGGCGTGCAGACCTCTCCTGCCGCCCGCTGCTCCCCTCAGCAGTGTACTTCGGTCCTTCTGCCTGCTCTGCTCCCCGCTCTGGCCCTGGTGAATTCTCTCACCCTCCCGCACTTCTGACTGTACCCAGTGCATGTATAAACAAAACAAACAAACAAACCAGCAAACAAATAAATAAAGCATGCCTCTAAAAAAAAAAAAAAGGAATAGGTAATGAGTATGTCCCACAAAGACTGTACTCTATGTACAGTGCATAACAGATATTACTGTACTTGAAGTTTAGTGAATGCAGTGTTGAATGATTTCCAAAACAAACCCAAACAATGATCTTAGTGTATCAACGTATTCTTTACCTGCCAGCAGTCTCAGAGTTATGTTTTGAATAAACTGTAGTAACTGAGTTGAGTCTTGAGTTTTCTGTTAAGACTGTTTCTCCATTCCCTTCATTACTTGGTTCTTGTTCTTTAGCAAATGGATTTATGAGGGTTTTTTTTAATTGATTACTTTTATTGCAAACCACATTATTTTTAAGATTAGGTTATATATAAATCAAATAGTAAGTAATAAATTCTGCAAAGTCTTCACATTTTTAAGTCATAGAAAGCTTCAAGACATTGTCTATGAAATACTGCAATGATTGTGAGTTCCCTGAGGGTAAGCACATCTGTCTTACTCAACAGCGTATATCTAGCATGCAGGACACAATGTTTGCCAAATTACTGATACTGAGTATTTCCTAAATGATGTATAACTTAAGCGTTGAGACTCCATGGTGCCTAATGTTTATGATTTCAAAACTCTCAATCAGATTTCTGAATACAAGAAAAATAATGAAAATTCAAGTTGTATATACCTGTGTAGATATACATGGAAAAAACATAAACATGCCACGAAGCATTTACAGTTTAAATTACAAAACTAAGCAAGTGAAGACTGCATAACAATTCCTTAGGTGAAACAATGACGGTTATTTGCCACAGGTGAAGTATAAAATAAGCATTCCTTGATGTTAGATAGACTAGAATGCTAGATTTTTTATGACATGGATATATTTTTGCAAATTATTTGATCTATGGTCTAATTTTCCTCATCCATAAAAGTAGGATAATTACATATCCATCTCAAGGTTTTTCTAAGGATTACATTAGCTAATGCTTTTAAAATATAGTATAATGCTATGCACTTAGTAAGACCTCAATAAATACTAGATATTATTTAGTAGTCCCACCTCCTCCTTTCTTCAACAATACCTTATTTTATCAATTTTGGACCTAGGCCACAGATCATTTGTGGTTTTCTTGTCTTTCATTGCTATGGATTTACCAGCCTGAAAATACAGACGCAACTTTAAACAGACACCTTGGTTTATAAAAAGATCTAGAAAAAAGGAAAACATTTCCATTTGCATTCATCTGCTGCAATGTTGCCATAGGAAGAAGGAGAAAACAATTTGGAAATAACTGATAAGCCAAATGAATAAAAGATCAATTAAAAAATCAGATTCCTACTGACATAGATCTCACTAATATGGTATTCAAATAATGTCAAAAGTACCTAGAAACATAATAGAAATAGTGAAATTTCTCCTAATACTTTATCATTTGTTTTAAAATAATCCTTTTCATTAACATTTCCAAAGACCAAAACACCGGAGCTTCAGTGTTTTATTAATGTCATACCTACAAGACAAAAACATGAAAGCATTGCACTTAAGCTAACATGACGCATTCTGAAACTTCACATTGAGAAAGGTTTCAAAAATAATTCCTTTAGAAATAAATTATAACAAAATACAAATTTTATGAAACACATTTTACATATAGAAAATTGCATAAATCTGTGTAGTATACTAATTGTCTTCATGCAAATATAAGGAACAATCATTCAAAATAAATAGGATGATCTGTTGAGACCAATAGCATATTCAATGACAAATGTAGTGTTAGGGGGAAAAGGATGTCCTAAAGCTAATTCCATACAGGCTTTGTGGACTCCACCCCCACCCCAGGCCAAAGCCAAAGACACTGGGAACCCCAAATCCCATCACCACCAAAGGGAAGGTGGCTGGGACCTGAGTGTGGGGTTAAGCAGCCAGGTTGGTATAAAGCCAGACACATGGGCTTTGGAGGGGTTCTCCCATTTTGGCTCCCCACCAGCTCGCAGTGTTGGGCCAGCTCTGAGAGTGCCTTTGGGTTTCCAGGTCGGCGGATCGGGTAGGATGCATTAAAGACTTTATTTCCCTATTTTCTCCCTGAGTTGTACATTTTCCTTATTTCCCTTTCCCTTGTAAATAAACCTTTTATTAACCTTTTGTGTATGCCTGTAGTGAAGTACTAATAAGTCCCTTTTAAGCATGCAGGTGAGGATCCACAGCCAGGCAACCCGTTCAATCTCGGGGCTGCCCTATAACAGCAGTACTGAGAGATGAACTTTAAAATTCAGTTTGCAAAATAATGATCATGAGAGTAATGAATTTTAAACAGCAAAAATTTAACATTATTTAGGGTAAATACCTATTTTATTGCAAAAGCCAGAAAACAGCAACAGATTTACTTTATAAAGCTCTGAAAAAAAAGATCACCTCAATGATCTCCATTCCACTAGTACCTGCTATGACAGTATGTGGTATGTAGTGTGTGCTCAAATTATCTCATTTATAACTATTTTCAAAAGGATTGAGAAGAAAACAAAATAATATATATACAGGTCTTACTACAATAGGTAAATGATCCAGGTGTAGTTACCAAGAAGTTCAAAGTGCTCAAATATTTGTTCCGACTGTAATTCCAGACCTCAGCTTCGTAGTCTGAAAAATGAGAGTTAAAATGCACAAGTTCTGAACTCTTTTATGGCTTTAAATTTTTCTATGATTAAACCTAGACATATATTATGAATTCCTCCCTATCTTATAGAGAAAACCCCCAAATTTTGGTGGTACAAAATAAGATTATACCCACATTTTAAAATTTATCTTTTAGAGCCTCCCTGGTGCCGCAAGGGGTTAAATCAGCATGAGTTCAATCCCTGGCCGGGGAGATGACCCACATGGTACAGCAGATATCTTCCATCTCACCTGCTGCTCCCCTCAGCAGTGCATTTCAGTCAATCCCCCTGTTCCGTTTCCCACTCTGTCTCTGGTCAATCTTCTCACCCCCCACACATCTGGCCTTTACTTCAGTTCTTGTATGCATAAATAAATCTTTTTAAAAAATGTGTATTTTATACCGATATTTTGTTCACTAATAAGCATGACTAGATCCAACTAAACATAACTATATAATTTGGGTTACGGCACAATACCAATTTCTTCTGAGTTGGTAAATCATGGATTTTAAAGATTATGAATAAGAGTAAACATAAGTAAAACTCTATCAATTGTATTACTTATAATTCAACTATCAAAAAAAGCATCTAGTTCAATATTTCCTATGATTTCCCTCCTTTTTATATTTAATTAACTACTTTCCTATATTTTAATAAAAGTAAAGGAGTCCTCTTGAAACTGAACACATTATTTGCCTGTTCTTGGTATTTCAAGCTAATTTGATATTTCAATCTGTTAATTTGTTTTTTACTAGCAATATATGACATGCTTTGGAAAGTTATTAAAATAAGTAAATGAATCCATTAACAATTTACAAAAAACCAAATGGGACCTGTAAGAACAAATGTTTTCTTTTGTTGGGGAGAAGGGTGACAACCTATACTTGAAAGTTTGAGCTCTGACATCAAATCATAAGTATTTAGAATTAAATATATAATTGCATATGGCCTAAATTTTACATTAATCATGGTAATCTGCAAATGAGTATGCTCTGAAATCAAAAACCAAGGTTGTTGACTAGCAAAGGAACAGACTGACAGGGAAACCATGAAAAATTAATATAGTTTTCTAAGGATTCCAAAAGAGAAAGATGCTAGCCATTAATATTTACTAACTGAACATCACATTAACTTGTGTGGCTATATATGGCCATTTTATAATCACATTATCTTATTCATGTGATTAATTTCTTTTATCTTTAAAATTATATGTCCATATGTGTTTAAAAGTTTTTAAAAGAAAATAAAAATATGAACTATTGCTCATGAGAGCAATAGGCATATCTTTTATTTTTTTTTAATAGAGGCATGTTTTATTTTATTTATTTGTTTGTTTGTTTTTTGTTTTGTTTATACATGCACTGGGTACAGTCAGAAGCGCGGGAGGGTGAGAGAATTCACCAGAGCCAGAGTGGGGAGCAGAGCAGGCAGAAGGACCGAAGTACACTGCTGAGGGGAGCAGCAGGCGGCAGGAGAGGTCTGCGCGCCATGCGGGACCCTCCTCCGGTGGCCGGGGAGCAGCCGGGGATCGAACCGGCGCTGCAGAGGCTGCGGGCAGCTTCGCAACCCAGCGCTCAACCGCTGCGCCACCGGGGAGGCCCAGCATTAGGCATATCTTTTAAATCTATAAAGAAAATTCCAAAGTTCTTAATAAAGTAGAACACATAAGAATAGAGTCCTAGTAAAAGATATTAAGAATCAGTTGTAAAGACCTTGAAGCATCACGTAAAATATAAATCTACTGTTACACAGTAAACTGAAGCTTGCATGCCCATGAAGTCTATTCCTCAAGTTTGTCATTGGACCAGCAGTATCAGCAGCACTTAGGAACTTGTTAGAAATGCAGAATCACAAACTTATCCCTGTACTTTTGAATTAACTGGTATTTGTTAATAAGATCCCCAGATGAAATCTATGAAAGCTGAAGATGGTTCACGGGTGAACTGATGGTGGGAATTTTACGAGGACTAAACCTGAGAGGAGAAAGCAAACATTGCACAAAAATGAACAATGATGTAAAAAATACATATGTACAAATATTTTTTAAAAATCACTTCCACAGGGGGCCTCCCCGGATGGCGCAGCAGTTGAGTGCTGGGTTGCGAAGCTGCCCGCAGCCTCTGCGGCGCCGGTTCGATCCCCGGCTGCTCCCCGGCCACCTGAGGAGGGTCCTACATGGCACGCAGACCTCTCCTGCCGCCCGCTGCTCCCCTCTGCAGTGTACTTTGGTCCTTCTGCCTGCTCTGCTCCCCGCTCTGGCTCTGGTGAGTTCTCTCACCCCCCCCACGCTTCTGACTGTACCCAGTACCTGTATAAATCAATCAATCAATCAATCTTGTACAAATAAATAAATAAATAAATAAATCTTTTAAAAAAAATCACTTCCACAGGGTAGCATTTTAATCATATAAATTAAAGAGCACAACTTCATATATTTTTACATTACAAGAAACTGAGATACCTACACAAAGTTTCAGTATATTCAATTTGCTATTTGAAATATTCATTTCTTTTTATGGATAGGTTTCTGCTGTTATCCAAAAGTAGAGCATTCCTACGAAGCCTTTCATAATCCAAAATGGCCTAAAAAAGATAAGCAATTACCACTAATATGAAAAATTTCTTAGCATTTCAGATTCAAAAAAATTACCTACAAAAATCATCCCAGATTACACACAAACGCTGCAATAACACAAACATCTAGTAAAGGAAGGAATTATATGATACACAGCCTGTGTATAGTAGTTGCCAGGGGAGGAGTTTGCCACTCTTGCTGCTCTTGGTGTCCATCAGTTTTATAAAGGCTTTGTTGTGAAAGAGAAAATCCTCTTTGAATTTTTGTTAGCAAAAACAGGTACTAATGTAGGTCTTTTGTAGAAGTGAAGTGGTATAATCCAAACTTTCAAAAAGCAGAGAATACCTGTATTTACTTATGTACTCACCTAAATTATTTCTCACTTATTTAGGTAGATACTTGATACATATTAATGGGTACAGCAAAAATAATTTATTTTTCCTAACTTTAAATTGTGAGGTAATCAAAATTAACCTTTTTAGGATCCAAGAAAATAGTAATAATTTCTTAAAAGTTTTAAAAGATCACATTTTAAGCAGTCATCTCTACAAATTTTGGTAACTTTCAAAAGATTCCATCAGTAACTTTCTATCACAAATTACTTATATCATAATTCTTACAACTTCTAAATTCTGGTTTTCTAATACAGTCAGACTCTCCTTTGCTAAAACTGCTAAAGTCTTGCATCTCACACACACACACACACACACACACACACACACACACACACCCCCATAGGAAATCTAAGTTATTTAAATACCTCATGTAGAGTGTGATTTCCACCCCCCCAAGTTTTAAAATGCAAGAATACGAAAGATAAAGGAACAAAAGCTAGCTAGGCATTTCCAAATCAATCTGATATTTACTAATGTATTAAAGGGAATTCAGTCCCTTGGAGTTCTCTGGTTGAAGGCATAGGCTCCTGAAAACCAGAGCCCCAGCCTACGCAGAGTATCAGAATTTACTAAAACAAACAAACAAAAAAAGCTTAGTATCATTCTCTAAAGACAGTTTAAAATTGCATGATGAACTTAGAACACCCTTCAATTTCTGCCAAATATTTACTTAAGAATATTTAAAAGTCTGATTAAGAACATTTAAAAGTCTGAGACTTTAATGTGACTATAAAACAGAATCAAAATTACCTTTAATATTTACCCAAATAACTTTCTACTTTTAGGATGAACAATTATGAATAAGCAAATTAATAAAATATGTGGTATTCACCTATTATTTTAATTTCTTATCAAATAGCTTAAGGGTAATTAAATCATATACCTTGCACTTAAATCTACACTAAAAATAATCATAATTTAACCTATTCTTCCTTTTATGTAATGGTCTACCTGATATTTATGTCATATAAAAAGTGTATCTTATACAAAGTCTACCATATATATTTTGTGATGATATCCTAGGTAATTATATTCTTTAAAGAAGATATTTCCTATTGAAAACAAACAATAATGTAAAGAGGATCTGGACTCTTAAATAGCTTACTTTGAATATCCTCTCTATTTTTGCATACTAGAGAACATAGTTATAAGCTATCAAGCACTGACAAAAACCAGATGCTGTGATGCTGAGAGAAGAGGTAGAGAGGGAGAAAAGAAATCTCAGACTTTAATATTTTTAATTCAACTTTATCCACAGTTTGCATCGGTAATATACATTTAGTGTTCCATTTATTATTAAATGCATCAGAAAATCAATCATGATAGATCTGTGACTAATACAAATATTTCTGATTCTTCAAAAAAATCAGTTAGAAAAGTCATTAAACTAGTATTCTGTAACGATAATTAAACAAATGGCAATGCATTTTTACTCCTTACTTCAATTCTAACATATTCAACATCAGTTCTTTCTTGTGCCATATAGTAATAAAATTTTGCGGAAGTAGCTATCTACTGCATTTCAGGGCCTAATAAAATGTTAGTTTGGTTATTTAACCCTCTTCAAATCACAAATCCAATTCAAATAATGATAATCATTCTTAATTCAATAACTGAAGTAAATATATAAACACAAAACCATTTAGAATAAACTTTACACTTATTTGAAAACTACTAAAAGAAATACATGGGAACTTTGATATAGTGTATCCTTGGGGACTATACTAAAGTGGTGTTGCCTTTTGGCACTATAGAAAATAAACTGCCATGGGATGGCTTAAGATGGACTCATCTTAAATGGAATTTTGCTTCTCAGTAAAGAATGCTACAGTGAGGTTCTGTTATATTTCTAAAGTAATAATGAACTGATAAATAAAACGCAGTAAGGAAATGGCCTATAATGTCACTAATATTTCAATGATATAAAACAATATTTTATAATATGTAAAAACTAGACTAATTAATAAGAGGACTCTCATAGCATGATAACTATGAAAGAATGAATGATTGTTGTAGCTTTTGGTCACTTTTTGTAATATTGTCAAATTTTCACATTAAAAACTAACACCTGGGGTACTTATTTGCCATTTATTACCTATATTATTCAAGTTTCCACTAGGGAGATTGATTATATCAAAAAGGATTGTTTAGATATGACTGAAAAAGATTAACTAATTAGCTCAGGTATTTCAAGTAATAAATTACTAATAATTTAATTTTAAAACTTATAGTCATAAAAAGCTTCAATTCTTTAAAAGCTCCAAATTTGACCCTTGTGGAATGTAAAAAACACAGCTGTATACCAAAATCAGATTTTAATTATATGGCTTCATGCTAACTGGTCAAAAAAAGTAGTTATTTCTAAACTGACCAACCCTCCCCATACCATTTGGCACACTAATTTTTACCTTTTATATATGCCCTTTGAAATATCCAAGCCAACATTTTTAATAAGTTGCATCCACATTCAGAGGTAACAAGTGCAAATAATCACATATTTAAGATATAATTGCCTGCCTACTATAAAAGTAATTATACTAAGATGCTTCTATAGGAAACCAAGTTATTCATCACAGTAATATTTTTGAAAGATTCCTGCATTACAACCAACATAAATTTAGCCATTTCAAAATTTAAAAATGACTTTATGCAACATAGTATACTAATGAAAATATTTATAGAACGGTCTGTGTTTAATTTAACATCATGCTAATTGAGAATCACAGATCTACAGGATCTCCAAATGGCCAGATATCAAATAAAAATCCATTCCTCAATTGCTGCTCTCTGAATACAAGTAAAGGTAGCGTACTGATGTAATGTTCATAAAAGTGAAGACAAACCCAAACTTTGGCAGTTATATCAAAATGTCATTGATAATTAGTATTTTGCTAGTTCTCAAAAACTTTACCGTTTTGTGTAACATTTTTAATACAGAAATAAAATACTCTTCAAATAATACATTTTAAAAGATGATTAAGTTTTGCAAAATTAAATAGCATAAATTAAGCATATTAACATTTTTTGACAACATGAAATAACCAATTTGAGGAAAATTGCAATGAACTAAATAAAAAACCACAATGTCACAATGTGAGGAACATTTAAATCCTCACATATTACTGACCTTACAAAATCTACCCAAAAAATTGAAATTCATTGATTCCATTGATACATAATGAAATTGCAAAAATGCTTAAGACTATATCAGAGTCATCATTACACAGGCACTTCACATGTAAACAATCTACAGTACAACTGAAAATATTTTGGCACCAACCTATAATACTAAAAGAATTCAATATAAAGCCAGAGTTCTGGATTTCCTACCCACTTTTCTCTAGAAAACTAAGACCAAAGATTGAAGAAATTTTGTATAAACTAGAATTAGAAGTGTATTAAATAACTCAAATGTAGAATTGTTTTAAATCAGTAAAAAAAAATTATCCAGATGTATACTAGTATGCTACGATATAAAATTAAACACAATGTGATTATTAAATTGAAAGCAAATTTTCAATTTAGTATCAATCTGACTTATGAAAATTAATCAAGTTTATCAACTGACTTAGTAAAAAGAGAATTTGAATTTATCAAAAACTCTTATTAATCTAGTTTCCACTCCAATAGAAGTTTTGGGAAATTCAAAATTTAAGTTTGATGTTTTAAAATAATTTAAAAAAAACCAAAGGCTTGATATAACAAAGTTTGTTAGATTAAGTCTTGGTTAGAAATTCTTATTCATGAATTTGAGATATTTGAAATCATTTCAAATAAATTATACTACACATTTATGATTTTTGAATGTTGTATCAAGCTGTAGAAAGCTGAGATGCTTTGTTTGTAGGTAATTCAAGAAGAGCCTGAACTGTGACACCAACTTTCACGAGACCTCTTTCTTCCAAAATATGATGAGGCAAACAGAGTCTTTCCTGAAAAACAAAATAAACGACATCTGAACATGTTTTTTTTTTAACTAGTGCAGTTAAGTCTAAATAATATTTTATTTTTTTATTGATACTACAGTATAAAATTGTATGTTTCAGAGATACATCATTAAACAATCAACATTTATACATACAGCATTTAGTTTACCACTAAGTCTAGTTCTATCCTTCACCATACATCCTTTATATAAAACTTCAGGAAAAAATTACAAAATTTAAGTTTTCTTTTGTAAATATAATCTATATGTGTTTAGATTCTTAGCTTATATTAGGAAAGAGTTACAGTTGGCCTTACATGAAACAATATCATACCAATTCCCTCCCTACTTTACACCTGAACCTTTCTCTACACAACAAAAATTCTGCAATTCTTATTCTTTTAATAACAGCTATCTTACAAATGTCGCTAAAGTAACTGCCATAAAATTGCTCTAGTAAAAATCACCAATGCCTTTTTAGATGCCAAATGCTATCTATGCCTATCTACTCGCTGCTATATGTCATATGAAGCCATTCCTGAAAGCCTTTTCCCCAGACCTTGACTTCTGTGATAACACTATCTCTATTTCTTTAACTTCTCCGATAGCAATGGTGCATTAGGCTTCATTAGTCTTCACTGATCTTCGAACACTCTTAATGTTTCCAAAGGTTCTATCCTTACTGTCTTTTCTTTTTACACTATTTCCTCCTCTTGGTATTCACATCTACTCCTACAAAATATAAATATATACTCCATTCTGATGACTTTCAAATCTTTATTTCCTGCCAAGGACTCTTTACTGTGGTCCAGATGTAAATGTTAATTGGATACAGCCAAAGGATGTCCAACAGACATATCAAAATAAATGCATCCACAACAGAACTGTTTACTCACTAAATTTACTTGTCCTTTTATATCCTATACCTCAATTAGTAATGTCCTATTCAATGTCTTTCAACATAAAACTAGGAATCATAATCTTCTCTTTCTCCCGCCTATAACTCATTTACCCAATACTATTGATAACATCCCACTTTATATTCATTGCAGCATATTTGCAATAGCCAAACTATGGAAACAATCTCAATACCCAATGATATGAATCAATCAGGAAGATGTGGTTGGTATACATGCTCAACAGAATACTATTCAGCTATAAAAAACATATAAACTCTTGCGGTCTTCCTGGTGGAGCAGGGGATTAAGCACAGCACTATGAAGCTATCCGCAGCCTCTACAGCACGAGTTCGAGCTGCAGCCCACCAGCCAGGGAGCTACCCCACCGGCCAGGGAGCTATCCCACATGGCGCAGCAGACCTCTCCTGTCTCACCAGCTGCTCCCCTCAGCAGTGTATTTCAGTTAGTCCTCCTGTTCTGTTCCCCACTCTGTCTCTGGTTAATCCTCTCACCCCCCCACCTCTGGCCTGTACCCCAGTTCTTGTATGCATAGATAAATAAATCTTTTTTAAAAAAAGTATTGGTGAGGTATGGAAAAAAAGAAACCCCACACACTGTAAGTGGGAAAGTGAACTGGTCCAGTACCTATGGAAAACAGTAAGGAGGTTTCTCCAAATATTAAAATAGATATATCATATGATCCAGCCAATCCCACTCCTACGTATCTACCTGAAATATGTAAAACCACTAATTTGAAGGGATATGTGCACTTCTGTGTGCACTGTAGCACTATTTACAATAGCTAAGCTATAGAAACAACCTAAGTGTCTAATGACAGATGAGCAGATTAAGAAGTTGTGGTAGGTATACATGTACAGTGGAATACTACTCAGCTATAAAAAATGACGAACTCTTGCCATCCGCAACAACATGGATGGAACTACAGAGGATTGTGCTAAGTGAAGTAAGTTAGGAGAAAGAAAGTACTGGATGATTTCACTCATATATGGAATACAGAGAAACAAACCAAAGGGTCAGACAAATCCAAACCAAAAACAAACCCTAGATATCTACAGATTTGCTGCTACCAGAATGGGATGGGGAGGGTACCCTATGGACTATGTTGGAGGACTATGGGTGCCTTGGTAGTGGGTGTGGTGTGGTATGGTAACAAAAATGTGATCAGGTATGAACCTATACAACTGAATCATACACAGGGTTGTATACCAATGTGACTTCAATAAAATTAATACAAGAAAAAAGGCCCCAAGTCATTAGCCATTAGGGAAATGCAAACCAAACCACAATGAGATACCACTTCATACCCAATAGGATGACTACAATTAAAAAGGCAGACAATAATCATGTTGGTGAGGAATGTGGGTAATCAAAGCCCTTATATATTTCTGGTAGGATATAAAATTGTACAGCGACTTTGAAAAACAATTTGGTACCTCTTGAAAAAGTTAAATATATAGTTAAATACAGAGTTCCATATAATCCAGTAACCTTAAACACTCTAAAGTGTTCAAGAGGCTCTGACACATGTTGAGATGTGAATAAATTTAATGATCATTCAGAAACAAAAAGGAATTAGCTATTTATATAAGCAACACTGATGAGTCAAAATAACTATACTGAGTGAAAGGAAACTAGAAAAAATATTGTATATATGTTTATATATATAAAGTATCAATTTATATTGGGTTGATAATTATCAGTAATTATCAATTTCTATCTAAATAGAAAGCAAACTAATCTATAATAACAGAAAGAAGATGACTTGTTGCCTGGGGAAGGAAGAGTTGCGAAGGTACATTAAGACATATTTGGGTGCAATGGACATGTTCATTATGTCAACTGTTACAACAATTTCATGGAGTTATACTCATGTCAAAACATATCAAATTATACACTTTATTTATGTACACTTTATTGTACATTAATTATACCTCAATAAAGACACTACTTCCAAATCAGGGCAAAACAAAATAAAGCTAAAAATAAAATTCTTCCTCACTGCCTGTAGCTAGAGAATTTTGATAATGGCAGGTGATGACTGGTCCCTCCAGCACCCCTCCCTATGGTGAGAATGGAGCACTAACCCTGCCCTAGAACGAGCTGGGGAGAGAAGACAAGAATATCTAAACAGAATAGTTTTCATAAGACCTTCCACCCATTTATTCTCCCTGCCTACTGTATCAATAAAGTGCCTGGAGAGTTGAACTGTCTTTACTGTCAGGTAAAAGAACAGAAATAGAAAGTATCTATCTAACCTCTAGTTAGAGGTACGTTGCCAGGTTAGGCCACCTGGGCTCATAGCTGGGACCCACCATTTATAAAAGGTACGATGTTGGACAAATACCCTAATCACTCTGGGCCTCAGTTTCTTCATCTGTATTCATTCATTCATTCATTCATTCAATATTTCTTGAAAACCCTCTCCCGCAAAAATATTCTTAAATAAAATCAACTCAAACTGGATAGACACAGATATAAGACCTGAAACCATAAAATACAGAGGAAAACAGGGATGCCATCAACTTCAGAAATACCTTTGCAAATTCATCCCCATCAGCAAGGAAAACAAAGGACAATATAAACAACTGGGACTACATCAAAGTGAAAAGCTTCTGGACAGCAACCAAAAAGAAGAAACAGCCCAGAAAATGGGAGAAAATATTTGCACACTATATATCTGATAAGGGACTGATACTAAAGATCTACAAAGAGCTCATATAACTCAACAAAAGGAAAACAGCTCAAAAAATGGGTAGAAGAGTTAAATAGGCACTTCTTCAAAAACGATCTACAGATGGCCAATGGGCACATGAAAAAGTGTTAATCACTTATCATCAGGAAAATGCAAATCAAAATCACAAATGAGATACCACCTTACACTTGTGAGAATGACCAATATTTAAAAAAGCAGAAACAGGGCCTCCCTGGTGTTGCAAGGGGTTAAGACGCAACCTATAAAGCTACCAGTAGCCACTACAGCACAAGTTTGATCCCCCAGCTGGCCAGGGAGCTACCCACATTGCACAGCAGACCTCTCCTGTCTCACCTGCTGCTCCCCTCAGCAGTGTATTTTAGTTGATCTGCCTGGTCTGTTCCCCACTCTGTCTCTGGTGAATCCTCTCACCACCCCCTACCTCTGGCCTGTACCACAGTTCTTATATACATAAATAAATAAATCTTTTTTTTTTTAAAAAAAAAAAGCAGAAACAACAAATGCTGGCAAGGATGTAGAGAAAAACCCTTACACTGTTAGTGGGAATGTAGACCAGTCTCCCCCATAGGAAAGCAGTGTGGTGGTTCCTCAAAACACTAAAAATGTATCTGCCATACAATTCAGCAATTCCACTCCTAGGTATCTACCCAGAGGACACAAAAACACTAACTTGAAAGGAAGCATGCACTTCTATGTTTACTGCTGCACAATTTACAATAGCCAAGATATGGAAACAAACTAAATGCCCAAAAATAGAAGAGTGGGTCAAGAAGATATGGTACACATACACAATGGAATATTACCCAGCAATCAAAGAAATAAACTCATGCCATTTATGGCAACATGGATGGATCTGGAAGGGATTATGCTAAGTGAAATAAGCCATAAGGAGAAAGGATCATGTCACTTACATGTAGAATATAGAGAAACCAAACAAAGGGTTAAACAAAGACAAAGTATAAAACCAAACCTTGAAAACTGACCACAGATGTTAAGGCATCCAAGAGGGGAGGAGGAGACAGAAGAAGAAGGGGAGAGATGAGGAAGGGGCAGGGAGAGCACAACGGACTATGGAGGACTGTGGCTGCTTTGGTGGTGGGACAGTTATGATTACAACACCTAAGTGGAGAAATCCTGCATTGTCAAATATAACAAAGTTGTAAAACAATGGTATTTCATTAATAAAGAAAAATAAACTTAAAAAGCAAAATAGGAAAATGTATATAATGCAATAATACCTATAAAATATTATTTTTCTGTTTTCTCACTAAGAGACAGAGAACAAAAAAGAATATAAAAATGTTTAAAACATCAGCTCAAGCACAGAGAACAGGAAATGAGAGCAGAACAGCATGTAGTCTCCAAATTGCACAGTAATTCAACTGATTTCCTCTTTATTAATTAAATTTATTCATTTGAACAAAGAGTTTAAAGTGGAATCTGTAGAGCAGAAAATTATGCCACTGTTGAAGAGAGCTTTTACAAGCACAACTTAATACCTAAGTGTATTAAATCAACGTATTGCATACTTTAATCTTATACAATGTTTTATGTCAAGTATATCTCAAAAAAGTCAACTTTTTAAATAACATTAAAGGGAAAAAAAGCACAACTTGACTGTGATCTGCTAAGTATGTCATGTCCTCTCAATAGTCTGCCATGTTGATGTTAAGCTAATGTTTTCCCCAAAAGCAGTTTCTGATTATTCATTTTCATTATACATTTACAACATTGTTATAGATGCTAATTTTATAATATTGCAGTTATTACATAAAACATAAGATGACTCCTAAAAATTTCAGACAAAAATTTTCTGGTAAAAAGATAATAAATGTGCTAGCTAACCATATATCTGAGACATGCAGCAAGGGAGGGGGAGACACAGGAGTCAAAACAGGGCAGGGAAAAGCACAAGGGACTATGGTGAGAGTTCATGAGAGGTAGGAGAACTATGGGGACTACACTATACTGTACAAAAATGAACAACGACGTAAGAAAATAAAAACAAAATTTCCAGTCAGATATGGTAGTAAGATTTCCAATTTGACCTTCAAAAATAAAATTTTAAATTCTGTTCCCCAGGAATACAAATCAATCAGAATCTATCCATGCATTTATAGAAGAGCCCAAAAGTACATTACCAGAAAACATGAGTAGCAACAGCCTCACAATCAAGTTGCAATAACTAGCTAAGTTATTCAATGGTGTGTATGATTAGCAAATTTTCCCATATATTTTCACATATAGAGATATACACATCTATGTATGTTATACATATATGTATGTTTTATAAACGACTTTAAAAGTAATTTAAAAATTCATTAGGTAGCTACTGTAGTTTAAGCTGGAAGTCAGTAAAAGGTATGAAAGAAAAGTATTCCTTTTCATGTTCAGAAAGTATTCTTCATTCTCACTGTGAAGAAGAGCCCTCGCATGCATGTAATAAATTAATATCTGACTGATCATTTTGTTAGAATAACTACAATTACCTGTGAGACACCCAACTTTTTACAAGCATCAAGAAAATTTTCTACATTTCTTCGACATTTTGCCATGCTCAGTTTAGGCTGTAAAGTAAGGGGGGGAAAAAGATGCATTTTCAGACATAATTATACAGAAATTAATCAAAACTGAAAATTGAATTTGTTACGGTCCATTACTTAAAGACAGTTTCAAGAAGCTTTTTCTTTAGAGAATGAACGAATTATAGAAAAAACTTACCACTGCTGGTGATGGTACATGAATGCTAGCTACAGAACGTGGCCTTATATGATTGGCTAAATGACAAAGAACAACCCCATCCATCAGTGCAGCTCCAATGTCATCAGGTAAAATTACTTTTAACCTGGTTTCCAGATTCTATAAAGAAATGGGGATAAATCACAGATATTCTGTCTAAATATATGTTAAATATTTATATTACTAATTATTATATAATCCAATATTTTACAGAGCGTTGACAATAATATCCACATACCTCATTAATTTTCCAAGTCAAACCAATTTCTACAAAGTCAATCTGAAAGTTAACGTGACTTACACTGCGAAGTTGTCGTATTTGCTCTCGTTCTTCCCTTAGATGTTCCATCTTTCTTCTCATTGTAAATCCTGGATCTGCTGCTCCATATTCTTGACGAGGGGAACGGCTAAAAGCTACAAAAACAGAAATTTTCTCGCTTATTACAGAGATAATCGGAAGGATCAACCATTGGTGGGAAAAGAGGCATGATAAAAAGAATCAGTACAAAACTACATAACACACTATTACTTTCTAATAGTTTCTAAATATTTTTACAGACTATAATTGAAATCTACTTATCTGCATAAGTGAAAGCAACAGGGAAGATGAGGGTAAGAATTTTTACCACCACCTATACATGTTCTTATTTAAACATATGTTATTAGAAACTTATTATCCAGATTAAGAATTATAATTGAACATAAATAAGCCTTTATTATCTTTTTTTAAAAAAAGGAAATTATTCTTGAAGGTCAATACAGTTATTCAGGAATAAAAACTATAATTCAATACCTTGCCAAGTAACATGGATCCATTTTCTTTTGGGCTTGCCAAATGCGAAAAGATCCCTTTTTAAAACCACAATATAATGGAGTGCTATAATTTCAAACAGTGTTTGGTCTGCTGGCAGTGTGGTCATTCTAATAGCAGTCACAGTAGAGTAGAAATAAGACTGCAGTATATCTAAGGCAAAAAGCTGAGGTTTCAGGAGCTTGAAGGTAAAGAGGAAGAAAGAAATGGGGAATGGGAATTGGAAAGACAAATAAGGTTAAGAAAAAATTACTTTTAGGAGAGGGGATGTGTACTTAAAACTATGGAACAATTCCATTTAAGTTGGGAAAATCTAGTTTCATAGATAACCAGTAAAATTTAGTTGCAGAATATATATTTACCTGATCTAGGCTTCAATCCAAAGGGACCATGTGAAAAAACATCAGTTCTATCATATTCCTAAAAACAGAAAAACAAATGAAATAGTTTTTCTTTCAAAATAATAAAGGTGATTAGCTATTCACATCCATTCCAATTGAGAAGCATTTATTTTTTCCATGCCTAGTAGAGAAAGAAATTGTATTTCAATTCAAATTGATACATTTCACTTTCTAAAAGGTCTATAAATATTTACAAAAGCCTCTACATACTTCTCTCACAGTATAAGGAAAATTATTAAATTGTGTAAAATAAATATTCTTAAATGAAGAACCAGATTAAAGTCTCCAAAAAAGAATAAAGTGGGTTTCAATGAAAAGGAAATTGAAATTTAGTGACATTCATTCAGCATCTACTGAGAACTTAACACACGGTACAAAATCTGAGGCAAATAGCTACATTCATACTAATTGTGCCTGCAGAATGATAGATGACAATTATCTCGTCTATTTGAATACATATTTCTTAAAATTCCTTTCACACAGTGGTGTGCTATACAAATAAAAGGTGTTTATCAACATATCTGAATTTACAGTCAGACACTATAGCCTAAGTCTTCAGAAAAACATTAAATTTCTCTGTGATTATTTCTTCATCTTTAAAAGGAGGTTGTTGTGAAGATAACCTGAAATAACCACTCTGTAAATTGTAGCATTGTAAAATAATGTAATTTTATAATAATGTAATTATAGTTGTGCAACAACTGTGAAGTAGAGTCTGGGTTTCAGTAACTTCTCTACCAATTATTGATGGGGGTCTTTGGGAAAGTTATCAATCTTTCCATTGTAAAATGATGAGGATATTGCCCATTTCATGGGACTGCTCTTATATATAAATAAGCACTGTGTTAATAGTAAAACATTTCAAATTGTTTTCCATTTACAGATGAAACTGAAGCAATCAAAATTCTATTCTCTAAAATTTCTGCTGATTAACATGTGTTATGCAGTTCAATTTGAATGCTGACTGAGCTACCAAACCACAGGCTCACCCACTATCAGTCCACAAGTATCACAGTTTTGTCTTCATAGTTGGTTAAACTGCTATGAATTTCAGAAAAAAAATCATTAATCCAAAAGCAATGTAACTTATTTAAGAAAACTAATATTCTCCCCATGTACACAGACCATCAAATCATCAAATAGGTAAATAATCACTTACATGCCTGTATTTGTTATAACAAAAAGATTTACAAAAGTATGTGACAAAGCCTAATTTTAGGATACCCTAATTTATATTATTTTCAAGAAGAATGTGAACCATTTCAGTTGCTATATAATTTAGAGATGTGTTTACACAGCTAATCGTCAACTACATTTAAAAGTTTTATGGGCCTCCCTGGTGGCGCAAGGGGTTAAGACGAAACCTATGAAGCAGGGAGCAACCCACATGGCACAGCAAACCTCTCCTGACAGGCCCACTGCTCCCCTCAGCAGTGTACTTCGGTTAATCTGCCTGTTCTGTTCCCCACTCTGTCTCTGGTGAATCCTCTCACCCCCCCCATCTCTGGCCTGTACCCCAGCTCTTGTATGCATAAATAAATAAATCTTTAAAAATAAAATGAAAGTTTTATAACTCACCCAAAAAATAAACAATCTCAGCTTTTTTTTTTTAACATCACCTTTATGGTGAAAAACTATCGAGTTCACCAGTTACATAGTAAATTTGGATGATCCAAACATTTAGACTAAGTCCTAACTCACCAAATGAGCACTTAACTAAATTAGAAGAATCATGCATTCAAACGACTACAGTATTTGCTTGAGATATAACAAGCTAATTTAATTTTAATTTTATTTTTATATTCCCCATACAATTGCAACCCCCTTATTTTGACCCCAATCCCTCCTTTCCCGCCCCCCCACCCCCATAGTGTGTCTCTGGTTCATAGTTGTTGACTTTGATTTTTTCTTTCTTATAGTTATTCTTTTTACTGGTCCCTTATTTAGGTTTTCTAGATTCCTGTTATGAGTGAGACCATCCGGTATTTTTCTTTTTCTTTCTGGCTTATTTTGCTGAGCATGACCCCTTCCAGCTCCATCCGTGTTGCTGCAAATTGCATGTGTTTATCTTTTTTGATTGCTGAGTGTATTCCATTGTGTATATGTACCACATCTTCTTGATCTAGTCATCTATTTTTGGACAAACTAATTTTCATCTACCCTTTTCCCCAAGGACTTCCCCATCCTTCTAGGTCTAAAATGCCAAGAAATATGTAACCTCTAGTCGATAGGAACAACCCACTGCAGGGATGTTTCTCGTGGAAAAAGGAAGTTTCTCTTGCATTGCTTTCAGACCTAATTGGTTACAAGAAAAACCAAAGGTCATTGTACAATGCTGAAGCATATTTTTCAACTTTAAAATTTTAAAGCTGTTTTTATTTACTTTAAAACATGGATGAATTATAAAACACAAAAACATTTTATAAATTCTTTTCTGAGCTACATAGGCATTTTCTAATAAGTAATTTAGGTCACATTTATTAGGAGTATTTATAAAATATGTTGTTCATAGAATTTTTTATAGGTTATACCTATACAAATTAACCTACTTAGAATATGGATGAACAAATTACATTGTTTCTTAAAAATGATGAGATTAGAGAAAACAGACAAAGAAGAAATTATGTAAACACATATTAGAACAGAATTTGTACCTCAGATGATACTGGAGATTGTGGTGACATATTAGCATTATCACAGTCTTGCTAAAATATAAAAATAAAAAGATGAAAAATGAAATTAAAACATGAATGATGATTTAGACATATAGGAAAACTGGAAATTGTTTTGCTAAACTGCTAGGAAAGAATATGGAAAACACCATCTACCATCTTGCCTCTCAAAATGTGGTCTGTGAATCAGCAGTGTCATTATCCTCTGGGAGCTTGTTCTAAAAGCAGAATTCAGACCCTAAGACCTACTGAATCAGATTCTATAAAATCTCTAGGTGACTCATAAGTACTTTGAAATTTCAGAAATACTATCTACTCAGATGAACTGTTTTCCTATAAATCTATTTTCTTTGAATATCACAAACGAAAACTTTTTTCATATTTCCTAGAAAAAAAAAATCCATGTAAGATCAATTCCTGAGGGAAAACGGCAGCAATATCTTGCAATCTGAGATAGGTACATGGAGGCATGCAAAAAATTCCACCATCCCAAATGTTTATCAGAAAAATGTGTATAGAATATAAACTTAGAAATAATTATAATTTAACTGTATAAAACATTAAAAGGTCCGTACTTTCTTAATGAGTACTACCAACAATAATCAAAAATCTTAACATTTAAACTTAAATCTGCATACCACATAGGACATTTGTTCATCATTAATAAATGTTACTGACTACTTATTAGATGTCAGACCCCTGTGATTGACACTGTGAATATTGAAATTTAACAAATATCATCCTCTCAAGAATCTATCGGGTTAGGGTGGAAATAGATTAATTTATATAGGTATTACAACTGTTTTAGTACAATGATAGAGCTGTGCATGGCATATCATGATGCGCAGATAAGGGGGGACTCGGGGAAATGATGTGAGTGATAAGGGCATCTTCCACCAAGAAAGTAAAAAATTAAGTAGATATTCACCAGAAAAAGCAAGAAGGGAATAACAGTTCAAGATGAGAGGACAATTAAAAAAAAGAAATAGCAGCAATAAATGGAAGGATGAGTATATAAAACCTTTGTGCAATTCCATATTGTTGGGGATTAGAGCGAAAGAAGATTAAGTCATGAGTTGAGGCTTATGTAGTAAGCAGGGGTTAGAGCAAGAAAGACCTGCTAGGTGATGGGGAGACATTAAAAGTTTCTAGGCAAGGGAATGACTTAGTCACATTTGTGTTATTTGAAGCAATCACTCTGGCTGCAGAGAGAAGAACAGACTGGAGAAAGGGAGAAAAGTAAGGAAGCTATTACAATAGTACAAGCAAGAGTTTGCCGAGGCAGAAAGAATAGAAATGTAGATGGAGAATGTATTCAAAATATTTCAGTATCAAAAAAAAAGTAGGTCTTGGTAACTGATTAGATATTGTGGCAAGGACAAAAGTGGATATAAAATATAAAGGGACAAGGAGAGCTGCCAAGTTGACCTGTAGCTTAGAGTTCAGCAAACGTTTACTGTGTCATTCCACTCCTTAAATCAAAGAAGGTGTTTCAAAAGCATCCAACATCAAATTAACTATCAATCTCTCCAAACAAAAACACACTTAAGTATTGATGGTAATAAAACGGTAGCATTTCAAAAAGGCTAGGCTGCTATGTAGCTTAAAATATGGGGTTGAAAAGTTTATAGTAATACAAAAACTGTAAAAATGTAATTTTAAATGTTAAAATAGTACACAGAATTAATGGAAAGAAATTAATTTTTAAAAAATCTCAACTTACATCAGATTAATCTAGGATGATAAAAGATGGAAAACTAAATATTTTAAATCCGTGAATTATGTTTCAAGATGAATGTTAACAAAACATGTTAACAAAACAAATTGAGCTCTCAGAAATTCTATTCTAAATAAGATATGCAAATTACATGATTACATTAATAACTGTATGATGCTCAGTTTTTATTATTGAAGAAAATCCATGCACCAAATCATTAACAAAGAAACTAAAAGACAGATTGCATTCGACTCTGATTGAGCCAACTACATATGCAAAGTAAGTATATTAAATAATTGCTATCATTACCCTCTTTTCTCACCTCATCATTTTCATTTCCACTTGAACTCTTCCTTGAGGATTTATACTGAAAAATATTCAAAACACATATTTCATTTTTCCTATACATACTTTATATCTTCCTTGAAGATAAAAATTCTCAACTAGAATATTATAAGTGAGGTTTATATCATATTTGGTAGCTTTATTAAATTAGCTGATAATAAGCTTAACTATATAACCAGTTTAAATAGTCTTTACTATTTACTAATAGCTAACACATATAGTGTTTTCTATGTGCAAGTCATTATCTAAGCACTTTATATATATCAAGCAACATTTCCAATCTAAACCAACCCATTTCCCATTCATTAAGATTTGCTATCCAGGGGGCCTCCCTGGTGGCGCAGGCAGTTGAGCGCTGCACCGTGAAGCTGTCCGCAGCCTCTGCAGCTTGGGTTCGATCCCAGCCAGCCGGCGAGAATCCCACATGGAGAAGCAGACCTCTCCTATTTTACCCGCTGCTCCCGCTACTCCCCTCAGCAGTGTATTTCATCAGTCTGCCTGTTCTGTTCCCTGCTCTGTCTCCGGTGAATCCTCTCACCTTCCAGCGCATCTGGCCTGTACCCCAGTTCTTGTATAAATAAATAAATCTTTTAAAAAAAAATATTTGCTATCCAAAAACTGTCTTAAGTCCTTTTTTTTAATCCACCATATCCAAAACATCATCAGGCCAATTCTTTTTGTAATCTTGTTCAGAATAACTTCGGAATTCTCACAACTACCACCCTATCCTAGGCCTCCAATATCTCATACCAAGTCTGTGATGTATTGTTAAGTAATCTACTGATTTCAGGTAAAAAGCAAATCCTACCTTAAATGTACATATTACCAATACAATAAATTAACAGTGATAATAGCTAACATTTACACTAGTGCTTGCTATATTCCAGGCACTGATTGAAATGTGTTACATGTACTAATCCATTTAATCTTCCTAACAACCCTGAAGTAAATGCTACTAGCTCCATTTTATACTGAAGCACAGAGGTAATATGCTCAGTATCAAAAATATTAGCATGTGAAAAAGTACTTGTATTCAGAATCATATAAACAGTGATTTATTTAATCATATAATCTGAACTGTAGAGGTTCACACACACACCACATAGACATATTGTGTAAATATATTAAATAAACAGCATCATAAATAATTTACCATGGGACACAAACAAGAGAATTTCACGACTGTCATTTATATGTGACAGGATAAAGTTGCACAAAAGCTCCATATGTTTCATAACTAAAGGAATAACCACTGAGTAAGCTCAGTGATACTTTTAATATAAATCTCTAAAGTAGTATATTTTTAATGTCTAATAAACTATAAAATCAGATTCAGTATGCCTCTCAGGAAATATATGAGTAAGAGTAATTATCTTTTTAAGAGATAGGCACTTCATAGAAATCAGTAATGTTTTAATCATGAAAATACTGGCAATTCTGAATAATAGTTTTGACTTTAATACTTAGAGAATAGTCTTTCAGCTTTATAATTTTTTTTACGTCATGGGAAAAAATTGTTTACATGTACAGTTTATTTGGTGTCCTAACACTGACATCTTCTGACAATTGAGTAGAACTACATATCTCCTTAAAATATTTCTCAATGACTAATGCTTATTTTTACATCTACTTTTAAGTATGAAAGAAATTAACATTACTGAATGAGGTTTATGCAATGGACACTTCAAATGTTATCTCATTTGCTATCTTAGCAATTTATAAAATAGCCATATTATAAATTGTATATTTAAGTCATAAAAATATAATACTTATTATCAATGATGCTATAAATCAAAGAACAATTTTGTTCAAAAAAATATTTTTGAAAGGTTCCCTTATGTCTCTAAGACTTTATTGAGAAACTAACCTAAGTTACATAAAACATTGTAAAAAATCAATAAAGTTGTATTTATTTGTGTTTTTCATTTGATACTAGACTATTCGCAATAGATAAATAAACACCATAGCTAGGCTCTGGGTTCCTATCTCAGTCTGGCTGCTTATTAGCTAAGTTATCTGGAGCATATTACTCAGCCTCTCTGTGCCTTAATTTCCCCATCTGTAAAACAGGAATAATAAATGTACTATTTCATTGGGTTGTTTTGAACAGTAAATGAACTGATATTTGTAAAGAACTTAGACCAGTGTCTGGAATTTAATAAGTGCCATGTGACTGCTTTGATAGTCAGAATATGTATTTTTATTATAATAATAGATCAAATAAATTTCAAATATCTTTTACTAGTTAGAATTACTCAATTTTCCCCACATCATCAAACATTCATTAAGTTTAATCTACTGACAAATGTTAGTGAATGCTTTTGCCCAAGGTCTAATAAATTAAAAAGGGAAACAAATATAAATGCCAGAATGTAAATATAACTGCAGATGTGTAAAAGGTTGGGATAAATAGATTTTTCACTATTACTAACCAGAGTTCTGCCTACACAGTCCTTCCCATTTTTTTCTATTTCTTTTAGTCCTTCTTTATCTCTCATATTGACCAGTTAACATGATGGTTATTAAAAAGATTCAGTAAATATTTGTTGAAGGATTAAACTTTTCATATACTTGCCAAATTATACAGCATTTTTATATTTCTTCATATGATACAACTTTCAAATACATGCTATACTCACATAAAAGGCAAGATCAATGTACCTAGTTACCCACTTCCACTAAACTGTGAAATATAATCGTATTTATTAGAAATATAAATTTCAAATTATCTACAATTTAGCTTATGAATATATATTTAAGTAAATTATTATTTTTATTACTATTAGATAAAAATTAGGCTTTGGTAAATAGAAAAGGTGTACAAACAAACAGAATTGGCTATTCATACAACAGGAGTTGTTTGTACTATTCATATACAGTAATGAATTCTGACTAGTATTCTTGTCTAGATTCTGCAAATATAGCATTTATTCACATAGAAATAGATAAATGCCGATTGTAAATAACTATCAACTATTTATTAAGACGAATAAAAAAAAAACCTTTTCTGGGAAATAAACATTATAACTACCAGCATATATTCATCTTTGCTGTAAACTATTTGGTAAATCACAATTCAGATTTATCTACTCATTCTTAATTATCCTGAATTTACTGAACTTTTAAGGATATAAACGGATTGTGTATCTATACCACATAGATATGGGCAATCAAGACAAAATAACACATTTATTATATTGCACTAGTTATATTCTACCTTTTTAATGTAAAACAAAAGCAATAAAATCAAAACAAGTAATTATAAAGTATATTTATAAATTTAATAAAGTACCTTGAAATATTCTTTTCTAATCTGTTTGCTCCTCCTCCTTTCCTCACACTGCCAGATTATAGGTTGAGATTCTGGCCACTGCTGTTCATCCATCTGATCCTTCTGATTTTCAAAGGGCTGTAATGAAGCAATTCTTTCTCACTAAATAAATGAGTACAAAATATTTGATATAACAATAATTTAACTTCTTCTTACCTGCCATGCAAGAGGTGATAACGGTGAATTAATTTCATCCGCTGATATACTAAAAATTAAAAGATGTTTTAATATGTTAAAATAGTTAAAACTACTTTAAGGTATACATTATGAACATTATAAAGATATATATATACACACGTGTTTTTATACATATGTCTACATTTATCTATATGTACATAGATATGTGTATATGTGTATACATATACATATAAGGCAATAACTACTCAGCTATAAAAATTATGAAATTTCGCCATTTCTGACAACATGAATGGACCTAGACCATATTACATTAAGTGAAATAACTCAGATTGATAAAGACAAATGCCATATGATTTCATTCATATGTAGAAGATAAAGAAACAAAACAAAAAATGAAAACCAACTCTTAGATTAAAAGAGCAAAATGGCAGTTATTACAAGGTAAAGATAAAAGGGTTTAGTGAATCTGGTAAAGGACATTAATTGTATGGTGGTGGAATGGACACTAGACCTTTGGTGATGATTATAATATAGTACATACAGATGCTGAATTATAATGCTGTATATGTAATACCTACATAATGTTTTAAACCAATATTACTCCAATGAAAATTTTTTTAATTAGAGAAACAAATTTTCAAAATTTATAGAAAATAATGATTAAACAAGAAAAATCATGGAAATATCAATATCTATTATTATGAAGAATTAAGGTTACTAGTTATAGAAAAGGTTAAAATGTTAGTAGCTTTCCTAACAAATTAAAAATATATTAGGAAAAATCTCATTCATAAAAGGAAGGAAATATAAAATTATCTAGGAAGAAACTTAACCAAACATGTACAAGATCTATGTGAAAAAAACTATAAATGTATAGAAAGGGACCTGAATAACTAGGATAGACTAAATATTAGACTAAATATTACAGGTCTAACTTCTTCAAATTAATTTATAGATAAAATGAACTCTCTCTCTCTCTCTCTCTCTCTCTCTCTCTCTCTATATATATATATATATATATATATATATATATATATTTAAAACCCAAGAAGTACTTTGGGGTTTTAGAAATTTGATATGTTTCAAAATTAATTTGGGAGAATGGATAATCAAGAATAGTTATATAATACATGGGACTGCCTCACTAAAAAATGTCTTAATATATAATTAAGATATGTTATATAAAAATTATAGCAGTAAAAGAGAACTAGCTCCAGAATTTCTAGACTGTTTAGTCGGAAAGGAATACAGTATTATAAGTATAACGATTTATGATGAAAATGAAATTAAACTCAATGTGGACAAGACAGATTATATAACAAACAATGTTGGAATAACTAGATAACCAAGAATAAAGTACACATAGAAAGAAAAAGAGATGGAGGGGGAACAACAATAAGAAAGAGAAGAAGAGAGGGAGGAAAAAACTAGATTCCTTACCTCATGTCAAATATCAAGAATAATGGGTTGAAAATTTTAAATATAAATAAAATTGAAATCACATAAATGTTTGGAAAATATGAGCAGCAATTTTTTAAATGGTAGGTAGGGAGAATGTACGGAAAAAACTACCAAAATCAAATTTTGACAAAGAACACAAATATAAAAATTGCTAGGAATATAAAAAAGTCATTTCCTAATGACAACAGTATACAATCACCAAGAGGAAATTTAAAACCCTAAAAATTTATGTACCTAATAAAACCTTCAAATTACATGAAGGAAAAATGACAGAATGCTTCCAGAGTAAATGAAAGAAAATTCACAGAACTTTAAGGTAAAATACAAATTCACAATTAGCATTGGAGATTTCAAATGCCTTTTCTTAATAATTGAGAACACCAAAATTGTGGTGTGTGCAGGGAGTGGAAGGAAGGTAATGATAAACAATAAGCCTAAGGAGGAATACATTCAAAATTATACATTTCAAACATCAGACAGGGGCCTCTCTGGTGGCACAATGGTTAAGGCACAACCTATGAAGCTGTCCACAGCCACTGCAGCAGGAGTTCGATTCCTGGCCTGCCAGGGAACAGCCCACAGAATACAGCAGACCTCTCCTGACTCGCCCGCTGCTCCCCTCAGCAGTGTACTTCGGTCAATCTGCCTGTTCTGTTCCCCACTCTGTCTCTGGTGAATCCTCTACGCCCCCCACCAGTGCCTCTGGCCTGTACCCCAGCTCTTGTATGCATAAATGGAGTCTCTTTAAAAAAATTTTTTAAAAAATATCAGATAGTATTAAGTTCTGTGAAGAAAAACATAACAAAGTATGAGAAAAGGGGGAAAAAGCATGGGTGAGGCGTGTAAGTTGTTCAGGCAACTCCTAGGTGATGAAGTGACATTTAAGGAAAAACCTGAAAGGCCAGGGAATAAACTATATGGTTATCTGGGTGAAATCATTCTAGACATAGGCAAAAGACTTGAAAGGGGTAGGTAAGAAATGCCTGCTGTATTAAGATTCAATAGGGACCAGTACTGCTTGAGAACTAACCAGGAGGAGAGGAAGACAGTAGGGAGCCAAATAATGTTGAGGTTTACAAGTCCTCAAGGAACATGAGCTTTTATTCTGAATGAGATTGGAAGCCATTTAGAGAATTCTGAAAAATGACATGATTTGACTTATGAATTAAAAAATATCAATCTGATGCTCTTTGGAAAATAAACTAAAGGGAAGCAATGGCAGAAAGGAGACCTTTTAGGAGGTATCTTAATAATTGCAGTAAGAGATGGATAGGCCTAGAGTGGTAGATGTAGAGTTGGTAAGGTATGATCAGATTCTGCGTATATTTTGAAGATAAAGTCAACAAGATTTGACAAGGATGACTGAGGTTTCTGACCTGAACAACCAGAAGGATGGAGTGCACAGTTTTTGAAATGGAGAAAAATGCAGGAAAAACATGTTTATAGGTGCAAGGAGGTATGTGTGTGGTGGCAGAAAGTTACATCTAAGCGGAGGTGCTGATTAGGCATCACTCAGTGTTATGAATGTGTACTGTGTAGTGTATGTTAATGTATACATATTCCACACCACACATGCACATACACATATTCATGCATACATATAGGAAAAAAGTCCAAAGGGAAAAATACTAAAATATTATGATTTGTGGGATAACAGATGGCATTTATTTTGTGTGTACTAAATTTTCCAATTCTTCAACAATAAAGCCATATTTCCTTATAATCAGAAAAAAGTAAAGAATTTTAAATGTGACTTTAAAGAAGGAATTGGATAACTGTGCAGAAAGTAAGAAAAGCAGAAGCAACTGTTCTATGAAGGAAAGGTCATGATTGGATATCCTAAGTTTTGAGGTTTAGGTAACTGAGACTTTCTCATGAGAATGTTAAAAATTTGGGAGTAGGCTCAAGATAGGAATGAAAGGAACGGAGGGGATAATGGTCTAGATGGTGACGATGAAGCAAGAGATGGCAAATATGTAACATAACAGATCAGTATTCAAAAACGGAGAGGGGATTAAATCGAATTAAATAAAATTTGAGATAGAGGAAAGTTTGAAACCTGGATATGAAAAGTCACCTTGTGCTTGAACTGAATTTTGAAAATCAAAATGAAATATGAAAAAAGAAAAAGGGCAATCTGAGCACTGAGACCAGGAAATAGAAGAGAGTAACGTGAAACCATGCTGGAATAAAGAATGCTGCTCCTAGCCACAAAAGGTACCAGTGGAAGACTTAGGAAATCAGGCTCTCAAGGTAAACAGAGACTCACGTCAATCTTCTAGGTTAAGCCAAACATTTCAAGTTTTATACAAAAAGTTATAAAGAACTGTTTGAAGATAACAAATGGGAGGCACACAGACTTAATTACAAGAAGAAACAAGGATAATGGGTATTTCAGAATTTGGAGTAGGGGACAGAATTCGAACGCAAAATGACGTATACTTAGACACATCTTTGTTAAATAATCAAAAGTCAAAGATAAAGAAAAAATGTTAAAGGCAGCTAAGAAAAAAAAAGAAGATAATTAACAAAGGAATCCAAATCAGGCTTTCCTCAGATTTTGCTCCAGTTACCATCCAGGCAAGAACAGATTAGAAGGAAGAGTTCACAATTCAAAAAAAAAAAAAACAAGAACTGCGATCCAAGAATACTCTGTCCTAAGAACTTATCATTCATATATGAAAGGGAAATAAAGACTTTCCCAGAGGAGCAGAAGCTAATGGAGTTTATCACCACCAAACCTGCCCTACAAGAAATGTTGAAAGAAGTTCCACCAGAAAAGAAAAAAACAAAATATAAAACCCTGAGCAAAGCGACAACAGGAACACAAAATCAAATGTATGAACAAGAATATCATGAGTCAACAGCAAAAGACTAAAGAGAGGAAGAACAGGTCATATCCTTTATAGTTAAAGGTCAGCAAGTCAATTACCAGTTCATAAAGGACTCTTTTAGAAGTAGTAAGCTTGTTATAACCATGATAGGAATTCCTAAGCAAAAATCTAGACTAAGAGAATCGCCAGAGAAAGCCACCCAAATGAAAGAAACAACAGAAAAATAAAATAATCAAAAACACAATGATAGTATATAATCCCTACATATCAATAGTCACCCTACTTATGAATGGCCTGAACTCACCAATTAAAAGTTACAGAATGGAAAACTGGATTAAAAAGTTTCAGCCATCTATACACTATTTATAAGAAATGCACTTAAAATCTGAAGACAAAAAAACAAAATGAAAGGTTGTAGCAAGTTATTACAAGCTAATAATGTAGAAAGAAAAGCAGAAAATACTATTCTAATATCTGATGAACCAGACCTTGAGTCCAAAAAGGTAATCAGGTACAAAGATGGATACTGCATAATGATCACGGAACAATTCAACAATAAGATATAATTGTCATTAATATTTATGCACCTAATACAGGGGCACCTAATTTAATAAAGCAAATAATAATAGACCTAAAAAAATAATGACAACCACACAGTTATTGCCAGAAACCTCATCACACCACTCACACCAGGGATATATCAACCAGACAGAAAGTTAGGCCTTAATGAAGGTCTTAAATGAAATAGTGCACCAGATAGGCTTAATAGACATTTATAGAGTCTTTTATCCCAAAAGAAAGTATTAAAAAAGAATACACATTCTTAAGTGCATGTGGGACATTCTCAAGCATAGATCATGCTGGAACAGAAAAGATGTCAAAAAAAATATACGTTAACAGAAATTATAACAATTATAGCATATCCTCAGATCATAATGGTATAAATCTAGAAATTAATCACAAAAAGAATCCCAGAATAACCCAAAACATTTGCATATTAAACAAAAGGTTTCTGAAAAACTCCTGGGTCAATGAATATATCAAAAACAATGAACCAGAAGAAAGAGAAATTTAAAAAAAAATCCAATATACAATTGCACCAAAAAGAATGAAATACCTGGGAGTTAACTTAACAAAGAAATTAAGTTTACAAACTTACATACATTGAAAACTACAAGACTCTGATAAAGGAAATATAAGAAGACACAAAGAAATGGAAAGACATCCCATGCTCATGGATTGGAAAAATAAACATCATTAAAATGGCCATACTAAAAATGCAAAAGTTAATAAAAATGACCTTATCACCTCAAACAATTTAAAGATTCAACACAATACCTAAATAAATTAGAAAGTAAAAAACATAAATCGTATGGTCCAACTTATCCACAGAATACAAATAATCAAAAAACATATCCTGACAAAGCACAGCAAAAATAATTCTTAGACTTTGTGAAAAATATGCTGTTTGCCAGAGGGAACAGGGAGCATGGAGGATGGGACAGGAGAAGAAAGGAACAGGACATTAGCAAGGGAGATCAAATGGAGGGTGAGTGAAGCAAGTGTATATATATATATATATATATATATACACACACACACACACACACACACACACATACATATATATATGGAGGAATAAAAATGTACCCCCAAAGTTACACAGAATAGTAATTGACTGACAAATTTAATACAAAAGTAAATAAAATTATTTGCTTTGGAACTGAAATAGGAAAAATAATACATCTAAAGCACTCGAAACAGAATATAGGGCCTCCCTGGTGGTGTAAGGGGTTTAAGTCTCAGCACTATCAAGCTATCAGCAGCCACTGCAGCATGAGTTCAATCCCAGGCCAGGGAGCTAACCCACATGGCAGAGCAGACCTCTCGTCTCCCCGCTGCTCCCCTTAGCAGTGTATTTCAGTAGATCAGCCTGTTCTGTTCCCCACTCTGTCTCTGGTCAATCTTCTCCACCCCCTCCACCCCACCCACACCTCAGCTCTTGTATGCATAAATAAATAAATATGAATAAAAAACAGAATACATATAACAACCATTTAACAAATGTTATTCATTCTGTATGGATACTTCTATACCCATAAACCAGCTTTGGAGCCTTACACTCCCAGAGGAATGACTCAGGAGTTTAATCTCATTCAAATTTCAAGCTATCAAAAAGATAAATTAAGCTTTGAAGGTCTTCTAATTCTCTGGAATTTATATACATATACTTAGACCAATTATGCATATCAAACAATTCAGTAAAACCCAATTGAAAAGAAATCAAAACGTGAATAATAATATAGACACAATGCTGAAGAAACACATTATCCCTGATAGCAACAGAAATACAGCAAATGCCTTTTGAATTAATAAATGAATAAAATGACTCTATCATTGAGAAAAAATCTAGGTACAAGCACAAAAAGATCAAATCAGCACTTTTTATTTCTTCATATCAAAAGTAAACTTAACTCATAGTATAATGCAATCCCTCCTTATCTAGTTATATTGAATTTATTCAGTTAGTATCTATGTATCAGAACATCAAATCTCTTTATAAAATATTAAATTAAAGGACTAAGATATCTTTATACCTCTTTTCACACTCCATAGTTTGTTTTGGCTTGTTTCTTGTGACAGAAGTTGAGTGGTTAAGAATCCTAGAAGCAAATCAACACATTAATTGAAATATATATTTAAGAGAATAGTTCACACAAGATATAAAAGATCTCCATAATAAATTGCATCTGGTCCATGAAGATCTCTGCTAGAAAATAATATTTAAATAATATTTAGATCAGATGCCCATAAGCACACTGACTATGATGGCAGAATGAAGCTCACCAACTTCCATGCATCTTCTTTTATAAAATCTTTCTGGAGTCTTGGATATATTCTAGTCATGCTCTCACCCTGTGCATATCTAATTTTAGCAGATTGTTTAGGTACAATCATGACTGATTTAGATTTCCCAGCATGGCAAATGATACAGGGTTATATTGATGGAGTACATAACCATTTTGCTAAAAGCCAAATAATAAACCTTAAATCTAAATGTAAACCCAGTGATAAAATTCATTTCTTTTAAAAAAGAGAAAACCCAAGTATATTAAACTTTTAGTAACCAAATGAAATGGTACTGGAAGAACCCTCCGATCCAGAAAAAGAATAAATTAAAATACGAGAACTGTTTGTCCATAATTTTATAATACTAAGTACTAATATCAAAGACAAAAGTAATGAATTAACTTTCTTTAAAATAAGCAACTAACATTTATGAATTCTTAATATTTATTCAGAAATGTAACTTAATTTTCATAATTAAAATTTAGTTTTATAAAAAGTAAAATATCTCACTTTTATTCAAAATAAAGATCTTCAAATGTCAACTACCAAAAGATAGATGAGAAAGGACTTTCAATTTAGAGTTACATATTGACTAATAAAATACATAATGAAATAAATATATGCTATTAACTATAGAAAGGCAGGTAACATAAAGAAAGCAATTTCAGTTATCCCAGTTACTACACTATTTTGGATGCAGTAGAGCATTACTAGGAGGGAGTCGCAGTGAGGAGGCAAAGGACAATATCATAGGCAAAGAAGCACAGTTTTGCATGAAACAATTTCAAGATTAATTACACCTTTATTCTTCTTTGTATGGGCAGACACTAAAACTGCACTGAATCCCAAATGCAGACTTGAGGTAATAAAATATCTAAGATTATTAGGAATAAAATACACCTTTAAAAAGTGACATTCAAAAAGGAGATATAGCAGTGAGTACTACACTGGAGGGGTACCTGAATTACTACAGGGAAGCAAACTACAATGCTCTTCACCATGGTAAATTATGAATTATTCCCACACCACATTTACTAGCATTGTGATTACTGATACCTTGGAGCAGAAAGAAAAAGTTGAGATTCACTTACCTATAAAATATATTTTATGTATTTGGGATTTCTCCTATGTAAAATTTTTGTGTATACATTGATATTTGATAGGTTACTGTCTGATACTGAAAGTCAAAATTAACATCTATTTTATTTAATCACCTATTCTGAATTAACACACTTCCTTAATCCAGTTACCAATAAAAGACTATACAATTTAGCTGCATCAACCTAGCCCCTTAATACTTAAGGCTTCCACAAACTCTAGATACCTTGATGCACGTCCTGCTGCTCTGGTCCTCTGGAAGAGTTTTTCACTGAATGATGCTCTATAACATAAAGGCCTCCGTCTGTATTCACATTTCACGTACATCAACCAAACCAAAAGATGGGGGGAGTAAGATGTTTTGGGAGAGGACAGGGAAGTCATTAGTAAAGCAAGCAGAAAAGAAAGAATGGATACACTTCAAGAGTTTAGAGAACTACCTAGTTAGTTTTAACAAACTAGAAATTAAAATAATACTCCTCATATTGGAAGGTTCACATGAACAGAAAAAAATCACATGAAACGGATGATGTACATGATTTCTATAATTCTAAACCAAAATAATAAACTTCCCAAAATCTAATTTTGCTTCTATGATCCTTAATCATACTTTAATTGTAACTTTTAATAATTACATTTTAAAATTTTGCTATATGAAGCACATCTTTCCCCAATAAGTAAAAAACTGAAGACACACCTGAAAGCAAATAATCATTAAGAGGAAAGACATAATAGAAAATACTATAGGGTAAGTTAGTAGGAATGAAACTGTAATAAAAACCTAGTCAACTAGAGTTATTCATTGCAAAAGTCACATTTATTTTAATTCTGTCCTTAGGATAATTAACCAAATGAATTTTAAGAATCCAGCTAATCATCTACTTATAAAGCCACAGATTAAGAAAATCCATATAAGAAAATAGAGAAGTAACCACTTCTTTAGTTCATGAATAGTATGTGTGGCAATTTGAAAAACTGGCCAAATAATATACAGAGCAACAATATTTTTAACATGATTTTTCTTTTAGAAAAAAAGAAAAAGATGACATAATGGAGGAAATACTAGGTTCAACATTTTAAAAATGTTAACTTTTTTTTTTGGGGGGGGGACCCTCGCCAGCAGCCGGGTAACGAACCGGTGCTGCAGAGGCTGCGGGCAGCCTCGCAGCCCAGCGCTCAACCACTGCGCCACCAGGGGAGACCCAAAATGTTAACGTTTTTCAACATTTAAAAAATGTTAACAGAATTGGCTAGGGAATCTAAATTTTCTATAGATTAAAAATCTTCAAGGCAAAATGTACTCATTTTATGACCATTGTTATGATCCAGGGTAGGGTACCCCAAGATGTGCAAAGTGGCATACTGATTATTTTGAATTAGAATTACTTGACAAACAGCCAATGCAAGAATGATACTCTGAATTCTGCCTCCCTAAAAGCAGGAAATAAATCTCCCATGTGAAGGCTCCCTCACTGCAGTAAGAGGTAAAAAGAGATTTTTATTGCTATAGACAAGGTATTTAGAGCCTATATAGCCATGCAAATAAATTCTGCTTAGCTCCTCACTAAACTAAGCGTCCAAACCTAAAAGTCCTTTGTCTTCTTAGTTCTTCACAAATTTATTGTTTGATTGTCTAAAATATATATAAACCTTATGCTTTGGTCATTTTGTGGGTCTTATATTCTATGGAACTTCTATAATACAAAATTTGTCTTTTTTTGATTAATATTTCTTGTATCAATTTATTTGTTTGTCAACCAAAAGAACCAAGGTCAGAGAAAAATTTCCCTCCCCAACACCAGATTATCATAACTATTTTAATGCCTTCAAAAATGAGACATAATTATTACATTAACATTACTGTATAGTGATATTTAATAAAGAGACCTCATATCCATATATGAATGAGGATGAAAAATAGAAAGCAAATTACTTTAACATAAATCTTGAAAAATAACAGAAGCTATTTAAAGAGAACATATTAATCAAATAAATGGATCCTATTAACTTTAAATTTGTTGATTAAATTTTCAAGCAATCAACTAATCAACGGCAGTATTACTGAGTACCTACTGCATACAAGGCAAACTGTTAGGTGCTATCTGTATTGATTACAAATTGATCACAAAAACAAGACTTATGAGAGATAATTAGTCATCTGCTCTTGTATCTAGACTAAAAACTATAATTCAATCACAGTGGTTAGACAGTAAGCTAGTAAGACAACAGTGAAATTAAAAATATAGAAATGTTATATAGGCATTATTAAAATCTAAACTTAGGCACTCAAATGTTATTCTTAACACAATGAGAGAAATGGATATTGTAAGCTCTTTTAAAGTCACTATTCTCTCCCTGTAATTATAAATTCTTATACCTGCCAGATAGGGGCGATAGAAAAGCAATTATTTTTCAAGCTACTAAGAGCAGCTGGTGGCTTGCTTCATCAAATCTCTTAAAACATGAAAGCAATCCATAGTTTGATTATATTGGTGGAGAAAAACATATAAAACATCATAAGAAGTCAATTTAAAAAAGACCCATTCAAAATGAAGCATAGGGGCGCCACCCTGGTGGTGCAGGGGTTAAAGACACAGCACTATCAAGCTATCAGCAGCCACTGCAACATGAGTTGGATCCCCAGCCAGGGAGCCAACCCACATGGCACAGCAGACCTCTCCTGTGGCGCCCACTGCTCCCCTCAGCAGTGTATATGCCTGTTCATATGCCTGTTCATATGCCTCAGTACATATGCCTGTTCTGCTCTCTACTCTGTCTCTGGTTGAATCCTCTCACCCACCACACTTCTGACCTACACCCCAGGTCTTGTATGCATGCATAAATAAATAAATAAATCTATTTTTTTAAAAAATGAAGCATAGGAAAAGATTAGAAGATAAATATCAGAAAAAGGTGGCTGAGCTATATGAAAGAAGAAAAGTATGAACTAGGAATGAGATTAAAATAGGTATAGAAGGGATAAAGATGAGTGACATTTTCCAGTATTTTTAAAAATTCTGTAAATGTAGTAGCTAAGCAAAAAAGACAGTGACTATTAAAAAAAAATAGTGGCCACTAAATACACACATTTTTCATTTGGTAAGTTTTAATAGTAATTATATCTCAAAACATATTTAAGCAAATGCCAGGATATTTAAATTTTAAGCATGCCAAAACCTAATGTAATTCAAGCATTTATTGTGATTCAAACATTTATTGCTTTGAATAAATTGAATAAAATACTTACTAATTAAACATGTTAAATGTAGCAAAATTATTCTTTAAATTTTCTCAAACCAAAACACCTCAGACAAAACATTTCAAAATGATAAATGAGTTATTCTCAATACAGGATGAGGCACTAATAGCTGAGCCTTAGAAGCACATAGAAATTTTCCTTACTAAAAATGAATTTGCACTGATTTTATAAGCAAAGGGAGTAGGAGGTAGGAAGGGATAGCGAAGAAAGGAGATAGGCGATGTCACGGAAGTTTGGTGGAGGGTGAGTGAGTGAAGCATGTGCATATATGGAGGGATAAAAATGTAAGCCCAAAGTTATATATACATGTGAATGACTGACAAATTAATTTTAAAAATTAAGCCATGAAGGGCAGAAGTAGAAGGAAAAAATGGACTTGCACTGATTTTATGCTCATTTACACTCCTCTGTGCCAGTGATTTGAATTTGCTGGTTAACCAAGAAAAAGACCAGTATAAACCTGTGTCTTATAGCATCACAATAATTTAATCAATTGTTATATAATTCAATTCAACTCTAAGGAGTTTATAGATATACCAAGTAATTTGGAATCTGATATAAAACACATTATATACATGACATGTACTTGGAAAAAATGTTTATGATGTATCTAATAGTAGTAAGCTAAGGTGAATATCAGCAAGTCAGTTACTATTATTTGGCACACAGGAATAAAAAAGTGATAGCTAAGTAATAATTAAATACAATGCCTGTGTGAGTGTAAGTATTCTACTAATAGCAAATATAACTTTACATTTCTCTCCTAAGTATTTCCTAGTGTCTTTTAGTAGTCAGTTCCTTGAGATAGATTTTAAGAATGGTCCTATTGTTTAAATAGAACCTTCATATTTTTTGATACTTTTTAAATAATCGGATTTAATGATTATAAAACACACCTACTTAAATCTCATTACTGAAAAAAATACCTGTTCTTTTGCTCTTGCTGCAATAATTGGGCAGCTATTTTTCTCAAATCAGTTACTTCCTTCAAATCGTCATCTTCTTCCTCTGCAAGAAACTGTTCTTTTTCAAGTCTAAAAGATAATATAAGCATGGTTATCCAAAATATAAACATGATATTTTATATCAGCTTCCAGAAGTAGAAATCACTTTTGTTTTTTAATACCACATGAAATCTAAAATCCTAATGTCCTTGTATTTAGAACATTAAAATTATAAGAAACATATAATAACTAACCTCACTACGCAACAGGAAATATGGCAAAATAGTTATATTTATGCAAAATGAACTGCATTACCATTTTGTAATTTCTGAAATGTGGAATAGCCACAATAAATTAACAATGCTTGTTCCCCAGTCTTGAGTACAATAAGGACTACAGAGTTCTAAATGGCCTATTGTTACAAATAAATATAATATTTTAAAAATTTTTCATTTTGTTAAACTACCCTTCTTTTACCACTTTATTCATTTTGATTTTAAAAATCCTCTATGTAAAATGCTTAAGTAGAGGAAGTGCAAAATAGGTTCAGTAAGATCAACAAATTTGCCCTAAAAATGTCAATAAAAATATGTAATTCTTATTCAAAGAGACAAAAGAAATTTTAAAACAAATTGTTTTCTAAACTCCAATAATTTTATCCCAAGGTATTACATTTATTTTTTTTAAAAAAAAAAACAGTATCAAACCCTAAGATATTGCATCCTTACCATATCTTGCATGCCACTGGTAATTTCACTCTCAAGTTTAGACAACTATGCTTAGTTAGAAAAGTTAGAAAGTAAAGAAGAATGAAATATAAACTGTAAAAGACAAAGCAATGTACCTCTTTATGGGATACCAGAGATGATGAACTAATGATTCCTTAAAAAGTTACCAATAAGGTCATTTGGAGGAAGCATAATGTAGATAAAAGCTTGAGTACCAGAGAGAGCTAGGGTTACACCCTAGGTTTAGCACACAATACCTAAGTAGTTCTAGGAAAGAAACTTTGTAGAGCCTCTGAACTTCACCTTCCTCATCTGTAAAAGTGAAGACAATATCTACCCTTCAGGATTTAGTGAAGATTAAATTAGAAGCATGGAAAAGCACATAGCACTTATCATGGTACTTGGTAGGTATTAAAAAAGTTTCACCTAAGAATTAAATTGAATGAGAGATAGAAATATGTGATAGATCACAGTCCATCACTTTGTATGATAAATAATACTGAAAAGTTCCAAAACACAATTATTTTAATAAAACAGAGAAATAAATACCTTCAAAATTTCCATCACCAGTCTAACAAAATGGAAAATGTATCAGACCAAGAGTCAGAATACCTGAGTCTCAGATATGTGAAATTCCAGGCCTATTGAAGAGCTCAAATGAATCAATGTATGTGAAGGTACGGTCCTCCTCAGTAATAACAATAGGAGGTATTATACTTTTAGGGCAAAAATAATGTACGCATTACATTCAACTTTAAATTTTTACTAGAATTTTCAATTTAACTAAGGATTATAGACAGATGAAGTACTTATGAATTAACTCTCTAAACATGACAGGTAAATAAACAAAACAATACATTCTTTCAAGTACTCTTTCAAGTAGGAATATCTAACTAATATGTCAATTATTAATAAGTAAAATTTCAGTTTGAAATTCATGTGTGCTTACCTTTTTTCATCTCCCAATTCTTCATTTTTCTGAGATTTTTCAGGAACTTTTTCTTTTCCCTTATATAAAAGAAAGTTAGCATTAAAATGGCATGGTCCACACATTTGTGAGATCAAGAACATGTTACTAATATTTGTTCAAAGTTGTCTTTACCTTAAGGAAAGAGACAAATGGTCCAATATGTGCATCTCCTTGTTCAGGAACTGCTACATCTTCCGTGTTGGGGTCAATAAAATCATACACCTCCTGGTCTAAGTATAGATTACTTATTAGAAAATATGAATGGTAAGCAGTGTGCTCTGACACTGTAATGCTTAAAATAAAAGTCTATTTTCTCAATGTAAGAGCTGGCTGCAGATATTGTAGTTTTTCAAAGCCCATTTTTTAATAAAAGATCCAATCACAATGAGGGCTATGTATATGAAATAAAAACGGCAGACACCGTATGAATTACCTTTCTGAAAATCAGGTTTATTTCCTATAGAGTGACTGTCATTTCTTGATGTATGCTCTCTATTTGATTCTGAAACTTGAGAGTGAAGGCTGATTGTATCATCATCTGAAGGCTGAAATGAAAAATCAAAGTGAAAACAAGGTATTTTAAAGACATTAAGTTGCTTCAATTTCACATATAAAGTAAAGAATATCTATTTTGTATGTCCAATATTCAAGGCAAAAATTAGTATGTGGAAGTTTACTGATGTGCTATTAAAAATATACATGTCCATTTTCACTCGAGGTCATAAAATGTAAGGATGGTCATATTTTAAAGCAAAATAAAAAATCAAGTGTGTGCAAATGTCTCTCTCAAAGCTCTAATAAATTTTTAAATAGAAAGTGTCAGCAATAGAAAGGGCTCACTTCCGTTGTAGATAATCGTTTCTCTCCATTATCACTTCCAATTCCAGAGTCAGGGCCATGATTTTTATTTGGATAAAAATCTTCCATACTATGAAAACAGAAATTCCAAGGGTAGTTAGGGTTTTCTTCTTAGAAAATACAGAACTAACCTAAAATTTTCCTAGATAATACAGAATATATACTTTTGATGAATAAGGGTCTTAAAGACATGAGGGGGTAAATATTAGAAATCTTCCACACAACAACTATGTTCATATCCCTCATGTAATATATTTTCCTTAATATGCTCTGTTGTAAAGTGTCCATTGTTAACAATAACCCACTCTTTCCCCTCAGAAATTCAGAAAGGCAGATTACCCGAGTGGAAAACCGTCTAACCTTTGTACTTTTTCTATTGGTTTGACAAAATCACCATAGGACTTTGAAACAGTATTTAACTTTAATTAAGGTTTTCTTCATTAGCTACAAAAATATTCTTCAGCATTATAAATAATGTCCATCTAACGATTATGAAGAGAACACACACAAAAAAGTCTGAAAGCACTGAATAAATAATTGTTTTATTATAGAGCTCTCCTTGCAAATCTCTGAATTACACAGTATACCATTCCAGTTGCAAAGTATTTTCCACTTTAATTTACAAATTTACTGCATACTCTACATTAATCACGTACGTACCAGGAATTTGGCTAAGTGGTTTAAATACATTGCCCTATACATTCCTTGTGAAAAATCTAGCAGGTTTGTGATGTTTTCTCATTTTACAGATGAGGAAACTAAGGCTGGGTGGGGTTGAACAATTTACCCAAGGATACTCAACTTGCAAATAGCAGTCTAAATTGATACCAAGATGATCTAACACTAAAGCCCATGATCTTAACCACCATACTCTATTTCCTCTCCAATTACTGATTTTTATCCCTTTCAGGAGCATATCAATGAACTTAGGGAAGTCATTACTAAGTGTCAGACACTATGCTGAACACCTCAGTTAAAAAGAAATAAAAAATAATGTCCTCTCAGCCCACAAGGAAAGCAAGTTATAAAGTCTTTAACAAATTATTTTATTTTATATAATTCTTACATCATTTTTCATTTTTGCATAATGTATGCATTTTCATTTGGGTTACATTCCCCATACAATTCCCACCCCCCTTTTCTGACCCTAATCCCTCTTTTCCTCCCCCCACCCCACCCCCACTGTAGTGTGTCTCTGGTCTATAGTTGCTTGTTGATTTTGATTTTTACTTTAAGCAAGTTATAAATTTTGATGACTATACAAAGGTAAATATAATAGGAAAAGAGACATCAAATAATTCTCCTTGGTAAGGTTAGAAAAGACCCCACCCGAAAAAGTGGCATTTGAACTTAGTCTTGTAGGATGAAAAGAAACAACTGCTAGCATTTATTTTGTGTTAAGTGCTCTGCTACATATTATTTATAATATTTATATTATTCAATTTACATATTACTATTTCTCTTTTTTTACAAATGAGGATAATAAAACTTACAAAAGTTAACTTCCCAAGGAGAAAATTATAGTAATTATTGAATATCATTTACTGAACCAGTTGTCACACACACATTCAATTATCACAAACGAATGGAGATTTACTAACATTTTAAATAAAGAAACCAGTTCAGAGAGTTAAATAAAACTTACAAAGGACACACAGGAATTAAGAGGTTAAACCATGATTAGAGCTGAAATCCGTCTGACTCCACTACACAATAAATACATTTACTAAACACATCTGGGTATTTGTAATTGATGAAATGATAACAATAAGCTATTTGTTGAGTATTTAGTATAGATAAGGTATTAAATACTCCATGTTATTTCATTTAATTGACAGCATCCCTGTGATTATTTTTCCTTTTTACATATAAGAAAATTGAGAACCAGAGACACTATGAAACAAGTACATTATTAAGAGTCAGAAAAGGGTTTCAAGGCCATATTATGTTAACTCTAAATGTTGATATGCCTAACTACTTACTATAATGAAAATATATGTAGGATAAAACGATTACAAAATATTCAATACATAGAAGAGTACTCTAGGTAGTAAGAACCAAGTACGTAACCAAGGGCATGTTTGTGAAAGTAAAAAGTACACATAAAAACTTTCTAAGAATTTCAATATGGGTTGTGAGTAGAAGAAGAGCACACTGGACAACCAACTCAGAAACAAACTCTACAGACCTTTATTGTCTAACAGAGTAGCCACTAGATATATATGGCTACCGAGCACTTGAATTATGGTTAGTGCAAATTCAGACATGCTGTAAATATAATGACTACACCAGATTTCAAAGACAATAGGAAGAAAAATATTGTGAAATATCTCACTAAGTTTTCATATTAATTACATGCTGATATAATATTTGAATATGCTGGGTTAAATAATATGTATTGTTAAAATTAATATCTGTTTCTTTTTCTTTTTATTAATTGGTTACAAGAAAATTTAAAATTACATACGTAACTCACATTACATTTCTATTAGATGACATTGCTATAGACCATTTCCAAAATAAATCTCAATACTGTTCATTTTTCTCATCTCTATTGCAGTCATCCTATGCAAGACCCCTTGATCTCAGCAGTACTGCGGGAAACTAGTCTACGTGTTTTCACTTTTGTTTAATTCTAACATGTTGAAGAGTCAAAATAGTTTCTTAAAACATAAATCTGATGTTATTCCCTTGCTTAAACTGTCCAGTGACTTCCCACTGGTACTTCCAATTAAATTCAAACTTTTGGGGGCTCCCTGGTGGCGCAAGGGGTTAAGCACCGCACTATGAAGCAATCCACAGCCTCTGCAGCATGAGTTCCATCCCTGGCCGGCCAGGGAGCAACCCCATGGCGGAGCAGACCTCTCCTGTCTCGCCCATTGCTCCCCTCAAGCAGTGTATTTCAGTCAGTCTGGCTGTTCTGTCCCCCACTCTGTCTCTGGTGAGTCGTTTCACCCCCGCCCCCCTACACCTCTGGCCTGTACCCCAGCTCTTGTATGCATAAATAAATAAATCTTTAAAAAATAAATAAATAAATAAATTCAAACTTTTTACCACAGCCTCCAAAGTCCCCACATGAATTGGGTCCTAACTACCTCTCCAAAATGGGCTTGTATCATTCTACACCTCAGTCACTCTGCTCCAACCATGCTAACCTCCTTTCAGTGTTTTTTTTTTTTTTTTTAAATACACTAGGTTTCTTCTGAACTTAAGGTCTCCTGCCGAAATGCTCTTCCCCTCACTCTTTACACAACTAGGTTTTCTCTTTCAGGTCGTGACTTAAAACTTCACCTTTCCAAAGATATTCCATAACCACACTATTGAAAGATATTCCTTTCCTTCACAGCACTTACCCAATTTGAAATTATGAATGTGTGTGTATATGGCACGTTTATTCTGTTTCCTAGCTTTGTTCACTGACTTACTCTTCCACTCGATTGTTTGCTCATGTATCTCATTCAACATGTATATCATGTATATCATTCAATAAAATGTACTGAGTCAATCAGCAGGCATTCTACTGTTATTTGTAAGTTAAATAAATGACTAATATAATGGATGCTGTTACTAAAGTATATTCATTTTAAAATAAATATAAAGCAGACTAACAGATTAGAACACTGATCGAGTCTAATTTTTACAGAATTGTTTGGCCTACTATCACTCATAATATTAAATAAAATAATCTTTAGGACCTAATTTTAAAGTTTAGATGTATTTAATTCTACTTGGGCAACAGAAATATTCAGGAAAATGTTCTGTTTTGGAATTCAAGAACTTGCACTGTTAACTAAGTTAACAATAGTACCTACGATAATACATTTCCAACTAGTCTAAACTTTGTCATAAATACAATCACAACCCTTAAAATATTTTAGGCAGGGGCACAGTCTATAGTCTCACCCCATTCAAATTATTTTCCTTACCACTAAGGAGAACTAAGTTTTCATAAAATCTATCAAACCAAATCTACATCTTGAATGGATGACTTAAAAACAAAATAGCAAATCTACCATTTCAAAATATCAGGAGAAGAATAAATCAACATATAGAACAACAATAATAAATCATCTTTGATTCAGACATAAAAAAGATAAGGGATATGAAGTAAGGAAGGCACCCCAAAATGTCTTGCTCTTCCACTAATCCTGGATCAAAGCCAAATTCTATTTGTTAATAGAAATGCACATAACTTGATCAAAAAAGGAAATTCACTAGTCAATTGCTAAGAAATTAGTGTTTATGCACTATAATGTCAAATGTTTACACTTTACTACTAAAGGTTTAATAATAATTCAGTTTTTGACAAAATCCCAAATTTATCCTAGTATCACAAAAGTTCATTCTATGATGTTGAGATTTTACTTCAGCCAATTAATGATTTTAATACATTAAACAATCAGTCTAAATATATTCAGGACAATCAAGATTAAAAACTTTTTATACTGATAGAGGACGCCAGATCATTGTAAAATTACCTGTCTGTGAGAGGCTGGGAGGGCATTCTTTTACTCAACGATGGAAGGTCCAAAGAATCTGGTTTCTTATCCAATCTGCAACATGCTTGGATATTTAAGTATTTAAATATGTGTACTTTACCTTTTAAACATATCTGTTAATAAATACATGAAGAAAATAGACTTAACTATATAGGTCCAAATATAAATTTCATCTACCAATATATTTAAACATTTTAATAATCTTAAATTACTTTGAGATATCACAATATGATACTTTGAATATTTAAATAATCTGCACTTCTGACACCAGGTTAAAAAAGTCTCACAAAATGATACCAACTGAAATTCGATGGCCTTCAATATTTTTATTAGAAAAATGTACATTTATTTTTCTGTACTTCACAGATATTTCCTTGTTAAAAGCAAAACATATAAATAACCATACAATGTAAAATGTATAATTCATGAAAGTTGCCTTTAAAGTTGCCTTGGAACCACTATGTTGTTTGGTCTACACAGTAGAAGAATGTTAGCCAAAAGAATATAAATGTGGGAAAAAGAAAATTGAAAGGTGTGATGGTCAGCTAGTTAGAATAAAATATTAAATAATAAAAGAAAATACTGGTCAATTCAAGTAACATAATAATGTTTTCACTGGTGATGGAGAAAGAATAAAAGGAGGTAAAATGCTATGCAGGAGGGTAAAGATATAAATAAAAAAAGAGCAGAGGGGAATGATAGCTCAGATTTACAAAAGTTAACTCATTTCAAAAGGAAAAGGATAAATATTAGGTGGTTTCACTTATATGCAAAATATAGAGAAGTCAAACTCAGGTAGCTGACCATAGATCTGAGTCCTACAGCAGAGGGGGAAGGAGAGGGGTCAAAACAGGGGAGGGAAGAGCATAAGGGACTGTGGTGATGGATCAAGGGTGCGATGGTGATGAAGAACTACAGGGACTACACCTGGGGCGAAAAGTCAAATACTGTACAAAAATTAAAAACAATGTAAGAAAATAAATAAAAACAAAGAGAACAATAAACTAAAAAGTAATTATAGGTACTTTTTGGTACCCATCGGTACTAGTATAAAGGAAGAATGTTTCTTATATAATTCCAAGAGATATCAGGTCTGATCTGACCACTGAAAAATGTCATTTAAAAAGAAATTAAAAATTTTGCACAGCGACTGCGCTCGGGCACCCGGCCTGCGCCTCCCGACCAGCTCCAGGCCGCGGGAGCCTCCACGAGAGCCGTGATCTCTGCGCCCAGGGGTGCCGGGGCGCAAGCTCTGCGTCTCCCTGAGAGCCGAGCCGGCGCCGCGACCGCATGGAATAATGCCCAGCGGCCAGCCCGGTCCGGGTAATTTTCTTATGTGACGGCTGAGACATGAGATCTTCAGCCTCCAGGCTCTCCAGTTTTTCGTCGAGAGATTCACTATAGAATCGGATGCCGGACCAGATCTCCATCTCCGAGTTCATCGCCGAGACCACTGAGAACTACAACTCGCCCACCATGTCCAGCTTCACCACGCGCCTGCACAACTGCAGGAACACTGTCACGCTGCTGGAGGGGGGCCCTGATTGGAGAAGGTGTGTCTCGAGTCCGCACGTTGAATGTGCGGGCAACGCTGGACTGGCCCACAGCTGTCAATTAACACCTGACTATTCTTGACAAGGAAAAGGCACCTCCTTTCCATGGGGCCTACAAAGACCCTGGCATTTACTCAGAGCCCCAGAGGTCTAGCAGCAGTGGTTGCCTTCTTAAGCCACCTGAACTTGACCCATGCATTTGAGGAGTAAGTCACTTTGGCAAGTGAATTTCAATGGTGTTGGCATTCCAGAAAATCTAAAAACAGAATAATAACCTTATGGTTCCTGAAAGCACAAAAAAAGAAGTCGACTTATCCCTGTCTTTCATCTCAAGATTGATGGCCAAGTCCCCTTCTCAAGCAAGACTGGAAAGAACTGGAGAAACTTAGTGATGTAGAAAGAGCAATGGACAAGAATATGTACTTTGTATGTCAGCATTGCTGCTACATCCCCACTGCTGGGCCTTTGTCCCTTCATATATTAAACTATTGAATTAGGAAAAAAAAATTTTTTTGCACTGCTAGCGTATGTATTACCAACTGAAATGTATTCTATTAGTTGTCCAAAGTAAAAATAAAAATCTTTCTTTATCAAATACTTCTGAATTCTTTTCTTTTATAAATTTGATTTTCATAACAGTAATTCATGTAAATAGATTTTAAATGAGAAAATTATGAAATTGGTAACAAAAATTTAATCCTCCTTTCTACCCCCTTCAACCTCTAAGACTGACTACCTACATTCAAATCTTTTAAGCTGGTTTTCTGCTATTTAACTACAGATTAATAAATAAAATGGTTCTGCTAATTTTTTCCTGAATTTTATATTTCATTTATAAAGTCTTACTAAGAAAGATGAAGATTTAGATTTCTCACATTACCACTACCACCACCATCATCTATCATCAGGAGCAACACTACCATCCCCCATTCCCAATCCCCACCAACTCACATAAACATATATCTTCCTCCCTCTTAAGGAGTACAGCATAATGGTTAGAGCACGGACTCTGGAGTCAGACTTCTTGATTTGAATGCTAATGATGTGACCTTGGACAACTCATTTAACTTCTATGCCTCTTTTTCTTCATATATACAATGAGGTGTGACACAGTATCTGCTTTACAGGGTTATCATAAGAATTAAATGAATTAATGCTTGTAAAGCATTTTCAACAGTGCCTGCAGCATGGTAAACACTACATAAATCTGTGCTATTATTATAACTGTAAAGGATACACCTATCCAAAAATATTCAGATAGGCTTTTTCCAAGATGTCCAGATCAGACTTTTTCTAATATATGTTACTTTGGTATGTAAAGCTCAGGTCAATAGAGACCCTGTGGGCCTCAGAAGAAACAGGTACCAAAAAACTGATGACTACCCAGATTTAGGATGACCTCCAGAAATAAGCTTTTTATCAGAGAAAACTATCTTGTGACAAGGCAGACATCTAAAGTATATGATTTTGTCAAATGAGTGACCTCCTCCTTGTCATACGAGAAACCCTCCTTAATGCATCAGGCCCTTATCCCATTCCTTACCTCAAAACATAAAACATCAGCCTGTCTCATTTACTCTGAAATTTACAGCTATGCAAATATTTCATATGCACATAACTAAATGTGTTCTTTTTCTCCTACTAATCTAATGTTAATTTCTTTGATGACCAAGAAGAGAAGACTCAGAGTAGAGGGGACGTTTTCCCCTCCATCCAGACAACTATTTTTCATTAAATCAAAATACAGTATTTGCATTCTTATCACAAAGAAAATATTCACAGATGAACCACACAGAGTGTTTTGATTACATTTCTTTTCTCCTCGAAGTTTTGCTTTTCCGAAAGTAACTAATTGCCCCATTTTATTCCTCTGCTTTGACAGAACTATAAAACATCTCTCCATGTTGACAAACACCTCGAGTCATCTATCACTTCCTTTCTTCTTTTTCCTTTTTTCTTTTTTGGAAACAACTCCCCTAATCCAAATTGATTGCGCTCTATGCCTATGCATATGCCAGGGCACAGGGGAAAATTCCCCTATCCCAGCTGTGGTTCTTTTGAGACTAGATGGATGAACAAATTAATATCAGACAGATGAGTAGGAGAGAAGGCCAAAATTTAATAATATACGTATGGAGAATTTACTTGGTTATATTTTATAAAGAATAATGGAGAGGAGTGAGGATACTTATTTTGTGTTTAAGAACCTGGGGCATGGAGGAGAGAAGTGAGCCTTCCCATGACAGACAAAAAGGGGTAATTTCATCTTCACTCTTAAACAGATAGAACATATTCACTGATAAATGGACATCTGTATAAACTACTTTCTTCTAGGCCATAAAAGGAGGAGCAGTGACTGCTTCCTCAATTAGAAAAAAGAGCAAAGGTCAAAAAGCTCCTAAAGCCTATACTGCTCTTAAAATAATCTGCACTCTTTAAGTAATGGCAATAGACTTTCCCAAGGTTCACAGGGTCTCAACTGACTTTTGGTTCATATCAAGGTTATACTTACTGGAAGAGGCCTACTCTGAGCATATTAAGAAAAACCTATCTAACTGACTCCACCTACACCTGTCCGTCTTAGACATGAAGAATTCCTCTTAATTTATTCCCTCATGTTGATAATAGCACACCCTCTGCTAGCTTCCTAATAAAGGTACAGGAGAGTTAAAATTTCTGAGACCTTGAGTATTTGAAACTATCTTTTTTCTATGTCACAACTGACTTATAGTGTGAGTATACAGTTATATTCTCTCAGTTGTGGAAGGCATCATTCTGACATTGTGTAAATTCCCGTTCTGCCACTGAAAAATTATTCTGTGACCCATTCTGTTTTGATCAAAGCCTTCAGTATTTTAGTCTCTGACTTTCATGTTATAGAATGTCTAGTTTTATACTCATTTTCCATAGTAAAACAGTAAGAAGCTAATGGGAAGCTCAGCATACGTGAGGGAAGTTTACCAATGGTGGGCTTCGCTTAGGTAGTGATCAGACAAGGACTGATAATTTCCACAGGGATATAGAGGTCCTTTCTCCTAGTTCAATGAGTTTACCAAGGAATAACTACACCAATCCCGCCTGAAATATATAACAGAAGTTGCAAGAATTCTGGAACCAATCAAGAGAGGTTTACTGGAGAGGCCCAACATTCAGTATGTAAGCATTCACTGATATCAGTATGGGGTCTTAGCCCACACATAGCTGTAACTTGAGCCATGACTCTAGTTCAGTCTCTCTTGCAGTTGTGCTGTCCAATACAGTAGGCCACTAGCCTCATGTGGCCATATAAATTTAATTTAATTTAATCCAAGTAAAACTTAAAATTCAATTCCTCAGTCACATTATACACTTCTAAGTGCTCAACAGCCACTGTAGCCACTAGTCACATATAGCTATTTAAATGAAAATTTATCAAAATAAAATTATACTTAAGTTGCTTCCTTAGTTATACTAGTCATATTTTAAGCACTCAATAGGCACGTGTGGCAAGTTGCTATGATATTGGAGAGCACAGAATATGGACCATTCCCAACATTCAGAAAGTTCGACTGGACAGCACTGCCATAAACATCCCACAGACCTTTACGCTTTTGTTCTTTCTTCCTTATATTCAGAACTACATTTTCTTCAATATCCAAGCCATTCCCAGGTTTGACACAGTAAATCAACTTGCTTTGTATTTGTATTGCCCTCTCCAACAGCAGACAAAAGTTTCAGCTTTTCCTGTTCTGCTAAGGCAGCTACTGCCAGGAGTCCAGACAGACTTTGAGTTATAAAAGGCACTTTCTTTAGAATGCGTGGAATGTACTATTGGAGCAAGGAAAAAAAAAAAAAAACAACCCTTCCTCTGAATATATGCAAACCCTGTGCCAGGATACATAGCTTAGAAATTGTATGTAGGCTGGCATTTCACTGCCATGTGCCTCCCCAGCCAGATATTCTTCAGTGTAATTAGAGATGCTAGTTACCAATACTCTGTTGTCTACTCTCCCTTACTGTCCTCTTCTTCTCACAGTCTTTGTCCTTAGGGGTTTCTTAGTGCATCCCTTTACTATCACTTTTATAGATTCCATGTAGATGTAAACTAAGTCTGAATTAATACTTTTCTACTTGTATCTTGTTCTTAAAGGACTTAGGCACATAAGGAGATAGATATCCAATGCTCACAGATGGGGAGAAATCTATATAAAAAAATGACTATCCTGCCTGAAATCATATAAAAATTTAATGCAATCCCCACCAAAACACATGTAATATTTTTCAAAGAAACTGAACAAAAAAATACTGAAATTTATATGGAACCACAAAAGGCCTCGAATTGCAAAAGCAATTCTAAAAAGAAAAGAAGTGGCCGTATCTCGTTACCTAACTTCATACTTTACCAAAAAACAAAAAAACAAAACAAAACAAAAAAACAGTATTAAAAAACAATATGGTAATATGGTATTAGTACAAAACAGATACATGGACTGATGGAAGAGAATCAAAACCTCAGAAATAAATCTGTGTACATATCAGCACCTAAGACCATAAAATGGGGAAAAGACAGTCTCTGTAATAAATGATACTGGGGAAAGATGGCATAAGACATTGCCTGCATAACTCTTGGGAGAATGATGTAAGGTGATCCAGAGGGGCGCTGGACCCAGAGGACCTTGAGTCTTGGGAAAAAACTAGATCACCTCCTGGCCATCAGAGGCAGGCACCACCCGTGATAGGAAAGATACAGAGAAAACTCAAAACTACATAATGTAAGGTGGGTGGAGAGAGGTGCCTAAAGACCACAGCGCCAGTGGAGAAAACCTGTGCTCCAATGCTTGGCTGGCAGCCCTAGGGTGGGGACAGCTGATTGGTGTGGAAGTATGCCCTTCACTAGGGAAGGTACTTGAGAAGGTGATGGGGTGAGCCAAGCAGGCAGGGTTCACAGTGAAAATGACGGCACTAGACGAAGTTCCCCCTCCCACATTCCCATACCACCAAAAAAGAAAACTACAGACCAATCTCCATGATGAACATAGATGCAAAAATCTTCAACAATGTATTAAAAGGATCATAAACCATAACCAAGTAGATTTTATTTCAGTGACACAGGATGGTTCAACATCCAAAAATCAATCACAATTCACCTCATCAACAAAAGGAAAAATAAAAATCATATGATCATATCAATGGATGCTGTAAAAGAATCTAACACTATCCAATATTCACTTATTATAAAACCTGCAAAAAAACGGGATTGATGGAACATGTCCCCAAATAATAAAGGTTATATATGGTGAAACAGTGAAAGTATTTCCACTGGGCCTCCCTGGTGGCAAAAAGGAGTTAGGCACAGCACTGTGAAGCTATCACAAGTTCGATCCCTGGCTGGCCAGGGAGCTACCCACATGGCACAGCAGACCTCTCCTGACTTGCCCACTACTCCTCTCAGCAGTGTATTTCAGTGGTTCCACCTGTTCTGCTCCCCACTGTCTCTGGTGAATCTTCTCACTCTCCCACACCTCTGGCCTATACCCCAGATCTTATATGCAAAATAAATAAATCTTTTCAAAAAATGAAACAATCATCTAGGAATAAACCTAAAAAGTAGGACAAGGACCTATACAATGAAAATTGTTAAAAGAAACAAAAGAAGACACAAAGAAATGGAAAGGTATTTCCTGCTCATGGATTGTAACATTAGCATGTTATCGATAAAATGCCATCTTACCCAAACAATATATATATTCATTGCAATCACTATCAAAGTTTCAATGACATTCTTTAAAGAAAGAGAACAGACATTACTGAAATACATAAGAAACTATAAAACACCCCAAAGAGCCAAAGCAATCCTGACAAAAAAAGAGGGAGAAATGGTGGTATCACACCCCCAGATATCAAACATTACTACAGTGCCATAATAATCAAAACAGTAAGGTATTTGAACGAACACAGACACACAGACCAATAGAATAGAATTGAGAGCCCAGAAATAAACCTGTACCTATGTGAACAGTAATCTATGAGAAAGGACCCAAGAATATGCACTGGAGAAAGGGAAGTCTCTTCAATAAGCTGTGTTGGGAAAATGGGACAGCCACATACATACGAATGAAACTAGACCATTCATTCACATCATACACAACAATTAACTCAAAATGGATAACAGTTGGATATAATACCTGAAACCATAAAACCAACAGAAGAAAACAGGCAAAAAGCACCATGACACAGGCTTTAGTTTTGTCTTTGTGGATTTGTCTCCAATAGCGAGAAAAGCACATGAATATAAACAACTGTGACTACATCAACTAAAAAGCTTCTGCACAGTGAAGGAAACTATCACAAAAACAAAAGGACACCCTTCTGAATGGGAGAAAATATCTGTACATCATACATCTGACAAGGGGCTGATAATCGAGATCTACAGAGAATTCATACAATTCAACAAAAAGAAAACAAATAACCCAATCAAAAAATTGACAGAAAAGCTAAAAAGGCATATGTCAAAGAAGACATATAAATTGACAACAAACACATGTAATAATCACCAGAGCCAGAGCGGGGAACAGAGCAGGCAGAAGGACCTAAGTACACTGCTGAGGGGAGCAGTGGGCGGCTGGAGAGGTCTGCGCGCCATGTGGGACCCGCCTCTGGTGGCCGGGGAGCAGCCGGGGATGGAACCGGCGCTGCAGAGGCTGCGGACAGCTTCGCAACCCAGCACTCAACCGCTGCGCCACCAGGGAGGCCCCCTAGAAACTCTTAACAGTGGAGAAGGCATCCACTTAAATCTGTATAATAACCATACTTTCATTTACTGTGCTTTGTCTGATAACCTCCAAAAACTGGCTTCCCTCTCCCAATAGCCTTTGTATTTAACTGAAGATGTTATTTAAGGTGATAGCTTGTGCCACTTCAGGGAGTTACTCCATTTTCCTGGTTATCTCCTATGCACATATAAGGTATACATGTTATTGAACTAGTTTGAGTATCTCTTAATCTGTTTTCTGCTAATCTGTCTTTTATTACAGATGGTATTTCAGTCAGAACCTAGAAGGGTAGAGGGGAAATAATTTTTCTTCTACACACTCCATATAGTCTGTCCTTTTAAAATAACATTGACAACCAAAATTGTAAGTTCACAAGCAAAAAGTTGGTATCCGGGGTTTCCAAATCCTGGTCTTTACACGTTATGCTAAAATTCCTACCAATGTGAAAAAGTCATTCCTCGGAAAAACTTCTTTTAGGCAATAATACTATAACAACAAATTAACTCCTAAATCTGATGCTTCTTAATTTACCAGTAATAGCTATAAGTATGAATTAAATAAATACTATATTTTGATTACAAACCTGTGCTGGTGGTACTTGCAGTGGATTGTTATCCAAAATTATTACTTGTAAATGATGCAGCTTCCTATAACAAACTGGAATTTCGGTCACTTTATTACAAGAGAAATCCAGCTTGACTAAGGGAAGATCTCCTAATTCTGTTCAGAAATGAAAAATAATAAAGTTAAGTTTTACATAGTTACTCTCTTACTCATGTCAGTAAAAATAGCATACATCTTACCATCTGGCAACACATGGAGATTATTTCTTCTTATATTTAGCTCTCTAAGTGAATGTAACTTTCCCATTTGTTGGGGAAGGACCTGAATCTCATTGCAGCTGATATCCTAAGGAAAACAAGAAAATAAAAATTATAGCTTACTGAAAAATGCAAATATATTTCCATTTTTTTTCAGTTAAATCATATAGCTAATAGCTAGCAATTTTTGTCATTTTCCTGAAGATGAATTATCTGGCAACATAGTTAAGAAATTTTTTGTGCAAAAATATGAAGTTCTCAGTACCATTGATACTTTAAGTCAGCCTTTTGAAAATGTTAGGGGGAAAGGATGTCCCAAAGCTATTTCCATATAGGCTTTGTGGACTTCACCCACACCCCAGGTCAAAGCCAAAGACACTGGGAACTCCAAATCCCATCACCACCAAAGGGAAGGTGGCTGGGACCTGAGGGTGGGGTTAAGCAGCCAGGTGGATAGAAAAGGCAGACACGTGAGCTTTGGGGGATCCCATTTTGGGCTCTCCACCAGCTCGCAGCGTCCGGCCTGCTCTGAGAGTGACTTTGGGTTTCCAGGTCGTCGGATCGGGTAGGACACATTGAAGTCTTTATTTCCCTATTTTCTCCCTGAGTTGTACATTTTCCTTATTTCCTTTCCTCTTGTAAATAAACCTTTTATTAACCTTTTTGTGTGTGTCTGTAGTAGAGTATTCATAAGTCCCTTTAAAGCACGCGGGTGAGGACCCACAGCCAGGAACCCGTTTAATATCGGGGTTGCTCTGTAACAAAAATCTCACAAAACACCAACTAGTGCCAACTAAAACCAGAAGTATAGATGATCTAGGTTATCTTCATTCGAGATAAAAATCAAAGACAACTATTAATCATTATGATAATCTATCAATTATACTAATTGTTTTGAGGCACTTGCTTGGGCAAAGGCTGAGAAAGTTAAGGATTTGCAGATAAGGGTTGGAGAACCAAAGACAATAGATGATCAGAATCCACTGGACTAAACCTCTTTATCTAAAGGGTTATGAAAGGTTACAAAAGAGCAACATTTTGTGGCACGTATTATAATGCAAAGACATTCTAGGAGATCTGAATTGGAAATCTTTCAGGTTTAAATTAAAATGTAAGCCCTGATTTAAAGGTAAAGGAAATCACATTTGCATGACATTGGAATAAAGAATAGTTTAACTGTGCTCTCCTCTCCTTCCCCTTTTTTATTACCACAACAAAAAGGAAAGATCTCATACAACACTCATAACAAACACACAGCAAATGAAACTCATATTATATTGCAAGTGTCCCAATTTCCAGCTTTCACTGGATATGAATTAGCTTCGAGGAAGGGGAGTTACACATACATTCAACCTTATCAAAAATTTAAAAAGCAGGAAAGTAATTTTGTTACAGGGCAACCTCGATATAAAATGCGTTGCCTTTGAGGTGTCCCTCTCCCTGCCCTGTAACAATTTCAAAAGAATATTAAAGCTATATAGGGAAGAATCCAATAAAGCCACAAATGATTAGAAAAATGTATCCTACATACATCTTGCAAATTATAAATAAGACATCTTCACACAACAAATAATTATCAAATACCAATTAATTGCTAGGCACTGTTCTAGGTGCCGGGATGCATCAAGGAATAAAACAAAAATCCTTGTCCTCATAACTCCTCATGGGTTTAGGCTCTAGCATGGGAGCAGATTATGTAGCATACTAGAAGGTGGTAAGTGCTATGAAACAAACACAGCAGTGTAAAGGAAAATGCAGTTCTATTGATAGTTTGTAGTAGGGAAGGAATTAGCAATTTAAACTGTCTCATGGAGAAGCTGATATTTGAGCAGCGTTATTAAAGCTAAGAGAATGAGACATGTCAATATATAAGGAAGGAACATTCCAGACAGAAGGAACAACATATATAAAGGCCTTGGCCAAAGCCTGCCTGACATGGGCTAAGAATAACAAGGAATAGTGTAACAGGGTGGTCCCTACGAAAGGGGGAAGTTCCAGGTTCCCTGCCCCACCCAAAAGGAGGGTGGAGCTGAGTAGGGAGAGAGGAAGCTACAGAGGAGACTGAGGAAGGAAGGAAGCAGGATAGAGAGCCAGAAGGAACCCTGGAGGAGGCATATGGAGACAAGAGACATGTGAAGAAACTACACTTGCCTTTTGGTCGTGGACTGGTTGAAACAGATGTGGGTGAGAGACCCGTGGGGAGGTGACAATGGCGGTTTTTGTCTTGATTTTGATTTTGCTCTTTTCCTTCCAGACTTGTCTGGTTGTTTCTTATCCTTTTCTGTGGGTCCCCACTGCAAGATGCTTTAGACTTGGGGCAGGCTTTGGGGCCTTGTTCTGGGCCAATCCTGCTTGGGTGGACTTTTACCCATGAGGGGATGGGTAACTTTGGGTGCTTGATTTAGAAACTATATTCTTTGCCTTTCCTGTATTGTTTCCTAATTGTATTAAAGTCCCTTCCCATTAAAGTTTCCTATGTTTTGTGTTGATACGGTGGATGGCAGAACCCATTTAGAGTAGGCAGGTTTGAGGGATTGGGGTGCCCCTCTCCCTGCCCTGTAACAATAGGAAGTGGGGGAGGGGAAACATGTTGAAGGAAAGGGGTAAAACTGACTTTTACTCTAAGAGATGTGGGAAGGTACCAAAAACTTGTAAACAGATATAATATGATGTGACTTACATTTTGACAGGAGCACCTTAGTTGCTATATTGAGAATAGGATATTATCCAAATGATGGGTAATAAAATTTGGGAAATTGCCCTTTCATAGTAAATACTATTACTTCTTTCAGAGGTGTCTAATACTCAACATTTCCACATAAAAAAACTACAGAAATTTGACAGAAAGTTGCCTTTTCCTTGAAGAAATATATCTTGACACAGAAAACTGACCCACTCACCAATGGGTACTTTATAAACTAGTGGGTATTAGAAAACTGAAAGTATTGCCTGGATTTCTAGTGACAGAATTTTATTGTATTGGTTATCATGTTCTTGTGGAATAGCAACATGGGAAAGTATTCTAATGACAGGTAATACCCAAGACAGAAATAGCCATGAATAAAAAATCATAGTAAGGAATAAAAGAAATGTTTTTAAACAACAGAAAAGCAAGTACTAGAATTTGGTAAAATGGACAGTAGTACAAATATCAGAAAGAATGAAGAGTTAGCACTATCTATACTTCTTCACATGGCAGTCCTAGGACCAATGGATAAATATAATAAGGGCGTGTATTTTAGTTCAAAATAAAAACAATAACAAGCAGGGTTTTTTTAGAGATTTATTTATTTATACAAGCACTGGGTACAGTCAGAAGTGCGGGAGGGTGAGAGGATTCACCAGAGCCAGAGCGGGGAACTGAACAGGCAGACTGACGAAATACACTGCTGAGGGGAGCAATGGGCGCAACAGGAGAGGTCTGCGCACCATATGGGACCCTCGCTGGTGGCCAGGGATCAAACCGGCGCTGCAGAGGCTGTGGGCAGCTTCACAGCCCAGCGCTCAACCTCTGCGCCACCAGGGGAGGCCCACAAGCAGTTTTTCAAAAGAGAATTAGGGCTGCTTCAGACATACTACCATTGAAGGAAAAAGACCAATACCAGATGATTTTGCTCATATGTGGAAAATAAAGAAATAAAACAAAGGAACAGAGAAAACTAAACCAAAACAAATCTTAGAAATAAGAATACAGAATTGAGACAACTACAGCGGGAGGAGGATTAGGGCTAGGAACAAAGATGAAGAGTGCCCAATGGCCTAGGTATATTTAAGGAAGTTCCCTTGTGCTATAAATGCACATGCAGGTATTCTTTAATGAATGATTGTTCATTAGATTCTATCTGCACATTAATTTCCCATTACAAAACTGTATTTAAGTTTCCACAGAAAATTTTTGGTTCTCTACACATAATAAAATCATACTTAAGACTACTTTTAAAATATCTAGGTATGGGAAAGAATCACTCAAGATAAAACAGAAAATAAACAACATCATATACTGTGAGAGGTACAAGTAATAGAAAGATGTGAAAATAGCTCAATGTTTCAGCATCTGATTGTTTCTTTCAGAGTGCAATGTCTTCTATATACCTACAATGTTATGTTCAAAATAAATTACACTTTAAATTATCCTATATTTACACAATCAATTATAAAGAATAGCCCCTTTCCATTTATCTTGTTTCCTGTGGCGTCCACACTGATAAACGGGCGTCATGGAGCAGGCTGCACAGTGTAAGATGCTGCTGAATGAGCAAGATCGTGGCCTTTTTATTGATAGAATAATCAATCAATTATCAATAATCAATCAGTTACATGGGGTAGGAGGACAAAGAGAAAAAGATGGGTGAAACTGAAAAATGTGCTTATATCATCTAGGGTTTCAGGGGAATATGAGTCTGCTGACCAGAAAATTCTTATCTGCTTGATGACCAAGTGTTATAATCAAAACCATACCCAGGATCCCCGGCCATGGTTCCAATCTTATCAACAAGGCATTCCACTGATCATCTTCTGGAGTCCCTTGTCAATGGGCCCCCAATCATTCCCAGTAATACCTCATGATGCATACCCTTCCCAAGGTGATCAAGCTTTCTACTCTTGGTTGATTTGAAAGGCACCTTGTAAGGTTGGGTTGCTATAACTGATTCACTGGACAGTTCTGACCTTGTATAGAAATGCTAAACTGCAGGTAATAAAAATGGTGGCCGAACAGGTCGCTTAAGTCAAGCAGAACCAAAGTTTCCAAAACTATTATAAAAGCACATGAGGAAAGGCTATTTTTTTTTCCAATCAATTATTTTCACACAATGTACTCTCTTCTTTTACCCCCTTTCTCTGATGCTTCCAAAGTGCCCTGTAAAACCTTAAAAAAAAAAACAACTTTTCTTTTGCTGGTCTAAGACCTGTTTACCATCCACAACTGAATAGGCAAATGTTTATCCATTTGACGAGCATTCCTTAATACTTGTAAGCAAGCATTCTGGTCCCACTGGACTAATGAACAACTGGCTATCAGCTAAAATCTGACATAAACAATGGTATCTCAAAACTTTACATAAGTGAGCTTTTTATTCTTAATTACAGTGACATTCCATAAAGGAATCAGTAATATTCCAAAATGTAAAAGTATATATTATGCATATTATATACAATCAATACAACTATTTTACTCACCAATTCCATTAAATCTTTTAACTTCCCAATTTCTTCTGGAATGGATACCAGTTTATTATTACTGACGACCAGAACTTTAAGGGGAAGGTCAAATAAGTATTTTGGCAATGTTGATAAAAGATTTCGACTGAAAAGAATAAGAGATTCTGATTGGCAAAGTTGATAAAATATTTCAACTAAAAATATAAACATCTGAAACCTGATATGTCAATTTAAAAAAGAACAGATCATCATATAAATAAATAAGAAGCTTTCAGTAATAGTAATTGTCATTTAATCAGTGGTTATTCTTAAAATCCTTACATGCACTATCTCAGTGAACCCTACAAGATAGGTAGTATTATCTTCATTATACAAATATGAAATCAAAGGTTAAAACTGGTTAAGTAGTTCACCCAGGCACAGCAGACTGTGCTGTTATCTATGATACTGTGCTACACACCACCAGTTCTCAAAAAATCAGAATCACTCTTCTGAGCTACAGAAAGCCAGGACCTTGCCATCTGATACAATTTCACTCTGTTCAATGCCTCCATGCCTGTAACTAGGAAAAGGCTGTGATTTTACTGAAATATTTCTGATTTATCCCTTACTATTTAAAATGATCTAAGTGCAGAACTATGGAACCAGAACATGCATTTTAATACCCAGATGATTCCTGTGCACATTCAAGTTTGAGAAGCATTGCCTTCAAGAAAAAACCAAAGACTATAGAATAATGTAGACATGAAAAAAATAAGAAACCATTGAGATAAATACAGGCTACATATTTACCTATAGAGGCTACCAAAATTAAACACATTTCTTTGCTACTAAAGAGTATTAGAATTGTACTTTAAAAAATGAAAATTAGCAAAAAAAGTGTTTCCTTACCTAATGTTAAGGTATGTTAACATCTGCAGGTTTTTAATAGCTTCAGGAATGGTTTTGATGCAATTATGATATAAATTTAATGTTTCAAGAGGTGCAAATAACCAGACATCAGATGGAATTTCTGTAAAACGATTTCTGGAAAGATCTGAAAAACAAAAGTAATATTTAGATGTCAAACATATACCTGTAACATATACCTTCAACAGAACTATTCATACTTGTTGAATCACTTAGAGTCCAAGCAACTATATAAAAAAAATATAAAATATTATCTACCATGACCTTGAAGGCAAAAAAAATTATCATATAGAAATATAGAAAGTTTGTTTACTAACAAATTATGCTTGACATGTCTCACTATCTTTAAAACACAAATATGCTATTTATCTTTTAAAATACCAATGAGGGGGGCCTCCCTGGTGGCCTATGGGTTAAGTCTCAGCTCTATCACGGCTACAGCCTGAGTTTGATCTCCAGCCAGGGAGCTAAGCCACATATGGTGCAGCAGACCACTCCTGTCTTACCCTCTGCTCCCCTTAGCAGTGTATTTCAGTAGATCTGCCTGTTCTGTTCCCCACTCTGTCATTAGTGAATCTTCTCACCTCCCACACCTCTGGCCTACACCCCATTTCTTCTATGTATACTGCCCTCACAGGAAGACCCTCCTACCAATGTTCATCACTCTGAGATCTATTTATTTATCAATAAAGTAAATTCTCTATTCAGAACATTAAGGTACATGTATTAATATGTTATATGTATGCATATATTCACCTAACACAAATTTTCACAATGAAAAATTATATAATATGAAAATTAATATGAAGTCTTCCTCTTTCCTGTTGAAATAAACTTCTAGGCCCAATATGGAGCCACTCCTGCCTAGTACAGCATGTCAATGAACTGAAAGATAACTTTCTGTAAATGCTCCCCTTGACTATATTCAGTTAGTCAATGCCCAAACACAAAGCCAACTCTAGGCTTTCTCACCCCAAATAGGTTTGACTATGTGGCCCCAGCCCATCAGATGTTTTCTATTTTTCTCTTCCTTGTTCTTTATTCTGTATCCTATAAAAGCTTTCTGCCTTCTGCCCCATTTTACAGTTCTCTGAAAGGAAACTGCTTCATGAAGTGCTGAAGCTTATTTGTATCACTTAAATTGTCTCCTTTAATCATTTTTTTAATCATACTACAAAATTCTGAATTACTTAATAAAAAAATTTAGACAGACTTGCTAAAAACCAAAATCTGAACTTCAAATATAAATGTCTCAATATCCTGGCTTGAGATACCCAAGCATCATGCAATTTTATTGAAGGAGAAAAATTAAGTCACTGTTTTTAGTTTAGGATGTTTCTTCTACATTTAGGGTTATACCTCTTAAAACTTTAAAACCCTGGCACTTGAATATTACTTACAATTAATTAGAAATACTAAAACAAAATCATGCCCAGCTTGTTATTCTGTATACTATCTAAATAATAACTGGTCATAGAGATAAATAGTGGTATCTTGAATTATGATTGCAAGAAAAATGATAAAAGAAAGTAGATAGAATATAAAATATATTTTGATATTAGTATTTACAGGTACCAGCAAGGAACTGTCTAAGCAAAATACTTAAGATATACTTATCAAGGATGGCATCCAGGATTCTAGCCTATGCTCATAACTAATGCTACTTAATAGAACAATGAGTGTGGAAAGGGTTTTGCTGCTATTACTGGTATGCATTTGCTTTGTTTTTTTGAAGAGAGGTCAGAATCATGGGTTCAAATTTTTATGTGTATAAACTGAGACATCTGACAGAGATCCAACTAGTTATTAAATGGGCAGTTAAACAGATGCTTCTGTGTCTCAGAAGTGAGGTCTGGAATAGATTATATAAAGCTGAAAGCTGTGGAAATATGTTTACTACTATGAAATTATAAAAATGAAAGATATCATCTTACATCAGAGTATTGAGTTATAGAAAGAGGGTACAAGAATAGGCTTTCAGGAAGGTCAATATTTACAAGCTAAACAGAGAAAACACAACAGGCAGTATAAAGTGAAATAAATGGTCTAGCAAAAACACAATAACCACGGGCCTTCCTGGTGGTGCAGGGGTAAAAGTCTCTGTGCTATCAAGCTGTCACCAACCACCGCAGCATGATGAGTTCGATCCCAAGCCAGGGAGCTAGCCCACATGGCGCAGCAGACCTCTCCTGTCTAGCCTGCTGCTCCCTTCAGCAGTATAATTCATTCGATCAGCCTGTTTTGCTCCCACTCTGTCTCTGGTGAATCCTCTTACCCCCTGCACCTCTGGCCTACATCCCAGTTTTTCTATGCATAAATTAAATAAAATAAAATATTTTAAAAACACACACACAATAACCACATAGTTTTCAAAGAAGTGAAAGGAGAAAAATCAAGACATCACTGCTAACAAGAGTGATTTAATAACTTAAATAATACAAGACATTATTTTAATAACTTACATATTATTGTGTGATGCTTTGTTCTTCCTCAAATAAAGAGATTATTTAGTTAAATTACTTTATTATGCGTTTCCTTAGGGAATTTAATTAAATTTGCATTATAAACTATTTTCTGGATGAGTAAATATATTTATTTAGTAAACATGACTTAAAATTACAATTAATGATTATCCTAGTTTAATTGACTTAAATCAAATAAAGTATAATAAAATCAAAATAAACTGAAGCTATTATAAACTCTCTAATTAAGGAAATCTTCTAGTGTTTCTCAGATTTTAAATTTGTATGCACATCCTAAGAATTGAGTACACAGAATAATTGTTCAAAATGAAAAATGCAACGTAGAAGGAAAGATAGAAAGTAACACAAAACAATTTGTATCTTAATTTCTTGAACTATGTCACCCTATATCCTTTTCCAACAAAAAACTTAAAAAATTAAATTTTATATAATTATAATGAATAAAAATTACTCTCACATAAATCTTTTATCTTGTGACATAAAGGAGTTTTTATAACATTAAAAATCATTGAATCAACATGTATCCTAGGGCAACTAGAATAATATGACTAATAATGAACATACTATACTCAAGAAATACATGCAAAATTGATATTTAATATTGTTCCCTCTAAACATGGGGGGGGGACTTATTTCATACCTTATGGAGATTCGTTTCCCAACAAGCAACAAAGCCTGCCTTTTTTAAAAAAAAAAAATATTTATTTATTTATGCATACAAGAACTGAGGTACAGGCCAGAAGTGTAGGGGGTGAGAGGATTCACCAGAGACAGAGTGGGGAGCAGAACAGGCAGATCTACTGAAATACACTGCTGAGGGGAGCAGCGGGAGAGACAGGAGAGGTCTGCTGTGCCATGTGGGTCACCTCTTGCTGCAGTGGCTGCGGGACAGCTTCATTGTGCTGAGACTTAACTACCCTTGCGCCACCAGGGAGGATCTAGAAAAAGTCAATTATAAAGGTGTTTCACCTTTCTCACATACAAAAGGAGATTTAAAAATGTTCCTTATTTTTTGGTTTTTTTAAAAAAGATTTATTTATACAAGAACTGGGGTACAGTCAGAGGAGCAGGAGGGTGAGAGAATTCACCAGAGACAGAGTGGGGAACAAAACAGGCAAATGGACCCAAGACACTGCTGAGGGGAGCAGCGGGCCAGACAGGAGAGATCTGCCGCGCCAAAAGGGAATCTCCCTGGCCGGCCGGGATCGAACCCGCCCTAAAGAGGCTACAAACAGCTTCACAGCGCGGTGCTCAACCCGCTGCACCACGGGGAGACCCTGTTCCTTATCTTTTGATAGTGAATGGTGGTCCTCAAAAATATCAGGTCCTAATTCCTGGAAACTGTAAATGTTAGTTTACATGGTAAAATTTCTACAAATGTAATTTAAGAATCCTGCAAGGAGGAGATTATCCTGTATCATTCAAGGGGGCCCTAAATGCCATCACATGTATCATTACAAGAGGAAGACAGAGGAAGATTAGACAAAAGCCCCCAGGATGCCACAGAGTCAAGTGGCCAAAGCATGCCAGCAGTCACTATCAACTGAAAGAGGCAAGGAAGTGATTCTCCCCTACAGCTTCCCTAAAGTATGCTGCCCCCTGGAAATCTTGGGGGTTTTTTTAGCCCCATTTCATAATTCTGATCTCTAGAACTATAAGAAAATAAATATCTGTTGTTTTAAACCACTAAGTTTGTGATAATGTGTTGCAACAGCCACAGGAAACTAACACATATCTCAAAAGTAGTTTTTCTCAATGAAAGAGAAAATACCTACAAAAGACTTTTTCATTAAATAGCAGTGTATTTGTTTGTTCGTTCCTCACGCAGTAATGTTAATTACTACCCTTGGAAATACTCACCTATATTACCACTGAACTATTTTTCTATTGTCTTATTTTTAATAATAAATCATTATCCTGCAATATTGGCAATAAAGCAATAGTAGACAGACTGCTGTGTACTGTTTCATGCTTTTCTTCAAAAAGCACCTTGTAAAACTGATGGGAACTTATTAAACATGTAATAAATAATTTTAAATAATCTTATCTAAATTATGTTCTGCATCATGCTTCAGCCTCAGAGGTCAAGGAAGTTAGGAAGGGAGGAAAATAGTCAGATGGAATAGAGTATCTGTTTTGTTGCCTCACAAGCTGCAGCCAGAGAGCTGCAGATGGGTCCATCTGCTGCCCAGTGCAATTCCTGGCCCTATAGTTATTAGCGTTTCTGCCAGGATATAGAAAATGACTCACAAATTATACTATTATAATGCTACGTATACTAATTATAGTTTTACCTTATTCACTGCTCAAAAAGATATGCAGTTTTGGCCACAAATTATTAAACTAAGAAAATACACGGATCTTCTTTAGTTACTCTTTAATAATAGAGATTGTCAGAGACCCTCTTATTTAAAATAATTCCTAGACAATTTTGAAATTCTGACACATTTTTATCTCTAGAAAAATTTCCAATAATGAAGTTTGTTGTTAGAACACATCATCATGAACAGATATCAACACATAATTTTCAACTTAAAGAAATATGAGGGCTTAATGGAGAAATAAAATTTAAATTACAATTCTAAATTCACATAAACTATAACCTAAGTGGAAGTGAGGAAACCATCTCTCCCTCACATATACATAATGCTATACTATATATGCTAGCTCAGAATGCTATAGGCTTTGCATATTTCAATCATCATAACAAACGCGTGAGGTAGCTACTATTCTTTAATATACATATGAAACAAAACAGATTGAATGACATGCCCAAAGTTAAAAAACTAGTAATTACTGACAGCACTGGGGTTCTACACACAGATGAAATGCAAAGCCCATGCTTTATGTATGCTTTTCCAACACTCTACTGTGACCTCCTCAACCAGATTTCAAATATTCTGTTCCACTGGAACCACAAAGCAGGGTTAGAGAATTCTAATTTTTTAATCATACTTCTATCCCAGGTTGTTTCCTGCAATAGGAAACAGAACAAAATCTTATTTCAAGTCCCAGTTTTTGGATAGGAAAGTAATGAGGAGCTAAACCAACTCTCAGCTAAATTTATCATTTCAGAACGATTTTGTCTGAGCCAACACAGCTTTCTTGGCTCCTTAAAGAATGGAGTCTTATTAATTTTTTAACAATTTTAAAAGGAAATCAATTAAAGACGTTTGGTCAAAATGGTGGTAATATCTTTTTTTATTTAAATTTTATTTTTATATTCCCCATACAATTGCAACCCCCTTATTTTGACCCCAATCCCTCCTTTCCCCGACCCCCAACCCCCACAGAGTGTCTCTGGTTCATAGTTGTTTGTTGATTTTGATTTTTACTTTCTTATAGTTATTCTTTTTCCTGGTCTCTTATTTAAGTTTCCTAGATTCCTGCTATGAGTGGGACCATCCGGTATTTTTCTTTTTCTTTCTGGCTTATTTCACTGAGCATGATCCCTTCCAGCGCCATCCATGTTGCTGCAAATTGCATGTGTTTATCTTTTTTGAATGCTGAGTAATATTCCATGGTATATATGTACCACATCTTCTTGATCCAGTCATCTATTTTTGGGTATTTGGGTTGTTTCCAAAGCTTAGCTATTGTAAATAGTGCTGCTATAAACATAGGGGTGCAGGTGCTCTTTGGAATTGATGTTTCTGTGTCATTTGGGCAAATACCTAGGATTGGAATTGCTGGATCATATGGAAGCTCTATGTTTAGTAGGTCCAGAAATCTCCACACAGCTCTCCATAGTGGTTGGACCAGTTCGTACTCCCAAAAATGGTGGTAATATCTTATAGGCAAAATTGTTGCACTGAGTACCCATCATGAACTCTGAAGCACCTGAGAATTTACCCTACTTACAAGCCAAGTTATCCCAACACTTGGGAGAAGATCTAACAGCCCTATGTGAGAGACAAAGGACTTTATTATTCACAGAATGGCAAGTAACAAGAGCAAAAATTTGTTATCAGTTCCCCTTGCCCCCTAATCTCACTAGGCAACAGAGACGGATGGATGCCTGCACATACAGTACATCACATTTATTACAGGACAGGAACTCTGAACTGAAAGAATTCAAATATTTTATAATAGACAGCAAACATACCTGCACTGTACTCAAAGGGGGGCATAATCTTTATTTTACAGGACAGCAAGCACGACTGTCCTTTGCTTTGGAGAGAGAAGCTGTCTCATTCTTCTAAAAGACAGCCCTAAAAAAAGGGCAGTTAGTACCTCACTCATGAAATGTACAGAAACATAAGACCCATGAAAATTATCTATCAATAGTAATGTGTACATTCCTTGTGAGCAAGGATTATGAACTGTAACCTCCCAGAGAAGGATATACAGGAACATAACTAAATACCTTAAATGTAAAATCATTTCCAATCCAGTACTTAGGTGTCTGGGAGAGAGTCAGACAAATTCTGACCATCACCTGCCAAGCCTCATTCTCCTTATTTCTGAGACAGCATCCTGACTTGACTCACAGACTGTGCCATTCACTCAAACCAAATTCCGTTAAGCACTATGAATTAGACACTAGGTGTTAGGGGAGATAAAAAAAAGCCCAGTCAGACATCAACCCTAAAAAATCCTAATTATTGTTCCCCTCTAGCATCAAATACTATCTGTTTAGATAATAATAGTTCAGCTAAAGGAACTATGGAAAAAGAATCACCACCACTTAGTTCTAGTAAAATTGTATTGAAGATTAGTGGAATGAGAAGTGATTTATATACTTCTCCTCTATGCTTTTATTTTCCAAATTTTCTATAATAAGTAAGCATTGCTTCTGTTATAAGAAAAATACATCAACCATGGGGTGTATCTCAAAGTTCACAAAAGTCTTATAGACTGAAAATGCAGGGGTAACTGTTATTTAGGAGATGAGCACTAAACTAGATCTGTACTGTGTTAGTATTCTATGGATTACTACCTATAAAGTATTGCCAAATTCAGAGCTACTGGGAATGAGTAAATATTCTGCAACAACTTAAATCCCTAGAAGCAATAGACATGAAGAAAAAATTACCAACTTGCACAAAAATATATAATGCTCATAAAGATACAAAATAAAATGATGGAAATTGATTACTATATTCAGTTCTTATGACATGGTAAACATATACCAGAAGTATGTCTTTAGGAGAGTGCATAAAATCAGCCAACTCACAAACTTATTACATAATAAGAAAATGAAAAAACTAAATTTTCTGTGCACTTTAATAACATATTACTCAAACGTGAGTTGTTACAGTATGTAAAATCTGATTAATATGTTCTTAAATATTAATGCCACCTTATCTATTTTTCCATCTAAAAGAAATGTCAGGACTAGAAACAAAATCAAGAAAACAGGAGGCACCACGGTTGTCTATCGATTCAAAAATGGAAAGTATCTTTAAAGTATAAGAGACTCTGATGTTGCAGCCTGATGGAAAATGACAAGCCCATGGCTCTGGCATCTGCTTTAAACAGATACCCTCTGCAAAGACAGGTGATTTCTTAATCCTGTATTCCCCAGAATGATGCTGTGCTGCTATTCCTGCAGCAATAATGGAAGGATCTTTTTGAGCATAGGTACTCTGAGAAACAAGGATGCAAACAAAAAGAAACTGCAAAGGAGAAACCACAGCTGCTAGTCAAAGGGTAGATTACATGCATGTTCAGCGAGAAAAGGCCTATGAGTCATATAGCTAATAAGCCACATAGAAGGACAAGATTTTTTTAAAACATTAAAAAGGGGGAAGGGTAGCTCTATGCATAGTTGCCTGTAAGAAATTTTATAAAGTGTTTTGGCTTCAATGAGAAACGACTAATGAACAGAGTAATGAGATTCAAACATCAGTGATGTTTCAGAATGACACTATACTTCCACCCTTATAAAGTTTTATACTGTAAGTCTGGTGTTTTGAATCAGTGTATTATTTATTAAACAATTCTTTAAAAACTTATTTTCAAAAGACAAATGTTATAGCCTCATTGCATAACTTTTACTAAAATAAATTCCAGATGGATGAAAAAGATAAACATGGAAATGAACCAGGAAAAAAAAAGAAAAATATTTCAGTGAATAGTCACTTAATTCTGGAATGAGGTAGGACTTTCAAGGCATCAAATTAAGAAATAGTTCACAAATGAAAAGGGTGGAAAACCACAGTGCATCAAAAAGCAAAATGAGCACCTCCCTGGTGGCCTAAGGGGTTAAGATGCAGCACAATGAAGCTATCTACAGCCACTGCAGCGCGAGTTCAATCCCCAGCCAGGGAGATAACCCAGATGGCACAGCAGACCTCTCCTGATTCACCAGCTGCTACCTTCAGCAGTGTATTTCAGTAGATCCTCCTGTTCTACATCCCACTCTGTCTCTGGTGAATCTTCTCACCCAATCCACACCTCTGGCCTACACCCCAGTTCTTGGGTGCATAAATAAAAATAAATCTTAAAAGCAAAGACCTTTTAGTACTTGTTTCACTGAATAAGAAAGATTAATATAAAAACAGTGTCCATCAAAGTGACACCCTTGGAAACTCTAGTAGGTTTTAGATTCCAAAACAAAAAAGGTCCTTGAGGAGAGTTAAAAAATAACCCAAGTGCAAGTTCCTTTGCTAAACAAAACTAACTGCTTCATCTTTGATTTATCCCTATTAAGACCAATTTTATAGCTACAACACTGTGTGCTCCTTAAAAAAAATACTATGTTTAGAGAGCAAGGACCTTAATTGGGTTTTTTAACAACAAAGCACTAAATAAATACTGGATGCTGAAATTCAAAGCAAATTACAGTAAAACTACATCCAAGTACTAACTAGATCTTGCCTAGCTTCTGAGATCAGATGAGATAGAGCATGTTCAGGATGGTATAGTAGACAAGTTACAAGAAACTAATCACAAAGCAATGACAAATTCCACAAACCAAGCCAAAGCAATTCCATTAGTCTATGTTTTAATATTTTTTCAAGATTTATTTATTTATGCATACAAGAGCTGGGGTGCAGGCCAGAGATGCGGGGGGTGAGAGGATTCACCAGAAACAGAGTGGGGAGCAGAACAAGAGGATTGACTGAAATACACTGCTGAGGGGAGCAGAGGGCGAGACAGGAGAGGTCTGCTACACCATGTGGGTCACCTCCATGGCCAGGGATCGAACTCATGCTGCAGAGGCTTCAAATAGCTTCACAGTGCTGCAACTTAACCCGCTGTTCCACCAGGGAGGCCCCTAGTCTATGTTTTAAGTGGCCAAGTGGTTCCCTACACACCAGCACACTAGCATCTACGAATAAGACAAAATAGTTTCAGAGAAAGCATGATTAAGTATGGAAACAGTTCCCATGTCTCTAGTCTCACAAGACAAGAGCAATAAAAACAAAAATCAGAGTAACTATGACAAATCTAATCTAACTGGAGAATGGTGCACATATATGAGAAACATAAGAAAACACAGGAAAAGAAAAAAAGACGAATTGTGGATGAACCTAAAGAGGTCTCCAACGGTTAAGCAGCTGACTTTTTTGTGTTAAACATTTGAATGCACCAAACTATACCCTGTGTTAGAGTAACTACACTCAAAGAACTCCAAAATAAATAAAAAAGAAATGTAAACATATACCATATTTCCTTTATTTTACAATGCACAGTTTTCTTCTAATGCTAATGTTTCTGAAATCCATGTATGCACTTATTGTGGGATTAGTTGTTTTTTTCCACAAAAGTTATTGAATTGATGGTGAATGATAATAATAAATTAATTGCAATAAAAGATCACAGTTGCTATAACAAAGAGTTATCACTGTATGTGAAAGACAAAAAAGGCAAAAGATAAAACGAATAGCCTAATATGGGATACAAAAGATCAATCAGAGCTTACAAGATAGAAAGGAAGACTTTAACAGTAGGATGGAAAATTTTTTTTAATTGAAAAAAAGAAGAGACATGGAATAGCATCATACTTTCAAGAAAGAACAGTATGTAATTTAGTAGGCCAGAATGTAGAATTTGGAGGCAGTATGAGATTAAACTAAAGAGCAAGAAGGCCAGGACTGCAAGGTAAATTTAACACCCAAGAACCAATCAATGTAATATACCATAAGGGACAAAACCCACGTAACCATCTCAATAGAAAAGGCAGCTGACAAAACCCGATACCCTATTTTGATTGTTAAAATATTAAATAACTAGTTATAAAAGGGAATTCCTACAACCTGATAAAAGCATCTATGAAAAATCCAGAGCTATTACTATATTTAACAGTGAAAGAATGAATGGATTTCCCCTAGATTCAATGACAATATAAGCATGTCCACCCTCATTGCATCTATTCAATATTGTACTAAAAGTTCTAGCAAGAGTAATTAGGCAAGAAACAGAAAAAGGCATCCAGACTCAAGAAGGAGTAAAACTGTATCTGTAGAACACATGATCCCATATACAGAAAGTCCTAATGAATCCATTTAAAAACTAATAGAATGAATAAACACGTTCAGGAAGTTGCAAGATTAAAGATTACCATATAAAAATCTATTATATTTCTATAAACCAGCAATAAACATCACAGAAATGAAATTAAGAAAAAAAATTCCACTTAGAATCATGTATCAAAAACCATAAACTTAAGACTATTGGTGGTGGTCATAACGTAATATACAGACATCAACACATAAAGCTGCATATCTGAAATTTAAATTATGCTATAAACCAATATCACCTCAAAAAAATTAGAAAAACTACAATATATTTTTGAACAAAATTAAAGACAAATCAATTCAAAGAAAGCTCATAACCATGAATTGACAACTTAATATTGTTAAGATGGCAAAACTCCCCAAAATGATTTACAAATTGAATATCCCAATTTGAATTTCTTGAAGAAACTGACAAGCTTATGCTACAATTCAAATGGGAATGCAAAGGTCCTATAATAGCCAGTTATTTTGAAAAAGAACAACCTTAGAAAAGTCACACCTCCCAATTATAAAATTTAATACTAACTTACTATACAGCTATAGAAATCAAGACAGTGTGGTTGTGGGATAAGAATAGATATGTAGTATGTCAACTATTTCTCAATAAAACTGGAGGAAAATAAACAAACTGGAAGATGGGGGGAGATTAAACATACCGATCTAAGAAATCAAATTGGGAGTCCAGAAATAAATATATTTGTGGTCAATTCTCAACAAAGGTGACAATACAGTTGAACAAAGAATAATTATTTTCAAGAAATGGATACTCACACATAAGTAGACAACTGGATATCCACATAAAAAAGAATGAAGTTGGACCCTGATCTCACATCATTCACAAAAAACAATTCAAAATGGGTAATACATACAAATGTAAGTGTTAAAACTACAAACTCAAAAGAAATCACAAGAATAAAACTTCATAACCCTGGGTTAGGCAATGGTTTCTTAGACACAATACCAAAGGCACAAGCAACATAAGAAAAAATAGGTAAGATGGGTTTTGTCAAAATTTTAAAATGTTTGTGTTTGAAAGAAGACAACCCATAGAATAGAGAAGTATTTACAACCCATATAGTTGATAAGGTACTTCTATGTACAAAGTTTAAAAAAAAATCTTAGAACTCAGTAATGAAAAGACAACCCAATTAGAAAATGGCGAAGTCTGATTAGACATTTTTCTTAGGAAGTTACACAAATGGTCAATAAACATATGAAAAGATGCTAATGACTTTACTAGTCATTGGGGTATGCAAATCAAAATAATGACATGATACTTCACACCCACTATGATGGCTATAAACAAAAATGGATAATAATAAGATAAGGAGCACATGGAATCCTCACACACTACTAAAGGGAATGTAAAATGCAGGAACTGCTTTGGAAGACAATTTAGCATTTCTTCAAAATGTTAAACATAGAAATGCATATGACCCAGCAATTCCACTCCTACATACATACACAAGAAAAATGAAAATTCACAGTTAAAAATCTGTATATTAATAATCATAGCAGCATTATTTATAATAGCCAGAGTACAAAAAACCAAACTGTCCAACAATTGGAATTGATAAAAGAAATGTACAATGTATATTTCCATCTACATGTATAAGAGATTTTAGAAATCTATATCTCCAACATGATTTAAATGGGCTAAATGATTTTAAAATGGTATCCACTAAAGTCTTTCTTGATTTATATTTATATTTTATATTTATATTTATATCCTGATCACCAGTGATATTAATATATCTTCAATAACTGTTGGCCATATGTTATTTCCTTTACTGTGAAATAACTTCACTTATTTTGTCCAACTTTTATTAGTTGTTTGTCCTATTCTTATAGAATTCCTTATACTAATCCTGTCAGTTCTGTATACTATAAATATCTTTTGCTAGTTTATAATTTGTCTTACTGGTTTTTTTAGGGCGTCTTAATGAATAAATATTCTATATTTTCATACAATCTATCAATCTTTTATTGTCACTGCTTCTTGTGTCTTGTTTAAGAATATGTAAGATAGGGGCCTCCCCGGTGGCGCAGCGGTTGAGCGCTGGGTTGCGAAACTGCGCGCGGCCTCTGCGGCGCCGGTTCGATCCCCGGCTGCTCCCCAGCCACCAGAGGAGGGTCCCACATGGCGTGCAGACCTCTCCTGCCGCCCGCTGCTCCCCTCAGCAGTGTACTTCGGTCCTTCTGCCTGCTCTGCTCCCTGCTCTGGCTCTGGTGAATTCTCTCACCCTCCCGCACTTCTGACTGTACCCAGTGCATGTATAAACAAAACAAACAAACAAAACCAGCAAAAACAAATAAATAAAGCATGCCTCTATAAAAAAAAACAAAAAAAAAAAAAACAAAAAAAAAAGAATATGTAAGATAGGGCCTACCTGGTGGCGCAAAGGGTTAAGTCTCAGCACTATGAAGTTAGATCCCTGGCCAAGGAGCTACCCACATAGTGCAGCAGACTTCTCCTGTCTTGCCCGATGCTCCCCTCAGCAGTGTATTTAGGTAAATCCATCTGTTCTGCTCCCCACTCTCTCTGGTGAATCCTCTCACGGCCCTCCCTCCACCTCTGCACCTCTGCCTATACCCCAGGTCTTGTATGCATAAATAAATAAAAATAAATCTTTTCAAAAAAAGAACACGTAAGATATATTCAGCTGCATTTTTTTCTACTAAGAGTTTTAAAGTTTGGTATTATCACTCCAAGTTGAAAATAGACATGTGTGGGCCTCCCTAGTGGCACAGGGATTAAAGTCTCAGCACTATCAAGCTATTGCCAGCCATTGCGTTGTGACTTCAACCTCTGGCCAGGGAGCTGACTCATGTGGCGCAGCAGACCTCTTCTGTCTCGCCCGCTGCTCCCCTCAGCAGTGTATTTCAGTGGATCTGCCTGTTCTGCTCCCAATTCTGTCTCTAGTGAATCCTGTCATTCCCTGCACCTCTGGCCTACACCCCAGTTCTTGCATGCGTAAATAAATAAAAAACTTAAAAAAAAAAAGAAAATAGACGTGCAGAGTAACGCAGCAATTCCACTCTCAAGTATACACATTAGAGAAAATCTTGCACTCTTACAATGGGAGACATGTCTAATAATGCTTATACAGCAAAAACACAGAAACAATCCAAATGGTCATCATTGAGAAAGTGGATAAAACATGGTACAATCACACAATAAAAGACAATGCAATCATCAAAAGGAATGAACTACAGCTTCACAAAAATTTGGATGAATCTTAGCAACTTAACATAATACACAAAAATTACCAGTTATATAAGGCATACTGTATAAGCTTTTTCTTACACTTAAAATTTTTCAAAACAAGGAATAAAGAAGTAGGACTTTGAAGTGTATTGTTAAGGAGCTGTATTGTATCATTGCATGAATTGCATCCTTTTGTTACTGGCTTGAAGGTGATTCTTTTTTGAGGTAATACTTGTTTACAACACTGTATGTGACTCAGAGTCATAGGATCACACCTCCTCAGATGCATGTCCCCACACCATATAGCCACCAGCAGGTGTTTTAATAGTGACAAGTGACAGTCAAACTTGCAGATTAGAAATAGTACTCTGGCTACAATATAAAGAACTAACTATAACTGAAACAAATTTGAAGCAGAGGGATCAATTTAGGAAAAGTATTGGTCCAGTTAGAGATGATGAGAAGAGGACCTAAACAATGGTAGTGAGAACAGACAGGAAGTAAACAGATCTGAAAGCTATTCAAAGAGTTATGGCCAAACAGTACAGAAATTAAGAGAAGGGGAAGAGTAGAAAATAACTCCCAAGCTTCTGGTCTGGGTGAGCAGGGGGCATAGGGTCAATAACAAAATTTGAAATTTTTTAATGTATTTTGAATTATTTATATATCTATATATGGAAAATGTAGTTTACCCCCTTTATTAGTAACTATAAAATTTGACCCTTCTGGGCCCTCCTGGTGATGCAGGGGTTACAGAGAGGGCTGTCAAGCAATTGCCAGCCACTGCAGCAAGAGTTCCATCCCCAGCCAGCCAGGGAGCAACCCACATGGCACAGCAGACCTCTCCTGCCTCACCTGTTGCTCCCCTCAGCAGTGTATTTCAGTAGATCAGCCTGTTCTGCTCCCCACTCTCTCTGGTGAATCCTACCCCCCGTCCACACCTCTGGCCTGTACCTCAATTCTTGTATGGATAAATAAATAAATCTTTATTAAAAAAACTGACCCGTCCCTTTCAAGGTTCACCCTCCCTCTCCTTCATACCATCTCTGATGACCTACCAACACAATCAGAAGTCATCGCTCCCTCTTTTGAATCCACACAGCACTTTATTTTTTCTCTTACAACATTTACCTTCCCGTAGACCAGCATTTCTCAATGTTAGCATCACTGAAACTTTGGAGCAATAAGTCTTTTTTGTGTGGGGCAGTCTTGTTCACTCTCAGATGCTTAGCAGCATCCCTGACATCTACCCACTAGTAAATAGTAACCCCCCACCAAGTTGTAACAATCAAAAGTGTCTCCAGACAGTGTCAAATATCCCTTAGGAGTAAAATCTGGGAGTAATTAAAAATCAGTTGGGGTTAGGGCCTCCCCGGTGGCACAGTGGTTGAGCGTTGGGTTGCGAAGCTGCCCGTGGCCTCTGCGGCGCCGGTTCGATCCCCGGCTGCTCCCCGGCCACCAGAGGAGGGTCCCACATGGCGCGCAGACCTCTCCTGCCGCCCGCTGCTCCCCTCAGCAGTGTACTTCCGTCCTTCTGCCTGCTCTGCTCCCCGCTCTGGCTCTGGTGAATTCTCTCACCCTCCCGTGCTTCTGACTGTACCCAGTGCTTGTATAAACAAAACAAACAAACAAACAAATAAATAAATAAATAAAACATGCCTCCATTAAAAAAAAAATTAAAAAAAAAAATCAGTTGGGGTTAGACCAAACAACCCCAGTTGACCTAACCTATATAATGGACATGTGAGTACTTATTTTGTACCACTATGAAATCATAAACTCCTCAGAGGCAAGAAGTTTACAACCCTGTCTATTTACATAAAACAGTATGACAAATTCATTCTTACATAGTTATTAAGGTAGGTTAAGGAGACAGTTATCTATGTTTAATTTACTACTTTTAATTGATAACTACCTTTAAAAGTAATTGATTTCCCACTAATAGAGGCAGACATCCCCAACCAATTAGGTCAAAGTATTGAGGATTTACATATTGTAATTACTCTTTACAGAGGGGAAAAATTGTAGGCTACACATTCTAGAGTCTCTGAGGGACATAATCATTTAACAAAGTCATTTTTGAGTGAAATTCAAATTCACAAATGATCTACAAATGGTTAGTCTCCAAAAAGTTCAAATAAAAGTTATGCCATACTTATTAATTTCTCCTGAACCTTAAATCCCTATTATACATAAAATTCTATTGAAGGAGACTGAAGTCATTAGGTTTTTTTTTTAATTTATTTATTTATGCATAGAAGAACTGGGGTACAGGCCAGAGGCACGGGGTTGAGCGGATTCACCAGAGACAGAGTGGGGAACAGAATAGCCAGACTGACAGAAATACACTGCTGAGGGAAGCAGCAGGAGAGACAGGAGAGGTCTGCTGCGCCATGTGGGTAGCTCCCTGGCCAGCCTGGGATCAAACTTGTGCTGCAGTGGCTGCAGATAGCTTCACAGTGCTGTGCTTACCCCCTTGCGCCACCAGGGAGGCCCTGAAGTAATTAGTTTAAAAGTAAAGTGACAACAATCTCTGTCACAACTTACAGGAGAGTACACAAAAATTAACAGTGTCCACAAATAAGAAACAACTTACTTGGCTATTGGGGTTGGGGGGGGGAGTAATCTTTTCTTTACAAAATTTCACATTAAATGGCAAAGGTGTGGAGAAAACGAACACTTTTATACTGTTGGTGGGAATGTAGACTGTCCTGCCCCTAGAGAAAGCAGTATGGAGTTTTCTTAAAAGACCAAAAATGGATCCGTCACATGACCCAGAAGTTTCACTCCTAGGTATCTATCCAAAGAGCACAAAAACATTCATTTGAAAGGAAACTCGTATTCCCATTTTATTGGATCAGGAAACAGTCTAAGTGCCCCGAAACAGATGAGTGGATCAAGGAGAATTGGTATATGTGCACAATGGAATACTTGTTGATCAGGGATCAAAAAGGATAAACAATACATTAAATTTTGACAAGAGTTTCTAGTTTTCATTAGTAGGTTCTGAGGTATCAAAACTTCCCCTGTTGTTCTCTCAGAGTTGGTGGTTGTTATCTATACTTCCAGGGAGGAAATATATGTGGAAAATTAAACTTTATTCTAACTCTGCTTAAAAAAAAATTTCACAATAAAAATAAAATTAGAAAATACCCATTACAGTCCACTGACTACTATCATGTAGTACCTTTATTTGAAACAGAAGAAATCTGTTGAAGTGTGACCTTCAGCAGACTTAGTGTACTAATATAAAATGAAACTAAACACAAACTTAAATTGTTATAAAATCACTTGTACCATTTTCTATTACATTAAATGGTTTCCTGCAGTGTAAGGTATTTTTTTCCACAAAGAGGTGGCAAACAAATATTTCCGAAACATTTAAGGAACTCATTATAAAAGCATTACAATGCTTTAAAAAGGACCCAAATACAACCAGAGTGTAGAGAAAAAGAGAAAACTAAACTATTTCCCCTTCTAGGTCATGATGATAAATAGTCTCTATAAAATAGAGCCGGGTATCACACAGTTTAAGCATACCTGAAAGTGGGCTGCTGAGATGGGTAAGAGAGTAATATGCCCTTTTGCAAAGTTTCACTGTGTGCCTTGGAACTTAAACACCACCTCCCAGGAAATCAATATGCTCTAAGTCTTCAATTACTTTTATTTGTGACGTGTCCCTCACATCATCTGTTATGCTGCCAATAAGATTCTGGATTTTGTCTATTCTTATTTTTTAAGATTAATTTTATTTATTTATGCATACAAGAGTTGGGGTGTAGGCCAGAAGTACAGGGGGAGGGACGGGGGTAGGGAGTGAGAGGATTCCCAGAAACAGAGTGGGGAAGAAAACAGGTAGATCTACTGAAATACACTGCTGAGCGGAGCAGCAGGCGACACAGGAGAGGTCTGCTGCACCATGTGGGTCACCTCTCTGGCCAGGGATCAAACTCATGCCACAGTAGCTGGTGATAGCTTGATAGTGTTGAGACTTAACCGCTGCACCACCAGGGAGGCCCCAAACATGGTAAGTTCTTATTTTCTAAACACTATTACTTTAACTGCTTGCTACACAACCCTAGTTCTTCTAAACTATGGCTTATTCTCCTTAGTGATTTTACTGAATAACTTTTCCTCTGCTTATCAACCTTCTTTTCCCTCACTCCTTTAAGATTAAAATTTAAGACATTAATGTCCCCAGACATGCACCTTCACCTTCGGCTGACTTAGCAAAAGTCAGGTTACTCCTCCCTTCCAATGGCTAACTGCTCCTCACCCTGTCCTTCCTCCCCTGTCCTCAAATGAAGGTCTTCCCTCCTACTCTTACATTTTAACACTGAACTCGCCACCAGTTCCCACCTCTCAGTAAACATTCAGTTAACATCTGTCATTAAGATCCAATGTCACCTCTACTTCATATCCATGCAATTTCTCCCCTGAAATTCTGCAACTGTTCTCCCTGCCAAATCACAATTTGATCCCATAGGATCATTTATATCAAGATTCAGCACATACCTAACTTTACAGGAAGCTATTTCAAAAAACCACAATCAAATTAAGCCTTATATATCACAGTTTCATGTCACGTATATCTACAGCATGTTATAATTCTTTTCTACTTGTTACACATATGTACAATTAGATATGTACTATACACATTCAACTATTTTATAAACCCTCCAAGGACAAGAACCCTGTCTTTTTCTTTCCTAGTGGCCATAATCATTTCCAAAGTTTGTGTTCATAAAAGCTTGCTTTTAATTCATCTACTCTAAAATCATCAAAAAAGGTATCAGGGCCTCCCCTGGTGGCACAGGTGGTTGATCGCAGTGCTATGAAGCTGAAGGCAGCTTCTGCAGTGTGGGTTCGATCCTGGCCAGCCGGCGAGACTCCCACATGGCCCAGCAGACCTCTCCTGTCTTGCCCGCTGCTCCCCTCAGCAGTATATTTCAGTCAATTATTCCTGTTCTGTTCCCTACCCTGTCTCTGGTGAATCCTCTCACCCCCCACAAGTCTGGCCTGTACCCCAGTTCTTGTATGTATAAATAAATGAATCTTGAAAAAAAAGATATCAGTGAAGACAAGTTATGCAAATAGCATGCACAAATAAAACACACTGCACCATAAACAAAAATTACATAACCTGTGAAGTTAAACAGCACTTATTTTTCAGAATAACTTATTTAGCATAGTGTTTATTTTAATAGCTTTGTTATATGGAATGTGCTATAATGGAAATAACCCCAGAATAGTGCTAGAGTTGGAAAATTTAGGCTCTGACCCACTGTTATACACTAGCCATTTAACTATGGGCAAATCACTTAACCTCTCTCAACAACAAGGAGTAATTACTATGTACTCTGCCAAGCTCACAGGGTTATTATTAGGATACAATAGGATAATACATATGAAAGTGCTTAGAAATTTATAAAGAGCTTTATAAATGGTATTATTTTCATGATGAACATACCCTCCAATTTAAGATAATATTTAATTTTAAAATGTGAACTTGCAAAAGAAAGAAATTAAGGAACAACGATCTATGCTACAGAAGAACACATCATGAATAAAATTAGTCACTACAAGGTTCAGCAACTCAAAAATAAATCTAGAAGAGTTAAAATACGAATCAACAAATGCTTCACATTCAATTTATCAGGAAGACATTTTTACATTAAAGTATATATTTCAATCAGGCCACAAAATCATAATCACAAATTCATTCCACTGAATGCAAGGAGAGTGCCTTCACCTATGTAACAAATCAGACTCTGCAGTTTATCAGGCTCCATTTTACAACCTCATACAATGCAATTGCTATGCCCCACGTTGAAGAAGTGAACCAGCACATTTAGGAAATACTAGATTTGACCCCAGGTTTACAGGAAAACATGTGATTAACCAGGACATAGCACAATCTGATGTATGTAAGAATTCCTAAATGTGTTTCACAGACCTATTGTTTATGGACATAAAGAGATATAAAGCAGCACAGGGAGCAGCTGCAAGTAAGCTGAGATTTATTTGTAGCACTGACAAAGTCAAATATGAGGTTTCAGGATTTGTTTAGGTAACCATTAAAATCATTTTCAAGCTCTCTTAAAGTCAACAAATTATCATGGTATCCAGACCTACTAAAAAGTTACAGGCAATTTCCCTTTTGTCAAGTCTACCTACAGACTATCAAAGACATTACAAGAGTCAGCTACTTTTCTGAAATGGGTTACCAACTGCCTGATTCCTGTTTTTATATCTTTTTATGGATGTGGATTTTAATTGAGTATTTGGAAGGCAAATCTATTCAAATATATATGAGCACAAACCACTAATCGGAGATTCAAGTAAATGAGTAAACTCTCCCTTTTAAAGTTCCCTGGAAAGCTTAGAGCTAAATCTCCTGGAAAGCTTTGGGCTCTATCCCAGCAAAGGATGGGGGTGGGGATGAAGTTAAAGAGGGAAAAAGAAACAGGGAGGGCTGCTGCATAGACGTAAGGGGAAGGAAGAGGCAGGTGAAGAACAGACATGAGAAATAAAGAGGTAAAAAGACAGATAAACTTTGCCAACAGCTATCTATTACATATTTTCCATCATAGCAACACTGTTAATAACAAAAACAAGACCTGCTTTATATTCTGAAAGCACTATTCTCTTAATGCAAATCTATTATTAAATTAACTCTGATATTAACTGTAAACCAGTGTTAAGCATGGGACGTGAAGTAACTATAGCCTCCTCTTAAGTTTCTATTCACTCCAAACATAATATGATGGGGGGGGGGAATGAGTCTGTTTCACACATTATTAAAAAGATTATTGAACTAAAACTTGTGTTCCTAAAAATAAGGTATTTTAGAGTTTCTCAGCAGTGACTACACATTAGATTACCTGGGAAGATTTAAAAAAAAAAAAATACCACCAAGTCTCTTGGCCCCAGAGATTCTGATTTAATTGGTCTGGGGTGGGGCCGAGGCATACATTTGGAAAAAAAAAAAATCCCTTGTGATTTCAATGTGCAACCAAGGTGGAGAACCACTGGTCTATTTGACTGTATACATATGTTAGAAACAGCAAGATAATTATAAAAGCCCTATCTATCTCCTCCCTTTGAAATTTATCAATCTCCCTTTCTTATGCAATTCTTTCAAGTGAGATTCTCACCAGCTTACATCTACATTTAAAAAAGCTTCCTAGTTTACTACCTATTTTCTCTTCTTCCAATTTCTTCCCAGTCCAATAAACGGTGATATGCTTGTCTAACTAATCAGTTTGGTTCGGAAACCTTATCCCACCGAGAGTCATTTTAAGTATAACACAAACAATAGAACTGTTTTCATTGGAGGATACTCTGTGCATATACACATGTGTACACTAGTGTGAGTGTGTGTGTATGTATCTATGTACACATATAGTTTCAAACATGCTCTATTTTTCTTCAGCCACAGTGTTCCTACCTCCATTTATACATAATGGATATTAGTTTCGTCATATACAAAAAGCTTGCCACTGTTTCTTTTAACAAAACTCATGGCTAAATTTTGTTAAAAATGTATGGTAAGATTTCTTATTCAAAATTTGACGTTTCCTCACAAGGAAAATATATTCAACTGGAAAAAAAGTAAAATGAGGTAAAATTATCTCAAAAAGTCCTGTGTTATTGCAGATGCTGACTAAGTTTATGATAAATGAATGTTTACCAAGAACAAATACTTCTGAAAACTGAAAAGTCAAAGGTTATAATCACATGAGATTCACATTTATGAAAAATATTATCACACACAATATAAGCAATATATAATAAGAAAACTGAACAAGTATATGATTTATTCCCTGCCTTTAAGGAGTTTTCCATCTATTGGGATGGGAAGACACAAACATAAAAAGAAAATAAAGCCAGCAAGCAAGTGGTAAAGATCAGTAAGTACCAAGGGAATTCAAAGACGCAGAAGACTGCTGTGGACTAAGAACTGGAGAAGGCTTCTTAGAAAAGCTAGGGTTTGGACAAAATGAAATAGATGGAGAGAAGAAGGAAATCTCAAGCATATCCACGACCTTCTACAAAGTTGAGACAGAAATTCATAAAATATACTTGAGGAACAGAGAGCTGACCTAGTTGGAAGACAGGGTTCTATGTAGGAGCTTTGGGGAGGTAAGGTTGCAATAATAAATTGGAGGCAGTGTGTACGCCCTGAATGCCACCTAGGATGCTCAAACTTTGTTTTACAGATAGAGAGATCTTTTATAGGACATAAAAGACAATAAATAAGACAATATATCCCCAAGATGATGTTATCTGACACCAATTTTCTTGAAGCTTTTGAAGAACATACCAAGTAGCATAATATGTTGCCAATATATTCATGAATATGTGAATATATTGTTTAGAAAATTTGTTGAGTGAAGGCATAAATACTGAAACATGCTTTCCAAAACAGAAAATCAGTGATTACTACACGTTCAAAGTTCTTAGGACAATTCTTAAGAAAAATTGGTCTTCAATTTTAGATTTTTCCTCCTCTGTGCACCCTCCTGCAAATACAAACCTTGATTTAATATCCAGAAATTTAAAATGTTGAAAGTGTTATTCTGAAAATAAATCTTTTGTTATTTCTTTATGGATGTATTTACTTAATATATTGCTTTAAAATTATTGTGTCTATTAAAATAATTTTGTCCATTTCTTTCAGGAAAGCTGATGAAAACACACACATAAATACCAGATTTAAAGATTTTGGAAAGAAACAATACTTTCCCCACACCCAAACACACCTAAAATAATCAGACTGGCAGAAGGGAAAGAAGAGTGTGCTCAGAACAAAAAATGCCATCCACAACAAAGACTACCAGAGAGTATATGAAGAACATTACAATAGCCGATTTCTTCATCCAAAAGAATAAACCATTAACCCACAACTCCATTAAGATGGAGTTAATTTTTTTTTTTCTCAAAAAATGCCCTGAAATTTTTTGGCTATTTCTACTATAAAGATTAAGACTCTAAAATAACTCAAAACAAGGATTCTTTGCCCTAGCAACCAGACACGTAAGTGATTGATGATTTAATCTGCCACTGCAGCAAATACTAATTTAAGCACCACTACCTTCTAACAGAGGAAAAGGAAAAATCTGTCTTTAAAAGCATACGTGACAAGCAGGCAAGAATATTCCAGGATGATTAAAACACGCAGAGCAAATAAGAACACAGAAAAATCGTGGCAAATAGCTGTTGTACTATGAGAAGGGGATATGCTATTCCCGCAGGCACGTATGCCTTTCAGGAGTATGTATAATTATGATTTCATGGATTGTCTTTCCTGCCCCCCCCCCCCAAACACACACACACACACACACACACACACACACCGCCTTCGGGAAAGATGGAAACGTCCAGGAGAGTTGGAAGAAGTGCATTAAGGTGTCAATACCTTCTTCCCCAGCCCTCGCAAGGGTAACTCGCTTTCACAACAAGGTTTTCAGCCCTCACAGCCCACCCAGTTTCCACACATCTTTCAATCACCATTCCACACCCCCCGCCCCCGCCAGCGCACCCGCCATTCCCTTCTCTGCCCCTCACACTCAACAGAACAGGCTGCTCAGACTTTGTCAGTCTCGCCGCCCCCGCGCACCCGCCCAGACCAGCGGAGTCCAACCACGCAGCCACGCAGCCACCCACTCCCCCCACCTCCGCTTTCCGAACCCCGCTTCCCCTCCCCCGCCACGTCCTGTCACCTGCTTGGGTGGTGTCCGTCAGGTCGTAGCCGCTGCCCGGGAACTCTCGGAGTTTCCTACCACTGAGGCTCAGGATGCCGGAGTTGCCCGCCTCCTCCAGGGCCCGGTCCAGGCTCCTCACGGTGTGCTGAGGCTGCAGGCTCCCCGGGTTCCACTGCGGCCCGTTGGGGAACGGCTGACCGAAAAGTGTCGGTACCGGGATGGGCACCACCAGGGTCCCGCCACCCCCGCCGCCTCCCCCTCCGGCTCCGCCACCTCCCCCTGCGGCCGCGCCTCCGCCACCGCTGCTTCCACCTCCACCACAGCCACCGCCCCCACTGTTACCACTACCTCCCTGACTCGCCGCCATGTTCCTAGGAGAGAGAATAGCCCCCGACAATACTCTCAGCTTGAGCCGCGAGTGTAGGGGGTTCTTAGGACGCATGCGCAGGCTGGGGGGTGGGGGGAGGTAAAGGGTGGGAAGGAACCGCGGTGGGGGGCGGGGGGGAGCGGGCTGGGAGGAGGTGTTGAGCAGAGCAGAGCAGAGGTTCCAACGTGCAGAACGCTTGCTTTTAAAAAATGTATGGTCAGAGGAAGGATGCTGAATCCCGGTTCCGCTGCCTTGGGTACCAAAATCTTGCGAAGCGACACCAGCTGGATTCTCGCTTGTGTGGCGATGAGTCCCCAAATCTCTAAGTTGATGCACCTTCTACGTTCTGCAAAACAAAGGCAAAGCCATTCGATAGGGATGAAAGGGATTCGTTTCAGAATACATTAAAACAGCATTTAGAAGGACTATCATGTCTGATTGAAACTCTTGCCGCACATGCCTCAGGAATCGTTTCCCAGTGTTAACACGGGAAAAACGTTGGGGAGTCGTTTGCGCGGAATATTGGTGCACAATTGAGTTTTAAGCATAACTGAATTTTGTTCGACTTTACAATTCCAAAATAGGAAAAGAATTTTTAAATGTTTTCAAGAAAAGCTCTCGTTGCAGTGCATGTGAGTCCTGGCCAAACTGCTGCCTTCCAAAACTTGGAAAAGTTCTCTGCATTCTGCTCTATCACTCTTTGAAGTTGTGCCAAGATCTCCAGAATATCTCGTTTCTTCTCATCATGTCAGGATGACTGATGGAAAACTCTTTGATCATGAAATAGCCTTAAAGGTTTTTTGTTGTACTTTTTAAGAGGTTTTGATTAAGGTGGAATTCTCAATGTTTGACACTGGGGATATGAAACTAATCGATCTCCCGTTATTAGGAGTTAATTCTCAGAACCTGAGCCCAACCATTCAGGTCACTGGCACCCCTCCACGCAGTACCCTACACACCCCCACTCAGAGGTATTCAAATCGTTTACGTTAATCAGCAAAGTTACAGAATAGAACTCAGAATGCTTGCATATATTCAGTTATCACTAATTTCACTCTTATGCACCACATTTACATTCATTTTAAGATGAGCAATTTGTCTAGAGGCTCATTTTCTTAACTAAATCTTAGAGATATCTATCTCCAATAAGCTCTACTTGAAAAAAAGTAAAATTCAGGACTTATAATTTCTCTAAATTGTTTTGTAGCTATATAAGTTAACAAAAATGATTATGTGGCCAGAAATTACATTTATCATATTCATGACCCACAGAAGAAACAAATGAGAATCAAACTCTATAATGAATTAGAAAGCAAGTTAAGTCAAATTATTTAAACCCACTGGTGTCAGAAAGAAACGTTGTGCTTTATATCTTATCTTCCTTATATGGCAAGTCAAGTGTAATTTTAATTATTATTTTAATTTTGGAGGGTTATATTTTTTGCTTTTTCGTATGTTCATATGTTCCACCTACCCCCTACCAACCAATGGCGCCCATACCCCATTTGCTTCCCACCCCCATCCCAAATCAAATATTGAGAACTTCCAGACTCAAGTGGAATGAAAGAGAATCTAAATTCATTAGTTAAAGAAAAAACTAGAAAAGGAACTATTTTATCATTACCCAATAGCATTTGCAATTATTGAAAACACTGTTTTGAAAAAAAATAACTTTTTTTTTTTTTGGACTCCAAGTAAAATATGTCCTCAGGATCCGAGTACTGTCAAGGGAAAAAAAGTAATGTACAACCAGACTGAAGAAGGAACATAATCTTTCAAAGAATTACAAAATCATTCAAGTAAGAAAAAATGGGAAGACTACAAAGTAAACAAGGTATGCATGAAAATCAAGCAAAATAAGACATCCTGGAGCTCTTTAACAAGAACACTAAGGCGGTAAAGAGTATTAAAAGATAAACTGAGGCATATTAAAATTTAAAGAGTTTGTTTAAGCATTTATCTGTTGGAACCACTTGCACTTAAGTGGTTATAAGAGTACCACCCACAGGAACCAGGGGAAAAACTTAGAGAAAGCAGGGAAGTAAATAAAGGAAAATATTTGATTGGCTATAGCTTTAAACCCTTGTATACTCTTTGTCATTGATTGTCCTTAGCATTTGATTTCCTAAAATTGAGGCATTTATAGTTGCAGATTACCAGGTCATCTTTGCATTAGAGCCAGCTCAGTCTAATGGCCTCCTTGCTTAATTAGTTTAGCAGGAAATTTAGAAGAAAAGTTTAGAAGATAGACATGAAATATAATTTTTTTTCCAACCCTTTACATGCCTATGTTATACCTATATGTTATGCCTATAGAAAAGTGGCTTAAAATCTTTGTACTTCAGTTTCCCCATAGGTAATACTGGAAAATAACAATAATATTTAATAATATTAAAATAATGCTTATTATTTACCAGGAACTGTTCTAATTGCTTTGCTCATAACTCACTCAGCCCTCGTAAGGATCCTATAAAATACATACAATTATTTCTCAATTATATAGATAAGGAAAAAAGTACATAGCTGACATAAATTGTTGTAAGAATAAATAAGTACACACATGTAAAGTGATACAATATGTGACACTTATTCATTCATTTAATAAATATTTATTGAGTGATTACTCCTTGCCAGTAACTATTTTCAGTATGAGTAATAGCATAGCATTAAGTGATCCATAAATGTTAATCTCTTTACTGTTGCCTTCTTCAAGGAAGAAAATACAATAATAAGAATATACAAAATGGAAGAATCAAGGGAGATGTCAGTTAATTCCTGCATAATCATGGACAAAAAATATCTGACATACCACATGAATTTTGCTTCAGTCTATACCAAAGGAAATTGAATTGATCGTGAAGTGATTAACACTTCAATTTATTCCTGATATGGACACATTGATAATTGGTTAAATTATAGTCACTCAGAAGTATCCAAACCAAATTTACAAAATAAGGACAATACAATAGCAAAAATTATAGAAGGAAAACTCATCTTCTATTTTTACACTATGTACCTGACTCCAATTGCTGCTTACTATCTTCAACTTCAAATTTCGTACTCTGTGTTTCTAGTATGTAAACCTGATGTCATAAACCATTTAAGTATCTGTCCCAATTCCTCTTTTAAAATGTATCTTAAATGTTCCGCTTTGTTTAAGCAGCATCGGTATGTTAAAATCCTGAAGAGTATTATGCAAAAGATGCAAATTGTTGAATTTTGCTAGTTTAACTTGGCCAAAATAAAAGCAAGTAAAATTATTAAATGTGTTATGTCCAATTAGAAAACATCAGGTTGAGGAAGATCTTTCATTGTTCTTCGGTATTACATTAGAAAGTCTCCTCCCTATATATAAACATGGAAACATGCCATATGCCTTTTGGGCAATCTTGACGTCTATATTTATCTTCCTCTTCTTGCAGCATGTGAGAGAGAATGATGAAATGGGGACTTTTCAAGCAAAATCCAAATACCTGAATGGAAAAACCAGGCTACTCTTTTGGTATGTTAAAGGAGGGTATACCTTTGAAAGAAATAAATAGGCTTCCATGGGATTTCAGTACATATCTTAAAGGAATTATGACATAAAATTTGACTTAAACCCTATAGAAAATTTAAGCCTCAGAAAGAATTAAACTTCATATCTCCTTAAGCACAATGAGATTGGGATCGCAGTCTGTGTGTAAATTGAAGGTTGGAATAAAAGGATGAATAATCAAGTTGAGCATCTACCAAAACATGATATTTATTTTACATTAAAATTTGCTTTACATCTTAATCATTTTACACAGAATTTATTTCACGAAATGGTGGCTGGTTTACAGGGTTATGTTTTTTGGTTTCCTTGTCTCAGTTAAATAAAAGTATAGATAAATCTCTGTGGGATTGTAACTGAAATATCACTTAGTAAGAGTGTACTCAAATTGCAAGGTTCTTTGTCATTTTTAAATTGATAATAACATTTCTCATCATCTCCTATTAACAGAGAAATGCAAACCGAAACAACACTGAAATATTACTTCACGTCTGTGAGAATGACTATTATCCATAAGGTGAGAAACAAAAAGTTTTGGAGTAGATGTGGGGAGAAGGAAACACTTTTGCAATGTAGACGGGATTGTACATTGGTGCAGTCATTATGGAAAGCAGTATGGAGATTCCTCAAAGCAGTAAAAATACAAATTTCACATAATTGAGTTATCTCACTTCTGGGTATTTACCTGAAAAAATACAAAATATTAATTCAAAGAGATATATGTACACCCATCTTTATTGCAGCACTATTTACAATAACCATCAACCCTCATCCATTGCTTTTGGGAATGTAAAATGATAATACCACTCAGAAAACAGCACGGGGATTCCTTAAAATATTCAACACACATCACCACATGATCCAGCTATTCTACTCCAAGGTATTTACTCATGTACATAGTAAGATCACTTATATACTAAGACTTACATGTGAATATTAATAGTACATATATTTGGAATAGCAAAAACATGAAAAGAATTAAAATGTCCATCAATAAACAAACTGGAAAATGTCCACATAATGGAATACTTTTCAGTAATAAAAGGAACCAAATATTGATACAACATAACAACATGGAAAATCTCAAATATGCAGAGGGGAAAAAAAGCAGAAAAGAGCATATGGTATATCCTTCCATGGATACAAAGTTCTTTAAAAAATGTAGACTTCGGCCTTCCTGGTGGCGCAAGGCATTAAGTCTCAGCATTATGAAGCAATGATCCCCGCCCAGGGAGCTAACCCACTTGGCACAGCAGACCTCTCTTGTCCCGCCTACTGCTCCCCTCAGCTGTGTATTTCAGTCGATCTGCCTATTCTGCTCCCCACTTTGTCTCTGGTGAATCCTCTTCCCCACCCCACCCCAACCTCTGGCTAAACCCCAGCTCTTGTATACATAAATAAATAAATCTTTAAAAAATGTAAACTAATCTTTATAGACTAGAAGCAAGTTAGGGGCTTCCTGAGGGTCATGTGGGAGTTTAGGAAGAGAAACTACAAAGAGACACAAGGAAACTTTGGGGTTTTATAGGAAGGGTATATTCACTATCTTAAACTTGGCAATGGTTGCATGGGTGTATAAACACACCAAAAATTGATCAAATTGTATAATTTCAATAGATATAATTTATTATACTTCCACAAAAAGTTAAAATTCATACATACTCATTCAAAATGAAAATGCAGATTGTTTAGATTAAAATTTTGCAAAATAAAAATTTATACAGAAAATGTTAAAATATTTTAACAGTACTTAATAGAAAAATAAATTGGGTGATCTGAGTTCATTCAATATGCTTTCTCAACAAAATGAGTCAGTGAAATGTAATTCTGAATTTGTACACTTAAACATGAAGTTAATATGTCCTTAGTGTCCAGATATCTACTATATCAAAACGGGTTAAAATGTTAGAATAGGGCCTCCCTGGTGGCACAAAAGGTTAAGCACAGCACTATGAAGCTATCCTCTTGCAGCCACTGCAGCAGGAGTTCAATCCCCAGACAGGGAGATGACCCACATGGTGCAGCAGACCTCTCCTGCTTCACCTGCTGCTCCCTTCAGCAGTGTACTTCAGTCTATCTGCCTGTTCTGTTCCCGGCTCTGTAGCTGATGATTCCTCTCACCTCCTACACCTCTGGCCTATACCCCAGTTCTTGTGTGCATAAATAAATCTTTTTAAAAAAAAAAAAAAAAGAAAGGTAAGAGAGTTAGGGGAATCTTTACGGAGGGGTTAGAAATAGATCTGAGTCTCAAAGGGTAGATAATGTGGCAGACAGAACAGGAAGTATGAGACACCTCAGGAAGGTACAAAGACAAAAAGGAGCATGTAGTATTTCAGGGAGAGTATGTAACATAACCTGGCCAGAGCAAAAGGAAGTTAATGGACCAGGGTGGGGAAGGACGGTGGATGGAGATTAAGCTTACACAGGCAACATGGAACTGGGTAATGGAAGGTCTTGATGTCAGGAACGATGGTGTTTTGATTCAAGAGACAAATTCTCAGAGAGAATTTGGCATCATTACACTCAATGATTTTTAAAAGGTAGTTTCTTTTTTTTTTTAAAGAGGCATATATTTTTATTTTATTTATTTGTTTTTGTTTATTTGTTTGTTTATACATGCACTGGGTAGAGTCAGAAGCGTGGGAGGGTGAGAGAATTCACCAGAGCCAGAGCGGGGAGCAGAGCAGGCAGAAGGACCGAAGTACACTGCTGAGGGGAGCAGCGGGCGGCAGGAGAGGTCTGCGCGCCATGCGGGACCCTCCTCCGGTGGCTGGGGAGCAACCGGGGATCGAACCGGGGCCGCAGAGGCCGCAGGTAGCTTCGCAACCCAGCGCTCAACCGCTGCGCCACCGGGGAGGCCCTACACTCAATGATTTTTAAGCAGAGGGAAACTAGAGTAGGGTAGATTAGCTGCTATTATAGACTGAGATAATAGTATTAGAAATGTTTAAGAGATAAATTTAAGAGAGATTTTATAGGAGAACTCGATAAGACTTGGAAAGAGATTAGACATTTATTTCCCTCAAAGTCACTAGTTCTATTCCTTGTTTCCCTGACATTTGATTGATATCTAGTATTAATTTAACATTTAAGTCTCTTTTCACATCCACATTTAAGAATAATTACATTGTCACATTAATATAATTGAAACCTGGAATCTTTTCTATTCTTATTCAACCATAATGTATCATCTAATTATTCCTGATCGATTTTCAGTATTGAGAATTCTAAGTTCCATTTCATTATTGTGCTTTGTATGATTGTGCTCTATTATAACCTCATTTCATAATCTGATATACTGCTTCTTCTGGTTTTCTTTTTACACCAGATTCATTTCTAAATGACTACATCAATCTGTAACATTTAAAACTTTCTTTAATATTTAAACCTAATTTGCTGTGATTCAGTACTATGCACAAATAATTTCACATTTATTCTTGTTAATTCTTATTGTTCTTATACACTCTGAACTGAATGTCAGCATCAATTGTATTCCATATGGTCTTCTTTTGCAAAATAAACAGATTTCTGGCACAGAAAGCTTTTTTGTGTGTAGGATTGCTTAGAGGGTATTTGTGCATTTGGAGACAGGAAAAAGAGACAGCTGGCAGAGTTTTTTCCCTCCCCTTACCCTAACTTGCTTCATTTCCACTGCACAGTTGCCTAGAGCAAACTTAACATGAGTTATTAACTAACCCTAAGTAACCAATCTCTAGTAAATGGTAACTCCTGCAAACTAAAAAGAAAAAGTATTTTGTGGGGGAAAAAAAAACATTTTCAGAAAGAAATTCAACAAATACCTTATCTAAAATAAGCTTTTATAATGCTGCATCACACCATCCCATTGCCCTTTTTCTGCTGCCACCACACCAACCATTGTGAAGTCAAGGTCAAACTATGTCTTATAGCAAATCAAAACAGGAAAATTCTTCCCCAACAATCTCAAATCCATCCACTTCCTGCCATCTCCAATGCATCCCTTTTCTTCAGATCCTAGTGATCTCTCTTAGACTATAATAATGCCCCCCTAATTGGTCTCCCTGCTTCTGCTCTTGCCTATGATCCTTTCTATTCTCCATGCTGCTACCAGAGTGACCATTCAAAAGTGGTTACTTTTCAGTTTCCCAGTTTCTTGCAAAAGTCCAGCTGCCTTAGCATGGCATACAGGGCCTTTGATGATTTGTTTCCTGTCTATTTCTCTGGTCTCCTTTCTCACCATTAGCTTGATTTGTACTTGTTGCTCTAGTCTCAGCTTACTGAGCTACTTACATTTCCTGCCACATATCATCCTGTTCCTGTTGACTGTCTCCAAATCCTTTCCTCTGGGTAACTCCTACTCATCCTTCAGGATTCAGTTCAAGCATCTATTTTCCAAAAAATTCCTTCTTTTAATTACCGGATGGTGCCATTAATATGTGGCATATAGAGAAACCAAACTAAGGGCCACATAAAGAAAAACTTAAAAACTAATCCTTGAAAGCTGACTATAGAACTGAAGCAGCCAGAGGGGGAAGGGGTTAGGGAAGGGATAGGAACAAAGAGGAAAGGAAGTACAGTGGACTATGGAGACCTACTATGGGTGATTTGGTGGTGGTTGCCCTATGGTGGTGATACTGAATGGGGAGGATACTAATGTTACCTCAATTTAAAAAAAAATTTTAGTTAAAAAATTCTTTCTTCAGGGCCTCCCTGGTGGTGCAAAGGGTTAAGATGCAACCCATGAAGCTATCCGCAGCCACTGCAGCTCGAGTTCGATCCCTGGCCAGGGAGCTACACACATGACACAGCAGACCTCTCCTGCCTTGCCCACTGCTCCCCTCAGCAGTGTATTTCAGTCCGTCTGCCTGTTCTGCTCCCCCCTCTGTCTCTGGTGAACCCTCTCACCCCTCCCCCCTTGTATCTCTGGCCTGTACCCCAGCCCTTGTGTGCATAAATAAATAAATAAATCTTTAAAAAAAAATCTTTCTTCAACTTCTCATCTGTTGACTTCGTTCTAGTTCACTATGTTCTCAGAATACTCTCTGCTTATAGATCTATAGTTGTTATTATAGTACATTATCACCTTTCCTCTTTTTTCCTTTCACTCAGATATGAACTCCTAAAAGGCAGGGACTGCCAAATTCACATTTGTGTTCTTTTTTTTTAAAGATTTATTTATTTATATATACAAGAGCTGGGGTACAGGCCAGAGGTGTGAGGGGTGAGAGGATTCACCAGAGACCAATTGGAGAACAGAACAGGCCGATTGACCGAAGTACACTGCTGAGGGGAGTAGCAGGCGAGACCGGAGAGGTCTGCTGTGCCATGTGGGTTGCTCCCTGGCTGGCTGGGGATTGAACTCGTGCTGTAGTGGCTGCAGATAGCTTCATAGGCTGTATCTTAACCCCTTGTGCCACCAGGCAGGCCCCCACATTTGTGTTCTTCCACTTAGTAGGTACTCAAAATATTTATTCTATGAATACAGGAACATAAAGATAACTACCAAATAAGCCTCGGGCTTACCCCTTTTATTTGGCTCCTGGGTACCACCTATAAGACTCTGGTTCCAACTTCTTTTGAGACACACATATATGTGAGAATTGAAATCATTTAATTCTAACATCTGCAATAGCATGATCCTTTTTTCTCAGAATCACTTCTTAAATTCTCCTTTTTCTGCAACATTGTTGGGATCATCTCTCCATACTTGCACTTAACACAAAATACATGTTTCAAAATTTTATTTGCAGCCCTGAGTCCCTTTCAGACTTACCCTGAGTTCCATCGGAAGACACAACTAATTTCTCTCAATGTGACCACTGCCAACCTCCTGATTTCTGGGAGCCTCACACTCCAGCCATGTGAGCAATTAAATTCCACTGCTTGGTGCCCTAAGGCCAAATTCAAGGAAGGTTTTCTGGCTCATAAATTTTTCCTGCTGTTTGGAGTAGAGGGCACAAAGCCTGATGTCATAACAGAAAGTACTAATCTGTATACCGGGTGTATTGAAGCATGTAAAACCAATTCATAACTTTCTATGACACTTTTATGAGCTTAAAAGCATCTTGCCAGACCTATTCAAATTGTGTGCATGTGGGAGACTTTTACTCACAGCTATTTTTAGGGTTTTAGGTCATCTTTCACAAATATGCCAAGGTACCCTCAATAGTCTCTAAGACATCAAAAATGTTTCTAAATGAGCGTGCCAAGGTTTTACCTCCTTCTGATGTGGCAGTGGTTGTGGTGGGAAAGGCTAATTACAAAATGTTGATTCTTAGTGTGGGTTAAGAGGAGGGGCAGTAGGTCTACCAGCTTTCTAATAAGAGGCAGAACAGATTTTTAATCTGCTGACTTTAGGGGGAGGATGAGTGACTGTGAGCAGCAGTTCTTGCAAATGGTTGGCAGTGAGGATTTTCATGCTCTGTGGGAAAAGAGAACTTAGTTGTTGAGAAGTCTGTGTGCCTCTTTTGGTGGGAGTACTACACGTTGTGACCCCTATTCAAGATATGTCTACTTTTACTGTCACCTCATCTGATTTCCTCTTGCTTGCTTGCTTATCTGTGACCTTTGGATCATCTGTTCTCTGTAATTCATTCCTGTCCTAAAAGGCTTTTGTTAACAACAAAATTACAGAATCAATAATGTGACACAGCTACTAAAAATTGATGGCAAAAATGTGTGCAACTTCAGTAGAAGTACATAAATCAGATTAAAGGAAATAATATCATTTTTTGTTAGTCAAAATGCACCTGAATGTTGGTTTTAGTGTGGGGTCTATACTTGAAGAGAACAGATACAAATATACAGCAATTTTGAAGATCGAGTTTTATAAACACCGTTTAGAGGGACAACTTAAAAATATGTTTGCATGGGCAGTGTTTCTTCACAAGTAGCCTATGGCCTACCTGCATCAGATTTATCTGGAACTTGTTAAAGTTTCAGATTATTGAGACCCATCCTAGACCTAGTGAATCACTCTCAGGGGGATAGGACCAGGAAAACTACTTGTTAAACATGTTCCCTTAGGAAATTCTGTTGGACATTAAAGCCTGAAAGCTAATGCTTTAGAAAGTACATAATAATGGCTTCAACTATTTGGAAGATTTCTTATATGGAAAAAGGAAGACTAATTTTGTGTTGCTCAAGGAAGCTGATTGTTAACTATGGATGAAAGCTATAGCAGAAAAATGTTCAAATACTAGAAGACTTAAAAAAAATTGAACACAGTCAGAAATAGGGGTACTTGTCTTGCAAAATAGAGAATATTCCACCCCATGGAGTGTTTGTATAAAGAGAATAGAGGACTCTTTAAGGAATTATGCTGCAGGAATTCTTATATTGAGTGGGAGGTTGAACACAGTAAATTTGAATCTCTTTGAATTCATACATTTGATGAGTTTATATGAAAAAAACTTCACACCAATCAAATTATGCCATGACTTCCAAAGTTGATAGTCCTGGACTCTTTGATCTTTTCTTCATTTATTTTTCATTTAGCACTTTACTTTATTTAGTAGGCAACTACTGTATGCTGAAAAGTGTTAGTTTGTAGATTGACAATGGTCCACAGGCAGCAATGTCCTTGACTTCATGTAATTTATAGTGTAATGAGGAAAAAGTAAAAGTACACTTACAGAGTGCTGTGGTGGAGGAAATAAAGGGTGCTGAGAGAACGTAGACAAGTGTTACCTAAATGGATCTGGGAGTCAGGGAAAGCATTCTGGAGAAAGTATGTCTAAGCTGAGAACACAGAGATTAGATTAGCAGGAATTAACAAGGCAAAGAGAGGAGCTTGTGCAAAGTGTGCAAGGCAAAAGACACCATGTCCACTCTCATTTTAGGAAAATGAAGCTAGGTCAAAATGGCTGGGGAAAAAATGCCAGGATGCATAAGATGAGAATGAAATGGCATACAGGGTTCAAATGTCCTATTCTCTAGGACATGTAGCTCATAATAAGGAGTTTATATTTTATCCCCAAAGCAACATTAAACCATTGAAAGGTTTTGAGAAAGAGAGTAATAGGATCAAAATTTCAGTATGCAAAAGTAAACAAACAATCTTTAGTGCATAGAAAGTATTGAAGAGGAGGTAAGACTAGAGGTCCAGATACCAGTAACAAAGGCCTTTATCAAGAGTCCAGAAGAAGGAAATATTGCTAAGACCAGTTTACTGATATTGGAAATGAAGAGAAGTAAATTGTTAGGGGCCTCCCTGGTGGTGCAAGGGGTTAAGACCCAGTACTATGAAGTTATCGGCAGCTACTGCAGCACGAGTTGGATTCCCGGCCAGGGAGGTGGCCCACATGGAGCAGCAGACTCCTCCTGACTCTTCCACTGCTCCCCTCAGCAGTGTATTTCAGTCAATCTGTCTGTTCTGTTCCCCACTCTGTCTCTGGTGAATCCTCTCACCCCCCACACCCCTGGCCTGTATCCCTGTTCTTGTATGCATAAATAAATAAATCTTTAAAAAAAAATTAAAGCAGGGCCTCCCTGGTGGCATAAGGGGCTTAGTCTCAGCACTATGAAGCTATCTGCAGCCACTGCAGCACAAGTTCCATCCCCAGCCAGGTAGCTGACCCACATGGTACAGCAGATATCTCTTGTCTCACACGTTGCTCCCCTTAGCCGTGTATTTCATTCAATCCGCCCATTCTGCTCCCCACTGTCTCTGGTGAATCCTCTCACCCCCAGCACCTCTAGCCTACACCTCAGCTCTTGTTTGCATAAATAAATAAAATAAATCTTAAAGTAATCAAAACATATCATTGATAGATATTGATGATAGGTAGGATGCAAGAGTTAAGGAGAGGCAAGAGTCAAAGGTGACTTTTAGATTTATGGCTTGAGGAGTTGGATGGCTGAGAGAGGAAACAAGACCAGTAGGCTTTATGGGGGAATGCGAACATGGCAAGTTGATTTTGAACAGGAACAACCTGTGACTATCTGATGATGCCATAGACAGCATTAATATAAAGTAGAAGGTAAAGAAGTGGATGCAGCCTCACATAGACTGATATGGAGCTAATTATACAACCTTTATAATACTCAGTGATTTATCACTACAAGATCGTAAGGTCCATGAGGATAAGAGTCTTGTTAACTATGATATACTTAGGGCATGGTGCATTATTATTAATCACTCCATTAATATTTGTGATTGAATAATAAATCCATTAAAATAGGGACTCTGGCACATAACTACCCTAGTGTTGTTATTAGTACTGAAAGGAATAATTATGTAACAAGTATAATTCCTAGAGCATAGTGAAGGTACACAAATTATGGCTGTCATTATTATCCTGATGACTTGTTCTTGCTTCTAGAGCTTCACATTATCTCCCTGTTCAATGTAATTTACAGTCCTGGCTGGACACCACTAACCCTGGCTTTTCTCTTCTTTTGCAGGAGATTGCCAGTTAATCTAACACTTACTAATGATCTCAACATTCTTTGTATTTCTGTAACAGTGATTCTGATTATCCAAATGAAAAAGAATCATGAAAATGTCATTTAAAAAGTCTAATGTTGTATCAAAATTAAATGCTTAGAATGTATAAATGTATAATTCAGAGTATCAGGCAATACATTGTCTACAACCTTTAAAATAATAGCTTTTGAAAGTGGAGTTGTAGGATATAACTAAAAAGAAAAGGAAGATGAACTAATCAAAAATAGGAAAGCATATTGCAGAATTTAGTAACAAAACCCTGTCAACTAATATCCAACTTGATAAAGTAAAAGTTTGGTTTCAGCTTCTTTTATGTACTAGACATGCTCAAATCTTTAGAGGGCAAAAAGCAGATTTGGAAATAGTGATAATGTGAAATGAACTAGGGAAAGATGGATTTGCTGAATTGCTTTGTTAGCCCTGGGGCAGGGAATGAGTCTGTTTACCAGCTGTCTTCCTATTTTCCTAATGTATCTGTTGGGCATTTGCTACAGAGATGAAAACAAACAATGGTCTTGCCAATGTAGGTGAAATTCTGAGCAAGTGACCTAAGATAATTGATATGAGAAGACATAGAATAATGTTATATAACATTTCATTGAATTATTTAATGGCTTGGTCTCTCAAGAGATGTAGAGTAGTTCAAAGAAAGGGGATTTAAATTAGTGTAGGCCTAATAGAAATAAATTTTTCATATGTCCAAAATTAAAAATAGTTAAATGACTAGAATGAGAAAAAGACACACATTTTTTATAGTATCTTGGTTACTTGAACACCACACATCAGTTTTAGAGCGCTATTACAGATGTAAAATTGTAATTCATAAATACAAATGTTTTAAATATTTGGAAAATAGTTGGTTATATATGGAAGTATGTTATTACTGTATAATAAGTAGAGAGGTAACCTTATTTTGTTCCAAGTTCATTCCATAGAATTTAATTAAAGGAGATTCTGGAAGGCAAAATACATGTTATGGTAAAAATAATAACATAATTATATCAAATCTCTTCATAGAAGAATAGGTTTCATAAGTCCATCAACTGAATTATATAATGAATCCCTACCAGAAACTACCCTCCCATGAATATAAATAGATTTTAAATTCATTATTTTAGGATATGTATAGCAATACCAACAAAAATACAAGAATATACTTACCAAGTGAAAGAGTATAAGCAGAAATAAGTCTTTCTTCCCAATACTTAATAGGTCTTCTTGTGGAGGGGACGCACAGAGCAATTCTCTCCTTCCTTTATCTGCCTGCCAGTCCAATCCTGAATACAGGCCTTATTGTCAGAAGTAACTAACATTTAGGGAATTATCATATGTCTTCACTGTAACATCTTTCACAAAGACAAAATACTAACTGATGCAGAATACAAAAGAATGAAACAAAAATGTGTAGCTGAAATGCTGTCAGAAAATCTCTGATATATTAAGGCTAAGTCCCACTTATGTGTGACAGAGCTAGTTCTGGAAGTCTGCAGATACCTGAAATATATAAAAAGAACCATTTTCTATCCATCTGATTTGGCAGTGGAGTGCCTCTTAGTGTCCATGGTAACACCCATAGAGTGGTTTGGAAATTCATTAAAAGGCTTACACATTAAAATATCAGCCACAGTACATAGGTAATGTTCAGTTTCTGAACTTCAAAACAAGGTTAAACCATTCTATGCTGTTAGGAACATGTTATCAGATGAATATATGTGTATATATATATATACATATGCTATACATTTTTATATATGAACACACACACACTAACCAATTTGTTTTAATAAACAGCAGTCCAATTTTTTTAAGTATTAAAAAACATAGCTAGTGGTTATAGTATAGCATGGAAAATTTAAAAGTCTTTCAAAATGCAAGGAGTATATACAAATCATAGAAATGTTAATAAAAGAATAAGGGAAAAAACTTCTATTGATATCCTCAAACGCCATTTATTTGTATTGTTTATTTTAGAGAAATAAAAAGTGGCTGCATTTTTAACTTCAAACTTATGACATTTTTTTGGTTATCCTTTGAGCATTAACAAGCTAACTCAATTGAGGTAAAGGAAGATTTAATGCAGTGGGTTGAAACTAAAGAAATCTGTGTTGGTTCCCACTTACAATCCTTTCCTGGCAGGTTTCATATTACAATTTGAAAAATTGGTTAAAAGCATGGAAATACTTCATTGCCCTGCTTGAAAGCAAATGACCTTTATTTGGTACATTAATCAGTGGGTGAAATCAGTGAAACATAACTAATCCCTGAGAACCAGCTTTTGAATATACCTTAGTGTGGGTAAGACCTATCAGAAACTCAGGATATATTTAGTTAAAATTAAGACTATGAAACTCTTAGTTCTTTAGGGTTTTTGAAATGTATTGTGTACATTTTAAAGAATAGATGTTGGGGCCTCAGGGGTTAAAGTCTCAGCACTATCAAGCTATAACCAGCCACTGAGGGAAGCTCTCAATCCAGGCCAGGGAGCTAAACCACATGGCGCAGCAGACTTCTCCCGCAGCAGACTTCTCCCATCTCACCCCTGCTCCCCTGAGCAGCGTATTTCAGTACATCTGCCTGTTCTGTTCCCCACCCTGTCTCTGGTGAATCTTCTCACCCCCCACATCTCTGGCTTGTACCCCAGTTCTTGTATGCATCAATAAATAAATCTTTAAAAATAAAAGGATATTGGTTTTCTTGGGGCTCCCTGGTAGCACAAGGGGTTAAGTCTCAGCACTATGACATGATATTAGCAGCAGCTACAGCAGCACATTTAGATTTCCAGCCAGGGAGCTAACCCACATGGCATGGCACACCTCTCCCGTCTTGTCCGCTGCTCCCCTCAGCAGTGTATTTCAGTCAAACTGGCTGTTCTGCTCCCCCCTCTGTCTCTGGTGAATCCACCCCAGCCCCCCTCCAGCCCCCACCTCTGGCCTATACCCCAGCTCTTGTTTGCGTAAGTAAAATAAACCTTTTTTAAAAAAAAAAAAATATATATATATATATACTGGTTTCCTTGACTGAATTGATAAAAACAAATTCAATGGAATTGGATTAACAAAAACCTAAATTTAATCTGTTTTTATACTTGAACATACGTGGTACATTTTTTTCAATTATCATTTTGAACAATTATCACTCTTCCATAGTCTCCTTATAGGAAGTGAACATGTGTGTTTGTGTTGTCAACAAATAGAAAAAAATCTCTGACAACAGGTCTATTGTGATGTTTCATTTTTTTAATTCTAAGTGCAAGACAACAAATATCCCAATTACACAATGGAAGCTGGGTTGAAGTGGTAAGATTTCCAATAAGCGAAGTAGATTGAAAAGAATCTAAATATGTGATACTTAGACATTTTTATTATTTTTTTCACTTTCCAAATTCAGTTTTGTGCTCTTTCTCCACACAGTTATGACAGAAGAAATGTGCCCTGGTCCCAACACTGGGTGTTGGTGCAGGTCAGGCTACATGACAAATGCTAAACAATTCACCACCTGCATGTCAGAGTGTGTGAGCACAGGGGGATCTTCCACAAACGATTCCTGCTCACCACAGTGAAGACAGGGACCAAAAAAGAAAGAAAACAAAAGAAATGCATATTTTTCTGGACTTTATAGGAAGGAACTCAATTATCTTCTCTCTGCTTGAACTATATAAAATAATGAAACTTGGGGCCTCCCTGGTGACACAGGGGTTAAAGTCTCAGCACTATCAAGCTATCCCCAGCCATTGAGGCATGAGTTCAATCTCCAGCCAGGGAGCTAACCCTCCTGTCTCACCTGCTGCTCTCAGCAGTGTATTTCAGTAGATCCACCTGTTCCACTCCCCACTCTGTCTCTGGTGAATCCTCTCACACCTGTAACTCTGGCCTGCACGCCAGTTCTTATATGCATAAATACATAAAAATAAATTTTAAAATAAATAAATAAAATAATGGAATTCATGAACCTTCAAAACTAATGATAAAAAAAAAATGCCAGAGGTGGGGGGGTGGGGGGGGGACAGGCACCATGTCCAATGTAGTTGAAAGAGAAAAGAAGCTAAGAAAATACCTTTATTTTTATTTTTTGATAGTACCTTTAAACAGATGAGAACCTGTGAAGAATGTTGCTCATGAAAAGCCATTATGACTTTAAGATGTGCGGATTGTTCCAGCAAACATAATATGAATAAAATACAAGAGACATTAGCATGACCACCAAATGACGGTCACACTTTAGCATGACCATCAAATAACCACTGCACACAGCACTGCACATAGCTCACAGAGCACCGATAGGTCACTCTGCACTGCAAACAGATCTCTGCACACAATTCACTGTGCACTGCACACAATTAACGGTGCACTGCACACCCCACATAGATCACTGCACAATGCATACTACTCACTTGCACTGTACAAACTCACTGTGCACTGCACACAGCTCACTTGCACTGCACACAACTCACAGCACACTGCACATTGCTCTCTGCACACTGCTAACAACTCACTGCCCTCTCTGCACACAGCTCACTGCTCTGAACATCTTGGGGAAGCCTAGCCTTCTCTTCCGAAGCAAACCAAAATGTGAGCTTATAAATTCCTCAAGGTTAGGAAGTCAAAATGCTAAGGACAGGGCCTCCCTGGTGGCGCAAGGGGTTAAGCACAGCACTGTGAAGCAATCCGCAGGCTCTGCAGCATGAGTTCGATCCTGGCCAGAGAGAAACCCACATGGCGCAGCAGACCTCTCCTGCTCGCCCACTGCTCTGCTCAGCAGTGTATTTCAGTCATTCTACCTGTTCTGTTTCCTACTGTGTCTCTGGTGAATCTTCTCACCCCCCTGAATCTCTGGCCTATGCCCCAGCTCTTGTATGCATGAATAAATAAATCTTAAAAAAAATATGCTAAGGACAACCAATCACAGCAATTAAGTTCTAGGCTATAGATATCAAAAATTTATAAGATAGAAAATATCAATTTGTTTGCCTCCAAACTTTCTTTATATAAAGTCTTTCTTCTGTTTCCAGTGGGAAGAACTGTCCCAAACAATTCTGGCTACCCATTGTTATGCAACAGATATCCAGAACTTTTTCATTTTCAAATCTGTAACATTACATACTTGTTAAACTACTCCCCTTTACTCTCTCCCCACCACTCTCTGATTGCCACCATTCTACTGTCTCTATGAATCAACTACTCTAGGTATCTCATATAAGTAGAATCATACAGTATTTGTCCTTTCGTGACTGGTTAATTTCACTTAGCATAATACCCTCATAGCTGATTTACATTGTAGCATGTAACAGAACTTCCTTCCTTTTTAAGGCAGAATGACATTCCATTGTATGTATATACCACATTTTTTTAAAATTTTACGTTGAAGAACTGGGGCACAGGCCAGAGGTGGGGGTGGTATAAGAGGATTCACCAGAGACAGAGTGGGGAGCAGAACAGGTGGCTCTACTGAAATACACTGCTGAGGGGAGCAGTGGGCAAGACAAGAGAAGTCTGCTGTACCATATGTGGGTTAGCTCCCTGGCGGGGGATCGAACACAGGCTGAAGTGACATAGCGCTGAGACTTAACACCTAGGCCACCAGGGATGCCCAATATATGACATTTGTTTATCCATTTATCTGTTGATGGACTTTTGGGTTGCCTCCACCTCCTGGTTATAATAAATAGTGCCACTATGAACATGGAAATGCAAATATTTCTTCAAAACTCTACTTTTAATTCTTTTGGTTATATACACAGAAGTGGCATTGCTGGATCATATAGTAGTTTGATCTTTAATCTGTGCTGTTTTGCATAACAATTGTCCATTTTACAATCACAACAATGCATAAGAGTTACAATTTCTCTACAACTTCACCAACGCGTTTTTAAAAAGTACTGTCCTAATGGATATGCGGTAATATCTCAGTAATTTTTATCTGCGTTTGTCTTTTTTAAAGATTTATTTATTTATGCATATAAGAGCTGGGGTGCAAGGCAGAGGTGCAGGGGTGGGGGGGTAGATGAGAGGTTTCACCAGAGACAGAGTGGGGAGCAGAACAGGCGGACTTACTGAAATACACTGCTGAGGGGAGCAGTGGGCAAGACAGGAGAGGTCTGCTGTGCCAAGTGGGTTAGCTCCCTGGGCAGAGATCAAACTCGTGCTGCAGTGGCTGCAGATTGCTTCATAGTGTTGTTGCTTAACCCCTTGTACCACCAGGGAGGCCCCTATTTGCATTTATCTGATCATTAGTGATGTTCACTGTCTCCTGTGCTAATTGGCCATTTGTACATCATTCTCTGTATTTTGAATGCAGGATTTTCTAACTCAGTGGCATTACTTTTTAAATTAATGTCATGGCAAAACAATTACTGATACTGATTTTCTACTGGTATGCAGATTTCACTAATTTGCAAATGGTGTGTTCTACATATTTAGTTTTTACTTTGTTAAAAACAGATTTATTGGGCCTCCCCGGTGGCGCAGCGGTTTATACTTACTTAAGCATATTTTGGTGAAAGTATTTTAAAGTACTTTTGTTATAGGGCAACCCCGATATAAAATAAAACAGGTTGTCTGGCTGTGGGTCCTCACCCGCGCGCTTAAAAGGGACTTATTAATACTCCACTACAGACACACACAAAAAGTTAATAAAAGGTTTATTTACAAGGGAAAGGGAATTAAGGAAATGTACAACTCAGGGTGAAAATAGGGAAATAAAGTCTTTAATGCGTCCTACCCGATCCGCTGACGTGGAATCCCAAAGGCACTCTCAGAGCTGGCCGGATGCTGCGAGCTGGTGGGGAGCCAAAATGGGGGAACCCCTCTAAAGCCCACGTGTCTGCCTTTATACAACACCTGGCTACTTAACCCCACCCTCAGGTTCCAGCCACCTTCCCTTTGGTGGTGATGGGATTTGGAGTTCCCAGTGTCTTTGGCTTTGGCCTGGGGTGGGGGTGGAGTCCACAAAGCCTGTATGGAATTAGCTTTAGGACATCCTTTTCCCCCTAATACTTTCACAATATTGGATATTTTCTGACATGGTTGCCCCAATTTATGAAATTGATCCTAAAAAATAATCAGAGAAGTGCATAAAAATGTTGTATGCATATGTTCATCACAGCATTATTTCTTGTGTCGCATGAAATTGAAATGAGCCTAAATGACCAATAAAAAGAGAATGGCTAAATAAATTATGAAATGCTTATGCAATGAAACACTCTGCAGCTCTAAAAGACTATTTAATGGCATATGCTAAGAAAATAAGTCAGAGGGAGAAAGACAAATACCAGATGGTGTGACTTATACAGGGAGAAACAAAACAAAGGAACAGACAAAACTAAACCAACACAATCCCTTGAAATCTGAATATGGACTAGGGGCTACCAGAAGGGAAGTGGGGGGCGGGGAGGGAAGCTACGTGGGCGAGGGGCCCAAAGGCCCAAGGTGGAGGACCCTGGGTGCCTTGGGGGTGGGGTGGGCTGGGGTGGGGTGGGGTGACATACACCCCAGGAGTGGTGACCCTGCTCCTCTGAATCACATACAGTGCTAGAAACCTAGGTGTCTTCCAAAAAAATGTAATTAAAAAAATAAAATAAAGAGCAAACGATCAAGATTTAGAAAGGATCTACGCAATCTGTTTCACGCTACTTAAAAAGAAGTATTTTTTAACCAAAAATAATCTATACATCAAAAGACGCAGGCGGCGGCGAGGCGCCGGGGCGGAGGGCGAGGCGGCGGGGCGGCGAGCAGCGAGTTGGGGCTGGGGCGCGGAGCGGGCGGCTAGAGCGCCGGAGCAGCGAGCTGGAGCGCCCAGCGGCCAGCTAGAGCGCCGGCAGCGAGTTGGAGCGCCGAGCAGCGAGTTCGAGCGCCGAGCCGCGAGCTAGAGCGCCGGTCCGCGAGCGCAGCGCCCAGCGAAGGAGCCGGCCGCCCGCCCGCCCGGCGTGAGTTGATGAGGGAGCCCGCCGGCCCGCCCCGCGTGAGGGAGGGAGCCCGCCCGCCGGGCGAGCGGGTGGGAAGGAGGGAGCCCGCCCAACGGGCGAGCGGGCGGGAAGGAGGGAGCCCGCCCAACGGGCGAGCGGGCACGGGGCGGGGGCGGGGGCGCGGGCAGCCCCGCGAGCGTGAGGGAGAGAGCCCGCCTGCCCGCCCGGCGTGAGGGAGAGAGCCCGCCAGCTCGGCGAGCGCTCGAGAGCTAGGGAGCCCGCCATCCCGGCCGGAGGGGAGGGTGAGGGAGCCCGCCTGCCGGTCGTCGCGAGCGGCCAGACCGCCAGCGTGAGTGAGGGCACAGCCAGCTCGCCCCGCGGGCGGGAGGGAGGGAGCCCGCCTGCCCGTGGAGCGGGAGGGTGGGGAGGGGCCCCACCAGCCCAGGGAGCGTGAGTGAGGGCATCGCCTGCCTGCCTGCTGGTAGATCACTGAGGGAGGCAGCCAGAGTTAGGGTGCCTGCTAGCCTAACCAGGGGGAGGGAGGGAGAAAGGGGTCCCAACAGCCCAAGCTCGTGTGTGAGGACACCATCCTGCCTGCTTATACACCTGCCTGCCTGCCAGCCTACCTGCCTGCTCGCTTGCCCACCTGCCTGCCCGCTGTCCAGCCTGCAGTCGCTAGCAGCCAGACCTCTAGCGTGATAGGAGGTACCAGTCAACCAGCCCAGCATGAGTGAGGGTGCCTGCCAGACAGCCCAGTGTGAGGGAGGGAGGGGCCCCACCAGCCCAGAGAGTGAGTGAGGCCACTCAGCTGCCAACCAAATCACCTACCTGCCTGTCCCCCCCTTTGCCTGTTAGCTGCTACCAACCTGCCTGCCAGCCAGCCTGTCAACCAACTTGTCAACCTGTCAACCACCTCCAGCCTGCAGACCCTGCCAGCACACCTGCCTGTTGCCTGCCCTCAGTAAGCATACCACTCAGCCCCTTCCTTGTCACCAGGCCTCTTGGACAGTGTGTGGGGTGGAGGGAGAGGGAATACCAGCTATGTGGGGTAAGCAAAAGCTGCTATCTGCCACCTTTGCCTTCTCTTCTCTCCTCCCTGCTCCCACTCTGACCTCCTAGCAGCACCATGTGGGCACCATCAGCCAAAGTCAGTAAAAAGGAGCTCAGTTCCAACCATGAGGGTACTGGCAAGACCACAGAAAAAGAGCAGCAAGAAGCAATTGAGCATATTATTGATGAAGTACAAAATGAAATAGACAGACTTAATGAACAAGCTAGTGAGGAGATTTTGAAAATAGAACAGAAATATAACAAACTCCGCCAGCCATTTTTAAAGAAGAGGTCAGAATTGGTCACCAGAATCCCAAATTTTTGGGTAACAACATTTGTCAATCATCCACAAGTATCTGCACTGCTTGGAGAAGAGGATGAAGAGGTGCTGTATTATTTAGCCAGAGTTGAAGTGACAGAATTTGAAGATATTAAGTCAGGTTACAGAGTAGATTTTTATTTTGATGAAAATCCTTACTTCAAAAATAAAGTCCTCTTCAAAGAATTTTATCTGAATGACAGTGGTGATCCATGTTCAAAGTCTAGTGAAATCAAGTGGAAATCGGGAAAAGATTTGACGAAACGTTCAAGTCAAATGCAGAATAAAGCCAGCAGAAAGAGACAGCATGAGGAACCAGAGAGCTTCTTTACTTGGTTTACTGACCATTCTGATGCAGGTGCAGATGAGTTAGGAGAAATTATCAAAGATGATATTTGGCCAAATCCATTACCATACTACTTGGTTCCTGATATGGATGAAGAAGGAGAAGATGATGAGGAAGGATTGGAAGACACTGATGAAGAAAGGGATGAGGATGAAGAAGACAATGAGGGGGAGGAAGGAGAAGATGACTAATGGAACACATAGATTCCAACCTTTTTTAATTCATAAGTTACATTCTCTCCCCTTCACCCCCCTCATTGTGCTCAGTTGCCCTGTTTTTGAAGTCTCTTTTCACTCCTTTATACCATGGTTCTCAATTGGGGTGGGGGGGTGCAGAATACAGTGGGAAAATAATCTCTACTTGTATCTGTTCTCAATTCATTTTTATCCCTTCCTGTCTCAGCAAAAACTTTATGGAATCAGCAACACCATTCTCTGTGGGAAAAAAAAGAAAATCCTCCCAAACTTTTGGTAGCCGGATGATGCTATGCTTTCCCCTCCTTTGTCTGTATATTGAGTACATTGCTTATATGTGAATATGGACAGTTAGCATTTACCAACATGTATCAGTCTAGTTTCAAAAAAAAAAAAAAAACTTAAAAAAATGGGATTCTAGAAGGTCAGCAAAGGGTTGTTTTGAGATAGCTGGGTGGGTAAGTGGGCATTTTGACAACATGGCTTCTCCTTTGGCATGTTTAATTGTGATGTTTAACAGATACCATTGCGATTTAAGATGATACTTTTAAAAGTAAACTGTCTCAATGACTTTGGCCCTGCCTCTCAATGGGAGAATCAGCAGAACCCATAGGATTGTCTTTGGAATTGACATTCTCTGTTGTAATTTTGTTCTTGTTTATTTTTAAATTTTCTTTCTGTTTCACTGGAAAGGAAAGATGATGCTCAGTTTTAAATGTTAAAAATGTACATGTTGATTTGTTTCAATAAAATTAAATGTGTACACAAAAAACCAGGAATGTTAAATATTAACAAGTGTTTAAAATATATATATATCTCACTGGATAATGGAAGGGATAAATATATATTTTATTATTTTAAAAATGTGGGTGATACTTCTTTACTTAATCAGAAAAACTGTTATTTTTAGATTCACATTTGTCCTATGAAGTCTTCCCTACCAAAACACTTCCACGCCTTTTTAAGAAAGATTGTAGATGTCATTCACATATCATACAATTATTAACTGGATATAAAAGTCTTAATGATTGTTCAACAAGTAGTTTATTAGATAATCTCTGAGATCATCTAATACCCTGTGAGAGCTGTTCCAATAAACACAAGTTTGAATTTTATATAGGTAAGAACAGAGTCACTGACATTAAGAATGTAAATTCTTGACAGGAGGGGCTTCTAGTTCTAAGATGTGCCAATATAAAGATAAATGCTGATGCTAGAGGAAGGCAATGCAGGAACAATTCCTTTCCTAAAGAACACACTGCAGGGACTCAAAGGCTGGGTACTGCTATTGAATCTTTATGAATTCCTTGATCATCAGTGGAGGTGAAGAGCCTGGCTCTACCTCCAGGCAGCAGATTACCTGCATACCAGATGGAGCCTGTGAAGATAGTTTTGCGTACTGCCTACTGGATGGGTGGGGGTAGGTGAGGCAATCCCAGAAAATTTTACAATATATTGCGTTCTTCCAGTGTTGCAACTTCTGTCCAATGTGAGGGTAATGCTTACATCTTTTACCTGTACTTTACCTAAAGAGGTGTGTCATATCATGCCTACTTTTCTCCCTCTTATGATCTCAATCTTTAACTTGTTGCCCTTCTGGTACTGTTGGGTTTCTGCGCAAACATTTTTTTCAAAAAGTTTTAATTCAGTCTCAGTCAGTTATAGTGATTTTTACCTATCATCACTGTGTTAGATAGTTGAGAGCATCCAATTAAAGAGCTGTATCTATTTTTTGGCAAGCATAATGAGGCATTTCTAAGGAAATGAATAAAGGTTAAAGATTGAAACAAACCCAAGTCCAGTCAGGAGTTCTGAGGGCAACCAGTTGAAAGTTCTAGATGCCAGAGTGAAGATGGGGTGAAGTGACAGCAGTGATTTCCTGTTGGCAGTGTGATGCCATCAAGTATTTAGGAAAATAGCAATAGTTAGAAACAGCTATCTCAGTGATCTCTCTGAGGTTAATAAAAGTTCCCTTTGCAGCTCATAAATTTCTGGAAAACACAATTTTAGTTTTCAATCAATCCAAGCCAAAAACATTGGAGGAAAAACTGGAAAATGGTAGTTCAGAAAATCAAAGCCAGATATTGGAAAAATTCAGGATTCAGTCCAGTTCACAAATAAAAAGCCTCAAAAAATAATTTAAGGAATAGAATCTGGTGCCCACAAAGATATTACTGGAGTATTTTTTTTTCACTTTCACTGCACTTCTACCAAATAATTACAGTAAATTATTAAGTAAGCTAAGCCTAGTTCCAATAAATCTGGCCCTTTTTTTTTTTTTTTGCATAAGCACAGTAGGAACAAAATACAATCATGTACTTTGAAAAATTTGTTTTGCTGAAACTTTTCATAAGGAATCTAAGATTGAGCTCTTAATGTCCTTTCTCATCATCAGACATTGCCTATAATTACTGTCTTGGTAAGTTCCTCTCCTCAAGGTGCCCAAAATGTCCTGAAGTTTTCTGAGTATGCCAAGGGGTGACCTTTTTAACCCTTTCCTGATAGACCTGGAACCCTGAAAACCAGGCATAAAAGCTATCTTGTCTTTGAAGGCTCAGTCTGAATTTTTGCAGGCAATCTGGTATCAAATATGATATATTGCCATGTTTCCAATAGTCTATTATAGACAAAGTTATTGAATTTAAGCATGTAAGCATTGCCATGAGAAGAAATACTAAAAGTTTTCACATTTTTGGGAGTGTCAGAAAAGCAAATGTTTCAGTTCTGCTCACAAAAAGATGAAATTTACCATTGCTGCAGGTCATAATTGGCTCAAAAAAGGCTTAAGTCTGGAGAAGCAAAACAAAAACAGCAATTTTTCAAACAAAAAGTCATTAAAAATTACATTGGTTGGGGCCTCCCTGGTGGTGCAGGGGTTAAAGACACCTCTATCATGCTATAGCCAGCCACAGCCAGAGAGGTGACCCACATGGTGAAACACCTCTCCTGTTTCGCCCACTGCTCCTCTGAGCAGTGTATTTCAGTACATCTGCCTGTTCTGTTCCCCACTCTGTCTCTGGGGAATCCTCTTAGCACCACCACCACCACCACCACCCCACCTCTGGCCTGTGCCCCAGATCTTGTATGCATATGCATAAATAAGTAAATCTTTAAAAAAAAATCTCTGGGTTAATTTCCAAATTTAGAAATTATATAGTTACAATTTATATATTCCAATATTACCACTTAAAAGGAAAGACACACAAATAGACAGAGATAGTAGCTTTTGCTTTGCTGTTCATTGACCCTAAAAAGAAGCTTTCTTTAAATTTAGTTTTGAATTTAGCATGTTACAGGATAGGGAGAGGGACACCCCAAAACCCCCAAACCTGCCCGCTCTAAATTGGTTCTGTCATTCCCTGCATCAAGACAAACTATACTCCAGTGCATAAGACCTTCAATGGAAAGGAACTTGAAGACAATTAGTGTGCAATACAGAAAAGGGGAAGAATGGGGATGAATAGGGTTTCCAAATCAAGCACCCAAAGTTACCCATCCCCTCGTGGGTAAATGCCCAGCCACACAGGGTTGGCCCAAAGTAGGACCTCCAAGGCCCGAAAGCCTGCCGCCACAAATCTAAAGCACCTTGTGGTAGGCACCCATAGAAAAGGGTCAGAAACAGCCAGACAAGTCTGGAAGGAAAAGAGCAAAATCAAAATCAAGATCAGCACTGCCATTGTTAACCTCCCCATGGGTCTCTCACCCACGTCTCTTTCAACCAGTCCAAGACCAAAAAGCAACTGCAGCTTCTTTACATGTCTCTCTGCTCCATGTGCCTCCTCCAGGTCTCCTTATACTCCTTCCTTCCCTTCCCAGTCTTCTCTCCAGCTGCTTCTCCCTGCTCAGCACACCCTCCCTTGGGTGGGGCAGGGAACCTGGAACCTCCCCTTTTCCTGGGGACCCTGTTACAAGCACATAAAGAAAAGTTCTGGAAATTCAAGTGTGTTCCCTAGTAGCCACAGTAACCATTAATGACCCAATTCTTTTATTTTTCTTTTTATTTTTATATTCCCCATACAAATTGCACCCCCTTATTTTGACCCCAATCCCTCCTTTCCCCGCCCCCCCATAGTGTGTGTCTGGTTTATAGTTGTTTGTTGATTTTGATTTTTTTCTTTCTTACAGTTATTCTTTTTCCTGGTCCCTCATTTAGGTTTTCTAGATTATTTCTCTTGATTTTTTGGTTTAAATTCCCATACCACTAATGTTCTAAGGGAGATGTCTTAAGAAATAAAAAAAAAAAAAAACTGGAATGCAGAAATCTACAAAAGTATTAAATGTTTGCACCATTTATTTCTATTCTGTTTGCTATCTACCCTTAGCCAGGTCTGTAACCTAGAATTGTAACAGGATGTAGAATCTGTCAGAGGAAGTAATTGATAATTTACTTTCTACAGAAACACTCATTGTGTAATTTAGAACATGGGTTTTGATAAAAGTTAAGAGACTTTACTATAAAATTTATATTTGTCTCTTTAAAAGTTACTAAGCCTCTATATGACTATATGTTCATATTGTAAAATATTTGGAAATGTGTTTGGCTACTTAATACACACACACAAAAAAAAAGATTACTTCAGAGAAAAAACTAAAAAAAAACCCTAACAATATAACTAGTAATATTTTTGGAAATATTAGCCTTTAAACAAATCTCCTTAAAAACCTCATTTGAAATGTATATACAAACATAATTTCTACATTATCACAATTCACATTTTTTCTTGGAGAAAATTCAGCAACTAATTTCTAAGGAAATCATTTCAAGGAATTAAAATGTTTGAATTGTGTTCTATTAAATAGGGTGGTTTAAAAATCAATGTAACCCACCAAATCTAAGACTGAAGGATTCAAAATCACACGATGGGGTCTCCCTAGTGGTGCAAGTGATTAAGTCTTAGCGCTATGAAGCTATCTGCAGCCACTGCAACTTGAGTTCGATCCCCAGCCAGGGAGGTGACCCACGTGGTACAGCAAACCTCTCCAGTCTTGCCCACTGCTCAGCAGTGTATTTCAGTCAGCCTGCCTGTTCTGCTCCCCACTCTGTCTCTGGTCAATCCTCTCACCCCCCGCACCTCTGGCCTATACCCCAGCTCTTGTATGTATAAATGAAATATATCTTAAAAAAAATAAAATCACACGATAATATCAATAAATGGTAGTCAAAAATCTGTCATGGGCTTCCCTAGTGGTGCAGGGTTTAAAGTCTCAGCACTGTCACGCTATCACCAACCACTACAGCATGAGTTTGATCCCCAGCCAGGGAGCTGACCCACATGGCACAGCAGACCTCTCCTGTCTGGCGCTCTGCTCCTCTCAGCTGTGTATTTCAGTAGGTCTATCTGTTTTACTCCACTCTCTGTCTGGTGAATTACCCCCGCCCACCCGCTCCTCTGGCCTACAGCCCAGTTCTTGTATAAATAAATAAATAAATGAATAAATAAATAATCTTAAAAAAAAAATCTGTTAAGAACAAACTAACAGCTCTTTCCCTAAGGAACTTAACCTTAAGTCAAAGCAATTTGTTATTTTACTTTGCCAGGGAAATCTTCTGAGGAAATGATAGCTAACTATATGTAAGTTTTTAAAAATGAAATATAGTGCCTAATCTTCATTCTAAGTACAAAAATCTGTGTTGTTATCACCTCTCAGTGAGCATGATTACCTTTTTATTCTGTTATTATCATGCCTAATTACTATTTTAAAAGTCTGAGAGACTTAAAATGGTTTATATGTCGTGTTACTGAAGTAACTGGCCAGAATCATCATGTATTTGTTTTTCCTATCATCTCAGCTTTAGAAGGAATTTACTTTATTTTTTTTTATTTTTTTTTAAAGATTTATTTATTTATGCAAACAAGAGCTGGGGTACAGGCCAGAGATGCGGGGAGGTGAGAGGATTCACCAAAGACAGAGTGGGGAACAGAACAGGCGGATTGACTGAAATACACTGCTGAGGGGAGCAGCGGGCGAGACAGGAGAGGTCTGCTGCGCCATGTGGGTAGCTCCCTGGCCGGGCATTGAACTCTTGCTGCAGTGGCTGCGGACAGCTTCACAGGTTGCGTCTTAACCACTTGCGCCACCAGGGAGGCCCATAGAAGGAATTTACTTTAGAGGTCACTGAATCTCACCCATACAATCTAACCCATTGAAATAACCTAGTTTCTTTTTAAATATTTCCACTGTCAAGTACATCAATTTAAGACAATTTATTCTGTTGTTATATTTTTGTCCCATTATTACACTTTTAATTATTAGAATGTATAGTGCAGAAATCTTTTCCTGTAACTCCATCCACTTGGGATAGTGCTGCCCTCTAGTGCCAGACCAAATAATAAATTCATTCTCTTCCATAGGATTGTTTGAAAACAATTGTGGTCTCTTTATTTCTGTTCATATCCACAATTTCTACAATCATGTTTTACACGACATCATTAAAGCTCCTCAGAAATTTAGTTGACTTTCCCTGGTTTCAATTAGTTCATTAGTCAACACATGGTGCTTAATACTGAAGTAAATCTTAATGTTTTTCCCTTATACTGGATACTTCTATTGATACCAGTAGGAACAGGGTTCTCAATTGAATGTGTCAAACTCTAGTTGTTTTAAGTATGGAAGGAATTTGTTGAAATTCTCTTGGGTAGCTCAAGGAATAGCTATGGACTCTAGAGAATCATGCTCAAGATAAAGGGCAGAAACCAAGAGACGGTAGAAATTCAGAATTGCAGCTAAAATCACATCTCAAAATTATTCTGACACCACAGCCATACACTGATACTGAAATTTGCACCACTGTAATTGCTGCCCCTAGAAACTGATTATTTTGTCTAGAATGAACTCTACACTGTCCCTGCTCTGTCAGGGAATCTGCTGAGGAATTTGCTCATGGCAGATTCCATGTAGGGTGAGTATGTCTGACTGGTCAAGTCAAGGTCATATGTTTTTGCATATTTGGGCCTGTTTTTTTATCTGTAGTGGGTAACAAGCTGTGCCTCCTAACAAGACTCATGTAGTTAGATGTATTTAGTTAAAGCAGATTGTGAAAAGAGTAACTATGCCAACCCATAAGTTTTTTTGTTGTTGTTGTCATTGTTGTTTGTAAACCAATGTTACCTGAATTAAAAACAAACAAACAAAAAAATTGAATGAGATTAAATAGGCAGTGTGTACAAAAGGTGAAATTGTTTAAAGACTGGGTTTTAGCTCAGAAGTTTAAAGTTCTCAAAGTGTGGTTCCCTTAGCTTAGCAACATCAGCTTGTTGGAGTGTACATTTTTGTGCATTATCCCTTCCTGATTACTGAATCAGAGATTCCATGGGTGAAGCCCAGCAAGCTGTGTTTTAATAAGTCCTCCAGATGACTGGTATTTGCTAAAGTCTGAGTACCAATTAGAGGTCAGGGAAATGAGGAACATATAGCTGTCAGTAGGTAGAAGGAAAGCTGGTGTCTTAGCAGTCGGAGGAAGAAAATATATTTTTTAAAGACTTATTTATTTAAGTATGCAAGAATTGGGGTGTAGGCCAGAGGTGTGTGGGGTGAGCAGATTCACCAGAGACAGAGTGGGGAGCAGAACAGGCCAATCTACTAAAATACACTGCTGAGGGGAGCAGTGAGCAAGACAGGAGAGGTCTGCTGCACCATGTGGGTTAGCTCCTTGGCTGGAGGTCAAACTCATGTTGCAGTGGCTGGAAATAGCTTGATAATGCTGAGACTTTAACCCCCGTGCTGCTAGTATAGTATATCTAACAAATCAGTCAGTTCTAGTCTGTTAGAGAGTAAACTATACTTTATACTGTCTTCCTGCACTGCATTTTACTAAATTCCTCCTTTCTGTTTAACCTAGTTAGAATGGGCTTCTGGTATTTCCAACCAAAATATCCTGGACTGAAATATATCGATTTGTTCTGCAGCTGATTTGGAGAAACAACATTTTGAGCTGTACATTAATGTTTACGTACCAGGGGACTCTAACCCTAAATCAAGCCTTTTGAATGAAGGCAGACAACTTTTCCTACAAAACAAAAAAATTATGAAAAGCCAGCCTCATTAAATAACAAAATCTTATTTGTCAGAGAAGAGCAGCAGTTTTATATGCAAAGCAATTTTAGAGAGCGAGGTCTCAGTCTCAAAGTTGTCTTCTGATCCAGTTGCTATTACAACTAGTTCTGAAACCTAGGGGAAAGGGAAGCTGCAAATTAAAAAAAAGAGAAGGGGGGGTCTCCCTGGTGGCCTCGGGGTTAAGTCTCAGCGCTATCACTGCTTTGGCCTGAGTTTGATCCCCTTCCAGGAAGCTGACCCACATATGGCATAGCAGACCTCTCCTGTTTCATCCCTGCTCCCCTCAGCAGTGTATTTTGGTAAATCCACCTGTTCTGCTCCCTACTCTGTCTCTGGTGAATACTGTGATCTGCCCCCCTCCCCTCACACCTCTGACTTACACCCCAGTTCTTCTATACAAAAATTTAAAAAAAAGAAAAAGTATTCCTGTAAAACTCTTTGAGATGCGGGCCTAGAAGCACCACTTTGTTTTCTCTCTAATATTGATAGATGTGACCCAAAGGATTTTTTTTAAGATTTATTTATGCATACAAGAACTGGGGTACAGGCCAGAGACAGAGTGGGGAACAGAACAGGCAGATTGAAATACACTGCTGAGGTGAGCAGCGGGCGAGACAGGAGATGTCTGCTGTGTCATGTGGGTATCTCCCTGGCTGGGGATCGAACTCGTGCTGCAGTGGCTGTGGAAAGCTTCATAGCACTGTGCCTAACCCCTTATGCCACCAGGGAGGCCCGAGATTGGGGCTCTTTTCTACTTCAGCATGTGGTTTTGATTTCTTTGAGGGTTCCCATCCCCTATTTGCAGCAGGAGATGTGGAGTCTGGAAGACATTATGGTAACAACAAAAGGAGGAAGAAAAAGGGGAAAAATAGCCAATTATATATGGAAGTTATCTGGATTGTTTGTGGGTACATATATGAAAGACCCCTAGAATTTATTAGGGGAAACATTTTTTAGAGAGCTGGATATACCTCAGAATATATGGAGGGCCTCCCTGGTGGCTTAAGGGGTTAAGCACTGCACTATGAAGCAATCTGCAGCCTTGATCCCCAGCCAGCCAGGGAGCAACCCACATGGCACAGCAGACCTCTCCTGACTCGCTCACTGCTGAGGGCAGCAGTGTACTTCGGTTAATCTGCCTGTTCTGTTCCCCACTCTGTCTCTGGTGAGTCCTCTCACCCCCCCCATCTCTGGCCTGTACCCCAGCTCTTGTATGCATAAATAAATAAATCTTAAAAAATATATATATAGGGCCTCCCTGATGGCGCAGAGTTTGAGCGCTGGGCGGCGAAGCTGCCTGCAGCCTCTGCAGCGCCGGTTCGATCCCAGGCCACCTGCGAGGGTTCCACGTGGCGCGCAGACCTCTCCTGAGGCGCCTGCTGCTCCCCTCAGCAGTGTACTTCGGTCCTTCTTCCTGCTCTGCTCCCTGCCCTGGCTCTGGTGAGTTCTCTCACCCTTCCCCGCTTCTGACTGTACCCAGTGCTTGTATAAACAAACAAACAAATAAATAAATCTTAAAAAAAATATATGGAACTAGAAACCACTGAAATTTGCTATCAGGGTAACTCCTGTTACTACTCACAAGCTGAAGGTGAGGCCTGGGAAAGCTTGTGTAATACATAGGAAATTTTTCATTTATGAAGATTCTACCTTGGTTATACTTTTATTTCCTCCCCTATTCCACGTTAGTTCTTCCTATTGCACTCTCAATTCCTTCCTTGCCATCTCCTCTAAGATAGGGACTGTGTCCATTGATTATTTCCTATTCTCTTTCCTTTATACTTAATGCCTCCCTTTTCCCTACCTCCTTTCCCATTACCTACACATGTGTTTAATTGAATCCTTTCCATTAAAAACAAACCCCACTCTATTCTGCCTTGTGTAAATCGTGGTTAAAAGCATGATTTCTAGAAATAGACTGGTTTGGTTTGTGTGTACTAGCTCCACAATTTATAAGCTGTGTCTTTGACCAAATTTTCTAATGATTCTGTGCCTTTATTTCCTTATATGTGAAAAGGAAATGATACTAGTTCTTATTTAATGGAGCTGTTGTTGTGGGGATTAAATGAGTAAATATGTGTAAAGTTCTGAGGACAGTGCCTAACATAGTAAATGCTATATATGTTTGTTAAATAAAAATTGATTGATCAATGCTCTATTTATGGTATATTGCAACTCTGCTAAAGGTTGAAAAGTAAACAATTCTTAATTACTAAATTTAATGAATTATTCAGTTCTTAGCTAATTTGACACTACAGTAATATTTGACAATGTTTGCAAGTAGATTTCTCTTGGACTTTTCCCTTTCTTTCCTGAATACCACTTTCCTGGTGCTTTCCATAGTTCTCTGTTGCAAATACTTTTTACTCAATTTCCTATGTAATTTCTTTGGAGTTTTGTCTTTGATTCTCTTCCCTTCTCACTCCATAAGTCAGCAAATCTAATAGGAAAAAAAAATGCTTCAAACCCTTCACATAATATAAAAGTCCCTCTATAATCTCTGCTGGTCTCTTTAGACATCTCTTTTATTATTCCAGCACACAGAATGGCTTGAATTTTCCTGAGTAAGCTGGCAGTGCTGATAACTCTGCCAGGAAATATCCTAACTACCCCTACAATTGTTCCCTGATTTATCAAGACTTAAGTGAATTTTTTCTTGATGCCTTGGATGGATATTCTCCTTTAAGTTTCATATATAATGCATCTGTGTGTGTATTTGTGTGTGTGAGTATATGTGTGTGTGAGTATGTGTGTGTGTGTATAACAAAATAGGGAGCTCAGTATTCCTTGATGGAAAGAATTATACTATGTAAATTAATATTTTGCATGTATTTTTTTGTCTTCAGGCAACTGTCTTGAGAAAAGATTTTTTTTAAGATTTATTTTCATTTATTTATGCATGTAAGAACTGCTGTGGTGACCTCCCTGGTGGCGCCGGGGTTAAACTCTTAGCGCTACCAAGCTATTGCCATCCACTGTGTATGAGGTCCATCCCCCGCCAGGAAACTAACACACTTGGCACAGCAGACCTCTCCTGTCATGGCCGCTGCTCAGCAGTGTATTTCAGTCAATCTGCTTGTTCTGTTCCCCACTCTGTCTCCAGTGAATCCTCTCACCCCCACCCCCACACCTCTGGTCTGTAACCCAGCTCTTGTATGAATAAATAAATAAATCTTAAAAAAAAAAAGAACTGGGGTGTAGGTCAGAGTTGGGGATTGAGTGAGAGGATTCACCAGAGACAGAGTGGGGAACAAAACAGGCAGACTGATGAAATACACTGCTGAGGGGAGCAGCAGGCAAGACTGAACTTATGCCACAGTGGCTGGCCATAGCTGAGACTTTAGCCCCTGTGCTACCGGGGAAGCTCTTTGAGAGAAGAATTTATTTATTAATCTTTTGGTCCCTGCTACTAAGCAATGATGTAAATATAACCAATACTTAAATAATTTGTATTTTAAAATTTCTTCTAGCATTTATGTTGTGATTTCTGTGACAACTTGAACACGTTTTCAGCTTTCAAAATTTATTAATTTGATTTGTAATTCCTCTGGAGAATGAGCGGCACATAGAATTCCTCTAATATTTTAAAGAAGAATAAACCAAGCAATATTGAGGCCATTACAGGATGGCTTACATTTTTCTTGAGAAATGTCTTGGACATATCTTTTAGGGATTTGACCAGAAAAGCATGTGGCACTGCAAGCCGTGGGCAGACCCTAACTGCTCGATTTCTGGTAATTCTTCAAAATTGAGGGCAGCAGAGAACCAGTCCACAATATCAAGAACATGAGGTTTTTATTAGCCAGCATTGCCCACAACAAAGAAGAGAAATGGGTGTCTTTAAGAGCTCTTGAAAGGCACGGGTCCAAATGGTCACAGAAAGAACGCTGTGACTGACCGGGTGGGGTTGCGCTGGGGAAGAGACACTTTTTTTTTTTTTTTTTTTTTTAAGAAAAAGCGGGAAAGACGTGCGTGAATCGCTGTTGACTTTGCGTGTGCAGCCGAGTCTCTGATTGGGGGATCATGCCAAGCGCCGCCCACCGGGATTAAGGGAAAGGCTGTGATTGGGTGACGAGTTACTTTGGCACCCTGGAGAGCGGTGAGGGGCGCCACTCGAGTCTAGGTCGGGCATGGTGCAGGGACCCTGACAAAATGGCTTCGTCTTCCAGCGGCGCAGTTTCTGGAAAAGTGATGACAGATCCTAAGACTGGGGCAAAGGTGACCTTTCTAGATATGTCTCTAGGTATGTAGATCCCGATTCCCACCCCGCGGCAGCCTGGGGCACCGGCGCTGTGAGGCGCCGGGGCGGGGACGCTCCCAATCTGGGCTCCGCGCCCACCGCCCCCCCAACAGGGGTTAGTTAGGCTGGGGCCGGGCCCTTTGCCCCCATGTTCCCGGCCCTCTGAGGTGGGAATGGCCCCCGCCCACCTAAATGAATGGGGAGGAAGGGCTGCCGAGAGGGGCGGGTGGGGGGAATAGGCCTGCGATCGCCCTGTTTTTCATCCTGGCGAGTACTAACTGCCAGTCCTGGCACCTCCTCACACGTGGAGCCACATGTTTGGTGCCATCATCGCCCCTCAGCCGCTGATCCCCGCAGAGTGGGCGCGAGATGTGAAGGGCTCGGCTGAGGTAGAGTCGTGAGCCTGCGCCTGTTCGGGGGACAGTAGTTGGTAATCCGCATCGAAACTGAACTATGAGGGGTTTGGCTTGCTTGTGGGTGGGCTCTTATGCCCTCTAGACCACCTTTCCCCCACCCCCACTCCGGGGGGCGCCCGCTGGTCCCTTTACCTCAGACCCGCACACGGAGCCATCCGGAAGCGAGTAGGAGCGGAACCTTAGCAAAAATAAGCCAAGATCCTTACCTGCCACCACGCCCAGAAGAAGTGGATTTTTCTTGGACTGATCGCTTGGCTGATTATCATCGGTTTAAGAAATAAACAGGAGGGGAGAGGCCCAAGGGGCTGACTTTTTAAGTACGAGAGGGGGAGGGGCGCGTGAGTGGGCAATTTTCAAAATGGTGGGGGCGGGGAAGACCAGGAGAGGCCGGAAGAAGAAATTTTTAGAAGAGGGGGAAAGAGCAAAACTGCACGATTGACGTTAGAAATGAGAGGGAGGAACAGAGAAACGACAACGACTTTCGATTGGCGGGACCGGAAGTAGCACGGTGCTACTTGGCATGGGAAGAGCAGTGCCAAGAGCTCACACCTTGAGATGACGGCCGGAAAGCCCAACTTAGAAACACCGCGGGGGCTGGGGTGCAGAAATAGACGTAAGGTGGGGAGGAACAGGGAGATCATACCTATGAAATAGAGAGGAGAACTGAGGGGGAGGAGCTGAGCCAGAACCGAAATAAGAACAGAGCAGGTGGAGGGAGGGGGGAGCGGGCTTTAGAAATGAAGGGGTAGGGTAGGAGGGCAGGGGACCAGACTTTAAAAATGTAGGAGGGAGGGCCTCCCTGGTGGCTCGAGGGGCTAAGTACAGCACTATGAAGCAATCCACAGCCTCTGCAGCACGAGTTCAATCCCCGGCCAGGGAGCAACCCACATGGCGCGGCAGACCTCTCCTGTCTCGCCCGCTGCTCCCCTCAGCAGTGTATTTCATCACTCTACCTGTTCTGTTCCCCGCTCTGTCTCTGGTGAATCTTCTCACCCCCCCACCTCTGGCCTGTACCCCAGTTCTTGTATGCATAAATAAATAAATCTTAAAAATACATAAATAAAAATGTAGGAGGGAAGTAGAGCACAGAAGGTGAACCTTAGCGATGGAGGAAAAGAGTAAGGTAACCAGACATTAGAAATGCAGGGTGAAGAGAAGCAAGGACCCAAGACAAAAATGGAAGTCGTGTAGGGATGGAGGACCTTAGGAATGAGGGGGTGCATGAATACAGGAACCTAGAAATGGAAGGGCACAGAGCATTTGAGGGTTGAAATTATAAATGGGAAGGGAGAGGAAGGACACAGACTTTAGAAATGAGAGAGTAGCAGGGGCTTGCTCCTTATATTTGTGACCTGGAGCGGAAGTAAGGGAAATGATTAGAAGTGGGGCATAGGGAAAGCAGGGAGAGCGAAACCTGGAAATGAGAGCAAGCAGGAAGGGCAGACCTCAGAAATGAGCAGAACATTGCAGCTAGGGAGGACCTTAAATGCAGTATGGAGTAAGGAGAATGGACTTGAGAAATGAGGGTGAGGATTCAGAGCTGGGAGGGTGGATTTTTGAAATGCAAGGGGGTTCTTTTTATTGTTGAGTTGTATATATTTCAACTATTGGACCCTTCTCAGATATAAAAATTACAAATATTTTCTCCTATTCTGTGGGTTTGTTCATTTTCTAGATAGTGTCCTTTGAAGCACAAATGTTTTAAAATTTGATGAAGTACAATTTATCATTTTCTCTTTTGCTCACTTTTGGTGTGTTATCTAAGATACCAAGATTTACCCATTTCTAAGAGTTTTCTAGTTTTAACTTATTATTGCATCTTTGATCTATTTTGAGTTAATTTCTTGCATATGGTATGAGGTAGAATCCCACTTCATTCTTTCACATGTATATATCTGGCCAGTTATTCCAACATTATTAAAAAGACTATGCTTTTCCCTATTGAATGGTCTTCTTGGTGGAATTATTTCCTGATCTTGCATTTTTGAATATTTCATTGCTAGTGCTTAGAAATAGAATTTATTTTTCTGTATTGATCTTGTATCCTGCAATCTTATAAACTTGTTATTAGCTTTAATTTGTGTGTGCGTGTCCTTAGGGATCATGGCATCTGAGAAAAGAGATAATTTTACTCATTTCAAAGTCAGATTGCTTTTTTTTTCTTGAATAATTGTCCCAACTAAAATTTCTAGTGTATTATTAAATCAATGTGTTGATAGTGGATAGCCTTAACTTGTTTGTGATCTTAGGAGGAAGGAGTTCAGTCTTTCACTACTTGATCACCATTTTAGTTGTGGGGTTTTTGTAGATACCTTTTGTGGGGTTTTTGTAGAAGTTGAAGAAGTTTATCTACCTCCTATATACTTTTGAGTGCAATGAAGTGAAAGGTGGGGTAAACAGTAGATAATGTCAAGTTCTTGGACACTGAGGGAAGTAATTATTTGTGTAACTTGGACAATAGGAGATTTAGTGATGTAGGAAGCACTGTTGTTTAAGAAGATGATTATAGGTAGGGAGATATTGGAGAGACTGGTTTGAAAAAGACTGAATCAAATCATAGTTGAAAAACTGATGAAAGTTCGGTTAGTTCATTTGTATGCCACTTGCTGGATGCAAAAAAATATGTCCACCTTAGAAACATTGTTAAGGTTGAATAGGTTTCTAGGGCAATGCAAAAAAGTCTATTTGGTTTACTGAAATTTGGATTGCAACTACTATTTATAATGACTGTTATAATATTTTATGCAATAATATATTTCAAGGATCAAACTGAGAATTCTAGGAATGGCATCTCCCTTACTATAATTTTTTAAAGATTTATCTATTTATGCATACAAGAGCTGGGGTGCAGGCCAGAGATGCGGGCGGGGGGAGGTGAGAGGTTTCACCCGAGACAGAGTGGGGAACAGAACAGGCAGATCTACTGAAATACACTGCTGAGGGGAGCAGCAGGCAGGAGACAGGAGAGGTCTGCTGCACCATTTGGGTCACCTCCATGTCTGGGGATCAGACTCGCACTGAAGTGGCTGCATATAGCTTCATAGTGCTGCATCTGAACCCCTTGCACCACCAGGGATGCCCTCCCCTACTATAATTTTTTTTCCCCTACTATAATTTTAAGAACATCTTTCTAAGCATTTTTGCTCCTCCTCTGTTTGGTCTCATTTCCTTAGTGACTTGGGGATAAGTGTCTTTGATAAGTAGTGCTTCACTGAGAATACTATGAGCTGTGGAGGAAAAGCAAGAGGGGAAGGCTCTGAAGTCTCCTGCAGTCAGTGTTCCCATTGGAGCTGAGCTTTGTCTTTTATATTTTACGTGATATCACTAATATAAACTTTCATCTCTTCATGCTTGGACTCTTGGAATTCCTGTGTCTACCCCCAAATAGTCTTCCTTTTTGTAATCTCACTTTTTTTCTGCAATGAACTAGCAATCACAGGTTGATATTTCCCCAAACCATCAATTTCATAATCTCACTTCTTTGTTCTTTGAAGTTTCTCTGTTGCCCATAGGAGTTATTTGCAATCTTGACCGGTAAACATCAGTTACTTGGAGAACTTTTAAAAAAATATAGACTTGAATTCTTCAGTCCTGCTGAGTCATAATTTTGGATATATGTTTTGAATTTTAAAATAAATCTCCCTAAGTTTATCCTGGTGTATAGCCAGGGTTGAAAACCACTCACCATAAGATAGCATTTCAAAATCTTAGCATGACTTTCAAACCCCTCTTCTCCCCCCTCCACACCCAAATCTCAGGAGACTTTTGTTCTAATCCCAGTCTGCCATTAGCTAACTGGGCATATTACTTTCCTTCTCTGGGCCTCAATTTTCTCATTTGCAATGTGAGGGGTTGGTGAGTCAGGGTAACATGAGTCTCTTTTTTCCTTTATATATTTTTAATGCTATATGTTAGTCTTGTTCTGGAAAGCTGACTTTTAAAAGGCAATTTAAATAAAACAAACGCGGACTTCCCAGGTGGCGCAGGCGGTTGGGCGCCGCACTGTGAAGCTGTCCGCAGCCTCTGTAGCGCAGGTTCGATCCCTGCTGGCCTGCGAGGGTCCCACATGGTGCGGCAGACCTCTCCTGTCTCCCCCGCTGCTCCCCTCAGCAGTGTATTTCTTCAGTCTGCCTGTTCTGTTCCCCGCTCTGTCTCTGGTGAATCCTCTCTCCCTCCCGCACATCTGGCCTGTACCCTGGATCTTGTATAAAAAATAAATAAATCTTTTAAAAAAATAAATAAATAAATGCATGGATAATTATTTTCAAGTCTGAAATGAACCCATGACATATTTTTCAGTTTTTTTAAAAAAAAATTTTTAATTTATTTATGCATGCAAGAACTGGAGTGTAGGCCAGAGGTGCAGGGGGTGAGAGGATTCACCAGAGACAGAATGGGGAGCAGAACAGGTGGACTGACTGAAATGCACTGCTGAGGGGAGCAGTAGGTGAGACAGGAGAGGTCTGCTGCACCCTCTGTGGTTTAGCTCCCTGGCCAAGATTGAACTCAGACCTTGACGGTGATAGTGCGCTGAGACTTAACTCCTAGGCCACCAGGGAGACTCTATTTTTCATCTTTTAAGTGGAATTTCACTTACCTGTGATACACTATCCCAGGAAAAATTCTTGCTGTTTATTGTGTAGCTTCTTTTCTATACTCCACATTGGTGTGCTTGTCTTCTCTTGCATTAAGTAAATGCTTTGATGTGAAATTGAATTGTGGAATAAATAGAACAAAAATAGAAAAAAGAGAAAATTGTATTTCCTATTATTTCACTGAGTTTTATGTAGCAGTTGTGGGTATAGTTATTAAATCTGAACCTATATTACAGAGCTCCTGATATTTTAATGAGGAGCCAGTACCATCACTTCTGAGTCTAAATTGGGTGGAAACAGTGACCATTTTATTTATTTATTTTTTACGATTTATTTTATTTATTTATGCATACAAATGCTGGGGTGTAGGCCAGAAGTGTGTGTATGGAGGGGTGAGGATTCACCAGAGACAGAGTGGGGAGCAGAACAGTCAGATTGACTGAAATACACTGCTGAAGAGAGCTGTGGGTGAGTCAGGAGAGGTCTGCTGTGCCATGTGGGTTAGCTCCCTGGCTGGGGGTCAAACTTGTGCTGCAGTGGCTGCCGATAGTTTGATAGTGCTGAGTCTTAACCTCTTGCGCCACCAGGGAGGCTGAGAGTGACCATTTAAAAGAAAACCTAAATCTCAACACCATAACAAAATCCTTTATAGTATAGATAATGAATATCCTGAGAGTAAGGCTAAGTAAATGGGAAATAATATATTATTGATTCAGAGATTCCTTATTGTAGATTTGGATGGATATCACAAAGTATATTTCTGCCTTCTCTGTTCTAGAACAATAACTAAGTCAAAATAATTTAATGCTGTTAGGCAGGTAGCAGATATAAATTATATACCCATTTGTTGAATGTGATCTGTACTAGTCACTCTCTGTAAGGCTTTTTGAGAATGACATTTTTATAAAATATCTATCTTGCATGAAATATACAACATTTCTACTTTCCTTAATACTACTGCTATTGATTATTCTTTCTCTGATGCTTGTTCATTCATAGTACTAGGAAGTTATATGATATTTGAATTGGGTTGGAATGAGATAGGAAAATGCTTCTAGTAATATATTCAAAAGAAAAGGAATAAAAAAATTCTTTGGGAAAGGACACAGAAACATCAATTCCAAAGAGCACCTGCACCCCTATGTTTATAGCAGCACTATTCGCAATAGCTAAGCTTTGGAAACAACCCAAATGCCCAAAAATAGATGACTGGATCAAGAAGATGTGGTACATATACACCATGGAATATTACTCAGCATTCAAAAAAGATAAACACATGCAATTTGCAGCAACATGGATGGCGCTGGAAGGGATCATGCTCAGCGAAGTAAGCCAGAAAGAAAAAGAAAAATACCGGATGGTCTCACTCATAGCAGGAATCTAGAAAACTTAAATAAAGGACCAGGAAAATGAATAACTATAAGAAAGTTAAAATCAAAATCAACAAACAACTATGAACCAGAGACACTCTATGGGGGGTGGGGGGTGGGGAGGGGAGGGATTGGGGTCAAAATAAGGGGATTGCAATTGTATGGGGAATATAAAAATAAAATTTATTTAAAAAACAAAAAAAACCATAAAATTATGCAAAGCATTTTAAGTATTAAAATAATTGGCTACTTTTCAACTTTAGAATAATGCGTGTAGTTTATCTTTGAATCACAAACCAAACAGAAAAAATATGTTTTATAAAATAAAAGCATAAACTTTTAGCAATTAAAAAAAATTAATAATGAAAAAAAAATTCTTTGGGATATTGTGGCACTGTCAGATGACACTAAGATGGAAATCTTTATAATGTTCTATGTAAACTAAAAAGTCAACTGAAAAGGATTTGATTATGGGGAAGAGAATAGAATTTCTACTGTCATTTTATATATTTCATTCATTAGTTTAAAAGACTAATGTGAGTTGCTGGGTAGTTTGAAATTTCAAATCACTTATGACCTTTTAGGCAAATAAGGCTACTGACAAGATTTAAAATGGTGTCCCAGCTTTCCTGTATAGAACTACATATATGGTTTAGAACAAGCCTGTTAATGGTTGCATACCAAATTTTAGACTGAAGAAATGAAGGGGATAGGGAGAAATGGGTGCTTGAATACTTGATTAGAGACTGTTGTTACGTTACAGGGCAGGGAGAGGGGCATCCCAGAACCCCTAAACCTGCCTGCTCTAAATAGGTTCTGCCATCCACCGCATCAAGACAAAACATATAGACAATTAATGGAAAGGAACTTTAATACAATTAGTGTGCAATACAGAACAGGCAAAAAATATAGTTTCCAAATCAAGCACCCAAAGTTACCCATCCCCTCATGGTAAAAGTCCACCCAAATAGTATTGGCCCAGAGCAAGGCCCAAAAGCCTGCCACAGTCTAAATCACCTTCCAGTGGGGACCCATAGAAAAGGGTCAGAAACACCTAGACAAGTCTGGGAGGAAAAGAGCAAAATCAAAATCAAGATAAAAGCTGCCATTGTTACCTCCCCATGGGTCTCTCACCCACATCTGTTTCAACCAGTCCAGGACCAAGAAGCAAGTGCAAGTCTCCTGATATGTGTCTCTGTTCCATGTGCCTCTTCCAGGTCTCCTTCTTACTCTCCATCCTTCTTCCTTCCTTCCTCAGTCTCCTCTCCAGCTTCTCCTACTCCCTGCTCATTGCCACCCTCCTTTGGGTGGAACTTCCTCTTTTCCTGGCCACCACACTGTTGCAATTACACTACTTGAGGCAAAACTTTATATAGTTCATTTCAAAGAGAATTGAAAGGAAAATGCTGTTTAATTAAGTGTACCACATTCAAATGAATGGTCACTAGCCTGGCTACTCCTGTCTTAATTTTTGGTTTAACTTAACTTTTGAAGGAAAAGGTGTAAGGTAGTAGCAAGAATCTTATCCAAGCTTATAAACATAATAATTGTTTGCCATCAAATAAGTCATGTTATCTTCCTGTCTGTTTTCTTCTTTATAAAGTGAGGATAATCTCTGCTATCTCAGCAGCTGGTATATATCAGACACTCAATAAATGTTTGTTCACATGTTATCTTATTTATTGACTCTCTCATATATTGCCAGGTACTGTGCCAAAAGCTTTTATATGGAAGTGCTTTGTAAGCCTTAAAGTACTATTCAAATTAATGGTGTTATTAAAAATACACATAGTTTATCCATTCAACCATCCCTATCATAAAGCACTTGATAAATGATTCTCAACTGTAGCTATAGATATGCATGAGCCTTGAAAATTTTTCTTTTTTATTTAATTTCTCACATGATGCTAAGACAGAGCTTGCCACTATCTTTAGTGATTCTGGGGAGAGGAAAAGCTAAAAGTCACAGCAAATTGTAGACTGGTTCTAGAGCACTTCCTAACGTTATTGTGAGAGGAAGGAGTTTGCTCTGAAGATTTGCTCTCCTATTTAGGAAATTACACAGTATGCCGGATAGTAATTGTTTCAGGGTTGGTGAGGAGGAGAGGGTGGAAATTAAAAGAATCTTCTTGTGGAATCCTGTGAGATGTTCTTTCAGTGCACTGCCTTATACTATAATGAGGAAAAAAAGTCTGTATAGAGATTGTATAGATTTTAAATGTAGATACAGGGGAAACAAGAAAGGAAAAAATGATAAGAAAAGGGTATGCACAAGGAATACAAGGAACAGAAAAGTAAAGACTAGAAGATGTGACAAACAAAGGCTGCTGGAAGGCAGACAGAACAAAGGTTTAAAATGGGATTGTCGGGCCTCCCAGGTGGCGCAGCGGTTGAGCGCTGGGTTGCGAAGCTGCCCGCAGCCTCTGCAGCATCGGTTCAATTCCCGCTGCTCCCCGGCCACCGGAGGAGGGTCCCACATGGCGCGCAGACCTCTCCTGCCGCCCGCTGCTCCCCTCAGCAGTGTACTTCGGTCCTTCTGCCTGCTCTGCTCCCCGCTCTGGCTCTGGTGAATTCTCTCACCCTCCCCCGCTTCTGACTGTACCCAATGCTTGTATAAATAAATAAATAAATCTTTAAAAAATAAAATAAAATAAAATAAAATGGGATTGTCAAGAAATGATATTAGTTAGTTGTTAAGCTTTGCTTTAAACTCTACTGATCAAAGCCACTCAAAATCAGCCATTTCAAAGAATATCAAAATCAGAATTTTGGAGACATGAGGCAGTAATAGTACTAAGCAAAATAATAAAGGAGTAACAGCTCCTCTTTTGCACCCTCCTCAACCAACTTCCCCCTTTCTCTAGTATCTCTAGCTCTTTCCAACTGCCTAGCTTTGTAACAGCATAAGAGGTTGAGGTTCCAGTTTCCCTGCCCCACCCAAGAAAGTGTAGAGCAGAGTAGGGAGAAGGAGAAACTGGAGAGAAGACTGGAAGAAGGAAGGAAGGAGAGCAAGAAGGAGATCTGGAGGAGGAGGAGACACATGGAGCAGAGAGACATGTGAAGAAGCTGCGCTTGCTTCTTGACCTTGGATTTGGGGGACATGGAAGGAGACACTTGAAAGAGATGTGGGTGAGAGACCCTTGGGGAGGCTGACAATGGCAGCCTTTATCTTGACTTGGCTTTTGATTCTGTTCTTTTCCTTCCAGGCTTGCCTGGTCCCTTCTGCCCCTTTTTATGGTTCCCTGCCAGAAGGTGCCTTAGGCTTGTCTAGCTTTTGGGCCTCAGTGGCCCTGCTTTGGGCCAAACCTGTTTGGCTGGGGCATTTACCCATGTGGGGATGGGTAACTTTGGGTGTTTCCTATGAATTATTTTATCTATTTTTCCCCTTCTCTTTATTGCACACTAATTAATTGTATTAAAGTTCCTTTCCATTAAAGGTCTTACACACTTGAGTATGTTATGTTGATGCAGTGGATGCAGTTCTCTAAGTAGAACCTACTTAGAGCAGTCAGGTCTTGGGGTCCTGGGATACCCCTCACCCTGCCCTGTAATAGCTTACCCTTATTTCTAAAGATACCTTGATCAAGGGAAGTTTTCATCCACTGATAGAACATCTCACCTTTAGACCTTTCCATCCCACATGTTAGAGAGGTATTTTAGTCAAGTCCCTCATCCTTCAAATCATGCCATGTAACAAGGGCCCTCTGCATTAGTGCATAAGAACATACTGGTTGCAAAGTACAGTCTGATTGCTTCCTGCTACTATGTTAATCTTGGTTCCTCACCGCTTTGATACCTCCTGTAAATGTTCATCACTATTGTTTTCTTTTTTACTCTCCAAGAAAATAAATGCAATTTCTAACACATTTAATCAATGTGTGACACTATTGTTGTTTCTTTGAAACAAAAATAGCATTTAATGAAGTCATTTATTTAAATGGTTTCCTCCTTATGCTACTTTATATAGAAATTATTTTATATTTTGCATGAATAAAGTTACTACAAATCTGTTTAATAGGAATTTTTCTCTATTGTTCCAGGAAGACAGCTCTAAAATGTCTACATTGCTTCATCTTTATTACGGTTTTATAAATTCAATATTATTGTAGTGTTATCATTTTTCAGGGATACCGATTTTTTAAAAAAATATTTAAATATTTGGGGCTCCCGAGTGGCACAAGTGGTTAAGTCTCAGCACTATAAAGCTATTGCCAGCCACTGCAGCACGAGTTTGATCGTCCACCAGGGAGCTAACCCACATAGCACAGCAGACCTCTCCTGTCTCGCCTACTGCTCCCCTCAGCAGTATATTTCAGTAGATCTGCATGTTCTGCTCCCCACTCTGCCTCTGGTGAATCCTGTCACCCCCACCACACCTCTGGCCTACACCCCAGCTCTTGTATGCATAAATAAAGAAAATAAATCTTTTAAAAAAAACTTTGTTATTTATTTTCTTACATCATTGTTCATTTTTGTACAATATTTGATTTCTCCCCTCAGGTGCAATCCCCATAAATCTCCCATTGCCACTTCACCTATGAACAGTCACCATAGTCCCTTGTGCTCTTCCCTTCCTGTTTTGATTCCCTCCCTGCTGTATGTCTCTGATCTATAATTTACCTGCTAGTTTTATCTTTTTTTTTTTTCCTCTGACCCTTTGTTTGGTTTCTCCTATATTCTGCCTATACGTGAAACCATTTGATATTTTTCTTTTTCCTTCTGACTTATTTCACTAAGCATAATCCCTTCCAGATCCATCCATGTTGCTGCGAATGGCATGAGTTTATCTTTTTTGATTGCTTAGTAGTATTCCATTGTGTGTGTGTGTGTGTATCTATATCTCACATCTTTTTGACCCAGTCATTTATTTTGGGGCATTTGAGTTGTTTCCGTACTTACTTATTGTAAATTGTGCTGCAGTAAACATAGGGGTTCAGGTATCCTTTTAAATTAATGTGTTTGTGTTCTTTGGGTAGATTCTTCAGAGTAGAATTGCTGGGTCATATAGTAGCTTCATTTTTAGTAGTTTGAGGCACCGCCACACTGCTTTCCATAGTGGTTGGACCAGTTTGCGTTCCTACCAGCAGTGTAGGAAAGTTCCTTTTTCTGTACATCCTCACCAGCATTTGTTGTTGCCAGTTTTTTTTATATGGGCCATCCTCACTGGAGTGAGGTGTATATTATTGTGGTTTTGATTTTTTTTGAAATTTAGTTATTTATCGAGGTAACATTGTTTTACAACACCATATGATTTAGAGGTATAGATCACCTATTTTTAAAATGTTGCGAAGCATAATATGGTAAATATAAATCATTCATTCACGTGAGACACATTGTTGTAATTTGGCTTTTTCTATTGTCTTTATTGTTATATATTTTTAATACAGATGACATTATAAACCTGAAAAAGTTGGACCTCAAAAGCACTGAGGAAGCAGATAGCAGACAGGATTCACTTTCAAGAGGGCGATCACATGCTCGCAGTCCTCGCCAGCAGAGAGGTAAAGTATATTAAAATCACATGTGGTAAGTAGAGTACAAAATAAGGTGAGTAAGTGGGTAAGCAAATTCAGCTAGGTAAGCAAATTTACCAACTTGCAGTGTTGTTCTAAAGATGCATTATGTTGCTAGTTTTATTTTTCTTGGAAACATGCTCATACAGGGTTGGTAAGAATTTATGCTATGACAAGTGCAAAAAAATTTTAATTTCTGAGTTACTTCCTTAAAGGAGAGCAGGATGAGAAGGTTAGGAGGATGAAGAGCATGGATAATAATCTGGGCACCAAGGTATCCACATTTTGAAAAAAATGAATGGTTGGGTCAAAGAGAGTGCAGAAGAACATGAAGACCTTTGTAGTCTAGTCCTAATCATATTGGTCAGTATAATGTGCATATTTTAATGTAAGTGTGCTGCAGATTCCCAGCAGCACATTAAGGATCTCTATGGTCTAGTTAGCAATTAAGGATCTCTATGGTCTAGTTAGCCGATTAGAGCCATCTTGACATTGTGCATACTCCAAACCCCTGCCAGTTGTCTACCAGCTTCATTATAGTCTTCGATTGAATCCTCTAGTGCCTCAGGGGTTCTGAGAAAAGGAAGAGATGGCAGTTACAAGGGCGAAGTTGCAAAGAATGGTGAGGTGGCCCAATCCCATGTTTCTAACTATATATAAAATTTATTTTTGTGAGCCTTTTGGAGAGCCATAGTCTTCAATAATTATTCAAGCTGTCTTAGAACTACTAAAGCAAAATAGATAATTGAGGCAAATATTTACATAATTAACACAAAGCATTTTCTTTTAGAATATTCTTTAATTTCAGATAATATATCCCAACTTTGGTGGCACATGAAAACCAAATTTAAAGTATGGTATTTATAGAAAACTTCCATATTAAGGTATGCAAATAGAAATAGTATTGGCAAAAGTCTGTTCTAGAATTCAGTGAGACTCTCATATGATAGCAGACTAATGAAATATTAAAAGTTTTTGCAAAGCCCAGTGCATAACTTCAAAATAATGAAATTAGAGATAATACTTGTAAAAGATATGTTGATTTATCTTCTGAAAATAACTATTTTTCAAAGGAAACTCAAAAACCAGAAACAACATTGAGGGAAAAAACAATGGTAAGAAACCACACCAAGAATCTTCTGGTTTCAAGCCTGGACAAAGTCCTTTAAACAGACAGCCTTTAAATAAACAGGTAATAAATACCAAGAATTAACCAATATAAAAGACCCTAAATTTGATGTATTTCTTAATATTAAGGATTATTTTAAATTCTATTGGGAACAGGGATTGTTTTAGTATTCCCTTATGGTGCCTTGAACATAATTTAAATTCAGTATTTATTAATTGATTTTCCTCTTGTAATAATTTTAAGAAATGTTTAGTTTTGCTATTTTCAATCATCACTAGGAATTCTGAATTTATAAAATGCCAAAGTAGATTATTGGTTTTATGATTTGTCCTGGGAAATCATTCTCCCTTTTGATCTTAAGTTATAGTATAACAATAGTTTCACTAACTTTGTGAATGAATTGTAAAAACTAGAAGTCAGATGACATAGGATATGGAATATACTTTAGAACTAACAGGTGGCACATACTATAGTTGTCTAAATCCAAAAATGTTGGATGTGGGAACTTAAAAAATCATATTTGCCTAATTATGCAAATGCAAACCTTTTTTTTTTCTCTTGAGCAAAACATGTTGCATTTCCAAATATTTAGAGGATTAATTTAAATTGATTTAACAAATATTGATTAAGTCTAAGCAGGTGCTATGTGAGATACCAGGGCAGTCTGTTTCAAATATTATATATGGTGGTGGCAGCGAAAGACAAGGAAGAAATTTAATGCCAGGAAGGATGCAGAACATGATTGTATTTATTCAACATAATTCTTTTTGATAGTTTCCATCAAACGTTTATAAGGAAAGAAAACTAAAATGAATTTTGTTTTCTAAAGGTGGAAATCTATACTATCCACATCAATGAAAATCTCTCTCTCTCGTGTGTGTGTGTGTGTGTGTGTGTGTGTGTGTGTGTGTGTATATATATATATATATATATTAGTGAAGACTAGAACCTCATTTGGAAAAGTATTTGGGTGCATATAGGTTTTTAGGTGATGGGTCTCAATTCTTCCTACTAACTCACTGTGCTCCCAGCATTAGTTACTTAACAAAGGTAACAGGTTAGACAAGATGGTGGTAGAGTTGAAGAAGTACTAATTTATGTAAAAGACATAGTTTTTCATTAATGAGTCAAAAAATATATAGTATGATTTTGAACAATTTTCTTTTTTTTTTATTTTGAACAATTTTCTTTGGTTCTAAGGATTTGTGCTGCAAAATATTATTAAATATTCTGTCTTCTCTCAACTATAAAGTTGCAGAATCTTTTGTTTCTTTAGGTAAAACATAGATCCAGGAAAAAGTAGGTAGAACATGACTTTGGAATATATTTAGATTTGCAAAGCAACTAATTTTACATATTTAAAAATTTTGTGTGCATATTCAGTGGCACGAGACATCTGTTTCCTGTATATATCTATTATAATTTATAAAAGTAGGGGTCGTGGAATTCTTTTTTTTTTTTTAAGATTTATTTATGCATACAAGAACTGGGGTACAGGCCAGAGGTGGGGGATGAAAGAACTCACCAGAGACAGAATGGGGAGCAGAACCGGAGTATCTACTGAAATACCCTGCTGAGGGGAGTAGTGGGTGAGACAAGAAAGGTTTGCTGCACCATGTGGGTAGCTCTTTGGCTGGCCAGGGATAGAACTCGTGCTGCAGTGGCTGTGGATAGCTTCATAGTGCTGAGACTTAACCCCTTGTGCCACCAGGGAGGCCCCCAGGGGTAGTGGAATTCTAAAAAAGAGTTGCCTGTAGAAACAGACTCTGTGATTTAATGCTATCACAAGGTATATGTTTCAATTTTGGCAAAATTTTGGTTGTTTGCAGGAAAAGTCAAATGGTGGTTCCAAGGCCCAAGTAGAGAAAAATCGAGATCAATCAAAGTGGAACCGGTATCCATCGGAAGGATCTCGAGGTCAATGGAAAGAAAATCAATACCATTCAGAGAGATCCGGAGGCTACTTAAAGAGATCTCATGGCCAATCAGAGAGATCTCATAGCAACACAGAAAGATCTCATGGCCAATCAGAGCGATTTCATGGTCAACACAGCAGATTTCATGGCCATTCAGGGAGAGATCATGGTCACTCAAAAAGATCTCATGGCCGCTCTGAGAGATCTCATGGCCACTCTGAGAGATCTTATGGTCACTCAGAGAGATCTTATGGCTATTCAAAGAGATCACCGATGCTATCAGAGCAATATCATGACCTATCAGGGAGGTCTCATTTCCTCTCAGAGAGATCTCATGGCTACTCAGAGAGATATCATGACCAATCAGGGAGACATCGACGATACTCACCAGCAGGAAGATTCAAAACATCATCCCGTATTGAGTCTCAATTTGACAGGTAAAAACGCAATAAGTACCTAATCATTAGCACAATGTCTTGAATGATAGGTAAATGTAAAGGCATGCTTTACATATTTACATTTAATGGCTAAATAATGTTGTAATAAACGTTGTTTTGCTACAAAGATATTAATAGATTGGAGTTAATCTCCACAAGGCATCTATAGTCTTTCAACTTGCTGATGTCCTTTAGCGCTCATCCAGTTTCTCAAGATGTCCTAATTAAGCTATTACACCTGGGTCAGCTTTCCCTGGCTGAGCCCTGTGCACTCAATCATAGTGCTGAGACTTAACCCCTTGTGCCACCAGGGAGGCCCCCAGGGGTAGTGGAATTCTAATTCTACACAATCAAAATTTATTGACTCAGTATTCCATTCTGTCTGATTATAGATTGATAACATATAATCTCTGGTAATGAATTTTTGTTTTCCATCTCTCTTAAAAGTTCTCAGAGAGTCCTCAGGAGATAAATGATATTTGTATATTTGAGCAGCTGAGCTTTCTTGATTTCCTCAAATCAGACTGTAGGAGAAGATGCTATTCTATGCATAAATGTAACCCCAACCTTCTGAATATATTTGTATATATTCACTGTTGCCTTATAAAACTTCTAGGCAAGATCTGTGCCCCAGCAAAAGAGCCAGTGAAATTTAAATAGTATTGAGATTGTTTGAGCTTTAAAAACCACGAGACATTTTTATTGCAATTGATTAGGCAATTGAGTAAATATTTATTTTTAGTTCATATTTCTTAGTGATTGCCTTCAGTTTGCATTGCCTATAGATGTCTAGTCGGTTATTTTAGCTCATATTAACAACCGTATGAATTTGTAGATTTCAGCTAAATGGTTTTTTTCAAAATGTACGTGTAGGTTATTGTGTATCTAGCCAATTTTGGTTTAGGCACCATTTTTATGCTCAAGGCACACCCTACTTATATTAGCAGTGTGCTGTAAAAGTTAAATATGTTTAACACTACGACAAGAAATTTATATATCTGTATTTATCAGAGATTTTCACATTTTATTTCACTTTACACATTTTTGTTTGTGAAGTGATATAACACTTCACTAAGACACCAAAATTCCTTTTATATTGGAATATTATTGTAAATATTATTTACAATGACATATTCCTGTCATTTTACAAGTATATTTTAAAATACAGTGCGCCATTCTGTTCCATCTTTTTCCTTTACCTTCTATTTTCTTTTTGTATCCTTGGCACATATAAGTGGTATTTATTTGCTTAAGTTTAAAGTTATCAAATGTAGACTATTGCTAGAGAACACATAAAGCACAGAAGATTAATGTATTTTTATAATGGATTCCTTTGAGATTAAGTCTTTTTTACTCCATAGCTGTCATTCAAAAGTATATAAGTTGACCACTTAAGTTAAATAATAACCTTCAGACTTGGAGTTTGCTTCTGTGGCGAGTATAAAATGAAAACTTTGGTAATTTCATACCCTCACTCAAAATTTTTTACAGTAAACCAGAAGTGCTAGGTACATTTCTGCCTTGAACACACAGCTCACCAATCTAGAAGTCCATTGAGGTCTGGAATAAAATATGAGAACATATTCAGAATATTGTTTTATTTTTTAGGATTTACAATAACTTTTCAATTTTGAAAGACAAATATGACTCTCAAAAACTCTAAATAGAATTTATTGTAAATGAATTTAGATTTGTAAACCCCCCAAAATACTTGGTAATAATTTAAACTTTTTTTCCTTTTTCTGATATGGTAATTGTAACCATAGTCAGATGCCTTCCTTGACTGTAGTGATATGTAAATAGAAAAGCATAGTAGAACAAAAGTTGTCTTTTGTAGCCCTATCCGCCCCCCCCCCCAGGTACCTTAGGTAAATGAGTGGCAAACTCTGTACAGCTTTGAATTAACTGAGCTGTCTACCTAATGAAAGCTTTTCTAAATACATATCTTCAGAGGAAATGAAGTACTTAGTTGTGGAGTGCTTGCATTTAAACTCTTAATTACAGAGTGGCAACTGATAATACTTTATCATGCCAACATTCCAAGTAATTCTTGAAATAGATTCAAACCTAATTTTAATTGACAAATTAGACTTTTGGTTTTCAAATCCCTCACATACTATATATCACTCTAAAAATAAAGGCCTCATTGTTTGATTTCCCCACTTTGTTTAAAGATTGTTTGAAAGATTTATTTTATTTCTTTATGCATGCAAGAACTGGGGTCTAGGCCAGAGGTGCAGGAGGTGGGAGGACTCACCAGAGACAGAGTGGGGAGCAGAACAGGCAGATCTACTGAAATACACTGCTGAGGGGAGCAGCGGGGAGACAGGAGAGGTCTGTGCCATGTGGGTTATCTCCCTGGCCCAGGATCGAACTCATGTGTAGTGGCTGGAGATAGCTTGATAGTGCTGAGACTTGAACCCTTGCACCACTAGGGAGGTCCTGATTTCCCCCATTTTTATCCACAAATTCCTTGCTTTTCCCTACATTCAAACATTGTCTTTTTGTGAGTGACTTATTTCACTTAGCATAATTTTCTGAAAGTTCATCCATGTTGTGGCATGTGACAAGATTTCCTTCTTTTTTAAGGTTGAATGATATTCCTTTGTGTGTATATACCACATTTTGTTCATGAATTTATGCATTTATCATTTGGGTTGCATCTGCCTCTTCAGTAAGCTTTCTGTCCCCCTTTTCTCTTTGTACCCCTTCTGCAATTTTTATGATGCATATATTGGTCTCATAAGTAACATAGGCTCCCTTCATTTTTTCTTTTGTGCTTCTCTGACTTGATTTGAAATGGCCTGTCTTCAAGTTTGCAGATTCTTTTTTTTTTTTTTTTTTGCCTAATCCAGTATTCTGTTGAACCCCTTTAATGAATTTTTCATTTCAATTATTATATTTTTCAGCTCTGGAATTTTTCTTTAGATTTTTTTTATAGTTTTTATCACTGCTGAAATTCTTATTTTGCTTATCCACCATTTTCTCCTGATTTTGTTTAGTTTTTATCTGTACTCTCTTAATTCACAGAACATCTTTATGATCATTATTTTAACTTTTTTATCAGGCAGCTTATAGATTGGTGTTTCTTTAAAGTTAGTTTCTGTACTTTTACTTTTATCTTTTTTTTTTAAAGATTTATTTATATATGCATACATGAACTGGGGTACAGGCCAGAGACGCAGGGGTGAAAGGATTCACCAGAGACAGGGTGGGGAACAGAACAGGCAGATTGACAAAAGTACACTGCTGAGGGGAGCAGCGGGCAAGTCAGGAGAGGTCTGCCACGCCATGTGGGTTGCTCCCTGGCTGGCCAGGAATTGAACTCGTTCTGCAGTGGCTGCGGATAGCTTCATAGGTTGCGTCTTAACCCCTTGAGCCACCAGGGAGGTCCCTTACTTTTATTTTTTGAATGGACCAAGTGTATGTTTCTTTGCATGCTTTGTAATCTTTGGTTGGGATTTGAACAGTTGAAAAACAACCACCTCTCCTGTGTTTTTTTTTTTTTTTAAGATTTATTTATTTATTTTATACAAGAACCGGAGTACAGGCCAGATGCGCGGGAGGGTAAGAGGATTCACCAGAGCCCAGAGACAGAGTGGGGAACAGAAACAGGGAGACTGACGAAATACACTGCTGAGGGGAGCAGCGGGCGAGCCAGGAGAGGTCTGCTTTGCCATGTGGGATTCTCGCAGGCCGGAATTGAACCCATGCTGCAGAGGCTGAAGACAGCTTCACAGCACTGCACTCAACCACCTGCGCCACTTCTCCTGGCTTCATGCAGGGAAGACCACTGTAGGGGTGAAGAGGAAATTTCTACCCTTATTATTGGCCTTATCAAGCAATCACATTAACATATTAGTAGGAAAGAAAGAAAAAAAACTAAATACAAGCATGTAGAATTTACATGGTTGTAAATTCTAAAGTAAATGTGACAAAACAAGGGTTTATATCTGAGTTAAGTTATGGTATAGGGGCCTGGGGCTTTAAGTAGAGTGGAGATTGACTCATATGACAAAAATCAGATGCTCTGTAACTAGATGTTTGCACTGTCTTATAGCCAGGAAGACTTTCTGGAGATAACCTTAAATCTGGATAATGCCAATAGTTAAGGTAAAGGTCATAGTTTCTTTTGAACTCTGCAGGACCTCAATTATCCTTAGCATAATCACATTCCAAAGGCCCCATCTCCAAATACCATGTGTCAAGGTGACATATCTTGGAAATCCTGTTCTGGACATCTTATGGAGGCGTAGATGAACATTTTGGGGAAATCTATTATTTACCACCAATCTGCCCATCTGAAAGTTCTATGACCTCTTAAACTTTTTATGATCTTGCTCCTTTGGCATCTGTCTGCAAAACTGTGGCTTTAACAAATGTTGCTTGCTTGTTTTCAATTGCTTCCAAACTCTGGCACTGGTCCCATCAGTGCTCTCAGTCTGGCAAGGGAGAAACCATCCCCTTAGACAGCCCTGGAGAAACCAGAAAACTGGCAGCGAGGTCCACTCTTTAGTTTCCACCCCAAGGGAGGGAGGAAGAGTTCTGGTATGGGAGGTTTCCTTTGGGAAGGGAGGGACACATACAAGTACACTACATGCCGTGCATTTTTTTTCCCCTTTTCGTTGAAATTCCTTTTGGTTTTACAATGGCCTGGATGCTGTTGTTTCTCAGCTGATCTCTAGAGTTCTCACTGAAGAACTCGTCTATCTGTTGCTGAATAGATGTTTGTTGGGAAGGAGGTCTCTTAGCTTCTTAATCTGCCTTTGTCTTAGTCTGTTTGGGCTAACATAATACCACAGACTGGGTCGCTTAAACAATAAGAATTTATTTTTCCCAGCTCAGGAGAAGTCTGAGATCAGGTTGAGTTCTGGTAAGGTTGAGTTCTGGTTACAACTCTCTTCCTGGCTTGGAAATGCTAACCTTTTCTCTGTGTCTTCACATATTGGAGAGAGTGGCGGTCTCTTCCTCTTAAAAGATTCTAACCCCATTGTAGGGTCTCTAGCCTCATAACTTCATCTAAGCCTAATTACCTCCCAAAGGCCCCATCTCCAAATACCATCACATTGGGAGTTAGAGCTTCAACACAGGAATTTTGGGGGCACAAAATTATTCAGTCCATTACAGCCATTTTACTGACATCACTTTTGAAAAACTAAATGTTTAAACGAAAATATTCAACCATATGCCTGGTTTTCTTCTGGTCTTTGTTATACATGCAGTAAGTAATAATTCACGCATAAGCTTATCATAATTCTTTTTTTTTTAAGATTTATTTATTATTTATTTATTTATACAAGCACTGGGTACAGTCAGAAGCGCGGGAGGGTGAGAGAATTCACCAGAGCCAGAGCGGGGAGCAGAGCAGGCAGAAAGACCGAAGTACACTGCTGGGGGGAGCAGCGGGCGGCAGGAGAGGTCTGCGCACCATGCGGGACCCTCCTCCGGTGGCTGGGGATCGAACTGGTGCTGCAGAGGCTGTGGGCAGCTTCGCAACCCAGCGCTCAACCGCTGCGCCACCGGGGAGGCCCAAGCTTATCATAATTCTATACTGGATTTTAATTTCCTCTAGTGTTCAGTTTTAGTTAAGATGTTTAAATACGATTAATAAAATAATATTGCTGGGAAACATGCATTATAAATAATAATTTTATTCAAAATAAAAGATTGCTTCTTAAAGTATCATTTATGATTCATATCAGGACTTTTATAATGAGAAGAAGAGAAAACTCCTTCCAGAAACGTAAGCAAGAAAGAAATAATCAAATGAATTTTAACCGAAGCGTAAGTATAGCCTTTTTAACTTTACAGCACAGAATCTGTGTGGTTTTATATATTGAGACTTCGTTTTTGCAACCTTTGATTCTTCTAGCAGTTTTTGCATCTACATATGCATTGATGTTTACCAACATCAATGTATGAAGAAGCCACACATGTCAGACATGTCTACATGACTCAAGTGTTTCTAGTCTTACAGTACTCTTCCCTTTGATCACCCCACCCTACTTTATATTATTCTCTTCTAAGTGTACATTAGATAAAAGTCAGAAAGAATGCTACAAATAACGTGTTAGTAGCATGTATTATTTAAAATCATCTTTTCAAACATCCCCAAGATATTTTCTTTATTATTTACTATTTTGTTGGAAACTTCTATCTTTAACACAAAACACATGTTTGAGATAAAGTGTTTAGATGAAAGTTTTTTAAATAAATTTTTATTGATCGCTGGCTTGTAATAGTTATGTTTCAGATGTGTACCATTATCGTTCAATATCCACCCATTACCATATAATTGACCTTTACTTGTTTCACCCACCCACAAGTACCTTTCCTCTGATAACCACCAATCTATTCTCTGTCTCTAAGAGGTTTTATTGTTTTGTTTTGTTTTATTTATACCTTTGCTTAATTTCTTTGTATTCCACATATGAATGAAATCACTGGGTGTTTGTCTTTTTCTGGTTTATTTGCATTTAGCATAATCCCTTCAAGGTCCATCTATGTTGTTGAAATGTAAACTTTTACCTTTTTTACTTATTGACAGCTGAATAGTATTCCACTGTGTATATATAATATATGGAGGTATAATCTATGCTGTCACTTACAAAGTAATTATAAGAATAAGGGATTTAAGTTAATTATTATAAACTTTCACCAATAATGTCTGATTGAGGTAGGGTGAGACTTTCTAAAAATAAGTTACTATGTTAATACAGTTCTCCATCTGACTTAGCTATCTTGCATACAGTTAAGGTCATACACTTGTTATACAAAAAATGATCAGGACACTCTTCGTGAATTTTATCTGCAATTGTTTTCTCCTGATCCAGACATGGATCCAGGCCACTACTAGTTCTTGAGAGTTTTCTTCCTCTTTGTTACTACTAGCTATGAGACCTAGACATTTTCGAAGCCCTGCTTCCGTATTTGTTAAGTGAGAGGATTGGGATGCTTGATCTCTATGGGTTCATTGGCTTTAACATTCCTGCATCTGTGAGTGGGGGGAGAAATCTGAAATTAAATGTTAGACCGAGGATAAAGCAGAGAGAATATTGTAACTGAAAATGTTGAATAAATTTAAATTAGAGAAAATAAACACTTTGTGGTGATGAAGAAAGACAATTGCATCATTTGTTCAACTTTTCTCATTTAGATAATACTGGAAAATGATAACTTCAGTGAAAATGATCAGGGATATCAAAGGTAATTGCAGACAGACGTCTGTAAAACTGAATTCAAATTTTTTGGGGGGAGGGATGAAACAAAGGTGAATAAATGTAACATCTAGAATTTGAATAAATGTAACCTCTAGAATTTGATTATGAACAATCCATAACAGTTTCTGTAATCATTCCTAATGCAGAACCAAAAAATTCCTAAGTAAAATTGCCTGTCTTGATTTCATTTTTGCTTTTGAGAGTCCCATACATCATTTTCCTATGGTGAATATAAATATCTTGGTGTATCCTTTCTACTTAGAGCGCGCATGAATTGTCACCATGAAGAATTCAGTGCCAGGAAGAATTTTTTCTCATTTTTCAATCTTAAGATTAAAGCCCTTGTGTTTCTTATTAATATATACTAGACACACTATGTAAATCTCAGTGTTCCAAATGTTAGTTACAATCATGGAGGACTTGACCCAGTGATGATTATCAGGAGCAACTGTGTAGTTTCAGAACTACAGCCAAGGAAGGGAAGAACACGGCTGTACTACCTTTAAAGTGGTCTAACCAAAGGCATCTGTGGAGAGGTGATGACCATAGAAACATAAATAGTAATAGTAGCATTTACTGAGTGCCTGCTATGTGAATGCATTGTGCTAAACACTTTCACTTTTGTGATTTCATTTAATCCTCAGCCATCTTGTGAAGTAGGTATAAGCATTTCCATATTACAGATGAATAAGATCAATAGAGTATATTAACTTCCTTCATGTCTTGATCTAAGTGGTAGAAGCTATTTTCAAATTTGATTTGTGTGGCGACAAAACCTGTGGGCTTTCTACTGTACCATATTGTCTCTCCATAAGTACATGTGCAGAAGAGGTTAAAGTCTTTAAAAGCCTAGTATACTAGTTTTATGTTTTGCTTAAACAAAGTACCTCAAACCACACCTTAAAACTGCTCCCATTTTATTATCTCACAGTTCTGTAGCGTAGATGTCCAGGTGTGCTTGTCTGGTTCTCTGCCTTGTGTCTTTTTTAAAAATATTTTATTTTATATAATTCTTACATCATTTTTCATCTTTGCAAAATGTATGCATTTTCATTATGATTATATTCCCCATACAATTGCACCCCCCCCCTTATTTTGACTTTAGTCCTTCCTCTCCCTGCCCTTCCCTCCCCCACCCCATAGTGTGTCTCTGGTTTATAGTTGCTTGTTTATTTTGATTTTTACTTTGTATTGATTAGTCGTTTTCCTGGTCTCTTATTTAAGTTTTCTAAATTCCTGCTATGAGTGAGACCATCTGGTATTTTTCTTTTTCTTTCTGACTTATTTTGCTGAGCATGATCCCTTCTAGCTCCATCCATGTTGCTGCAAACTGCATGTGTTTATCTTTTTTGAATGCTGAGTAATATTCCATGGTGTATATGTACCACATCTTCATGATCCAGTCATCTATTTTGGGGCATTTGGGTTGTTTCCAAAGCTTAGCTATTGTAAATAGTGCTGCTATAAACATAGGGGTGCGGGTGCCCTTTGGAATTAATGTTTCTGTGTCATTTGGGTAAATACCTAGGAGTGGAATTGCTGGATCATATGGAAGCTCTACCTTGTGTCTTAAAGAGCTGAAATCAAGGTGCTGGCCCTGAGCTGCGTGCTTGGCTGGAGGTTCTAGGAAAGAATCTGCTTCCAAATTCATGCCAGCTACTGGGAAAATTCAGTTCCTTGAGGTTGTGGGAATGAGCTTCTGTTTCCTTGTCAGCTGTCAGTCTAGGAGCAGTCTGAAATACCTCACTGGGAGCCCCTCCACCTTCAAAATAACAGCAGTGTCTTGCCCTTCTATCTCTTTGAATCATTCTGACTTCTTTTGCCTACTCATTTCCTTTTATGTGAATAGATCAAACCAACCCAGATAATCCAGAATAATCTCCCCAATATTTTAAATTTAGTTCGTTAATAACTTCAATTACATCACCAAGATTTTATTTGCCAGATAAGGAGATATTCTCATGAATGTGATATCTCATATTCACAGTCTTGAGGGAAATCTTTGGGAGCCATTTCTAAAATTCTGCCTACCACATCTAGAATGTTACACTTACCTGCTTTTAAAATTAAGAATGCAGTGTATTATCATCAAAAATCATACACATGCACATGTCCTATGGTACACTGTTAAAGAAAATAAAGAGAAATTATGACTAAAAGTTACTTAGAGAAATAATATTTATTCAATGACTCAGAGCACTCTCCTTTTTTTCCCAAATCAAACACTACTTTGGGGTCATGTGCATCCTAATAGAAACAATGTTTATAACCAGAAAGAAAAAACCAAGGGCAAAAAATATTTGACTTATTTGAAAGCATTGACTACAGCAACTTAACTGACAGTAACAAGATAACCGCTTAGCATTTGAGCGTTTGTTAAGCTCTACCTCTGATGGAGTGTAACTATATGCTATGTTCTGAAAATTTGTGTCCCCTAAAAATTAGTATGTTGAAAACCTAATGCTCAATATGATGGTGGTAGAAGGTAGAGCATCTGGAGGTACTTAGGTGCTTAGGTCATATCCATGGAGCCAATGGGATTAGTGCTTTTATAAAGGAGACCCCACAGAGTTCCCACACCCTTTCTACTATGTAAGACCACAGCTAGATGGCAGTCTGCATCCTGGAAGAGGGTGTTCATCAGATCTCGACTATGTGGACACCTTAATGTTGGACTTCCCAGATTCCAGAACTATGAGACATAAATTCCTGTTGTTTATAAGCCACCTAAACTCTGGATTTTTCAAAAGATTTATTTGATTTATTTATGCATAGAAGAACTGCGGTGTAGGCCAGAGATACAGGAGGTGATAGAGGTTAAAATGAATGGCTCAATATTACCAGCTGTTAAATATTTATTAAATATTTTGTCTGACAGATACAAGAGACGCATTACAACTTTGTTCCTAAATACTAAACATAATGAAGCCACGAGTGTTCTGCGCCAGCCAAAAGGAGTAAGCCTGAAATACAACTTTCAAGCAATGGGTAATCAGGTATGTGTAATAAAATTGCATGCATGATAAGCTTTTTCACCGAATGTTAAATAATTAATGTGTACTTTAAGTATATACAAAAGTATCTTTTTTAAGACTTATTTTTATTTATTTATACATACAAGAACTGGGGTGTAGGCCAGAGGTGCGGGGGATGGAGGGTAGGAGGACTCATGAGAGAGTGCGGGGAGCAGAACAAGCTAATCCACTGAAACACACTGCTTATGGGAGCAGTGGGTGAGACAGGAGGGGTCTGTTGCACCATATGGGTATCTCCCTGGCCTGAGATCAAATTCTTGGTGCAGTGGCTGGCGATAACTTGATAGCCCTGAGACTTTAACCCCTGCACCACCACGGGGGACCTACAAGGGTATCTTTTATGAATAGAATGGTTAGCCAGAGCTTGTCTGTAGCCCTTCATACACAAAATTATTCTATGTAGTCTATCTTTATGAAAGATAAAAAAGTTCACTAAAATAAGCTGATTTCAGTTACTTATTTTAAAAATCAATTTTAAGTTAAGCATGGTTTTAACTCAATCAACAGTACATTTATATCTGTGGTGGTCTTAAGGCTCAACTTGGTTCTCACAAGTCAAGGAGATAAAAACATTACCAGATTATGTATTAAAGCAAGAAACTATACTAATGTATTTTTTAAATCTTTCAAAAGCTTTAAAACCAAAGCAGTAATTTTCCAACTCTTATTTAACAACAGGATAAATTAGCCAGAATACCCAATTTCATCCATATTCTGATTATGTTCTGCAATAATATATAGTAGTAATGGATAGAGACCACCTGTACCACAGTTCAGTATCAGTCTTGTTTCTAATTTATATTTTGGAGTGATATTGAAAGAGTACTTCCTGAGGATAGAGAAAGAAAACTTAGACTCAGTGGTAGTCTACACAAGAATGAAACAGAGATCAGTCAAACTACTTCATGCTCCTAGTTCATCAAACTCACAGTCTTCTCTGACCTTCTGTCTACTTTTAGTAACCAAGACTCATGAATATTTTGTAAGATTGTCAATCCTCAGAGGTCATAGCTTTTCCCTCTTTCACAGACTAAGATTACACTCAATGAGAGATTCTCTAAGATGAAAATGAAGAAAGAACCAGAATCAATCTTCAATAACTAAGGACCAAAATGTCCTTCCCTCTTCAAGGTTTACTGTTAATAGGGATGATGTAGTGAATTTTATTCAAGAGCATAAGATAATATTACAGTATTTAGCTTTGTACTGAGTTTGTTAATTTTTTTCTTATCTAAGCTTTGATGTGAGTTATCTGTCAAAACTAAGTGCTCATATGAAAAATGTTTAGCTTTGTTTGCAAAAAAGAACAGACAGGAGAGCAAGAAGGAAGCTAAATTTGAATGAGAGGTTTTAGGAAAATAGCACTATTTTCAGAACTACATGTTTTGACATTAGAGGATTTGTTTCTTTGATTAATTTTGTTCTTTGAAAATTAAATAAGCTTCATTTTCATCATTAGAGTAAGGTAATGAATAAGTATCTTTTATGACTAAATATTCTCAAAAGTGAATTGGTTAGATTGAATGATACTGTTTTATTATTAAAGTGTTAAATTTGTATCCAAACTTTTACAATTTTATCTAAGAATTTATTCTTTACTTTCAACATGACATTTGTAAGAATTTTCAACTGTTCTATTGTTACTTTTGTGAACACATTAATTTAATAAAGTTTAAATGTAAATGTGACTCTTTTTCTGTACATTGATAACTTGGGGTCCAAAGTAATAAAGATCTTCATACAAACAATTGAAGTACAATTTATTATTAACTTTTCTTTTTAAAAGATTTATTTTTTATTTATTTATGCATACAAGAGGTGGGGTGTAGACCCAGGTGTGGGGGGAGGGGTGAGAGGATCCACCAGAGACGAGCAGGGAGCAGAACAGGTGGATTGACGGAAATTAACTGGTAAGGGGAGCAGTGGGCGAGACAGGAAAGGTCTGCTGTGCCATGTGGGTCAGCTCCCTGGCCAGGGATCGAACTCATGCTGCAGTGGCTGCTGATAGCTTGACAGTGCTGAGATTTAACCCCTTATGCCACCAGGGAGGCCCTCAAAGTGTAATTTAGACCTCGATTGTGTCCTATGAAAACGTGTTCTAGTACATGGGAAATATTGGTTTACAATTATTTGGTACTTCCATATAAGAGCAAGCAAGTTTTACCCAATTTAATAAATGCTGTCTTCACACTTGTTATTTGTGCAAGGAAAATGAAATACAGTATAGAAATATAGGAAAACTTGGATTCTAGTCTGGCTCCTTTATACCATAGTGTTGAGAAGAAAATAATCATCAGTTTGATTTAAGGTCTGCATACTTTGCTGTGGTTTTGCTGCAAAGACCTAATCTTAAATACAAAGAATGGCAGTGTGCATGAAGCTTTTTTAAAGGAGTATGAGTATTTCCTTCGTTTGTACTTAACACTTACAAATGAACTTGCGAAACTAGTGTTATCAGAATGATGTAGGAAAAACACAGAACAACTTTCTAAAAATATGAATGAACAAATCAGGGCTTGTAGTAAAACAAAACATAAGGGGCAGAGGTAAACAATGGAGCACCTCATAGCTCAACCCTTAACCTTAGCAACTGAGATTTTTAATTAGCCTCCTAATCCAGAAAATAATCTTCAATATACAACATTGTGCTTTTGCTTCCTATTTTTTTAAGATTTATTTATGCTCACAAGAACTGGGGTACAGGCCAGATGCGCAGGGAGGTGAGAGGATTCACCAGAGACAGCAGGGAACAGAACAGGCAGACTGAGGTGCACTGCTGGGGGGAGTGGTGGGTGAGGCAGGGGGGGGTCTGCTTTGCCATGTGGGATTCTCGCCTACCAGCGGGGATCGAAACCGGCGCTGAAGCAGACAGCTGCAGACAGCTTCACCGCGCTGGCTCAACCGCCTGCGCCACCAGGGGAGGCCCAATTATTCAGGCTTCTGCGCAAATATCACTTTTACCACTTCAGAGGGACCTTCCAAGACATCCTATCTAAAATAGCACTGCAATCACTCTGTCCGCTTATCATGCTTTCTCCTTCGCCACAGTGTTTATTGTTATGTAACCTTAAATTATGTCTTCATTTGTTTATTGTTGCCCCTACCCTTGAAAATAGACACTATGAGAGCTGGTGCTTTATTGATTTTTTCTTTCACTCTTTTAATCTTTAATTCCTAACAAAATGCTTGGTATATAGGAGGTATTTGTTTAATGAAAGTCATAGTATTACCAAAAATTCATTAAAGAAAGATTGGAAAAAATGTACCATCGTGGGTTAAAATTTGGAAACTCTGGGAAATGGCTGTTTTCTCATCTGTACTTTGTCAGATTTTATGATTTTTTAAGTAATAACGTTTTATATATATCAAAAAATAAATATAGGAGTGGGCAAAGCAATAAACCATTAAAGTATTTCAGTTGCTTTTTTGTTTGTTCATTTGGTGCCTTCAGTGGTTTGTTTTTTTTGCGGTGGTTCTGGCAGGAAGTCTTTGCTTCAGCTCAGTGCAGCCTCTCAACCAGCAGATGGCAGCATTCCACCTCTGGAAAAATAGCCTTTCACGAACGCCTGGAAAAGAAAGGGAGAGAGAAGAGAAAGGGAAGGGGTGGGAAGGAGAAAGAGGAGGAAAGTAGGAATGAAGAAATTCTTCTGGCTAAACAAGTTGTGAAGTATTTGGGTACTTCAGAAAATGGACATTTGTTTGAAGCTGGAAAACACTTTATCCTTACAGCACAGGTTACCAGTTTAATTCAGGTAGGTGGCATTCAGGCTATTTAAACAACTAATCCTGAATGTCCAGTAGTGAAGAGGAAAAATGGCAGAATTTGGCATTTCCCAGAGCTAACTTGGTAGCTGTGATAGTGACGACAGCCCTCTATGGTAGCTGCCAATCAAGGACAAACCTTAAGACCTCTGAACTATCACCCTCTCATCCTCAGCTCTAACTAATGCTCCTGAAACCACTTCCTTTGTCAAATAACTGAGTTACATTAAATATCTGTCTTATTTTAAAATTCTGTTGCCCTAGAGAAATTCAAGTAGTTGCAGAATTTTAATGTTATAACCACATAAAACCTAAAGTTTTGTTTCCTTTATTAGGAAAAGAGGTTTGAGACTAAGGGCTTAACCAACTTTTTCATGATCCTATAGCTAGTTAGCAGAGCCAGGAGCTAAATAAGGTCTAGGTCCCCCTATTGACTTTGTTTTGCTGTATTTACTGCTTTTCTTTAAGAACATTTATCTTGATGTCCAGGACTTGCTTTAAAATATTCCCGCAATAAACAAGTAAGCAAAATATAATTATATAATTTATAAATAATACATATAAGCATTCTATAGTAAAGGTTTTTTTATACCTTGATTTGAAAAAGTATATTAGACTATTATAAAAGGTACATAAAGGAAGAGAGGTTGAAAATGAGGACAAACTTCTCCCAGTTCCCTCTTAGTCTAGTCTTTCTTGACTGAACCAGCTGTGTGATCTCAGGTGACTCATTTCCTTTCTTTAAGCTTCAGTTACTTCATCTGGTGAGGTATCTAGAAAAGATGGTCTTTTAAGTTCCTGGAAACAATACATGTCTCAGCTCCCTACAAAACCCTAAAATATTTATATTCCTCTTTGAATTTTCTGCAAAAGAAGCTTCAGATTAAAGCAAGCTGCTTGCTCCAGACCAGATACTTTCTTTTTTTTTCTTTTTTTTTTTTTTGCTTTTAAATTGTATTATTTTTATTGCAGTGATGATGGTTTACAACATGGTGGTGATTTAGGGGTATAAATTCACACCTCTTCAACTGTATATTACCACACCACACCCACCACCGAAGCACCTATAATCATCCACCACAGCCCAGCAGCCCTCCTTTCTCCACTGCCCCCTGCCTTTCACCCTTCCCTTCTGGTAGACTCACTTCGGATGTCAGATTTCTAAGGTTTGTTTTGGTTTAATTTCCTTCTGTTCCTTTATTTTATTTCTTTCTATTCCACATATGAGTGAGATCATCCAGTATTTGTCTTTCTCCTTCTGACTTGTTTCACTTAGCAGAATCCTCTCCAGTTCCATCCATGTCACAAATGGCAAAATTTCATCATTTTTGATAACTGAGTAATATGAAAATATTTTCTCCCTTCAGTAGGATGTCTTTGTTTTAATGATAATGTTTTTGCCGTGCAGAAACTTTTTAGTTTGATGTAGCCCCGTTTGTTTATCTTTGCTTTTGTTTTCTTTGTCATTGGCGTTGACTCCCTAAAGACATCACTGAAGCCAGTATTGTGGAGTGCTCTGCCTATGTTTTCTTTTCTGTGTTTTATGGCTTCAGGCCTTACATCCAAGTTAAATCCATTTTGAGTTAATTTTTGTGTATGGTGTGAGAGTGCTCTAGTTTTAATTCTTTTGCATGTGGCTGTCCAGTTTTCCAACACCATTTGTTGAAGACTTTCCTTTCATCTTCCTATACTTTTGGCTTCTTTGTTGTAGAGAAACTGTCATATACATGTGCGTTTATTTCTGGCCTCTTAATTCTATTCCATGGTCTGTGTGTCTGTTTTCATTCTTATACCATACTGTTTTTATTATTCTAGCCTTCTAATGTAGTTTGAAGTCTGGGAGTGTGATACCTGCATTCCTCTTCTTTTTTGTCAAGATTGTTTTGGCTATTCAAGATCTTTTGTGGTTACATATAAATTTCAGTAATGTTTGCTCTATTTCTTTGAAGAATTCCATTGAAACAATGACATGGATTGCATTAAATCTGTATACTGCTTTGGGTAAGATGGTCATTTTAACAATATTAATTCTTCTAATCTGTAAGCAGAGGTTATTTTTCCATTTATTTGTATCTTCTATTTTTTTTAGCAATGTTAAATAGTTTTTGTTTGATAGTTTTGTTTCGCCTTCTTTGTTTGGTTTATTCTTAGGCTAGGTTCTTTCTACTAAAAGTATGATCTACAGTCAAGCAGTAGTTAGTTAGAAATGCTCCACTCCAATCTGCTAAAACAGAATGTGCATTTTAACAAGATCTATAAGTAGTCTATATATAAATTAAAATTTGAGAGATAATGCCCCAGACTAATTACAGCCTCTTGGCTGATTTCTCTGTCTCCAATCTGGCCCCCTGCAATCCACTTTCTACAGTGCAAATTGAAAGATCTTTTCAACAGACCATTATATTGTATTACGAATATCTTACTTCCTTATTTAAAACCCATCAGGGGCTCCCTATTATGAAATGCCAATATGTAAAGAACATAGCACTAGAATAAATATGCTAGGATCAAATCTTGCCAAAACCACCTACCAGTTTTCTGATTTTGACAAGTGATTTAAATATCTCTTGGTTTCATTTTTGAAATGTCCAGCCTCATAAGAGGAAGGTTAGGATTAAGTGAGTCCTTATTATGCAGAAATTTTTGTGGATGAAAATGTAATGTCCGGGGTTTAGTCTCCATGGCAGTGGGGAGGGTGTAGAAGGGGTTATAGATGAAACAAGATTGGTGTGGCAGATAGTGTTTTCCAAATACGACCCCAACAAATCCTCCCATCCCACATGCTCTTCTACAATGTGACCTTGCCACTTCCCCACTTTAAGATGAGAGCCTGGAAAACCATTATGTGAAGTGAAAGATGCCAGATGAAAGGTCATATGATTTTATTTATATGAAATATCCAGAATAATAGGTAAAGGCATAGAAACAAAAAGCAGATTGGTGGTTGCCAGAGACAGCATTGAAGCAATTGAATCTTATTCCACTTCCCTGAATCCTAACAAACCTTATAACTCATAACTAATGCGCAGAAGTGATGCTGTGTCACTCCTAAGGTGAGATCATAGAACTTCATGAAGCTTCCACCTAGCTATTCTGAGATGCTTGCCAAGGGAAAAATCAGCAAGAAGTCTGACAACTGCGAGACAGCCAGGCCAAAGAGACTACATTTAATTACTCTAGTCCACATTCTTACTCATCCAGGCTTCCAAACATTCCCATCAAGCCACCCGACCCAGGCGGTTCACAACAGTTCATCTACCAATTGAGAGTACTCTTGGTGCTACAAGATGCACCCAAATTGCCCTGCCTGAATTCCTGACTCAAAATCATGGGATATAATAAAAATGGTTGTTATTTTATGCCACTAAGTTGGGAGGGTGGTTTTTTTATGCAGCAATACATAACCAGAACAATTGGCATGAGATGATAGTAGTTGAAGTTAGGTAATGTTCATGGAAGTTCATTATATCATTTTTTGTATTTTAGATATATGAGAAATTTTCCACAATAAAGTTTTTTTTTTCAAGGAAGTATATGTAAAGAACTCATCTCAAAGTTAGTCAATAAATAGTAACTATTTTTTTAAAGTATTTATTTATTTATACAAGAACTGGAGTGTAGGCCGGAGGTGCAGAGGGGTGAGAGGACTCACCAGAGACAGAGCGGGGAGCAGAACAGGCAGATTGAAATGCACTGCTGAGGGGAGCAGCAGGCAAGTCAGGAGAGGTCTGCTGTGCCATGTGGGTAGCTCCCCGGCCAGCCGGGGATGGAACTCGTGCTGCAGTGGCTGCAGATAGCTTCATAGTGCTGTGTCTTAACCCCTTGCGCCACCAGAGAGGCCCAATAGTAGCTGTTTTTATTGTGAATGGGATAAAGTTCAAATCGGGTGGTACAATATTCAAGGTCTTCTTGCTAACTCTACTCAAGCTTATTTCTTCAAATTCATCTCTCACCAATTTACAGTCTTCACTTCACTCTTAATCCTCCAGAAATTACCAATATACTTACAGTTCCTAGAATGTAACATGCTGTTTAATGCCTCTAAGCTACTATTTATATTGCTCTCTCTTTGAGGGAGTATTTACCCATCTTTGTTCCCTTATAAACTTTCATGATTCAGCTCCAGTGTCACCCCATCAGAGAAGCTTCTTCTGACACATAGAAGTATAATTTATCCCTCCTATTGTTAGACCCCAACTCTAAATAAACTTTTCCAAGGCATCAACTTTAGTTTATTAAGCTTATGGGAGTACTTGTCTGTTTCCCTTCACCAGACTATGATCTCTTCCCCACTGAACTGTGTGGGGGGATTCAGTGGGGGAACATGACAAAATCTCAACTATCTTGAAGGTTACAGTGCAAGCAGGGAAGCCAGACAATAAACAAATCTATAATTAAATTGTAATAAATCCTATGATGGCTACAAGCAGGATATGATAGTTGGAGGAAAAATAACCAAATTCCTCTCTGAAAAATGACACTTGCATGGAGATTGGAAGGATGAGTAGGAGTTAACCTTATTCATATGCTTTAAGCCAATGTCTAGCACAAGGCTTGGCACACAGTAGGAGACACTGACTACTTACTGAGGGAAATGTTCTGCTGAGCTCACAAGTTTCTTAGGAGGATCACATGTGATAACATCTGCAAAAGTTCTTTGGAGGGTATAAATTGCAACAAAATACAACTTTATTATAAACTACATCTTGAGAGGTTAGAAGGCAGAATTCACTCTTTTATTGACAGGAGCCTCAGAAAGTTTCTGCAGACAGTCGAGTTCTGCCCTAGCCAACTGTATCCAGGCATTCAGTTTTCTCCCAAAACATAATTTCCCCACTCTGTTTGGATCATCAACATGCTCCTTAATAAGATACAGGAGGCAGTAGACACATGGTTTGTGTGGGTGTAGGTTTGGATGAAGTCCTATGGTAAGAAGGCAGCCAACTGTAGCACATTGACTTGAAAATCAAACTGCATGACTTTCAAGAATAGTAGGGGGATGCTAAGGAGAGTGGGAAGTGGGGAAGGTGATTAACAATAGTAATACCAACTATGTGTTTACTTCTCATTATGATCTGATTCTGTGTTTAAATGCTTGAGTTCTCCTTTCTTTACCTCCTTCCCTTATGGTTGTTTAAGTATTTCCTGCTTCCAGGAAGACCAGAAGAGAGTTAATATACATCTACTATGTGAAAGATACTATGGCTTAGAACATGTTTTAAACTATGTAGGTGCTTTTTGAAACATAAAGAATACAGATTGTAAAGTCATACTATCTAGATTCAACCTCCTTCCCTGCTCCATCACTTTATATTAATTGCATATTACCTTGATAGAGACATTCTCTCTGTGGTTCTAGTTTCCTAATAAAGTTGTGGATAAGACTCAATGACACATGTACAGTACTTATCCAAGATGTTATAGGCACTGTATTAGATACTGAATAAATAAGCATTGTTATGGCAGCCATTATTTTGAGATTGATCCCTGAATTAAGCCAAGGACAGTGTCAAGACCTACATCCAGATACAAGTTTCTTTGTCTTGTTACTGGCTAGTGTCTTAGGGCTGTAGGAATGATTAGATATGAGTAAGCTGTCTCGGTTCCTTCCAGTTATTGCCACTAGTGCTACAGTCATAGAATTGACACATAATAAATAGAGTGATAATGTACTGGCTTCCTATGACCTCTGCTGGTTAACAAATTAATTATTCAACAAACTTTTATTGAGTATTTACTGTATCCTAAGTTCTCAGACTCTAAGAATAAATAAAACAGTGTAGGGCCTAGTTGAACTGTTGCCAGCTGAGGATTAAGCTGAACCTCTTCTTTGGGCATGATAGAGGACCATAGTTTTAACCCCAAGAATCTCAATCTTGGGGGACCATCGGGAGATGTTGACAGGAAAAATACTTGGTAAATATAGCTGGTGATGTTGCTAGCAAACCCTTTTATGCCAGTGCCTATTGAAGGTTGTGAGCTAAGGCAGTTTGACACTGGCTTTGGCTCCATCCAGGAAATACAAATCATTTGCTCTTACAGAGAGTAGTGCTAGGAAATGGGAAGAGAGAGCTGCTTTTCATTACAAATTCTTCCACATGCTTTCATTTGTTACTGTCTGCATATATTGCTTTGATCTTACTTTGATAAACTTTATAGAAAAATATGAAACCAACTTCAAAAAATGAGAGCTTAGCACTTGATATTTTCATTTTGACCAGCCATTTGATACAGTTAGGGTTTGAGATGAGATGAGATTTGATAAAGGGGACACAGAGTTGGAAAAGATATTTATTGGGCGAGCTGCTTGACAATATTTTTTTGAACAGAAAGATTTCTGTTTGTCTGTTCCTATGGCCAAAATATTTTCACATCAAAATATCTAAATCAAAATAATATAATTAAAGTTATTTGCCCTAATTTAGTTACTTTAAGTCCAATACAGTACCCTTGCCTATTTCCTCATTGAAATTATCACTATACAAGAAAAATACACTGCCATGTTGTGTATGTATTGTATGTTTTGTACTTTTAGCACTCTCGCCTATAAGTTGGGTGGCACTTGGCAAGTCCTTTTCGCTCTCAGATCTCAAGCACATCTGAACATGAGGGTGTGGCTAATGTAAGTGATTTTCAAATGGGGTTTCTGTGGGAGCCTAAGATTCTTATCAGAGGTTTATGGACTTCATGAGGAGCAGACTGGTCAGGGAACTAAGAACCCCCTTCTTGGCTTCAACCAGAGTGGTGAATCCTACTTCTGTCTATTACTTATTGTGCCTTCTAATAAGATTTCTATTGAAACAATGATCTTATTTTAAAAATATTTTCTAATCACTGGAGTAGATATTGAAGATCTACTCTGTGCTACAATTTTGGTTTTAAAGGAATTCTTTAATTGGTTAAATAATGAATGCAATAGTGTATTTCTACAGAAAAATAGATTTTACATTTTTACATCATTGTTTCATCTAATAACCCGAAACATCCTATGAGGGCTAACGAATGAGAAATCAAGAGGATGAGAACTTTTGCCTGAGCATCCACAGCTGGGGAATGGAAGAATGATGACTGGAGCCCAGTTCTTCTGACGTTCATTGCTTACCTAGTCTCCACTCCACAATACTACACTCCTCAAAATTTCATTCTAATGCAAAACAATGAAAAGTCCCTCAGAACTAATGTTGGGCACAATAGGCACTGAGGTCAGAAAGCTCTTTGGCATCATAAGAAGTTCAGTAGGCTCCATTCCTGAGGGCCACAATCACAAGTTCCCAGAATTGTTGAACTGTTCTTCTTTTCATACAAGAGAGAACTTGTCAAGGAGAATGATGGATCTGATCATCTAATGAAAGTACTCTCCATATAAGAATGACTAGAATGTACACAAATACCTTATTGAATCCTTAAACTAAAACTTTAAATTAAACTTTTATATAGATGGCATGGCTGGAAGGAAACTGACACTGACAGCAATAATAGGGAGCCCAGAATATTTTACCTATGGACATAGAGCTGGATTAGAGGCAATTTAGGACAGACCTTGAAAGGCAATGTGTCATAATGCAATGAATGAATCTCTGACTCAGATCTAGGTTTGAATTCAAGCTTTTGCTCTTCCACCTGTGCAGCCTGGGGGCAATTTATTTAATCTCTCTGAGTCTTAGCTATCTCATCTACAAAATTGGGATAATGCCTCATAAGGAGCATCCTAAAAAGATCAATGAGGTAATTCACAAATACCTCTAACACTATAGACTCGATTTCTCAGAGACTTTCTTTGAAATGTAGACAAAAATAACTGCTTTGTAGGATTAATACTTATGTTGTAGGCTTGTTGTGGTTTTAAGTGCTATTACAAGTATTTAACAACTGGTACAGCACAGGTACTGAACAATCAGAGAGACAACTGCTGTAAACAGCTGCTACATAATTGTTACACTGCCAAATATCAGTCTTCACATGGAACACAGTGAATATGTAATGAATTATATTTATGTATCTTTCCATCCCCTCTTCTACTTGTAGTTCTCTTTGCACCACATCTGCCTACTTAGGCAGAATTACTGAGCGCCTCTCTTATATTTTAATCTTAAAAATTATGTTTATTTTATTTATTTTTTTATTTTTTTTCTTAAGGATTTATTTATTTATTTATACAAGCACTGGGTACAGCCAGAAGCGCGGGAGGGTGAGAGAATTCACCAGAGCCAGAGCAGGGAGCAGAGCAGGCAGAAGGACCGAACTACACTGCTGAGGGGAGCAGCGGGCGGCAGGAGAGGTCTGCGTGCCATGCGGGACCCTCCTCCGGTGGCCAGGTAGCAGCCAGGGATCTAACCGGTGCCGGGGAGGCCTCGGGCAGCTTTGCAACCCAGCACTCAACCTCTGCGCCACCGGGGAGGCCCGACAAACTATCTTTAAATGGGTTTCTGCCAGGTCTTTTCCTGTGTCCTGCCCAAGGCAAGACTTTCTCTTTGAGTCTGATGGTCTATTTCAATAATACATTATTTCAGCATCACTAGGGGTCCGGCCTATGTCTATATCCAAGGATTCATACAGTATAGGATTTAAATTTTGTATGGATTTTCAAAATTTAAATTTCATTGAATTTATACTTTATTTGAATTCTGGCTTCATCACATCACTGCTGTTTGCTGAAATAGTTTTGATTCATGGTTCCACATTCAAAATATTACTTCTCCTTCCTAGCTTCATGTCCAGTGGCAACCTTTTTCTTTTTACATCTTTTTTTTAAAATAATAAATTTTATTTTTATATTCCCCATACAATTGCAGCCCCCCCATTCTGGCCCCAATCCCTCCCCTCCCGCCCCCGCCCCCCTAAAAGTGTCTCTGGTTCATAGTTTTTTGTTGATTTTGATTTTCACTTTCTTATAGTTATTCATTTTCCTGGTCCCTTATTTAAGTTTTCTAGATTCCTGCTATGAGTGAGACCATCCGGTATTTTTCTTTTTCTTTTTGGCTTATTTCGCTGAGCATGATCCTTCCAGCGCCATCCATGTTGCTGCAAATTGCGTGTGTTTATCTTTTTTGAATGCTGAGTAATATTCCATGGTATATATGTACCACATCTTCTTGATCCAGTCATCTATTTTTGGGCATTTGGGTTGTTTCCAAAGCTTAGCTATTGTAAATAGTGCTGCTATAAACATAGGGGTGCAGGTGTTCTTTGGAATTGATGTTTCTGTGTCCTTTGGGTAAATACCTAGGAGTGGAATTGCTGGATCATATGAAAGCTCTATGTTTAGTAGGTCCAGAAATCTCCACACAGCTCTCTACAGTGGTTGGACCAGTTTGCACTCCCACCAACAGTGCAGAAGAGTTCCTTTTTCTCCACACCCTCGCCAACATTTGTTGTTGCTAGTTTTTTTAATATGTGCCATTCTCACTGGTGTGAGATGGTATCTCATGGTAGTTTTGATTTGCATTTCCCTGATGACAAGTGATGTTGAACATTTTTTCATATGCCTGTTGGCCATTTGCATTTCCTCTTCAGAGAAGTTTCTTTTTAGCTCTTCTGCCCATTTTTTGACTGGATTATTTTCTTTGTTGTTGTTGAGTCTCATCAGCTCTTTGCAGATTTTTGTGATCAGTCCTTTATCGTTAGTGTTGGGTGCAAAAATGTTCTCCCAGTTGGTGGGGTTTCTCTTTGTTTTTGTTATTGTCTCTTTTGCTGTGCAGAAGCTCTTTAATTTGATGTAGTCCCAGCTGTTTCTCTTTGCCTTTACTATCACTGCTTTGGGTCATGTGTCTGTAAAGATGTCCTTGATGTGCAAATCACGTAGTGTTTCGCCTATGTTTCCTTCTATATATTTTATGGTTTCAGGTCTTATGTCTAGTTCTTTAATCCATTTTGAGTTGATTTTTGTGTATGGTGTGAGGTAGTGGTCAAGCTTCATTCTTTTGCATGTAGCGACCCAGTTTTCCCAGCACCATTTATTGAACAAACTTTCTTTGCTCCAATGCATAGTCTTTGCTCCTTTGTCAAAGATTAGTTGACCATAAATCTGTGGGTTTATTTCTGGATTTTCTATTCGATTCCATTGGTCTGTATGTCTGTTCTTGTTCCAATACCATGCAGTTTTGATGATTATGGCTTTGTAGTATAGTTTGAAGTCTGGGAGTGTGATGCCTCCATTCCCTTCTTTTTTTTCAGGAGAGCTTTGGCTATTCGGGGTTATTTGTGATTCCATACTAATTTCATCAATAATTGTTCTATTTCTTTGAAGAATGACATTGAAATTTTGATTGGAATAGCATTGAATCTGTATATTGCTTTTGGAAGGATGGCCATTTTAATAATGTTTATTCTTCCAATCCATGAGCAGGGGATGTCTTTCCATTTCTTTGTGTCTTCTTCTATTTCTTTTAACAGTGTTTTATAGTTTTCTTTGTATAGGTCCTTTACCTCTTTTGTTAGATTTATTCCCAAATATTTGATTTTTTTTGTTTCAATAAAAAAGGGATGTTTTTTTTTTAATTTCTTCTTCTTCAGATTTATTGTTTGTGTATAGGAAGGCTACTGACTTTTGCGTGTTGATTTTGTATCCTGCCACTTTACTGAACTGATTGATGAGTTGAATCAGTTTTTCTGTGGAGTTTTTGGGGTTCTCTATGTATATTATCATATCATCTGCAAATAGTGATAGTTTGACTTCTTCTTTTCCTATTTGGATTCCTTGGATGTCTTTCTCTTGTCTTATTGCTCTGGCTAGGACTTCCAGTATTATATTGAAAAGCAGTGGTGAGAGTGGACATCCTTGTCTTGTTCCAGATCTTAATGGAATTGCTTTCAGCTTTTCACCATTGAGAATGATACTGGCTGTTGGCTTGTCATAGATGGCCTTTATGATGAGGTATGTTCCTTGTATCCCAAGAATTTCAAGGGCTTTTATCATGAATGGGTGTTGCACTTTGTCGAAAGCTTTCTCAGCATCTATTGATATTATCACATGGTTTTTATATTTCTTTTTGTTGATGTGTTGGATAACGTTGATTGATTTTCGGATGTTAAACCATCCTTGTGTCCCTGGAATGAATCCTACTTGGTCGTGGTGAATTATCTTATGGATACATTGTTGGATTCTGATAGCTAAAATTTTATTGAGGATTTTTGCATCAGTGTTCATTAGGGAGATTGGCCTGTAGTTTTCCTTTTATGTGTTGTCCTTGTTTGGTTTTGGTATTAGTGTAATGTTGGCATCATAGTACGTGTTTGGTATTGTCCCTTCCTTCTCAATTTTTTGGAAGAGTTTGTGAAGGATAGGCACTAATTCGTCTCTGAATGTTTGGTAGAATTCATTTGTAAATCCATCAGGTCCTGGGCTTTTGTTTTTGGGGAGGTTTTTGATTACCATTTCAATTTCGCTAATTGTAATTGGTCTCTTTAGGTGTTCTATTTCTTCTTTATCTAGCTTTGGGTGATTGTAGAGTTGTAGGAATTTGTCCATCTCCTCTAGATTGTTAAACTTGTTTCCATATAACTGTTCATAGTAGTTACTGATTATTCTTTTGATTTCTGCTGTGTCCGTTGTGATTTCTCCTCTTTCATTGATGATCCTGTTTATTTGTGCTTTCTCCCTTTTTTCCTCTGTGAGCCTGGCTAGGGGTTTGTCTATTTTATTTATTTTTTCAAAGAACCAGCTCTTGGTTTCATTGATCTTTTGGATTGTTTTTTTAGTTTCAATTTCATTTATTTCTGCTTTGGTTTTTATTATTTCTTTTCTTCTACTGGTTTTGGGGTTTTTTTGTTGTTCTTTTTCTAGATCTTTGAGCTTCGAGATTAGGTTGTTTCTTTGAGTTCTTTCTTGTTTCTTGATGTGAGCTTCTATTGCTGTATATTTTCCTCTTATTACTGCTTTTGCTGCATCCCATACATTTAGGATATTGGTGTCCTCCTTGTCATTCAGTTCAAAGAATTTTTTAATTTCTTCTTTGATCTTGTCATTGGTCCAGTGGTCTTCCAGTAGTGTGGTTTTTAATCTCCATGAAGTAGGAAAGTTCCTTGCCTTCTTTTTATGGTTTATTTCTAGTTTGATGCCTTCATGGTCAGAAAAGATGGTTGATATGATTTCAATCTTGGTGTATCTGTTGATGTTTGTCTTGTGCCCCAGTATGTGATCGATCCTGGAGAATGATCCGTGTGCGCTTGAGAAAAATGTGTACTCCGTTTTTTTGGGGTTTAGTGTTCTATAGATGTCTGTTAAGCCCAATTGCTCTAGGTCCTTATTTAGAGCTTTGGTTTCTTTACTTATTTTTGTCTTGTTGATCTATCCATTGTTGATAGTGGTGTGTTGAAGTCTCCCACTACGTATGTGTTTTCTCTGATGTCTGTTTTCAGAGAGGACAACAGTTGTCTGATATATTTTGGTGCTCCTTCGTTTGGTGAGTATATGTTAATGAGTGTTATTTCTTCTTGAAGTATTGTCCCCTTGATCATAATGTAGTGACCATTGGGGTCTCTTTTTATCTTTTTGAGTTTGAAATCTGTTTTATCTGATATAAGTATAGCTGTTCCTGCTTTCTTTTTTGGTCCATTTGCTTGTAGGATTGTTTTCCATCCTTTAACTTTGAGCCTATTTTTATCTTTTGTAGCTAAATGTGTTTCCTGGAGACAGCAAAAGGTTGGGTTTTGTTTCTTAATCCAGGCTGCAACTCTGTGTCTTTTTATTGAAGAATTTAGTCCATTTACATTTAGAGTTAATATTGATATGTTAACATCTGTATTTGCCATTGTGTTTGTCTTTCCTTTGATTTTATTTATTTATTCTTTTAATAACTTTTTTTTTTTTTTGGCCTTCTTTCATTGTTATTCGTCCCTCTGAGGTTCTGGCTTTAGGACTCCTTGTAGTATTTTTTGGAGTGGGGGGTTTAGTTGCAATGAAATTCCGGAGTTTCTGTTTGTCTGGGAAGGTCCATATTCTTTCTTCAAAGAGGAAGGAGAACTTTGCGGGATAGAGTATTCTTGGTTGGCATCTGTTTTCTTGGAGTCTGTTGACTATGTCCCTCCACTCTCTCCTTGCCCGTAGTGTTTCTTCGGAGAAGTCTGATGTCAGCCTGATTGGCTTTCCTTTGAATGTTATCTGTTTCTTCCCTCTTGCCAGCTTCATTATTTTTTCCTTGTCCTGGATTCTTGGGAGCTTTACTATTATGTGTCTTGCTGTATTTTTCCTTTCGTCGTGGAAGTTTGGTGTTCTTCTTGCTTCTTGTATATCAATTTTCAGCTCCTTCTTCACATTTGGGAAGTTCTCTTCAATTATCTCTTTGAATATTTTCTCTGTTCCTACATCTCTCTCCTCTCCTTCTGGTATTCCTATAACTCTTATATTTCCTTTCCTCATGGAGTCAGATAGTTCCCGTAGTCTTTCTTCGTTCTTTTTCCTTCGTACTTCTCTTTCCTTTTCTGTTTTGGTTCTTATTATTTCTGTGTCTTCAAGAGTACTTATTCGTTCTTCCATTTCATCTAATCTGCTTTCATTGCTTTTCCCAGAATTCTTTAGTTCTTCCATTAATTCTTTGATCTCCTGCATTTCTTTTACTTCCCTCTTTAGGGACTCAATTTCATTCTTCTGATCGTTGATTATTTTTCCCTTATCATTGTTTTCCTTTATGACTTCTGTCAGTTTTTTAATCACGGCAATTTTAAATTCTCTTTCTGGAAGGCTCAGAAGTTCTTCCAAGTTACTGTCGTTGCAATCTGGGGGCTGGTTTTCTTTTTGTGGTGTGCTTTTTCCCTGGGGAGTTGCTAGGTTGCGTGTGGTTCTTCTACTCCCTAATGTCTGTTTTCTAATTTGCCGTATGCGTTGGGACACTGTGTTGTTGGGACTGGCTGGCATCTTGGGTGAACTTCTCCGCTCCCCTCTGTTTCCTCCAGGAGCCATATGTCAGTTTCAAGCAGTCTTTACTGGAGAAAGGTCCCTGTTCTAAAATGCCGATGTGGGGACACACTCCCCTGTGCGCCTGGTCTGCCCCGGTGGTGGGTTCCTGCTACCCCTCTGGGCTTGGACTGCAGGCCAGAGGGGGTCTGGCGTGGGTGAACTTCCCCCGCTCACCTCTGGCTCCTGAGGAAGCCTTCTGCAGGTAGTCTTTACTGAAGAAATGTCCCTGTTCTAAAATGGTGATGTGGGACACACTCCCTGCTCGTCCGGTCTCAGGCACACTCTTCTGCGCACCTGGTCTGCCCCGGCTGTGGGTGCTCACTCCCCGTGTGGGCTCAGACTACTGGTCGGAAGGGGCCCGGCGTGGGCTACCTCCCCAGCTGGCCCCTGGCTCCTCCAGCAGCCTCTGCTGGTTTCAAGTCGCTAGGTGGCGCCAGAGATCTCTCCTAGAGTCCTTGGGGAGCTGATTTTCCACCCTGCGGGACAGGGAGCAGAGCGAGAATGGTAGGGTAAACCTCAACGGCTTTGGGGTGCTGTGTCTGCCTTGTGCCCCACCGTCGTGGGGATCCCACGCCCCTAATTTCGTGCCCCGGGTCTCAGTTCCAAAGCCCCCAGTTCCAGGACGCGGGCTGTAGCCCAGTTCAGTGGCGCGGGAATGGCGCCTTTTGAATCCTACTCCTGTGCCTGGGCGCCTGGTTCCTGCTCACTCAGGGAGGTCCTCCGCGCGTCTCCCCGCAAGCCTAGGTCGCAGGCGCCGGGACCTGGGCAGCTGCGATCCGGATCCGCGTTTGCTTTTCAACCGCACTGCTTTTCCGCACAATCCCGATCCCGATCCGCGTCTGCTTTTCCAGCGCGCTGCTTTTCCATGCAAGCTTACCTGGCAGCCCGGGCTGTGTGCTGGTGCTGGCCTCCTCCTGGGGGGCGGGGCTCTCTTTAATGGCGCCTGGAGCTCACCTCCGCGGCGGATCCTGCAGGGTTCTCCACAGCTCCCGTTCACGGGGTGTGGTGGCTGAAATAGTTCCTTTCCACTCACAGTCCCACTTGCTGCGTCCGTTTTTCTTGTTGGCCGTTTTGGTTTGTTGTTTCCCTCCTCTCTGCTGGTCGGAGAGTGCTGCCTCTGTGGGCGGGGGAGGGGAGCAGGGTTCTGCGCTTCCCTTCCTTCTGGTCCTCTTTTATGGCAACTTTCTTCTTCGGGCAGTTTGCTGGAGTCGTCTGTTTATCTTCCGTGTCCCAGTTCTCACTGGGACCTGCCGCTTTTCCTCACTATTAACTTTTTTTAATGGGAGATCTTACTCGCAGCGTCTCCTCGCCGCCATGTTGCTCCGCCCCCTTCCCGAAATTATGTTTATTTTAAATGATGTTACATTTACAACTTAGAAATGATATTTATCTTTCTGATTAAATAATTTTATTTGAGTTCCTTGTTTTAGAATAAAATAATAAACTATTTTAAATAATAAATTAATCAACTTGATTACATATTAAACACATACTTAAAAATAAATACTATTTAATAAAACAATAAACTAAAACTTTTTTTAAAAATTTATTCCTTTTTTAAAATTTATTTATGCATACAAGAACTGGAGTGTAGGCCAGAGCTGCGGGGCTGGGCTGAGAGTATTCACCAGTGATAAGAGTGGGGAGCAGAACAGGCAGATCCACTGATATACACTGCTGAGGGGAGCAGCAGGAGAGACAGGAGAGGTCTGCTGTACCCTGTGGGTCTGCTCACTGGCTGGGAATTGAACTCATGTTGCAGGAGCTGGCAGTAGTTTGATAGCACTGAGACTTTAACCCTTGCACCACCGGGGAGATTCCTAAAATAAAATTTTTAAAGGTTTGACACTTCAGTGTAATAAATTTTATATTTCAGTCAACTGAAATCCACTTTCCATAATACTGAGGTGCCAATACTAGCTATTCTAAGAAACACTGTGAGACATCTTGAGAAGCTGCAATAGAGTACAAATGAGTTCAATGGTCTTGAAGAAAATGTTCCTCTATAATATGAAAAGATTGATGTTTTTGGAAAACAGTATGGTTCATAACTAGGTTGTGCACTGGCTTGTAAAGACATAAACAGAATGGGAAATAGTAAGAAAAAGAAGATTCTTACAGACCTTTGCACTCACAAATTAGTGACTAATAGTGCCTCATACCATTGTCAAATATGCCTTAGGGTGACAATAATGTATGGCTGGGGTACAAATGGTTTTGAAAAGGAATTAGTAAGTCAACCGATTAACTAATTCATCCAAAGTCAAAGACTGTTGTACATCCAGCACTGAGATGAAATGGACGCTTCAGCTCCTCGTCTAGCTGTTTCTCTATTTCAAGTCCCTACTTTCCGCATGTTTGGGCTTCAAAAGACGGCACAACACTAGCAAGGAATATTTAGATGATAGAGTTTATTCCATTAATTAAATGACAAGGTATCATAGAGCAAGATCTCTTAGAATCTCTTAGATTCTTTTTCCTGGTTATATACCGTTACATTATACTGTGACAAAAATCTATCCATTCAGTTGTTTCTCTGAATGGACCTCTAGACCAAGGAGATGCTCTATGCAGGAAACAGGAAGTCCACCCTTGTATTTTGGTACAGCTTAGATTTGACATGGTATAAGCCAGTTATCTGGGGCTCAACCATCCTCAAGTAAGTTGATTTTCAAGATTTTGGACCCACAATCCTGAAAGAAAAGATACTTTACCTTGGAGAACCAATCTCCTTCTTTTCTTCCCTCCCACATGGACTAGCCTGACTGTCCACAGCCTGTCCAGACATGCCTTGCTCTTTAAACCACTGTCAACAGGACCTGTTTATGCAGTTTCTACCACAACCCAGCAGGCTTTGCTGTGTACCCCAGAGCAGTTTTCAAAATTGACTCCTACAGAAATCTCTACTAGAATTGTCAGTTCTGTATTCTGCACCCAGAAGATAATTATTGAGAATTATAGTCCAGTGGGCTGTTATGTACAGTGACTATGAGAGTATTGTTCACTGCTTTTTAGTTAAAATGCCGAGAAACTACTTTTTAGTATTTTACTGTTCTTACATAGTGATAGAAAATGGGTCCTGAATAAATTCTTGTTTCCTTTTAAAAATTAAAAAAAAAAATCATTGTTCATCACTGTGTCTGCAGGAAGCAAAGCAAAGCTTCCAAAAGGAGTTAACTGTATCTGTATTCTCAGACCTGATGAAGGTGCTAAAGATGAAGTGAGCGGGGGAAAGAAAGTTAGGAAAGATCTAAGGAGGGCAAAGTTGTTCAGACATCAAGAGTTCTTTTGAAGCTGCTTTGAAACCACCCTAGAAATCAAGTGAGAGAAAAGAGAGACTTAATTTAGAGTTTGCAGAACAGCTGCGTGCAAAGGTGTTCCTTGCCAGGACATACATGTGCAATTTTGTAGATTTGGGCAAAAACTCAGGTTACAATACTGGAAAGACATGTTTCCGGTGACACATTAAATCATATTTTGAGAATCTCTCAATGAGGATTTAGTTTTCTTCATGCCCCAAGATGAAGCTAAAGCAATGCTGTCCTCCCCAAACTCAGTGCATGCATTGCGTGAAGAACAGCGATCTTCTGCATGGTCACAGAGTACCAGAGGGGGCATCACCTTTTCTCCTAAAGCATGAAGCTTCCCAGCTGAAGAACTTGCCGGAGCAAGAGAGAAGAACAGAGCTGTGGTAGCTGAGTCCTCGGCAAGGTCACAGTATGTTTTCGGGAAAGGCAAGCTCACATTCCATGGCAGGCCACATGTGAGGTTTTAAGGGTCAGGGATTTGTTTCTTTCCCTTGCTACCCTTTCCATGCAGGTGTCCACATTCAAGAAAAATAAAGGACAGATTGGGAGATAATGAGTAGGCCAAAAGTCTGACAAATAACCAGGCATTTTTACAAAATGAAGAGGCTTGGTAACTGCCAACTTACCCTGGTTTTGCTTTCAGTTGTTTGCCTTGTCGGGTGCTGCTCTACATGATTATGGAGACCACTGAAGCATCCAAGATTTGAGAGACTCAGCAGTTTCTTTCTATTTCCTCCCCACTTGGGTTACTCTACTCCTTCCTGAGTGAGGAACTAATGAAGACATCATCACTACTTATTTTAATGCAAAAAAGATAATAGCTTTTCAATCTGCTTCTTGTACATAAGGAGCACTAGCAGAGATTGAATCTTTAAAATAGTTTCCAGTATTAAATAGAGCCAGAAAGGGGAGGGTGGGGGAAGAAACCCAAAAAAGCATGTATGGGATTTCTAGATTCTCAGAGTCTTAGGGATATTATATAGTTATTTATCATTTATTGAATACTGACTATGAGCAGTTACTGCACTAAAAATTTTACATAGCTTATTATTCCTCTCAGCAACTCTAAGAAGTAAGTACAATTATATCCATTTTACAGATGGGGAACCTGAGGCTTACAGAGGTTAGGTAATTAACCTAAGTCATAACAGTTAGTAAGTGGTAAAACTAGAATTCAAACTCAAAACTGTGTAGTGTGCCACAGAGTACTTGAGAGGCATTGGCTAGAATAACTTCAGGCCCTTAACAACATTAATAGTTAGCACCATTATTTTTAAAAAGATTTATTTATTTATTAATACAAGAGCTGTGGTGCAGGCCATAGATGCAGGGTGGGGGGTGAGAGGATTCACCAGGGACAGAGTGGGGAGCAGAACAGGTGGATCTACTGAAATGCACTGCTGAGGGGAGCAGCAGGCAAGACAGGAGAGGTCTGCTGAGCCATGTGGGTCACCTCCCTGGCCTAGGGATTGAGCCTGTGCTGCAATGGCTGCGGACAACTTCCTAGCGCTGCATCTTCACCCTTTGCACCACTAGGGAGGCCCTAGTTAACACCATTATTGAGGGCTTAGCATACTGCTGGCCCTACTCTAAACACTCTACATATATCGGTTCATTTATCCTCTAAATCTCACAACCCCATAAAGAAGGCACCATGACTTTCTGGATAACAGAAGTGGTGTACAGAGGAACTAAATTTCCTAGGTTTACAGAACCAACAAGTGGTGTAGCTGGGTACAGATGCAGGCAGTCTGAGTCCAAAGACCATCCTCTTAGACACTAAGCTATATTTTAGGTCACATGTTCATTTCGGAAGGAGATGGCCCAGTCTACTTTGAGGAGCAGCATTCTTTGTTAAAGTTAGGCTTACAGCTCTATGGAACCTCTCAGAAGCAAACAGTAGAGTTCAGGAGTCCAGCGTAGCTGAGACTCTTGCTCAATTCCTCCCCAAAATGCTAGCCTCCATTACCCTTTAACCTGCTTCTTTGAAAAAACTGATCTATGGGGAGCTCAGCAATGGCAGATCTCAGCTGTGCCTTTAATGTCTGGTGTGTCTGCTCGCATACTATGTTTTTCATTTGATTTAAAGGAGATCTAATGAGAGATCGTTTCCCGATAACACATTGTCTACTTTCAACATCACTGGGAAAGCGCTTTGCTGCAAACAATCCCTGTTTTGGTATAATTGCCTTTGAAAAGGGGGCACAAGAAGCAGCATAAACTCCTCAGAGTTTGGGTCTGATTTCCTGAGGTGTTCCATTTCAGAAGAGGCCCCTGACAACAGGCAGAGAATAAAAACAAGTGTGGTCTGGGGCAGACAGTGTTTTTCAAACAGTTGGCCAAATCTCTCCTGGCAGCCGGGAAGCAGCTGAATCATCAAACGCTAGGCCTCTAACGAGATGGAGGCTGGGCTGGATTGAAGTGCATTCCAGACTGACTGTGAAGCCCAGAGCTGCTGCTGCTTTACCAACACTGGCTCCATTCCAAGGCGCTGGCCTGGCTGAACCGCTCCTCAAAGCCTGATTTCATCTCTTCTCTCTCTCTCCTCCTCTTTGTGACTTCCCATACAGCATTTGCCTGCCTTTGGATGGAATATTTGAATGGCTTTTGGGGTCACCTCAGGTACAGCCTCTGTTCTGCAAGCTGAAGTTAATGAAATCCATTTCCTGGTTGGAAAGTCAAAATAGCAGAGAAGAAAGTCGCTGAGATGGAGCACTCGGGGAATGGACAAGAATAGGCAGACATTCCTTTCTGAGAGGCAGGAATGACCTAGGCATTCAGAAATTGAAAACCAGATGTTTGGACAAAAACCTAGACCTAATTTGAATCTTATAAGTGTTGAAATCCTTTGACTAAAGCTTTGGATATTGGAGGGCAAAGAGGAGGGTCTAAGTGGGGTAATACACCTTGAAATAAATAAATCCTTCCATTTATATCAGAACCAAAACAAATGTTTGGACTCATTAAGCATGAAGAATGAATAATATTTTCTGTGCCTTTTAAGATAACTACCTGTGGCACGCACTGTTTCTAAGCCTAATTATGCGTGTACACAAGAATATGTGCTTTGTTTCTCCCTCTGCTAATATGTAGAAAACTACTTAATTACAATGAAGAAGGAAGTAAGGACAAAGATCCAGTGACGTACTGACGCAGTGTCATGCTGGGCACTGATCAGAACCTGGAGCTGACCTCAACCTGCTCAGATAGGGTTTTCACATAATGAAATCTCACGGGAGAGAGGGGCCGGCTTCCTCCTGTTAACAGTAAACAGAAAAGGCATGGAGCAGAGGGGGAGGTTGTGTCTTGGAAAGAACCTTGAAATTCCACAATACTATAATCCATTGTCTGGACTCTGATGGCAAGAAAGAAAGAAAGAAAGAAAGAAAGAAAGGAAGGAAGGAAGGAAGGAAGGAAGGAAGGAAGGAAGGAAGGAAGGAAGGAAGGAAGGAAGGAAGGAAGGAAGAAAGAAACTGATTCTCCTCCCTTCGGTCTCTTGCCAATAGCATTCCTTCCTCACTCTGTTGTCCCTGACCCCACCCATAATAATAATCATAATAATAAGTGTAATTTTATTAAAACTCCAAAGAACTTTCACACATTTATAGTTGATTTTGCATCACTTAGAGATAGTGGAGAGATTTGTCCCTCCTGACTGATAAGAACATTGAGGTCCAGAGAAATTAATTGAGTTGCCAAAGTCACACAGGAAATTAATTGTAGGACCACCTACACTAGACCATCACTTCCTGGTACCATTATTCTTTGTCTACAATGAACCCTGCTGGTTTTGTGTGCAGGTTCTCAAATCGTCAGGTGCATCCGAATCACCCAAGAAGCATTTCACAAAGACTGATATACCAGATGCTACCCCAGGAAATAAAGTAGGTTTGGGATAGGTGTCTGGAATCTGCATCTCTACCAAGGTTCCCAAATGGTTCTGGTACAAGTGGTCTTTGGGCCATACTGCAAATGAAAGCAAACCCATAAGCCATGAGTTGTTCTGAGATTTCATTTCAATTTTTGTAGCTCATCTTTGAATTAAAAGTTCACAGAGGAATAGAAGAGAACTATTCTCAAGAAGACTGGGAGATGAGGGGCTAAAGAAGAGTGGATGTTATCTTTGGCAAAGGACATTTGCTCCCCCAACTCCCCCTCCAAGATCTCTTTTGCACACGAAAGTGGAGTCAAATGAATATCAAAGAAAGTCTTGAAGATAATGATATCTTGCAAATTTGCCAGTAGTGAAGAAAAGGGACAGCACATTTTGTATGGCGCAATTCGAGATAAACAGAATAGATGTACTTGAGCTCCAGTCTTTGCCTTGGCTTGATTACTACTAGCTGTGTTATCCTGGGCAAGTCACTTTACTTTCCTATGCTTCAGTTTCCGCATGTGTATAAATGAGGATAAAATTACTCTATATTTCACAGGCTGTGTAAGGAATAAATGAAATAATACACATATACCACTTAGAACAATGCTGGCATCCAGTAAGCAGCAATAGTGTTATTATTAATGACAATTTCCCTGAGTTATTGCTGAGCTATAACCAACAAAAGATGACTTGTGTGTAGCATCGGTTATTTTAATGATTTTCATGTCAGTGCTACAAAGCAAAGGGGCTCTGAAGAGCCATCGATGGCGTTAATGTGGCACTCTGCAAAAATCTCTTTTCCTGAGCAGAAGATCAATCCCCGTGAGAGATGGGGCTTCAAGAGTTTTCTCTGGCAGCAGCACCACAGGTCAAAGAAACATTTGGCCCCCAAACACAATACTTTCTCTTGCCTCTTAAAAATTACTCAGTAGAATTTACATATTTAATCAAATTTTGTTGATTTACCATTCATTTACATAATTACATAATTGGGAGAGTACAATTTTACGCTTCAGCATGTGCACATGCTCTACCCACCCTCCACCAAAGCTCTACTGCCAATATTGTTTAGTAGGATTTAATAAAAACCTGGTCAGTGTTGGTAGATAACAAAGTGAACATCAAAATTCTCAGGTCAATGCTGTTATTCCTCTCTTAACCTTCCCATATCCCAATTGTACCCTACAAGAAAAATGTGGGGGACCAGGAGGAGGGAGATGCCAGCCACTAAGCTTCTTCTAAGATTATTAGGAAGGTGCATGGGGACACAAGCCTCAGTCAACTGCACAGGATGGCATAGTGCTTGGTTATGAAAGTTATGCCCAAGGATGGTCTTCCCAGAATCTGGGCAATATTTTCACATCTTGGCAGGGTTTAAAAGTTGGTAGACGAATGGGAAGCACATTAGGTGTCCGGAGACTGTAAGGCATAAAGGTGTGCAGTGTGTGTGTGTGTGTGTGTGTGTGTGTGTGTGTGAGAGAGAGAGAGAGAGAGAGAGAGAGAGAGAGAGAGAGAGAGAGAGAGAGAGAGAGTGGGAGGAGGGAATGCTAGCAGAGAGAGGGGGATAAAAGCTGATGGAGACAGCAATTATGTGAATATATATTAGGTGGGAGTTGACAATGGAAAGTGAGGGAATTTTTGAGAAGGGGTGGTGGGAGACAGCAAGGGGTCAGCACTGTGTCTAGAATCTCCTAGAAGCTTCTGGAACACATCATGTGTCGGGGAAAGCAGAATTTCATTCCAACCTGAGTCAGCCCACCTACCAGCAGCTTTGCTCCCTGCTGTCTGTACTGTCACTCATGCTCACAGGCACATCTGCTTCAGTGCCCCCAAGCCATTTCATGGTATATTCATCTGTACGTTTGTTGCTCATGTGACTGACAGCCAGCCAGCGAGGCGTCGGAGTACCAGCAAGAAGTCTAGGTTGAAGTGCAAAGGAAACACTGACAAATATACAATACTTCTATTTGTAAGTGTCTGGTACCAATTACAGTCAGTTAGCACGTAAAAAACTCAAGAGGTTAGGAGCAGTGGTATCAATATGGGGGTCCAAGGGCTTGTGTCTTTGATTATGTGCACATGTGCATCTAAAGAACACACTTACACACAGAAATCTTTCAGTAACTGGCAATTTTCATGAAATGATGTAAGAAGGATAAGCCCATTCCTGGCTTTCTCTTTCAACAGGTTCAGTTACATAGTGCAAACTGTTCACAGATCAGACCATTTGTTCCCTCATGAGTGTCTGTTTGGCCTGGACCCAATGCCTGCTAGGCTGGAGGGCGATGGCTACTGCATTTTTGGTGCATATGCAGCTCCCAGATTTTACCCTTGGAACTGGATAATCCCTTGCAGGATACATTGAACTTGGATAATTTTTTATCATGTATCTTGCAGCCTCCAAAAACACCCAAAGATTTTCTTATAATCACAGTTCAGTTGAACTTTGACTAGCTTTTATACAAAGTTCTGTTTAATCACTTAAACAGAGGGTCATCATAAATGTTTTCATTCTGATTACTTTGCACCGAACGGTGAGACAACCTCCAAAGGAAAAGGCTTTCAGGAGTTTTTCTACTGGACTGTAAAACCTCTTTAATTCTTTGACAGATGTATAGTTTGAATAAACTAAAGCCAGCGTTTATAGAAAGTCAGGAAAGATAGCTAGAATTAATGGAAATTAATGGTTTTGCCTTTTATAGATGAACTTAATAAGACAGAACTATTTATCCAGGGCTAGGGTCTTAAAAACAGCCAACAAAACAGAATGAAGGCATGTCCTTTCACACTTCATTATAAGAACTATGGGGTCTCTACCTGAGGGGAGAAACCAATAACTATACAAAAATGAACAATGATGTAAGAAAATTTTTTTTAAAAAAAGAAGAACAAATGAATAACTGGGTTTGGTGATGTGCATCTTTGTTAAAAATAATCTATAGCAAGTTACACGCACCAGTATGGTTTGGAGTAGTGTGCCTTGTGTCCAGGATGCCTGCTGCAGAAATCCTGATCGCATATTTCAGATCAGTTATAAATATATGTATTTGCTCTGGCTTACAGACCTCTAAGAAAATGGTGATAAGAATCTCTGGAAAACCAGACCCCCTCTGGCCTGCAGTCCAAGCCCAGAGGGGGAGCAGGAACCCACCGCCGGGGCAGACCAGGCGCACAGGGGAGTGTGTCCCCACATCGACATTTTAGGACAGGTTCCTTTCTCCAATAAAGACTGCTTGAAACTGACAGATGACTCCTGGAGGAACCAGAGGGGAGAAGAGAAGCCCACCCAAGATGCCGGCCAGTCCCAACAACACAGTGTCCCAACGCATACGGCAAATTAGAAAACAGACAGTAGGGAGGAGAAGAACCACACGCAACCTAGCAACTCTCCAGAGAAAAAGCACACCACAAAAAGAAAACCAGCCCCCAGATTGCAACGACAATAACTTGGAAGAACTTCTGAGCCTTCCAGAAAGAGAATTTAAAATTGCCGTGATTAAAAAACTGACAGAAGTCATAAAGGAAAACAATGATAAGGGAAAAATAATCAACGATCAGAAATGAAATTGAGTCCCTAAAGAGGGGAGTAAAAGAAATGCAGTAGATCAAAGAATTAGTGGAAGAACTAAAGAATTCTGGGAAAAGCAATGAAAGCAGAATTGATGAAATGGAAGAACGAATAAGTGCTCTTGAAGACACAGAAATAAAAAGAACCAAAACAGAAAAGGAAAGAGAAGTATGAAGGAAAAAGAATGAAGAAAGACTTCGGGAACGATCTGACTCCATGAGGAAAGGAAATATAAGAGTTATAGGAATACCAGAAGGAGAGGAGAGAGAAGTAGGAACAGAGAAAATATTCAAAGAGATAATTGAAGAGAACTTCCCAAATGTGAAGAAGGAGCTGAAAATTGATATACAAGAAGCAAGAAGAACACCAAACTTCCACGAGGAAAGAAAAAATACAGCAAGACACATAATAGTAAAGCTCCCAAGAATCCAGGACAAGGAAAAAATAATGAAGCTGGCAAGAGGGAAGAAACAGATAACATTCAAAGGAAAGCCAATCAGGCTGACATCAGACTTCTCCGAAGAAACACTACGGGCAAGGAGAGAGTGGAGGGACATAGTCAACAGACTCCAAGAAAACAGATGCCAACCAAGAATACTCTATCCCGCAAAGTTCTCCTTCCTCTTTGAAGAAAGAATATGGACCTTCCCAGACAAACAGAAACTCCAGAATTTCATTGCAACTAAACCCCCCACTCCAAAAAATACTACAAGGAGTCCTAAAGCCAGAACCTCAGAGGGACGAATAACAATGAAAGAAGGCCAAAAAAAAAAAGTTATTAAAAGAATAAATAAATAAAATCAAAGGAAAGACAAACACAATGGCAAATACAGATGTTAACATATCAATATTAACTCTAAATGTAAATGGACTAAATTCTTCAATAAAAAGACACAGAGTTGCAGCCTGGATTAAGAAACAAAACCCAACCTTTTGCTGTCTCCAGGAAACACATTTAGCTACAAAAGATAAAAATAGGCTCAAAGTTAAAGGATGGAAAACAATCCTACAAGCAAATGGACCAAAAAAGAAAGCAGGAACAGCTATACTTATATCAGATAAAACAGATTTCAAACTCAAAAAGATAAAAAGAGACCCCAATGGTCACTACATTATGATCAAGGGGACAATACTTCAAGAAGAAATAACACTCATTAACATATACTCACCAAACGAAGGAGCACCAAAATATATCAGACAACTGTTGTCCTCTCTGAAAACAGACATCAGAGAAAACACATACGTAGTGGGAGACTTCAACACACCACTATCAACAATGGATAGATCAACAAGACAAAAAATAAGTAAAGAAACCAAAGCTCTAAATAAGGACCTAGAGCAATTGGGCTTAACAGACATCTATAGAACACTAAACCCCAAAAAAACGGAGTACACATTTTTCTCAAGCGCACACGGATCATTCTCCAGGATTGATCACATACTGGGGCACAAGACAAACATCAACAGATACACCAAGATTGAAATCATATCAACCATCTTTTCTGAACATGAAGGCATCAAACTAGAAATAAACCATAAAAAGAAGGCAAGGAACTTTCCTACCTCATGGAGATTAAAAACAACACTACTGGAAGACCACTGGACCAATGAGGAGATCAAAGAAGAAATTAAAAAATTTTTTGAATTGAACGACAAGGAGGACACCAATATCCTAAATGTATGGGATGCAGCAAAAGCAGTAATAAGAGGAAAATATATAGCAATAGAAGCTCACATCAAGAAACAAGAAAGAACTCAAAGAAACAACCTAATCTCAAAGCTCAAAGATCTAGAAAAAGAACAACAAAAAAACCCCAAAACCAGTAGAAGAAAAGAAATAATAAAAACCAAAGCAGAAATAAATGAAATTGAAACTAAAAAAACAATCCAAAAGATCAATGAAACCAAGAGCTGGTTCTTTGAAAAAATAAATAAAATAGACAAACCCCTAGCCAGGCTCACAAAGGAAAAAAGGGAGAAAGCACAAATAAACAGGATCATCAATGAAAGAGGAGAAATCACAACGGACACAGCAGAAATCAAAAGAATAATCAGTAACTACTATGAACAGTTATATGGAAACAAGTTTAATAATCTAGAGGAGATGGACAAATTCCTACAACTCTACAATCACCCAAAGCTAGATAAAGAAGAAATAGAACACCTAAACAGACCAATTACAATTAGCAAAATTGAAATGGTAATCAAAAACCTCCCCAAAAACAAAAGCCCAGGAACTGATGGATTTACAAATGAATTCTACCAAACATTCAGAGACGAATTAGTGCCTATCCTTCACAAACTCTTCCAAAAAGTTGAGAAGGAAGGGACAATTCCAAACACGTTCTATGAAGCCAACATTACACTAATACCAAAACCGAACAAGGACAACACAAAAAAGGAAAACTACAGGCCAATCTCCCTAATGAACACTGATGCAAAAATCCTCAATTAAATTTTAGCCATCAGAATCCAACAATGTATCCATAAGATAATTCACCACGACCAAGTAGGATTCATTCCAGGGGCACAAGGATGGTTTAACATCCGAAAATCAATCAACGTTATCCAACACATCAACAAAAAGAAATATAAAAACCATATGATAATATCAATAGATGCTGAGAAAGCTTTCGACAAAGTGCAACACCCATTCATGATAAAAGCCCTTGAAATTCTTGGGATACAAGGAACATACCTCAACATCATAAAGGCCATCTATGACAAGCCAACAGCCAGTATCATTCTCAATGGTGAAAAGCTGAAAGCAATTCCATTAAGATCTGGAACAAGACAAGGATGTCCACTCTCACCACTGCTTTTCAATATAATACTGGAAGTCCTAGCCAGGGCAATAAGACAAGAGAAAGACATCCAAGGAATCCAAATAGGAAAAGAAGAAGTCAAACTATCACTATTTGCAGACGATATGATATTATACATAGAGAACCCCAAAAACTCCACAGAAAAGCTAATTCAACTCATCAATCAGTTCAGTAAAGTGGCAGGATACAAAATCAACATGCAAAAGTCAGTAGCCTTCCTATACACAAACAATAAATCTGAAGAAGAAGAAATCAAAAAAACCATCCCTTTTGTTATTGAAACAAAAAAAATCAAATATTTGGGAATAAATCTAACAAAAGAGGTAAAGGACCTATACAAAGAAAACTATAAAACACTGTTAAAAGAAATAGAAGAAGACACAAAGAAATGGAGAGACATCCCCTGCTCGTGGATTGGAAGAATAAACATTATTAAAATGGCCATCCTTCCAAAAGCAATATACAGATTCAATGCTATTCCAATCAAAATTTCAATGTCATTCTTCAAAGAAATAGAACAATGATTGATGAAATTCATATGGAATCACAAAAATCCCCGAATAGCCAAAGCTCTCCTGAAAAAAAAAGAAGGGAATGGAGGCATCACACTCCCACACTTCAAACTATACTACAAAGCCATAATCATCAAAACTGCATGGTATTGGAACAAGAACAGACATACAGACCAATGGAATCGAATAGAAAATCCAGAAATAAACCCACAGATTTATGGTCAACTAATCTTTGACAAAGGAGCAAAGACTATGCATTGGAGCAAAGAAAGTTTGTTCAATAAATTGTGCTGGGAAAACTGGGTCGCTACATGCAAAAGAATGAAGCTTGACCACTACCTCACACCATACACAAAAGTCAACTCAAAATGGATTAAAGAACTAGACATAAGACCTGAAACCATAAAATATATAGAAGGAAATATAGGCGAAACACTACGTGATCTGCACATCAAAGACATCTTTACAGACACATCACCCAAAGCAGTGATAGTGAAGGCAAAGATAAACAGCTGGGACTACATCAAATTAAAGAGCTTCTGCACAGCAAAAGAGACAATAACAAAAACAAAGAGAAATCCCACCGACTGGGAGAACATTTTTGCACCCAACACTAATGATAAAGGACTGATCACAAAAATCTGCAAAGAGCTGATGAGACTCAACAACAACAAAGAAAATAATCCAGTCAAAAAATGGGCAGAAGAGCTAAAAAGAAACTTCTCTGAAGAGGAAATGCAAATGGCCAACAGGCATATGAAAAAATGTTCAACATCACTTGCCATCAGGGAAATGCAAATCAAAACTACCATGAGATACCATCTTACACCAGTGAGAATGGCACATATAAAAAAAACTAGCAACAACAAATGTTGGCGAGGGTGTGGAGAAAAAGGAACTCTTCTGCACTGTTGGTGGGAGTGCAAACTGGTCCAACCACTGTGGAGAGCTGTGTGGAGATTTCTGGACCTACTAAACATAGAGCTTCCATATGATCCAGCAATTCCACTCCTAGGTATTTACCCAAAGGACACAGAAACATCAATTCCAAAGAACACCTGCACCCCTATGTTTATAGCAGCACTGTTTACAATAGCTAAGCTTTGGAAACAACCCAAATGCCCAAAAATAGATGACTGGATCAAGAAGATGTGGTACATATATACCATGGAATATTACTCAGCATTCAAAAAAGATAAACACATGCAATTTGCAGCAACATGGATGGCGCTGGAAGGGATCATGCTCAGCGAAATAAGCCAAAAAGAAAAAGAAAAATACCGGATGGTCTCACTCATAGCAGGAATCTAGAAAACTTAAATAAGGGACCAGGAAAATGAATAACTATAAGAAAGTGAAAATCAAAATCAACAAAAAACTATGAACCAGAGACACTTTTAGGGGGGCGGGGGCGGGAGGGGAGGGATTGGGGTCAGAATGGGGGGGGGGCTGCAATTGTATGGGGAATATAACAATAAAATTTATAAAAAAAAAAAAAAGAATCTCTGGAAAACCTTTCCTGAGCACACCACATTGGGTAAAATGACTGCTGATAAATTTAAGAGTATTTACCTGTTTAGCTATCTGCATTTGTAATATACTTTAAGGTTCTTGAAGGCAGAGACCATATTCTGCTCCTATTTAAAATACTACCACCAACATGCCTTTTGATAAAGAGTGGGTGCTAAATAAATATTTTTAAAACTGCTGATGGCAGTTGGGCAGTGGGAAAAATGAAAATTGGGTAGGGGGAGCAATTTAAGATGAACTTTAATATATGGCCCACTTTCTAGTTGGCTTTCTATCATTTCTTTATAAAAATCTGTACTACTGAAGCTTAGTCTATCTGTATGACAGGGCCAGGCTTATATACTATAACTTAAAAGTCTGTCTTGCTAAATCTTTCTCTTCAAGCCTTCATTATTTTATTGTGATGTTTTGCCTGAAGTCTTGGGACAATGAGACTCTTTTTGTGAAGTATGGGAATCCTTGAAGATCTTCCAGGTTATCAGTCTTTCATATCAGTATGACATTGTTTAATCAGGTTTAACACCTAACTGAGATTAGCACTGAGGAAAAAAATAAGTTTTAAGAGGTAGAAGGATAAATGATGGTGCCAAATTGAGAGAGAGAAGAGTGTTTTGGACCAGAGGGAAATCCAGTCTGGGCAGCTCACTGCAGATCTAGGTCCTGGGTGAGGTAGATGCTGGAAGTGAAGCAGGGGATGATTTTAAAATCAATTCAGTAGGGCCTCCCTGGTGGTGCAAGAGGTTAAGTCTCAGCACTATGAAACTATTGGTAGCTCAATAGCAGGCCAGGGGGCTAACCCACATGGCGCAGCAGACCTCTCCTGTCTCACTCATTGTTTCCCTGAGCAGTGTATTTCAGTAGATTTGTCTGTTCTTCTCCCCACTCTGTCTCTGGTGAATCCTCTTACACCCCACACCTCTGGCCCACACCCCTGGCCCACACCCCAGTTGTTGTATGCATAAATAAATAAATCTTCAAAAAAACCAATTCAGTATAAAATTGTAAAATGCAAATTATGATGTGGGTAAGAGAAGAGAAATACTGCATTGATGGAAAGATCTGTCTTTAGAATCAGTCACACTTAGGTTTAAAACCTTCTCTGCCCACTTGCTGGTTATATGACCTTCAGTCTGTGGCTTAGCTACCTTGTAACTCAGTTTCTTCAACTGTACAGTGAGGATAATTGAAGAACCTGCTGTGCAGGTTTTTTTGTGAAGATTAAATAAGCTAATGCAAGTAAAGTGCCAAAACCAGTATCTGATTCATAGAGATGCTTAATAGCTACTTGTTGATTTTGATAATAAAGGTCAGTTGCAATACCTGAGGAAGTTAAGACCCAAGAAGGGAATTTTAAGATGACAGAGAAGAGGGAGGGATGGAGGTGGAAAATACATAAATGAAATCTAGTTATAATATTCACTTTCACCTATGAGGAAAAAATGAAAAGAGAAGAATACATGTTATCTTAATACTGCCACAATATATGTATCAATAACTAAGCAGCATCCACCAATTTCTGACTAGTGCTGATTAAGTTAGGCCTTGCTTGCTTGGCACAGGTCTTCTAAATGTAGTCATTAAACTCTTTTATCAGTGAATCTGTAACTATCATAACCCTATTGAACGTTGGCTCATGGATCATGCATGAGAGTAAACACAAGCACAATTTATTATTTGCTAAGTTTAAAAAATTTTCCTTTGATCTGCTCATAGCCACCGATGAGTACCAGTTTGAGAACTATTTCCAAGTAACATACTTTTTTCTCAATTCATCTTTCTAAAATTGTTGAAACTGGGTGAAATATTTGATCAGCCCTTACCCTGTTTTTCTTTTTACATAATATTATAATGACCAGCAGACCAAAAATATTTTGGTGCTTTTTGATGAAATGTGTTGTTAGAAAGCAAGGATACAAATCATCAAATATAAAATTTGAAAAAGAGAAGCTGACCCATTGAGTCCAGTTTTCAAGAAGAAAACTGAGCACATTTTCGAGAATAATTTATTCTCTGAGTTTAATATGAGCTACAGACAATACTTTCTCTGAAGTATGAGTAAATAGAAGCCTTGCGGTTTTTGACACACTAGCACTGTTGCGGAAACATATCACACTTAGATTAAAGTAGTCTGGGTTAAGAAAGATAATTTGGAAAAAAAACCCTAACTTCCTCTATTTTACTTTCTGGTGAAATTGGATGCACGTTGTGTGTCCCTATCACTTGACTTGGAGTGGAGGTAACCATACTCTCTTCCTACAGCCCCACATGATTAGAAAAACTCACAGCAGCCTTTGGCCTCTAGGTTTTCTTAGTCTGACCCAGGCAATCACCCCTGGGATCCCAGCAAGGCATATTTCCAGACGCTAGAAGAAAGACATTTTCTGTGGAAATGACGACATTTTGTAAAGCATTTGCAAAGACTGAATACTTTAGAATCAAGTTCTTCTTGAGAGTTCATCTTTCTGTACATAGCCAGTGATTCTAAGAAGTGAACTTCATCTCATTTACTCCCCATAAGTGAAAAACTTCTCTCTATCATTAGGAGAGATTACCCCAGGAAGAGTGTATTTGTTATTAGAAGATAAGATGGAAGACTAGTTATCCAAATCAATTACATAAAATCTCCAAAGCTGATGAGGTGTCAGGCAGCAGTTTTAGGGTTTAATAACGACCATCTTCAAATGGTCTTGAGGCGTGAGCCACCATGGAAGTATGTCATAAGCCTGTGGGGGGACAGAACTTGTATCCCCAAACACTTTTAAGGAAACTTTAACAATGATCAAGTATAGTCTGTCATTAAAAATAATGAGGCACATTTTGAATAAGCAAGTAATAAGATATAGGCACACAAAAGATATAAAAAATGATAATGTCCTTCCAGTGTCTAATATTAATAGAGGTTTTTCACAATTAAATATTTTAAGATTTTGTCTTTCCATCTGGAGATGGTTTTAACATGAAAATATGGTAGATGAAATAGATAATTCAGGTTGCAAGTCTACAAATTTTATATTCTTTTCCAACTGCAAGTTGTTTCCTTCCCAAGATACCGTCTCAGAGGTTTGCCAATTATAACAGTGTGACTATTTTGAAAGAATGTTCATTTGAGTTCCCAGCAAAAATAATTTCAAGGAGATGTTGCCATTCAAAACATTCACAAATGAACTCCATACTTCATTACCTCAATTGCAGGCACAAATATAAAGGCGCTATGACTGTTTCGTTTAAAATTGGTTTTTGACTGAAACAAACAAGAAAACATGCTCTCTGTTAGAAAAAGATGCCCCAAGGAAGGGTAAAGTTCACTAATGTGAACTGGATAGTTGTGTTTTGTTACTGACAATGACCTATATGTTCGATTCCCCTTGGAGGCCATTTAACTGCTCTAACCATTTTGTGACTGTTTAGGGTTGTAGGCTGTTTAATATCTGTGCCCCTGGCAAACCACTGGAGATAAAATGTGCAGAGGAAAGAGAATGTGGTTTATTGGCTCCAAAACTAAACTGAAAGTCAGCAGACCTAGGTTCTATTTCTGGCTTCTCCTTGGACACCTCCTCCCTTCCTTGACCTTGAGCAAGTCATTTACTGTCACTTTACCCCAGATGGTGCACTTAGGCATCATTATAAGAAAACTCCAATACCACATTTTTCCATAGCATAATTTATAAAGTAGGAAATAAATGCAAAATGCATTAAATGAAAAATTGCTCATTCAAATGTTTCAAAGCCCCACTGCCTAATGGTTCCATCAAAAATATAGCTAAAAACAAACTCTAGAGTAGTGGTGGGAACACAAATCTTTAAGTCCTTGGGTGAGATCTGAGGGGCCGTTTGAGGTGAAAAATACAAAGTCAGGACAAACGTTTGCAGTTACTCCCTCTCCTTACCTCCTTTCCTTCGGTTTCTTCCTTCCTTGACTTTATTGGAAAGAGTGGGAATCACTGCATATGGCGCACACTGGGGACATCTGCAGTGATGTTATTGACCAGAGAAAGTTCCACCTGCACATGGAAGGGAACAATGACAGGGTTTCATAGGTGAGAGGAAGGGGGATGGCTCATCGTTGGCACCACTGATAATGTAATCAAAGTTTCAGAGGGGTAAGATCACAGGGTGATTTTTATTTATTTTTATTTATTTTTAGATTTTTTGTTTTTATTTTTATTTTATAATATATTTTATTTTATATAATTCTTACATCATTTTTCATTTTTGCACAATGTATTCATTTTCATTTTGGTTATATTCCCCATACATTTCCCACCCCCCTTATTTTGACCCACAGGGTGATTTTTAGAATATCTGAGATTTTGAAGCAACTAGTATATATGACAAGCTGCATTTTTTTTTTTAATTTGGTGGCGGGGGGTGGTCACCTTATTTCCCCAAGTCTTGGAATGTGACTTAAAAAAGCCATATCCCAAGAATACGTCCTCAGCATCTTCAACTATAGGGTGTAAGTAATGAAGAGAAGTGCCTTATATTCAAGGTTGTTTTACAAAAAAAAAAAAAAAAATCCAGGGATGCCTTTATGTTATACATTGGCAGATAGTTAAGCCAAGTGATTATTATATCTGTTCTGTTTTAAGGCATCAAGTGAATCCAGTATAATAATAAAATAGATCAGAGAATTCTGGAGCTGGAAGGAGCATTAGAAATAACTCAGTTGGGGCCTTCCCAGTGGCGCAGCAGTTGAGCGCTGGGTTGCGAAGCTGCCCGCAGCCTCTGCGGCGCCGGTTCGATCCCCTGCTGCTCCCCGGCCACCAGAGGAGGGTCCCGCATGGCGCGCAGACCTCTCCTGCCGCCCGCTGCTCCCCTCAGCAGTGTACTTCGGTCCTTCTGCCTGCTCTGCTCCCCGCTCTGGCTCTGGTGAATTCTCTCACCCTCCCACGCTTCTGTCTGTACCCAGTGCTTGTATAAATAAATAAATAAATCTTAAAAAAAAAAAAAAGAAATAACTCAGTTGTTCTACAGGCATGTAAACTGAAGCACAGAAATGAGTCACCCAAGACCATTGTTTTGTAAATATTGAGAATAACTATCACATTTTCTGAATCTTATTATAGCAATAAATATCCCATTGCTTAGATTTGACATCATATGACCTGACAGGTTCCTAGAAGTAGTGCCATTTGAATTATAATTTTTTCTATAAGCAGTTCAACTACTAAATATCAAACCAGTTACTGAGATCATAATTGCCTTTAGTTGGATGTTGCTTAGTCTTCATTTTGATCTTAATTTTTCTGCCAATATGGCATAAGGTATTGATTATTTTGATTGTTATTGTTAGTTTCAGCGGCATGAAGGGAGAAAAATATTATGCAGCTGAAATGTGTTGCCCAAAAAAGCCACATTATCTTCTATAGAAACATTTTAATAGAGAAGAAAATTTACTGACCATTTACTTTCCTGCCTAAAGATGGCAGAAAAAAAAATCAATCTTTTCTAAAGCCATATTCTACAAGTCTATAGCATTACCAGGGCCAGTAGTGAGTATACAGAGTTTCTGGCACTTCTCTACGCAGATTAATTGAGGGGGGAAAAAGAGTTCCCTCTTTACAGGTCATTTCTAAAACAGCAGAGATTCCAGAAACACCTTTGCCAGCAGAATGTAGGTACCTCCTACCCAACCAACCTACGCCTTTTGCAGGGAGCAGCCTGCACAATCTTAAGCAGAGACCCAGGGCATTATTCTCTGTATTTCAAAAGCTGCCACTTCTGTCTGCATTTTATTCTTCAGTAATAAGTCAAAATTCAGCTGTGGAAAACACACTCTTGATTTTCCTTGGCTCAATTTCAACATCAACAAAGACAGGAACCCCGAGTCTCTATAGTATTCTAGCAATTAGTGTGGACTTTTACATTCCCAAACACATTCACCCATTTTCACCTTTGCAGACTGCCCTGTACACCTTCTCTTATACAGCCAGCTCCTACTGATGCCTTAAAGCTTCTTCTTTTCTTCAAGGTAGTCTTTGCTGACATTCCTATCCTCATTTCCGGCCGTTAGTATTTCTTCCTTGTACTCCTGAAGACTCATCTGTTAAAGATTTGGCATTTGTTAATATGGCACTGAATGACATTTGGCAAAAGGACTCAGTAACACTTAAATGACCAAGATGCATGGAGATGACAGTGGTATTCCTGCACCAGTGATTTCAAAGTAAGGTGGGAGACCATCTGGAGAACAGCAATTCTGTATACAGAGTAAGATAAGCTTATAAGTAAGAAAACAAGCACACAGTTTCTGAATATACCCAGGAATAGACTACATTGCCCATAATTTCTACTTTGTGGCCTACAGTACAGATGCCTACCCACTAGCGCATCCCAAAACAGATGAGTCCTTCCACATGGTTGTTGTGAATAATTGAAAGGATGTTTCCTAAGTAAAAGAAGAAGAGCTTTTACGCACTCCATTACTTTCAATATAAGAAACTTCTATAGACTTTAAATATTTGGGGAAAAAATCAAGCAAGCTACTAAATTAACTGCAACAGAAATAAAGAAATTTAGTAAATCCCTTAAAACAGTTGCCACCAGATGACCTATTTCTTGAAATTGATACATGTTTGAGGAAGAAAGACATGAGCAATTTCAAGTCTACCTTTTCATCTTCAAACAGTAAAGACCAGAGCCAGGGAGCAGAAGGAATAAGGGGAATTGATGTGACTCCTGCTGATGCCTTATCAAATATGTATACCTGTTTACTTATTCAACTTGTTTGTAGTTGTGCTAATAACTGTTTCCTTTGAGGTTGCTTTGAAGTGAAGCTTTCTTTTCTATAAAAAAACAAAATAACCAATGAAAAGAGAGGTGGACAAAAGGCCATTTTACTTCTCTTTCTGTCCCCAAATCCACTCTAAATCTTAATACTCCACTTGAGGAAAGGTTAAAAATGCTGATGAAATAATAGAAGAAAAATACATACTCATGAGCATCACTGCCTAGATAGGAGTGAGAGTGTGTGTGTGTGTGTGGGGGGGTTAGTGCACAATTTCTGGGTGAGAAAAACTCGTGCCTCTTCTTACCTAGGCACACATAGTTGAACAGAATTCTGTAGAAAGACAGACAGATGACTGTGCTTGTTACACTCCCATGGAAAGGAAAGAGCCTATTTCACTCCACTTACTCTATACACTATGAGAGTGAGCAACCTCTAGAGGCCATCATTGTTTTGGGGGGGCATTTGATTATATTAAAAGTGATACATGTATTAGAACCTAGGATGGCCTCTAGTTGTTTTGTGTATATTTGTCTTGAATCCCCAGAAAGATTAGAAGCTCACTGAGAGTCATGTCAATATCTACACTGCTTCTATTTCCCAAAGGGCTTAACTGAGACACATAGCAAGTACTCAGTCAATATCTGTGTGATTGAATGTGAAAATAAATCCTTATTGTTGAAACTCAATATAACCTGGTTTTACAGATAAGAGGATAATGGCGTATTATATTCAGAGGCGGTAGAAGAGTTAAGAACTGGCAGAAAGAGTTTAAACCATCCAGAGTGGCTCCAACGGATGAAAAAAGCATACCCTCAAACCATCTAATTATAGCCTAGGCTCTGTGAGTTAATGACATTTCTTTATAAGACATGCGATTTTTTTCTGTCTGGAAGCAACACATATTCAGGAATTGAGACAAACATCAATAGAACAAAAGCTGTAGCTCAGCTGTTTGGAGGAAATCAATTCAAACAACTCATAATTTTCTGGGTGACACATCACGAAGCATTAGGCTAAGTGGCAGCACCTGGCTTCAGAAGCGTGATCACTAGGACAGCTACCAATTTATTTGTGCTGAAAGAAAAGAATCCCCCTCCCCATCCCTTTCATGTAAAGCTTATAAACCAAAAACGAGAATGCTATCAAAGGACTCAAAAAAAAAAAAAAAAGCCTCCCAACAAACACAGTTATCTCTTTGTCAGGTTATTTCATGTAACTTTCTCAAACAAAGGGAACAATGAACTGTACTAAGGAAATGCTTTGAGATCTACAGGCTGTGAGCAGAATTTATGAGGTTCAGGATGGAAGGTAGGCATGCAGTAGGGAAGGATATTAAGATAATGGAAATCTGGTTCACAGTTTGCAAGGCTGCTAGTGACAGTGATTTCAGTAGTAACGGGCCTTAGAGAATGGAAGCACAAGTACCTCTGTGCCTTAAAATAGCAGGCAGAGAAATGCACACTGGTTTATCCGTGTCCAATGATCTCAGAGAAACCAGGGAATGTGGAGTTCACAGAAGGGAAGAGGAGAGAAGTCTGACCCTGGTTTGACAAAGAAAGATGCTCAATAGGAATACACTGTCAGTGATGAAGCAGTCGTTAAATGTCACGAAGAAGATTTGAGTAGTATTCACCATGACTTTGTCCAATATTCATCAGTCTGTGTCGAATGAAGACTTCCTATATGATCAACTTGACTTAGCTGAGATGGGGGAAGTAGAAGAAATGTGACCACATTCCTCAAAGAACATATCATTTAATGGAGACGTGAGTAATAATCACCTTTGAGTATTCGCCATGTGCCAAGTAATATTTCGCATGTTATCTGACAACATAATTCTCACAACATCCCAATGAAGTGGATACTATGGTTCTCTCCACTGTACAGATGAGGAGACAGAGGTCAAAGGAGATTATGCATGTTGTGCAAAATCATTCATGCAGGAAGTAACAGAGCCAAGACGTGAACTGTGGTCTTACTCTCGAGTCTATAAATGTAATCACTACATAAAGCCAGCTGTAAAATGGGGCTAAAAAGGATATCTGCCACAGAACTGTTTGAACAAATTAGTTAACCTATGAAAACAGCAAGGAGAATTACTGGCATGGAGACAATGTTCAAAAATTGTCCACCATCATCATCTTTAATGTCAGCAATGTTTTCCTACATCTTAATGCATGAATCCTTTTCACAAAATCCTTGGCAGGTAATTCCCAGCTTCTGATTCTACGTCTCCCCAGGCACAGGAAGCTTAGTACTTGAGCAAGCTGCTTCATTGTGTAACAGCTCTTGTTCAGAGGGATTTCCTTTGAGCAGCTAAAATAAACCTTCTATAACTTTTGCCCACTGGCCCCAGTACTGCCACTGAGAATAATACAGACTAAACTGACACCCTCTTCCACTTACATGGCAGATTAACTAAGGCAGGGATAGCCATTTAAGATTTTTGATCTTAAGGATAACTTAAGGAAAGATGAGTCTAAGGAAGATGTGTCTAATGAAAATGAGTAGAGCTGGATTGAAGAGCAGTGAGAATGGAGACAGAGGTCAGCGAGGGGGAAGCGGCTGTCCTCTGGACCAGGTCATCTGGACCAGGAGTAGAACAATGATAGTGAGGATGGAGGAGGAGCACAAAGAAAGGAAGTCTTTCATGGGAAAATTTAACAGCGCTTAGGGAATGGCCAGATATGGGGAGGGGAATAAATAAATCTCATTGATGACTTTACATTTTGTAACCTGGCTGTCCAGAAGACACAAGTTTCTCATTTGTTTGGAGGTGAGGTACTCTTGGAGGGTGGGAAGATAAGAGGTTTGGATTTGAGTTAACAAATATGTAAAAAGAAATCTATTAAGTATTGATGGGTGACTAGCAAGGGAATCTCTGACTTAAGAGATGCTAATTTTAAAGTCATCAACCAGAGGAGCAAACTGTTGACTCAGGACTTGAGATGGTCATTCAGTTAACAGAGCTGTCCCAGTGGGAAACTCTGAACAACCTGGGATTCTGAAGCTTTTGGGTGGCCCCTCACTCTTGACTGTCCCTTTCTTTTTGTTGATGTCTGCTTCGCAAACAATATTAATATTGTGATGAAAGCAAAACTAATTTCAGTGGGTCAAGGTGCTTATGTGGCAAGAAAATAAACGAAGAGTCAGGAAACCTGGATTCTCATCTTAATGTTTCCACTCCTTTTGAATGCCAGGAGAGCCCCAAGAGCCCCTACAGCTCAAAAAATCAATATATGTCCAACCTGCCTATACTGAGCACTGCCCCAATTCATTGGTTCAGTGCTGTGAAACTGTTTCCAGATTCTCTATTAAACCTAAAGTTCAAATGACAAACCACAGTTTGTGTGTCCTGTTGGAAAAAAAGGAGTAGGCAGCAGTCTTCCCTGGTGGCGCAGGGGTTGAAGTCAGGTATCGATAGCCACTGTGACAAGAGTTGGATCCCCAGCCAGGGAGCTGACCTACATGGCGCAGCAGACCTCTACTGTCTCGCCTACTCCTCCTCTCAGCAGTGTATTTCAGTAGATTCACCTGTTCTGCTCCCCACTCTCTCTCTGGTGAATCCTTTCACACACATACCCCTGCACCTCTGGCCTACACCCCAGTTGTTATATGCATAAATAAAAATAAATCTTTTTAAAAATAAAGGAGTAGAAAAAATATATAAAGGAGTAGGTAGCTTTAATGGACACTCTAGAAACAATTGTCTTTGGTCTTGGAATGCAATCTGATATAGATATCCAAGCACACGGCCACTAACACATCCATTCATTCACCTGTTGTGAATTCAGCTGCATGGGTCACTGCTGGAGTTGGGTATCATACAGTGTGGAAGATATCAGTAGCACTGGATGGACGGCTCAAAGGGACAACCTAGAATTTTCTGCATCTTGTATATAGATTATGTACAAATACGTAGACATAGAAGTATGAAACAGCCTGGAGGGTTTTATATGGAACCATTAGCAGCAGTTCTTTCTGGGGAAGAGAGTGAGGTCAGAGCGAAGGGGTGAGCATGCTTAAAAGGAAACTCACATTGCACTCTAGACAGTTTGGTGTGTGAATTTTTACAATGAGAAATGCATTACTCATGTAAAATACAAAACAATTAAAGTGCTCTTCATTTGTTTTTTTCTTTTTTATATATTTATTACATCATTCTTCACTTTCGTACAATGTATGATTTCCCGTGAAATTCCCACCACCAGTTCACCCGTGCACCATCACCACAGTCCCTTGTGCTCTTCCCACTCCCTCCTGATCCTTCTCCCTCCTCCTCCCCCAGCTCTTCATTTGTTTTTTTATAGACAACTGTTTATTAAGTCTGGAAGCTGAAAAGTTCAGAGTATCATTTCTGATAGCACAATGATAGGTGACTTCATGGCTCAAGGTGTTTTTTTTTTTTTTTTTTTGAGTGGTGGACAACTTGTCCCTCACACTTCCTGAGATCACCAGACTCTCTAGGCTCATAGCAACCTAAGAAACAGAACCAAGAAAAAGTGTGTTTGAAAAGAATGCAAAGAAACAGAGAGCTTCAAATGGCTTCAGGGGGGCTGTCTGTGGGGTTACATTCCCCAAAGGCTAGCTAAGCAGTGTGTAAGGTGCTAGACCAGAAGGGCCTCTTTAACATCCTCCCACCATTTGACAAGCAAAAGAGAAAATGTGGCTGGTGTGAGTCCGCTGCAGAGGTGGGAAGTTCTCTAGTTCAGTAGTGACAATGCTCTGTTTCCCTAGCTCTGGCACATTTCAGAAGCTGCTGACGTGTTGATGCCTGCTAAAACATGATGTGGGAAGAAGAATGAATGTGGGCAAGCTCAGCTAGCCACTCAGAGGGAAATGATCTCATTTCTCCTGCTGGGCAACCCCCAGTTGATGGTAAATGGAATAAGACAGGGTAGCATTTAAATTCCATCATTACAGTTTTTTTCTTGAAAGCCACAAGTTTACAGATGATGGCTTCTATTGTCTCTTTAGCTCCTTATCATGGCTGTAGCCAGAAAAGGAGATTCAGAAACACTGTCTTGGCGTAAATTTAATTCCCCTGCTTCTCTTAGGGGATGTTTCTATTATTTTTTTTTCAAATGTAAAGTGATGGCCTTTGGCACTTGTTATGGTCTAATGTGCTGGCTGATTGGAAGTCATGAATATTGGAGCCTTTAATCCATAATCTCTCTCCCAGTGCAATTTGTGTATGAGATTCCTTTCACTGTCCTGCCAGAGGGAGTAGAGTTATAATTCATGATCCTGTGATCTTCAACATGGCTTCTGGCATAGTGAGTAAGTTCTTTGTTCTTTTAGGACAGAACTGTCACTCATCACTAAACAGCCCTTCATTTTTTTCCTGAACACTGACTCATAGAATAGTAGATTCTCAGGGATGGAAGGAAGCCGAGAGGTCGTCTAATCCAACCCCTTACTAGTTGACTCCAGGCAGTGCCTAGGCATGGTGAATTACTTCATATCCCAAATAAGAAATACTTCATGAAATAAAATGATTGATTTGTAAGGGTCAGAGAGGGAACACCTCCAAAAGGAGTCAAAAGAGATGTGTGTATTAAAACGTATGATGTAGGAAAAAAGCATATCTTTGCTTCACTGAGAGTTATAAGTTCCAAACCCAAATTCAAAACCAAGCACCTCTTATTATATAATAATAGCAACAATAATGACAACAATAATAATAGCTATGCAAGAGTAGTTAAAAGCAGATAAGATTTTTCAGCATCCTTACTTGTGTCTGGCATAGAGTTGAGTTATTCATTCCTATGAGTCTGGCATTATTGCCCATTTTATAGATGAGGAAACTGAAGCTTTAGTAATCTTGGAGTAGTTTGCCCAAAGTCATACACCTATCGAGTGGCAGAATTAACTGGAACCCAGGAATGGCTTTAGGATCACACTACCCTATTATAGTAGGTCATACTAACCTATTATACTCAAAAGAAGACAGTTAACTCTAGGAAACAGTTGTCTCCCAGATTTGTCCCAGCTGCCTGGCTAGTGAGGGGATGTGTTTCATAATCTTTTTCCTAGACCCCTTGAGAGTCTTCTCAGTAAAAGACCTCATTTGAGCTGAAACAGAAATCTTTCTCGCTTCTATCCTTTCACACAAAGGATGTTTTGGTTTCAGCCAGGAGCGAAAGAAATGCTTCCATGAGCTTTAGTTATCCCACTAGTGCATTTGGAGCAGGTGATACGTTTAAAGAGAAAATAATAGCTTATGGTCCTGGACAGCTGGTTTGAGTGGAATGAAAACCCTACTCTGATCCAAAAAATAAAATTCTTTCATACAAACCCTGCACCCAGCTAGTCAAAATCCATAAATTCATCAAGGAGAGTGAAGTTTTTATCTTAAAGTGTTTCAAGGATCAGTTTTCCTATTAAATGTGCCTTCTTTTGAATACTGTAATATTGAAAAAATAGGGTTACTGTTCCGTGAATAAACAGCAAAAAGGCGTAAGTGTCACAGAAATAATCAGAATCAAGAGAAACAGGATGCAAGCTTTTGTCTCACATTCATACCTCACCAGATGCTCATCCATACTTTATTTATTTTATCATCACAATAACCTTGTCAATATTTTATTTTACTAATTCAGTGAAAAAGGAAACTGAGACAGTTGAAGAGGATCACTCAAAGTTATGTGGTGAAAAGATGAATAAGACTGTACTAGAACCCAGCAATTTTTATATCTTACTCTATCAACATTGACTAGTTCTATACTCATAGATATCATGTTTATATTTTTGAATCATTATGAAACATCTCTAAAATGTTTTTAAAATCTTTTTTTAAAAAATCAAAAAATTTCTTATCTTCCTTGAGTTTTAAATATCTTAATTTTAATGGTGTACGTCAACTTTGATCTCCATGGGAAATTAGTAGAAGTTAAATCATTAGTATAGTAAGATGGTGCTAGAATTTCCTGAATCTAATTTTTGCAAATTCTGTATATGATCATTGTTCTCACTAAAAGCTAGCACAGCGATAATATTTAATGAGTTTGTAAAATGTGACTGGTTGTACATTTGGAAAGAGGGGTAGAATAACTCTAACTGAATATAGACTGTGTGCTGGATACTTTACATGCGTCATCTCAATCATCTCAATGCCAAAAAAGAAAGATATAACTATTGTACACTTTACATTTAAAAAATTCATTCAGGGATGTTTAAATAACATAACTAAGGTCCCAACAATATCAAATGGTGAAGCTAGGACTCAAACTGTGTAGTTCGGCTCCAAAATCCAGGTTTTTAAAAACCGTGCATACTGCTTTCTAGAAGCTGGAGCTAAATAAATAACAATAGCTCATCTTGTGTGTTTATTATCTACCAACCACTGTGTTAATGACTTTGCCTTCCTTATCTCATTAATTGTTAAAACCTAAGACGTAGGTACAAATATCCACATTTTATAATGAGGAAACTGAGTCTAATAATGTTAAGTAATATAAATCACACGGCTAATAAGGAAAGAAACCAGAATAATGACTATCTGCCTCTGGTTTTTTTTTGTGTGTGTGCTAGTTAGACAACACAGCTTATGGGTCTAAAAAAGGAATAAAGAATCACTTTGCAGGAATAATTTAAGTCAGCATATACATGTACAAAATCACATATCAAAATCTCAAGGCCCAAAAGAAACATTACTCTTTTGTTCTCAAGGTTACTGACCAGTTATGAGGTAGTGGGGGGATTCTTTTTTTTAACATTCTAAGGAGCCCTTCATGAAGACATAAGCCATTAAATAAATCAGTAAGGTTAAGAACAGAAGTGTCAACTGGGGCACAGTTTATGTGCTGACTGTGATGACATTAACCAGCTCAGGAATTAGAGCTCTGACGTATATAATCTTTCATCCTGTCTTGTCTTGGAAGTTTTATACCTGAAAAAATTAAAACAATGAAGTGATGAATTGCTATGTAATGACACTTGGGCAATGTTGTCAAAACATGTAAGAGTTAAAGTATGTACAGACGGGCATCAATTTGGATCCCAACTGTAGTGCTTCCTAGATCTGCTGTCCTGGTCAAGACACTTCACTTCTCTTAGCCTTAGTTTACTTGTCTTTAAAATGAAGCTAATCCTGTGTGTCTGTAATAAATGTAAATATGCAGAATGCTTAGTTTTATACTTGGCACAGAGCAGTTACTCAATAACTGTTAGTGCCCTTTGCTTTCCTTTGAAAACCGTTATTTTATTATATTTTATTTTTTTATATACAATATAGGTTTTTTTTTTAAGATTCATTTATTTATGCATACAAGAGCTGGGGCAAAGGCCAGAGATGCAGAGTGTGAGAGGATTCACCAGAGACAGAGTGGGGAGCAGAACCAGCGGACTGACTAAAATACACTGCTGAGGGGAGCAGTGGGCGAGACAGGAGAGGTCTGCTGCGCCATGTGGGTTGCTCCCTGGCGGGCCGGGGATCAAACTTGTGCTGCAGAGGCTGTGGATTGCTTCATAGTGCGGTGCTTAACCCCTTGTGCCACCAGGGAGGTCCCGGTAACCGTTATTTTCAATCAGTCTCCATGCAGCAAGGATTTTTTTAAGATCTAAAAAAACAGACATTTTACATGTTTTACTGAGATTAGTAGTTTTATATTTATTTCACCATTTTTATTTTGTTAGGCAGTTGTGACTACCCTGGATCCTGTGCTTCTTAATAGTATAAGCAGAACCGACTCAAACAAAATGGGTTACTTTGTGGCTAACTAAATAAGAGTTGCACAAAATTATTGCTGCATTTTAATTTGTTTATTTATTTTTCCCTTCTCCTATTGCTTGGCAGAGTTGCCCAAATAGCACTTCGAAAATGGGAAATACGTGGGAAAGGAAGTTATCCAAGCAGACACTCAGTATTGCTTGGCCCCCTCCACAACTGGTAAATGAGCCTTCACATATTCTGATAATACTGCAGAGTTAAAGGAGCAACTGTATGGCCTCCATGCAGCTGTCTAGCTTGCTAATGTGTGTTCCTAAAATAAAAATTAAAAAAAGAACCACACACATACTAATTGTCTTTTTCCTTTCAACAATCCAGCCTTATTCTTGAAGCCCATTTTTGTAAACACAGTGTTGACCAAGAAGTGTCTGGAGATGGGAGGTTGGAGAAAGCTTGTATTGTTTATTGAATAGCAGCGGACATTTCCTTCAAGCGACCTAAGGCATGTGTGAGCGCTATCATAAGAGCCGCATTTTAAAGGGCTGAAGTCATCGCAAACGCCGCCTTAGAAGCATGTGCCGGTGCCAGAGACTATCCTCAACAGCATTTCCAGATTTGCTTTTTCAAAAATCCAGAGATTTTTTTTTAAAACACATAAATCAAGAGTGAACAAGGCAAAGGTTCAGCAGTTCACTTCCATGCACTGCTCTCCTTCATCTTGGAACTCTTTCTTAGCCAGGTTGCCTTTGGGGGCTAAAGAAGGGAAAACAGAGATGGGGAGAGAGAGAGCCAAGAATTTAATCAAGATGAGCTGCATGCAGGTATAATACTCAGTAATCCTAAGCAAGAGCAAGAAGAGGAGAAAGGAAGTTATTTAAAATCAGAGAAAGTGAAGAGAAGAAAAGTTACTTAAAACTGATAGACAGGAAAAAAATTAACTTCCATCTTACTGATAAATGCCCTTTGGCCTGGAATTAGAATTCTATAAAGTCAAACAAAGAGCCACAGTTAATCCTCCGAGACTCCATTTTTAACTTGGATTGGCCTTAATAATACAAATTTTTTTTTTTTGGTGCAAATTCAGAAAGCAGCACACACACAAATTAAAGGTAAAAACCTCTCCTAGGTGAGCATGGCAGCCTTGCACAAAGGGAAAATGAAAGTCTTTTCATGCAATTGCCCTTTACTCTAAAATTCTGCTAATCCTGACCTTTCATGTTTTGTAAAACACCAAATGCAAATTAAATGAAAACAAAAATCACTGAGCATTGGATTTTAGAGAAAAGAAAGGCTAATTGGGATTGCTTTTTATTGGTAATGACTGCTCAGGTGAATATGGTGCTTAGTAATTGTTCAGATAAGCAAGTGGGTATAAGCTTTGTCTCTTACCATAAGTCTCGGCGCACACTTTGTTCTCTGAGGGATAAAGCCTTTACATATTGAATAGAGATGTACTTAACATTGGACTTTAGTGGGTGTCTGGCTGATAGAAGTCTGTTCCTTTCTGGGAAACATGAGCAATTGCCAGTATGGAAAGCACATAAACACGATACACACAGGCGTTGTGCCCACTCTACTTGCCTGTGCCTTTTGTCTCCAAATCTAAGGGATTACACACCATCTTCCTTTCATTGGTCCCTTAGCGTTTCAAGTTTATCTTGGCAAAACTCTTATTTAATATTGTAGATTAAAAATCAGAGAATGATAGAGCTGAAAGCTCCCTGATATATACATAGCTTAACCTGTCAGTCCCTCCCCCAAAGCTCATAATTTAAATGTTAGTCAACATTCACACAGTGAAAATAGTTTAATTAGTATATGAAATTTCCTTCCTCTTTTCAGAAAAGAATCTATTATGTAGAATTAGCTTGGATACAACACAGTATTTGTGCTTTAGCTATACTCTGAATATTCAATGATCCTTCTTGAAAGCATATGCTTTGTCCTCTTAGTTATTTGGTAATAATTGTAAATATTTATTTCTTCATTTGTTCCTCTTCTATTTCCTATGATCACCCTCTACCACTGATGCACATACACGTGGGAAACAAGGAAAATCAGGGGAAAAAGATGTTATGAGACACTGAAGACAGCCACTGAAAATTCTTCAGAATGAAAGCGTGAAAGGGACATTTGAAATATTCTTTCTCAGCAAACAAAATAAGAGAATATATATGGTAGCCTGGAAAATGGGTAGACAATGTTTAGGCCTCCATCTCTATCTCTTAACAGCCACCTAGAGACTGAATTGTAGTGCACATTAAGGATGTCTATTTGTGCTTTAGTTACTAAATATTTCCTTTCATGCTAATCCTAGTATTTGAATGTACCCCAGATAGTGTGAGAGGTGGATTGTCGCAAACAACAATTCAGAACTAGGAATACTCAATAGAGTTCACGACAGTGTGCATGGATGAAAGAGTGGGAAAACACGTTAAAACAATTTAGGATAAAAGAGAATACAGTAATATCCCACTTACCCAATCACCTAGCATCCATTCAGACACAGAAATGCCTATTCTTTCTCTTGGTTACAAAATGTGTCACTTTAAGCCCTCCATGATTGGCTGATTGTGCAAAAAGTAAAAAAGCAGATTGGAAGGATAGATCCAGGAGTGATAGTGACTGCTGATGATGGAAAAGGAAAATGTGCAAATATCAGCATCCAAGCTTAGCACTCTATGGTTAGCTTAGGACAGGAGCAACAGCTGGCTAGTACTCCATAGCTCCAGGGCATCACTGTGCCACCTATATTGTGAGAGTTATATATAGGATGTTTCTGCCCCTTCATACTTACTCCTGGGCATTTACCATCCTGCTATGGCAAGCTTTGCCCTCTATCAGCCCCAAATTTCAAGGGTGTATAGGAAATTAAAAATCTTCCCTTTGCTGAAGCCAATGTTCACATTAAGGCTCCATGACTGCCTCATCACTTAAAATAGGTTAGTTCCTTGCTTGCACGTTCTCATTGCACCCTGAAGTTTCATGCAAAGCACTTCCCAAATTGTAATTAAATAGGCATTTGTCTGATTATCATATTAATCCATCATTTCATTCATTTGGCACATAGTTTTTAAATTTTTTAAATTTTATATATATATTATATCATTCTTGTACAACGTATGCTTTCTCCTCTCAGGTGTAGTCCACCTGGCATTCCCACCACCAATTCACCCATGTCCCATCAGCATAGCTCCTTGTGCTCTTCCCACCCCTTTTTTGATCCTTCACCCTCCTTCTCCCCTGCAGAATGTCTCTGATTTATAGTTGCTTGTTGATTTTGATTTTTAATTTATTATGATTTACCCCCCTGATCCCTTATTTGTTTCCTCTACATTCCTTCTATAAGTGAAACCATCTGATATTTTTCTTTTTCTTTCTGGCTTATTTCACTAAGCATAATCCCTTGTAGCCCCATCCATGTGTGAATGGCATCAGTTTATCCTTTTTTTTTTTTTTTTTGAAAGCTTTTTGAGACTTTTATTTTATTTTTTTTTAATATTAAATTTTATTTTTATATTCCCCCATTCAATTGCAAACGCCCCATTCTGACCCCAATCCTTCCCCTCCCGCCCCCCGCCCCCCAAAAAGTGTCTCTGGTTCATAGTTTTTTGTTGATTTTGATTTTCACTTTCTTATATTCATTTTCCTGGTCCCTTATTTAAGTTTTCTAGATTCCTGCTATGAGTGAGACCATCCGGTATTTTTCTTTTTCTTTTTGGCTTATTTCGCTGAGCATGATCCCTTCCAGCGCCATCCATGTTGCTGCAAATTGCATGTGTTTATCTTTTTTGAATGCTGAGTAATATTCCATGGTATATATGTACCACATCTTCTTGATCCAGTCACCTATTTTTGGGCATTTGGTTTGTTTCCATAGCTTACCTATTGTAAAGAGCCTTTGGCACATATTAGTGACCATCCACTTGGAGACATGCATTGGGATACAATAGTGAACTCAGACATAGGCCCTGCTTTCTTGAAGCATCAGAGAAGAGGAGAATGCAACTAATTGCTCAGTTGATTACTTTGCCACACTGATTTCATAACAATCTCCTTTGTGAGACTATAAACATCACAAGGCAGGACAATTCTGTCTTCCTTACTTTTGGAGGGTCCTCAGTGGGTACTGGCGAAGAAAATGTTGGTTGCAGTTCAAAGCATCCCTTAGGCTTCTGAAGTAGTCAATGAGGTTGTTCCTGGAAGTTCTCTAGATTCCCCTCTGGCCAAGGGAGAAGACCCAAGACGACTTTGCCAAGTTCTAGAGCTTTGGTGAGCGAAGAACTTAAGCTTGAGTCAGTGACAAAGGAATCTGGAATTTACTGGGCTCAGATTTGCTGTGCTTCTAAATTCTCAAGATTGGTTATGTCCAGAGGACATAACAGCAATAGTTTTGCAGTATTGCAGCACCTTAGGACAAAAGAGGACAGCTTCAACCTATATATGAAAGGCTCAGAAGAATAAGTATGGGCTCCCAAGAAAAGGAAAGGAAGTTTGATAAACTCCAGAGCATGTTGAGATGGGTTCTGAGGTTCACCAGAAATGACTTTCTTCTTTGAGCAATCCACTCATAATCTAACAGAAGGTCAGTGGGGAATAGCTAATTCTTTTTTTTTTTTTTCAGGATTTTTTTTTTATTTTTATGTTCCCCATACAATTGCAACCCCCATTTTGACCCCAATCCCTGCCCCCCCAACAAAGAGTGTCTCTGGTTCATAGTTGTTTGTTGATTTTGATTTTTTTCTTTCTTATGGTTATTCTTTTTCCTGGTCCATATTTAGGTTTTCTAGATTCCTCTTTGAGTGAGACCATCTGGTATTTTTCTTTTTCTTTCTGACTTATTTCACTGAGCATGATCCCTTCCAGCTCCATCCATGTTGCTGCAAATTGCATGTGTTTATCTTTTTTGAATGCTGAGTAATATTCCATTGTGTATATGTACCACATCTTCTTGATCCAGTCATCTATTTTTGGGCATTTGGGTTGTTTCCAAAGCTTAGCTATTGTAAATAGTGCTGCTATAAACATAGGGGTGCAGGTGCTCTTTGGAATTGATATTTCTGTGTCCTTTGGGTAAATACCTAGGAGTGGAATTGCTGGATCTTATGGAAGCTCTATATTTAGTAGGTCCAGAAATCTCCACACAGCTCTCCACAGTGGTTGGACCAGTTTGCACTCCCACCAACAGTGCAGAAGAGTTCCTTTTTTTCCACAACTCACCAACATTTGTTGTTGCTAGTTTTTTTAATATGTGCCATTCTCACTGGTGTAAGATGGTATCTCATGGTAGTTTTGATTTGCATTTCCCTGATGACAAGTGATGTTGAACATTTTTTCATATGCCTGTTGGCCATTTGCATTTCCTCTTCAGAGAAGTTTCTTTTTAGCTCTTCTGCCCATTTTTTGACTGGATTATTTTCTTTTGTTTATGTTGAGTCTCATCAGCTCTTTGCAGATTTTTGTGATCAGTCCTTTATCATTAGTGTTGGGGCAAAAATGTTCTCCCAGTTGGTGGGGTTTCTCTTTGTTTTTGTTATTGTCTCTTTTGCTGTGCAGAAGCTCTTTAATTTGATGTAGTCCCAGCTGTTGATCTTTGCCTTCACTATCACTGCTTTGGGTGATGTGTCTGTAAAGATGTCTTTGGAATAGCTATTCTTATCCCTTTTGCTCATCTAAAATGATTCTTGGTTTCACTTGCAGGTAAGCTTAAATTTGTAACAAGAATATAACTAGCTGCTCCAAGATGCAATAGAAAGTCCCAGAACCATGAACTGTTCATTTATATCTTGCACAAGGGTAGTAGTTCTCAGGTTATATATGGCATTTTTAAAAATTCAAAATAGTTTATTGTTATTGTATAACATTACATGTTCCTGTAGAAAATCTGTGAAATATCAAACAAACCTGAGAAAGAAAGCAAAAGTCCTCCTACCCAGAGAAAATCACTATTAATGTCCCACTATATCCCCCTGCAAACACTTTTCCTATGTATATACTATATAGTGCAGCTGGGTTGGTACATTATGAAACCTAAGGACTTTTCTTTTGTAAAAACTCTTATCTACAGGGTCTCCCTGGTGGTGCAGCGGGTTGAGTGCAGCGCTGCGAAGCTGTCTGCAGCCTCTGCAGCACGGCTTCAATTCCCAATTCCTGGCCGGCAAGGGAGATTCCCACATGGCATGGCAGACCTCTCCTGTCCTGCCCGTTGCTCCCCTCAGCATTGTTTTCCTGTTGTCTACCTGTTCTGCTCCCCACTCTGTCTCTGGTGAATCCTCTCACCCTCCCACGCATCTGGCCTTTACCCCAGCTCTTGTATAAAAATAAATAAATCTTTAAATAGAAAAAAAAAAGGACTCTCACCTACAGTTTACACAATATCCCTGACTCAGCTTCCCTTGAAACCCTGAAAAAACGGCTGGGCTGAGATATCAACGAGTGAAGTCATCAGCCCAAGGCAGTAGGATTTTTTATCAACAGCTTATTATGTGTCAGGTGCTGTGCTAAAGTAGCATTACATATATTCTCCCTAATCCTCACAAGAATATTTTGAATCTGTGTTATCTCCATTTTACAAATGAGGAAACTGAAATTCAGATGATACATTGGTTTTCTAATGCTGCCATAAAAAATTACTGCAAACTTAATGACTTAAAACATCATAAATTTATTAGCTCGCAGTTGTGTAGGCCAGAAGTCTGGGCACAGCTTGGCTCACCTGGTTCACTGTGTAAGAATCTTTCTTATCAAGCTGAAATCAAAGTATCAGCTGGGTTGCATTCCTTTCTGGAGGCTTTAGGGATGAATCTGCTTCCAAGCTCATTCAGGATGTTGGCAGAATTCATCACTTCTGGTTGTAAGACATGTCTTTCATGACAGTTGGCTGATGGTGTTCTCAGCTTCTAGAGACTGGCTTTTGTTCATCTTCAAAGGCAGCAAAGGTGGGTGAGTTCTCATGCTTTGGATCCCTGTTCTCTCCTCTGTTTTCCTCTTTAAAAAAAACCAATTTACTGAGATATGATAGACATAGAAAAAGCTACATATGATATATATATACACAATTTGATGAGTTTGGGGATTAGCATTTACCCATGAACCCATCACCACCAAGGCCATAGAGATCTATAACCTCTGAAATTTCCTCCAGATCTCCCTATTTTAAGCTCAACTGATTAGCAACGTAGTTGCATCTGCAAAGTCCCTACACAGCTTCACTGAGATTAGTGTTTGCTTAAAATGTTAGGGGATGGGCATCTTTGAAAATTTTTTAGAATTTTTCTACCATAAATGATTTTTCCCCAGGTCGAACAACAAATTAAGTGGTCACCTGGGATGAAAGTGCAAGTTTTCTGAATCCAAAATTTCCTATGACTAACTTCTAGTTCTTTAAAAAAAAAAAACTGATAAATAGGAAGGAAGATGGATAACATTTCAAGAAAGAATATATAGGGAATGAGCAGAAGGTGAAGGCCAGAGATGTTTGGAATACCTGGCAGAAGACTTTGCAGAAGGTAAATTCAATAAATGCTTGTTGAGTATGTTACTTGACTCACTTATACATCACATACTTGAGCCATTCCCCTGAGGCTTATCATCCCTCAGTGTTTTTGCTAAAAACAAGATAGTTTTAGAATCTATTTAGAAACAGAGAATGGAGTGATGACTGCCTAGGACTGGGAGGAGGGGGAGATGGGGAGATAGTGGTTAAAGGATACAAATGTACAGAAAAAAGATGAGTAAGTTCTGGGGATCTAATGTATAGCATGGTGATGATAGTTAATCATCCTGTATTATATACTTGAAAATTGCTAAGAGGCCATTAAATTTCCTTCCTACAAAAAAAGAAATGGTAATTATGTGACATGATAGAAGTGTATGGTGGTAATCATTTTGCAATATGTCAGTGTATCAAATCAGCATGTGCACAACTTAAATGTACACAATGTTCTATGTCAATTCTATTTTAATGAACCTGGGGGGGGGGATGAAAAAGAAGAAAACACTGAATATTCCTGACCAATGACACTTCCAATTAAAATTTAGAGTCTATTTACCAATTTTAAAAAAAGGGATGGTTTTAAATCATAATATTCTACAATCATCAGCATGAAAACCAGCATTAGAAATAAAATCACTCTAAATTATTTATCTGTACATGCAGATGGCTCCAGTCAGGCATGTTCCTGACCTTGCAGTCTCCCAAGCAACAGCAAATGATTCTGTCAGCATCTGGGACAAACAAGGTGTAGCTGTTGCATAACCATCTGCCCTCAGGCTGTGGGCGCTATCTGAGGTGGTGAGCGGCCTTCTCTGCCTCCATCTGGCTTTGGAGAAAAGCTTGTCACCTTTGATCAGATTAAGATTTCATCAAGTGCCCAGGTATTTTGTGGATATGTTTTTGGTTAACCTTTTGGCCTTTGAAGGCCCCTGAGATAAGTCCTAAAAAGCAGTACAGCAGGCAATGGAACCAAGACCTGTCCCTCTGGTCCAGGAGAAACTATGAGCCACAGGATTTCTGTTTTAAGGTCCAAGCCTGTGCATGCCCATAACCCTGCTGACTTCAATATGGCTACTTGCTCAGACCTATAAATCCTTTATTTCCCTGAGAAATTCCATCAGTTAAAAAGCCAAATACTTGGCCTTATTAGATCCAGACCTTCATCTATATTTTTAAGAACCTGTCTGCACATTTAGGTTTCATTTGCTAAGACTTGGTCTGACTTCAAATAAGCATAAGAGGGATATAAAAATGGGAAACAGTTCACTTATTCATATTCTGCCTTTGTTTATAGGGCGTATGGGGATAACTGCATAGCCCAATCATTTAAGGCTATTGATTCTCTAAGACAAGTGATTCAGAATTATAGTTCCCTTTCTCATCTCCAGGAAACTTATATGCAGGACAATTCAGCTAAGGTTTATGAGGTTTCTAGCACAGTGTCCTCAGTGCCTACCATGGTGTCTCAGAGGTAGGCATTCAGTTATTGTTTGAATCACACTGCTATTAATTAATTTTATCTGCCAAAATGATTAGAAAATGTCTTTATTTCCCTGGCTGGCATCTGAACAACAAAGTAGGAGCTCAGGCTAAATTGAGAAATAGGTGAAGCTTGTTTTGCTTCTGTTATTTATCTTGACTCTCCAGTGTTAGTTTTATGCTGCTCCCCCTCCTTAGTGCATCGGGATCAACATTAATGTACTGTTCTCTGTCCCGTTGATGGGTGGGGCCCTAGAAAAACAGACAACACTTGAAAATTGAAACTTAGAAGAATTTATTCATAGTAGGTGACCCTGGCCTCCTTGGAGGGGTTTTCTTTGGGGAAATGCTCATGAATGTGTCGCAGAAAAGTTGCCACTGGAATCTTGTTAGAAAGACTTGAATCTTCCTCAAGGTAAATCAAGAAATAAGGGTGCGAACTTCATGGTGGCCCAGGGGTTAAGTCTCAGCACTATCAAGCTATTGCCAGCCACTGTGGCCTGTGTTTGATACCTGGCCAGGGAGGTGATCCACATAACGCAGCAAATCTATCCTGTCTCGCCCGCTGCTCCCCTCACTACAGTGTATTTCAGTAGGTCTGCCTGTTCTGCTCCCCACTCTGTCTCTGGTGAATCCTCTCACCCCCACACCTCTGCCCTACACTCCAGTTCTTGTATGCATAAATAAATAAAAATAAATATTTTTTAAAAAGAAACAAGGGTGACTGGTGTATTGGGAGTATAGCAACTGTGAAAAGCTGTACTCTAACTACACTAGAACTTCCGTGGCATGACATGAAGTCATGGTAAATCATATTAAAAGGGGAACAGGAAAAAAATGGGAGGAGAATGGAAATAAATAATGTGTAAGTGTTCATAGATGAGTGGGCTCTGCCCTTTTCTATGAGTTACTGAGTGAAAATAGATTTGCAATAAAGAAGTATATTCATCTAGCTACAATTACTTGATGAAAATAAAACTAAAGCTCAGGAACACCCCCCTCTTTTTGTTCTAACTTTGTTCTAACAAAACAATTTTCCAATCTATAATTTGGTTCTCTGAGTGACTTGCCCATTGAGACGGAATGCCCTGAGCAAATGACAAATGTGTGATCCCACTTGGCTAGCTGTAAGTTAATAAATGACTCACTGGTTCCTATGTCACTCTGTTGCAAGTATATTGGGTGTGAAGCAGTCACCCAGGACTTTGGGTGCACTAAATTAACTGAGTTTCTGATCTGCAAAGCTGAGAATCTGAGCCTCAACCCATGAGGAACTTGCGATTAGCCTGCCTATTGAGTTTTGATAACTTTGGCATCTAGAGCATTCTCGTAATTCTCTCATTTTCACTGGCCTGCAGGTCAGATACACTTCTGCTAGAAACAACCATGCAAAAAAAAAAAAAAAAACCCAAGAAAATGAGAGGACAGTAACATAGGAGAAAGGAAAAAGGCTTTACTAGCAAAAGACCTGAATTTGGATAAGAATTTTAAACTCCTACTCTCCGCTTCCTCACTCAAAAATTGAGCTAATAATACTTAATTTTGGAAGATTTAATGAGATTATCTACAAAAAAGTGTCTGGCAAATGGAGGGCATTCAATATGATATGAGTTATTGCCATCCCAGTATGAATTTATATTTTAAATATACCTTTAGACTTCATCCAAAGGCATAAATGTCGAGAAGTCATCTCAGCCAGGAAGCAAAATGGCACAAGAATTTGGGGGAACCATATCTTAGTAGGATCTTGGAAATCACTCTCCTCTGGTCTCCAAAAGTACTTCTTCTAGCTGTCTACTAAGCCCACTTAGGGAAGATGAAGTAATTAGGGAGGATGGTTTAAGTTTTGTGTAGATGTGTGGTACACTCAACAAATTGTTACATGATAACTTGTACTGTATTTTCATGTGACAAAAGCTTGCTGAGAAGCAATAGAAATAACGATAGCTTATATTTGTTCACAGGTTCCTTTGTCCCTGAAGTTATGTTAATGAAAATATTTTCATAAGCATTTGTTTTATCTCACCAGGAATATCTTAAGCTCCTTGGGGACTCTGCATCTCCCTCACTGCCTAGAATAGCAAACAGTGTAATGCAAGAATAAAAGTTGTGGCTGATGATGTGCGGCTACTAGCATTTATTGATTCATCACCATGAACTAGGCTGTATACTAAAATATTATTACTTGCTTTATATCATTCACTTCTGTTAATAATCAAATGAATTAGGTACTATTATTATTTAAAACCAGTCCTATTTTACAGCTGGAAACATTGGCACTTAAAGGCTAGGCCACTTGCCTGAGCTCACAGCTTAAGTGGCTGAGTACAACCTAGATGCAATCCAGGTCAGGGATTCTAGAATCCATTATATTACCACCCTATCCTCCAGTCTTGGCTCTACCATTTATCTGAGGCAGTCTGCTTAATGTTAGTAAGTTACAACTGTAAAACCAAAATAAGACTTCCCACCCTCACCAAAACAGGGCACTGTGAATTCATCATTTTGACACTGAGAATGATGAAGCCCTAAATAAAGACTGCTCCTTCCAGTGGGCCTGGAATATCTGATTTAGACATAATCTAAAGATGTAAATGTCGAGAAATCATCTCAGCCAGGAAGCAAAGTGGCGAAAGAATTTGGGGGACCAAGATCTTATTAAGATCTTTGGAAATCTCTCTCCTGTGGTCTCCAAAACTAGCTCTTCTAGATGTCTACCAAGCCCACTCACAGAGGATGAAGTGACAGGAATTAACAAACATATAAAACTTTTTTGTTTTTACCCAATTCATAATAAATATTACTGGTAAAAATGATCAATGCACAATAAAGCCTACCAAGGTGATAACTGTATTTGATTAAAGTTATTATACATGAATGTCTTTCTTAGCACAGTGGGTAGCAAGTTGGTCTCATAAAATTACTGCAGATGAAAAGCTCAGAATCACATCTTTTCATTCAGAAAACTGCAAAAATTGACCTGATTATTTAGACTTGCTAGAACTTAACAAGACAAAAGAAACAAAATGGAAAATGGGTAAAAATTCACTAAGAAAAATGTTCTTTTTTTTTAATTTTTTTTAATAGAGGCATGTTTTATTTATTTATTTATTCATATGTTTGTTTGTTCGTTTTGTTTATACATGCACTGGGTACAGTCAGAAGTGCGGGAGGGTGAGAGAATTCACCAGAGCCAGAGCGGGGAGCAGAGCAGGCAGAAGGACCGAAGTACACTGCTGAGGGGAGCAGCGGGCGGCAGGAGAGGTCTGCGCGCCATGTGGGACCCTCCTCTGGTGGCCGGGGAGCAGCCGGAGATCGAACCGGCGCCGCAGAGGCCGCGGGCAGCTTCGCAACCCAGCGCTCAACCGCTGCGCCACCGGGGAGGCCCTAAGAAAAAATGTTCTTAACTGCAAATCGAATGGGGAATAAAGTCTTGCAAAGTATAGACCTATGAAACATGATCAAGGCAAATTGGACTATGTAGAAATACTGGCCACAAAAGTAAAAAACCATGTGAGTATAAAAACAAATTTTATTATAACCTCTATGAAGAAATTGATTCTGATTAAAAGAACATAAGTGAATTAAAAGTAAAATGGAAAAATTTACGTATTTTAATTGGAATGCAAAGAAAAATTGATAAAAGAAATACAAGGGCTAAGTAGCATTTTTTCTAGAAAATACTTAAATGAAAATTTATCAATACTGTTATAATTAAGAATCATTATAACAAAAATATTTTAAAAAGTGGGAACACTTGTGCCAGATTACCTGGATTCAAATTTTAGGCCTATGACTTACTTAGCTGTCATCTTTATTCCATAGCTTAACCTTTCTCTGCCTGCAGTGGCCTAATCTGTAAAATGGGGATAAAAAAGAGTAGCCACCTCATTAGGTTCTTTCAAGGAATAAATAAGATAGTATCAGTATATATGAAGCACTTAAAAGCATGCCTGGCACACAGAGTGTACTATGTACATAAGCATTCATTACATACCAATTAATCTTTCCTTTCTCATTGAGCAATTCCAGGACCCGCTGTTGCTTATATTGACAAAATCAGTGCTTGACCAGGTGCCACAGAGCCATTAAGATATGACTGCTGTTGAAAGAACTAACGTGTTATCAATGCCCAAACATCCCAGACTGGATAAGAAAGTTTCAGGTTGCTCCAATTGCCAGAATGAAATACTTTTTGCAATGATTATAGAATAGTAAGTTGGTAGTTTTTCAAAAGATTTTCTTGTGTTGTTTAAATGCAGACTACTTTGTTTTGTTCTCTGTTGTTGGGGAGATGTGTGGGTTGTGCTTGTAGATAGGAATTGCTCTTCATAAAAAAATATGTGACTTCAATGCATACTCAGGCCGTAAAGTTGCCCTTTGGTTCCAAGATTCCTAACCAGGACACGTTCCTATTAGGTATTTCTTTATTCTGCTCATCTTGAGACCTTTGTTTGTATGTGTTTTCTGGGCATCCCTGGTGGCGCACTGGGTTGAACACCGCACTTTGAAGCTGTCCACAGCCTCTGCAGCGCCGGTTCGATTCCGGCCTGCCGGCGAGAATCCCACATGGCACGGCAGACCTCTCCTGTCTGGCCTGCTGCTCCCCTCAGCAGTGTATTTTGTCAGTCTGCTTGTTCTGCTCCCTGCTCTGTCTCCGGTGAATCCTCTCACCCTCCTGCACCTCTGGCCTGTACCCTGGTTCTTGCATAAATAAATAAATCTTTGGGGAAAAAAAAAAGAAGAAAGAATGTGTTTTCCTCAGTAATCCATTTTGGTTTTGAACACTAATAATGTAGAGCTATTAAGGCCTGAGTGTGACAGAAGGAGAAAAATCCAGAAAAAATTGAGTTGGAGAGTATCCCGCCTTCACGTATTTTTAAAAATCCCATAATAAATTTTCTCAGATTTTTCCATTTTCCCCTTAAAAAACACTAATGCCCAAGCCTCATTCAGAATTTTTTTTTAGTTGGTTTTAGCTACAGACTAGAGAATGGGATTTTATTTTTTTAAGATTTATTTATACAAGAACTGGGGTACAGGCCAGAGGTGTGGGGGTGGGGGTGAGAGGATTCACCAGAGACAGAGTGGGGAACGGAACAGGCAGACTGACAAAATACACTGCTGAGAGGAGCAGCAGGCCAGGCAGGAGAGGTCTGCTGTGCCATGTGGGATCAAACTCGGGCTGCAATGACTGCAGACAGCTTTGTAGGTGGCATCTTAACCCCTTGAGCCACCAAGGAGGCCCAGAATGGGATTTTAAATTTCTCCAGGAGATCTTAATGTGTAGTCAAGGTTGAGAACTAAAATTTCAGCCCATCAGGAAGGTAAGATCCCCATTAACAGGCCCCAAACTTGTTCAGATGCTAATATACCTCCATGGTATGATTCTCTTTAAAGAAAGCTATTAAATATTGAAGTATTTGAGTCATATAAATGAAGAACAATTTTAGTTAGCAAAGAAATGACTGTGGTTTAAATGTAAAATATAAAAGCACAGCCTTGAGCACATGTAAGCAAGACAAGCTTTTGAACTAAACACAATTGGCTGATTTCCAGTTTTCCCCTAATGTTCTTTGACTTCTTATTCTGCCCTCTATTAGAATTCATTAACTGTCTAGCAGTAACAGGTATCAAAGTTTTATAAATGAAAATTATGAGCCAAACAAAAGTGATTGGATCCCATCATTTTGCTCCCTTTCTCCTACAAAGTGAGAAGAGCCTACTGTTAATAGACTGTTGAGTGTTGGAACACTTCCATTAGCTTGTGATTATCTAGCACAATAATATAATTGCTGATATTTATTAAACTTCCTATTACATAACATATGCTTTATATACATTATTTATAACTTACATAGTTTTTGCATTTATAAAGTCATGAATTATCATTTTGTAAGGAGAGTTTTGTTGAACATGGATGAATGCTATGCCAAAAATATTTTATTTAGAAATAATTTGTGTGAAGTAGGCCCCATAACTCTTTATGAATTTGTATTTTATAAATAGCAATTGCTTGTACATGAATTGTAAATGGTAGTAATTATACATGCTCATTTTATTTATTTAAATGCCTTTTTTTGGAGGCCTAGAACTAATTCCACAGTCAGTTAGTCATCTGAGGCTTACAGGTTGTAAACTAACTACTGAATTGCAAATGTGGAGTATGTAGTAGGCTAAATAATGGCCCCTAAAATATCCAGGTCCTAATCACTGGAACCTGTACATGTTACATACTATGGCATAAGAGACTGTGCAGGGGATTTCATTAGGGACTTTGAGATGGGGACATTAACCTAGATTACCTAGGAGGGCACAGGTACCATCACATGCATTCTTACAACTTGATCAGAGAGAGAGAGAGATAGCAAGGAACACAGCTCTGGAAGCTTAAAAAAGCAAGGAAATATAATAGATGCACTCCTAGAACTTTCAGGGAGCACGGCTCTGCAGATGCCTTGATTTCAATCCAGTAAAGTGATTTTGGACCTGTGGTCACCCAAACTGTAACAGAGTAAATGCACATTGTTTTAAGTCACCGAGTTTGTGATAATTTGATCCAGTAAAGTGATTTTGGACCTGTGGTCACCCAAACTGTAACAGAGTAAATGCACATTGTTTTAAGTCACCGAGTTTGTGATAATTTGTTACAGCTGCTATAGGAAATTAATACAGGGTCATTTCCCACTTAGATATTGTCAACAAAAAAGAATGCCATGATTTTAAATAGAGGCCATTAGTACACTTAAAAAATATGGAGAGACTCTTCAAAACCAAGGAAATATTGACTGAACCATTGCTTTGTTTTTAAATTGATGTGGTATGCAGTGGAAAACTGGGCTGAAGAAATTTGGCTCTGTTTTTGGATAGTGTTCACCCAGCCAGAGGTGTGCCAAGCCAACCCCATCTGTGTGACTTACATCAGGAAATGTACTTTTTAAAAAGGATGTTTTGGAAAAAGATGACTAAAATCCTCACATGGTGGTTACATTTTGACTTGAAAGTCTTTATAAAGAGCTACAACACCACAAAGGATATATTTATTATCATTTATATTAAATTAACTAAACAAGGAGGTATTAGACTGAAGTCATTCTAATACCTTAGCATCCTAAGAAAGCAAACCCAAACTTAAGCCTGTAAATACCTCAAGCTTAAGAAATCAAAGCCTAAGGACAATCAATCACAAATAGCCACCTCAGCTTTTACAAATAAGGCAACTATTGAAGCTATAGCCAATCAAATGACTTCCTTGCTTCTGCCCTTTCTCTACAAGAGTCTTCCCCTAGCTCCTGTGGTCAAGTGCTCTTAACCACTTCCTGTTTGGCACTGTCCAATTTGAATAGATTTTTTTGCCTCATAAACTCGTTAAAACAATTTTATATGCCTCAGTTTAGCATAAGCGAAATATGCTTGTGGATATATGTTTGTGGATATGTTTGCGAAGTATGTTTGTGGATCAGGTAGCTTGTGAAGACTACTCAATGTCAGCAGAATAACCATTCCATTAAGAATTTGGGGTGTTTCCCACTAAAGACACTATATGCGTATGACCCAAAGAGTGCACTCACATCCTGGTATTGGCAGGATGGCATACTCGTCACATACTTAACTTCACTTAGGATTTCTGGAAGCAAACTCCCTTTATCTAGTTGACAACATGGATGCTGGTGGGTCATTTGTAATTAAAAAAAGGGAGAGTTCATGTGAAGAATACAAAAATAAAACATCATTTAATGAAACAGGTGTTCCATTGAGAAGGGTTGTGGAGGCTGGGTTAGGGAGTGAAATTTTGTTTTTCAAAAAGCTTGGGAAATTTGAAATGACTGACCCTATTAAAGGTCAGTTTAATCGCCAATAGAGAAGGCTAATAAAAATAAACAACTATCTCTGCCAATACTAAGTCATAAATCCTCTATCAGAATCTGTGTTTTGCAAAAGAAAAAAAACTAGAAGTTTTTGTTGTGGAAGTTTTCTGTTTTTTGTTTTTTCAACAACAATATGTACCCTAGAGACTAATTATCTGCCTATTATTTCCTGGTCACAAATTACTTCTAAATTTCATCTTTGTTTTAATTTTTATTTTGTAGCATTTATTTCTATCTTTTAGCTGGGAATACAAATATTAGAGTAAGGATGTGTAAGAATTATATAAGCAGTAGAGAGGTAAAATACTTTGCCACACAGGCAGCCAACCTTTAAATAATTTCAAGCCAGTAAAGCTTATAAAAGCATATCACTTGCCCTTTTCTAAGTCCACTAAAAATCATTTTCACCAAAGTGGTCTTACTGTAGCATAGTTATGGACTTATTACTACCAAATTAGTAAGTTTATACTCCCCCAAAGAGTATTTAATAACTCAGCACATTTGCAATTTCTAAATTATTGCTCTTACAAACAAAGACAGAGATAACCGTAGGCTACAAACTAATAGCTCTCTAGACAATTGTCTATTTCAGTTCCCCACTGGGTGATACCTTTATGGAGATTCTTTATATCAGGTGAATCAATATAGGAATAAAAATGTGACAGTAGCATAAAAGGTGACTTGCATGACAAAAGTGGGGGCTGTCTCTCTACTAAGGGCCCTGAACCACAGGATCTACTCTTAGAAAATATGGATCCTACAAGTAGATAACCAATAATCTTATTTAAATTAGTACCCATGAGACCTCCTAGGAATAAAATAGGAGAGGACTGATAGTAGGTGCCTATGACACAGAGATTAAAAATCTTAAAGGAATGGGACAATAGTTGTTCCCACCTTAGGGCACATAGAAAGTAGTGCTGAGAATAACCAGGGAGCCCCAAAGTGGAACAGGACTGAGGATCCTTGTCACAGACACTAGTTTTCATTTTGCAGGATAAAGTGTTTACAGTAAGACACAGATGGCTATCATTCAAATGCCTATGAGAAAGTCAGGCAAGCTTTTTCGGTAAATGGCCAAAGATTAAATATTTAGGGCTTTGTGCACCAAAATGTAGAAGCAGGGAAATTATGTAGGTGTTTATATAACAAGAGCGAGAAGAACACTTTCAGTGTTCAGTAATAGCAATTGAGGGTGGACCTTCTTATTCAGAGAAATTCCAATCTTGGTCCTGAACTAAATATATATATATATATATATAAAGGTTTAAAATTACTAAGCCATTAAAGTTGGTATCACAGGGTAAGTCAGATTGTTCAGTTTCTGTATTTTTTTTAATCACAGAACTCTCAAAGGCTAAGTCCAGGAGAGTGCATGAAACTCCCCACCGACACTGTCAACTCATCAAGAACCAAGGAAAACCACTTCAAATCATTTGCTTGTTTTTTAATTGACTATTAGTGTTGTTCCCACCGTCTTCAGCTTTTTGAACAAATGTTCTCACCAAAAGGCTAATAGTTTTGGGCCTCCCCTGGTGGCGCAGGCTGTTGAGTGCAGTGCTGTGAAGCTGTCCACAGCCTCTGTAGTGCCGGTTTCATCCCGGCTGTCCCGCAAGGGTCCCACATGGCGTGGCATGCCTCTCCTGTCTCACCCACTGCTCCCCTCAGCAGTGTATTTCATCAGTCTGCCTGTTCTGTTCCCCGCTCTGTCCCTGGTGAATCCTCTCACCCTCCCGCACATCTGTCCTGCACCCCAGTTCTTGTATAGATAAATGAATAAATCTTTAAAAAAAAGGTTAATAGTTTTAAGCAATTTTTTTTCTCTAGACTTATTTCTTTAGCTACTGCAATCAAACATGATTTAATTAGCCCACCATCACTAAGTGGTCTCTTTGCTTGGCTAAGAAATGAAACACTTGAAAATTAATTTTCATTTTTTAGTTTTGGGAAGATATTTCATGATGAAATATTCCTTTTTTAATTTTTCTGGTTTGTCTTATCATTGCTTCCCTGTGAGTTGGGAATCTTGAGGTGCGTGCTTAGACTGGCAAAGTTGACATAAGTTGTGTTCTTTCAGCACAGCTATTGTGTCGATGCATGATAAACACAATGCTTTCCAATCTGCCATAGATGGTATTATGTTGACCCAAAATTTACACGTTGAATCTCTGCTCCATAAGGTGATTTTATTTGGAGACAGGACTTTTAGGATTCAATTATGGTTAAATGAGGTCATAAAGGTGAGGTTCGAATGCTATATGATTAGTGGCCTTATAAAGAGAGATCCCCACATGCATGAGCAGAGGAAATGCCGTGTGAGGATACAGTGAGAAGGCAGCCACCTGCAACCTAAAGAGAGATTTTGTACCAGATACTGACTCTGTTGATACCAGTGAAAGTGGTCTTAGACTTTCCAGGCACCAGAAATGTGAGAAATTAATATCTTTTTTTTTAAGCCGCACAGCCTTTAGTGTTTCGTTATGCAGCCAAGCTGACTTATACATCATGTGATTAGATAACCAAATAATCTACACTCCAGTTGCCTTATAGTCAGGACAATCAAAGCCCACTTTTTTTTCTTGTTTTAACATGATGAGTATGCATTGGTAATTTTTTTGAAAGTTCACTGTATGGAGATATGCATGGCACTTTAAATGCCGTGGAGTTATAAATGTGTCACTGTGATTTATAGTACACTAAGCAGCCATGGAAGAGATGAGCAAAACACATTTGATCTCTGATGCAACTACTCAACTCTGCTCTTAGAACCCAATGTATAAATGAATGAGTGTGGCTGTGTTCTCATAAAACTTTATTTATGACATTGAAATTAAAATTTTATATAAATTTCAAATATTTTTCTTCTTTTGATTTTTTCAATGTTTTAAAAATGTTAAAAACCATATTAGAAGAAGATGGAGGTGGAGGTTTTATGACTATGGAATTGACAATGATTTCTTGGCTATGACACCAAAAGCACAGGTAGCAAAAGAAAAAATGACAAATGCAACTAGAACAAACTAAACCCTGCCTGTGCGTGAAAGGACACAATTAACAAAGTGAAAAGGCAATCTATGGAACAGGAGAAAATATTTGTAAATCATATTTATGTATCTGATAAGGGATGAATATCCATAATATGTAAGAAACTCCAACAGATCAACAGCAGCAAAAAATAACTTATTAAAAAATGAACAGAGGACTTAAATAGACAATTCTCCAGAGATGACATACAAATGGACAGTAAGTATATGAAAAGATATACAACATCACTAATCATTAGATAAATGCAAAGCAAAACCACAATGAGATAATGGAACCCTTGATGAGATTTTAAAATAGTGCAACCACTATGGAAAACTATATGGTTTTTCCTCAAATTATTAAAATTAGAACATGCATAAGCTATGTTCCAGATGTTTGATTTCTGGATATAGTTCCAAAAGAATTGAAAGCAGATTCCTGAAGAGATACAGTTGCACAATGATATTTATAGCAGCAATTCACAATAGCCAAGTGATAGAAGCAACCGAAATGTCCATGCCTAGGTGAGTGGGTAAATAAAATGTGATATACAGTCATATGTCACTTAATGACAGCAATGTTTTGAGAAATGTGTTTTCAGCAATTTCACTATTGTATGAATGTCACTGTGTACTTCACAAACCTAGATGGTATACTGTTTACTATATATCTAGAAGACTTGGTGTACCTTATTGGGACCATCATCATATATATGGTCCTTTGTTCACTGAATCATTTTAAAGCAATGGGTGACGATACCTAAAATGGAATATTACAAAGGTTTTAAAAGGAAGGAAATCCTACCATATGTCACAAACACTGACATATCTTTAGGACAATAACCTATGTGAAATAAGCCAATCACAAAAAATAAATAATGTATAATTCCACAGATAAGAAGTATGAAGACTAGTCAAACTAATAGAAACAGAAATTAGAATGTTGGTTAACAGGGGCTAAGAAAAGTGGAAAATGAGGAGTTGCTATTTAATGAGTTATAGTTCAGCTTTGTGAGATGACAACATTTTGGAGATCTGTTGCACAACAATATCGATATACTTAACACCACTGAATTGTGCACTTATTGTAAAAATGGTTAGGATGGTATTCTAAACTATAGGAATCATGCACCTTTGAAGAATCTAATAAAGCACCTGCAACATTAGTGGACAAAAAACTCTTTCCTCTTAGAAAAATTCACAGTGGGTACACTGGTGGAAAAACTAGCAGCATTGATATGGGTGATACTTTTTAAATTATGTTTGAGGTAACATTGAATTACATTGTATATGTTTTCGAGTATAGGTTCAGAAGGCTACAAAGTTACATGATCACAGCCTGCTTACCACTAAAACTCCAACAATCTTTCTTTACAGTCCACTGAGTCCTCCCCCGCCCCCTTTGCTCCACCTTCCCCACTGGGTGCTATTGAGAAGAGATGGGAGAATGGTGTGGGCACACAATAGCAGAAAAGAAAGTATGAATGGTGAGGAATTAGGGGTCCGGCTGAGGAAGAGAGACTGTGAACATTGATGGTCTATTGCACACCTTAACCCCAGAATGGTGCAGTTTAGGTGAGCAAGAGTTATCCAGTTATTCACTGTGCAAATTTAGGCAAGTCAATTCCATTGCCTTATCTATAAAAACAGGAGGATTGGACAGAATTCCTAGTACCCCATCCCAGTTCTAAAATCCATGAAACTGTATCTCACCAAGTTGATAAAATGTCAATGACTATATCCTTTCATTTGAAGAGCTTTAAAGACAGGAGAAATTGTGTATCTTCTATTAGGTTAATATTGATTTGTTTACTCTAGTAAGTAGGGGTAAAATAACTAATTAGAGTCCACAGAGCCCTGACTAACACCATTTCCACAGCTGGTCCTTCTCTGGATACCTCAAGCTCTCCTTCCCCTGGGAACGTGAGGAAATGGTACAGACAGGGAAGGGAATTAGAAACCATTGTTAACTCCAGTCTCCTGATCCCATAGCAGCTATCTCCTCCTGTTAAAGATCTCTGAAATCACTTCCAGTTCTTTTACAAGAATGGTTAGGGAAAGGGCCTTGTTTGTGAAAAGAATGTAAATCTCAACGATCATTTTGAAAAATAATCATTATGTGTAGCAATCTTGTTGAAAACAACAAAAGCAACATTCTTTTAGTTTTTTACAAAATTCTTCTCCTCCTTAATCAGTGACTACTCAGGCAAAAGCATTTCAAGGGAGTCATAAACAGAGCTTCCGCCTTCCAGTTGTTGTCCAGCCTCTGTTTTCCAAGAAGGAAGAGGCTTCCGCACACTTGGCCTCCAGGGTATTGGAGTAGGGGGGTGAAGGGGGACCTTTATGCCTTGGGTTACGCCAGTAGCTGTCTCATTTGCTTTCCAGTTTGCAGCTGTCCTGTGATATGTTTATTTGAATCTCAGCCTCAGAATTGACTTGCTTTGGTTTCTGGCCCAGGGAAGCTCTGGTAAGAGTGGGAAAGTTCAGCCATGTTGTTCAAGCTAAACACACTGCAGCAGGGAAACATGAACTTCAAGACTTTGGGACCAGGTTAGACGCCTTTCCCTGTTGGTACTTCTGTCTCTATCTGGGCCTGTTTGTTGTGCTAACCTCATGTTTGTTCAGAAATTTTCCTAGATTTAACTACCACGATGTTTTGCCCCCCCCCCAAAAAAAGGAAATTAAAAACTCATTGGCTCCCTTTGTACGTTATTGGTATTATTAGTGATGTATTAATTCATAAGGACTTGCAAGTCTAAGGTGTGACTGGTCATATAATACTTGCACATACATGTTCTTGTTTAACACAAATACTGTAAAAACAGAGTAAAAGTTTATTCCCATTTTACTGATTATGAAAGTGAGACTCAAAGTCATTTGCTCAAGTTAGTGGTTAAGCCAAGATTTAGCAGCTTATTGCAGAAAATCTCACTCTAGCCTCTTTTTGAGAAACGCAGAGATGTTTATGGTAGGGCTGGGATCCAGCCAGCAGGCAAGAGTAGTTGTTAAAAGCACGAGATACTTCTTTACTGCTTGGTAAAAAGTCGCTGCCTTGAGCTCTACCAATGGTTGCCCAGGTTGCATCAGCATGGGAGAGTTCCTCCTGGGTGTGGCTGCCCCGGTGCCTGCCAGCTTCCTTGTGCAGGCTCTGTCCGGAAGGCTGTACCCATGTATGCAGACGACCAGAGCTGAGGCAGCACCAGTGAGAGAAACAACACCCTTAGCAGCCACTCTGGCCCCTGAAAGTGCAAACGTGCAGTTCTCATCTGAGTCCTCCCTGCCCACTGTGGTTCCCCACTGCTAGCCAGCATACCCCTCGGTTCCTTCATTTAGCCAATGATGAGAACTTCAGTCTCCCCAATATATCAAAGAGTTTCTTAAATATTTGTAATATCATCCAGACTGATAATCATGACAAACCAAGAGCAAAACTGTGAAGTAGATCCTTCTCACACCCACAGTGGGTGCTTCAGTTCCTGAATAGTGTCTGGTTTCTCAGGTTTCCCTCCACCTCCCCCACAATCTACTTTGCTTCAAGTCATTTCAGGGTGATATCTGAGCTAGATCTCCTCCAGGCTCTCCTTCCCTTCCTTGCACCTATATTTACCTACCTATTTAAGATGCCAAAGCCTGACTTTCAAAAGCGTTAGTGATTGGGAAGTGTTATTTATGATACTTAAAGACCAGAACTTACTGACATCTTTATTGATGGAAATTCAGGCTCTATGGGAGGTGGAATAAGAGATATTTTTGGAGAGCTTGCTTCTTTGCTCTCAACCCATCCATATAATTTAAAAAGCACCTACAAAATTAGGGGGTTTTGATTGTTCAAAGTTCCCAGTGAATACTGAGACATTTGTAAGATCCACTTTTTATGTTTGATAACCTTCTATTTTACAGGAAAATAAGGAATCATATTTAAATGCAAGAAACATGTGTGGCAGAAGGCCATTCCTATAAATACACATCATTTACAATGGACATAAGACTTTACATTTTGTGGATAAAAGCACAGGTTTTCAAGTTCTTTTTAGAAATGACAAGAAAAAAAGAGATAGATTAAAAGAGACTTAAAAGACGTAGTAGCAAAATGCCATTATGTGATAGGGACCTTGTTTGGATTATCACTCAAATAACTTACTGTAGGAAAAAAATCATGGGACAATGAGGGAAACATGAACACAAAATGGACATTTGATGATACTAAGAAATGATTAATACTAAAAATGATTATTATAAGTGTTTTTAAAAAGAGTCCCTTTCTTTTGAAGATGCACAGTGAAATATTTACATAAGGAAAGATTAAATTATGGCTGTCCGTGTGTGTGTGTGTGTGTGTGTGTGTGTGTGTTGGATCGGTGGGGTGGGGGTATAGATGAAACAAGATGGACCACAAGTTGGTAATTATTAAGGCTGGGTTGATGGACACTGGGAGTTCATTATACTTCCTTATCTACTTTTGTTTATTTCTGAACATTTTTAATAATAACAAAAGGCTGGGGAAAAAAAGCACAAGGTTGAAGTCAGACCTCCCTCTATGAATATGAATCTTGGCTCCAATTCCTACCCAAGTGAAGTCCTTAGAGAAGTTATCTCTTTAAGCCTAAATGTCTTCATACATAAACTGGTGATGTGAAGATTAGAGGGAATAATATATGTAAAGAACTTAGCACAGAGTCTGACACATTGTAAGCAGTCAATAAATAAGATCTTATTAGAGTAGATTCAATTATCTTGTCTAGTTTTCTGAATCTATAATTGCATATACTGAGTTCATGCCCTAAGAAGTTCTTACCACTAAAGTAGAACTGTTTTGCAAAACACAAGATGTCTGCTGCTGTTTTCCAGATGGGGAGCAAGTCTAGCAAAGAGAGATGGTGGTAGCCACACAAGTAGAAATAATGGCAAAGAGACAATCAGTCTTAAGATATAAGAAAGTCTTGCTTTGCAGTTTTGAGCCTTTTGAAGTATCCTGGAGAACAAATCTGATATTTCTTTGATATTTTCTCTCCACTTTCCCTCCCCCGAATGCTGCCCCCCCTAGTGAATGTTGACTGGCTACCCAATTTATTCTCAGAGTTCTTCAGAATACAGAGGGGAAAAATCCTGGTTTCCACGGAAGCAAGATCCATTCGGGACATGGTCTGCGTGCCAGAGAACTCTGTAATCATACTTACTTTAATTCTTTTAACAAATATCGATGAAATGACAGCTATGTGCTGGGATCCTGCTAGACACTTAACATACGTTATCACAATATCTGTCCCAACCCCATTTTAGATAGGAGTAGACTGAGGTTTGGGAAGATTAAGTGACTTGCCTATGGTTACACAGCTAGAAAATGGCAAAGTTGTTATTCTGAGTACAGAGTTATCAGACCCAGAAACCATGTTCTCCTAACTAACTTGACTATAACAATCACTTCATTATGTGTATATATAATGAATACAACACAACATCATACCATCACTTTTCTGACAACCCAGTATTTTCCTCATTAATATCTCAAAGGTTTCTTCCTCGTGTGGTTTATTTTTTAAAAAGATTTATTTGGGCCTCCCCTGGTGGTGCAGGCGGTTGAGCGTAGCACTGTGACGCTGTCCGCAGCTTCTGCCATCCCGGTTCGATCCCGGCTGGCCGGGCGAGGGTCCCACGTGGTGCAGCAGACCTCTCCTGCCTCACCCGCTGCTCCCCTCAGCAGTGTATTTCGTCAGTCTCTCTGTTCTGTTTCCTGCTCAGTCTCTGGTGAATTCTCTCACCCTCCCGCGCCTCTGGCCTGTACCCTGGTTCTTGTATAAATAAATAAATAAATCTTTTATTTATGAGGAAAATACTGGGTTGTCACAAAAGTCATGGTGTATTTTTTCTATGTTTTTCAAGCAATAATGCGTCATGATTTCTCCAACAACCCAATATTACATAATTGAGTGCTCTCATTCAGATAATGGATAAGAAGTTACAGTAATGACTTAAAAGTAAAGTACACTTTTAAAAGTAAAAGTTGTGTGCTCGCTTCGGCAGCACATATACTAAAATTGGAACGATACAGAGAAGATTAGCATGGCCCCTGCGCAAGGATGACACGCAAATTCGTGAAGCGTTCCATATTTTTAGCTAAGCTTTGGAAACAACCCAAATGCCCAAAAATAGATGACTGGATCAAGAAGATGTGGTCCATATATACCATGGAATATTACTCAGCATTCAAAAAAGATAAACACATGCAATTTGCAGCAACATGGATGGCGCTGGAAGGGATCATGCTCAGCGAAATAAGCCAAAAAGAAAAAGAAAAATACCGGATGGTCTCACTCATAGCAGGAATCTAGAAAACTTAAATAAGGGACCAGGAAAATGAATAACTATAAGAAAGTGAAAATCAAAATCAACAAAAAACTATTTACCAGAGACACTTTTAGGGGGGCGGGGGTGGGAGGGGAGGGATTGGGGTCAGAATGGGGGGGCTGCAATTGTATGGGGAATATAACAATAAAATTTATTATTAAAAATAAAAAATAAAAGTAAAAGTTGTATCTATTTAGGGTATACAATATGATGATGGCAAGCAACAGACAGGTGGATGGCTGGGTTAAGAGACATCTGCCCATTGGGATCGAGGAGCTAGATGTGAAGGTTCTGGATCAGGTCAGATCTCTAATCAATAGATGGAACTGGAGAACAAATTAAATGACAATCCCAGGGGAAATATATGGCTGAGTTTATAGAATAATGGTGTAAATTAGGTCTTAGGGATGGAGGTGAAAACAGACCCTGCTAACTAGACTATGGTGAAGCATGAAGCTCAACAGAAGCCCCTCTGACAATGCTGGAGTTGGCAGGCATGGCAGCCAAGGGAATATGGGTCTCAGATCTCTGAATGCTAGGAGAGTGATAATGCTGCTGCTGCACCCTGCTAGTGTTACTGCATTTGCACCAAGGCCACACGTCCTCCAGGCTGCTCCTGGTCAAGAAATGAACACAGCGGGAATACTAGACAGTACTGTTCATGAAGGACACTGGACTCGTTAATTGGGTTGAAACAACCAATATTCTACAGTGCACTGTGTTATCACTGTTTTTGGATATTGTGCTTTGTGTTTTCAAATCCGATCATGTCTACAACATGCACATCTTTGTGTCCTGCCTCTGGTGAGAAAGGGAAGCAATTACTTTTGAGCTGAAACCCAAGATAATTGCCCAACCATGGGCTAATGTAAGTGTTCTGAGCACATTTAAGGTAGGTTAGGCTAAGCTATGATCTGTAGTCAGGTGTATTAAGTACATTTTCACTTTGTGCTATTGTCAACTTAGGATGCATTTATTGGGACATAATTCCATTGTAAATTGAAGAACAGCTGCATAATATTCTGCCTTTGTTTATAGGTAATAAATTGCTATGATTTGTGTTGTATATTTCTTTGTATTTTCTGCAATAAAAAGCAGAACCTTATGAATAGTAGATATTCAGTAAATACTTATTGAATTAAATATAAACTTGCACTGAGAACGTAAGTTCTCTTTACACACACACACACACACATAATCACTGAGTACAGTTTTTTTTGGAATGAAGTTGGGCAGAACACAAACAATCAAATTATGCCTTCAAATGCACAATAGAACTATACTTTTGTTTAATTTTCTATTGAACAGTCTTTCATTTCAACTCTTATTTACTGCATGTCTGTGCTATGAAGTCATAGTGCTCTAAATAGAGTTGTATTAAGAAGAATGAGGGTTAGAGCTGGAAATATTATAATCAGAGCTGAAGTATGGAAAATATGAAAAGCCCAGGTGAGTGTGATGAAATCTTAAACTAAAGTGAGAGCAGGGAAAATGCAAAGGAGAAACAAGCTTGTACTGTTTGGCCCAGGCTCAGAGAATAGTAAGTAAATGTTCCTTAAAGTCCTGCCATGCATGCTCATACCAAATAGTGGAATTTTCTTGACTCTGACATGCCCCAAGATGATGTTACTAAATAGAGAGAAAGAACTGACAATCTGCGTTTAAAGGGGATATTCTGGTGAAAGATAAATGTTTACTCAAACTTCTTAGAAATTAACAATGAGACATATGGCTGAGGAAAGCTCATTAGAAAGACTATCACACAGAAGTATTGTCCTTCTTTCTGCTCACCACGCACTTTATTCATGTGCATTATAGCCTTAGTCGCATTGAATAGCATCCTATTATTTACATTTCTTCCCTAATTTGGAGTACAAAAATCACATATCAATCTTTGTGTGTCCACCTAATACTATGCTTGACATATAGTGGACACTCAGTAAATGATTGCTGATTGTTTCACCTTGCTTGATTTGTCTGCAGTATTTAGATGTTGGCCATGATTCACACACTCCCTTTTTGTTTTTATGACATTGGATTCTCTTTGTTCTCTTTTTTCCTCCCTAATAACCCATTTTCAGTTTTCTTTGCTGATTTCTCTTCCCTCCAACTCCCCTTTTATTTTTTCAAGGTAGGATTTTTTTCTCTTTCTCTTCCACTTTCATTAAATCTCAAAAATTATTAGCACTTCATCTCCTTGACTACTCCTTCCTTTACCGTTCTTTCTACGCTTGCCTTCTCAGACTCTATTAAGATATATCTCAGACTTCATTAAGATGTATTTTTTAGGCCATCCCCAATGTCTCAATATCTTTCAGATGTTTTTCATATCTTTGTTTCTTTTACTGGGCAATATCATCTAACCTGTTTTTCAATTTGCAAGTTCTCTTTGTCTGTTTAATCTGACAATGGAGAGTTTATTTTACATTAAATTATCATATTCATTTCTCAGGGTTCTATTAGGTTCCCCTTTTCCCCCAAAATTAATTACAAGTACCTGTAGTTCCATACTTTAACTTCTTTACCTGAAATTCTGTTTCCTCTTCTCTACCTACCAAAATCCTACTTTTCATTAAAGTCCCAGCTCAATTTTTGTTCCCTACATAATGTCTTCCCAGAAATTAATTGCTCCTGAATCTGTACTCCTATAATAGTGTGCTCATATCTTTTATAACACTTAATCATATTGTGCCTTTATTACAGGTCATGTGTATGTTTGCTGCATTATCAGGCTCTATGGTATTCAAGACACTAGAATATAGTGGTTATACCCTCTGGCTTTGTAGTTAAATAGACCAGACACAAATGTTGATTGCATCATTAGCTGTATGACTTTGAGCTTAACTCTCTGAATCTCAGTTTTCTCATCTTTAAACGGAGGTGTACAGTAGTATTTTGAAATTTAAATTTTTGAATGCATATAATATCATTAACACAGTGCTTTTCACAGAGTAAATATTCAGTAAATATTAATTATTATTATTAAAGACAGGTGCTATAACCTGTTCAGCTTTTTATCTCTCTAATAGTTCCTTTTTAAAAAAGATTTATTTATTTATGCATCAAGAGCTGGGGTGCAGGCCAGAGATGCAATGGGTGAGAGGATTCACCAGAGACAGAGTGGGGAGCAGAACAGGCAGATGTACTGAAATACACTGCTGAAGGGAGCAGTGGGCAAGTCAGGAGAGGTCTGCTGCGCCATGTGTGTCACCTCCCTGGCCGGGGATTGAACTCATGCTGCAGTGGCTGCAGATAGCTTCATAGCGCTGCATCTTAATCCCTTGTGCCACCAGGGAGGCCTCCCCAATAGCTCCTTTAGATGCTCCTCTTCTCTTCTCCCCTTTTCCTATTCCAAGCTTTAGCCCAGTACCTTATACAGACTAAATATTCAATATATACTTCTTGAGTGAATGGTGAAACATCACATAGTTTTATATAAAACCATTAACTTAGTATGGATAGAAACAGTTGACATTTGTATGAGACACCAACAGACGAAGGCTTATGGGCTGTCCCAGCAAGATATATCAATGGGACATCCTGTCTGAGCACCAAAGAGCAGGCCCTTTCAGTATTGTCTGAACAAGTTGGCTTTACTAGGAATGGTGAAAGAGAATGGGGAGGTTTCATATCCTAGGGAAGTGTTTGAAACTTAATGAGAAGTGTAGGCTGAGAAAATAAGCCCTGTTCTTTGTAAACCAAATGCAGCTATTGAATGTGAAGCTTAGATACAACCTAGGCCATGTGTGAGCAACAGGGACCAGAGTTGTGCAAAATTTTTTTCCTGGCCTGTGGTGAATTTTGAGTCAGACCCACTTGGCATTTTACTCTCTATAGACACAGCATATTTTCCCCTTTCTAAAACCTTACTCTCCTCATGCTTATTAACCAAAATTCCTGATGAAGTCAATGAAACCACATAAATTATTTGGGGCTAGATATAAAATCGGTCTTTCCCTTATTTCTTATTCAAGCACCAAAAATATTTATTTACATTCCTTAAAACTACCAATATTCCAAAATAATCATGGCTTACTTGGATTCCACTATATTTTAAAGATGAATGCGACATGTTTTGTGACATACCTCTTCTAATATTATCAGTAATATTTTCCTAAAGTGAACCACTTTAAAGTACAACATCCCCATCCCATAACCACAAATCTCAACTTCTGTTTTTTTAACCCTTCCAGAATGTTATTTTGTGCAGTTGCAAATCCATCAAAAAGCTCATATGTTGTTATATGTGTTTCTAATTTTATTCTATTAATTTGAAAAAGATTTAAAATTTTTCTGCTTTAAGCTAAATATTTTAGGAATGTTGAGTTTTATCATCTAGAGATGATAAAAAAGGAACTTTCCTTTGGTCTAATAGCACAGATGATTCAATGGTATTTGTGAAATCTGATTACTGCCCCTTGAGTAAAGAGGTATGGAACAACTCAATTACGAGATACACTTTAGATGACCCCCCCTCCCACACACATAAGAAATTTAGTTGAAAGACTTTGTTCTTGAAACCAGAGGTTATATATGGTTTCCTGACTGGCCTTTATTTGTATATATAACCCTTGATTATTAACTTATTTCTTCCATTAGAAAAATTAGTGGTCCAGGATATAATCAATGTTACTCGGTTCCATTCCCTAAATAGTACTTCTTTCATAGTGTCTGCCCCTCCTTCCTAATACATATTGTGCTCTTACCTAGCTGTCAATTGAGGACCAGGTCTTTACTAATAAGACTTAAACCAGGTATTTCTGACGTGCGTGTGTGTGTGTGTGTGTGTGTGAGAGAGAGAGAGAGAGAGAGAGAGAGAGAGAGAGAGAGAGAGAGAGAGAAAGAAGACAAAGGAGCCAAGAGTACATGAAAAAATACCTAGAAAAAAACCTAGGCAAAACATTTCAAGATACTGGTTTCAGAGGTGTCTTTGGGAAATTGGCTCCAACGCAAGGGAAACAAAAGCAAAAATAAAGAAATGGAACTACATCAAGCTAAAAAGCTTCTGCACATCAAAAGAAATTATGATTAACATCAAGACACCCTTCCAAATGAGAGAAAATAGTTGCACATCATACATCCAACAAGGGGCTGATATCCAAGATCTACAAAAAAGTCATACAACACACCAACAAGCAAAGAACCCAGTCAAAAAATGGGCAGGAGAGCTAAATAGACACTTCTCAAAGAATACATACAGATGGCCAACAGGCACGTGAGAAAATAGTATTCATCACCTGTCATTAGGGAAATGCAAATCAAAACTACAATGAAATACCATCTCACTCCCATGAGAGTGGCCCATATTAAAAAAAAAAAAAAACTCTGAACAAGAAGTGATGGTGAGGATGTGGAAAAAATGGGCCCTCATACACTGTTGGAGGGATTGTGGACTGGTTCCGTCTCTATGGAAACCATATAGAGGTTTTCTCAAAATATTAAAAGTAGATCTATCATAAGATCCAGCAATTCCACTCCTGGGTATCTACTTGAAGTGTGCATGGATACTCATTTGAGGGGATATATGCACTCCTATTTTAATTGAAGCACTATTTATTATAGTCAAATTATGGAAACAACCAAAGTTTCCAATGATGGATGAGCAGGTTAAATGTTGTGTGTGTGTATGTGTGTGTGTGTGTATACATATACACTGGAGTAGTACATAGCTGTAAAAAATGAAAATTGTCCATTTGCAACAAAAATGGGTGGAAATGGAGGGGATTATGCTAAGTGAAATAAATGTGAAGGAGAAAGACAAATACTGAATGATTTCACTCATATGTGGAATATAAAGAAACAAAGCAAAGAAACAGGCAAAACTAAATCAAAACAAACCCTGGAAATCTGACAGGCAGCAGACATCCTCCTGGAATCTTTCACTCACACAAAATAGGCATAGAAGCTCCATCTCCTCAGAAACTCAGTCATATTCACAATGAAGAGTGAAGCATCATGTTACAGTAGTGGTACTCAGCCTTGCCCTATATTGTAAATATTGCAGGTATTTTAAAAACACTACTGCCTGGATCCTACACTGAGTGATTCTGATTTAATTGATCTTGAGTGAAGCCTGGGCAACCAGAGGTTTTATAGCACTCAAGGTGATTTAAATTTGCAGCCAGATTTAACAACCACTGTGCTACCGTTTGAAGTTCTTTGCTGGCTGACAAATGGCATCCTATGAGGGCTCTTACCAGCAACCTATTGATATAATATTAGAATTTGATTGAATTTTCCTCTTTCAAAACTCATCTTTGAAATAAAAGGTGAAAGCCAAAAAATGATGATGAATATTTACCACACTAAATATCCATACCAAAACTTCTGATTGAAGCTCACTGTTAGTAATATTAGCTTTTATTTTCTATCATTAGTTTCTAATCTTTCAATATATTGAGGGCAAACCAATGCCTCTCTTGTCTAGAACTGAAGAAATTCTTAGGATGTGGGATTTCAGTTTTAAAACTGGGCAGTACTGGGAAAACTAGGGTGAACAGGTGTAGGGTCTCAGCTACATGCTTGCCTGGTTCCCAATGGTGGCAGATGAGACAACAAGTCTTGAAGTCCATATGTGGGGCCAGGAACAAGTCTTTATTATGAAGCAGCAGGCGACACACAGGTAGCAACAGTGGCAGTGTCCAGCAATGGTAGCTACGCCTGGGCTCCAGCCACCTAAGTGGCCCCTGTGCCCAGCGAGTGGCCAGTAAGAGGACATGAGAAGCTGGCGAGTGACCCCCCCCCCAAGGAGCCTTATTAGCTTTTATATGATCTATAGACAAAGCTGGCACAGGGCCAATTTGAGGCCTACTTTAGAGAAGTATGTTTCATGCATGAAAACTATACATCAAGGGTACACTATTATTATTTTCTGCTTTCTGCACATGAGGACTACATCTCAAGGCTACATGTTATCTACTAGGCCACCCGTGCTGGAAGGTCATGCTGAAATCACTCTGAGAAACTCTGAGAAAATGCTATTTTCCCACGGGCCCTGCAGCAGATCACCGTAGATACATAAGAGAAAAGGATATTAACCTTGCAATTATTTGCACATTCTGAGAAACACAAATTAGAAGAATGTTCAACATGGAGGTCAAACTTTTTGCAAAAATCCACCCTATTCAATGTACTATGGTGGTGGAATATGGGTGAGTTGCACATTCTGAGGGTATCCAAATATTACCTAAATTAAAAATTAAAAAATCTACCCCATTCTAGGAAGAATTGAACTTACTGTATTTTATTTAGTTGCCACAGTCATAAAAAAGACAATGCACGATTATAACTCCAAAGTAGAAAAACAAAGCAAAACCAACAAAATGAACCACTAAATCTTCATGGCCACTAAGGACTTTTTAACCTTGGATTGTACCTTGGTTGGATTTTGGCTCTTGCCTGGTGGTTGTCAAGACACATACTGAGGTCTTTTGAGTTATGGGTGATAATAATACAGAAGTTCAACTGCAATCCAAAGTACAGAAAGAATCCATCTCATCATGTGAATTTTGAGTAGAATTTGAGAATGGATTTGGAACTGACCATTATATGTCATGTTGATATGAACACCTGATACTCCTGAGTCATCTATTTCATACAACAAGGAAGAATGATGTAAAATATATATAAAATAAAATAAATAAAGTTGCTCTGTTATTCTCAGATGGAAAAGGTAAGAACCAAATGATGGGCCCTTGGTAAACTTAGAAAGAATGTAGATTTTCATGTACAACAAACTAAAACACTACTTGTAAGGGATATAAGGGTCTTATGGTAGTCTGCATATCTTTAATACCAGAGGACAAGATACAGGAGTGAAAAAATGACTTTGGATGAGATAAATGAGTTCAATATCTGGTTCTGCTTCTTAGGACCTTGTAACTTTGAGCAGGTTACTTAACCTCCTTGATTCTGTTCCATTATCTATATAATAGAGAGAATTATATCTGCCTGGTTAGATCATTGTGCAGATTGTATAAAATAATAGATAAGAAGCAGGGTTTCTCAGCCCAGCACCATTGATGTTTTGGGTAGCATAGTGCTTTGTCGTGGAAGCCTGTCCACTGCAATGCAGGATTTTCAGCACCTCTGGTCTCTACACTCAGCTACCTCTCCAAGTCATGACAACCAAAAGTCCCCTGGGGGGACAATACATGACCCTGGTTGACAATCATTGATATAAAGTGATGAGTGTCAGACCTGGAATACAATAGGCGCCCATTAAGTGGTCGCTATTATAAATGTTAGTGTTTTATAGGAACTCATTTTTGATGCTGAAACTTAAAAATGTGTCATTATATTCACTTCTAAGAATAACCTCTCAGACTTATTCCTTCAAGCTGTGTAAATCAGTCTTATTTTGCTAATAGAAATAGCAGAAAATATCCCTTTCATGCCTCACATCTCCTGAACCTACTAGCCTTGCAAATCTAAGATCCTTTCTATTTACTAATGTGTTATTCAACTACTTTAAGTATTCATAAGCTCCCTAAAAACAGCTAAATTATAAGTGAATATTTATCAGGAATGGTGTAATTTGCAACTTTAAGGCATTTAGGGCACAATATTTTCTTCCATCTAATTTATTTCCTCTCTCCTGACATGCATGCTCTGCAGAAATCTCAGCTCCTATTTCACTCATAAATTATGTCAATCCAAAGTGATCTTCCTCTGCTTCCAACAGGCAATGTGCTTTCTCAACTTTCTCCTCATTCTTGTTTTCAATAAAAGAAGGGTCTCTTCTCTCAGTCTTCACTTCTCTGCTGCTCTGTTTCCAGAAAGACCTTACTCTAGGGCCTCCCCGGTGGTGCAGCGGTTGAGCGCTGGGTTGCGAGGCTGCCCGCGGCCTCTGCGGCGCCAGTTCGATCCCCGGCTGCTCCCCGGCCACCAGAGGAGGGTCCCACATGGCGCGCAGACCTCTCCTGCCTCCCGCTGCTCCCCTCAGCAGTGTACTTCGGTCCTTCTGCCTGCTCTGCTCCCCGCTCTGGCTCTGGTGAATTCTCTCACCCTCCCGTGTTTCTGACTGTACCCAGTGCTTGTATAAACAAACAAACAAACAAACAAACAAATAAATAATACATGCCTCTTAAAAAAAAGAAAAGACCTTACTCTAGCTTCTAACCATTCCTTAGCCATATCTTCACTTCATTCCTCTCCATTGGCTCCATTCATTTCATCATCAAATAAAATAGGTTTCCTACATCTGGAAAAGCCCTTTGCTTTTCACTTCTGAAACTGCAATCTTATTTCTTTGCTGACCATCCAGCCCCCACTTCCTTCTCAGTCTATTTGTTGGCTCATCTTTGCTTGCCCAGTCCTTCACCATTTGTATTGCTCAGTGTTCTCTCCTTTGCCATCTCATCTCACTTAACACTAAGCTCCTACCTCCACCCAGGGAAATCTTATTTTCTCTCATGGATTCAATTACCAACTACTTGTCTCCGAAATTTCTCTCCGAATGAAATCTCTCTCATGAACATGAGCTACATTTAGCCAACTGCCTACTACATACACTAGGATTCCAGGGCATACCTCAGCATCTACATTTATAAAATGAAACTCATCGTATTGTATTTTTTTTTAAGATTTATTTATTTATTTATACAAGCACTAGGTACAGTCAGAAGTGCGGGAGGGTGAGAGAATTCACCAGAGCCAGAGCGGGGAGCAGAGCAGGCAGAAGGACCGAAGTACACTGCTGAGGGGAGCAGTGGGCAGCAGGAGAGGTCTGTGCGCCATGTGGGACCCTCCTCTGGTGGCCGGGGAGCAGCCGGGGATCGAACCGGCGCTGCAGAGGCTGCGGGCAGCTTCGCAACCCAGTGCTCAACTGCTGCGCCACCGTATTCTTAAAATAATTCCTCAGTTGGGCCTCCCCTGGTGGCGCAGCGGTTGAGCTCTGCCTGCGGGGCTGCTTGCAACCTCTGCAGCTCAGGTTCGTTCCCCGGCCGCTGGCGAGGGTCCCATAAAAAATAAAAATAAAAATAAAAATAAAAATAAAAAATAATAATAATAATTCCTTAGTTTCCTAAATCATGATACACTCAGGTGTGTAAGCCAAAATTTATGGTGTTTTTTTTTTTACTCTCCCAAGACCTCCCACAGCCAACTAATTATAAAGAATAGTCAGCTTTATCTCTTGCATATGTATCAAGTGTGCCTTCTCTTCCCCATTTCTACTGTGACACTCTGTCCTGAACTGCTCCAACAACCTGATCTTGCCCTTGTCCGCATGCATCCTTTCTAAAATACAAACATGATTATATCTTTTTCCTGCTTAAACTCTTCAGCACCCTCCTACCACCAACTTGGACTGAATTCAAAGTCTTTGAGATGTTACTGTAATGTCCATTAGCTGGCCCCGGCTTCTTTCTTCAACAATATCTCTCTACAAAATCACTCACTTAGGGCCTCCCCGGTGGCGCAGCGGTTGAGCGCTGGGTTGCGAAACTGCGCGCGGCCTCTGCGGTGCCGGTTCGATCCCCGGCTGCTCCCCGGCCACCAGAGGAGGGTCCCACATGGCGTGCAGACCTCTCCTGCCGCCCGCTGCTCCCCTCAGCAGTGTACTTCGGTCCTTCTGCCTGCTCTGCTCCCCGCTCTGGCTCTGGTGAATTCTCTCACCCTCCCGTGCTTCTGACTGTACCCAGTGCATGTATGAACAAAACAAACAAACAAACCAGCAAACAAATAAATAAAGCATGCCTCTATAAAAAAAAAAAAAAATCACTCACTTAAGTCAACTACTTTTCTCAGTAGCTTGAGTGGTCATGCTTTCTATTCTCTCTGCACCAGCACATCGGGTGTATCTTGCTTGGATCACCCCCTTGCTTCTCATACTGATTAAGTATTACTTCTTTGGCAAAGTCTTTCAGCCCCCTCAAATCTGGCATAGATGACCCTCCTCATGTGTTCTGTTAGGACCCTATGATGCCCCCCCCCCATATTGAACTTAAAATTGGATTGCTTGTCACTGATAGTATACTTGCTTTCTTCTTCTAAACCTCATGAGAGTGTTTCTAGTTCTCTGGTGCTCAAGAAATATTTGTGGAATGGAATTGAATTAAATTTCATCAAGGATCCTCACCGAATGCAAGCCTTTTATCTTCATTTTTAATCTTTCTGAATATTCAAATTATTTGACCCTCCCCTGTATTCTTCAAATTAGTCTTCTTTGCTTTTAAAGATAGCATTGTGTGAGAATTACCTTTCTACTTGAGAATTTCTAGTCCTTTTTCTTTGCTGACCCCTTTCCTGTCCCTTAACTTCAGACTTTTTCCCCAGTCTCTGTTCTTCACCCTTTTATCTTTTTTTCTTCACATTCATTGTCTAGAACATAATAGGCATTCAAACGATGTTTGTTTCCTTCCTTCCCCCATTCTCCAGAAGCTCGTTTAATCTCATGTCTTTAAATTAAACATCTCCCAGATCCACATGTCAATCTGAGTAATCCAGTGGAGCACCAGTCTTCTGAACTATAAATAAAAGCTAAGGCATTCAGTCACTTCTATTCAGCTTATTCTTGCAACATAATTAATTTCTGTATTTTCCACTTGAAACCAAGTCCCCTAATCACAGTGGCTCCATACATAAGGAAAATCTAGCTACTGCATCTACTCTATACAATGTATGCAATGAGCCACAAATACACAATTTTCTTTGAAGTGTATCTTACAGTGATTCCTTTCTTTCCCCTTTCCATTATCTTACTGTCATCTCTTTACCCTTTGATTACTATAACAGATGTCTTCCTAGTTGTCCTTCTTGAACTCGATATCATCCACTTTCACTGTTTTGTGTACTGCTGTCAGATCAGTCACCTACAGCTTTTACTACAGTAGACTCAATGAATATGAGAATACCAAGTCACTCTCCCTTCAAGAACTTACAGTAGCTACAAATCATCTGCAGAATTCAAACTCCTCTTCCTGATTTCCTCCCTTTCCTTCTAGCCCTAACCAACATTTTCAAGTTTATCACAACCTTATACTGTTCTTCTGCGCATCCCACTTTCTGACTTAATGGATTTCTTGCCTTTTCCACATTCCACTGATGCTATTGGAAGTTCTTCTCATTCGAGCAAATACATTCCCTTTTCAAATGCCAAGGACTAACGTTTTTTTTTAATATCAAATTAAGATGTCACCTTTTTCTGTTACTCAGGTAGAAATGATGCTTATGCTTACCTTGTTTGTAATTAAAACAGTCTTTACTGGTATCATAGTAATGTGTTTGTCTAGACTGTAAAATCCATGCCATCAGGGGCTCATACTTGTTCATCACTACAACCTCTGATGCATCCAAACTGTGCCTGGAATGCACATAGTAGGAAATTGGTCATTATTTTTTTTAACTGAGTTGGCCACATCTGCAAGTTCCTTACCCATTCTACCCCTCCATTCCCTATAGCCCCACGCTTGATCTCTACTTCTTTAATAGTCCACCAGGCAGCAAACTTTGACTAAAATCCAGACAGACATATCCGTATTCTGGTGATACGCTCCCAGTTTCAGCAGGAGCAACTTCTGGATGTTTGCCTGATTTCTAAAACTCTCCATAATCTAGCTATTCAATTTATACAGCCTTGCTTCTATTTGTTTCTAAACCTATGTCCTCCATTATATTAAACCTTTAGACTCAGCCTTTGTTCACAATGTTGCCAGTTGCAGAAACACTCTTCTCCTACTCTAGTCAAATTCCTCCCAACTTCAGATCCAGGGAAAGTCTTACTTTATCCATGATGTCATCTTTAACTATTTGAGCCCATATTTCTCTCTCCTGTGTCTGAATTCCTTTGGCAGAGATAATAGAATATATTTTGTTATCCTTGGATTCCTTCATGCATATGTCTTGCTTTCCTCAGCAAAAAAAAAAAAATGGCTCTTTTGGACAAGAATCATGCCTTAATCTCCTTTAATATACTGCTGCTGATTATTAAATTGATAAATCAACAGCTATTTTCTTCCTCATTACTGATTTCTCCTAAGTTGAAAAAAACTTAGATTCCCTACAGCCTACTTTTGCCTATTAATGAGCTATATAGACAAGCCTCTGAGAAAAGCTGAAGATTAGTCAATGCTACTCAAAATAATAGTTTTAAAAAATCATTTCAGGGTGTTTTTTGACAACTAAATCAGAGTTTTGACAACTAAGCTAAAGCTTGCAGTTAATTTAGCAGTTGTAATAGATTAAGCAACTGGGAGAAAGATTGAATTAAAAATAATTTATTTTGTGGCTATGAACCATAGTTGAATAAGACCCTAGCAAATCAAACTCAGTATTATGCTTTTTTTCAATTATAGGAGAAATAATAAAGCCTAAGTTCCTGGTGATTAGATCATTCTAAAACTAAAATCTATGTGGGTGATAATTGGACTCTCATCACAGATTTAGTTCATTCATGCATTTAAGGGAACATTTTAAAAGGTTAGATAGCTAGGCCTGCTTTGACCCAGAGAGGTATGCATAAGTTCTATGTATAACACAAGGAAGAGCTGAAGGGCAGAGTTGAACAAAAGACACAGTGTAGCTCAGACTTTGTGTGAATAGCACACTGTATTTTCAGGATATCCAGGGCAAAAAAAAAAACAGCATTTCTCCTCTTCTTTATTTTTAGGTTCATTTCTTATTCTAGGAAATCAGTTTCCTCTTAAGCATTTTGATGTTTTTTTAACACAATGGACTGTTTAAATTAACTGCATTTGGGTTTTCCCACCATTGCATTAAAAGCACTATAATAAACTATGCTATTGACCATGTCAGAAAGCAGATGAGATCAGATACTTTATAGAGGTCTGGTTTGCTTCTTACAGTCACTCATTTCTATATTTTTTAGATTAATGAGAGTAAAAACTTGCATTCTTTCTTTGGTCTCTGTTTTGTCTTTTCCAGCTGCCACAGAATGTGAACTATCCTATCATCAAAGTTCCTCTGAAAACCTTTAACCCTCACCAGTCACTAACCAATTGCACTAATGAGTCACTGTCGTCATTTTCTTATGGCCCACCAAAAGCTAGTTACAAGAATATTTACTAGAAATGTTCCTTCTATTTAATAAAGCTTTCTAGCTTAAAAAAGAAAACACTTGGAAATGATGTCCATACAGAAAGTCGAAGTTGAATGTTCATAGCAATGTTATTCATCAAAGCCAAGAAATGGAAACACCCAAATGTCAATCAATGAATGAATGCATAAACAAAACATGGTATGGCCACACAATGGAATATTATTTGGCACGCAGAAGAATGAAGCACTGGTGCATGTCACAACATGAGTGAATCTTGAAAGCACTATACTAAGAGAAAGAGTCCAGAAACAAAATGCCACATATTGTATAACCCCATTTGTATGAAATGTCCTAAATAAGCAAAGCTATAGAGACAGAAAGTAGATTAGTGTCTGTAAGGGTCTGGGAGAGGGCAAATGAAAAGTGACTACTAATAGGTATGGGTATTCTTTTGGGGTCATAAAAATATTTAAAATTATATAGCAATGATTGTTGTTCAACTTTGAATATATTTAAAAAGCTTTGCATTGCACATTTTAAGTGCATTTGTATGGTATGTGAAGTATTTCTTAATTTTAAAAGACAGGAAAAATAAATTAATTAAAATATAAAAATGTAAAAAAGGACAAAAGACTTAGAAACTATTTTTAGGAGTCTTAATTTCAAGTGCTGCTTTTTTATTTATTTATGCATACAAGAACTGGGGTACAAGCCAGAGGGGATTTACCAGAGACAGAGTGGGGAACAGAACAGGCAGATTGACTGAAGTGCACTGCTGCGGGGAGCAGCGGGCGATTCAGGAGAGGTCTGCTGCACCATGTGTGTAGCTCCCTGGCTGGCCAGGGATCAAACTTGTGCTGCAGAGGCTGTGGATTGCTTCATAGGTTGCATCTTAACCCCTTGCACCACCAGGGAAGCTCCTCAAGTACTACTTTTGCACCAGAATCTCCAGAGGTTCTGAAATGTACATTATGACAAATTCCTGGGTGGTTATTATGCACAGCTACAGTTTGAGGATCACTGAATTAAAAGATGCTCACTTTGCACTGTCTTATGAGACATAACTGCAACTGTCTCCACTAAGGAAGAGACTGTAGTTACTTTCAAGTGAATAATACTCAACTTCACTTTTGCTCTTGTTTTAGTTGATATAATCCAGATATTATTAAATAATAATCCAGATATTATTATTATAGGTGAATCTGTCTTCCTTGATCTACTGTCAACTTTCAAATCAAGTTTCTTTTATTCCCCTGGGAGAAATGGTGAAAACACAGGAGCCACTAGTACTCTATTCCTTACTAATTAAAGTCAGCGTTGTTATCACTCCCACTTCTGAAGGCATTACTAGAAAAATAGCTGAAATGCTGGGCTACTTTTAATCATGTTAGACCAATTTAAGTGAATAGTGGGTAAATAAAGCATAAATTTATAGACCCTATGTATGTTTCATATTGATGGAGTTATTAACTGTTAGCTATCTAATAATACATATGGTAAATTGTGAGGTCACTTTTTTACCATAATATCTATTATGTTGTTCTTTATCATAATATTTTTGAACTAAAAAATTGCATGTGTTGAGCATAGTTGGAAACGTTTTACTCATAAATGAGAAAAACACTTGTATTCTAATTTCCTGCATATCTAAATTGAACTTAAAAAATATAAATGAACAAAGCATAGAATTTAAAGAAGTGTAATTTCGTGAAATCTGATTTTCACATTTGAATTATTAGAAGCAGTGAATATACAATCAACAAAACTCATCACTATTCATTGATGACCCCCGGTGATGCAAGGAAGTATGCTAGACAGGCTTTATGCTCTTAGGCCAGTATGACATGGCTCCTGATCTTGATGAGTTCACTAGAGGAAGCAGGCAGCTTTACTTATACACAAACTATACCTGTCATAATAGACTATAATTCTAGGCACTGAAAAAAATACCTGGAAAGAAAGCGCTTGTATTTAGCCAAATGAAAAACTCAAAATCTTATCTTTCACAGTGATATAGAGGCTATGGTAATAACATGAAATTCCAAATGTTGTGTGGTAAATGATGTTGATTATGGCATAAATGATTTTCTATGATTTTAATGGTAGACATACAACCCTGGGCATGCCCTGCTACTCTTAGAGAGTTCTGCACAGTTCCTGCATTTTCGGGAGTTAAAAATTACAATCCTATCACTTTATCATTACTGTCCTTAACATTTAATTACTGGGGGCTGAGAAAAGGAAAATACCAACAAATGTCAAAAGCCCTCAATAATGTTCACATTTCAGTAATTCAAGAAGTGTCAGTTGAAAAATAAGATCAACTGAGAGATTTTTCTCAGCCTTGAGTCTATCATTTGTCTGTTGAAAATAACCTTTGTAGACCATGCTGCTCTTTTCTCTGAGAATGGAATTTTAAATATGACAGGCAGTACTGTCTTTTTCAGTAAGTCTAGTCGTCTGCACGTTCCTTTCACTAACGCTCTTCTCTTCCTGCATCACAGCTTTCTAGAACCTGATATTGGACTTAAGTGAATTTATAAGCGTTCTTACAAGCATCGTAAAAAGGCCTACTAGAAGCTCTGTTTTAGCTCTCTGTTGTTAGCAATAAAGGAGTAAAATTGCAAGTAAGATTTCCTGAATTCACTCAGAAGCCCAACTTCAGAGACTTACAATGGACTCAGGCCCTGAGTTGGAGAAATCATACATTGGCGAGTACCATGAGTACAATTTGAAATTGGTTTCAATAACATTGTTCATGAAAATAATTTTCTTTTAAAATACATGGAAAGAAAAAGTTAAACAAGGAAAATGTGTCATGTGACAACATCCATCATTTTGAAGTGGAAAGTAAATTTTACAGTATAAAGCTTTAGTTTTCTTCAAAATATTTGAGAATGAAGACAACCTGACTAATTTTTGAAAACCAAAATCCCCTTTACAACTACTTACCAATCTTTAAAAACATAGAGTTTATTTTTAGAGCACTTTTAGGTTTACAGCAAAACTGAGCAGAAAGTTCAGAGTTTCTATGTACCCTGGCCCATCACATGAACAACCTCTCCCACTATCAGCGCCTATACCATTTGTTGCAGGCAGTGAATCTACACTAACACATCATTATTACCCCAAGTCTGTAGTATGTTAGGATTCACTGTTGATGTTTCACAATCTATACAGTTTGATAAATGTATAATGACATGAATCCACCATTAGTGTACCACATGGAATAGTTTCACTGTCCTGAAAATCCTCTGAGCTCGGCCTGTTCATTCCTCCTTATTTACTTTTAAAAGTCAAACTGTTTCATATCTTTTAGCCGCTTAATCTAGGATTTCTCAATCTTGGACTCTTAACATTTTGGATCAGATTATACTTTTTTTGTAAAGGGATATCTTGTGCATTGTAAGATGTTATGAACACCCCTGAACTCTACCCAACAGAGGATACAACTCTTAGTTGTGACAGCCAAAAATGTCTCCAGATATTGCCAAATGTCCTCTGGGAGTGGTTGGCAAAATTGTCCCATTAAGAACCACTGGCCTCATCTAAGGCATGCTCTACATTCTTCTTTTTTTTTTCATACTCTACTATATTAATATAGTCTATATTGTCTATATTATTCTACTACAACCTGTACAGCTGGCCATTAGATGGCAGTCAATATATATTTATTCTGCCTACTATGTGCTTGGACATAGGCAGCCAAGAACTACTAAATTTTTCATATATTGGAAATGTTAAAGGGGGGCATGAGCTGTTGCAATAAATGTAAAAATGAACATTTGTGTTGTCGCTACATTGAATCCTGAGGCAGGATTAATCAAATCAGTTCATTCATATTTGTGATTTTGTGACCATTCACAGCAGAATGACCCTAGAGGGGAAATGCACCAGCCTTTTAGATCATTTAACTTACTGTCCCTGCTATGCTATGGTCTGGTTCAACAGGCACTCACAAGATATGGACTGTGCCCCTGGGACACAAGATATGGATTGTGCCCTGAGACGTAATAAGCCCAGAGATGTGGATTCTATAAATATAAAAATCCACCATTCCCACTTCACCTTTACATTATTTTCCCATGATGGCAAGGAATTTCTGCCTGCTCTCCTGCATTCCCCTTTCACTTTGCCTCTGTAGATAGATAGGGACTGATGATAAGCAGGATCCTTTCTGATTTCGTCAGTGCCTATGCTTTTCTGATAGTTATATTGGAATGTAACTAAGCAAGTACAAGTTGAGGCTTTATTTGGAGATTTTTCTCATAAAAATTTAGGCATTAAACTAGTGCCTTAGGGCCTCCCCTGGTGGCACAGGCGGTTGAGCGCAGCACTGTCTGCAGTCTCTGCAGCGCCAGGTTGATCCCGGCCGGCCGGCGAGGGTCCCAAATGGCGAGGCAGACCTCTCCTGCCTCGCCCGCTACTCCCCTCAGCAGTGTATTTCGTCGGTCTGCCTGTTCTGTTCCCCACTCTGTCTCTGGTGAATCCTCTCACCCTCTCGTGCATCTGGCCTGTATCCCGGTTCTTGTAGAAATAAATAAATAAATCTTTTTAAAAAATGAAATAAATAATAAACTAGTGCCTTAGTTCATGAAATTGATGATGGTAAACCATGGAGCATCCTAGGAAAATTAATCCTGTTTACAAAAGGCTTCTTATTATGGGTTTCTGCTTTCTCTTTCTCCTCACTTTTTTTTTTATAGACTTCTTACAATCATTTTGATGTCTCCTTACTTTTGTTTACATGACTTTTTCATGACAGACCAAAAATAAATGAATTCAGAATTGACTCTTAGCTACAGATTGCTACATTTAATTTAGGTTTTATTTCCAAGGCATTTGGAGACTATGGGGCTACTTATTCCTTAGTTCACAGACTGGATATGTACATTCTCTTTTTTGAATCTCTTAGTTGGTCTTCTCATCTGTAAGTAATTTGTAAGATTCTTTGCAGCTCTAATTGTTTACAATCCATTGGCTATTAAAATATAAACTGCCCCATGTTGCTTGCTGGCATCTCAGCAGAAGGCATAAGAGAAAGGGCTAGGAGAGAATCTTAGAAAGGGCTTGACTAAAATTCCATGGACTAACTTGATTGTAAGACCATACCTTCAAATTTTGGTTAGCATATCAATTCTGAGTTCAAGGAATGAGGCAAACTTGGGTTTTATTCAAGGAATGATCAGGTAACATTTAGTGGCAGGACCTGGTATCAAATGGTCTATTGGAGTTATGGCAGGTCGCCAGATAAAAGAGGAAGCTCTGCCTGGAAGAATCCATGTCCCAGAGGCAATGGGAATAGAAAGGATTTCTCAGCAAATAGGGGCCACAGCCAAGCATGCTGGCACTCAGGGGAAGGTCTTACCTCGAGGTAGATGTCATAGCCCTAATCAGCAAACCAAGCCAGAAAGCCAGTCACAGAGATTAACTCTACACTATTGTGTCAGAGAAGAGTCAGTTCCGTGAGTGCACACCAGGCATAGGAAACCTTCAGCTATAATTTCTATCCTATCACCCCTACTGCAGGATGGGGTTTAATATCCAGCTTGTCTTCGGCAGGAGTTAAGCCATTAGATGTAGGATACAAAATATTCCCAACCTCTGTCAGAGCAGGATTAAACGAGGCAAGGTTGGACAGAAAGCCTCATATACTTTGTTTAACACACCTCCCTCTATATGGCAATGCTTAGTCAAGAATCCTCACAAACCCGAATTATTTCACTCATATGTGGAATATAGACAAACAAAATGAAGAGTCAGTCACACCCATGAATTGCTAACTTCTCCATGCTGTGGCTTTTCTGCCACCAGAATTAAGTGCAATATCTTAGATAATTAAACATGACAAGAGCTTAATCATTGTAGTATGCAATTTCTGTGTATCAGTGGACTTTATACACTAACCAGCATTGGCAAGCTTTCTGTAAAGGTCTAGATACTAAATATCTGAGCCTTTGCAGGCCATATGGTGTCTGTCACAAGTACTCAAATTTGTCATTTTGGCATGAAAGCAATGAGAGACAATTTGTAAACAAATGGGTGTGGCTCTGTTCCAATAAATCTTTATTTATGGACCCTGGAATTTGAATTTCAAAAATTTTCTTTTGTCATTAAAAATAGTCTTCTTTTGATATTTCCCAACAACTTAAAAATGCAAAAATCATTCTTAGCTTGTGTGCCATACAAAAATAGGCAGCAAGTCAGAGTTTGCATTTCTTGTGCTGAAAGAAATTACTTATTTGATGAGAAAAGATCTGCCTAATTCTGCCTAGCAGGCCTCTAACGCAACAATCGGGGTCATTTATTCCTGCAGATAGGATTAGCCTTGCTCCAAATTCTGGTAAAAATCTGACGACAGACAGAGAGAATGTAAGAAACTCTACCCATTACTACCCATTATCCACTTGTCATTATCACTTGTCTGTTTCACAGTCATAATCTTTTTCTACACTTTTGCTCTGACATGGTTGTTATGGATAGAGTCTCTGTGCTCTAGGCCCTACGAATATGCTTTTTTTCTTTCTGCTTAGCACTCAATTCCTACAGAACTAGAGTCTTACCTGCCTCCCAAGCCAAAGTGCTCCCATAGATGGGAGGGTTATGTATTCTTTTTCACTTGAGTGGATTAGGAAGATGTGGTATATATAGATACAATGGAATACTACTCAGCTGTGAAGAACATAAACTCTCACCGTTTGCAACACCATGGATGGAGCTGGAGGGGATTCTGCTAAGTGAAATAAGCCAGAAGGAGAAAGACAGGCCCGGATTATTTCACTGATATGTGGAATATAGACATACAGAATGAAGAGTCAGACAGAACAAACCAATAACAAACCCTAGAAGTCTGACTGTAGAATTAAGGCTGCCAGAGGGGGATGTGGAAGGTGGAAAGCAAAGTGGGAAGGGGGCCAAATGGATGATTATGGGTGCCTTGGTGATGGGTGTGGTGTAGCAACGTATATCTTAAAAGGTGTGATCCTATACCTCTGAATCACATGCAGTGTTGTAAATCAGTGTTTACACACACACGCGCACACACGCACACACAGTTACAGTCTAGAAGCTGTTTTTTATTGAGGTATAATTGACATATAACATTTTATCAGTTTAAGGTATACAATATAATGATTTCATGCTGTATTGTATAATGATCACCACAGTAATTCTAGATACCATATGTCACCACTTATAATGGCAAATTTTTTTCTTGTGATGAAAACTTAAGATTTAGTCTCTTAACAACTTTCAGATATGCAATTATTATTAGTTATAGTCACCCTGTTGTGTAGTACAGCCCCATGACATTTATTTAGAAGTGGAATTTTATATCTTTTGACCCCCTCCACACCCTCCACCTTCACTTATGGGAACCACTGGTCTGTTCTCTTTATCAACAAGTTTGGTCTTTTCAGATTCCGCCCTTGAGTGAAATCATTCTTTATCCATTCACCCAGCAAATTTTTTAAATTACTTTTGCTATATGTATTCAACTATCTTATTTAGAACAGGCTAACAGATTCATGCTTTGGGAGCCACTCCAATACAAATATTGCATGAGAGCAAAATCTATAAACTCCTTAGTGAATATATTTGTCACATGGGAAAGTAGGCCTCATTATTTTATATTCCCATGAACCACACAATTTTTAAATCACAGGGCAAAGGAAAGATACCTTGAACCACAAGAGAAACATGGGGGAATACAGAGGAAACCAAAGAGAAGGGTAATCTAACCAGGTTCACCTTCCACCTCTGACACTGCTTAATTGGTTTCAAACCATGTCCATGGTTCTCTGTTCACTACTTGGCTTTTGGAACTATAACAAGCAATAGGAAGTCTTTCCTTTCTTTCAGTCTTCATTTGGATAATAAGTTTATACTCTAACTTTCATACTTAGGACTATGAAGTTTTTTTATTTAACCTCATTTATCATAGATTTATCTAATATTTATACCTTCTTTATATCAAAAATGAATATTCCAGTCATATGGAAGGGACCTGCAGGATCCCGGCAGTGTTTTTAATATAAAAGAAACTGGAGTCTATTTACATGGCACAATGGGAATGAGCTAGAAGATCACAGGGAAGTAAAGAGAAGGGAGAAAAAGAAATAATGTAAGATTCTAATAAAGTGAGAACAGGCACTATTCTTCCATAATGTCATAAGGCAACAAGTAGGGAATGGGATCAGGAACCACGCCCAGGCTTTGTCATCTGGATGGCTCCATTCCTTGTTTTCTGTGGGATGCAGGTTCTCCCTAATTTTGTGGGGTTTTTTTAAAGATTTATTTATTTATGCATACAAGAACTGAGGTTCAGGCCAGAGATGTGGAGGGTGAGAGTATTCACCAAAGTGGGGAGCAGAACAGGCAGACTGACTGAAATACACTGCTGAGGGGAGCAGCGGGTAAGACAGGAGAGGTCTGCTGTGCCATGTGAGTCAACTCCCTGGCTGGGGATCGAACTCGTGCTGCAGTAGCTGTGGATAGTTTCATGGTGCTGAGACAAGCACTTATGTCCCCAGGGAGGCACCAGTTCTCCCTAATTTTGATCTTGTCATGGCCATTCAGACTTAGGAGGGAACATCATATGTTGTGTGTGGTACTGGCAGATGAAAGAATTGAACTGGCTCAGATTCCCAGGCCAATGTTCTTTCTATGCAATATTGTTGTTATTGAAAACATTTATGTTCTTAAAAAATGCTTTCATTATTTCTTGAGCACTGATATGCATTTTCTCTGCACTTCTGTATATTATGTCAAAACTGCTTTAAAACTGTTTTCTGCAAATGAAATTAATCGGAGGGACAGGATCTTCCTTGATTAGGTGCGTAAAGGTGCCCTCCTGCTCCCACTGCCTCCTCCTCTGCCTTTTGACACCACTAACTCATGTGAAAATATGGATGAAATCAAGGAGAGTGTTCGTTTTAATAGCTTTGCCCCTTACTTTGAAACTGCTTTTGACCAGTGATTCAAAAGCTATGGCTCCTTGCTCATTGCTTGGAACTATGACTAAAGAACAAGCAGGCTTTTCCTTTATTATACAGATTTATATTTATAGATTTCCAATGAACAAACAATAAGTCCACAGAGAGTACTTATAAATTCTTTATGAAGCCAATACTCAGTAGTACGCATTATTATCCTTTGTCCACCTTATCTACCACTTTTCAAGGGAAGTGAGTCACTCATTCAAGGATTCAAGTCTTTCCATCCTTCAAATTGTGATTTTGTTTTTATCTTTGACCTCATTACTTCACTCTATTTTAATAAGACACCATTTGTATATGAGCATATTATGGGAAGAAGATCTTCCACAGAATATCCTTATACCCAGGGCCTCCCCAGTGGCGCAGCGGTTGAGCACTGGGTTGTGAAGCTGCCCGCAACCTCTGCAGCGGCGGTTTGATCCCTGGCCACTGGGTAAGGGCCCCACATGGCGCGCAGACCTCTCCTGCCTCCCACTGCTCCCCTCAGCAGTGTGCTTCGGTTCTTCTGCCTGCTCTGCTCCCCACTCTGGCTCTGGTGAATTCTCTCACCCTCCCGCGCTTCTGACTGTACCCAGTGCTTGCATAAATAAATAAATAAATCTTTTTTTTTTTAAAAAAGAATATCATAATACCCAAATGTTTATAAACCATTCTTTTATACTTCTGACAATGGTAGCAAGTCAGTTTGCATCCTGTTATCAACTTCAATTTTCCCATCTCCTATTATCTCTCTCTATTTCTCTCTGTCATCTCTTTCTCTACCTCTGACTCCACCTCCCTCCTTCTCTTCCTTGACCCCAAAGCTGTGCAGATTAATGCAGTCAAATCTGATTATAAGAGAAGAATGCATAGTGGTCACGTTTGCACAAGAGTGCAAACATACTCAGTACTGCTGGATTGTACACTTAAAACTCTTAAGATAATAAATTTTATCTTTAAAATTATTTTTACGGGCCTCCCCGGTGGCGCAGCGGTTGAGCGCTGGGTTGCGATGCTGACTGTGGCCTCTGCAGCACCGGTTCGATCCCCGGCTGCTCCCCGGCCACCAGAGGAGTGTCCCACATGGCGCACAGACCTCTCCTGCCGCCCGCTGCTCCCCTCAGCAGTGTACTTCGGTCCTTCTGCCTGCTCTGCTCCCCACTCTGGCTCTGGTGAATTCTCTCACCCTCCCGCGCTTCTGACTGTACCCAGTGCATGTATTAACAGAACAAACAAAACAAATAAATAAATAAATAAAACATGCCTCTAAAAAAAAAAATAATAAAAAATAAAATAAAATTATTTTTACATGGGGCCTCCCTGGTGGCACAAGGGGTTAAGTCTCAGCACTGTGAAGCTGTCCACAGCTACTGCAGCACAAATTCGATCCCCAGCCAGGGAGATTCCCACATGGTGCAGCAGACCTCTGCTGTCTCGCCCACTGCTCCCCTTAGCGGTGTATTTCAGTCAGTCTGCCTGTTCTGTTCCCCACTCTGTCTCTGGGGAATCCTCTCACCCCCCACACCTCTGGCCAGTACCTCAGTTCTTGTATGCACAAATGAATCTTTAAAAAATTATTTTTAACACATACATTGTAACAAAATTAGAAAAATATGAAAAAAAAAGAATAAGTGGCCCATGGTCATAAATCTGTTGGAGGTAAAATCAATAATTGAATTGAGATATGCTCGACACAAAATTCATGTTCTTTCAACAAAACAGCACAACTATTCCAATCAAATAGTGTGGCTGCATTTATTTAAAAGCAATTACAGTTCTTCAAAGGAGTAATCTTGACTGAATCTATTGTATTCCTAATTATTTATGGGTGTCTTCTAGAATGTCTTCAGAATATATGGATCATTGCTTTGATTCTTCTCAAGGGTGGTAAATTTTTTATCTTTAAGGGAGGATTGAGTTTTGGAAATTGGCAAAAGTCATTTTATTGACTTAAATATAACTTAACAGGGTAGTGCAATTTGAGCAGAAATAAGTTGTGTTTATAACATGTGAATTTTCTTGCTTGAATCATATATCAGCTCATAACCTAAACATTTAATGAATTAATAAGTATATAGATAAGCAAATCTCTCGAAAGAATCACACCATGACTTTGAAGTTCAACACTTCAAAGGTTCATAAAAATGTTTTGTTCAAATTAATGAGTTATTTAGTCAATCCATCTATCCCTTAGCCAGAGGTTACTAAGATCAGTTGGAATAACTCAAAAATAATATAGGTGGTCCTCTCACTAGTAAGTTTCAATTTTATGTCTCATAATTCAGTCTCAGTGAGGCATCCTCCCTAGAGATAAAACTTTTTAAAAACAGTCTAAACATCAACCAGAAAGATTCATGACAGCCATGTGCATAGTGAATACATCAGAATAAATAGAATTTAGGAGGAGTTTCTCATTTTATCTAAAGAAGATAAGAAACTCTGAACCTTTGCTCATTTTTATAATCTAATTTTCCAAGAGTAAGACTTGTGGAGACATGTGTTGTGCAATAAAATTTCTTTTTTCACTTTTTAACCAAATGCTTGACCTGCAGTCATGTTACTTCTTGCTAATTTTAGAACTGTCTGGTTTTTTAAAGAAGTGAGGAATCTTTCATTAGGCTATAAAAAAAACTCAGTACAGATTATTTTTAGGCAATATTATGCACAGAATGAAATGGAAAATTGTCTAACTACCACAAAATAAATTTAGTAATATTTGAGTGTAGGTATGCAAAAGGAACCCAACTGAATCATACATAGGAATGCAACTGAAAGTTTGTTTCTATCACAGCATTCATTTCTTTCTCAACATATAATTTCTTTTTTTTTAAAGATTTATTTATTTATGCATACAAGAACTAGGGTACAGGCCAGAGGTGTAGAGGTGAGAGGATTCACCAGAGACAGAGTGGCGAACAGAAAAGGCAGATTGACCAAAGTACACTGCTGAGCGGGCGAGTCAGAAGAGGTCTGCTGAGCGACGTGGGTTGCTCCCTGGCCAGCCAGGGATTGAACTTGTGCTGCGGTGGCTGCAGACAGCTTCAAGGTTGCGTCTTAACCCCTTGAGCCACCAGGGAGGCCCTCTCAACATACAATTTCTATGCACTCTCTACTTCCATGTCAACATTTCCCAAGTGCCCTTCTTCCCAAATACCAGACTCACATACAGTTGCCTTTTCGACATTTCCACCTGGATGTCCAGAGTCAAGAGTGTTGTGAATAATTATGCATACTGTGTTCTATAAAACACTTGAGTGAGGGGGATCATTCTCATAAACTACAATGAGTATTCCCTCTTGGAGTTGTACAACTCATATACCTTGTCAACACAAAAAATACATCTAATATTAGACTTACCACATTCTTGCACCAAAATGAGGTTATCTTGCTGAGTTCCATTGAACTAATGCTATTGAACTAGTAGTATTGCCTTTTCTCTGTCACTCAGCTTTGAAAGTTGGAAGTCTGACAATTTTTGTGCTCTATATTCAATCAATAAGGAGTCAAATAGACTCTTACTTTCAAGGTGTCTATCAGATTCATTTTCTATTTCCTTTTGCATTGTGAAAAATCTCATTGTTTATAATTACAGGGTTGCACATTTGAAAGCGATAATGGATTTTACAGATTCAAGCCGAATTGTCCATCATACAGATGATATAACTGAAATCAAACAAATTTAAATAATTTGTTGTAGGCTTCATATATAAATAGTCTAGTGACAGAAATGGAGTTAGAACAGGAATCTTCTAGTTCTCATGCCCCCAATTTTTTCACTGCAAAATGATTACTCATTTTTAACCTGGCCACAACATCTATCTTCTTTCTGTCTCTTCCCATTTCAATCCATGCTACACTCTTTGGTCAGGGTAACCTATATGAAATATTCCTTCTCTTATAATAAGTTTTTCTCATTCCTCATTGTTTTGTAAATTAATAACACATCCCTATTATATGCTACACTACGGTTACAACCTACTTTTCTAGTATAGTTTAAAATCAGAAAACAAACCAATGTAATTCTCCAGATTAACAGACTAAAAGAGAAAAGTTAAATGTTTATTTGAAGCATTGCAGAAAAATTATTTTCGAAGTTTCAATATCTATGTATTAGAAAAACAATTTTTCCCAGAGAAAGATAAACTTATGTTCACACAAAAACCTAGACACTAATTTTCATAGCAACTTTGTTCTTGAAATGACACTTGGCAATAAAAAGAAATGGCATACACACAACAACCTGGATTAACTTGTGTGTTGTGTGTTGTGTGTTGTGTGTTGATACACACAACAACCTGGATTAACTTCTGGGTAATTAAACTGGGTGAAAAAAGTCAATACAGAAGGCCCATGCTGTATGATTTCATTGAATAACAAAATTAGAGCTAAAATACCTATCAGTGATTGCTAGGGGGCAGGGATACAGAGAAGAGGTGGATATGACTATAAAGGGATAACTGAGGGGACCCTGAGAGCAGTTCTTTATCTTGATGTTGGTGGTTGTCATGTGAAACTACACATTTAAGGGCCTCCCTGGTGACGCAAGAGGTTGAGCATCAGCACTATGAAGCCATCTGCAGCCTCTGCGGCATGAGTTCAATCCCCTGCCAGGGAGCTACCCGCATGGTGCAGCAGACCTCTCCTGTCTCACCCACTGCTCCCCTCAGAAATGTATTTCAGGCCATCTGCCTGTTCTGCTCCCCACTCTGTCTCTGGGAATCCACTCATCCTCTGCATCTCTGGTCTACACCCCAGGTCTTGTATGCATAAATAAATAAATCTTTTTTTTAAAAAAGAAACTACATATTTAATAAAATTGTTAGTACTATGCATAAACATGTGCAGCACACACACATACATGCACACACACACACCAAAGAGTGCATGAAAAATTGGTAAAATGTGAATAATCTTTGTGGATGGTATCATTATCAATTTCCTGGTTTGATATTGTATTATAGATTTTCCGTAGTACCACTATGGAAAATTTTCTGGCTACTAGGATGTACTCAAAAGTGGGGGTGTTATTATTGAATTATTACCTATGAGGAGGGGGGTCAAGGAAGTCATTCTAGAAGAAATGACAATTTGAAACTCAAAGGACCTTGAACAACTAACCAATCATGCAAGGAAAAAGGGGTGTTTTGTACAAAAGGGGCAGAATGGCATATGGCAGAAGCATGAATGTACATAATGAAATTTGAGGAGCAAATGTCGAGCAATTTTTATTGTCCTAGTCTCTGATAATATTTCATCTCCAACCTTGGGTGTAGCTTTACAAAGCTCAGTACAAGTCAAAACACACTTGGAGATGATGATGAATGGTTTTGAGGTGAGTGAAAAGAATGATGATCTGTGGCAAGCAATAATTTATCTGAACTTGAACAGATTGTGTAGTCAAATGCTAAAAACAGAACTGGAGGGAAATATGGTAAACACATCTAAAGATGATCCACCCCCTTTTCCCTACTTTTATTTCTCTGTTTTCCATGATATCTCCAGTTTCCAGATACATTTTCCAGATGCTCTCTGGAAAACTAGTGTGTTGAAAGAGCATTACTCAAATTATAAACCTTTATTTTTAAAAAAGATTTATTTTATTTATTTATGCATTCAAGAGCTGGGGTGTAGGCCAGAGGTGGGGAGTAGGGAGTGGGGAGGAAGAGGATTCACCAAAGACAGAGTGGGGAGCAGAACAGACAGATCGACTGAAATACACTGCTGAGGGGAGCAAGGGGGAAACAGGAGAGGTCTGCTGTGCCATGTGGGTCACCTCCCTGGCCTGGGATAGAACTCGTGCTGCAATGGCTGGCAATAGCTTAATAGCACTGAGACTTGACCGTCGTGCCACCAGGGAGGTCCCTCAAATTATAAACCTTTAGACAAGATTGCTAAAGAACGGATGAAGTTGCTTTTTGTTGGGGTTCAGTGGCTGAGCAATGGGCTGGATCACTTCCTAGCTGGGAATTCTAGGGCTGGTTATTAGGCTGTCTTAAGTAGCAAAACAACAGAGGATGATTCATATTAGTGCTTTAAGTGTGGACTTTATAGCAATAAAAATTGCTCAATTGAATAGAAAAGAACTAATGTAGAAGTGCCATATAGCTATAACCTAACCTAAGTGGGGGAAGTAATAAAATAGGCCCCGGGGTGCCTCCCCTGGTGGCGCTGGCGGTTGAGCGCTGCGCTGTGAAGCTCACCCGGGCCTCTGCAGCGCCAGCCTGTTAGATCCTGGTCCCACATGGTGAGCAGACCTCTCCTGTCACGCCCTCTTCTCCCCTCAGCAGTGTATTTCGTCAGTCTGCCTGTTCTGTTCCCTGCTCTGTCTCTGGTGAATCCTTTCACCCTCCCGCGGATCTGGCCTGTACCCCGGTTCTTGTATAAATAAATAAATAAATAAATCTTTAGAAATAAATAAATAAATAAATAAAATAGGCTCAGGGCCTGTGGAATAATTCAAAATTCTGTGGCCACACTGCCACATCACACTCAAGTTGTCTTACTGATCATACCATATTAGCAACCATATATCAGATGGGTAAGACCAGTTAGCTTCAGCTAATTCTCTTTTCAATACCTACATCCTTAGGGAGAAAAGGAGGTTCAAGACTCTAGGATCTATCTACATGTGCAGAGCTGACATTAGCACCCAAGGCATTTTTCCCCTTTGCCCAAACCTCTGAAAATGATAATTATTCAAAGATGTGAAAATCAACGTGCAGCATGAAGGGAGATGGTTACTCAAAAGCCAGTACAGTAGAGAATTTACAGGAAGAGTTGCACTGCTTAGATGAGCAAGTCAGGGACCCCCGAATCCCAGAGGACACAGGGTGCAATTTTACAGTTTGAGCTGCCCTGTTTCCTGAAAGCGGCCCCAGATTGGTCTTCAAAGTAGGTTTGTTTGACAACCCATGAAAACATTCCTAGGGTTCTTCTTTCCGCAAGCATAAAAATGGAGATCGCTGGTTTCCAGGGGGTATAAGTTTCACAAAATACACTTTTAAAAAGGTGAGAGGCAAATTTACAAAAATGTATTCATGTTTTGAACGTTTTAACTTCATAGATTAACTTTTATTTCATTCAAACGTTCAAATAAGCCTCCCTCCTGCAATAAATAGGCAGTTCCCATTTTAGATGAAAAAGACCAGTGCAGAGTGCCCTTGTGTGGTTGAGGGCCCCCAGTCAAGGTTTTGGGTCCAGTGAAGCTCCTGGCAGCCAAGGCCACAGCCATGGGAAAGTTGCCTCTCCAGTAAGACTTCCACTGTTGTTATCTGCCAGGTCCAGGAAGCCGGAGAACTTACTTCAAAAGGTGAAGGCTGTGGAGAGAGGCATCCTGCCTGGAAGTAGCGAAAAGCTCCTGCTCAGACAGCTGCAGGAAAAGTGTGTCTGGATCTTTGACTGGAAGCAGATGCCAAGGAAGTCTCTGCCCTCCTGCAAAAGGAGGAGCCTCAGGTGGTCCTCCAGGCTCTTCCCTGCCTCCCCCACCCTAACTCCCTTTTTCACCCTCTAGGTCCAGCTTCTCATGATGATGGCCAGGTAAAAGTCCTTCTCCATGTAGTTCAAAAACACAACCACCTTGGCACAGGGGGTGGGGGCAGGCTGCCATAGAGCCCTGCACCCCCACTTGCCGGCGTTCCAGATGGTGAAGCTCACCCAGTGCTGGAGCAGCCTTTTTTTTACAGAAAGTGGCTTCTAGATGGTGGCCTTGAGGGCCAAAGTTGTGGAGGCTGGTGTGCTTGGGAAGCTCCTCTCACTGACCTCCTGACAGGGCAAGGTACTGCAGGTTCTCTGGCGCTCTGCGAGCAGGGGAGGAAAGCATTCACGGTGGCTGACTTTTCCACTCACTCCTGTTGTGAATTTTTCAGTTCTATTATTGAATCTAAAGACAAGCCACTTCAGTATCAAGAGAGCTCGGAACCCTTAGGTGATCTTGGAAAGAATATGTATGATATAGTTCCCTGCCTGCTACTGTAGGCTGCCCAAGCACTTTGCATATGGTTTTATTCCTTTTCACATCTCATCCTGAGGTGGTGGAAAGAAGGAGACACTGAAACAAGTAATAGAGTTTCTCACTTTCACACTATGGACTAGCATTAAAGAAAAGGGAAGGGAGCCGTTTTTTGTTTGTTTGTTTGTTTGTTTGTTTGTTTGTTTAAGATTTCTCTAGATTAGAAGAAGCAGGTGAAGAAATCCTTGAAACCTAGATATGAGGGAATCAGAATGTAGGAGAGAATTTGAGATGGAAGATTCGTCATACTTTTAATTAAACATACCATATAAATCAAAAGTGTGAATAGAACTGCCAAAGAATGTGTAGTCTTGGAAAAAGAAGCTACTTGTTTCACTCTGTTGCCTTACAAGAGTCAAAAAAAAAAAAAAAAAAAAAGCTGGTTCAGCAAATTTGCTAAAAAGTTCAATGTTTTTTGTTGAAACATTCTTTTTTTCCAGAACTGCCCCAACAGTAGCTTTTATGCATAAAACATTTTGCTTTCTTCAACATCTTAGGCATATTTAAACCAGAGGAGTAGAAAGAATTCATTTTGGAACTATGGTTCCATCCCCTCTGTCACGAGCCTTTTCCATGCCACATACACTAGGGCTACAGTTGTCTCTGCAGGGTAATCACGGACCTTCTGGTTGCAGAAAGAGAACAGAGACCTTGTGCATTTGCTGGAAGATGTCATCTGTCACTATCCCCCAGGCTGTAAAGAGGTTGCAGAATCACAATAAGACCTAAGGCAAATATTCCATGACATCATAGACCAGCAACTGAAAGGATCTGACTGTTGCTTCCTAAAGGCTTGTCTTACTGGTTTATTTTTATATACTGAAATTATTTATTTATTTATATGCATACCTTACATCATTGTTCATTTTTGTACAATGTTTGCTTTCTCCAATCAGGAGCAGTCCCCATAGAATTCCTACCACCAATTCACCCGTTCACCATCACCATAGTCCCTTGTGCTCTTCCCGTCCCTGTTGGTTTAAATTTTGTAAAGATTTATTTTATTTATTTATGCATACAAGGGATGGGGTGTAGGCCAGAGGTATGGGGGGTGAGAAGATTCACCAGAGTGGGGAGCAGAACAGGCAGATCTACTGAAATACACTGCTGAGGGGAGCAGCGGGCGAGACGGAGAGTTCTGCCGCGCCATGTGGCTCAGCTCCCTGGCCTGGGATAGAACTTGTGCTGCAGTGGCTGCAGATTAATTCATAGTGCTTAAGACTTAACCCCTTGCACCACTAGGGAGGCCCTTTCCTCCCCTTGTTTGATCCCTCTCCCTCGCCCTCCCCTGCAGAATGTCTCTGATTCATAGTTGTCTGTTAATTTTAGTTTTTTTAAATTTATTGTTATTATTTTTTCCCTAATCCCTTACTTGGTTACCCTACATTGTCTAACGTTTTTAAATCTGCCTTATTGAATGGAGTTCATATTTTCCTCTGCTACCACTCCTCCTACTCTACTAGGATCTCCAATCCTTTCCTTACCAATATTCATGCACTTTATCAACTCAATTATTCAATAGCACATTTCTGAAACTATAAAGGGGAACATCTCATATTTTATTATATCCTGCAAATGTGCCACTCTACCCAAAAAAAGGAAAAGGTCCAGTCTCAAAAAGAGAAGTTTGGAGCCTTAAAGACAACAATCCTTTAATCAACTAATATGAATTTTTTAATTTTTAATATCTTTAGATTGAATAAAAATAGTTCAAATAATAACACATGTATCAATTAAAATTTAAAGTGTTCTCTCTTCTCTCCATCCTGCTGCAAGAAAGCTGTTAAGAGTCTGGAGAAGAGTGTTGCATACTTCCTTCAGTTGTTGTCAGGATACATATGCCTTGTCCAAATTTCTCTATATTTTATTTATTTTTTATTTTTTTAAGATTTATTTATGCATACAAGAGCTGGGGTACAGGCCAGAGATGCGGGGTGGGGGGTTGTGAGAGGATTTACCAGAGCCAGAGTGGGGAGCAGAACAGGCAGATTGACTGAAATACACTGCTGAGGGGAGCAGCTGGGGAGTCAGGAGAGGTCTGCTGCTCCATGTGGCTCAGCTCCCTGGCTGTGTGCTGCCGTGGCTGTGGATAGCTTCATAGTGCTGCACCTTAACAACTTGAGCCACCAGGGAGGCCTAAATTTCTCAATATTTCAAAAGAATAAATGAGACCATAAAGTTCTGAAAATTGTTTTTTGCTTCATGTAGTGAGCATTTTTTTATTACTTTATTCACTTAGTACTACATTATGAACACTTCCTCCGCCATTAAACATTTCTTAAAGCATGATTTTAATGGTTACATAGTAGGTTTTTGTATGGCTCTATCATTAATTTAACCATTCAAATGTTGAATTTTTCAGTTGCTTCAAATTTCTAAGTTAAATATATAATGGGATTTATATCAATAAATACTGATTTTGATTACGTTTGTTTTCTTAAGATAACTTTCTAGGACTGGAATTATGATGTCAAAGAGAAAAAACAATTTTCAACACTTTAAAAAACATAATTAATCTGGAATTTTTTTTCAAATTAGCTCTCCAGCAACAATACTAGAAACAGCATTTCAAAATACAGAATTTATTTTAGTCATTGACAATAGGAGAGTGATATTTTATTGTTGCTTTAATGTTTAGTTTTCAAATACTTGCTTCAGTGTTCTGTCTCCTCTTTCATTTTAATCTCTTCTTCACACATTATTAAAAATAAGCATTTTCAAACACATTATAATCACATATTTTTAAAAATGAAGTCTCTGAGTCATGTTACATCTTCTAGATATTATAGACCCAACCCAAAAGATTGTGTCCTCTGCCCTCAGGAGGAAGAATTCATCAGAGACCAGTAAGTATAGTGGAACCAGAGGAGATTTTCTTAGAGGTACGTGGAATAGAGAGGAACCAGTGCTAGAAAGGAGAATTAGCCTGGTTTTGTGAAGGGAGTTAGAAGATATTCATTCATTCATTCATCTATTTTAAATTGAGGTGATTATGTTTAACAATGTTGTTTATGTTTTGGAAGTATAGCATCTCCCCTTTCCAGTTGTCATCACATTGTACCACCAAAACACCCATAGTCCACTGCTATAGTCCATTGTGCTCCCTCTCCACTTTGTTGTCTCCCTCCCCTTTCTCTGATATCTTCCATTCCACAGTCAGATTTGTAGGGTTGTTGCTAGTTTGGCTTTATCTGACCCTTTGTTTGGTTTCTCTTTATTCCACAAATAACTGACACCATCCAGTATTTGTCTTTCTCTTTGTGATTTATTTATTTTTTAATAATAAATTTTATTTTTATATTCCCCATACAATTGCAACCCCCCATTCTGACCCCAATCCCTCCCCTCCCACCCCCCATCCCCCAAAGAATGTCTCTGGTTCATAGTTTTTTGTTGATTTTGATTTTCACTTTCTTATAGTTATTCATTTTCCTGGTCCCTTATTTAAGTTTTCTAGATTCCTGCTATGAGTGAGACCATCCGGTATTTTTCTTTTTCTTTCTGGCTTATTTCGCTGAGCATGATCCCTTCCAGCGCCATCCATGTTGCTGCAAATTGCATGTGTTTATCTTTTTTGAATGCTGAGTAATATTCCATGGTATATATGTACCATTTCTCTTTGTGATTTATATTGGTTAGCAGAATCGCCTCCAGCTCCATCCACGTTGCCACAAATGGCAAGGGTTTATCTTTTTGATGGCTGAGTAGTATTCCATTGTGTATATATACTACATCTTCCTAATCCACTCATCTGTATTTGGACACTTAGATTGTTTCCGTAGTTTGGCTATTGTTAATAGTGTTACAATGGCCTTTCCGGCAGTGACGACCTCCCCACGAGAACATGCCTCTTGCAAAGGATCTCCTTCATCCCTCTCCAGAAGAGGAGAAGAGGAAACACAAGAAGAAGTGCCTGGTGCAGAGCCCCAATTCCTATTTCATGGATGTGAAATGCCCAGGACAGGATGCTATAAATCACCACTGTCTTTAGCCATGCACAAACGGTAGTATTGTGAGTTGGCTGCTCCACTGTCCTCTGCCAGCCTACAGGAGGAAAAGCAAGGCTTACAGAAGGATGTTCCTTCAGACGGAAGCAGCACTAAAAACACCCTGAATCAAGAGGAATGAGAAACCATCCTAATAAACAAGTTTTGGATACATCCTGTTTATTGTCTTGTTTTACTGCTAGGAAGTTCCTACCTCAAGTGTTCAGGTGCAGCCAGAAGGAGTGGACTACTAGAGTCATTTGATGAGGGCAATTTGTGAATTAAAATGAAGGCAGTTTCCAACTCAAAAGTCTACGGTGCTGAATATAAAGACTCCTTACCTAGAAAGATGAAAGCTGTTGATGCCAACATCGCAAAGAGGGTAAAGAGGAAGACCTGGTAAGAACCCATGAACTTCTGGAAGACACCTGAATCTTCACACTGATCTATGCATTGGCCAGAACATAACAAGATGATTGCTTGGTAACACATCCAGGGCAGATGCTACATCCTATCGCCAAAGTAATAAATTATCTCCAGTTCTTGAGCCTCAAAAAAAAAAAATAGTGTTACAATGAACATAGGAGTGCATGTTTCATTTTGAACAGTTTTTTGTTTTCTTTGGGAAGATACATAAGAGTGGAATTGCTGGGTCATATGGCAGATCTTAAAGGGTAAGTCCATGAGACAGGGAGGAGGAGAGCAGTGTCATAGCTTGTTTGGATTGGGTTATGCCTGGACGTGAGCAGATGGGTTACATTCCAACTGCCCATGCAGGCTCTAGGCCTTCTCCCTGCAGGAAATTGTGAGCTAATGATTAGTCAGAATCCATTGCCTTTTGTCTAGCATGACATCTCATGGTCAGTGTGGTGGCCAATTGTTTGGACAGGGCTCACCAGTCAATGATTCAGTTCACCTGTTCAAACAGGTCTTGGGGCAACTCATCCTGCCAGTTCGAAATTTCTTTTACCTAGGCTGTCTCGTAGACCCACTGCTATTAAAACTTAATAATGAGCTCACAGTTTCCATGAATGAGCCCATGGTTTCCATGAATGTTTGACAAGTGAATAATGTTCCTTAATTTTCAAATACACATTTACCTCCTCTGAATATGTCACTGGAATATTTCTCCAAATTAATAATTTCATAACATCTGTAATACTATGATTTATAAGAAACATATATGTTTGGTCTTTCAGGATCATTCAGAAGACCAAGTACATATATTACATATATATAATGGTCTTCCTCCAAGATTCCTGGCTCAGAGCTCCCAAATATCCTTGGAATTTCCTGTGTTGAGGAAGATAAGTGTCTTTTGTTATGTTAATAAGATAGCTTTTGGAAAGCACCTAAGGAATGGTTGCCAGGGGAAGTCAATCATGTGATTATAGTAGGATGGAACTTTCAGAGCAACCCCCAACCCCCTACTCCCCACCCCTCAGGGGAGACTTGAAGGGCTGGAGAATGAATAAATCCTCATGTGTCAGTGATTTGATCATCATACCTATGTAATGAAGCCTCCTTAAAAACTCAAAAGAAGTAGGTTTGGAGATTTTCCCAGTTGGTGAACATTTAGAAATGCTGGGAGAGAGGAGCTCTTGGAGATGGCATGGAAGCTTCACACCTTCTCCCCATACCCATACCCTTCCCTATACACCTCTTCATCTGACTGCTGATCCCATCTTTTAATATCCTTTGTAATAAATTGGCAATATAGAAAGTTAACCAATTTCCTGATTTTTGTGAGCTGCTTTAGCAAATAAATTGAATCCTAGGAAAGGGAGTGATGAGAACATCTGATTTACAGGCAGTCTGTCAGAAGTAGTTGTGATTAGCATTTGAAGTAGAGGCAGTCTTAAAGGACTGAGCCCTTTGTGAATTCTGATGTTATCTCTATGTAGGTAGTGTCAAGTTGAGCTCTAGATACCCTATTGATATTGTTACAGGGCAGCCCAGATATAAAATGGGTTGCCTGGCTGTGAGTCCTCACCTGCATGCTTAAAAGGGACTTATTAATACTCCACTGCAGGCACACACAAAAGGTTAATAAAAGGTTTATTTACAAGGGAAGGGGAAACGGGGAAATGTACAACTCAGGGAGAAAATAGGGAAATAAAGACTTAAATGCATCCTACCCTATCCGCCGACGGGGAAACCCAATGGCAGTCTGAGAGCTGGCCACGAGCCAAGAGCCCTGAAGCCAAAAAGCCACCCCAAGACCCACATGTCTGGTTTTATACCAAACCTGGCTGCTTAACTCCACCCTCAGGTTCCAGCAACCTTCCCTTGGTGGTGATGGGATTTTTCTTTCCTAATGTCTTGATTTGCTTTGGTCTGGAGTGGGGGTGGTGTCCACAAAGCCTATATGGGCTCTCTCTCTCTCTCTCTCTCTCTCTCTCTCCCTCTCCCTCTCCCTCTCCCTCTCCCTCTCCCTCTCCCTCTCTCTCTTACAACAGGGTCCAGGACCCTGAAAGAACAATACATGATACACCTCCTATGAGTCAAGTACTAGCCTAAGTACTTGCATGTATATAATTCATTCAAGCTTCATAACACGATCATGAGGCAGGTATTATTATTATGATGCCCATCTTAGAGATAGGGAAACTGAAACACAGAGAGGAAAAGTGACGAGGCTCAGATTTCACAGTTTATGAGTGGTGAACCTAATTCAGGAATTCAGGTAGTCAGGTTCTAGAGTCCTTGATAACAATTCACTTTCTGTCCTATCAATCAGTGTGACTATTTTATTTTATTCTACCTTTTATTTTTATTGTTTACTGATGCAGCATTGGTTTATAACACTGTATATGGCTTAGGGCTACAAGTTCACACATCTACAGTTGTATGTTATCAACCACACCTGTCACAAAAACCCCAACAATCATCTACCCTAGTCCACTGGACCCTTTCCACCCTTTGCTTCCATCCTCCAACTTCTCTCTGGCAGCCTTAGTTTTGCAGTCAGATTTCACTGATTTCTTTTTATCTGTTTCAGCCTTTTGTTTCTTTATATTCTATATATGACTGAAGCCACCCTGTATTTGTCTCTCTCCTCCTGACTTATTTCACCTAGCACAACCTCCTCCAAGTCCACCTATGATGTCACAAATGGCAAGATTTTATCTTTCCTTTCTTATAGGTGACTAATATTCCATCATGTATAGATACCACATCTTCTTTATCCATCCATCTGTCCTTGGGTACTGTGGTTGTTCCCATAGCTTGACTATTTTAAAGAGTGCTAAAATGAACACGGGAGGGCATATATCCCTTTGAATTAGTGCGTTTGTGCTCTTCCAGTAGGTACCTAAGACAGGGATTGCTGGATCATGTGGTAGATCTACTTTTAATATCTTGAGACTCCATATTGATATCCATAGGGGCTTGGTTTGCTACAGTCCCACCAGCAGTACACAAGGTTCTTCCTCTCCACACTCTCGTGGACACTTGCTGCTTCTGGACTTTTTGATTTGGTCACTTCCCACAGGGGTGAGGTGATATTTCATAGTGGTTTTGATTTGCATTTCTCTGATGATAAGTGATGAGCATTTTTTTTTTCATGTGTCTGTTGGCCCTCTCTATGTCTTCTTTGGAGGAGTTCCTTCTTATATTTTCTGCTCATTTTTTTTATTGTGTTATCTGTTTTCTTACTGTAGTTCAGTTTCTGAGCTACATTCTTCCCAAAACAACATGTCTGATCATTTTGCTGGTTCTGTCTGAAAATTATTTATTTTGCTGTGGCCCAATCAATTGCTCTGTAACTAGTATCAAAGATAATTAGAAAAGCATAAATCATTCTGAAAATGATTGATACTGCAGGTACACTGCAAACATCAATGAGACAGCTAGCTCAGGAGAGCTGCTTGTACCATAGAGCAGCAGAACTGTAAGGAGGGAGCAGAAGTTGGGAGGAGCAGAAAGGAGGGCTGAGAAAGCGGTTCTATGATGAGAAAGACAAATTGAAGCTCTCAAAAGAACTTTTCTTCATGAAAGGGCACCATGACCCTGCTTCATTGTAGGGCTTTTAAGGATTTGGCTTTTATAAGGTCACACTGATTTTTATGAAGTAACCATATCGTGGTTCTTTCTGTACTCCAAATGAAAGTTTATTATGTACTTGAGCGAACTGCACAGAAAAGCTATTTACTGCTTCCAAGGAATAAGGTGACTAGATAATATTTCAGATTGCAACTAATCTTTGCTCTGTATGTTCTCCCTTTTCCCTTCCCTCCATCTAGATCTGTGCAGCCAGAGAGCTGACTCTGTTCTGGTTGCATTGAGGGGAAGAAATAAGGCACCTCAGCAAAAAAACAAAAGTAGTTTGTAAATTTGGTTACTCAAAACGTCTAAGCTGATAGAGTTAGAAATTCCACAGGCAGAGAGGAACTTCAAAATACAGAAAGGGAAAATATTTTCCCCACACCAGAAATGGATTCTTCCAACCTGATAGTCTAGACCCCAAATGTAACAGACACTTAAAGAAAAGCAAGAACCTTTTACTTCCTTTCTTTTTTTTTTAATAAGTTTTATTTATTTATTTATTTTTTAAAGGTTTATTTATTTATTTATACAAGCACTAGGTACAGTCAGAAGTGTGGGAGGGTGAGAGAATTCACCAGAACCAGAGCGGGGAGCAGAGCAGGCAGAAGGACCGAAGTACACTGCTGAGGGGAGCAGTGGGCGGCAGGAGAGGTCTGCGCGCCATGTGGGACCCTCCTCCAGTGGCCGGGGAGCAGCCGGGGATCGAACCAGCGCTGCAGAGGCTGCGGGCAGCTTCGCAACCCAGCGCTCAACCGCTGCGCCACCGGGGAGGCCCCTTTTTACTTCCTTTCATACAGTTCTAGCAGGAAGCATCAAGACCTTAGCAAGAAGCGGCTGTGAAGTGAACCTTGGCAGACCGGACTGTATGAAGAGTTGGCAGATTCCTGTGCCCTGAGAGCAGTGGGAAAACAGCTAAACACCAAAAGAATGCAATGGACATCTCAGCAGTCATTTATACAGACTTCTAGTTAATAACTGTGTGTGTGTGTACACTAATCACTGTTAGTCGCTCCAACTCCCTCCGATGCCTTTGCAACAGAAAATCCCAGAATGATGTTGACAACCTTGAGAAGACACCAAGAAGAACTGGGGATGTATTTTTCTGATCAAATTCCCCATCATTGAACCCCACCATTGGGACTAAATGTCTGAAATATAGATTTTTTTAAAAAGATTTATTTTATTTATTTATGCATATAAGAACTGGGGTGTTGGCCAGAGGTGTGGGCTGGGGGTGGTGGAGAAAGGATTCACCAGAGACAAAGTGGGGAGCAGAACAGGCAGATCTACTGAAATACACTGCTGAGGGGAGCAGCGGGAAAGACAGGAATGGTCTGCTGTGCCATGTGGGTTAGCTCCCAGGCAGGGCATGGAACTCATGTGCAGTGGCTGGTGATAGTTTGATAGCGCTGAGACTTTAACCCCTTCGCCACCAAGGAGGCCCTGAAATATAGATTTTACAGTTATATTTTTGCATAACAGTGATAAAAGTCTGAAAGCCATATGTGATATAACAATTTCAATGGTTGATTCTCCCAACGATACTTTTTATCATGCAATGGTCCACTATAATGTTTTCTACTCTGGTCAAGAAAAAAAGAACACATTCTGACAATGGGGAATTTATATCATACTATGACAAGGCTTAACTATCTGTTTATAAGATTTTGGCATTAAGTTTTACCCCTAATACAATTCCATATTTGGGGCCACACAAAGCTATACCCAAACAAAAGTCAGTTTCATAAGTCAGTTTCATTTCAACTTACTATCTCCTGGCTCTACCACAATTTGAAGTCATGTTGACAGGAAGCCTATGCATTTCAAATCTAAACAGAACATCACTAAACCCACCTTTCAAAATATTTATTAGCATATGATTCTTTGGAATACAAGGAAAATGGGAAATGTACTTGCATTCAGCAAGAATGTATAAAGATTGCCAAGAAAGCAATTTTTGGAAGTCACCCTTATTTGGAAATATTCTAGCCATAGAACCATGGTTGTTTAAACAAAAGCATCAACCATATCTACTTTTCAAAATATGGACTTGCAAAATATATGAAAAGAATCTAGTATAATGCTACTCAGTTCTTCTGTGATTTACTTGAAAACAGCTTAGGTTAAAAAAAATAAATAAAGCCCGCCAAGAACTGCAAGTAGCTTCCTGTGGGCATTGTGATGTAGTGGAAAAAGAACATCCCTTGGAATCATACAGACCTGTTTTTGAAGTTTGGCTGCACTCTTAACTAGTCGGGTGACCTTGGACAAGTAACTTTATCTTCCCTATGATTCATCTGTGAAAGTAATTCAATTATATTAAAATAAGAAAACATATGTGAAAGTGCTCATTCAAGGATATTCCCCTTGTAGGCCTCCATGGAAAAGTAGAATGGCTATACATGGTTATTATGATAAAAAGTAATAAACAAACTTATCTCTCAATACATGTTACAAAACTAGATGAGTTCTATAAAAGGCTTTGAAAAGAGCAAAACAATGTAAAATGAGGCTTGGCCAAGTGGAGAATTAGAGACTGGAATGATAAACATTGAAATAAATTCTACTTTTTCTATTTTAAATAGTTCCTATAAAACTCCTTTTTAAGGTCACCAATTGCTTTATGAAATTCATCATAAGAAGACATCTAGAAGTTCTCATGTATTAAAATGCCAGGTCCTGCTATTTCTAAGAGAATTTTGAGAATCAGATCAATGAAGGACAAATATCAGCAGTGTCTGCCATGCTAGCCAGAGTAGAGCATCAGCTCAAGCCCAAAAGCAGCAGATGACGTGACTCTTAAGAGAATGAAGTCTACTAAGGTGGATGGCAAAGGCATTTTCTCATTTGTCCAATAATTTTATGATGTCCTTTAGCTGTGTTGAAGTAATTCCACCAAGAACAAAAAGAACTTACGTGGCTGCTGGCCAGGCTGGCTCAGCGGGCTGCTTCTGGGGTCCACGTCAGTCCCGAGTCAGCGAAGAGGACTGGAGGGCACCAATGCGGGACCTAAGTTCCCCAGAGTGCTCCCGTACATCCAAAAAAGGCTGAATTACACCAAGAAACCTATGCTCTCCTCAATTAAGTGCTATAATCTAAGGGTCAAGAAATTATGATACATGTGGCAAATTGGGCTGCTATGTTTTTGTAAATAATGCTTTATTGGAACACAGTGATGCCAATTCAGCTGTGTTGTTATGGTTGCGTTTAAACTACAAGCAGTATCAAGTACCTGTAACAGAGGCCATGTAACCCTTAAAAACTCAAACATTTACTATCTGGACCATTACAAGAAAATTGTACCAATCCCTACTTTAACCCCAACAACCCACTTGCTACCTAATATCAAAAACAATATAAAATCAAAAATAAAACCTATCCATGGGATAGTTATCAATAAAACCTATCCATGGGATAGTTATTTTAAAATATGATTATATTAACTCCATCTATACATTGCCTAAGAGAAAATATTTGAGCAGAAGGAGAGAGTCCTGTTTGTGCATTTTGTCTTTGCTTATTCCTTTCCAAAATAACAGAATTTGGCTATGTGGTCACCTACATTGAAAGGTTTGGCAAATTTTGCATTTGAAATGACTGCAAACTTGGCATTATTAGAATGGCATGAAAAGCTAATCTGCAGATAGCTGTCTTTATTTCATTATTTTAATCAAACAAACCTTAGCATAGCCAAAGTCAACGTGGGGTAGGGGAAGAGTCAATCTCTTAACAGTTTTGCTCTGAAACAGTATGGTGACCCACATTAGCAGTCCAAAATTCTTTGTATGATTTTGAAGACTTTGAGGATGCATTTAGATATTTCTTAAAATACAGAAAATGAGTTGCAGTACTGTTGAATATCATGAACATTTCTTACAAATCAGAAATGACAATCCATCTAATTCAACCCCTAGGTCATCTCCCGAAAAAATGAGGTTTGAAAGATAAGGAATCCTAATGAAGCAAATAGAGACCGAAATAACTGGGAAAACAGAGAGAAGACAGGAATCAGGAATGGGGGAAAATCTCCATTCTGAGTATGCAAAACGTCAAGATGGATCCAAGCTACAAGAAGCAATTTAAAAGTTATAACTTACTTGTGTCAAAGGAGCTTTGATAGAAGAAGCTAGAGGAGAGAAAGTCAAAAAAATTAGTGTGCTCCAATGCATATTCTTTGCTCCTTTGTCAAAGATTAGTTGACCATAAATTTGTGGATTTATTTCTGGATTTTCTATTCGATTCCATTGGTCTGTATGTCTGTTCTTGTTCCAATATCATGCAGCTGTGATGATTATGGCTTTGTAGTATAGTTTGAAGTCTGAGAGTGTGATGCCACCATTCCCTTCTTTTTTTTTCAGGAAAGCTTTGGCTATTCAGGGATTTTGGTGATTCCATATGAATTTCATCAATAATTGTTCCATTTCTTTGAAGAATGACATTTAAATTTTTTTAAAGCTATTGGAGGTCTTCAGTCATTTTTTTTTAAAGATTTATTTATTTATTTATACAAGCACTGGGTACAGTCAGAAGCGTGAGAGGGTGAGAGAATTCACCAGAGCCAGAGGAGGGAGCAGAGCAGGCAGAAGGACTGAGGTACACTGCTGAAGGGAGCAGCGGGTGGCAGGAGAGGTCCACGCACCATGTGGTACCCTCCTCCCGTGGCCGGGGAGCAGCTGGGGATCGAACTGGTGCTGCAGAGGCTGCGGGCAACTTCGCAACCCAGCGCTTAACTGCTGTGCCACCGGGGAGGCCTGACATTGAAATTTTTATTGGAATAAGCATTGAATCTGTATATTGCTTTTGGTAGGATGGCCATTTTAATAATGTTTATTCTTCCAATCCATGAGCAGGGGATGTCTTTCCATTTCTTTGTGTCTTCTTCTATTTCTTTTAACAGTGTTTTATAGTTTATAAAGGAAAATGAGATGTATACATACCCAAAATAAATGCTGTATGTCAAAGAACATCATAATAAAAAGTTAAAACATTAAAAAAAAAGATTAGTGTGGCTTTCTTTGTTCTCCATGGACATATTCCAAGGTAAAGTTCAAGCTAATGTTAGTCTTGGTTATTTAGTTTTATCATGCCTAAAAGAATAAAGCATTCTCCATATTTTTCCCAATAAGTTGTAGGTATTAAAATATATTTTCAAATAAAAGTGGTTGGGGAGATCTCCTTTTTAAAAATGGAATCTAAATAAATGCCAACAAATTTTATAGTCTACACACTGTGGAAAGGGAAATTTAAAATGGCAAATTAGTACAACTTAGCAACAAAGCACCATATAATGACATAGTTTCAAGCTTTATACAGATAACGCTTACTAGTTTCTAAGTCTGGTCCTGCTATTTTGTCGGTAAAGAGCTTCACTTCTCAGTTTTTGTCTGAGAAAGAGGTAAAAAAAAAAAGAAACACACAATGAAAACAATTCTAGAATAATGTGGTGACTTGAGGTAATGTCCAAATTTTGTTACAAGCTTATCCAGGTATATGTTTATCCTTTCAGAGGGAACAAAAAGAGTTTTTTTTTTTTACCATAGACTCACATGTTTTAAAGCAGAGCCAAGGACAATTCTCAGTGGATCAAGAACCCCACCACTGGTTCAGTAATTAGTTTGAAAGGCCTAAGCAATGAAATAGCACTAGGTTAACAGCTGTGCAGTGACATATCTGTCCTACTCACAGGCACAGGGACAGGGGCTACTAGATTTGCACAATGGGCATGTGTCCTTATAACTGAGTGGGGTACTTTTAGCTCCACTCATGGCAGAGTGGGCTACTTTTAGCTCCACTGATGGCAGACCTTGGTAGACATGTCCATCAAATAGGAGGAATGAAAACTGAAACACTAAAGGCACACATCTGGAAGACAGCTGAATTCCCCCGAGGTGTACACATAACGTCAACTGCACTTTGCCCAAAGTAAAAAAATTTGTCAGCCCATCATCGGAACTCAGGGTCAATTTTAACTGATAATCAAAGAACAAGCAGAGGACTTTTAGATTGCAAATGAGGTCATGTTAACCCCTGGCTCACATTTTCAATACATCCAGTCACTTTTAGAATCAAATCCGAAATCCTAATCATGTGCCAACATGGCCCTATGTGCTTTTATTCTGCCCACCTATCTGGCTCTGTGTCTCACGACTTCGAACAACCTGCTCCATTTCTAGTCCTTGCCATTTCTAGAAAATGCCAAGCTAATTTTCATTTCAGAGCCACCAGATTTACTTCTTTTGTGGCATACAACACTCTTTCCTTGGTCCTTTACATGATCTCCTCTCTCACTGCATTAATGCCTCTACTCAGACATCACTACCAAAGAGTGACTGCCTCTGGCTACCTGACACAGGGTTGCCCCCATTCAGTCTAGACCCCCTTATCCTACTTTAACTTTCCTTTTAATAATTTTTACCATATGATGACACAGTATCCATTTATTGATTAATTTATTATCTCTCACTAGATTGCTAGCTCCATGAGGACAGAGACTTGCTAACTTTTGTTCATTCCTTACTCCTGCAGTTTAGAACAGAGCCTGGAATAAGGTAGGTACTCAGTTAATCTTTCTTGAATGAGTAAATGAATTGAACTAGACATTCAGATGAAATCAGCTTTTGTAGAAATTTTGCTTCCAGATGATGCTAAATATCTTAAAATATCTTAAACATCTTAAAATATCTTAAACTTAAAATATCTCAAACAGCTCAACATATGAAAATCAGAAATCTAACAACCGCTGAAAAAGTCAATTCACTAAATTCTACAATTTCACTCACTGTACAATTTTATCCAACATGTGGTCATTTAAACTTGGTTCCTCTTTAGTAGGAAGACATAGTGTTGGTATAATGCCGATTATTGGTATCAGAATATCCAAACACCCTTATTTTGGCAAAACTAGAGAAAGATTTAAATATCTTTTTTCAAAACAAGCTCTTGCCATTTGCGACAACATAGATGGAACTGGAGGGGATTATGCTAAGTGAAATAAGCCAGAAAGAGAGAGACAAAGGCTGAATGATTTCAATCAAATGTGGAATATAAAGAAACAAAGAGTTCGACAAGACCAAACCAATAACAAACCCTTGACATGTGGAAAGGGTGGCGGGGTGGTAGTAGGAAAGGGAGGGTACCCAATAGAGAATAGTGGAGGATTTGGGGGGCCTTGCTGGTGGGCATGGTGCAAAAACATACATTTGTAGAGGTTTGAACCTATGACCCCTGAAAAAATCAGTGTTGTAAACCGATATTACCTTAGTAAACTAAAAATCTAAAAAAGAAAAAAAAAGAATGAAAACATACAACCTGAGGTTTTGCACAATAGTCATTAAACTGCATTCTTAATTTATACTGTTAGTTTACAGAATATGGAAAAGGATTCTTAATTGTAGTTAAAATTAACATAAAATTGAGCTGAATAAAAAAAAATGTATCTTTTGTTCAGAAGAATCCCAGACTAGTGATAATCATTCTTTTGGAAAATTAGACCCATGGAGATTCGTGATCTATTTAAATAGACTCAAGTCCCAATTCATTATCCCCACTTGCAGCAATATAATTACACACTCGGCTTCAAGATTATTTGTACAAATAGCACAAGAAAACAGCGGTGCCCTGCAGACAGCAGCCCAGGGGTCACACCAGTTCTGTCCCCACAGGGCCAGAGAGAGTTCTTTATTCTGAGGCCTTTGTGGGGGCCTGAGCACCTTTGGGAACCTACACTGCAGCCACATCCGGGGCCTGGGTTTGAACATTGCTCTTTGCCTGAGAGAGCCTGCACCCCTTGGTGATGAGGGCACATGCCCATTTCCCAAGCTTGGGCTGAGGGATGTAGACAAGTCCACTGAGTTCGTGACTTCTGCCCTTCGGCAGGCGAGCATTCTACCACTGAACTCCCAATGTGCAGCTTCTGCCCTTTGGGTTGCTAGTCTTGACCTCCTTGGACGTTACAGGAGCCTTGGTAGCCTCAGCATGTGCACTCATGGCCTTGCAATTGTTGGCTTGCATCTTCCAGGCCTCATTGTGCTTCTTTGGCAAAGTATACACTCAGGAATTTGGGGTGCACCCCCTTAAAGGATTTATATACTTCTGTTCAGGGTTTCTTGATGTCATATTTTTGCCATCTTTAGGACTGATTGTGTGTGGTATGGTTCTTGGACTTGGCCATGTCTCCACTGAAGCCCATGACTCCCCAAGCACCTAGAGCCAGAAGAGCTAATTACATACTCTTAAAATGGCTTGGGCCACTCACTCAGTAGGACACCCTCATACTGTTCATGGAGTGGGTGTTATGGATGCGCTAGTCCATGCACTTACTCTGGAGCACCTTGGAGAGAAAGTTGGCAGGTTCTGGATGCTATCAGGGGGATTGGAGCAAAGATTTTATCTGTATCAGTCAAGTTCAAAAGCTCAGTCAAGTATGGATGGGGCACCATTAATAGCCCCACTGTGTACCAAACTGAAATCATGTTCTCTGCATTATCTTATGCTACTCCATTCTAGCATCTCACATTCTACACTAGTCAAATTGGACTATTCGTTTTACTGATTATGCCCTGTGTTTTTCTGTCTTAATGCTTTTGTTCCTACTCTTTGTCCCGACCCGCGGGATTCGGAGGCACGAAAAGAGAAGGGCTGAGGATTGAAATGAGGGGCTTGACAAATTGACGCTAGCGTTTGCTTCTTTATTTTTCCTTTTTCCTTTTCCTACTTTTACATGTTTTTCCTTTCCCTGTCCTACTACCTTCCCTGGCTTTCTCTATGCTCCTCTCTCAGTACGTTTCTCAGTATCCTCTCTCAAAGTCTCTACACAGCATCCTTTCCACAGTCTCCTTCTCGAGGTCTCCTCGCCTCATCCTCTACGCAGTCTCTCTCCTTCTCCTCCACGCAGTCTCTCTCCCCGCCGTCTCTCCAGTCTCTCCCTGGTTTCCTTCTTATCCCCCCTCGCTCCTCTCTCGTACCTCTCTGTCCCACGTGCTTCTTCGGATGCGCGGTGGTTTCTCCGAAGGGGAAAACGAAACCGAAACCTCACTTCGGAGCATGCGCAACACGGCGCATGCGCCATGCGGCTCCGGACACTCTTCACTACTGTGTACTATCGTTTTGTTCATGTACCTAACATACCTCTTCTAGTAAACAACTCAGTCAAGTACAACCTCACGTCAAAGAGGAAATGAAAATAAGTAAACAGTTTCAAAAATTTGTTCAGAAGCTTTCATGGCTAAAACTTATAGTAGAAATATAGTAGTAGGGAATTTTGATGCCAGATGGAGCTGCTGAGGGCTTTAGAATTGAAGTCGAGTTCCACAAGTGTCTCTTTCCAGTGTGAGAGACCAAAATCTGGGTTAGCCCAAAACATAGTTCAACAAATAATTTTATCATTAATATACTAAGTGAAATAAGGCACATTCCCTGCCATGAGTGGTGAGGAAACCATATGACCCAACAAATATGATAAGTGAGATACATGATAAGATATAATGTATTGAAGATTAAGAACAAATCATTTTATTCCTCTAAGAATCTGTCTCAGAGCTCAACAAGTCTTGTACATAATAGGCTATAAGGATTTATGAAATTAAATGTAATTTTATTTTCTAAAGTAGGAGGCACAGATAAAAATTCCACCTTCGGATAAGTATCTTTTGTTCAATACAAACTTACTCTAGTGTATGTAGAATATGGGAAGCTGATAAGCATTAATTTCAAGTGCTACATTAAATGATGCTGAAAATAAGATTAATTTAGCCCTATATGCAAAGAGCCACACCAAAATGACAATTGAAGAATAAAGTGATATGTAATTAAGATATCAAGTTTCAAAGATAAACCCTACTCTGAGATATCCAAAATTATGGATTTGTTTTTTTTCCCAAGATTTAAGGAAAAAATCTTTTAAAAGTTTTCTCAGTTTAAAGGCATATAGGAAATCTTTCATATTTCAGAGTCAGTTACTCACGAAAATTATGGAAATTCTCTCTTTTTTGATTGATAATGTAATATGTTCATTATCATAAGTTACCATGCCATACAAGAAGGGAAAAGGAGGTTCACAGTTAAATGCTTGCTTTGTAACTCTTTTTAAACATTTTTAAAGTAAGATAAAGGATGGTAATAATATATATTGAGTTTCTTCAAACATCTGTATATATTTTTTACTTATAAATTTCTGAGGTACAGGGCTAGAGCAAGCCATTATAGGAGGCACTAAATCCTAAAAAGATTACAGTGCCTGCACTTTATATATATAATTTAAAATTAAAATGTTACACTATAATTCATGCAATTGTATACCCAAAAGTCAATTTTACTCTATGCTAACTTTAAAAATAAAATAACATACTATCAACTAAGTATACAGCACTCTTAAGACATATTCTATTTTTTCCATAATAACTATGTTGACATTTTGTATGAAACAATAAAAACCAAATTTTTCTACCCCTCTCCAAAAGTTCATGCCCAGGTTTGCAAGTATGTGGTCAGACTGCCTTTCCCAGTTTTAATATCCTAAGGACAAAATTTAGTGCAACTCATGACTGAGAAACATCAAAAATAATTTTGCTTTTAGTAGAAGTATGTAGGGCAGAGTTATTATACCGGCTACCGGTATGGCCTTTTGAATTTCAGAGAAATTTACTGCTGACAGAATGTGATTTGAGGGGGACCTTGGGACATCATCCTACACATCTGTATTCATCACCACGTTCGCAATCCTTGTGACTCTTCTTAAGGAGATATGAATAGCTTACCTAGATTGATAACATAGCATTTTGTTATGTCACAGAAATAACATCTGTAGGAATTAGTTTACAGGAAATTATACCTTTTTCCCACCAAGTCAAAAACTAGATATAAAATTAGTCAATGTGATGGATAAGAAGGAAAATCTGGAATATGGTTCATATTAAATTTTATTTATATGTGTTCTTTAAAATTCATGCTTAGGTATAGCAGAATTTTATAATATCAAACTGTTTTTAGGGAATGCTGTAGATTAGAAAGAAAGTAATTTTTCATCTGTCAGATGGCTCACAGAGAATCAAATGAATGGGTGTCAAACAGATTGAAAAAGAGCAGGAAAGCAAAATAAGAGATTAAAAGCAACTTTATTTGGGAAAGAATGGGTTAATGGGAAGGCAGAGGAAGCAAAGAAGCAGTTTGTGCTGAAGAGACTGATTACATTTTTGTTGTGAAACCTGGGTGAATGAGAAAGATTCTCCCCAAAGCTTCCTAATAGTAGAAAATGGTTCAAAATATAGAGTCAAGAGCCACAAGTTATATGAAGCAATCAAATCCTTTTTCTAGGGAAATTAAGCTTATAATGTGGAATGGGGAGGAGATATGCAGGAGTTTTGATAATTGATTGTACTCTTAGAAATCTAACCCAGTAGCCAAATGGTAGAAAGCGACCAAATATCAATAGGTGAATGAATAAGCAAATTATGCTTATTAGTACAATAGAATACTGTTCAGCCATAAAAAAGGAATACAGGTACCTCCCCGATGGCGCAGCGGTTGAGCACTGGGTTGCGAAGCTGCCCGCAGCCTCTGCAGCGCCGGTTCGATCCCCGGCTGCTCCCCGGCCACCAGAGGAGGGTCCCACATGGCACACAGACCTCTCCTGCCGCCCGCTGCTCCCCTCAGCAGTGTACATCGGTCCTTCTGCCTGCTCTGCTCCCCGCTCTGGCTCTGGTGAATTCTCTCACTCTCCCGTGCTTCTGACTGTACCCAGTGCATGTATAAATAAATCTTTAAAAAAAAAGTCAAAGAATAATTTTTTTTAAAAAAAAGCAATACAAAGCTGGAATGAAGTACTGACACATGCTACAACATGGAGGAACCATAAATATGGTTAAACATAGTTTTTGCATATGTCCATCAAAGTGTTTCTCAATGAGATTAGCGTTTTGATTGGCCATTCTGGTTTTGGGCCTCATACTACACCAAAACTACACAGTTAAACTACACAAGTGACTTTCCTGCGTCCCTTGCTTGCAGATGGCAGGTCAAGGGACTTCTCTGCCACCATAATCATATGAGCCAAGACATCAAATCAATCGCTTTCCATATATCTCAATCACTGTCCTGTGGGTTCTGTTTGTCTGGAGAACCCTGAGTAATAACACCAAACTAATGGAAAGCTTAGCTGAGTGACAACAACCAAGGTCTGACCACCTGACCTATGACCGTACCTCTGATCTACATACCTGGGAGAATTGAAATAATTTCGTAAGCACTAGTACTGCAAGTCATGCCATACATGTTTGTAAAGTGATAGGGACTGAAGGTTTGTGTCCACTCAAAATTCACATGTTAAAATCCTAACCTTCACTGTAATGGTACCTGGAGCTGGAGACATTGGGAAGGAATTAGGGTTTGATAAGGTCCTGAGGGGAGGATCCTGGTCTGATGAGATTGCTGCCTTTTTAAGAATGACAACAAGGACTTGCTCTGCCCTCCCACACCCCTCATGAACACAGGAAAGACATCACGGGTGAGCCCACTGTGAGAATGTGAGAACCTACAGACCAAGAGAAAAAATCTCAAAGCAAAACCAACCTTGCCACTCCTTTGACATGGAATTTCTCTGCCTCCAGAGCTGTGAGAACGAGTGTCCTGTTGTTGAAACCATGCACTCTATGTGATTTTGTTATGACAGCCCAAATTAAGACATAAAGGTTCCAAATTTAAAACATTTCTCAACTGTATGAGATCTCTGCATTCCTTGTTTTATAAATCCTTCAAAAAAGGATTTATGTCCCCATCCTGATGGCATTCTGTGTATGGGCCATTTTTCTACATTACTTTCTTGGTTATTTTGAATAGTGAGTATAGTGAGTACCCTAATGTAGAAAGAGGACAACAAATAGTTTAGAATTTATCAAAAAAATGATGAGAAGATAAAGTGAAAATGATCCTCCTTTCTGTTTTAGCAATTGTAAGTGAATATTGTGCATGTTTGTTACTGAAAAGTTGTGAGTGACATAAACATTTAGGTTTTTATTCCTCAAGTTAGTTGAGGTCTTCGTTTTTCTTTTTCTTTTCTTTTTTATAGAGGCATGTTATTTATTTGTTTGTTTGTTTGTTTGTTTGTTTTGTTTATACAAGCACTGGGTACAGTCAGAAGCGCGGGAGGGTGAGTGAATTCACCAGAGCCAGAGCGGGGAGCAGAGCAGGCAGAAGGACCGAAGTACACTGCCGGCAGTACCGATCCCCAGACCGAAGTACCGATCCCCGGCAGGAGAGGTTTGCGTGCCATGTGGGACCCTCCTCTGGTGGCCGGGGAGCAGCCGGGGATCGAACCGGCGCCGCATAGGCCAGGGGCAGCTTCGCAACCCAGCGCTCAACTGCTGCGCCACCAGGGAGGCCCGAGGTCTTCGTTTTTCTAATAAATTGCTGTGAAGGAGCTTGCTTTGAACTTTCTAACTTGTTAGTGAATGGTTAATAAACTATTGAGTGAAGTGATAGATCTAGAAGCCTTCTTCATCATCTTTTTTCTGTTTTTGTCCTTGTCCCAGACAAAATACACAGACGCTGATTCCCAGAGTTAAGAGCTATGTGAAGGTTTCCTGATCTGTAGCCGTCTGAAAAGGGAAATAGTAATTAATTTACAGAGCTTAAAATAATTTGCTACAAAAAATAAAGCAATGAAAGACTTTATACTCGATTTGTCTCTTACATCTTCAGGATCCCATCCCCCTTACGCAAGGAGGAAAGCAAAATTTTGGCCAATACCTGGAACAGGTAGAACTGCTACATTTAAAACATGGTCACTTAAAATTAGCTTTCATCCAAGTGCTTAAATTGACTATTTTTCTAGTAATGTTTTAGATATATCAATTTATTTTTTACTTTAGACATTATTCACATGGCATAATGGAGTAGCAAACAATGAAGCAAACAATGACCATTTCAATAAACTTTCACAATCAGGATAAGCAAGTTAGAGGTAACCTACAAACAAGTAGTGTGCAGATTTGAGAGAGGAAAGTTGAGAAGTTAGAAATCTCTGATCACTGACCTCACAGTAGATCCCTGCTCCAGAGCAGCAGCCACTAGAAAATTTAATGAAATTCAAGAATCCATCCAGATAAAATGAATGCTTATACAGAATAATGTATGCAGGGCCTCCCTGGTAGCACAAGTGGTTAAGCACAGCACTGTGAAGCTATCCTCAGCCTCTGCAGCACTATTTGGATCCCCACCTGCCCAGGGAGATACCCACATGGTGCAGCAGACCTCTCCTGTCTCTCCCGCTGCTCCCCTCAGCAGTGTATTTCAGTCAATCTGTCTGTTCTGTTCCCCACTCTGTCTCTGTTAAATCCTCTCATCCACCCCACCTCCGGCCTGAACCCCAGTTCTTGTATGCATAAATAAATAAATCTTTAAAATCTTTAAAAAAAAGAAATGCATGAATCCAGAGGACTGTTTTCACTTGTACTTGGATTTCCCATTAAACTTTCCAATTGTGATGTGGCTTTTAGTTAATATATTTGTCTTTGTAGTTACAATTGTAGATATATTATTTTATTTTGTAACTATAATTTATTACAAAAATATTCAGTGGATTCAAACAGTGACTTTTTAAAAGGATACTTTTATACAAAGTATCTCTATAGACTCATAGATGGTTTTATGAAATGGAAGAAGTACTGACTTTGAAATCAGGGAGACAAGTTGTAAGGCTCAGCTATTACTCTGTTTCTCTGTCTGCAAAAATGACAGTAATAATGGTATCTGCCTTTTAGAGTTTGAGAGTGTAATATAAATGAATGAATGCAAAATGCTAGGCACATACTAAACACAGAATAAATATTACTTCTTTTCAAATGTCTTTTTTTATAAGTAAATTCAACTTTATTCAATCAGAAGCATCACTGGAAAATCTCAGTAATAGAGAATTCTTTTCCACACTTGCTGTATGTTTTATGTTTCTCTCTGCCCCACCTTCACTAAATTATTCTCTTTAAATTGTATTTTTTAAAAGATTTAATTATTTATGCATACAAAAGCTGGGGTGTAAGCCAGAGGTGCAGGGGTGTGTGTGAGAGAGGACCTGCCAGAGAGAGTGAGGAGCAGAACAGGCAGATCCACTGAAACACACTGCTGAGGGGAGCAGCGGGTGAGGCAGGAGAGGTCCCCTGTGCCAAGTGGGTTGCTCCCTGGTTGGCCAGGGATCTAACTGGTGCCTGCAGGGGCTGGCAACAGCCTGATAGCGCTGTCTTCAACCGCTGTGCCACCAGGGAGGCCCTAAATTATTCTCTTAGTCCTTTTTAATGTATTATTTCTTTACCAGTTTGATGTACCATGTTGTTTTTATCCTTGGGAACTTTTGCTTCTTTTCTGGTCTACTTTTCTCTTCATTCCCTCTCCTACTACCTCAAGTCCCTGATCTACTTTTACTCAAACCTTGATTCTTCTAGGAATTTGGCCTCTGAACCATGTTTAGTGTTTGACAGATTCTTGTTCAGCAGCTAAAGTCCTTCAGAAGCATGCTAATATATAAATGAGGTGAGACTAGTACACTACTTTTGTGATTTGACTGGATTGTTAAACACACACATGTAAGTCAGAACCAATTTTCAAATATGTTGTCATAGTTGTCATAGTCAAAGTAGTCACTGTGGGAATTGATCCATTTGTCTGCATTGACACAACTTTTATTACTGCTTGGGCCTCCAGTACTGACTGCATTTATGCTCCAAGATTTTTGTGTACCCCAACTTAAAGGGAGTGATTCAGTCCTCACATACCATCAACTACCTTATGGCCTTCTTGCTCAATTATCCATTACAGTACCAAATCACTCTGCAGCAAGGCATCATTTTATCACAGTGATACCTAGTGAGAAATGCACCATCAGGCAATTTCATCATTGTGCAATCACAGAGTATATGTTATTCTCAGAATAATACTTCCACATTTCACTTGCAGAACTATTCAGGAGGATATCTTGGAAGAAGAGTTAGGTCAGTCATAACTTCTTATTGTTCCTGTAGTACTCTGAAATTGTGACGTAGGATGTCATTAAGCAATAGGAATTTGGGGGCCACCATCATATATATGGTCTGTAGTTTACCAAAACATAGTTATATAACACATGGGCTGTAATGACTCCCTCACATTCAGGTTAGACTAACTTATCCCTTGCTTCATTCTACATATTTTAAACAGCTCCAACGTTAGCTAAATTCAACTTCCTGCCTATTCCACACCAATACTCCTAATGCTGAATATTGATGGAGAATATAAAAAAAAAAAACATGCTCTTCAAATAAATCCTTAATGCTATGAAGGAATCACACTGGACTTTCCCAGCTCACTCATACTCCCACTCTCACAAATTACTATTTCACATTTGTACTCTCCTCAAACTTTCAACAATTTCTTCTCTATTGTCACTCTCACCTGAGAGAAAATGGAAACAAAAGAATTCCCACAAGTCATGCCGATAAACCATATTTTCAGAACACAGCCAAATTGCAGGAACTTCTTACCACCTTCACTGCTACTGGCCTGGTCCAAACTATTATATTTTTATGTGGATTACTGGAAAGTCTTTTAACTGGTCTCTTTACTTCCATATCTGCCCACCTCTTCATGGAGTTTACTCTCAACACAGCAGCTGAAATGATCCTGGTAAGTGTAAGTCAGTTCACAAAACTCCTCCTCCCAAAGAAAAAAAAGAAACAGATTTTTCATAGTAAAATCAAAGTTGTTTAAAATGAACTTAAATTCAAAATAAGGGAGGGACAAGCACAAGGAACTATGGTGATGGTTCACGGCTGCTGTAGTGGTGGGAGATTTATGGGGACAACATATGAGTGGAGAAATCAAATATTGTACCAAAAAACCACAACAATGTAAGAAAATTTAAAAAAAATAAAATAAAATGACCTTAAAGATTCTATCGGATCCAATTATATTTCCTCTCTGAACGTATCTTCAGCCACTCACTTTCTTGCTCACTGTAGGTCAACCATACTGGCTTTAATATCTGAAACCCACCAGCCATTTTCCTGTATCAGACCCCCTCCACTGTTATCTCTCCTTATAATATTCTTCTCATGACACCCACATGACTCACTCCATTACTCCCTGCAGGTCTTTCAAGTTTTTCAATATTACTTTCTCTGACTATGCTACTTAGATCACACTTTCAATCACATTTTTCTGAACTATTTTTCTCTTTACTGTCATTTGACCTATATATTACTGATTTATGTTGCTTGGTATCTGCCTCCCCCACCCAACTTTAATGTGAATTTATGAACCCGTGTTCATTGTTGTATTTGCAGGACCTAGAACAAAAACCAGCACATTGCCTTTTGTTGAATGAATGATTCCTGGCTTAGAGACCCCTTATACAAAAACTTACACATTCTATAATGTGGCTTACTTATCTTGGATTCTAGCAATAGAACTGTTGATTTTAAAAAACAAACTAGGAAGTAAGGCAAAAGAAACAGCAAAATGAGATTCCAAGGAAAGGAGTTGCAGAGATGAGAAGGTGAGGAACAAGAGGAAGAGTAGACAATGAGAGGTGAACAGTAGGGACCCTTTGATAGGGATGCTATGGGTCATTAGAGACCTAAGGCCACGGTGTATTTTGTTAGTATTCACATATATACTAAAGTCAATGTGGCATAGTTCAATAGCAGGGCTGGACCTGGAATGTACTGATTAAATCAGCAGATATCTAGGAACATAACACAGCATACACTTGAATGAGAACTTCTTGTTCTTACTTACATAAGGATGCAGAAGGGGACTTTCTGATCATGCAACTTAGTAGTTGTGAGTCCTTGGCTGGTAGAGCCATTGAAAGAGTTACAGAAGATAGAGATTGTCTCTCATGATTCCATTGGACAATGAGTAGAGAAATAACATTGGATTAAACATCTTGGATTCTTTCCTCAAATTGAAAGCCTGAAGAGCCTATTAAAGTTCCATTTGCAAGAAGGCTAATAATTAGGTAGTAACCCATGTGAATCTCTCAGAATGTTAGTTTCATGGTGAAAGAAGTGGTATTTGATTGATAGATGTGTGAGTACAGGCTAAGCAATAATATCTCTCTCTGGTGCCAATTAAGTGGTAAATGCAGTCAGCTTGTTCAGTATGACTCAATTTTGGCCCCACATGGCTAGATTCCTTCACTGCCTAACACCTCATCTATTTTCTCTCAGTGAGTGGTAGCAGTCCTCAAGCATCTTGGATTCTAGGCAAAAGGCCCAATATCATTGCAGAGGAAAAAAGGGAGGTAGGGGACAAAAGACCTTGTTCTTAGCTGCAGAGACTAATAAACTTCAAGTTAAGTTCTGTGGATACATCAATGAGGAGGACACAACCCCTATACTCAAGGAGTTCAAACTCTAATGGAGATTGCTATAGACATGGCTATTTAAATAGACTATAATCAAATACCGTATTAAGAGCAGTGGAAAAATACAGAATGTTGCCAAAATAAAACATGAAAGAGGGAAACCTAGATTGAATGGAGTAAAAAAATTGTTCAGAAGGTGAATCCTGAACACAGGCCCAAAGATAAAGTAGGATAATAATATGGGCATTTTAGGCATAGAATAATATAAGGGAACAGAAATGAATAGTCACAAGGCATGTTCCATGGAACTAGAAAGCTTTCATGGTTGCTAGATAATGGAATTTGAGTCAGGGCATGATGAAGTATGAAGCTTCATGGAGAAATAAGGGGTAGCCAGACCATGCAGGCCCTGGGTGATAACTTAAAGGCTTTGTTCTATAGATAAAGGTTTTGATAAAGGGGCAAGGGTTTTGAGCACTGAAGTATTTCAGAATGGTCAGTATTTCAGAAAGTTTGCTCTCACTACAAAACATAGGTCTCAGTAAAAATGTATGACTGGAGCAGGAATATAAGGGAATCAAATAAGACATCAGTGTAAAAAAATTATAACAGTACAAAACACAACAAAGAAAAACCAGACAATTATGAACCAGAGACATCCTGCAGGGGAAGAGGAGGGAGAGGGATCAGAGGGAGGGAGGGAGGAGCACAGAGGACTGAGGTGATGGTGCACGGGTGCATTGGTGGAGGAAATTCTATGGGGACTATACCTGAGGGGTGGGGGGGGAAGCAAATATTTTTAAAATTAACAATGATGTAAAATATAAAAAATAATAATAAATAAATAAATAAATAAATAAATAATATGGTGACTTAAAAAACAGTATGACTGGAGACAAGACAAACAACAGGGAAGTAGTTTGGGGTTTATTTAAAGATTTATTTTTACTTATGCACACAAGAACTGGGGTGTAGGTCAGAGGTGCAGTGGTGGGGGGGTGAGAGCATTCAGCAGAGACAGAGTGGGGAGCAGAACAGGCAGATCTACTGAAATACACTGCTGAGGGGAGCAGCTGGAGAGACAGGAGAGGTCTGTTGCAACATGTGTGTTAGCTCCCTGGCTGGGGATCGAACTCATGCTGTAGTGGCTGCTGATAGTTTGATAGCTCTGAGACTTAATCCCTTGCACCACCAGGGAGGCCCAACACGGAAGTAGTTTTGTTAACTCAGGGGAGATGGTGTTTATTTGTACTAGGATGATGACACTGAGGTTGGAGAGAAGAATTGAAGAAACAATTCGAAGTTAAAATAAGTAGGTCTTTGACAAATGATGGATGTTAGGATGATTAAAAAAGAAAGAAGCTAGGATAGTTTCTAGCTTAAGCAACTGTAGAAGGAGTATCATACTTTGAAACAGGAAATAAAGGAAGAAGGGCCAGTTATCAGAGAAAGCACTGAGCACTACTGGACTGAGATTATTTGGGATGAGGACTGCTATTTAAAAAAAAAATACAAAAAAACACTGAAACAAAAGACCCTGAAAAGCAGTTTGCTGAAACATTAAAGGTCAGGAAAGTTGAAGGTATGCCAACCATATGATTGAGCCGTTCTACTACTAGCTGTTCCCTGAGAAAAAGACAAGTTGATGTCATTACAAAAACTTGTGCATTGATATTAATAGTTTTATTTTTAATAGCCAAATCCTGAAAATAGCTCAAAAATCTGTCAACTAGTGAATGGATAGATTGTGGAATATACATACAATGAAATAAAGAAAAAAATACGGGTACATATGATGACAAGGAAAAATCTCAATTATGCTGAATGATGGAAGCCAGACAGAAAAAGATTATATACTATACGGTTCTATTTTATAAAATACTAGGAAGTGCAAAGCAATGGCAGAAATCAGATCAGTGGGTGCGTGGGAATGAAAGTAGGAGATGGGGATGACAGGAGAGCAGGATTTAGAAGCAATAGAAGGAAATTTTGGAAAGTGATGGATGTGTTATTACTTGGGCTGTGCAGATAGTTTCATGTCATATGTCAAAATGCATTAAATCTCACACTTTAAAGATGTGCAGTTACCAAACAAATATGTCAATTATACTTGAATAATTGAAAAAGAATCCCATGGTAAAAAAAGTTTAAAAATAATATGCAAATGTCCAACATGGAGCTTAGAAATACACATTCACAGATTAAAAGCTCAGAGAAGGTTTGCAGTAAAGAAATCTGCTTAACCCAATGTTTTACAAAGTTATATGACAATTAAACCATAAAATCCTTTCCTATGTAATAGCAATTAATATTTCATAGGCACTTTGGGAAGTGCTGCTGTATGACAATGATTCTCTAAGTGTGACTGTTGCATCAGCAACACCAGCCTCACCTGGAATCTTATTAGAAAGGCAAATGACCAGATTCCACTTCAGACCTACTAAATCAGAAACTGAGGGCTGAACCCAATCTGTATTTTAACAAATGCTCTGGGTGATTCTAAAGCATGCTAAAGTTTGAGAAACACTATTCAAGAAAAATGCAACTGATCTCTTGTGTTTCTAGTAAAATGACTATGTAAAAGTAGTAGTATCATATCATGAATGAATGAAGGAAGGAATGAATCCTGACAAGAGAATGAATTGAGTGTGGAAGCACCATTTTAGCATATGTAAATGCTGGCATAGTTCTTTTTAAAAAATCAGCCTCAACTTGATTCTTATTTATTTATTTATTTATTTTTTAATTTTTTAATTATAAATTTTATTTTTATATTCCCCATACAATTGCAACCCCCTTATTTGGACCCCAATCCCTCCCCTCCCCGCTCCCCATCCCTCATAGAGTGTCTCTGGTTCATAGTTGTTTGTTGATTTTGATTTTCACTTTCTTATGGTTATTCTTTTTCCTGGTCCCTTATTTAAGTTTTCTAGATTCCTGCTATGAGTGAGACCATCCGGTATTTTTCTTTTTCTTTCTGGCTTATTTTGCTGAGCATGATCCCTTCCAGCGCCATCCATGTTGCTGCAAATTGCACATGTTTATCTTTTTTGAATGCTGAGTAATGTTCCATGGTGTATATGTACCACATCTTCTTGATCCAGTCATCTATTTTTGGGCATTTGGGCTGTTTCCAAAGCTTAGCTATTGTAAATAGTGCTGGCTATAAACATAGGGGTGCAGGTGCTCTTTGGAATTGATGTTTCTGTGTCCTTTGGGTAAATACCTAGGAGTGGAATTGCTGGATCTTATGGAAGCTCTATGTTTAGTAGGTCCAGAAATCTCCACACAGCTCTCCATAGTGGTTGGACCAGTTTGCACTCCCACCAACAGTGCAGGAGAGTTCCTTTTTCTCCACACCCTCGCCAACATTTGTTGTTGCTAGTTTTTTTAGTATGTGCCATTCTCACTGGTGTAAGATGGTATCTCATGGTAGTTTTGATTTGCATTTCCCTGATTACAAGTGATGTTGAACATTTTTCATATCAACTTGATTCTTGATTTTCATATTAGAGTACCTCTGTGCTCCAGGGAAAGGCCAGTGCTAAGATGCACGGGAAACAAAAATGCAGTGCTAATACCATCATGAAAGTGCTAGAAAACCCATGGAATAGAAGAAAATATTTGCAAATCATATATGTGGTAAAAAGCTTTATTTAGAATATAAAACACTGTTACAACTCTACAATAAAAATCCATAATGATGCAGTTTGTAAAAGGACAAAGCAATCTGTGTATTGCTAAGAGGAAGAAGCCTTCTGAGAAGACTCCATATTCTGATTCCAACTGTATGACTTGTTGGAAAAACTACAAAAAATAGTGAAAATATCAGGGGTTGGGGCCTCCCTGGTGGCGCAAGGGGTTAAGTCTCAGCACTATGAAGCTATCCACAGTTACTGCAGCACAAGTTTGATCCCCAGCCATGGAGGTGACCCACATTGCGCAGCAGACCTCTCCTGCCTCAACCGCTGCTCCCCTCAGCAGTGTATATCAGTCAGTCTGCCTGTTCTGTTCCCTACTCTGTCTCTGGTGAATCCTCTCACACCTCTGACCTGTACCCCAGCTCTTGGATACACAAATAAATAAATCTTTTCAAAAAAAAATCAGTGGTAGCTAGTGTTCATCGGGTGGGGAAAGAATAGTTAGGCACAGAAGAGTTTTAAGGAATTGAAACTATTATGTATGATATGATATGATGTGATGTGATGTGATAAAAATGATACATGATATTAAGCATTTTTCAAAATCTACCAAACTCTACAAAATAAAGGGTGAATCTTCATGTGAACTATAAACTTCAATTAATAACTATGCATCCATATCTCCTTATTAATTATAGCAAATGTGCCACATTATTTCAATATTTTAATAATTGGGAATTTGTGTATGGGGGGTGGACATGGGAATTCTCTATACTAATTGCTTGATATTTCTGTTTCACACCCACTAGGATGGTTAAAATTTAAAAGACATAATAACAGGTGTTCATGTGGACATGAAAAAAATGGGTCCCTCATATATTGATGGAGGGAATGTTAAAAAGGTGCAGTCACTTTGGAAAAGTGCAGGAACATGTCACAGCACACACTTGGATGAGAACTTCCTATTCTTAGTTACATGGATGCAGAAGGGGACATCATAATGTTGGGCATAGATATAAAATGACACAGCAATGCCATGCCTGTGTATATATCCAAGAGGGGTGGGAGTATATGCACTAAGAATTTCACAAATGCTCATAGCAGCATTGCTCACAATAGCCTATGGAGAAAACAAATCAAATATCCATCAACCATGGATAAATGGATAAACAAAGTTAGTATATCCATACAATGGAACATTATTTGGCCATGAAAAGAAATGGTCCATGCTACAACATGGACTGACCTTGAAAACGCTAAATATAGGAACCATTCACAAAAGACCAAATGGTACATGATTTCACTTACATGAAATGGCCAAAATAGGTAAATTCATGGAAAGAGAAGGTACATTAGAGGTATGAGGGGATGGTGGGTAGGAGAGACTACAGAGTGATTATTAATGGGACAAAGTTTGTTTTCCAGGTGATGAAAATGTGCTAAACTTATTTTTCCTCCAAATTTCAGGGTTAATAAGGCCTTGTTTGTTTTATTTTGAGAACTAAAGTTTCCAAATATCAGGTTATTCACAGAAATAACCCACAGTATCAACTTTAGAAAACAAATCTCAAGACTATTACACTATTTTTCTAGAGGCTGCATTTCACATGTCAACCCTCATTCATAAAATACATTGTAACAGCTGTGTTGCTCAGCTCCCCCTAACACTCCTATGCCGGGTAACCACATGTATACCTCTACCTCAAAACTGCTCTCACGTGCTATTGAACTAATGAAATGGCCTTTGCAGTTAGGGAAGCAACTACCGAATGGGAAGAACTGTACTCTCTGCATAACAAGAGATGATTTTGGAGAAAGCTGCTAAGAAAAACGTTACATCCTTTTTATTGTTAGGCATAAGAGAGATTAAAATTAAAAGCAAAAATTACAGGGTGAGACTTTACTAGGAAACATCAAAGGAAGTGAAAATGGGACTAGGTGTAGGGCAATATGAATTTATGACCACCAGAAAGACAAGGATGGGGAGAACAGAGAAAATGTGCTGAAGATACTAGAAAGGATTTGGTGAAAAAAATTTTTTAAAGATTTATTTATTTATGCATACAAGACTGGGGTACAGGCCGGAGATGTTCAGGTGAGAGAATTCACCAGAGACAGAGTGGGGAACAGAACAGGTAGACTGACTGAAATACACTGCTGAGGGGAACAGCAGGTGAGACAGGAGAGGTCTGCTGCGCCATGTGGGTAGCTCCCTGGCCGGGGATCGAACTCATGCTGCAGTGGCTGCAGATAGTTTCATAGTTTGCGTCTTAACCCCTTGCTCCACCAGGGAGGCCCCTGGTGAAAATTTTTATTTTAGACAAGCACCCAGGTAAAGAAATAATGGGACAAGATTTTTAAATCCCACTGGGTGATTAAGAGTCATCCTCGTCATTGGCACTGTCTATCACCCTCTTCTTCCTCAGCCTCTTTTTCATCATCCTTGATCAACTCCAATTGGTTTCCCCCCCACTCTTCATCATCATCATCATCATTCAGTAGCTCCCCTCCTCAGCAGTCATGGCATTTCATTAACATATCGAACAAAGGTAAAGCCCTTATGCACAACCCACTGTTCTGCCCTATTTCCAGAAGTCTGCCTCCACATCCGACTTCTAGGCCAGAGTATTAACATTCTCAGTGAATACACAGGAGTTTCTGAGTGGGGATCTGGCTTGTTGGCAACATTGCTGGCATTGTCTTTCATGATAAGGTTCCTCACAAAGTTGAAAAACAGGAAGGTTGAGAGAGAGGACATTCCATCCTGAATCTTCTATTCAGGATTCTACGTGGAGAAGCCAACTGCTGCTGGAGCTCTATAGGTGCAACTCGAAAATGTTCTAAACTTAGATAATGGTGATGGTTATACAACTCTGTAAATATATTAAAAAATTGAATTAAACACTTTAAATGGTAAATTTTATTGTATGTAATTATATCACAGAGATAATATCTCAAAATGCAGTACTAACTACCTTTATTGTAAGTTGAAATTATTTCTCAGCACTTTGTTATGCAATCTAGATAACATGTTGATAATAGTTAACTGCTTTGAATTTTTTGAAATGATACCACACGAAATGTCTGTATTGCTTAATGCTCTGCTGAGATCTGGAATTTGATCATTCCATTTCCTTGAGTAAATATACCCCTTTTTATTTCCCGGTGTATATGTTTTGATGAAAAATAAAGAGTATATATAAACAGCTATATGTCACTCAGCGTGCATTTTTTGCAAATATGATGCAACCTGGGTCTTAATTGGTGATGGTGACAATTTTAAATGATCAAAAAATTATTTGTTAAATAACAGATCCAATAAAAACACACTGAATGGCATTCTGTTTAATCATAAACATAACAGCATCCTCAAATTGTCTAATGTTAGCTATGTTCACACAAAGTAAGAATGACATGTCACCAAAAGGCTGGTTGTTTTTTTTTTTAAGATTTATTTATTTTTTTATTTATACAAGCACTGGGTACAGTCAGAAGTGCGGGAGGGTGAGAAGATTCACCAGAGCCAGAGCAGGGAACAGAACAGGCAGACCAACGAAGTACACTGCTGAGCAGCGGGCGGCAGGAGAGGTCTGCGCGCCTTGTGGGACCCTCGCCTGGCGGCCAGGGATCAAACCGGCGCTGCAGAGGCTGCGGGCAGCTTTGCAACCCAGCGCTCAACCGCTGCGCCACCGGGGAGGCCCAAAAGGCTGTTTATTTTTTGACAGGCAGACAAATGGAATTATTCTGCATGGACAAATCTACTGCCTTTCTCACTGCTCCTCCTCCTCCATCTTTGGTGACTCCTTCCACCTCCCACTCTTGACTCTTGTTCTCCCAGGGTCCCGTCCTTACTTTCTGGGAAGGATGTGAATTTGGTGGTGAGGAGGAAATGGGAAGACTGTAGTATGCTGATAATGGTCTTCCCAAAAGATGACCTTGTCCTAATCCCCAAAACATGTGACTATTACCTTATATTCAAAAGCAGTTACTAATCACCATTTTATGTGTGATTATAAGTACAGATGAATGACTAAGTTAAGGATCTCCTGAGTAGGAGTTTCTCCTAGATTATTTGGATATACCCTAAACATACTCACATTTATCTTTATAAGATAGAGACAGAGGCAAGTTTGAGAGTTTGGGGCTTTGAGGCCATGTGAACAAGAAATAGGAGTGGGGTGGTCACAAAGCTGAAGAAATTCTGAAGCCACCAGAAGCCAGGAGAAACCAGCGATGACTCCTCCCTTAGAATTTTTGAGGATATGACATCTTAATTTTGGACTTCTGCCATCCAGAACTGTCAGGTAATAAATTCCTATTGTTTTTAAGCCTCCCATTTTGTGGTAATTCATTGCAACAGCCGCAGGAAACCAAAACACCACCTTCCTGGTTTCTGTGAACTCAATCTCTTGCTCAATAAGCCGTAGAATGTGGACCCTAAGTGTCCAGGAACCATCAGAATTATTGCAAGAAATCCTTACATCCTTTTATGAAAAAGTCTGGTGCTAGATCATATACATTTTTCTTGCATATCTTGGTAGCATTATTATTTTTTTCAAACATCAATATGTGGTGTTTAATAGTATGTCAGCTCATAAAGCATTCAGAATATAGTACAACCATCACCACTATCAAGTTACAGATCTTTTTCATTACCCCAAAAGGAACCTCTTTATCCATCAAGCAGTCATTCCACAATATTTCCTTCCTCCAGCCCCTAGCAACCACCAATCTACATTCTGTCTCTTTTTCTTTGCCTTTTCAGGATATTTCACATAAATTGTACAGTATGTGCCTTTTAGTGACTTCTTTCGCTTAGCATAATGTTTGCAAGTTTCATCTATGTTGCAGGATAATCAGCACTTCACTCCTTTTCACAGTTGAATAATATTCCACTGTATGACTGTACCACATTTTGTTTATCCATTCATCCACTGATGGATGTTTGTGTTGCAGCTGCATTTTAGTTACTGTGAATAAAGTGATTATGAACATGGGTGTACATGTTTTTGTTTGAACATCTGCTCTCAATTATGTTGGGTATTTATCTAGAATTGCTGGGTTATGACAATTATTGTTTAATATATTCAGAAAGCACTAAACTGTTCTCCACAGTGACTGAACTATTTTAAGTTCACAACAGCAATACATCAGGATCCTAATTTTTCCACATTCTCACTAATATTTAAGATTTTGTTTTTAATAATAGCCATCCTAATGGATGTAGAGTGGTATATCATTAATTTTTGATTTGTATTTCCCTAATGATTAGTGACGTTGAACATCTTTTCAAGTGCTTACTAGACATCTTCTTTGGAACTATTTAAGTTCTTTGCCCGTAGTTTCTTTGTGTTGTTTTTCCTTTTGTTGCTGAACTGTAGAAGGTTTTTCATCTATTCTGGACACTAGACTCTAATCAAATGTATGATTTAGATTTTCTCCCATTCTGTGGGTGCCTGTTTCCCTTTCTTGATAAAGGCCTTTGATGCAGAAAAGCTTTAAAATTTGATGAAGTCCAATTTATTTAATTTTTCTTTTGTTAATTGAGCTTTGTTCCCAAATCCAAGATCATGAAGTTCTATCTACCCCTACATTTTCCTCTAAAAACTGTGTAGTTCTGGCTCCTATATTTAGGTCTTTGGTCCATATAGAGTCAGTTTTTGTATGTGATATGAGGTAGGGGTCCAAATTTAATATTTCCCTTGCAAATATCCAGTTTTCCATTTTTTGGTATGTTTGATATTAGATAAGGATTTAAAGAAACAATGTAGTCAGTGTTATTCACTGTAGTCATCCTCATAGAGCAAAATACTAGCAACACCATACATATTCAATAATATCTAAATAATATCTAACTAAAATAAATTGTGATACATTCATATAAGATAATATGTGGAAATAAAAATCATATTGTGGGTAAATATTATTGTAAAGGAAATTGTTAACAGAAAGATTAAGTGAAAAAATAATTAAAATGCAGTAACTATATGTGTATATTTATACACATGTAAATGACTGTATATGTATAGAAAAATATCTTATGAGAACTACACCAAGGAGCACGGAATTAATTGTGGCCATATCTGGTAGTGGTGATGTTTGCATTTTTGTTTTCTTCTTCTTGTTTATAACTGTATTCTAAAATTTTTATAGAATAAATAGTCTTTACTTTTCTAATTTTTCAGAAAGTTCTTGCCTTACTAGTAATGAATGGTCTTCATTTTCTAAAAGGTCAGAAATGATTATTCTAGTCTGTGGAAGTCTCCAGTACCAACATGTTCCAGCCTGCGCTAGCTGACTTCCTTGTCCTTGGCATCTTGCCTATCTGGATTCTAATTTCTCTCATACTTCTCATTATCATCGCAGGCTACACTTACAAGTCAAGTCATTCAACCACACAGCTCATTTCTACTGATTTTATCCACCACAGGAGGTGTGGGGGCGGGACATGACTGTCCTAGTGATCATCCCCCAGCCTAGATTCGCCCTCATTTCTATTCTAAGTCTGTGGTTAAGTTGGTCGGAAATCAGTCTTTATTCTGAGCACACCTTCAAAAGCTGTGCAATTGTGACTGGTGCCTAGTGTCAGCAGTGTGGAAATTTGCATATGCTGAGAGGCTAGAACAGAAATGAGGACTCACTGGCCCACAAAGGTCTTTATTTTTGGTTAAAACCAGTGTACGGGATCTAACATATGTAGTAGCAGAAGTTTGCTTTCTCACCTAACAAACTTCTGTTCTTGTTGTTTTTGTAAGTAACGATTATGAAATATCATTATTAGATCTGCTTGCCCCTAAACAGTTCTATTCGAATCTTTGGATATAGCGTGCTGATCTGCAACCAACATTTAGCTATTTTTCCCCTTCTTTGTATTTAATGGACTCCAGGAGGCCCGATCTCTGCCAATATTTTCTTTGTGATTCCATCCAAAAACTATCAGGCAAACACAGAGTCAATTTCTAGAATCAATTGCCTCTCTCCCTTTCTTCTACCCCTCCCCCTCTCTCCCTTGCTCCCACTACTCTCCTTCTCTCTCAAAACACTTAAATAACATGGACTTGGATATTGAACAGCATGTAATTTTTCTTTATTGAGATAGATTTGTTTTTCTGAAATGAGATCTCTACTATTTAAATTCATAGTTAGGATGAAATGCAGTCAAAATAACCAGCAGTTTGTATCTAGTCAGCTCTTTTTCACTTTTCTCCCTTATAGAGCGCCACAAATTTCTTCTCCTTGTTATTTGCATCTGTCACAATTTTAGTCACAACATTTCTAAGTTCCCCTTGAGCTTAAGCTCTTTTCAGGCAGTATCCAGTTAAATCATTTGAAGTAACCAAGATCATCTTTGATATCTAATCCTAATTGACCTCAAACTTTGTGTGCAGATTATCCTCTTCATTCAAAGGGCTTCCTTTTCCCAGAAATCCACAAACTTGAGGGAATGTTAGCTTAAGGACCATTTTTCAGGGTTTTTTTGTTTTTTGGTTTTTGTTTTTTTTAACCCTTGATCTTTCTCCTGTGACTGTTTGACAAATATAGACATAATATCTGAGTCCCTGTGGACATTTTCCCCTGAAATTGCATTTCTTTTTTCCCTTAAAAAAGAATCTAATTCTTTTTGTTGAGTTCCAATGTGTTTGGCCCAGGTGGGGATTAATAAATCATAAATAGGAAGTCTGATTCTCCTGTCTAAGAAAGGAAAATAGTTTGTCATATGCCTGTGGAAAAATACCGAGGGCATTTTTCCATAAGCTTTATGAGATTCAGGAAAAGAATAATTTTCTTCCATATGTTCCAGTCCTATATATTTAGTAGACACCTTGCCAATGTGTTTATATCACGTAATTTAGGTGGAAGTGCAAGGGTGCAAGGGGACCCTGACTGGAGACAATTGTGCACATTTTGTTAGTCTTCCCTTGCTTTCTATGATATCACCCTCTTCAAATTTTCCTCCTTTCATCTGGTCCTCTCTCTCTGACATCTTTGTCGACTCCTCCACACTTGACCAAACTTTGAACATTGTATTTCCTCAAAATATGTCCTTTTCTTCTTAGATGAGTTCATATATTTCAAGTTATGTTTCAGTGACACCACTCAAGATTTTTAGACTGAACCTAAAATCTGCTTGACATAGGTATACAATAAGTTCCAAAATTTCAACAAGACAAAAAGTGTATTCAGCATTAAACAACCTACCCTGAATTCTAACTCTTCCTTTAGTATTTTGCATTGTAAAGACAACACTCTCCATCCAATTATTCAAGTCAGAAAATCAGAAGTCAACTTCAACAACTCTTTCTTCTGCCATTAATTATTAACTTCCTTTGATTTTGACATCTCCCAATCTCTGTCCACCTCTTTCTATTCCCATTGCCAGAACTCTAGGGCAAGACATTGGGTATTGCTGCCTTTAGCTAGATATGCTATAGGAAGTTCTTCCTGCTAGGGCTATCTACCTCAGTATGAATTAATACAATGAAACTTTGTTGTTCTTATTGGTACAGCAATAGTCTCTTTTATACAGAGAAGTCAATAACTTAAAAAATGTTTTTGCAGTGTCCACATAGCTACTGCTAAAATTTACTCTGTCATTAAACAGACATAACTCCAGAGTTTTCATTGAATGCTTCCACTTTTATTTAAATATTGGTGGTTATCGGTATATATTATCTGCTTTGTTAAGCTACTCAGCTGGTTTAAGGAATGTTTAAAATATGGTCCTAAAGTTACCAAACTAGATTCCTCTGGCTCGAAGCTGTCTGTGAGGCTAACGATGAAATAATTAATTTAATGATGACATCTGGACAATACATTTTAAAACAAAATTTTATTTAGGGGTAACATAGGTTAACACCGATTCTATTTGTTATATTTGGCTAGTAGCTTAATGATTTTTTAATATTTTTTTTTTACATTTTGTACATGTATTTTAAAAGATAAATTTGTTCTTACTTTGTTTTTGGAGATACAAATATAGTTCTTTGTCCTATAATACAGAAGGGACATTGGAAGTAGGAAACATGAGAATATCCCATCTTAGTCCCATTTGATCCCTAGATTGCTCAGAGTTTAAAATAAATAAGAGGTAAATTGTCCTAAGCACGTAACCAGATCCTGTCCAAGGCCTGTCTCCTACTGTAACAGGTGTGCTTTCAATGGCCTTTTATTGCTCTTTTTATCCCCCTCCTGTTCTGTTGTCCCCTAGAGTCAACAGCTGTGGCTACTGTTTGGTCTCTATAGCACCCAGATTCCTTTCTCTATTAGTCTTTCAGCAATCTCATTTTCCTAATGTCTTCTTTTTACGGCTTTAGATTATGTTATTGTGAATATTGTAGTGACTATTAAACTCTGAAGGTCTATTTAATCTAGTGTTAATAAAAACAACTCTATAAATTTATGTAGATTATACCCAAAGTAGCTCTTTCTAGACAGCCTAGAAGCACCCTGACTCCTCGAGTCATTCTCTAAAACCTTGCAGCCTCTCCAATGGGAATAACCTGGGACCTCAACTTAGATAACCTAAGCCTCAGGTCAGTCAGATATACATTCTCCTCCCAAACATCCATCCTTGACTCATTCAAAAACTATTTATTGAGCAGCTACTTTGTGCAATGCATAGTAATAGGAAATGGAGATAAAGAGATGATTAAGATATAGTCTTTGCCCTTAAGACGTAAGAGTTTTATGGTACAAACAGATACGAACACAATTATTAAGAAATATAGTAAATAGGATGGAGAACCGATCACGAAAGAAAGATATTTCAGTATCAGAAAAGCTTCCTAGAGGAAGTGCCGTCTAAGCAGGGATATAAAGAATTTGCAGGAATTAACCTCAGCAAATATTAGAAAACCTATTTCAGGTAAAGGATTTACCTATTTCAGGTAAACCTATTTCTTTGTAAAGTAACAAAACCTTAGATAACATGGCTTGTTGGGTGAATTATCAGTAATTCCTCATGACTGGATTCAAAGGTACAGTGAGAAGAAAAGCAAAAGAACCTTGAGGAAGAAAACAGAGACAAGTTTGCTATACTAAGAATCGCAGACCTTATTGTTTAGGGCAATGAGGATCCACAAGATGTAAGTAGGAACTTGATAGAATCAGAATCAAAATCACCTTAGTGGCAGTTTGGAAAAATAAATAGGAAAGGTCACAACCAGAAGCTGTGCCTATAATCCAGAGAAGAGATGATGGTAAACCGAATTAAGGCATTGCTAGAGGAACTGGAGAAGACATATTCAAACAATATTTAGAAAGCTGAATTGCCAGTGCATGCAATAATATGTGTTATAATATATGATACAACATTGAAGGTGTTATAATAACAGGAAATACAAAATACTATCTGGAAGGAAATGCAAGTATTTTTATCTGGAAGGGGTGGGGTAAGACTGTACTGAGAAGATGAGCTTCAGTTACCACAGGTCAAAGAATGACATATGCAAGGGCACAAATGAGTGAAAGTAACTGTGTGTTCAGGGAATGGTTTGAGTGGCGTGGGGGTGGGGATGGGTGGGTGGGTTCAGCAACAGAGCACTTTCTCACAACTAAATCTTTCTTTAAACCTTAATGTTTAAAATAGAAGTGATGGATCAATTCCTCAGGCAGTACAAATATTTTGGCAAAATATGTCACTGTTTGCAGAACTCTTGAGCACCTTGCCCTGTAAGTCCCTATGGAGCCCGGCTGACAACCTGCCTGGGTAGAACTTCACTGAACTCTGACTCACTGAGCTAGGCTAGAAGTGGATCCTGAGACCACTTCAAGAGAAATTACATAAACTGCCTCTTAAAGGTTTTCTTTGTTGTTTCCCAACTGAGCTGGTTGCTATATACTAACTAAAACATCTCCAAGGGTTTTGTAACCCCTGCAAGTTAGGGGGAAACTGGGAAACAGGGAGAAACTCATCTCAGTAAAGTCTTGCCCAATCTTTCCAGATAAACAGGTAAACTGTGGTTCTTATCCTCCCATTTCTGAACTAAATTCCTTTCTCCAAAAAGCCAATGACATTTCTGCAATCTCTCTCCCTACCTCTTTACCAGCCTTCACTTTAGTGAATGACTAGGTACATGAGCTCCTTGTTCCAAGCATATGGGCAGTCCATGCATGTGGAGATTTATGTTGAACATGTGGATTTTGAAGGCCCATATCACAACAACTCAACAATGACTCTTTAAAAAATTCCTATTATAATGTCTGGGTGGGGTCAGTAGGGAAAATGCTTTCTTCCTTCCTCTTATACCCTGCTTTTCACATTATTCTGTACTTGGGTCCATGTTCAAATTGGGTGAGGATATTCCCAGTGTACATGAAGACTTCAAAGAGATACCTAGGCAAGTATAGTCTGAGTGTCTGTTTTGAACCCACTTCCAGAGATTTAACTTCCACACATGTTCTTTCCTCAATGTGATCTGCCTCAGAACATACCTGATGGTTCTACCTCCCTATCTTCCCTTCTCTCACTCCACAAAAACAAGATATCTTTCTAGCTCAGCTCACATTAATCTTAGTGCTTGATTCAAAGGTCTAGAAATCTCCTGAGCACCAAAGAGACTATCAAAAATACTGGTGTTGATGTTGAGGAAGTACATTCCTTTAAGGGACAGGTAAATTCTCTTGTAAAGACTAGTAGTTGTTTATGCTTTGCATTTAACAATATCAGAGGGTCTAACCCAGCTGTAATTTGATAGGTCATTACATACAATTTTGATGATAAATCATTATGGAATTTTTGAGAAAGTGCTCAATTAAAAATTATTGTCTTCACTTTCATTCCAATGCACTTACGTAAACAAGATTTCTCAATATTTAAATCTATTAAAATTGTTGAACTTGGCCTCATAAAAATAAAAGTAACATTCATCCATAAAGAAATGAAATACTTTATTTTTTAAAAGATTCACTGATTTATGTATACAAGAGCTGAGGTACAGGCCAGAGATGCGGGGGTAAAAGGATTCACAGAGACAGAGCAGAGAACAGAACAGGCCGACTGACGAAATACACTGCTGAGGGGAGCAGCGGGTGAGACAAGAGATGTCTCCTGCGCCATGTGGGTAGCTCCCTGGCAGGCCGGGGATCGAACTTGTGCTGCAGAGTCCTCGGGCTGCTTCATAGTGCGGTACATAACCCCTTGCACCACCAGGGAGGCCCAAGAAATGAAATGCTTTAAAAAAAAAAAAAATCCCCCTCCAGAGTACTGCTCTATGGGCCCCCAGGCACTGGGGAAGACACTGTTGGCCCGGACTGCGGCTCATACAGACTGTACTTTTGATTCTTGTCTCTGGTTCTGAATCTGTGCAGAAATTCGTCAGGGAAGGGGCAAGGATGGTAAAGCAGCTGTTTGTCATGGCACGAAAACACGCTCTATCATCTTTTTTAAAAATTTTTTATATATTTATTTATACATATTTTACATCATTGTTCACTTTTGTGCAATGTTTGCTTTCTCCTCTCAGGTGTAGTCCCTGTAGAATTCCCACTACCAATGCACCCGTGCACCATCGCCATAGTCCCCTGTGCTCCTCCCTCCCCTGTTCTGATCCCTCTTCTCCCCCTCCCCTGCAGCATGTCTCTGATTTATAGTTGCCTGTTAATTTTTTTGTTATTATTTTCCCCCGATCCTTATTTGGTTCCCCCTTATTTGGCTCCCCTATATTTGTCTTCACAGACGAAGTTAACTCCATCAGCTCCTCGCGGCTGGAGAGGCTCAGGAAGGGGCAGTGAAGCATAGCGTCCGGTGCTGTTGCTCAAGCAGCTGGACAGCTGTGAGGCCACCAAGAATATCAAGGGAAGGGGCCTCCCTGGTGGCGCAAGGGGTTAAGCACAGCGCTGTGAAGCTACCTACAGCCTCTGTAGCAGGAGTTTGATCCTCCACCGGCCAGGGAGCTACCCACATGGCGCCGCAGTCCTCTCCTGTCTCTCCCGCTGCTCCCCTCAGCAGTGTATTTCGTCAGTCTGCATGTTCTGTTCCCCGCTCTGTCTCTGGTGGATCCTCTCACCGCCCCCCCCCCCGCCCCACATCTCTGGCCGGTACCCCAGTGCATAAGTAAATAAATCTTTAAAATAAAAAAAAGAATATCCCTGGGATCGTGGCTACTAACAGGATTCATACCCCGGAACCAGGTCTGCATGGCCCAGGGCACATTGACAGAAAGACTAATTCCCATCTCCCGTGAGGAGGCTCTGCTGCATATTTTGAAGACTTAGTCTCAGAAAATGAACCCGGGGCATTGACCTAAGAATATCTGCTGAGTTCGTGCCAGGTGTATAATAATTACATAGTTTAAATAATTATATAAATTAGGTGTTATATAAATAATTAAATAATTATGTAATGTTTTGTGGTATATTCATATCATTTTAATCAACTGTGTATTAATAATTGTAATAAAAACTAGTCCCAATGGCCCAGAGCCGTACAATCACAGAAAATAAGCACTTGTTTTCCATGTAAGTTTATACATGATTTTATGGCAGAGATGACGATGTGATATGATCAAAAACGTTCAAGAATAAAAATGCTGTGTTAGGATACAATTCTGAGGCATGAGTAGAATTAAAGTAAGAGTTCAAGAGAAAAAAGAATGATATAATATTTCTGACTGTTCAAAAGGAGTTTGTTCATGTATCCCTTAAATGGGTAATGGCACAATGATCTAAGAAAATTAAAAAATAAAAATAAATTAAATAAATAAAAATTTTAAAAAGTTTCAAAAAGATGGGTAATGGTGGATATCAAATTACTGTGATATTTGTTTCCACTTAATACAGAATTGATAGTATTGACAGTAAAAGAGAGAATTGACAGTTTTATTTAATTTTTAAAAACATTTATTTATTTATGCATACAAGAACTGGGGTACAGGCCAGAGGTGTGGGGGGTGAGAGGATTCACCAGAGACAGAGTAGAGAACAGAACAGGCAGACTGACTGAAATACACTGCTGAGCGGAGCAGCGGGCGAGGCAGGAGAGGTCTTCTGCACCATGTGGGCAGCTCCCTGGCCAGTGCTGTGCTTAACACCTTGTGCCACCAGGGAGGTCTGACAGTTTAATTTTTAAGTACCAATATTTGAAATATGCCAGACACTACATCATTTGCAATATTTAAGTTTTCATATATTCCTTCACAAATACTTGTTAGGTGTCAACTTTAGGAGATGTTATGGGGCATATAGTTTTTCTCAAGTGCTTTTGCAGACTCTGCAAGAAAAAACAACTGTTGGCCACCATCTTAGGTGGAGAATCAACTATGGCTGTTAAAATCCACCCGCAGATTGGGCTTCTAGTTCCCAGGACTTAGCAAGGATGAAGCAGTATGGAGCTATTGTATCACTAATATATTCATTCCCTTTGCAATCTAGAAACAGACATCCAAGGCCAGCGGGAAAGCTCTGCTGCGCTATATGTGGGTTAGCTCCCTGGCCAGAGATCAAACTCAGGCCATCATGGTGGGCCATGGCAGTGGGCCTTTCAGGTGGGCCTTGGAGGTGGGCCATCAAGGTGACAGTGCAGAGATTTAGCCCCTAGGCCAGCAGGGAGGCCCTGATGTAAACACCATGTTTCAAGAGCCAGGATTTACATAATAAGAAATAAAGAAGAAAATGAATCTAACATATTTTTTAAAAATAGCAGTTATCTTGTATTCTTTTCTACATGCCTTTGTATAAATCAGGTAACAATATGACTCAGTTAATCTGAATATAGAGTCCCTTACAAAACTGACACCGCATCCCCAGAACTTTGCAAGGTACCTGGCTCACAGAAGGATATGTGAAGTGACACCAAGATTTCTGGGTTGGAAGCACAAATTAATACCATCTAGAGAAATGGAAAGCTGGCAAGTCAATGAGCTTATTTTAAAATAAAGGATTGGAGGTGTAGGAAATTAAGAAACTCAAATGAAGATATCTATAGATTGCAGAAACAGGTATAGCAAAAATGGTGAAAAGTCAAGGGCATACATACATATTAGAGAGGGGTTTTCTGTGATTACAATGTCATTTACATATGCTCAGTCTTCATGATTTGTATGAAGCATAGGGATGTGATCACAGTATTGAAAAATCTAAAAAGAAAATTGTTAAGCATAAATGTCTAGGTGCTCTTTCTTTTGACTGATCTTCTAGAAATTCCATTTAAAGGAAACTTTTTGGTAAAGGACTTTTAACAAAAGATGCTTTTGTGTGGCAAGCGACTGTGGAAGAAAGTAATTCTCGCCACGCAACAACTTTAAGAAGATTGGAAACTTCAAGATAAGATGCCATTGTTATTTAACTTTTGTCTGGGGAGAACTTTGTATTTCAAGGAGCCTGTGGATCTTTGCACAGTTTTTAACAACTTGGGTTTCCCAAAAGTGATTTAAACTGATACTTTAGGAACCAATCATACCTACTTCTTTGCCCTGAAAAATAAGATTTTCAGTTTACTGCTTAAGATTCTTTAAATGCTGTTATTTTAAGATAACAATGCCTTCTCTCTTCTCAAAGTCTCGTCACACACATAATGGACTGACACCTCAGAGATTTGTTTCCTTGATATTATGCACCAATTGTATTATCCACTGAACATGTGATGATGACTCATGCCTTCCAAGAACCATCTGTCTCTGTAGCTCCATTTTATTTTAAGAAAAGAAATTTTATGTATGTTTAAGAAATGTGGACAGTATAGAGGCTGGTGGATGAGAGAACAACGAATACAAATGTGCAGGCAATCTAGAATTCAAGATGATTCTTATCAAGTGCAGCCCATAAGAAGACAAGGAATGAAAAGACTGAAGTAACAAGAATAGATGAGAGAAAAAAGTTAAGATGGAGAAACTGGGCAATTGATGCAAGAGCAGCTCCTATAGCCTGACCAAGGTCAAGTGTGCAGGATTTTATTCTAAAGATTCGGAACACAGCAATCCAACTGGACTGCCAAGGGAATTTCTCTGTTATAATTGGTCAAGAATCTTAGGCTTATGTCTAAAGTCCTGTCAAAAAGACCTATTTTTCTATAGTTACCAGGGACTTAGTGCTCATAGTTTGAGTGTGAAAGAGGTGGAAACGAAAAAAAAGGCAAACAAGTGGATAGACCCATAAGACCTGGCTCCAGACATGTCTAGAGAGTTATTTGTTTTCCCGGGTATGGGTTAGAACTTCAGATGTTTTTTCAGTGTGACTGCCCGTGCATTCTTTATGGTGGAGAATAAATATAAATTCAGAGGAAGGAATTTAACATATAAAAGGAGAAAATCTGGGCCTCCCCGGTGGCGCAGCGGTTGAGCGCTGGGTTGCGAAGCTGCCCGCAGCCTCTGCAGCGCCAGTTCGATCCCCGGCTGCTCCCCAGCCACCAGAGGAGGGTCCCACATGGCGCGCAGACCTCTCCTGCCGCCCGCTGCTCCCCTCAGCAGTGTACTTCGGTCCTTCTGCCTGCTCTGCTCCCCGCTCTGGCTCTGGTGAATTCTATCCCCCTCCCGCGCCTCTGACTGTACCCAGTGCTTGTATAAATAAATAAATAAATTTTAAAAAATAAATAAATAAATAAATAAAAGGAGAAAATCTTCATCCTCTGAGGAATGATAATGAGAAATTGATGACAAAAATAGGAAATACTGTTACTTGAGTAATCCTGGCATTTTAACCAAAGGAAGTGTTTTAGAGGAAAAGTCTCAGACACCTTTCTACTTAACATCTCCAACATTCTGCTCTTTAAAACTGTGAAATCTCAAGTTATGTGTAGGGAATTGAAAAAGAATGATTAAAACAAATTTGCTCTTCAAAGAAAAGTTTCTTGAAGTCATCAAAACTACACCCTTAAGAATACAATTGTCTTTTCTTTTTTGGTATTAGCTACTAATAGCAAACTACATCATTTGGTTTCAGTTGATATACTTTGAAATGAATCACAGAGATAAGGAAGTACAGCTAATTGCTGTAAACAAGCCCAAGGGGACAAAAAAAAACTGTGCTACTACAGGGTACAAAGAAATATTAATGGACTACTCAGCTCAACGTATATATTCATCAGTTTAATTTGTGTGTTTGAATCAACCTTCTGGAAGTTGTGTTTAATACTGTTCACTTATCATATAGTCATGTTTTCTGTGAGCAAAATAATTCATAAGGGGAAGCAGAAGATTTGATATTTAAGACGATAAACTTTGAAGTTCATGGTGCTTTCACGCTCTGGTTGTGTGATCCTGGGCAAGTCTCTGAGGCTCCAAATTCACACAGCACACACTGGAGTGTGACAGTGAGCGGTGAATAAAGTCTTGAGTGTGAAGTGATTAGCTGAGTGCATGGTACACAGTGAGTGCTTCCCCCCATGGCAGTTGCTGTGATTCTGTTATTATTTCATTCTTTTCATTATTAAATGATAAAATCAAATGAAAAAAATCATTTGTTAAAGCCCTTCAAACAGCAACGTGACTGCAAGTACTCTGACACTTGAGCAAGTTTGAGAATGACTTCCCTAGTATAGCATCACCTATGATTGAATCCAAAGTATTTTTTCCTGGAAGAAATTTGAACTAAAAGTGGCCCTTTGAATAAACAAAAGACATGAAGGGGTGCCTGCAGAGAGGAAAACCACACAAGGAAAGATACTGTTTGGTGGAAAATTCACATCCGAAGATCAGAGGGCTATGAAGTACAGGATCATCAGGGGGACTAACGTTACTGCATTATTTCTAGATTTTGATGATCACTGTAGGAAAGGAAAAAATCAAAAGTCAGTGTTTTTTTTTTCTAGCTCCATTCCCATGTATTCTCTAGGAACTCCATTTCTCATTCCATATCCACATGTCCCCAGTATGTTTTCTCCCCACCTCTGCAAAAAGAAAAAAAATCTGGAACACCAAGAGGGTTCTCTCTCAAGTTTTCTGGGCTCTCGTACTCATAGTTACCATATGTGTGCCATTTCTCATCTTTTCTTCTAGAGCTTGCCCTGGGTATGTATATATCATCATGGTCAATGGTCATCAAAAGCTAATCTTCTACTGGTGTCTGCCAAGTGCACGACTGGTGGCCAGCAGTGTTGTCCATGCCCAATAAGGAAGGTGCTGTCTTCCAAGGCCACAGAAGCCAGTGGTATAATCTCCAGGGGGCTGCCAAAGCCGCTGGCACTGAGGTTGAGGTTGCTGAGATATTACAATACACTTTTCTTTGTTTCCACTTGTTATTTCATTAGCAATCCTTTGCTATAAATTTTAGGCAGGAGTACAATGGAGCTAGGCTAGATGGTATCTGTGACAGATACTGTGTTGAGCTCATAATCTGGCCAAGACCCTCACACCAGACCAGCTGCCTGTCCTTGAATCAAGTTATGTGACATTCTTTTTAACTTTGGATGGTTTATTTCCCAGAAGATTTCTTGATGGTTATGCTATATCTAACCTGTGATGTGCCCAGTAATTTTAAATGGCATTTAAATTGACAATGGTGTCCTTTATTGTAACGAGATGGTCAGAAGTGAAATACACTTCACAGAGAAGTGAAATACATTGAACAGTTCAACTTATCAGGCATTACTGAACACTAACTGTGTTTTTCATGACTTGTAAGGCTGCCATTGTTAATTCCATTTACTGATGTTTAATTAGTTCAAGTAAAAAGATCAAGGTCACATAGCAAATGATGAAACTAAAATTTGAAACAGGTTTCCCACTCCAATTGCCTCTAAATTTAGTAATATCTTGTGCTTTTATCACAAGGAGAAATTATATTTGGTCCTAAGTATCAGGGATAAACATATAAAAGAAAACAAACACATGCATTAGATTTTCTATCATTGTATTTTTACAATAGACTATGGGCACACTCTAATCCAGGGGTCAACAAACAATAGCGTGAAGACCCACCACTTGGTTTTTTAAGTAAAGTTTTATGGGAATACAACCATCTTCATTCACTTACCTACATATGGTCTACAACTGCAGAGGTGAGTAGTTTTCTTAAAGACTTTATTTTTTTCAAAGATTTATTTATTTATGCATACAAGAGCTGGGATACAGCCAAAGATGCCGGGGATGGGGGGGTGTCAGAATTCACCAGAGACAGAGTGGGGAACAGAACAGGAAGACTGACTGAAATACACTGCTGAGGGGAGCAGTGGGTGAGACAGGAGGGGACTGCCTCGCCATGTGGGTTGCTCCCTGGCCGGCAGGGGATCGAACTCATGCTGCAGAGGCTGCGGATTGCTTCATAGTGCGGTGCTTAACCCCTTGCACCACCAGGTAGGCCCTCTTAAAGACTTTATACCTGCAATCAAAAATTTTTATTCCCTAGTCCTTTAAGAAAAAGACTGGCAATACTTGCTAACCCATCAAAATGTCCCATTGGGTTCAGGAGTGGCTTTTATTAGCAAATTATATCACCACCCATCTTTTAGAACCATGGAGAGTTTAAATAAGATCTAGTCCTTTGGATAAATGATCAATCAAAAGTATCAAAGCATAGCCCTGCTCATGCTGGAGAATATAGCACCATGTTACAGGAATTCTTTACTTTTCTGGGGAGAAGATCCATAGTTTTTATCATATCAGAAAGTAGTTAGGAATCACTAATATAAATACTGTCCGACAGACATAGGTTTAAGTGTCACCTTAGGCATTAACCAGTTGTTTGATTTGGATCAGTCACTTATCTCTTAGAGCTTCTCTTTCCTTATTTATAAAATGTTAAATATGGGTCATCCCTGGACTGTGTGAATCTAAGGGCAACTTCCCATCTTCTGTTCTCTCTTTGTTCCCTTAAAATGAATGAGCCCACAATTCAAATTCTCGTACTGCATTTGTGCCTGGACCCTCTCATCAGTAGGTGAATGGTTAAACGAACTGTGATATGCACCCATATAGTGAAATGCTACCCAGAAATAAAAAGGAACTATTTATCCATGCAACACTGTGGATAGATCTCAAGGGTCTTATGTTGAATGGGGGAAGGAGGGAGCCAGATGCAAAGCTACACAATGAATGATTCTATTTATATGACATTCTGGAAAAACTAAAATTATAGGGACAGAAATCAGGTGAGAAGTTGCCATAAGGTGGACTGGAGCAGAAGGATTAATATGAAAGGTATGGGAAGCAGAACTTTGACCCCTATGATCTTAAATCTTGGTTGATGCTGACGAATATATTATGTGATATGGCAAAAGGGAGTCTGCAGATGAAATTAAGGTTATTGATCAGTTGACCATAAAATAACAAGATAAACCTAGATTGTTCAGGTGGGCCCAGTATCATCACATGAACTTTTAAAAGCATAAAAAGTAAAAACAGAAAAAGAAGGCAGGAGGGGAAGTCAGAAAAACTCAGAGCATAAGAAGGGTTCAACTTGCTGTGGCTAACTTGAAGATGGAGCGCCCGAGTGTCTAAGAAATAGGGACCGCCTGAATGAGCTTGGAAAACCAAGCTCCAAAATCAGACCTTCAAAAAGGAACTCAACCTGACCAACACTTTGATTTCAGCTTTGTGAGGCCCTCAGCAAAGAGCCCAGCCACACTCTCCTGAACTTCTGACATATGGAAGTGTGAGGTGATAAATGAGTATATTTTAAACCACTAAGTAATTTGTCTCACGGTAAAAAGTACAAAGTAACTTTTAGGGGAGTGGATACACTCTGTTTTCAAAAGATATTTTTCCAGCTTCATTGAGACATAATTGATACATAACATTGTGTAAGTTTAACTGGATGATATGATATACATACAGATAGAAAAGTGATTATGATAATAAGGTTAGTTCACACATCCACATGTCACAGATACCATGTGTGCACACGCACATGGTGAGAACTTTTAAGATTAGTTTCTTACCATAACAAAAACAAAGAGACACCACATTGAACGGGAGGAAATATTTGCACATCATATATGTGACAAGGGACTGATAACTAAGACCTACAAAGAACTCTTACAACTCAAAAAAAGGAAAACAACCCAATCAAAAAATGGGCAGAGAAGCTAAATAGGCACTTACTAAGGAAGACATACAGATCGCCAATAGGCACATGAAAAAATGTTCATCATCATTTAGCATCAGGGAAATGCATATAAAAACCACAATGAGAGACCACCTCACTCCTGTGAGAATGGCCCATATCAAAAAGACCAGAACAATAAGTGCTGGCAAGAATGTGAGAGAAAAAGCAATTCTCTTACACTGTTGGTGGGAATGCAAACTGGTCCATCCCCTATGGAAAACAGTATGGAGTTTTCTAAAAAAACTAAAAGTAGATCTGCCATATGATTCAGAAACCCCACTCCTAGGTATCTACCAAAAAAATACAAAAACACTAATTCCAAAGCAAATATGCACCCCCATATTTTTTTAGCAACACTACTTACAATAGCTGTGTTATAGAAACAACCAAAGTGCCCCAAAACAAATTTGTGGATCAAGAAGATGTGGTATATAAACACAATGGAATAGTACTCAGCTATCAAAAAAGATGAACTCATGCCGTTTGCAGCAACATGTATGGAGCTGGAAGGGATTATGCTCAGTGAAATAAGTCAGAAGGAGAAAGATAAATACCAGATGGTATCATTTATATGTGGAATATAGAAAAACTAAACAAAGGGCCAGACAAAGACAACACTTGAAAACTGACCATTGATTTTTGGCTTTCAGAGGGGGAGCAAGAGGGGTGAAACAAGAGGAATAGGGAGACAATGGACTATGGGGAAGTATGGGTGCTTCAGTAGTGCAATTGCTGTGGTGACTATACCTGAAGAAGGAATCCTATACTGTCAAAACACTAGCAAGGATGTGAAACGATGGTACCTCAATAACAATCAATTTAAAGAAGAGGAAAGATTTTATGTTCCTTTCTTTTTCTCCATTAATATTCTTGTATTAAAAAAATAAATATAAGTTAAGAACTGTAGAAGTAGGATTGTAAAGAGTGGGGAGAAGCCTTGCCTGATGGAGGCACTTCAGTGGTTAATTGCCTGTGCCTCTTGGCAACTAACTAAAGCCTACCTTGACTTCTGAGCACCTTCAACATTGGGTGACTGTTAGAGAAATTCAAATATAACATAAAGCCACAAACAGGTTTATTTTACTGATGTATTTTCACGGTTTAGTTTTATTCTGTAATACAGAAACACATATGGCATTCAGATTGTAACAATAGATAAAATGCGAAATGATTCATAGTGCCACGGTTCCTCAGGTGATCGTGACGTATACAACTTGGTTGAGACACATGGAACATAAGAATGAGTAACTGGCCTGGAGGGGAAATCAAACCAGAATCATTATGAACCAGTTCTCAAACTCATTAAATAAGATTGTACCTGCTTCTTATCTGAAAATATGGGCAAACTGACATTTCCCGTACTGTAATGAGAAGCTCCAGTGAGATGAGCATGTGTTAGATCGAGGAAGTTTCAGCTGAATAAACATGGAGAAAATGGAAGAGCAAAACTTCAGCTCCAGTGCTGAGGCCATTTGGAGGAGAAACTGCTTAGCATGCATGCTCAGGCAAGATACCAACAACAGAGACAGCTAGCCACAGAGCTCTCTGATAAGGTTTACCCTTACTCTCAGTCATTAAGAAGTGTCATTTTATATACTCCCAGTCCCTGCCTTGTTTGCTATAATCCCCTTCATAATTTGAGTTGCTTTAGTACAAGGGACCCAAGGGGAATTTTATTTAAGTAAAACCATCATCCACCGTTAAAAGCAGCTACAGATAGAGAACTTGTATAATTCTACTTGACCTGTGGTGAAAGATATTTTCATTTCATGCTGGGAGCTGTTTTTTCTCCATTACTCAGATTACTTTATGAGTCAATTGTTTTGAAAATAAGTTCCTTTTTTTTTTTTAAAGATTTATTTATTTATTTATACAAGCACTGGGTACAGTCAGAAGCGTGGGAAGGTGAGAGAATTCACCAGAGCCAGAGTGGGGAACAGAGCAGGCAGAGTGATGAAATACACTGCTGAGGGGAGCAGTGGGCGCGGCAGGAGAGGTCTGTAGCGCCATGTGGGACCCTCGCTGGCGGCCGGGGATCGAACCGGTGCTGCAGAGGCTGCGGGCAGCTTCACAGCCCAGCGCTCAACCGCTGCGCCACCAGGGGAGGCCCATCCTTTTTTTTTTTTTTTTTTTTTAATAGAATGAAATGGTATAAGGTTCAGGCTCATTATCAAATACATATTTAACAAGTAAATAAGCCAATGATCAAAAAAGCTGGAAAAAACACAATAAAGCCACTACTGAAAGTTTTTGTTTGCATGATTTACCACCCCCATCCATTGCTATGAGTTTAAGGAACCACCTATGTTAGTCATACTCATGTGCACTATTTGTCATATTTAGAATATTTCTTCACAGATAGCCTGAGGTAGAAAGAGCTAACCTCCTTTTAAGGTAAGGAGTAATTAATCTTGAAGCTGACAAATAGATATTCAGATATAAATAAGATATATTTTTCTTGTAAAACTGTAAGTACTAAATGCAAAATCATTAGCTTTTTAGTTTGAACCCTCTAATGGAAGGGTAAATTGAGTGGTCACTAAAATGATCAAAATAGGCGTATGAGTTATATTTGGTAAGGTGAGATGCTTATAACTAAAAAATCTCCGGGAAGTGTACATTTTGGCTCACTACATATTCATTTTGGGTGCTGTCAAACTCTCATTTGAAATATTTCTACTTTTTTGGATTCAGATCTTCATCCCCCCTCCCCCCCCCCCACTTTCCCATATCCACCTTTGGTTGAGCCCTCAGACTAAGAACAGTAAAGCGCTGAGGCACTTTTCCGAATGATTCAAACCAGATCAACAAGTGAAGCGCAATCAGAAAGGGACAAAAAGGGAATCAAGAAGAGGGGGAGGGGTGCAAGTCTTTAAAATAATTCATTTGCGCCGCAGCGGTTGAGCGCTGGGTTGCGAAGCTGTCCGCAGCCTCTGTACCGCCGGTTCGATCCCCGGCTGCTCCCCGGCCACCGGAGGAGGGTCCCGCATGGCGCGCAGACCTCTCCTGCCGCCTGCTGCTCCCCTCAGCAGTGTACTTCATCGGTCTGCCTGTTCTGTTACCGGCTCTGGCTCTGGTGAATTCTCTCACCCTCCCGCGCTTCTGACTGTACCCAGTGCTTGTATAAATAAATAAATAAATAAATAAATAAATAAATAAATAAATAAATAAATAAATAAATCTTTAAAAAAGATAACTTAAAATAAATAAATAAATTAATTAATTAAATAATTCATTTATGAAATGGATGGTCTTCCTCACAGACGATCTCTCCATTCATTCAAAGAAATCTTGTATGCTGAGGAGACATGCGGTCTTGGGGAATGATGAAAACCCAGGTAATAAAAGCAAACCTGCCTCCTAAAACTTACCACGGACCGAGTGAAATATTACATAATCAAGCATTGTTCTCTAAGGTTAGAGGTGCGCTAGATATTGCCCAAGCCCTACTACAACGATTATGTTGTTTATCTCAAATTCAAATTTAAGTGGGCATCCTGTAATTTTATTTGCTATATCTGGCAATCGTATTAAGGTGTTACTTCATCACATCTGTAGCATTTAAAATTCAGAGTCAGGTTTTATAATTTAACATTTTTTAAAGAACAGTCAAAGTGTTTTTACAGTATTATGTGGAGGGGGAACCTGGTTTTTTTCCTTGACTATAAAAAAATTAAAATCTAATGTCCCGTTACTTTTCTAAAGGTTTAGAATGGTAATAATTTCATTTACAGGATTTATATTCTAAGCTCCTTAGAATTTGTAAGAGTAACTTCTAGATTTATAAGTTTTCTATTCAATAGCTGTCCTTGGATTTTCTGCCTTCTCAAACAGAATCCTGATTCCCTTAATATGAGTCTTTCTGTTTTGGTGAACTGATGGGAAGGGGGACAGTTCAGAAACACCCCTTACTATTAGCCCTAACTCGGTGAGCACAATGTGGGCTCTGTAGCTACTTCATGCTTGTTGAGCAACAGAGGGTTAAAATCCTTTTCAGTTTTGCCACTCAAATAGCTGTTTACCATCTAAAGTACAGGGTACAAAGTGAGGAGAAAGGCCACAAGGGTCATTATGCTTTGGTGGCAAAAGACCTATCATTATTTTCACCCTATTCAGTGCCAACAAGCCGTTTATTAAGGGACAAAATTGGAAATTCTCCACTTTGCTCTTTTCGAAGACTGTTTTATTTCCACAACCTGAGGAAAAGAAAGGAGGCTTTACAGATGGTGCACTGCCATTGTTGGGGCCTTTTGGTGCCCACGGGCTACCCTCATCCAATGACACTACACTCATTGTTGAGACAATTGAATATTTTATCCTTATGCTGAATTGAAATACATTAAAATCTTGCGGCTGAAGCTGACTTCACAAGACCAGTCAATCATTTGGTCAGTCACTGAGGGAAACTAACTATATGGGGATTTCTGCCTGGAGAAATCTCTCCCTTCTCTGGAAATACATTCTATGTCATTTATAGCACCCACACGGCATTTATACGTATATGCTGGGTGTTACAGCTATTTGTGTCTTTTCTTTCCTATTCAATCATAAACTCTGAGATCTCAACAGGGTCCATAGTTTACTTATCTTAATCCCCTTATCCAGAACTCTTGATTGCATATGGTAAGTTCATGAGTATTTGTTGAATTAATATGTGAACTGTTAATATTTTCTATTAATCATAGCATGATCAGAGACATAATCCAGATGTTTGGGGATTCCAAGCAAATATTTCAGAAAGGAGTTTCTCTTTTATCGCTCCCTAGTCACCTAGGCTGTTGATCTTAGTTGGTGGCCAGTTGGCATATAAGGCAAGAAAATTGTGGCCACAGAAAAAGATGAAAGTCACTGGAATCGATCATCTCTAGGCTCCAACTTGTTATGAAATAGAGCGTACATGCTAGGCCACAAGCAGACCATGGAAATGATTCGGCAAGGCAAAGTCAAACCAACCATCCTTGCCAAGAACTGCCCAGCCTTTAGGAACTCTGAGATAAGAGTGTTTCACTGTGTTGGCCCAAACTGGGGTTCATGGCTCAGTTCCCCACCCCTGTTCACATGTTACGGGGAAATAGGAGACAAACTGAGTGGCCAGGTCAAGCTGTATAATAGGGAAGGCAGGTGGGCTCAGAAGGAGACTCGTGGAGAAAGGGCCCCTTGCTTCTCAGTTTCAGAATTGCACTGGGACTTGGGGCACTGAAAGAGACATGTAGAAGAAAGACAAGTAGAGACACTGGGAAGAGACACGTGATTGAGAGACACAGGGCAGACTGACGATGGAAGCCCCTATGTTAACTTGTGCTTTGGTTCTGCTCCTTTCCTTCCAGACTTGCCAGGACTCTTCTGCCCCTTTCCTATGCGTCCCCACCAGAAGGCGCCTTCGACTTGTAGCAAGCTTTTGGGCCTCAGTGGCCCTGCTTTAGGCTAACCCTGTTTAACTGGGCATTTACCCACGAGAGGAAGGGGAACTTTGGGTGTTTTATTGGAGACCATTATCCTTTCTTCACTTCTCTGTCTATGCACACTAACCCTATTAAAATTTTTTTGCACTAAGAGTATGTTTTGTCTTATGTGCACGGTGTCTGGACCTCTTTAGAGCCTGCAAGTTTGCGGGTTCCAGGGTGCCCCTTGGTTTCATGCTAGCAATCACAGTAGCAGTAATATTGAACTGGACATGGTGTGTGGAAAAATTCTACCACAGTATGCACATCTATCCAGGTGAGAACAGACTGGTGAAAAGTAAATCATGCAAAATTTTTCCTTAATTAAGGTCCCCAGAATTTGTTTTAAGCACAAAGGTGTTTCTCTTCCCTCTTGTGAGCTCAAAATAAATGACTTTACAGCTTTATTATCCAGAACTACTTGAATGCAGAGAGAAAGAAGAGAAATGTTTTAGTGTTTTCCCCACTGACAAAGTCTGACAAGTAAGTAACACTCAGCAACAAGAATAACTTCTTGGGTGCCTGTGGGTAAATGGAGTGGTTTAACTGAAGTGAATGCTTGACTTTATGTCAAACATATGGTGTATTCTAGAGTCTCTTAACACACTCTCATTTTTTGGATTCAAAAAATAGTGGCTCATATGCATCATTTTCAAGTTCACACAGATAGTAAGAAATTGAGAAGGATTTCCAACTCAGGAATAATTCAGGTGATTCCTGACAAACTGTTTGGAAAGCCCACGTCCTTTTCATTATGCTTAATGTATAGAGCTTGTTTCGGGTTGGCACAAATAAAAAAGCAATATTTACTGTTAAATAGTCTACTTGTTACCCCTGAGATTTAAACACACTGAAAAACATTAATTTTGCAACACAAAGTGACTGAAATTTTATAGTGAAGTCAAAAGGGAAATGAAGCGGTTCAGTTCTTTTCCATTTTCCAGAGCTTGTGACAACAGAAACGGTACATACTTGAACACCTTCCACTCCCCTCAACTCCTATTTCTCTCAATCTTTAATTCTAGAAACAGTTTAACTTAGTCAACTCTTACATACCCTGACCCAATCCTAATTGTAAACGGGGACGGGGGCAGAGTGAAGCCTGAAAAAGAAACTTATTATTCACATCACTCAGTGAGATGGAGACCACCAAAGGAGACTGACAGCTTTGTTCTTTCTCGGACATAAGTTTGCAAATGAATGTGCTCCTGCTACCACAGTCTGTCAGTTGCTTTCCTGCCTTCACCCTCCCTTCCCCACTGCCTCGCCACTTCCTGTCCTTCTAGGGGCTGGATTCCTTGACCTTGAACTGGACCACTAAGTCACTGGTATCTGGTGCCACGTCTTCCAGATGCTGGCCATTACCAGCATTTCCTCTGATTTAACTATTAACAATAAAACAGATACACCTCACAAAGCACTATTACATTTGCTATTTCACCTGACCCGTACAATCCTCTAGACTGGGTACATGCATGTCTTACCCTAATTTTAAGGACAAGAAACCTGAAGAATTGTGACTTGCCCTAGGAGACAAGGATATTAAGTAGCAGAGCTCCTTTTCTGATTAATAGGCCACTGCTCTTTGACCTACTCCCTGTAGCATCCTGATTGTTCCTCTGCTTACTGACTGATACACGGGCTTTGGATCTATATTTAACCTGAAGTTCCCCCGTGCTTCCTTTTATTTATTTTTTTGTCTGTCTTTCTTTTTCATGGATCCACTTTTTTTTTAAAGATTTATTTATTTATGCATACAAGAGTTGGGGTACAGGCTAGAGATGCTGCGAGTGAGAGGATTCACCAGAGACAGATCAGGGAACAGAACAGGCAGATAGATTGAAGTACACTGCTGAGGGGAGCAGCGGGCGAGTCAGGAGAGGTCTGCTGCGCCATGTGGGTAGCTCCCTGGCTGGCTGGGGATCGAACACATGCTACAGAGGCTGCGGATTGCTTCATAGTATGGTGCCTAAATCCTTGCACCCCCAGGGAGGCCCTGGATCCACTTCCTAAACTAATGTTCCTCCTTAGCCCAGAGATCCTCAAATTTTTTAGTACATGAGATCACCCTTGCTTGTTGAAATGTGGTTTCTGAGATTTCAACACTAAGGGATTGGATTTATTTTTTCTCAAATTTTATTGGCATGCCTCTAGTTTACAAAATTATATAATTTGGGATGTACAAATTCACACCTCCATGTGTGCACATGCTTCACTCACCCTCCCCAAAGCTCCAGTGGCACAACCTTGTCACCTTCCCTCTCCCCACCCCCCATCTCCTTCTCCCTTCTTCCCATCCCCTCTGGTAAGCAGTATACTTTTCACATAGTGTAAGAATAATTTTTGCTGTGCTTTTCCATCTTGTTTTCTCTGGTTATTTATAGTCCACAAGTGAATGAGACCATCTAGTAACTGCCTTTCACTTTCTGACTTATTTCACTAAGCATAATAATTTTGAAATCCATCCATTTTATTCCAAAAGACAGTTTCATCATTTTTAATAGCTGAGTAATATTCCACTGAGTATATTGTACCACAATTTCTTTATTCAGTCACCTATCAATGTACACTTAGATTAGTTTCATGACTTGGCTGTTGTGTGAATAATGCTTATATGAATATAAAAATGCACAAATCTTTGGGGCCTCCCTGACAACGCAAGAGGTTAAGCACCGCACTATGAAGCAATCTGCAGTCTCTACAGCAGGAGTTCAATCCCTGGCTGTCCAGGGAGCAACGCACATGGCACAGCAGACCTCTCCTGACTCGCCCGCTGCTCCTCTAAGCAGTGTACTTCGGTCAATCTGCCTGTTCTGTTCCCCACAGTCTCTGGTGAATCCTCTACCCCCCCCCCCACATCTCTGGCCTATACCCCAGCTCTTGTATGCATAAATAAATAAAATCTTTTTTAAAAATGCACAAATCTTTTCCTACTAGTGTTTTCATATTCTTTGCATAAATACATAGCATTGGTATTGCCGAGTTATATGGCATTTCCATTTTCAGTTTTTGGCAGAATCTCCATACTGTTTTCCATAGTGCACCAAATTACATTCCCACCAACAGTGGTTGAACATTATGAGGGATCTGATTAAGTATTTTTTTAGAGGGAGGATATAAGAATCTCCATTTTAACAAAGTAATCTAAGTGATTATGATGCAGAGAGTCCAAACATTACCCGTTGAGTAGTGCTGTTTTAGCTATTCTAGAATAAGGCTACAGTCAGGTAATCCTCAGTGTGACATGGCTGGGAGATTCTTCAGTTCCATTGTTGTGATGCGTTGAGTTATAGAGTTCTTACACAAAGTGAAATGAATGGGAAACATTCAATCAACATACTTGTTCACTGCTATAAAATGTCAACATTTCAAGTCTTTTTTACAAAAGACATCTTAAGAATCACTCTCTCCATACACAGTCCTGTTAAAAACAATTACAGCTGCTTCTACTTTTGTAACTTCTAAATCTGCCTATAAATATTTAAAATAAATGAAGTACAAATATAGCTTTATTTGCAGTTATGTAAAACAAATATCCTGCCTTCAAAATTTTGTCTAAATAATTAAAACTAACAAAAGCATCTATTGAATAAAAATGTGATTTTAAGGCTGATAAACAGTGAAGAAATCCTAAATGGAAAAATCAATAGATATAAACAAAACAAAAATGGAAAAAATTGAAGCTCAAAAGTCATTACTAAACAAGAAAATCTAAAAGACAAGCCACAAACTGGGGAAAATATTTGCAGCAAACATTAAAAAAAGATGATAGGCATGAAATATTAAAAAGCTCACAAAAATCAAAAGCAAAAATGGATAAAGAACAAGAACAGAGATAAATACACATCAGACAAATTCAAGAAACTAATGGATATATTTGTTAAATGTTCAATACTTTAAAATACCAGTAATACATACCATTTTGTTAATCAAATTAAGAATTTCAAAATGATCACTTAGGAGAGAGTTCAGAGAGGAGTGAAACGGACAGGTACACGCAAACACTGCTCGCAGGAAGATAAAGTGCTAGCAACTTTCCATAAAACCATTTAAAAATTCTTATCATGACTGACTCAGGGGGTGGGAATCATGCATTTAAACTCAGCAAGTTTCATGTAGCATTCTACTCTAATGAAACTATCAAAAACTCAGAAAAAGTACAGAATTATTTTTAAGATAGAAAAATTAGAATTAAATTGGATGTCCAACAATATAATAATGTTAGCTTTAATATCCACCCATGGAAATAACCAAGTGCTATTAACTGACAAATGGATAAAATGTGTTCTACATTTGCCTGAGAGGATGGTGTGGGGAAGAGGTATGTACTTATTCCTCTAAACCATACACAGCATTTAAAACAATGTTACTTCAAAAAAATGTACACACACACACACACTCACACAGGCTGCTCTTCTGTTATTAAAAAGAAACAAAGTCCTGCCATTTGCAACAATATAGATGGACCTAGAGGCAATTACTTTTAATGAAATAAGCCAGACAGAAAAAGACAAGCACCATATGATTTCACTCACAAGTAGCATGTATTGAAAACAAACAGATGAACTAAGGAAGAGGAAAATAAATTTTTGGAGTAAAAGACCAATTAGTGATTACCCTAAGGGAAAAGAGTCCTGGAAGTAGGTAAATCAGGACCAAGGGGGCAACTCTGTGGTGAAGGGTAGAATTGGACTTTTAGGGTTGAACTTCATGGAGTATATTAATGTGTTGATTTCCAATTATGCACACCTGAAACTTATATCATATAATGAAATGTTACTTCAATAAAGCAATTAAAATAAAATAAAACAAACAACTCATGGTATAGTTACATGACAAATTGTCACACAATAATTTAAAATGGTGTTTTCAAACACATAATGGTACTTGAAAATGTTTCAGATGTAAGGAGCTTTTGAAAAGTCAAACTATAATATTTTATATATAATGTGATCCCAATTTTTTAAAAGATTTATTTATTTATGCATGCAAGAACTGGGGTACAGGCCAGAGGGGCAGAGGGTGAGAGATTCACCAGAGACAGAGTGGGGAGCAGAACAGGAGGATATACTGAAATACACTGCTGAGGGGAGCAGCGGGTGAGACAGGAGAGGTCTGCAGTGCCAAGTGGGTTAGCTCCCAAGGCCGGCAGGGGCTTGAACTCATGCTGCAGTGGCTGCCAATAGCTTCATAGTGCTGCACTTAACCCCTTGCGCCACCAGGGAGGCCCCCAATTTTCTTTTAAAATATTTTATATACACATAAAAATTCGCAAGTAAATACTTCAAATGCTAAAAGCTGCCATCTCTAGGTGTTGATATTTTTAACCTTCTTTTAGTACTTTTTTGTACTATCAATTCTCTACAATGACTGATTACTTTTATAATCAGAAAATGCAACAAATGGTATTTTCAAAGTCCCTTGAAAGCATGAAATAAAGAAGAAAAAGCTGTCCACTTAATTAATTTATAGTTTGCAAGAGACAGAGAACACTCACCACTTGTTTCTGTAGCAAGCACTGGAATTCATTTATGGAATGCCAGTGACCTTATATCCTCAAGACAACTGCTTATCTGTCTCCCAAATTGAAAGAGGAGGATATAAAAGAAAGACAACAGTCTCTGGGAACAGATGTCTGAAATGAGATAAAACAAGTATCAGGATAAAGCAAAAGGAAAATTTCATTATTTTACTAACAGGGCTCATTGTCTATAGTCTAATAGTCTAATTTAGGACTTGTAGACATAATGTTTCTCCTTGAACCGTCCAGTACACCAACTGATCATCATAACACAGTTAATATTTGCTGTTTTTTTAATGAGTGAAAAGACTTTTCAAGAATCTAAATTGCACACATTAGAGAAATGTCTTGTTCCTTCTTTGACCTTAGGATGGTTGGGTAGGAATTAATTCTGGATTTAAAAGACTGAAAAAGAAGATGACATGTGTGGAATATTTGACTCATCCTATGAAAAACCAACTCTACATGAGAAAATACCAAAGAATCTTAGTTACACATCCATGTGAATTTTGTATTGATCATGCTTGATAGATTCATGAGACAAAGATAATTGTTGTATATTATTTGCTCGCTGAATACCCACCCAAACCCCAAATTTCTTCATATTACACTCAGCATGGAAAATGGTTCCTTCATTATGGGACAAACAGAAACAAAGTAGGAGCCACTTCAAGTAATCTGGGAGGGAGATGGTGCCAAAATTTTTCTCCCAACTCTGTAAGAGTTCATTACTTAAGCATTCCGAAAGTCAAAGCAGAGAATTAAGATGTGGTGAGTTGAATTCACTATATTTAAAACCACAGGTTCAAAACCGAGGAATTTCACAGGCTGATGCACCTATCTAATTTACCACACATTTTCCCAGGACTTGACATGCCAAGTAACATTGTAGGTAGCCACTCCATACTATGTAATTTGAAAGATATGCTAAGGATTATGCATCCAAACCTCCCGCTCCCTCAAACAGACGGTCACCAGGCAGATACAGCAGCATTTGCCCAAACATTCACAGTACAGCAGAATGGAGGCCCTGACCGTGAGGGATAGCAAGGAGATAGCTCATAACATATTAGCAGAGATGAGTTTATCTAATTCAGATCTATTCTTTGATGCTTCACAAAAGAAACAGAGACTGAGACCACACACAGAAAGGCAGATGCTGTAAGGACCCTATGAAGTGGAGGAGGATGGTTCTTAAATAATGCAAGAGAGGGCCTCCCCGGTGGCACAGCGGTTGAGCGCTGGGTTGCGAAGCTGCCTGCCGCCTCTGCAGCACCGATTCGATCCCGGGCTGCTCCCAGGCCACCAGAGGAGGGTCCCGCATGGCGCGCAGACCTCTCCTGCCGCCCGCTGCTCCCCTCAGCAGTGTACCTCGGTCCTTCTGCCTGCTCTGCTCCCCGCTCTGGCTCTGGTGAATTCTCTCACCCTCCCGCACTTCTGACTGTACCCAGTGCTTGTATAAATAATAAATAAATAAATCTTTTTAAAATAAATAAATAAATAATGGAAGAGAATGGGTGAAAAAGCCCTAAACACAGGTTTTCATGCCTAAGTGAATCAATGGGCATTTTTTCAAGCCAGGCACTGTGTCATTGCTATAGCTACAAGGAAAAGTGACTTCACTTAAAAATTTCACCATCTAATGGGGGAGATATATGAATTTAAAAGTATAGTCAAATCCTACATGTTAGTAAAAAAAACCTGACAGACAACTTAGTTTCTTCTTCATCTTTCATCAAACATTCATTTACCCTGTCTTGTACCTGGGACTTAAAGACTAGGGACACAAAGTTCAATGAAGTGAAATCACTGCCCGTTAAGAAGTTTCCTATATCTTTTTAGCTCTTCTGCCCATTTTTTGACTGGATTATTTTCTTTGTTTTTGATGAGTCTAATGAGATCTTTGTAGATTTTTGTGATCAGTCCTTTATCATTAGTGTTGTGTGCAAAAATATTCTCCCAGTCAGTGGGGTTTCTCTTTGTTTTGGTTATTGTCTCTTTTGCTGTGCAGAAGCTCTTTAATTTGATGTAGTCCCAGTTGTTTATCTTTGCCTTCACTATCACTGCTTTGGGTGATGTGTCTGTAAACACTTCTTTGAGGTGCATGTCATGTAGTGTTTCGACTGTATTTTTTTCTATGTATTTTATGGTTTCAGGTCTTATGTCTAGTTCTTTAATCCATTTCGAGTTGGTTTTTGTGCATGGTGTTAGGTAGTAGTCAAGCTTCATTCTTTTGTATGTAGCGACCCAGTTTTCCCAGCACCATTTATTGAACAAACTTTCTTTGCTCCAGTGCATATTCTTTGCTCCTTTGTCAAATATTAGTTGACCATAAATCTGTGGGTTTATTTCTGGATTTTCTATTTGATTTCATTGGTCTATGTGTCTGTTCTTGTTCCAATACCATGCAGTTTTGATGATTATGGCTTTGCAGTATAGTTTGAAGTCTGGGAGTGTGATGCCTCCATTCCCTTCTCTGAAGAAGAAATGCAAATGGCCAACAAGCATATGAAAAAATGTTCAACATCTCTTGTAATCAGGGAAATGCAAATCAAAACTACAATGAGATACCATCTCACACCAGCGAGAATGGCACATATTAAAAAAACTAGCAACAGCAAATGTTGGCGAGGTTGTGGGGAAAAAGGAACTCTCCTGCACTGTTGGTGGGAGTGCAAACTGGTCCAACCACTATGGAGAGCTGTGTGGAGATTTCTGGACCTACTAAACATAGAGCTTCCATATGATCCAGCAATTCCACTCCTAGGTATTTACCCAAAGGACACAGAAACAGTAATTCCAAAGGGCACCTGCACTCCTATGTTTATAGCAGCACTGTTTACAATAGCTAAGCTATGGAAGCAACCCAAATGCCCAAAAATAGATGACTGGACCAAGAAGATGTGGTACATATACACCATGGAATATTACTCAGCAATCAAAAAGATAAACACATGCAGTTTGCAGCAACATAGATGGATCTGGAAGGGATCATGCTCAGCAAAATAAGTCAGAACGAAAAAGAAAAATACCAGATGGTCTCACTCATAGCAGGAATTTAGAAAACCTAAATAAGAGACCAGGAAAAAGACGAATCAATGCCAAGTAAAAATCAAAATCAACAAGCAACTATGAACCAGAGGCACACTACAGGTGGAGGGGGGGAGGGAGGGGCAGGGAAAGGAAGGACTAGAGTCAAAATAAGGGGGGTGCAATTGTATGGGGAATATAACCAAAATGAAAATGTATACATTGTGCAAAGATGAAAAAAGATGTAAGAATTATATAAAATAAAATATTTAAATAAAAAAAGAAGTTTCCTATATCTAGTTGGGGAAATTAACAAATCAACAACGACAACACAGTCTCTGAGAGCTGAGTGTAAGACCTTAGAAGAATGCAGAGATAGAATCTTAACAGCTCTGTCCAGAGGGCCTGGAGAAGTCAGGTCCTAAGATGTCCTTTCATGTGGGACTTGAAGGATGATCAGAAATTTGCTGGGTTAAAAAGGGACATAAAAGCAGACCTCAAAGGATAAAAAGTACTATTTACTGATAGTATAACATATGTTATATTTGATCCTCATTCAATAACAGTTGAGTACATGCTATATACTTAGCACCATGCTGAAGTGCTTAGTCTCTGATTTTCACTGGAGGACACCAAGGCACATAAAAGGACTTCCTGAAACCCACATAGATAGTAAGAGACAGAGACAAACCAAGTTGCCAACCTCTCCTAAACTTACAGGTTTTCCATTCCACCCCCAAACTGCATTACATAGGTATACAGGCATATTTGGGAAATGATCAACTATGTGGTTTGGCTAGAAAATAAGGGAATATGGGTTAAGAAATGGCAGCACTCTTTTTTCTTTTTTTTTTAAAAATTATTTATTTATCAAGAACTGGGGTAAGGTCAGAGGCACAGGAGGGCAAGAGAGTCCACCAGAGACAAAGCAGGGAGCAGAACAGGCAGACAGACTGAGGACACTGCTGAGGGGGATCAGTGGGCCAGGGAATTGAACCCGTGCTGCAGAGGCTGAGGACAGCTTCACAGCACAGTGCTCAACCCGCTGCGCCATCAGGGAAGCCCTGGCAGCAGACATTCTATGAAATGTTTCAATAATTTGCATGTTAAGGTTTACATGTCTGATCATTCACATTTGATTTTAGAAAAGAAAAAATAATTCTTTTTGTGTCTTTCCAAGAATACCCTGGAACAGGTACAATAATAACTTTTTAAAGTTTGTGGAAACTTATGACCCCACAACATTGGGGAAGAGGGGCTGGAAACAAGGAATTAAAATTGATTCTTAATTCAACCCTTTATTACTTGCAATTACTTTAAAATATCAAGAATATTTGTCACTTATCTTTCCAGATAATATGCCAGAACCCACCTAATGACAAAGAAACAACTGTCTGGAGGAAATTTGGAAGAGTACCAAATAAAAACACCAACCTTCACACTGCATCATAACTGTACTGTGTTTATTCAGGAAGATGTTTTCAGATTCCAAAAACCATAGCTAAAATCTACATATACCTTGAAAGCTCATTCTTATAAAATTAAATTTAATTAAATAACCTATAAATGTAAATAGTGTTACAAAATAAAAGAAAGAGTTTTGCAGTAAAGATTGAGTTGTTGAATAATGTAAACCAACAGCCATTTCATGCAATTTCTAGTAAGCCTGCAAGGCAGTAATCAGAATGACCTATCTCAATGATGATAAAAAAGAATTGTACCCTGTACAGGGATTTAAGATGTTGGTTTTACATTTGTAAGTATTATGTCTAAGCAAATATTTTGTTTCCATGGAGCACTAAAGCATTAAAATTAATTCAGTGGCTTTTAAAAGCAATAACTGAAAAACAGAAATTAACTTTCACCATGACAAGTTCATTGTATATAATTTTCAATAACTGAAAAAGCCTCTTAATGGTTATGCATTTCTTGAATTTATATAATACCTTATCTTTCCATGTATGGAATACATGTTATAAATTCTGTGTCAATTCCCTTTTAGACACTGAATTTGTATTTCCAATTATTTGTTAAATGCTATGAGATATTTGAAGAAATAATACAGTACAACTAAAAGCCTTCAATTAGTCCCATTTTTTTTTGACCTGCACTTTGGAAGTTGAACTGTTCTAAACCTACAGAGGATTTCCTTTCTTCTACGAAAAATGAGTTGATATAAATATTAATAGAATTATTGATTCACTTTTAAAAATTTTTTTATCTAAGTCAAAATGGCAAAAAAAAAAAAGGAATAGGAAAGACCTTCATGTTCTGAATCATTTCTGGTAAAAAGAATGATGTGTGCGTGCATGTGTGTGTGTGTGTATGTGTATACACATCTATACACACATATATAATTTTCTTTAAATTTTTGAGGCAAATTTTAAAGAAGAAAAAGTCCTAGACAACTAGCTCCAGTCTTGCACATCCGTTCTGTGCATCTGGGAAGCTCCAATGCATAATCATATTGCTGGGAGTTGGGAGAGACAGGTATTCATAGTTGGGTTTAAAGGAAGGACTGACAACCTTTTGCAATCTGTTACCTATGCTTCTTTCCTTAGTGGATTTTTCTGCTCTGTTAAGGTTGTAACTTACATGATTCAGAAAGATTATACCATTTCAATAAGCAGCGTTACTTCAAGCAAGATAAAAAAAGAAATTGGAAAAAATAAGGAAGACTAGAATCTCTTTCTTATGTTTGATAAAGAGGAAGGTTTTCATTCTCCCTTAACAAGAGAAAGAATTATGTATATTCAACAATGAAGTAGGGCGGGGGGAAGGACAACTGAGAAAGCAAATTAGATAAAATCTTTCCACTTTGTGGCAGAATGACCTGACATCTTTGCAGACAATGAATTGTTCCTAATGGTGTGAATAATTTACTCCAACTTCCCAAAGAATAATATAATGACTTCGTGACACTTAAAATTAGAGTAACTAGAGAGCTGACACAAGCAGCATTAAGAATAGGGCATCTTCGGGGAGTGCTATCTCAAAATTATCAAATCATCTTTCCATTGAATAGCTAATCCGGTTTCCTTTGCTTTACTTTGCCTCTTTCCTTCAAGTTACCTTAGTTACTTAAAGCTTGTGTTTTGCACTTTCCTGGGTTGACAAGGTGACAGATTTCAGTCATTTCTGGCCCTATTTTTGCTCTTTAGGTGCAAGACTTTGTAGACCCACCTATATATTCCCAGCTATTGGATCTCAGCCTATATATACCCTATTAGCAACTTTACCTCCCCAGGAAACTGACAGGTGGCAGGGACTCCACCAGCCCACATTACATGTGTTACAGCAATGACACTAGAATGTATCGCTATTGAGCATATTTGCAAGTTGACGCTTCAAACTGAATTACACAGAAAGAAAATTATCATCTTGCAAATGTCACCTGGAAAAATAACTATAAAAAGACTTTGAAAAGACCAAAACAGCAAGTCTTTTCACTCCTGTGAGCTGCAATTGTGCCAATCTATAAAGTGAAGGGGGGGGGTCTATAATGTTCCTTCCAATACAAAATATTTTAGATTTTTTATAAGTTTTTTTAAAGGTTTATTTATTTGTTTATACAAGCACTGGGTACAGTCAGAAGCGTGGGAGGGTGAGAGAATTCACCAGAGCCAGAGCAGGCAGACTGAAGTACACTGCTGAGGGGAGCAGTAGGCAGGAAGAGAGGTCTGCGCGCCATGTGGGACCCTCCTCCAGTGGCCGGGGAGCAGCCAGGGATCGAACCAGCGCTGCAGAGGCTGCGGGTAGCTTCGCAACCCAGCGTTCAATCGCTGCGCCACCGGGGAGGCCCCAAAATATTTTAGATTTTAATTAGCAAATTATTTTAGCTTTTCAATTTGATGTTTCAGGAGATTGTATATTAAATATAAGTGAAGAAAATGTCATGCACACATTATGGATGTTTTTGATATCAACACATTTATTTATTTCAGTATAGTTAATACATTTAACACTACTCCCTTAAAATAAAAAATAAAACAAGTCCCTTACAATGATTTATGTGACCCACAATTCAGAATCCATCAGGTAGCACAAATTGGGCTGTAATAGTGTGTTTTCAGGAAAATTTGATAAATAATGTCTCTATCTATATCCTGCCTAGAAGATAAACTGAAAATCAATTGGTTTGATTAAGCTATATTATTATCCTATATTTTATATATTATTATCTTATATTTTAAATATTATCCTATATTTTAATATAGGATTATATTAAATTATCCTAAATTTTAATATCCTGTAGATGGTAAGCTGAAAATAAAAAACCCTTCACTTCTAGTCCTCATAGTACTAAAACATCTTTTTTCTTAATCGTGGGCATTACCTACAAATATTACTAAAAAGAAAGGAAGAACTATAGTCTTACTGATGTTGATGGCTTAAACTGCAATTACATGGACACATTGACTTACTCTTCAAAGATGACAGTGCGATTTAGTGAAAAGAAAACACCATGTGCAGAATTATGAAAATAAATACATGCTGCTATGCAAAGCTAGCATTAGATTAGACACAAGCATAATAAACATACCTGCTACTAGATTTACCTCTAGTTGGCTAATTTTTCATGGAAGTGAGAAGAAAGATGAAATCATCAGCATTGTTTTCTGTGCTTTACTTCTTGGGATAAAGTATACTGAACATTTCCTGTGAGATCATGTGTTTGTAATCACAGGCTGTAGAGTCAGACATGAGATAGAATACTCTCCTCCCCACCCTGCAGCTCTTGCATTACAAGCTAAATGATATTGGCAAATGTTAATTATTCTGTAAACCTTAGTTCTCTCATCTTAAAATTGGGATAATAATGCTTCCGTTTGATGGAATAGTTGTTAGCATTAAATGAGATAATACACATGACATTCTTAGTACAAGTCCTACCACATAAAAAGGAGCTCAACGGAGGGGTAGTTGTAGTTGTCATTTTCCTCCCTTCGCAGAAATTTGCTATTGTGATTCCATTCTATTTTGAAAGATGAAAAAGAATGCAAATAGAATATAGCCACCCATCAGTTGCTTGGTATAAAAGATTTCGAAGATGTAAGATTGTAATAAGGAAATGGTGCTCTTTCTGTCTTATTCTATTTCATATCTTCAATCATCAATCAACTTTTACTTAAATAACACTTTTAAAAACACAGCTCCATCCAGATGCTAAGTTCATATTGGAGCAAACACTGGAATCTAGGTGGGGTCATCAAACTATAACCCCGAGGTTCAATTTTCTGCTGCTTATTCTTGCAAGTAAAGTTTTATTGGCACTCCATCATGTCCATTTGTTTATTTACTGTTGATTGCTGCTTCTGTTCTTTAAATAAAAGATTTATTTATTTATTTATCTATTTATTTATTTATTTATTTATTTATTTATGCATACAAGAGCTGGAATGTAGGCCAGAGGTGCGGGAGGGTGTGTGTGAAAGAATTCACCAGAGACTGAGTGGGGAGCAGAACAGGTGGATCTACTGAAATATATGACTGAGGGGAGCACCAGGCAAGACAGGAGAGGTCTGCTGCTCCATGTGGGTTAGCTCCCTGGCCAGGGATCTAACTCATGCTGCAGCAGCTGGCCCTAGCTTGATAGTACTGAGACTTTAACCCTTGTGCCATTAGGGAGAGCCCATAATCTGTGTTTTTAACAAGATATAACAAATTGAATAAAAAGAGGAAATCAAAGATCAATCCAAGAACCTAAAATAACATGACATGGAATAGAATTATCATATAAACTGTATGATGACAACAATAGATTGGTACTTGGAAATGCACTGATTAGTTAAGAAGGAATTGGTTGAAATAAATTGGTAAACAATTATACATTTAAAACTCAATGAAAATTAGGTGTATTAAAATAAATTATTTACTATTGAATTGATCAAGATTCTTTATTTCTTCTATTACATAATGGTTCTAGAAACCACATTTTATAGATAAAAACAGGGAGGTTTTAAAAAGTGGATCAAAGTGAAACAGGAAATATCAGGAAAAAACTCAGACTATGTGTACATAACAAATTGTAAAATTGGACTGAGGAGAATGTTGAGTGGAACTACAGGAGAAAGGGAGGATGTGCTGCTTATAGAAAGAAACAAAGTAGCCCAGACAGAGATAAACCCTAAGTGGGAGGCTGGAGCCTTCCATGACATAGAAGGAGCATAGGAAGTAGTTTCCAAAAGTTTGTGATATTGATTTTAAATTACTTCATACAAAGATGTATGAGATTGAAAACTGGAGGTGGCAGGAATGGGCAAAAACCTTTAAGGTATTGATTCACAGGATCTGTGATGTGTGTCTATGTGTGTATATATATGTATATATATTTGTTTTTATTTTTATAAGAATAGAACCAGAAAATAACCATTAGTTCAACAAACATTTACTAAACTCCTTCATTTGTGCCAGGCTCTATGTAAAGCTCTGTTACAATAGTAAGAACCTACAACTTACCTATAAGCTGTTGGAAAGGACCCTAAATATCACCAGTGCAAGTCTTTTTCACACTGACAGGAAAACTACCGATTCTGGGTTACTTGGTGACTAAACCTAAAGGAGTTAAATGGATGGTGTGCACTTTTAATAGAGCACTTTTAATGGAGCTTTGAGCCCAAGGATCCTTATTTAGGGGAAAATGCTAACCTTTTAAAAGGTCTTCTAGATTTGGGGCAACACAAAGGTGGTTTAGATATATCAAAATGCCTATCTTAATATATTCATTAAAATGGAGTTCTGCCAGGATTATACCTTGGAGTTTGTTTAGTGTTTAGTGCACATGTTTAGTGCACATTTTATCTGTTGGAAACTACTGAGCCAAAGAGAAGTAGTGCCACCACCTGGGCACCCTGCAGTTTTGAAATTATGGACCAAAGCACTTCCATTAAAGTGACATGTCACGATAAAAAATAAAAAAACAAGCTATTGCTGAATTTTTACATTCTCAGAGTTAGTGGTGAAGAAAGATTTGATGTGAAAGTAAAGCTTTTTGGAATAAGAAGCAGGAAAACATAAATAGCATATGCATAGGATTATTAATAGTTTGACTTCTAAATTTTAGAACTTAAGAAATAAACTGGTGGGCCTCCCCTGGTGGCGCAGGCGATTGAGCGCAGCGTTGTGAAGCTGCCCGCAGCCTCTGCAGTGCTGGTTCAATCCCGGCCGCCGGCGAGAATCCCACAAGGCACCATGGACCTCTCCTGCCTCTCCTGCTGCTCCCCTCAGCAGTGTATTTCGTCACAGTCTGCCTGTTCTGTTTCCCCACTCTGTCTCTGGTGAATCCTCTCACCCTCCCGCACATCTGGCTGTACCCCGGTTCTTATATGTATGAATAAATAAATCTTTAAAAAAAAAAAAAAAAGAAATAAACTGGGCCTCCCCAGTGGTGCAGCGGTTGAGCAACGCACTGCGAAACTGTCGGCAGCCTCTGCAGAGCTGGTTCGATTCCCTGCCGGCCAAGGCAAACCCCACATGGTGCAGCAGACCTCTCCTGCCTAGCCTGCTGCTCCCCTCAGCAGTGTCTTTGGTCCTTCTGCCTGTTCTGCTCCCCGCTCTGGCTCTGGTGAATTCTCTCACCCTCCCACACTTCTGACCTGTGCCCCAGTTCTTGTATAAAATAAATAAATAAATCTTTTTTTAAAAAGAAATAAACTAAGTGAAATCTAAGTTAAGTAGTTGAGACAAATATATCCATACTTGACAATTTAGCTTACAGAGTTTCTTAACCCTGTTGCTGAGCCTGTAACAAGCTTACAAAGCTGGTGGAAGTGCTTGCATGGCTACTACACCACAAAAGTAGAAAACCAAAGCACTATATTTGCAACTAGAAGTTTTGTGTAAAGAATTCCATAAACTGTGACTTCAAACAAACAATCAGGTATTTCACTAACAAAATGGGTTTATTCAGAAATAACAACAAAAATGCAATTTGCAAAATGCACTCTTATGTCAATAGATACACAAGTGTACTTCCCCGTACAAAAGCTGGCACCCACTTACATAGTTTTTACAGGGGACTGTCCCAGGGCAATGAGGTATCTCCTTCCTTCTGCTGTGTTGGGCAAGCAACATCACTTCCCTTTGGAGATGCATTGCATGTTGGGTCTTGTAGTTTGCTAACTGCACATGTGTGGAAACTCTTCTAGCCTCATTTAAATAGTGTTTCATTATATTAATTTTCACAAAGTCACACCAAACCTTGGGCTAATTAGTGAAAGCCCAGGAATCTCATTCTGCAGTCTAGTGTAAAGGCGTGGGGCAATGCACTGCATGGTCCGCCCAAAACCAACATGTTGAAATGAGTGTTTATGTGCTGACCCAAACCTGACCCAGTACAAATCTCTCATACTTCATGTTTCTGAAAGCATGATTGCCCTGTCATTTCTTTTTCACCTTCCTGTGCCTTTCATAAGTTCTTTCAGTTGGTTAATCATTAATTAATATTTAACAAGGCTTTTTCCCAGTGCCAAGTCCTTCTCTGCTAGTCTAGCCTTCAGGCAGTATGTGAACTCCCCACTCCTTCCCATTTAAGAAGCCGGGGCACTTAACTTCAGGTAAACGTCTCTAAGGAAATTCATAATAGTAAATGAATTGGAGGGTCCTTTACAAGAAATTTTAATTCTTCAGGTCACCCTTAATTTAGCGTCTTTCCTAATGCATGTAAAATGGGATGTGAGTGAACCAATTTTAAAGTCTCAAAAAATTTCCAAGCAAGCATTTCCTGAAACAAATGGTTAGAACCGGGACAGGAATGGCCTTAAACTGTCCCTTCTACAGCTATCCCACAAACCAATCTCTTGACGTGACCCTGGAGAATCCCTTAAACTGGCCCCAGGATCTGATTTTGGACCCACAGCGAGGCAAAGGATTGGAATGCAGATAAGGAGGGGAAATCTCTCTGTGTATTAATGAAAGAGGTCAGCTGTGACATGGAGGCAATGTCGTGGGTCAGGAAGAAAAGGTATTCCAAAAAGCAGGGACATAGCTCCAGGTTTTCTCTGGTGAAAGGTGACAGGTGAGAATTGACAACCATTTCCAGTTAACCGAGTGAAGCCACGGCACTTCCATCATCCCTTCCTATTTCCAGCTCACACCCCTTCCGCTTGGACAAACATAGCAGGCAGGTCATTTTGGTCAACAATTTATTGGCACTGACCCAAAGACAGGAGAGCTCCGTAAAAGTCCTAAGGAAAGGAAAGACTACTGAGGTTTTCCCTAACCTGGGCTGATGTGGAACAGATGAAATTACTAGTAATGTCCCTTCCCATGCCGAGATTATTTTCACAAATCGGGGAGAAAGTGTAACTCCACAGACTTGAACAGAAGCTTGGTGACGTCCAGTTCTCGTTTCCGACATCCCTGTCTTTTCATTTATTCCCACAAGTTTTTGAACGTGTGCCCCCAGCCAGATGCCAGGGAGAGGAAGAACCAGGAGAAGGGGACCAGTCGCCGCTACCCGCCGGGGCGTTACAGTCTCCATCCCTCGCAGGCGCCCAAGCCGGTGTCCATTCTCCCAGCTCCACACCCAGTTGAAGTGACAGGCTCATGGCCCAATCCCATGCCTGGTTCCCAGGCCGATTGCTTGCAGCACCCGAACCAATGGTGGCGGCCGAGGGGCGGAGGGGGCTGGCTGGAGGGGAGGGAGCGCTGGCTTTAGAACCACAGCCGCAAAGATTCCGCGAGGCAGAAGTTGTCTGAGTGCTTCGGTCGGAGGCTGTCGGCCGATCGGGTCCTCTGCGACTTCGGGTAAGCGCTTCTAGGCACTGCAGGGCACAGGGGAGCCGGTTCTCGGGGCGTGGGCAGGAGAGGGTCCAGCGGAGCGCATCTCCCGGGTCTCAGGCGGAACGTGCAGCAGGGGAGGTGGGAGGACACCGAGACAGGCTGGAGAAATTTCAGTGCCAGGCTTTAGGCTTCCTGGCGATTTTTAGCCTCTAAGATGGGGGGGTGGGGGGGTGGGGGGGGAGTGGCGGTGCCTCCTCCACCGCCGGCCGCAAACACGTTTTCTGCTCTTAACTATCAAGATGGTGCTTTCTCACTAGTTGCTCTTAAGTTGTTGCCGACCTTGGACTGGAGTCCTTGACTCCAACCCTTGCCCTTCTATCCTTCGGTGCAGGCGGCCCACAAGTGGAAATCAAGCGCCGAACCTCCCTCTGTCGTTCTTCTCCAGCTACTGCCACCTCCACACCCCCCCCCACACACACACAGCGAACACCGCCCCCCCCCCCTTCCTCCTCCGGCTCCGGACTCAGGAAATCCCGGAGCCCGCAGCCTGCGATGCCTCCAGCACCCGCCCGCCGCCCCGGGTGACCTCGCGGGCCCCGCCGACCCGGGGCTCGGGGCTCGGGGGCCGCGGTAGCCTGGGAGGAAGCGAGGCTCCTGTTGCCCGCCGAGCGCCGGCCTCCCTTGCCTTTAGCGAGAGCGTCGCAATCGCACCGCGTCTCCCTATGAGTAAGCACTTTTCCCCTTTCTGTGGCAGAACATCTCCGGGCCTTGAGGGCAGTACCTTTCCGCTCTTCTCCCCGCCGCCCCGCGCCGCCCGTCTGCGCGCTTCCCAACTCCACTGGCTCTGCCGCCCCCGGCGCGCGGCCGGGGCAGAGGCTGCCTGGGACTTCGCCGGGCTCCCTGGGAGGCAGAGCCCCGGGGGTTGTGGGGAAGTGTGTAATAGCCCCCACCTCCTTACCTCCCCCCCCCACACACACACAGCTGCTCTTGCGGGTGTTTACTTTTCTCCAGCCGCAGTACTTGAGCGCTCTAATGAGAATCTGGGGGACGCCGACCACCCCGGTCCTGGCTCCTCGCCAGTCCCAAAGTTGCTGCGGACGCCGCGGACGCTGCTGCTAGGGTGCGGGTCGCTCCCACAGCCCAGTTCCTGGGCAGGGGGTGATCCCAGCCGGGGAGATGGACTGGACTTCATGCCATCTGACACTTCCCATAAGCGATGCTTCTTGCTCTTCACCTCATCTGCGCGACATCGCTAATGGTGCAGAAGGTTGAGCTTAGCACTAACTGGGTTAGAGAACCTCGCCTTTTAGGATGAAACCGGATGCTGGGGGTGCCCGACGACTTTGGAAGATTGGGGGTGGGTTAAAATGGAGAAGGGAGTCTGGCTGGCCGTATGGTACAGAGAAAACCCTAGCGAAATTCAAAACAACTGGGAGGGACGCACTGACTCCACTTTACTAGATGTCACCACGTATTTGGGAGTGGAAGCTGGAGGTGCACTTTGCAGTGTATCCAACGAAGTGGCCGCAGACCCACACAAGCCGGTTGGCGTCATGTGCTCGTCTCTGCTGCCCCTAGGGTAATGATCACATGACTTCTTTTGACTTTAAAACTGGAATGTAATGGCTGTTACCCAAATTCCCCAAACTACCACAACTATAAAAGGGGCTGGGGGTGTGAACCAACCTCCAGTGAAGGAAATTCTGGATTTGAGTGAGGGGAACAGAAAACTAATTTCGTGCTAGAATTTTATCCAAAAACAAAAAACAGAAGCTGTTTTTCAAATAAGCACTTGAGATGTTTGTGCTGGGACTTAACATCTTTCCTTTGGCCCTTCAATGTAGTTTGGCTTCTCTCAATTTTAAAAACATCTTAGTAATTACTTTTTTAGGAAAATCGTCCTTTATTCATGCCCCATTTCACTCTTAAAGGATAGATTTGAAACCATAGCGCATAAGATAGCATTTAAAAAAAAACGAGACTGTCTATTTTCCTGGATCTGCCCTATCTTCTAATTGAACTGTTCTCTATATTAGGCATCGGCTTAAAGATGGTGGATCATCTCTTGACTGAAATTAACCATGGGTTATTTCATATTTGGAATTAATTAGATCATAAATGAGGCACCAAAAAGTGAACATGAAATGTGATAAATCAAGCTGGTTGGATTTGTGTCAATAGTTTGGTTAGAAAAAAGAGAGGACATGGCACGGCACGAACTCCCAAGCTGACCACTGTCCACCCTTGTGGCCCATGTTCAGGTTATTGTCTGGAAAACGTGGCTGGTTGGCTGTTCAGATTATAAGGCAAAGTATATAGAAATGCGCAGAAGCATTTCTGAGGTCAGAAATTTTAAAATTTTACTTATTTACAAAAATGAATCTAGTTGATACATAGTCAGCCTTGAAAATTAGGGCAACTTGAAATGAAATTGGGAACATTTCAGAGATTTTGGCTTTATGTGCTTAGCCAAAAACTCTTTGTCTACTGCAGCAAACTCCAAATGACTCGAGCACTTCATTTTCGAGCTATGCCTCGGTTTCTGAGCCTCAAATGACATGAGCACTTCATTTTATGAGCGATGCCTCAGTTTCTGAGCCTAGAAACTAAAATTGCTTTAAGCGCATAGTTCTGACAACAAGGCTACCTTTATGGCACAGATTAGCTGCAAGTATATTTAAACTGCACCTGAATTACTGCAGTTAATTAACTACACTTGTAGATTAACCCCCCCTAGTGGAAGGGAGATGACAATATAATTTTAGATTGAACTAATATGTAACCTCTGAAAAAGGAGAGCACAGCTATCCAACTCAGTTAAAGATAAGCTCTTTTAAAGATGTTAAGTCATGTCAAAACAGGATCATCCCTCGGCTCTCAGTCCACATCATTTCATAGTCTTGGGATGTCCACTTATTTCAAATCACTAACTTAATTTTTTTAGTGATATGATCTAATGAACCCAATTTTTTTCTTAGAAATAGGGGGTTGTGAGCCTAATTCTTAATTTCTACTCTTACATATGGCAAATTGTCAGAATGTCCTCACCTGGGAATGGGAAATCTAGTCTGTTGCTAAAAATGTCTAGGTATATGGCATTTGGGTAAAAGTATTAATGCATAATTTGGTTGGGATGAAGTCTCTTCTACAAATGGTTACACGCACATTCGACTTGGTCATGACTATTTATACTGGCAGAATGTCAATTTCCAGGGCACAATCACAAACCAAGTGAAATCTTGTTCCTAGGCAAGCAGTGTGAAATAAGGGGCGGCTCAGCCATGGTGTTTGTGTACCAAAGTGATTCTTTTAGGTGAAACTGAGAAGGAAAAGGCAAAAAAGAATATATTTGCTGTTATTCTATGTTCTGTTTTGGGCATTATCTCTACTTGCCTTTCCAGTAAACTTACTGACATAATATTCTTAGCACATATGATAAAATCATTAACTTGTTATTATTTTTGATGTAGCATAATCTAGGTGGAATATATATGCCAAACTGTTTTAGCTATTTAGCACAGATTTCAAAAGTATCTGGTATAACATTGAAAATGAACATAGATCAATATATGACAACTTGGGTATCTGTTTTTAGAATCATTTTGTTCTTGCTGGTATGACAATTTTTCTTTGGGTAAAAAGTAATTCAGAGGTGGAAAATTTTGATCTATGAAAATAATGAAATTCAGTTTAGCAGAAACTGAGCTAGATCATCTTTTAAGTCTGTGCATATAATTATTTGAGAGAAGGATATACCATATAATGTATCTTCAATGTGTTGGGAGTTTCAAAAGCTTTTTGGGTATATTACACTGCTGGAAGCTCTTTTAGGCACCAGTGGTCACTACTAACTATTTTAGTTATGAGAGAGCTTTGGTTAAAATTTCAGCTTTGAAATATAAAAAAAAAACTGTCTAATCATGAAATTATCAATCTCAGGAGAAGGTCTTTAATACTTGGGCCAATTTATTGTGTTTATGAAGGTGAGGTGGTTTTTAAAAATTCAATGTTGAACAATGTCCAATATGCCTTATCCTTAGCGCTTGAAAGATAAATGTGAGTATAAACTGGTTTAAGGGTAAAAAAAAACAAACATTGCTATTTAAATGAAAATTAAATTGAAATACTAAGGGGGAAGTATGTTGAATTTGGCTTCAGAAGAACTACATTCTAGACATGGCTCTGCCACTGACTCATGGTTTGGCCTCAAGAAAGTCACTTAAATTATTATATTGATAACTAGCATTGAGGACATACATGTACCACATATCGTGCATATTCTCACTTCTAAAATGAGGACCCAGCTCAAGGTTTTTGGTTTGTTCTGTGTTTTAGTCAAGTAGCTGTGGTATGGCTTATTTCAATTATATTTTTATCACTTGATTTTTCAAATTGTAATATACCTCTATTATTAAACATTTAATGCACCTGCTAAATACTTTCCTGGAAAATTGTTACTGTTCAGGAAAATGATCACCAGTGGCTTAGCCCATGACTTAATATCAGTGCTTTAAAATATAGAGATACCAGTTATCATTCCTTAATGGGGATTTTGAGCATGTTTTGGCACTGATTTTATGTTTTGAGGGTTTTTTTAATATATTTGCTATTTGAACTCATATTATGAGTAAGTTTAATTTTTCTAAACAGATTAGACATTTGTTTGATGGTAAAAAGCTAGTATTGTTTCTTGGGAAAGGCATCGAACATGGACTCCGGGTCTTTTAAGTCCTCTATAGTTTGGACAGATAAATTCAGATATGAATTGGTTAAGATCTTAAGATCATGGACGTTCTCTGTTGTTCATATCTGAATTTACTTTATTTGTAAACCATCTGTTTCCAATCTATGTATTTCACAGGCATGCTGAAAGGATAATTGAGCTACAGAGCTAAGTAAACCTCAACTCTTCAGCAGACAGGTGCTATATAAATTCAAAGTATCGTAGTAGTAGATCACAGAAGCAATAAAAGTTTAACAAGAGTTTACAGAAATAGTAGAATTTAGTCACTTAAGTCTTACCAAATTATTATTTGTCTGTAAATGTTCTCCAGCCATCCAGTTTTACAAGCAAAGAAGAAATGAAAGCAGACATAATATAATGAAAAATAAGAAATTGTTGATAACAAGAGAATACAAACTTATATGTAAGTTTGTATCCTCCCTCAAAATATTATACTAAATAACCTGTTAAAGCTGTGTATGTGTGTGTGTTTTACCTTTAAGTAACTGCTGAGTGATATTTTGGTGTTCCTTGTAATTGTTGCCAAATTTGTTGACTCTTCATACATCTCTCTTAGCTTTGTGATTGCCTGTAATAGGAGATTTTCTACTACAGTGCTCATGAAAAGTCAAGTATTTCTACTTAAAATTAATTGTTCTCTAATGGAGGACAACCCACATGTATGGAAAAATATATAGTGTATATATTTTATATATTGTATATTTAAGTGGCATGCAATCATTAACATAGAAAGGGTGCAAAATTAATGTAGATCTTTATTTGAAAAATAAACATGTTGGACTGGACAGCTTCTGATGGGTTATTTTCAACCCCCACCCTCAAAACCATTACTTTGGAATAATTTTCAATGCTTATTATTATCTTGCCAATTATATGATGGTTCTTAATCTCTGTCATTGTTTGAGTTATGCACTTATTTCATTGAGTAAATTATGTTTGATAACATTTGTTAAAATATCATTTGTAAAGTAAAGGCACTTAATTAAAATGAAACAAGCAGAAAGATCTGAGTAACAGGACTTTTGAAATTACCTGGTATAAGAATAGGTTCTCTCTGCTAGTAGAAGTTTTCTTCTTTTGTAAAGTCTAATCTCTTATTTTTACCATCTTGTGTAAAAGAGTCAATAGCAAAATATTTTTATAAACTTGTATCCCATTCATTGAAAACACAATTCTGATTCTCTTGAGTTGTTCTATAAATTGCATTATATACAAAATACAGAATAGGCACATAATATTTCTATACACATAAAGAATAAAAAGTTTTAACTTTCTAGAAAAGTGAAGACTGGATATTAGTATTGTCTTAGTGAAGGCAGGATAATAGTATTGAATATTCACATTATTGCATTTTACATTATATGCAATAAATACAGTATTGTATTCAGAATTGACACTGAAAAAATGAATGATACATTATAGATGAATATAATTTTAAAGCTTATTTCTTTATTTCTAAATTTGTTTGCATATTCCCATTTTTGCCATTTCTTTTTGATATTTGGGGCTTGTATTTCATGTTAGGAGGTATTATCAATATAAATTGGAGGTCTCTTCAGAGGTAAAAATGATAGGAGATGGTTATATACTATTGCTAAAATAGTCAATATGTATGCTTCAGTTAAGCCCATGGGGAAATGTCAAGCACTGCGTACTTCAGGTGTTTCAATCACTTTGTATTAAAAAAAAAAAAAGGTCATTATAAAAAGCAAAGCCTAAAATGTGTTATGAAGAAGAAATTACTCTTATCTGTACCATTTATTCATATGTTTTGTCTTTCATATGGAGAGAGTTTTTTTTAATTGGGATCATACTGTATACAGCAGGACCTTGAAAAAACATTTTGTTCAGTGTCATTTGTTATAATGTTGATGAGGGAAAAATTGAATTTATTTTTTTAATTTAATTTTTATATTCCCCATACAAAATTGCAACCCCCTTATTTTGATCCCAATCCCTCCTTTCCCCACCCCCCCCCCCGCATAGTATGTCTCTGGTTCATAGTTGTTTGTTGGTTTTGACTTTTTCTTTCTTACAGTTATTCTTTTTCCTTGTCCCTTATTTAGGTTTTCTAGTTTCCTGCTATGAGTGAGACCATCCGGTATTTTTCTTTTTCGTTCTGGCTTATTTCATTGAGCATGATCCCTTCCAGCTCCATCCATGTTGCTGCAAATTGTATGTGTTTATCTTTTTTGAATGCTGAGTAATATTCCATGGTGTATATGTACCACATCTTCTTGATCCAGTCATCTATTTTTGGGCATTTGGGTTGTTTCTAAAGCTTAGCTATTGTAAATAGTGCTGCTATAAACATAGGGGTGCAGGTGCTCTTTGGAATTGATGTTTCTGTGTCCTTTGGGTAAATACCTAGGAGTGGAATTGCTGGATCATATGGAAGCTCTATCCTTAGTAGGTTGAGGAATCTCCACACAGCTTTCCATAGTGGTTGGACCAGTTTGCACTCCCACCAGCAGTGCAGGAGACTTCCTTTGGGAAAAATTGAATTTACATTATCTCCCCATGCCTGTGTGGGTTTTCTAAGCGTACTCTGCTTTCCTCCCTTATCTCAAAGATGTGCATTTTACGTTTACTGGCGTGTCTCAATTGTTCCAGTCTGAGTGAGTGTGGGCATCTGTGCGTGCGACCATGTGATAGGTGTCCTGTCTAGGGTTGGTTCCCACCTTGAACTCTAAACTGAGATATACTCAAGGCACCTTGACCCCGAAAGTAGTTAGAAAATAAATGAATAACTACAAATAACTGTTTAACATTAGAAGTGTTTGAGTCTTTAGAATTTTAGTGATGTTTTGTGACCAAAAATATGCCACAGGAACTTAACTTGCACAAATTAACCGGAGGTAAATTTTGTTTCCTTATATGTCATTTTGCTTAAGTCAATAGGATCCAAGAACTTACTCTGATAAGTGAGAACTTTCAATATGAGGTATTATCCTGTGCTTTTCACTTACTACATCATGATCATGTTTTCACATAATCAAATATTTTTACATGTTTGAAATTATGATATTCTGTATAATAGATTTTTCATAATTTACTTGACAGTCTTAGTTCTTGGATATTTGTATTGTTTCTATGTCTTATATTTAAATCTTTAGTCAACACTGTGTCTTTTCAACAAAATGGCAAAATCCATTTTGGGACTGATTATTTCTTTGAGACCAATTCCTTCAAAAATCTCTGGGATTTAAATATTGGCTTAAGCATGAAGAAACTTGATTTCAAACAGTGACACTCAAAAAAAGAAAACCAAAAAACAAAACCAGAAGCCATTCTTTATATAGTATACTGTATGTGACTCTAAACTGGAGCTAGTTTTGGTAAAGTATATGTCTTAGAAATATTTTTCATTTCCTCTGATCTAGTTAGCAGGTGCAAAGCAGGATGAAGTAGAATCCTGGGGTATAAAATCATTGGAAGTTCTATTTTTTTTAACTGAAATTGTTTATGGGGGAGGGTAAGAGGTTTGCTTTCCAGTTTAGATTTAGATTTAGATTTCAGGTTTCTGTAACACTCAGTTCAAGTATTCAGAGCTTATTTATGACTATAAACCTTCAGTATCTTAGAAAAACTATTAATCTTGGAGTTGAATAATGACTGTGTTTGTTGGTAGACTTTTAAATCTGACTATAGGTCTCTCGGATTACTTTGACACCACTTAATAAACTCAGTTTTATTATTTCATTCAGTTTACTAAAATAATATAATTACAGAATTCTAATACTGATAAAAATTCTGATGCTGCCACCTAATTTGTACCTAGTTTCAGAATATGATGACTCCTCAAATTATAAGCATTTGACTTATATTTGAGCAGCCTATTTTAACTGCAGATCCCTCTCTAAACTTACTTTCCTGCTTTGCATATTTTTTCTCCACCCCCCAGTTAACTGGTCTCACCAAAGACCATAGTGGTCTGGACATTCCATGATGATCAGGAAGCAATGTGAAACATTTGTCTGACCCCACAACTTTCCCACGCCATCTTTTTTCTTCTCACTATGTTCACAGTCAGAACTGACTTTAGGATAAAGTATGGATTCCAATGGCCTTGTTAGTTTATATATCTCTGTCATTTTGGGGAGGTTCCTTAACTCCTGGAAATCTCAATTTCACCATGTGGACCAAACTGTTGTCCTTGGAATTAAAGATATTTATAAAGTAATTAGCATATAATAGGTGCTCAATAAATGTTCCATTCACAGGTCAATAAATGTTGCCTTAGATCTTTGTCAAATATCTATATTTGCTTCTTCATTTTCAAATAGCTAATGCAAACCTTTTCCTCTTAAGTATCATCATTCAGAATAAATAAGATAGTTTACTTTTTTCTGTTTTATTTGGTGGCATTGGGAAAATACTGTTTTCTATTGATTTTCACTGTAATTTTGGAATAATTTTTTATTTTATTTTATTTTAGGTTGTCAAATTTTTTCCCCAACATCATTCCTTATACCCTTTGACACTTTCTCCCTCCTTTCTCTTAACCTCAGAAGTCTTACTTCAGTTGTTATTGTCCCTTAATTTTTATAAGTATTTTTGCTCTGTTGAATCATCTTCTATGTAAAATCTAGTATTTGTCTTTGTCATCTGACTTGCTCTACTAGACGTAATTCCTTTAAACTTTTTCCACTTTGCTGTAAATGGCAACATTTTGTCTTTCATTATTGTTGAGTAATATTCCATTGTGTGGATATACCACAACTTCTCAATCCACTCTTCTATCAATGGGCAATTACGTTATTTCTATATATTTGCTATTTTAAATAATACTGCAATAAACATTGTGGAGCACATGCTCATTTGAATGAATGGCTTTGTGTTCTTCAGATAGATGCCAAAGAGTGGAATTGCTGGGTCATATAACATTTCCATTTCTAGGTGTTTTTTTTTAAAGGCAAATTCAGATTTTTTCCAAAAATGACTGCATCAACTTATATTCCTATCAGTATAGTAGGGTTCCATTTTCTCCTCTTCCTCTACAGTACTTGTTGTTAGGGATTTTCTTAAAGTGAGTCATTCTCTCAGGTATGAGATGATGTCTCATTGTGGTTTTGACTGGCATCACCCTTATTAAAAGCAATGATGATGAATATTTTTCTATACATTTATTAGCTTTTAGAATTTCCTTGTTGGTGTGTTGTCTGCTCAGATCTGCTGTCAATTTATTAATTGGGTTATTTGTTTCTTTGTTGTTAAATTATATGTTTTTTGTATATCTTGTATTTAACTGAATGTAGAAGATTTTAACAATGTTTCAGGCTGAAGAAACTTCTTGCTAAGAAACCTGTTAATCATTTAATTTATACATTTGTAAGGACATGCCATCGAACAGTCTAATGAACTCACCTTCAAAGGAAAATTGGAAACATGATTCTTTCAATACATTACAGACACCATTAAACTCATTGCCAACAACAAATATAGATTAGATCAGGATAAAAGTTAATAGGTGCTGTGGGATGCCTGATTTGGGAGTAGCAAAAAAAAAAAAACATACAAGTTCTTTAGTGTTTCTGCAATAGTAGAAATGTGAATGTTAGAAAACTTACCTTTGATAAATAGGAGAAAAGAAAAAATAAATTAGTGAAAATTTAAAATACTTGGGAAGGCAGTTATGAATTAAATCGATACCTTTTTGGGCCTCCCCGGTGGCGCAGCGGTTGAGCGCTGGGTTGCGAAACTGCGCGCGGCCTCTGCGGCGCCGGTTCGATCCCCGGCTGCTCCCCGGCCACCAGAGGAGGGTCCCACATGGCGTGCAGACCTCTCCTGCCGCCCGCTGCTCCCCTCAGCAGTGTACTTCGGTCCTTCTGCCTGCTCTGCTCCCCGCTCTGGCTCTGGTGAATTCTCTCACCCTCCCGCGCCTCTGACTGTACCCAGTGCATGTATAAACAAAACAAACAAACAAACCAGCAAACAAATAAATAAAGCATGCCTCTATAAAAAAAAAAATTAAATCGATACCTTTTCCCTGCACTCCTATGTTCGTTGCAGCACCATTCACAATAGCTAAGATGGAAATAAGCTAAATGTCCAAAACCGATGACTGGATCAAGAAAATGTGGCAGATATACACAGTGGAAGAGTACTCAGCAATCAAAAAATATAAACTCATGCTAGTCACAACAACATGGATGGAGGTGGAAGGGATTATGTGCAATGAATAAATCAGAAGGAAAAAGAAAAATATCAGATGATTTCACTTATAGGAGTTAAATAGAGAAACTAAACAAGGGCTAGGGAAAGAAAAAAAAAAGAGACGAAACTTTCAGGCCAGCAGCACAGGGAAAAGGGAGAGAGAGGGGTCAAAACAAGGGAGGGAAAAGCATAAGAGACTGTAGTGATGGTTCATGGACTTGGTGGTGAGAATTTTATGGGGATTATGCCTGAGAGGAAAAATCAAACATTATGCAAAAATGAACGATATAAAATATATATTTAAATAAATATATTTAATAAAAAATAAATATCTTCCAAGATGTCATGTAGCTTTTAGAAATGGGTGTATCTAGGACATGTTTATCTATTTTTACAGATTTTTTTAATTTGTCATAATTCATCAAAGCCATTAAAATTACACTTACTGACCAAAAGACCCTGGGGCCTATATTCAAAACAGAATGACAAAAAAAAAAAAAAACAACCCTCAAGAGCGTATTAATCTTAAATTTATGATGTCCATTACTTACTCTAGTGGACATTTTCAAAGGTACAAACCAGGAAATGATGAAGGACATTGACAGATCCAACAAATATTTTGACCAGTTCGTGGGTCTTCAGTTTAAAGTTACAGTTGAATCATTTTTGCAAGTGGTTGAATAATTTAGATTGTATATTTTGTCTTGGGATAATTTTAGAAATAACTAAATTATCATTAAGTGAAGATAACAAAAAAGTGATTGATTTACATATTTAAAAACATAAGCCAGCCCATATACTTGGTCTTATGCAAAATCAAAATGTTCCAGCATTAGTTGACAAGTCTAAAAAAAAAAAAAAGCAAGCCAGAATATATTTACAGGTGCTAGCAAAAGGTGGAAAATTTCCCTAAATAGAGAAGATTTGAGTACAGATGAAGGGAAGGTAGATATGATGCTAAGTACCTTGAAATATGTTAAGTGTTATATAAAAGAAAGCCTATAGGCCATTTATAAATAGATGGAAATTTTTAAAAATGTGCCAGAGTTCTCAAGTTATATATTGAGATAGTATAAACCACAGGTGCAGTAATAGTTAGGCAAGGATGGAAACATGGCAATGCCTTAACTAGTTTATTTGTGGAATGGCTTCATCCTTCATTCAACTAAAAAAAAGTTTAATGAACCCTCTTGAGTGCTAGACTACAAAGTAAATGGACAAGATACTCCTGCAGACTAGTATAAGAGGCAAACACAAAAGAAATATGGATTCCTTGAAACCTAAAAATATTTTTACTTGTAGAAAATGAACTTAAATATGGTCTTTTTCTCATAAAATAATTTCTAAATTTAAACCTTGCATGAACAAAGACATTCATTTATAACCCAATATAATCAACTCTAAACTAAGAACAAATCAAATTTAAACATTGTTATTTCTTTGCAATAATTATTGCATCCTAAAAAAAAAAAGTGCCCACTATGAGTTAAGTTTACTTAAATAGAACATTGCTCAGCCTATAAATGAAGGTCAGCAGACACCAGTGTCTTGGAATAAAATAGCCCTTTGGCAAGAAAATGAGCCACACCCCGTTTAGTTTTTACAAAAATAAAATTCTTTCCAGCTTTACTAAATTGTAGATGTTGTGCACAGCGAGTACTTCTGCAGTAGTTAGTTCTGCAGCTGTGGAATTATCCTTGTATGTAGAAGCCCTTGAAAACATTGATTTGTCATCACTTGTACATGTGGCTCTCATACTTTCTATAAAAAGTATTCTGTCAACTTTTACCTGATTCCAGGACAGTAGCAAATAACTACAAGCATAGCTGACACCTTAATTTCCTGCCCTGAACTTCTTAACTGTCACAGACTTTAAAGTGAGTAGGAAAAACCTTGCAAATCAGTCTTGGCACACTGCTCCATACAGGCATTTGGAAGCACGAAAAAGTAATGGCTATGAATGATCCTTGCTGATAAAGATTCAAGTGTGAAAACCTAATCGGTGAACCAGGAACATAGAAATCCCATTGAATCAAATGGGTAATGATGTGAAGCTGTAAGATGACTAAACAAATTAGCTTCTCTTTCAGTTTTTATTTTTCTAAAAAAATTTTTATTAAGGTAACATTAGCTTATAACACTATATGTGATTCAGAAATATGGGATCCCACTTCTTCAGGTGTATGTTACCATACCATATGTTACCCATCACCAAAGCTTGAATGAAATGCTGTGGATGGTACTTTCACAGGGAGAACTGCTTAATTTTTGAGTCAGAGAAAATTGTAACATATTCATGTTTTTTTTCACATTTGAGAAGTTTTATTGTGATATTATTCATATTTCACGGCACCCATTTTGATATTGTGAGCTATAATATATGTATCTGATTTTCTACCCCATTATTGGCATAGAACTCCTAATACCCTTGGAATTTCCTGAGAGTGATGGAAGTGTCTTTTGTTACGTCAATGAAATGACTTTTGGAAACACTGAAATAAGGGAGCCTATTGCTAGTGGAATTAGACACGTGATTAGGGAGTCCTAACTTTCAGTCCTCCACCGCCCCCCTCCCTTAACCTTCAGGAAGGGGAAAAGGGCTGGAGGTTGAATCTGTCTCCAATGGCCAATGATGTAAAATTAATCATTCCAATGTAATGAAGCTTCCATAAAGGCCCAAAAGGTCTGGGTATAGGCAGCTTCTAGGTTGGTGAACATGGGAAGAATGGGGAGAGTGATGTTCCTAGAAAGAGCATGGAAGCTCTGTGCCCCATACCACACACCTTGCTCTATGCATCTTTTGCACCCGGCTTCATAAACCAGTAATCTACTGAGTAAAGTGTTTTTTTTTTTAATTCTTTAGCTGCTCTAGCAAATGAATCAAAACCAAGGAGTGGATTGTGGGAACCTCTCATTTGTAACTGGCTGTTCACAATTACAAGTAATAAGCTAGATTTAAAAAAAAAATGTATTTTAGGTAAGAACTACAGATAGGAGAGTTCCCTCCCCTAGGATTTAATAATTTATTTTAATGTTTACTTTTTCCAAATTATGTTTCTTATGGCAAGTATGGTAAGGTAGGTTTGCATTGTGATTTCTGCTTTAGAGGCTATAGGTTCAAACTTCTGCAAATGTATATTTTCATACCCTCCCCAGCACTGGTATCCTAGTAATTTAGACTTTTGACTGGCATCTGAAGTACAAATTGGAGATCATTGGAACCTCTGATCCATAATCAGTCAGTCAAAATCACAACTAACAACTTAGGTCTGTGACTGGCTTCTAAAGTGTATGGATACAAGGAGAGGGAGTAGTCTTTTGGGACTGAGCCTGTAACCTATAAAATCTGATATTATCTCCTGGTAGTGTCAGAATTATAATTAATTATAGAACACTGAGCTGGTGCTTCAAGGTGACTTTAATAACCAACATTTTCATCACATCAGAAAGAAATCCCATACTCTTAAAATATTTTTATTTAATGTAATTAACTCAAAATATTAACATTGACATGTTATAAATTAAATATTTTAATGTATATTGAAACAATGTTGATTTATAACACCATTTATGTTTTAGGGGTATAGGTTCATGCCTCTCCAAACATATCACACCACAACTATGACCAAAGCACCAATAATCTGCCACCATAGTTCATTGACCTCCCCCTCCCCCATTTGCTCCCAAGCCCCCATCAACCCCCTCTGGTAGCTTCAGTTCTACAATCAGATTTTAGGGTTTGTTTTAGTTTGGTCTATATTATATAAGTGGAATCATGTAATATGTAACATTTTAGGATTGAATTTTTTCACTTAATATAATACTCTGGAGTTTATCTGACTTGTATACACCAATGCCTCCCTTTTAGTGCTGAATAGTGTTCCATGGTACAGGAACCTCAGTTTATTTAACTATTCACCCATTGAAGTGAAGGGCATCTGGACCATTTCCAGTTTTGACTATTACAAATTAAGCTGCTATAAACATTTATATACCGGTTTTTATGTGAAGGTAAGCTTTCATTTCTTTTGGATTTATGCCCAAAGAGTAAAATTGCTGGGTCATATAAGAGTTGCATGTTTAGTTTTATAAGAAACTGCTAAAAAGTTTTTCCAGAGTGTTTGTAACATGTTATGCTCCCACTGATTCACTTTTTCCACATCCATATTTCTACTGTCACTTTTTAATTTTAGCCATCCTGATAGGTGTTGCTATGATATCTCATGGTTTCATTTTGTATTTCCCAATGGTTAATGTTGGTAAATGTCTTTTCATGTACTTATTTCACATCTATATATTCCCTTTTGGTAAGATGTCTGTTCATGTCTTATGATATGCACTACAATCTTAAAATTACAAAAAGAATTTGGTAAGCCTCTTAATTTAAAAAAGACTCTTGGAAACTTACTATTAGGTGTAAAAGGTAAAAGTAAGGGACTATTAAATTGATTAAGACTGAAGAAGAACTGAAGAAAAAGCGTTACCTTACCGGTTTTAGGTAAGCAAAAAGTGAATTAGATTATGATTTCATTTCTATGTTGTGTTTTCAAGATAAAGTTTTTCCACTTTCTTTTAACTTAATTCAGACTGGGAGGCACCAAAAAACTCATGGCTTTCTTTCCCATCCTGTTTATATTCTGCATTAGTTTCTAATGCGTTATAAAATTTATCACTGATGGCCTACAACATGAATATGGTGTTTAGTGGATAAATTTAGAAACCAGTAATGTGAAAATTACAGTCCATATTACACTACCTTATGTACAATTAGCAGAATAACTTCTCAATTATGAAAATTTCCTGACTTTATAGCATGTAGCCCATAGTTTTACTATCATAACAGTAAAATTTACTACCACTAATATCAGCAATTTTTTTCTTCCCCTCCAACTCTCAATTTTTCTTAGGTAATGTTATAGCTGTGATAAGAAACTTTTTGTAATCAAAAAGAATTCTAATTTTGAGAAGAACACAAAATAATAGTACTTATCATAAACAGACATTCCAATTTCTTCCTTTGTATGCTATCTGCATTTCTTCTATGTATTTTATCTAATGAAAGACTTTTAGAAGTTCATTCTCTAAAGCAGTGATTCCCAGAGTCAGTGAACGCATGGCAGTGTACCCTACCAAAGACCAGTTCTTGACATAATGTACCAAGGTGAGGGATAAACTGGGAGAAGGAAGAAGTTATTCTTGCATTAATATCTTTTCGCTAGCAATGGGATTTTTGGCAAGTAAAAGCCACAAAAGCTGTTTGATTTATGGCCAGAATCAATTACGAAGAAACTTTTTAATATATTGCCAAATAAAATACTAAGCAAGCAACACTGGTCAGTCCAGTCTTTACAAATCAGAGCCAGCATAATGTTGTTTATGGAGTCAACTCCATCCTCAAAGAAATTTAATTGGGGCATCTCAACAAAAAAATAAAATTAATAAAATGTATTGGGCTTCTCCCATATATTTGAAAAGTAAGGGCATCTAATACTTCACAAGACCTTGGTATTTTTGCAGCAAATCTTAAGGATAAATCTACATTGTATTCAGGATTCTGTGTCAGGACAAATTTAACAATGACCATTATGTGCAGAAAATAGCAACCATTGTTGTGGAATTAAACACTCTCTGGAGATCAAAAAAGTATTTTTTTAATTAAGCTAATAAAACTTTAATGGCACCACAACCAAAGAAACTAACTTAACCAGAGAAGAAAAGGTAGAAGCCGAAAACAGTGCAAATGTTGAATTATAATTGGCAAAGAAACCCTAAACTTTGTAAAGCTGGGGGACTGTTTAGTTGTCTGAAAAAGCAATTCCAAAAGTATAAACACACAAAATTTTGGATGTTTTACATGCACCATTCTGTGTGAAAAGTACAAACAAACAAACAAACCAAAAGCCAAAAGAGATACACAGCAGGCTGTTCATAACAAACTCCCAATGAAATGGAATTAATTGGTGCTATGTTTTGAAAGTGCATATGTGTTTGCAAGAATTACGTGGGAGAATTAGACTGACATAGAATACTTGGTGGCTCTTGAAGGGAATATTGGTAAATTTAGGGCTGTTTTATTAGACAGTGAGCCAACAGTTTTTCTCTGGGATCATGTCTCCACAATAATAGCAGAAGTCAGAAAATATTTCACATGCAAATATATGTGAACCACTTCATGGATGCATTTAACACTTTGAAGTGATGGTAACATCTGGTAACAAGTAGAAACCAGCATCTTATAAACTATGGCTTCATGTTACCACCTCATCCAAATTAGTCATTTAAGGGGGTTTTTATATGGCTTACTAAGAACTGACAAGGTTAATCTTGGACAAGGCAGGCAGGCAGGAAATGCTAAAGCGGCTCTTTCTTTTGAAGATTATGTATTCCTTGTGAGGTCAAAAAGTAGGTGTTTTTAAAGTTTAGAAAGCTAAAACAGTGGTGTACCTTGACAGCTAAGTGATATTTTTTTCTTTCTTTTTTTTCTATGTCAAGTTTGAGGGCAAACTCAATAAAATTCAGAGTTCTCTATATTTTTCACTACACTACTTTTCTCTGAAATGCTTCTATTTTCTAAAAATAGAGAATTTTTAAAAATTATTTCAAGTGCCAAATATTGATCATGAATTTGTTGCCACTGGAAAGATTTAACCAACCATTTGTTTGGCCAAATTAACTCTCAGGAATCATCCTATTTGAGCTGTATAATGGCACAAATGTTTTATTTTTCTTAATTTGATTTGTCTGAAAAGTGATCAAAGTTTGTTCTTGGTTATGTAATAAGCCACTATAGCAAATGACAGTTTTATTCCTTTACAATGCAATGTAACTGTCATGTATTCATTTTAAAAATATTTATTGAATACCTACCGTGTTCTCAGCAGTGTTGTAAATGCTTGCAGTAGATGGGTGAACAAAACAGACAAATCACTGCCCTCGTAGAGCTTAAGATATATTAAGTATTAAAACTTTAGAACAATTTAAAATATTTAATGTTCAGCTTTTAAAGTACATTATTGCATGAGTTTTGAGAACTCTTGTATATTGTCTGAAGTTTGAGATAATTTGACAATTTGTGATATATGGCAGCAAGCTGCAAGCTGATAATTAACTGCTTGATTTTTTGATTCTCAGCTTTATTTTTCATTTATCACTGTTACAATTATACCCCTTGAGTAACTGAGGAATGGTAGTAGATTAAGTTGTGGATTTATGCTTTAGGATGGGTTTTATTTATTTTTTTTCAGAATTTTTTTTTTATAGAGGCATGTTATTTATTTATTTGTTTGTTTGTTTTGTTTATACATGCACTGGGTAAAGTCAGAAGCGCGGGAGGGTGAGAGAATTCACCAGAGCCAGAGTGGGGAGCAGAGCAGGCAGAAGGACCGAAGTACACTGCTGAGGGGAGCAGCGGGCGGCAGGAGAGGTCTGCGCGCCATGTGGGACCCTCCTCTGGTGGCCGGGGAGCAGCCGGGGATCGAACCGGCGCCGCAGAGGCCGCGGGCAGCTTCGCAACCCAGCGCTCAACCGCTGCGCCACCGGGGAGGCCCTAGGATGGGTTTTATTTGTATGAGGGTAGTGTTGGTGAGAGGACATAGTAACCCTGGAAATTAATGTTAAAAGTATGGCATTTGCAAATGTTGTGTTCTGGCAATTGGAGAATTATATAATACTTAATGTATTTAGTGTTAGCAATGGAAAATGAATGTGTTGCCTGGTTATTTTTGCCTATGTGAGTAGGACAGGAGCTGACTCAAAGGAGATGACATGATGGTTCCTGTCCTAAACTGAAATAAGATGATGGGTTGTGGGAAAATGGTGTGGTCATGCCCATATTTGTTCACATCTCTTGCTCGTTTCCTTTTAAGAGGAAAACCAGAGTCTCGTTTCTTAGTTTTTTTATGTTTCTTTTTTATATTTTCTTTTCATGCCATTTTTTTTTCCTTTTTCTTAAAATGACATTGTACAGATTTGCAATTCCATGGGCTCAGGATGTGCTTTGTAGCGTAAGTACTCCTTAAGATTGTCTTGGTAGAGGCATCATACCCATTTTAGGGAATTAATGACATATGTGGACAAAGACACTTTGTGTCCCTTGGGGGTAAAAGGCATGTTTCCTAAATCTTTGTATTTCCTGATGCCATCAAATACAGTGTCTTTTACTGAGTAGATGCACTTTCTGTGTTTGTTAGTGAATGAATACAAGCCAGGAACTTTATTTTTGCTTTCCAAAATACTGAATACTTTATTCTGAGCACAAAAAATTTAAAAAAAAAAAACCAAACTATTTCTATGGAAAAATTTAAACATACAAAATAAAGTAGCACAGTGAGCCCACCAGCTTAACCTTCTTATTTTGTTTTTTCCCCTTCTTTTTAATTTGTTGTTTGATATTAGCTTTTAAAAAATCCACATATTATTTTACCCATAAATAATTTAGGGTATTTGGTTTTTAATATTTTAAAAGGAGCAATTTTTGCATTACATATACAGTTTCACTTTTAAAACCTTTCTATTCTAGTTTGTTAGAGAAAAAAATTCTTAACTGCTTATGGCAAGGAAAATCTGATTTGTCACATATGAACTGGATATTTTTAAAGTTGCTTTGTAGCAAAGGTATTGTTATAATCTTTTCAAAAAAATGTTAAGTTACTAAACTACGCTACCATGATAGTCATGTATAATGGAAATGAACTTGATTCTGCTAAAATGTGCTGTGGAGTAAATAAACCATAGAGTAGTCCCCTCATAATGAAATTGATGAATTAATTTCCTTTTTCATAATTCAGTAGCACAGAACTCACATTAAAACCTATTGATATAGAAAATGTATTCTCAGCTTTTAAATTTCTTGTTAAAATCAACAGACGTTATATTTTTTTGTCTCTCAAATTATGTGATTCCACCATAAAGTGTTACTAAATAAAGCACCAGCTGTCAAAAAGGCGTGTGGCTTGAGAATCAAAATTTCTTCCACAATAACAATAAGATGTTATTTGCTTTTTCACTGTGTTGACATTTGCACTGGTGGTGCAAAAGCAATGGTGGGTAAAATTGCTGATAACATAGCAGGAAACAAGCAAGGCAGCGGCGTCAAAACTGTCAGTGATCATCTTCAACATCATATCCTGACTGTTGGAAAAAATCTACAACATGTGTTTAATTTAGGAATGCCCTAGACGAAGCATGAAGAATTAATGTTGTTATATCTCAACTTTGAGTATACATCTTTTTAAAATGTTGGTGATGAGATGACATAGCATTTCTGCTGCACATGGATGTACAATGTTTATCTTGAGGAAAAGAACTTTGTGGAATAATGTGAGTTGAAAGCTAAAATAGCCACATTTTTAAAAGTAGGAAACTGTTTTTACATGAATGATCAAATGGCCTATTAACTGATTATCCAGACCCAAATTTTTCTCAGATATTTTAACCTGTCATTGCAAGGAAAACAACTGAGAGTATTTATTAACAATGATAAAATTACAACTCTCAAGCAAAAATTCAAAATTTTGAAAACTTGCATCAGTTACCCAAGTGTCAATACTTAAACTTTGTTGATGAGATCGGTGGTATTTTTAGTAAAAGCGGTTTATTATATATTGTAAAATGAAGTGTGACAAGTTTGCAAGATTACTGCATGTTAATCAAGGAATATTGTTCCAAATGACCTGTGCATGATATTATAAAATCAAGCACAGGGTAAAGGCATCCATTTAAAGTGCAGTGTAGACCAATAGATTTCAATATTGTTGAATAATATTGAAATAACAGTGTGAAAAATTAATTGATAAGGTTTCAGATTATACATTGCACCTAGCATTTAAGACACTACTACGTCTTGAGTTTTGGTGTAGTATTAAAAGAAGAATATTCAGAATTATCTGAAAGCCTCTTAAAATACATACTTTTTTTTTTCTTTTTATTTTTTTTTTATAGAGGCATGTTTTATTTATTTTGTTTTTGTTCGTTTGTTTGTTTTGTTTATACAAGCACCAGGCACAGTCAGAAGCGCGGGAGGGTGAGAGAATTCACCAGAGCCAGAGCGGGGAGCAGAGCAGGCAGAAGGACCGAAGTACACTGCTGAGGGGAGCAGCGGGCGCGCCATGTGGGACCCTCCTCCCGTGGCCGGGGAGCAGCCGGGGATCGAACCGGCACCGCAGAGGCCGCGGGCAGCTTCGTAACCCAACGCTCAACCGCTGCGCCACCGGGGAGGCCCTTTTTTACTTTTTAAAATGATAGGTTTATTAGGAAAGGGAGAAAGAAAATCAGAGGCCCAGATGAGCAAGATATAAACTATTTCCTTTATTTTTAAAGTTTCTCTTTTTTTATTCTTTTTTTTTTTAAGATTTATTTATTTATACAAGCACTGGGTACAGTCAGAAGCATGGGAAGGTGAGAGAATTCACCAGAGCCAGAGTGGGGCAGAACAGGCAGACCGACAAAACACACTGCTGAGGGGAGCAGTGGGCTCTGCAAGATAGGTCTGTGCGCCATGTGGGACCCTCACCCGGCTGCCGGGGATCGAACCGGCGCTGCAGAGGCTGTGGGCAGCTTCGCAGCCCAGCGTTCAACTGCTGTGCCCCCGGGGGGCCCCTAAACTATTTCCTTTTTAAATAATATATTTGTGGGAGGTCATATTCCCTTCTATACTTGAACCAAAACAACATATAACAACAAATTGAAAGCAGAAGCTAATATGAAAATCTGGCTGTTATTGTATTAAGTTAAATAATAAAGCTATTGCAAAAAAATGTAAGTAATATATCACTACATTTTGGGGTAAATGATAGTTGTCATTTAAAATGCTATTTATATTAATGTGTAATGGGCTTATTGTTGTTTTTAAATAAATATCTTAAATTTTCCCAGTTGTATTTCTATTGTGATAAGTACATTAATAGATCTAGCCCACATGCCAAAATATTCTCTGGGGTCCTAGGGTCCTCAGGTCCTGAGGCCAAATAGTTTAAGAACTGCTGAGTTAGCTGGTTTATTATTATGGTTTCCTGTTGTTTCTATTTCTCTGTGCAGTTTCTTTTCTTTCCTTTTAACTTTCCTAGGCTTTTTGTTAACCAGATGCCCTCACATAGAAATGTATGGTTTTATTAGTTAAGAAGAGATCACCGATGTCTTCCCCCCAATTTCACTGAGATATAATTGACATATAACATTAGTTTAAGGGGTACAACTTAATGACTAAGTGTGTGTATATATTGGAAATTATCACCTCACCACAATAAGTACAGTTAGCATTCACCACCTCACATAATTATAGTTTTTTTTTCTTAAGAATGTTTAAGATCTGCTCTTTTAGCAACTTTCAAATATACAATTCAGCATCACAAATTATAGTCACCACAGACATCTTTTAAATTAGTTCCTTGCCCCAAGTTTGGTAGATAATTTTTGGAGGACTCATACTTGAAATCATCTACTTATTTCAACATTTTGTTTTAGTGCATTAGAAGAAAATATATACTTAATGTATAATTTTTTAAAATTTTATTACTTTGGAAATAAATAAGTCAAGAAGAAAAAGAAAAATATCAGATGGTTTCACTTATAAGAGGAATATAGAGGAACCAAATAAGGGATCAGGAAAAAAAATCATAATAAATTAAAAATCAAAATCAACAGGCAACTATAAATCACAGACAATCTGCAGGGGAGGAGGAGAGAGAAGGATCAAAACAGGCCAAGGAAGAACCCAAGGTGATGTTCACGGGTGAATTGGCAGTGGGAATTTTACAGGGACTACACCTGAGAGGAGAAAGCAAACATTGTACAAAAATAAAGAATGATGTAAAATATATAAAAAATAAAAAAATATTATTTTGTTACACAAATACAGCGCTAACCCTATTGGGAGAGACATTCCTTGGAATATGGAAATTAAGATGTCTGTTGCTTATTTTCGCCACAAAAAGAAAAAAATGATTACATAAACCAAATGTCCTTGGAATATTAAAACTGACACATCCATACAACAGAAAGTTTATGTACCTAGTACTTCTAGTATAATTTTCCTGAACTTCCTGATATTGTCTGAAACCACAGTGATAGTTTCCTGAATATTAATTTGGTACCTGTTTTATGTTGGTTTCCTTTGCTTCTGAGTTTCACTCACTGTCGGTATTAATGTATTTGTTTCCTTATAAGGTATGAAGGTGGGTAAAATCCTGTTTCATTGAAGACAATAGATCAGTGTTATTGCAGTGTGTCATTAAGCTCAAAGGCAGAGGCCTCCATTGTATATGTCGCACATTGAAGGTACTGGGTGTGGTGGAGAGCATGACGTTTGAATGAAAGTTGGAAGAGACTTAAAATACTGTGTCTAGATCTTGTGTCCACACTGCAGTGTCCATGACATTCTCATGAAATTTTGGGTGTGCCTTTTTCCTTCCTTTGTGCCCCAAGTGGTGTGAATGTTCACTGGTGCATGTGTGTGAACTTTTAACTTTATGTATTTGTTTGTGTCCACTGGCTTTCTTCAATATTCATCATGATGAATTTGGAATGCAGTATAAAATTGTTTTTATTCTGTGGTCTGCTTATAACAGTGTGAGATTTATTAAACAGTTCTTGCCACCATCTTCTATTCCCAAACCAATTTTAATTACCCATAGTAAAGGCAGAGATTTTGTTTACACATAGTCAGGCACATCCACCAACACAAACACATTTTTCCTCCCACCTGCCCCCCCCCAAGATGGCTGAGACATTTTAAAAAACTACAAAATGGGACACAGGCTAAACGACTTGAACTGCTGATATGATGGGACCATCTTTTGGGAAATGTCTTCCAATTTACTGAGTAGAAATTCTGCATTTTTGAAGGGAGTATCCATTTTTAGAAATTTGGCCACAATATTTTGCAGTTTAAATGAATTATGTTATGTTATGGCAAATAGATTTTAAAATCACTGACTTGGAGCTCCCTGGTAGCTCAAGAGGTTAAGCACTGCACTGTGAAGCTATTAGCAGCTTCTGCAGCATGAGTTCAATCCCCGGCCAGGGAGCAACCCACATGGCGCAGCAGACCTCTCCTGTCTCGCCCGCTGCTCCCCCTTAGCAGTGTACTTCAGTCATTCTGCCTGTTCTGTTCCCCACTCTGTCTCTGGTGACTCCTCACCCCCCACACTTCTGGCCTGTGTACCCCTGCTCTTGCGTGCATAAATAAATAAATCTTTTAAAAATAAATAAATAAACTAACAAAAATGAAATCATTGACTTGGTGTTGACAGATTTCACTTTTTAAGATTACCCTTAGAGTTTAGAAAGCCAGAAAGGACATACATTCCAGATGACCATGAAAGGGGACATTCAAGGAAGTTGTTTCTAGGTAGCATTATCATTGACGAAGTTAAGAGCATTTGGGAATGATCCAGCTCAGTTGTTTGAAGTGACAAGTGTGGCTGAAGGATAGTTAAGACTGGGAGAATCTTACATTTCTGGTCTAACACGGATATTATCTTCTTACCTGAGGCAATTGTTTGTACCCCAATTTTCTGTCTGTCAAATGTATGATAATGCATACATATAATATACTTTCTTTCAGGTAGCTCAGAATGCTCAAGTTACTTGCTATCTCATGTATTCCCTGACAGTGCTATGCTTGTTCTAGAAATGGAGAAATTGAGACTCGAAAGCCGAGGAGGCTTCTCATAGTGAGTGAGTCAGCAACAAAGACAGATGGAAAAATACATCCTCTGGCTTCTACCGCCCTATTCCTTCTGTTCTAGATTGTGTTGCCTTTAGATATTTCATGCAGTTTTTGTGACGTGATTCCATTAAGTGCTTCCATTAAGGAGACCAAATCTAATCCAGCATCTGCTAATGGTGGTTAGTGATAAGGAGAGAACATTGCCTCGTAACACACTCCATCCTGATCCTGTTTACAAGTGAGTGCAGTGCGAGTGGCCCCCTTAGTCTGAGAACTCGATTATAAAATGCCTCACTTTTTAATACTATTTTTGAAGGACTGGAGTGTCTATTATCTCACTTTCATTTTTATTCTGTACATGGAACAGATGGTGTTATGTATGTTTTATCCCAGGCAGATTATAATAATGTCCCTCACTGAGCACCTTGTATTTACTTACTTACCGGAGTCAGACATACTTCTGCACTTAACATTGTGTCATTTCATCATCATAGCGACCATGCAAAGTACAGCAGGTCCTTGAATAATGTTGCTTCATTACAAGGTTGATTAAAAAAAAATTCCATTTCCAGCCTGAGCCACTATCTTCGTGGAGTTTGCACCTTCCCCCCATGTCTGTGTGAGTTTCCTTTGGGTTCTCCTGTGTCATCCCACATCCGAAGATGGGAATTTGGGGCTCATTGTTTTGCCTCAGTTGTCCCGGTCTGGTGAATGTGGGTGTATGTGAGTGACCCCAGGGCATTCTCTCCAGGGTTGGGTCCCTGCTGTTGACAGGAGATGCCAAGATGGGCTCCAAGCACGTGAGACTGACCCTGAACCAGAGTAAGCAGCTGGAGAATGAATGAATGAATGAACGAATATGAATCATTGTTTCATATTAGAAGTGTTTGGGGTTTTTTTTTGCCTTTTTGTTGGTTTATTTATTTTCTTACATTGTTGTTCATTTTCTCCCCTCAGATATAGTCCCCTGTAGTTCTAGTCCCCTGTAGTTCTACCTGCCATGAACCGTCCTTCATCTCTTGTGCTCTTCCTTCCCGTTTTAACCTCTCTCTTCTCCTCCCCTGCTGTCTGCCTCAGATCTATGGTTTGCCTGCAAGTGTTTAGGGTCTTTATATAGAAGTTTGGTGATATTTTTGTGACCAGAAATATGCTATAGGAACTTAGCCTTTGTTTTTATTAACCAGATTGTGGTAAAAATGGTTTTTTTATATCTTTTGCTTAAAGTCATAGTTTCCAAGAACCCATTGATGACGCTAAATGAGGACTTTACTATATGCGGAATTAGCTCCGCTTTTATAAATATGAACCTCAGTTTCAGAGAAGCGAAATAATTTGTTCAGTTATGAGTACTTCAAGTTTGTCGACCCTGATGCTTCTATTAGGCATTCCATTTCCTTTCAAATGACTGAGTTGTTCTAAGTCAGTATTAGAAGTGGTCTTATAAGCTTAGCTCAGTGCTCCTACTGAATTTCTGTTCTTTCCCATAAAGGCCATGTACCACTAACCAGTGGCTTAACTTAGCAATTAACCAATTAGAATGGCTAAATCATGTAAAAAGCAAATTTCAATAATAAGAATAGCTGTTATCAAATAGTTAATGCTTACCATGTAACAGGCTAAATTTTAAAAACCCATTAAATTATTTTAGTATTACAACAATGTACAGAGTACCACTGCTGGATGACAAAACAGAGTGACACAAGCTTAAGCAATTCCCCAAGGACAAGCACAGCTAGAAATGTGGGGAACCAGGATTTGAAACCTATCTGGCTCCAGAGTACTTACCTATTCAGCAGTACAGCTTCTCAATAAAAATTATTCAGGTCAGCAAGTATTGGCTTAGTTCACTATGTGCTGTGCCATAGTTTCTACACTTAATAGCTTACATTTTCAATGGGAAACAAGAGGTAGATACTGGAAATAAATGCTGTAACACCTAGCATATGGAGTGTCAACACTGTAGGAAGGCATGAATAAGTATGGCTTAGAATGAATAATATATAAGGCATAAGTGGTCTGAGATGGTTAATTTGCCTTTCAGAGTAATGTCTTTTACTGTGGACAAGTGACTTGGGCACTGAGGAGAAGCTTGTTCCATGTGTTCTAAAATAAGCAGGTTACTTGGCTAATGTTCAAACTCTAAGTAGGTATATGGGTTGTAGCTATTTGACCTGAACCAACTTTAAATTCCCTTATGTTCTTGCATGATTTTAGTGGAGCTTAAATGAAAAAATAAACTTTTTCCAATTTTTTTTAAGTTACAATTTATTAATACCTGACAAAATCCCGTGAGGCTGACAGGAAAGGGATTCGTAAGTATTATATCATTCCTTTGTCAGGGTGTTCTCCTTTCTAGCAGGAAGTGTTATGACTTGCTTTCAAACGTTGCAATTGTGAGAAGAATGTTGGGTTTCCAGATTGGCGTTTTGGGCGTGGGAGGTTCCTTCTCTTAGTGTGTTATGAGAAAGAAACAGGTTTGCTCTCGCCGTGGCAGAAGGGTAACTATTTTAATATATTTCGTTGTGTTTTAACTTTTAGATTGTTCAATATCTCAGCAGAAATTTACTTTAAGAAGCTTGAAATTCTTACTCTTAGTGTGTTTGGATAGTTAAACATGTGGAAACAACATTCTAAATCTTATTTATTCGGGTAGAGTCAGATTTGTTTTGAGAAATATTTGAAGGTTAGAATTGAAACTTCGATATCTTCTGTCTTTATTTGGGGAATATTTTAGGGAGTTATGCTTTTGAAATTTTGCTTTTGCAATCCTAATTGTAGCAATATCTGTCAAGTTAGATGTCCAAAAGCTTAAATGGTAGTAAGTATGAATTTTTAACTTCGAAGGAAGAAGGTGGTGCAATTTCAAATGCCTTTGATTCCTGTTAAATGGTTTCTCAAAATTCTGTGAAATAGCTGTCAAGATAGAACTTGTCATGATTAGATTTTTGTTCTGCTCTTAGAAGATGTCAAATAGTTGTCTTAGTATTTATTTATACTATAAGAAATGCATGAAAATCATTGGTAATGAAGTTTCGGTTGTGCTATTTACATGGTGTGGTGATAGTGATTTCTGGTGCTCACAAACTTACCTGAGTTTTCCATCACATTATGATCATATGATTTTTTTCTCCTTATTTCAATATAGCTAGTTATATTGAATGTAGCTAGTTATATTCAATATAGCTAGTTATATTGGGTAACTTGGACTTACCAACTCCATGTTAAGGGTAAACTTTCAGAAGGTTTGTTGTTATACATCTGTGTGAGGTGAAAAGAGAAGTATAAAATTTAAAAAATCTAGTGTTCTCATTTAACAAGTACTGTATTTGAGTACATATAGGCAGGGTATGTCATACTGAAGGAACCCCCTTTTGGTTATTAATAGATAAACTTTCAGGTTAGCTCAGATCTAAGCTGAAATTGTATCTGGTGATTTTTGAGTTGCATGCCATAATATTTTGTTTTGAGTTGAAGCATGCAAAATAGTCTGATCTTGCCCTGTGATATCTATCTGTCTGTCTGTCTGTCTGTCTGTCTTTGAAGACTGCCCTTGGTTTCAGTGTTCATTGTCATAGGAAAGGAGACTGGAAACACCCTTCGGGTGTGAAGGTTAATTAATTTCATTAGCAGCAGATTCATTTTTCCACAAATTATAGAGATATTTTTGGAAAGTGTCAAAGCTTACGTAGTAAAAAGGAAAGGAATCAGACCTTTTAAAAGGAGTGTGTACTATCACAATCTAAAAGTTAATATACCTTACCTTTATAAAGTAGGGGAAAGCAGAGATTTGATACGGTATTCTTTATCACAGGAAAAGGGGCCTTTATAATATGAATAAGATGTACATTAAATAGCTACAAAACTCTTATCTGGTAAGAATTTTTAAAATGTCTACAATCTAAATTGAATTGAATGTTTCTATTATTGGAAAAGTTATTTATTAACTTATTTTTAAATAATTGTTGTTTTAAGATCTTATCATTTTTACTATGTACAAAAATAGGAAAGGAAACTTTTACTTAATATGGAGAGCTTTTATATTCCTCTAGGAAATGACACAGGATTGGCACCCTTTGGGGCTTAAGTGACTCATAGATATTGGTACTCGAAAAAAAAAAAAGCACTTAGAATCTAGATTCTAGAATAGAAATAGAGGTAGTTCCAGAAAATGAACTCATTTTACGAAAGCTTTATAGGGTGAAATCAGAATTCTGGGGATGGTTTTAAACTAATTTAGGAGAGAGAGACAAGTGGGGAGGGAAGGGAGGAGGAAGGGAAGAAGAAGGTGAGAAGAGAGAAGAAAAGACAAGAATAGACGAAGTAATTGTGGGGAAATCCTAATAAATGTTGAATCTGGGTAATGGCTTTATGGGCATTTGTTACACTATTTTGTTTTTTGTATATGTTGAAAATTTTCATAAAAACTTAAATATAGCTTTAGTTTGGGCAATATACATTTATTTCTAAATGTTAACTTTATTGTGTGTGATATGTATTATAAAGGTGAAATGTGCTGTTAATTACCAAACTTGTTGCAAGTGAAAATGATTTCTTAAACCAAGAAGCTTTTCTGTTTGACTTTCAGCTAAATTTAAGGGGCAGGTTGCAAACATATTGAAGAGTTTTGTAATGTCTCCGAGTATTAGACAAGAGTAGATAAAGCATGCTAACAGACCAATTACATGTAAAGAATGTGGAAACATTATTGTATCTTGACTATTTTGTTCACAACTTTCTGTCATAGAATACGTATTTTTAAAACCACACGAGACAACTGTTTATCCCGCATGATGTTTAAGTCTGTTCACTTTCCCTACTTGCCTCCATGAGAGTTTATTAAACAAACACTGAGTAGGTGCTTATAGTGAGCCAAACTACAAAGTCAAATAAGATGCCACGCCTATTTCAAGGAGCTCGCAGACTAGTGGAAGAGATGGAGGAATAGATTGTCATCACCCACTGCAAGGGGTTTCTGGAAGCGGAAAGGGAGTTATACTGGGTAGAAACTATGCCTCCATAGTACAGGTCCGTTAAAATAAAACAAACAAAACTTGAGATGGTGTCATTAGTTATAGGTATCAGAGAAGTGGGAAGAGGCTAACATAGCTTAGTTTGTTTTTTTTTTAAAGATTTATTTATTTATGCATACAAGAGCTGGGGTACAGGCCAGAGGTATAGGGGGTGAGAGGATTCACCAGAGACAGTGGGGAACAGAACAGGCAGACTGACAGAAATACGCTGCTGAGGAGAACAGCAGGCGAGTCAGGAGAGATCTGCTGTGCCATGTGGGTTTCTTCCTGGCCGGGATTCAAACTCATGCTGCAGTGGCTGCGGACAGCTTTATAGGTTGCATCTTAACCCCTTGTGCCACTAGGGAGGCCCTAACATAGCTTAGTTTGAATCTGTGAGGTCCCCCATGCATGACTTTGCAAGTAACAGACATCTCTGTTCCCCTGCTCTTCTTAAAAACCTTCATACTTCCTGCCTACATCTACAGGCAGTGTTGAAGCAGTGTGCAAGCAGAAGAAGCAAAATCTTTGCATTAAACAGTCAGCTAATATTTAAGTCTTCTTAATACTTTTGGATCCATCCCAGGCCAAACTGCAAAATAAGAGATAGGCAGCAGCAACTGGGGGTTGGATCAAGGGTAGAATTTGCCTTTAGTCACTTGGTAGAGCTTTCCAAAGTTCATTTCTCAATTGGTTTGGAATTTCAAACATATTTTGTCATGGATACAGTAGATGATGTTTTTAAGTCACTTTACAAATGTCCCTGAAATGGTATTATTTATTGTATGGTACCTAAAATGGTAAGTTTTTGTTTCATTGTTATTTTAATTTAAATGACTTATGGAAACAACGTGGTTAAATGTATCCAGATTTATAGTACATTAACCAGTTTCTTTATTCTCTAGTCTGGAATACTCTATGATTTAATGAGTATTAATATAACCATGCTTCCTAGGGAAACACTGTCAGTTTTATTTGGAGTTATCTAACTATGTAGACTGTTTCTGTTTACCAACTTGAGACTGAAATGTCAAGTAGAATTACCAGAAAATCGAGGCCTGTAAGTTATGTTATAGATGATGAATTTTGCTTCCATAGACGTTTGCTCTCCACATTAACAAGCAATTTTTACTAATGCTGAGATGCTAGAATAATGAACAGTGAAGTCCTTTTTCACTTTCTCCTTTTGCTTTCACCTTTTCTAAACTTTCAGGGCGAGGAACCTATGACACATGTGAGGACCCTTGTTCTGACTTTCAGAACAACAAATAATGATTAAGATAGATGCATATAACCATTTAAGTTGTTCCAATTTCTCCTTTACTGAGATTCCATCAAGTTTTCTAAAAAGAGACAAACAAAACTGTAAACCACTTGCTCCTTGAGAAAAAAATCAGCTGTAAGGTTAAAGACAAGTCACTACATTCCTGGTACTATAGCAATGATTTGTGTATGGGGAAAAAAAAAACAACCACCTAAGATAAAAGTAAATCACATGGATACATGAGTGTTTGGTTATGTTTACAATAAGACTAAGTTATTAGTACTGATACAAAGGGAGAGGTTGTTCACAGTACTTAGCTTTCAAGAGGCTGAGATTAAGAAATATTAATAAATACAGTAAAGTGGAAGCGTGTCATATATAGGGATGAATAGGTCACAAGAGAAGTATGGCCTGTTTTGTTGCAGTGCCCATTTAACACCAACATTTTGAAGAAAGAACTTTTGGAACTCTTTATAATATACTGTCTTTACTGAAGTGGTTGCCTGCATTCTGTATGTTTTGCACAATTAGTTTTAGTGATTTCAGTTCAAGCATTAAGTAAATCCCTTATTTTTTAGGTAACGAAAGCAACAGTATTAGCGAGAGAGGGCACTGTCTACATTTTCTGGCATACAGTTCATATATCTCAACATCATGGTCACATTTGTTAGGACATTTTAAATCACCTTCCATAGGCTATATAGGTATGGGCCTTCTTTCCACAAGGTCATGTGCAGCCTCTGTTTTTATAGTAAGAGTAGGTAACTACCTGTCCTTGCATACTCTGAATTATATATTTGCTGCATAGCTTTGTCTCTCAGGCAAAGTGTAACTAATCTGGGCTCTTCTTCCCTACCTACTATAGTTTCAGCAATATTGGCTCTTGGCCTTCATAATATTGCAGTCAGTTGGAATATTCTTTGAGCCATTTCTATACCTTGCTCTGAACACGTTAGTATAGAGTATGCAGGTTGAAGATGAAGTTTTTGTTTTTTGTTTTTTTAAGATTTATTTATTTATTTATTTATTTATTTATTTATTTATTTATTTATTTATTCATTTATTTATTCAAGCACTGGGTACAGTCAGAAGCGCGAGAGGGTGAGAGAATTCACCAGAGCCAGAGCAGGGAGCAGAGCAGGCAGAGGGACCGAAGTACACTGCTGAGGGGAACAGCGGGCGGCAAGAGAGGTCTGCGTGCCATGTGGGACCCTCCTCTGGTGGCCCGGGAGCAGCCGGGGATTGAACCTGCGCTGCAGAGGCTGCGGGCAGCTTCGCAACCCAGTGCTCAACCGCTGCGCCACCGGGGAGGCCCGAAGATGAAGTTTTGATTGTTTTTGAGAAACAATCTTGAAATAAGTCTTGCAGGGCAAGTAATTAGATGAATATGTGTGTAGTGTTGATTAAAGACTGGTTCTTTTCTATTGGGGAAGAATTATTCTCTTTGACCAAGCTTGAGGATCTGTGTGGAGGAGGCAGGTGAACTGAATCAAGTATGATGATGGATGTCCCAATTAAATTGCCCTCACATCCACTTATATAACTGTAGGAGGAAGTCTATAATTAAATTGCCAAATTTTGTGACAAGCTTCTAAATTCTGTGGGAGTTAAAGAGAAACATCAGCAGCAGGTGGAGTCATGAGGAAACATGGTTTGGGAGAGGATGAGGCTTCTGATTCATTGGGGCTTTGAAGGATGAGTAGAGCATAGGTAAGGAGAGAAGAAAAATAAGAGGGAATGTAAGAAGTAAAGAGGAGTAGGGAGTCTTTAGCTGGAAAGAGGCATGGTGGCAGTGTAAAATGAAAGGTACTAATACAGGAGTTAATAGGACAGATTCGGGAGAATAGTTGTCATCATAAAGCTCATTGTGAGTGTTGTTGAAAGGAAAAACTGGTTAGATGTCACTAGTAGGACCATTTTAGAGGACCTGGAATGTCAGGTAGAGATTAAACAATCTGTTTAGACATAAGCAATTTTAGCTTTTTGAAAGAAGACTGACCTGATTAAAATGGTGTGGGTACTAGTTGTGGACCATTTTTGATTCAAAAGGTATTTTGTGAGAATGTCCTATATCCAAACATACTAAGTGCTGTGGTGAGTGCAGAGATGATTTAACTGTATTTCTACTCTGATAACTTTATAGTCTTATTGGGGAAATTAATTGATTCAAGAAGCTCTTTGAGGAGACTATATAGTGTAATGTTGAGAATAGTGACTATGGTGTCAGGTGGCCCTGGGTTTGAAACCTGGCTCTACTCAACTTCTCTAGGCCTATTTTCTCTTCTATAAACTAGAAATAACAATATAACTTGAAGGGCCTCCCTGGTGGCACAGGGGCTAAAGTCTCAGCACTATCAACCTATCACCAGCCACTGCGGCATGTGCTCCATGCCCAACCAGGGAGGTGACCCACATGGAGCAGCAGACCTCTCATCTCACCCACTGCTCCCCTCAGCAGTCTATTTCAGTAGATTTGCCTGTTATGCTATCCACTCAGTCTCTGGTAAATCCTTTCACCACCCCCTACCCCGCACCTCTGGCCTACACCCCAGTTCTTCTATGCATGAAGTAAATAAATCTTTTAAGAAACAATATAACTTGATCATAGAAATTTAACTCAGTGGGGGACAATCTGAGACTTCTTCAAAAATGCTGTTGAAGAATAAAATGTGACTCAGTGCATGAGATGGGAAGTAACTTTGGAAAAACAGACAAGTGTCAACGCAGAAAAGTGTAGGGCTGTAATGTTATGATAGCACTTCCTTTTGGTGGTAAATATCACAGATCTACTCTTCAGGAAGTTGGCAATGTAAAGATTACATGGGAGTAAGACAAGGCTATAGGCAGATCAACACCTAAAAGACTTTTGGAAGTAGCTATTCATGAGGTGATAAAGAGTATAATGGAAGAAACCAGAAAGATTGATGATGTACTTCACTCTATCTTCATTTCCTGTGACCAAATTTGGCATTCTCAATATTTGAAAATAGGAGAGTAAGAAAGCAGGCAAATTGAAAATGAGACCTGGTCTAACAGGAAAGGTAGTTGAAAAGGGGGAAATTATGTGGTAATAAGTTCAATTGTATACACTTAGCCTTAACTGACTCACTGATCAGAGTCAAATCCACACTTGAGATTAACCCTTTACCAGTGAGGTCTAGCTGAGAAGTTCCTACTTCCCTTCTAAGATGAAGTTCAAAACTCTTCTCATGAAACCTTCTTTCCTTGATTCCCACCAGTTTAGCCCCACTACTTAGTATATGTGACTATAATAGCATGGTAGCATTAATATTACACCTTGTTGTTCCATCTGCTTCCCTCACTAAACAATAAATTCTTCAAGAGAGGGAGGTGTTGGGTCCCAGTTATCTATATCTGCAGCACCCAACACAGAACCTTCAATTAAGGCTTGATGGATATGTATAAGTGGGTGAACATGGTAGACATTCCAAGGTGAAATCTTCTAAAGTCATTTGGAAACATGGGACTGGAGTAATCATAGTAAGAGTAGGTGAGCTTTATAACTCATAGGATGTTACACACCCATCTGACCTGGAGACTAGAGCTGTTGACTTACCTAACTAGGGAGGAGGCAGAGTGGCAGTTTCTGTTGGTACAGGTAGGTATGTAAAGTGTGGGTGTTCCAAGGTGCTGCCTGTTTTGGACAGAGGAAGGTGACAAGCACACCTTTTTTTTTTTTTTTTTGCTGGCCACTATTGAATTGGTCACACATAGCGGTGCTATATTTTTTCACTTACAGTGAAATAATGTATTCTTCCATGTTTTGTCCACTCTTTGTTACTCTCTTCTTCGTGATATGAACTTAATATGTTGCTGAATCTCTGGGATTTAAGCAATCAGCCTCACTTTTCCAATTCTAGTTACCTAGCATACTAGTGGCTGGGATAAAGTCTGTGGTGAATATCCCCTGCTTTTCTCCTTTAGCTGCCTTTCAATTAAAAAAAAAAAAGCAGCAACATAAAGTTCATATCATCTCTGGATTACCCAAGGATAGTCTCCCAGTCTGTGTGTGCCCTGCCTCCTGACCCACATGGTACTGAATGACACAGATTTGTAAATAGATTATTCAGTCAGCTGCATTCCCAAGGTGAATGACCTTAGGGGGTGAAAACAGGCGCCCCACCTCTTCTCCATTAAATACCTTTCAGAATTTGAGTAATAGTTTCAGGTAGTTGTAGGTACACCTTTCTCAGCAAAGATTTCTGTTGAGGCTTTAAGTATAGTTAAATGAGCCAGTGGAGTGGTTTCATAATTGCGGTATTGTTAGTCAAACTCTGTAATTAGGGATGACTTCATAGGCATAAGATTCCTCTATGGGTGACGCCCTGAATTCATACCCAGTTGTACACCATATCCTTTTATGAAAAAACAAACAAACAAGGTTTTGTTTGCTTTTGTTTTATTCCCTTATTTGAAAATCTGTTTTCCTGTGTCTCAGATGTTTAGGGAGAGACTGGGTTTGCTTTTTTCCTGTTGCTTTCCCTTTATAGAGGAGGCAGGCAAATGAGGGAGGAGACAGAATTTGGTACAGATCAAAGTGATTTGCCTATGAGAGAATTCAGAAAAATGCAGGGTGCCTGGGAGGTTTTATTTTTGATTGTATTTCATTTGCTAAATTTAAATGGAGGGAAAATATATTTCTGTTTTATTGCATTATCAGCTCTTTCTCCATGTAAAAAAGTTCACTTTTGTGGTAAAACAGGCTAGGGAAAAGGACATATTTCAAAAGTCTGACTGTCTTTTAGCTTATCAATCACATATTGTGAAACTGGGGTTAAACTTTTATTCAGCAAGTAATATTTACTTTTTTTTAACCTCTTGCTGTTTTATTTTGCATTGCTCATGGGAAAATGTGCAAGTTAGGAGGAATGAGGTAATATTGATAAGCTGTTAGGTATTTTAAAAAGAGGTATGTAAGTACTTAAAATAAAATTTATGCTTTTTATATCTCCTGTCAGCTCTTCAAGTTGTGTTTAGAAACTGACTTTATGAAGGAGCTTAATAGAGTCATGGGTAAAAGTGACTGACAGGTTTTCTTTAGAACTGCCCTTTTAAAATTACTTTCATTAAATTCTTATAATTTTTATATATGAGGGATATCTATTCTGTAGTGAATAATTACAGGACAAATGTGATAAATTTTCTTGTATTCCATTCAAGAGTTCTGCAGGGGAGAAGAATAATTTTCTTTAAATACTGTCTTAGGCTAAAGACTTAAGATGTTGGGGGGCAGAAGGAAAAGTCAGTTATGGAGGGTTACTGTGAAAGGCATGGTAAACAGGAGTGTGGTGGTTATGCAGATTTATATTGCTGTCTTCCCCATTGATAAGAGTTGAGGGAGACACATGTAAATGTCTCTTACTAGAGGGTATCACTCACTACCCAGCTTTCAGAACCCCTACTTTGTCTGCTGTTTCACAAATATAGCCAACTTCAAATCATCTTTATGCTGAAGACATGTTTTGGGGTGGCAAATTTTGCTCCCCTGCAGGTTCTTAATAGAACTTATGACTTTTGTATATATAACCTCTCTCAATTACTTTAAGCATTCATTTATTCCCCATCTTTTTTCATGGAGAATTTGAAGTTTCTATATAACACTTAATACTTTGCAATGTGGCTTCACATCTGCCATCTTTAATCTTCATGAGGACCCTGGAGAAGTAGGTATTATTACCTCTGTTTTCAAATGAAGAAACTGAGGCTCAGAGAGTTTAAATAAACTTATTTATCATAGGAAATAGCAGAGCCGATGTATTCTAATTCCACATCCCAGTCTTTGCATTATAACATAGTAATTCCTTGGGTGAGAAAAAACGGCTTGGTACTCAGGATTGAATGAAGTGTCTAAGAGGGCAGACAGAGGTCAGATTTTCAGTTTTGCTTTTTGAGGCCCAGTCTGCAATATTTCTGTTGCTTCAAGAGAAAAAAAGACCTAAAAGACTGTCTCTGTGAGGAGGAATAGAGCTTCCATAATTATAATTAGTAAGATTTTAATTTTATAATTTTTTTTTACATCATTGTAGTTCTCCCATTACTCTAGCATCCGTGGACCATAACCATATTCCCTTGGGTTCTTCCTTGCCCTCGTTTTTGAACCCCTCCTTCACTGTCCCTTGCTGTGTGCCTCGGATCTTATAGTCAGCTTGCTAGTTTTGTCTTTTTCTTGACCTTTTGTTTGGTTTCTCTATATTCCACATATAAGTGAAACCATCCAATGTTTACCTTTTTCCTTCACACTTACTCCAGCTGGCATTATCCCTTCCAGCTCCGTCCATGTTGCTGCAAATGGCAGGAGTTCCTCTTTTTTTTGCAGAGTAATATTCCAATATTGCTATTTACCTTCCAGTCTTTTCTAAATTAATTCAATGTGATATTTTGCCTCAAGATAGCACTTTATTGCTTGATTTCCTTACAGATGGTAATGCAGTACCAATGAGCAGTCTCAAAGATAAACCTTTTTATTCATAGTGGGGGGAAATCTGCAGTAAATAATTTTAAGCTGCAAATGGCTAAGGCAAAATTTGTGATTCTTAACAACTAAAGCATATACTGAGAGCCTTTTAAATAGTATTTCTTAGTTTTAGCTCAGACATACTTCAGATATTTTCAAATAATTATCGATAAATGAAGTTGAATTTATATAAATAAGATGCTCCCTTAAATAATTCTGTTATCCAGGACGAAACTTGCTAGTGTTGGTGGGCAGAATGAGGGGCACCCCAGGACCCCCAAACTTGGACGCTTTAAATGGGTTCTGCCATCTAGCACATAAATACAAAGCGTACTCTATTGTGTACGATCTTTAATTGGAAATAACTATTATATTTAGTGTACAATAGAGAGAAAAGAGGAAGAATATAGTCAAAATAGTTTCCCCATGAGACAGCCAGTTAAACCATCCCTTCATGGGTAAATGCCCAGCAAAATAGGACTGACCCAAAGCAAGTCCACAGAGGCCTGAAAGCTTGCCACAATTTTAAGGGGACTGATAGGAAAGGGGCAGAAGGGGCCAGGCAATCTGGGAGGAAAAGAGCAAAGTCAAGATAAAGGCTGCCATTGTCAGCCTCCTACTGGATCTCTCAGCCATGTCTCTGTCTCTTTCACATGGCTCCTTCCATGTCCCCCAAGTCCCTGGTGCAAATCCAAGGCTGAGAAACAAGTGTAGCCTCTTCTTCACATGTCCCCTCCTGAGTTGTAGGTGTAAAAGAAGTTACTTTAGACTTTCATGGAGACAAAATAGATAGGAATAAGGAATCAGAAAACTTGAAAGTATCTTTTGGAATTTTTTAAAATGTTGCATTGTGTTAACGGAAAATAAAGTCTCAATGATAAACACAGTTTCTTAATAATCTAAGTGAGGATTTGAACCTGGAAAAGCCACCCAACAGTTTTCTCTCTGAGAATTGTTCCAGAAACCCAAGTTTGAATTTAGTTTATATGGGAAGGAATAGTGAGTCAATGACTTTAATGATATAATTATTCTTGACCAGAGGTGCTACTAATTTTAAGTTATCCTGACTTAAAGCTATACTGGTGCTAGAGAAAGGCAGCAGAGGATATATTTGTTTATTTTTTCTGACAAAAGCAAGGCTGGGCACCCTTTATTAAATCTTTATTTGTTTATTTATTTTTTACTTTTTAAAAAAGATTTATTTATTGATGTATACAAGATCTCAGGCAAAGGCAGGGTGGGGGGGGGACAGTGAGAGGATTCATCAGAGACAGAGTGGGGAACAGAACAGGAAGACTGACTGAAATACACTGCTGAGGGGAGCAGTGGGCGAGTCAGGAGAGGTCTGCTGCGCCATGTGGGTATTTCCCTGACTGGGGATCAAACTCGTGCTGCAATGGCTGCTGATAGCTTCATAGTTGTGTCCTAACCCCTTGCACCACCAGGGAGGCCCTAAATCTTTTTGTATCTGAAAAGACTGGCTTTACCTTCAGGCAGCACATTCCTGCATGCAGGATGGAGCCAGGGAGAAGATTTTGCTCTCTTGCCTTGCCAGAGCAGGGCCAGAGTCCCCAGAGAATTCTATGATATATTTAAAATTATATTTGTATATTTTTTACATAAACCATGCCTTAAGTCATTTCTATGAGACTTGAATATTCCTTTGTAGGAAGAAAAAATTGCACTGCCTTCCTGATCTACATGAGAAGGAATTAATAATCTTTAAAGTCTCCAGAGCCTCTTTCTCGCTGTGCTTTTTTATTGCTGCCACTGAATCACTTGGTATCAGGTTATAGTTGTTTACACGGTGGCTTTCCCCTGACTGTAAATTTCTTGAGGGCAAGAACTAAGCACCTAAAAGTTATGTAAAATATTGGTAAAATTGTGTGAGGATAGAAGTGTGTATGCAGGGGTGAGGAAGAGGAGTGTGAAAAAGATTTCTGTCCTGTTCAGCCCTGCTGCCTGCCATGGGAAGTGGGAGAGAAGGACCAGTCACTCACTGGTCAGCAGGGATGAAGGGCAGGGATGGGATGGGTTCAGATTTATCTAATTTTCTCTTTTGTATAGAAGTGATATGGCTGTATGAGAATAAAATAAATGGCTTTTAGATTATTACTAATGCACAAATTGCCTAAACTGGAAATGTTCCAGGGCAACCCCAATGGGAAATGGGATGGCCTGGGTGTGAGTCATCACCTGTATGCTTAAAAAAAAACTCAGAACAAGACCCAAGGGTAGTCACACATAGAAAACTTAATAAAAGGTTTATTTACGGGCCTCCCCTGGTGGCGCAGCGGTTGAGCGCTGCGTTGCGAAGCTGCCCGCAGCCTCTGCAGCGCCGGTTCGATCCCCGGCCGCCTGCGAGGGTCCCAGATGAGGTGCAGACCTCTCCTGCTGCGCCTGCTGCTCCCCTCAGCAGTGTATTTCAGTCAGTCTGCCTGTTCTGTTCCCCTCTCTGGCTCTGGTGAATTCTCTCACCTTCCCGCACTTCTGACTGTACCCAGTGCTTGTATAAATAAATAAATAAGTCTTTAAAAAAAAAGGGGTTATTTACAAGGGAAATGAAAGGAGAGGAATCAGAGAGAGAGAGAGGTTAATCGGTCAATACATCCTACATCCTACCTGTAACGCTGTCTGTCTGAGCTGGCACCCCTGGGTGAGGGCAGGTGAAACTGTAACAGTGCAATATCCATAGAAAGGGGGAGGTTCCAGAATCCCTGCCCCACCCAGAGAAGGGTGGAGCTGAGCAGGCAAGGGAAGCAAACGAAAACTGGAAGAAAGAAGGAAGGAGATCAAGAAGAAGATTTAGAGGTGTCACATGGAACAGAGACATGTGAAGAAAGAAACTACACTTGTTTGGACTTGTACCAGGGATGTGGGGGGCATGGAAGGAGACACTAGAAAGAGACAGACGTGCGTGAAAGACCCCATGGGGAGGCTGTTAATAGCACAATAGCACACTTTATCTTAACTTTTGATTTTGATCTTTTTTCTCCCAGACTTGCCTGTTCCCTTCTGCCAGATGCCTTAGCCTTGTAGCAAGCTTTCAGGCCTCAGTGGCTCTGCTTGGGGCTAATCCTATTTGGCTAGGCACTTACCCACAAAGGGATGGTTAACTTTGGATGTTTCATGGGGAAATTTTTTACTATATTCTTTCTCTTCTTTTCATGGCACCCTAATTGTCTCACTATTGCACACTAATTGCATAAAAATTATTTTCTATTGAAGGTCTTAACACACTAGAGTATGTTTTGTTTTGATGTGGGAGATGGCAGAACCCATTTAGAACAGGCAGGTCACAAGGTATCCTCAGTTTTGCCCACTAACAAAACCAAGATTTTTCTCCATACTCACATGTGTTTGGTTTTATACCACGCCTGGCTGTTTAACTCCACCCTTAGTTCCCAGCAACCCATCCCCTCCCCCATACCCCCATGGAAGTTAAGTCATGGCAGACTCTTGGCATGATAGGATTGTAGTCCTAAGCACCTGGGATTTCTTTGGCATGGAGGTGGGAGTGGAGTCCATAAAGCATTGGTGAGTGGAGTTCATGCAGGATATACTCTTCCACCAACAGAAAGGACCTTTAGAGATAAAGGAGAGAGGCCTCATATTTTGGAGTCTCTGAGACCATCTTACTTTCAAACCTTCTGTCCTTTTGTTCTATGTGGTATAACTCACAGAGATGTGTAATAGTTTTGTATTAAAGTATGATTACTTAAAATGTGTGCAAAAATTGGAGTAAGTCCTATACAGTGTTCTGTAATGGGAAGTGTTGAATATCATGTTAATAAGTGTAGATATTTTAAAACTCATTAAGTTATGGTTTAACATGAAAATCAGTATTTACCCTTATTCTCTAAAATGTCTGACTTGAATGTTTTTATATGGAAGGGCGTTAGACTTCATCAGTTTTCCCTCAATAAATGCAAAATGGTTAAGTGGAAAAATAAAATGTCTGACTTCACGTCTAACTGAATGTCCTTTCTCTACCCTGTAGATCCTGAGACTACTCTGAAAAGTGTTTTTATCCAACTTATCTACTGAGAAATTGTCTTGGTGACATTTTAACATCACGGTAAGAAGTTTCTCCACAGGCAAGTTCTGTTTTGTAGTTTGTTAAAGTCTGTTTTTATTCAGTTCTTAAAAATAAGAGTCATGATGGTGGAAACTTAGCTAATAGTATCATATGATCATTTAAAAACTTACCAGGGATTTGAGAAACCTGAGTTTGAATTTCAGTTCCTTGGTTCCTCTGAGACTAAGTAATTTAATAAGTACAAAGAGGATAAGAATGTGTACCTTATAATAAATGAAATTGTGAACATTCAGGAAAGTAACGAGTATTAATTTATCTAATGTAGTACTTGGCACATATAGTTGGATGGATGAATTTATTAATGTACGCTTTTATTGAGTGCCTTACTATATACCTGGGCTGTGCTATGTTCTAGAAATAACTGCTATGGCTGTGAAAAAGATACATGTGGCCTAGCTCTTTCTTGAGAGCTTCTCTGTACTGAGTATTAGGCTTAATGGCAAAATGATAAAGGTGAGTAGTTTTTAGCTTTAATAAAAAGGAATAAATATGAGCTCCAAATTTGTGTATTGTATAGTTGGTGAAATACACATAGAATATTTTATCGGAAAAAGACAACACATTTAGAGCAGTGAAACTCTTTGGCATGATACTCTAATGGTGGATACCTGTCATTATTCATTTGTCGAGACTCATAGAATGTACAACACCGGGGGTGAATCCTAACTTAACTCTGGGTGTTGAGTTATTATGATGTGTCCATGTGGGTTCATTGAGTGTAACAAACTTTCCAGACTGGTAGGGATGTTGATAATGGGGGGGCTGTGCATGTGTGGGGGCAGAGATTATAGGGGAACCCAACTCTATTTATTACTCACATTTTCTGTGAATTTAAAACTGTTCCAAAAAAGTAAAGACCTTGAAAAAGAGTGAGAGAAGAAAAAATTTTTAAAAAGGCAACACATACTTATTTTCATTTTCCTTCTGTCTAAAAATTGTTAATAAGTTTGTATTTGGAGGTTATCCACTGTGATGCAGACCTCCTTTCTCTCTTGCAGGGCTCAGGAAAGCTTTTCTATGAAGATCCAGGTTGTAAATATTGTGTCCCATGAGGCAAAATCAAAAATATTATATTATGCTTATTGAGGAATATCTTATTAAAAAAAGAATATCTTATTTTTGTAATTTTTATTGGCAAATTTCAAAATATAGTAATAATTGAGTAGTTTTTACCTATATATGTGTATATATATATATATATACATATATATAATACAGGTCTACTGATAAGAGGAATGGAATTCTTTATTTTTTTTTCTGGGATGACATTTCACTTAATTGGTATTCAGACTTAATGTGCCTTGTCATCAAAGTTGACCACAAATGTTTATCTGCTAAAACCATTCTTAACCTGGGGGCCATGCAAAACAAGCTATGCCTTGTCCAGATTTGGCAGACAAGCCATAGTTCACCAACACTGCTCCATCAGTGAAATAGGTTAAATAAGGCCAAATTGAAAAGGATGTAAACTTAAATAATATAAGTTTTATGAACAAGGATAAGTATATGTGTATTGGCATACACTTTTATGTACTTCTAAATCAAATCCAAATATAATTTGTTTTAATTGACGCTTTTGAAAGGAGTGGTTAATAGATATTAGTATGCTATGGAAAAATGAGTGTTTTCACAGTTCATGATTTTAAAAATGGTAACTATGTAAGGTGATAGATGTATATACTCACGTTATTGTGGTAATCATTCCACTGTATGTACTTATATCAAATCATCAAGGTATAACCCTAAAATTACATAATAGTATGTGTTCATCACATATGAACAAAGCTTGATAAAATGGATAAAAATATAGTAAGCTAGATAAACAAATAGTTATCTAAACACAGATAATAGAACAATTTTACTTTGCATAAATCTTTGGTCATATAATTTTGACTTTTAGTTTCGTCACATAAAACCAAGAATTTCTATCATGTATCTTCTTCCTGTCCTCATTTGGGTACCTTGGTCTTTCCTTATACTCTTTGAACATAGTATAAGACTTTGTCCTTGAAGAGCAGAATCAGAAACATATTTTTATCAGACTTTTCATTGTTTTCCTTATTGTGGCTGTAGTAACAAATAGGGAACCTATTCAGATTATATTAGTTGTTTACCAATTTTGTTTAAATATCCCTAAAATGAGAATTTTGCAACTGTGCTTATAATATATCCATCACAAATTTTTTATAATGTCTGAAAACTTTTTGGTTTCTCTTTAGAACTTCTATAAATGGATGATATGGCTGCCACTCAGATTTCCAAAGATGAGCTCGATGAGCTAAAGGAGGCCTTTGCAAAAGTTGGTGAGTATTTTTTTGTAGTATAATAACTGCAATAAAGCAATCTTTACGTGCCCCAATCAAAATTATTTTCTAAAACATTATGTGAATGGTTAATTATGAATGGGATAGTTTTGGAAGCACCACTTCAAACTTGATTGTTTTTAACTATACCTAGTATCTAATGAGGTCAAGGGTGCGTAGTACAGGGTACCAGTTCTTAACTGGCAGCAGCTGTGGCACCTGAAATTTTTATGACAAAATTTGTTTTGTTAAAGTATTTGTGGTGTCATTTTTCTGAGACAAGCATTTGAAACTTCACCATATTCTCAATGGGAAACGTGTGATCACTGAAAATGTCAAGAACCATTGGATGATGTTTTTTGTGTTTCCCTAATTAGCTTGTTTTTGTCTGTTTGTTTTGCCTTTTTCATGGATTGCTTTTTTCCCATGGATCTTTTGTGCCTTTGGATAATGCAGCCTTTTTAAATCTCATCAAATTATAGCATCAATATAAGATGAGAAGGTGTAATATGCCATTTGATTTATCCTTTAATATCACGTAAGATGTCTTGAAATTAACAACTATAGAAGCACTATGTAATATCACATTCCAATTTCAGTGTTCAGGTCAGGGTAAAAGTTAGCTCATAATGATTTGTTATAGAAATTAGGATCTACTCTTTAACCCAAGTTGAAATTCCCATTAGTGAAAATGGAAGAAGTGAGCATCTCTATTCCCATACATTTATGATCAACATTTAGTGGTACCAGAATGCCTTGGAAGAATAATAATCTTAGCCAAAGTCACTATTCATAATCTCATCAGAATTCTAGCTGGAAAGAAATGAAATAATCTTGCTCTAACACGATTTTGTTCATGTGTATTAAAAAAAAGAGGCAGCAATTAACTTGCCATTTATATTACTTTTTTAAAAGTATTTATTTATTTATGCATACAAGAGCTGGGGTACAGGCCAGAGATGCGGGGTGGGGGGATGCAGATTCACCAGAGACAGAGTAGGGAGCAGAACAGGCAGATCTACTGAAATACACTGCTGAGGGGAGCAGCGGGAGAGACAGGAGAGGTCTGTTGTGCCATGTGAGTAGCTCCCTGGCCGGCGGGGGATTGAACTCTTGCTGCAGAGGCTGCGGATTGCTTCATAGTGCGGTGCTTAACCCCTTGTGCCACCAGGGAGGCCCGCCATTTATATTACTTGCTGAAAGAAGAGTACTACCCACTCTGATAATTAGATTGATTGTGAAAAAATAGTGAGTGCTTGACTGCAAGATTTTTGTAAATCTCTCATTCTGTGGAAATAGTTTTATAATTGTTTTAGGATAATATTTCCTTTGAATCTTCTGTTTTTATTTATCTGTCAGTGTTGGACACACCATAATTTGATTCTATATGAATAGTATTTTGAGATAGGGACCATGACTGGTTATTGCTATTTTTTAATCTTCAGTGTCTCACCTCCTAAAATAAACGCTTTTGTTTGTTTTGTTTTTTTTTAAATACAGACCTTGTTTTCATGTGCAACATCTTGGAAATACTTACATGCATTATTTCTTAAAAGTAAAGCTAATTCAAATATTGTTTACCTGGTAGGATTGTAATACTTTTATCAGTAATAGAGCTTAAATGCCCTTAAAAGCTTAATGATTAAGAGAAGGTTGAGGGCCTCCCTGGTGGTGCAAGGGTTTAAGACGCAACCTATGAAGCTATCCGCAGCCTCTGCAGCATGAGTTCGATCCCTGCCCAGGGAGCAACCCACATGGTGCAACAGACCTCTCCTGACTTGCCCATTACTCCCCTCAGCAGTGTATCTCAGTAGATCTGCCTGTTCTGCTCCCCGCTCTGTCTCTGGTGAATCCTCTCACCTCCCAAACCTCTGACCTGTACCCCAGTTCTTGTATGCATAAATAGTAAATCTTTTAAAAAAAAGAGAGAGAGAGAGAAGGTTGATCCATTATCTCCTTGGAGAAAAAGGCATTAAATTGCACTAAGAGGGATCTCTTAGAGCTTGGATTGCAAGGACAGGTCATTGTGGAACCAGTATCTTGTTTTGAATTATACATAGTGGAGGGTTTAGAGTAGTCAAACTGCTTCCCAAAGGTAGGAGATTGGACTTACCAGGCATATATTCCTAAGATATACACATTCTTGTTCCTCTATTGGATAAGTAGAAATTCTGGAGTCTGCCTTTTCCACACATTACGCTTTGTATTCCCCTCTCAATACCTAACACTGTGTTGCACACATGTTAGGTTCTCAAAATATATTTAATTGACTGAATCCCAAGGAATTATACATAGTCTTTTCATATACTTTGTGGTTATCAACTGTAAACTCAAAGGGCCTTTGTTTTCAAGATTTTCATCATGGTGGTTTTTATTACTAAAAGTTTTGGCCGTTATATTGCAGCATATAAAATTTATATATATTTTTCAGCATAATAAATGCTTGTGTATAGTCTGTTTCTTAAAAAAGCATTTAAAAGTCCAGCCGAGTCTTTTGATTTTCCTTTAAAAGTGTTGTATTTTTCAGTTGTTATTAGTTACAGAGCCTTCAGGCAACTGTCAAAGGTGTCATGGAAATCCCTATTTTTTTCATTCAGAGAAACTTGATTTTAAAAGCAAGCTCTACAACTTATTTTGCTGTCAGGGACAAATCTTTCCTATTGGGGGGGTTGGGTAGAGAGGACTACTTTGTCTCAGTTCAATTGTGACAAAATATGGAAAGCATTATATGATTTTTTTTCCATCTATTAACAATAATAGCCCTGATTATCTCTTTAGAAATTCAGCAAAATCATAGTGTGTGGAGAAAATCTGTGTAATTACCACTAATCATAGGTTTTGTTCAATCAATTAATAGTGCTTTGAAACTCTCTTTACTAGCAATAAATTGGGGATTAGGATTTAAAGTTCTCCTTTCACTCACTTTGTGCACCTGCTTAGAGTTAAGCTCCAAGCTGTATATTTTCATTTAATTATTTCAATTTTCTCAACATTTGTTTCCAATATTTCCTATTGGGATAGCAGAAACTTTGGCTCTCATTTTTTCCTACTTCATAATCTTCTGTTTTAATTTAAATATTACAATTCTGTATAAATTCTTTCTGAGGAAAAATAAGTAAAACTCAGGAAATAAATATTCCACCCACTCGAAAATATCTTTTAGACTTTAATCTTGTATTGGAAACTGGAGGTCATTTGGACGATGCCTTGCTATAAAGACAAATTCGTATAATGTAAATCTCTTCATTTTGGCTTTACTCTGGTACAAACACTTAAATCTGACTTTTTTTTCTTCCTAAGTTGTGGCTACTGAGCTTTTTTAAAAAACATGAATTCAGCACTTTTGAAATAAAAGAATAATGGGGTTGCTTCAATAACAGGGAATAGTTGGGTATACTCCTTTGAGGCTGCCCACCAAAAGAAGCCAAAAAATTTTGGTTATGGCATTTGAAGCTATACCAGATTTTCTCATCTCAGGAGTTGAATTGTTTCAACTAAGTTGATATTCTTTAGTATATAAAACCACACTAGGAGGGCCTCCCTTGGTGGCGCAGCGGTTGAGCACTGGGCTGCAAAGCTGCCCGCAGCCTCTGCAGCGCCTGTTCCATCCCTGGCTGCTGGGCGAGGGTCCCACATGGCATGCAGACCTCTCTTGCCGTGCCCCCTGCTTCCCACAGCAGTGTATTTTGTCGGTCTGCCTGTTCTGTTCCCTGCTCTGGCTCTGGTGAATTCTCTCACCCTCCCGCGCTTCTGACTGTACCCAGTGCTTGTATAAATAAATAAATAAATAAACAAACAAACAAATAAACAAATAAATAAATAAATAAATCTTCTTAAAAATAAATAAATAAAAACTACACTAAGATAATGCCCTCCAAAGCATGGTGGTTTAGTTGAATTTACTTTTAGTATTCAGTAAAATATATTAGTGGGCCTCCCCGGTGGCGCAGCGGTTGAGTGCTGGGTTGCGAAGCTGCCCGTGGCCTCTGCAGCGCTGGTTCGATCCCCGGCTGCTCCCCGGCCACCAGAGGAGGGTCCCACATTGGCGCGCAGACCTCCCCTGCCGCCCGCTGCTCCGCTCAGCAGTGTACTTTGGTCCTTCTGCCTGCTCTGCTCCCCGCTCTGGCTTTGGTGAGTTCTCTCACCCTCCCATGCTTCTGACTGTACCCAGTGCGTGTATAAACAAAAACAAACAAATAAATAAAAACATGCCTCTATAAAAAAAAAAAATTAAAATATATTAGTGCATATTTGTTTCATTCCACTTTCAAAAATAAAAGCTATAACCTGACAACAACAAAATAACCAGTGTTTGTTCACTGTGCCATTTGGTTAATTATAGGTAGAATATTAGAAATGAATGTTTCAGAAGAATGCAAAGGGACAGACAAAAAGAAGTAGAAACCTTTGAAATCTGACTGCAGAGCTGAGGCTTACAGGGGGCAGGGAGGAGCAAAGGGGGATGGGGGTGAAAGGGACTATGTTGGAAGGTTACTTGAGTTTTGATGGTGGGTGTGATGTGATAACATACATTTATAGAGGTGATACCCCTAAATCATTGACAATGTTATAAACCAACATTACCTCAATAAACATAAAAAGAGGATATCAGTTGAGAAGAGTCAGAAAAAATAAAGTATAACAGCCTATGTATAAAACAGAAAAAGTTCTAGGCAAAGCCTGTAAAAATATTACTAACTAGACTGTTTAAATCTTTAGAGTAACTCTTGTCTTCGTCTTCCCTCTTTAATTCAATGCAAGAATACAAATTTAAACATGATTGCTGTCTTAAGCTTATATCTGTTTTATCTTAAACTCTTGCCTCTGAGAATTGTCGACATTTGCACCTTAAGTTCTTCAATTAAATTTGAGAGGGCTTGTTCTCAAAAGCTCAAAAAACAAAAATAAAGTTTTTGGGATAGTCAAAAGAGCATGTTTTGATGGGGTGGAAGACAGGATGAGTACAAATGTGTGCGAGCATGGGGTACAAGCAAGAGCACACGTGTGTGAGAATGAGTTCGTGTGGGCATGTGTGTATCTTTTAAGTGGAGAGTGGCAACAGGTACAAAATGCTGACCAAACTGCTGGAGATTTTGAGTTGGAAAAGGATTGATGGACATCTTTGATTGCCTGTTTTCAGCTCTCAAACCTTATAGCCCTTAGATGAACTTGACCTCCACCTTTGAGACTTCACTGTTATGATGAACTCTTAGATAGCAAACTCCATTCTACCCTTAGCTGGGAGTCATTAAACTGCCTCTTATATTTGCTGGAATGAGCTGCCTCAAAAGGTGTAAGTTGTGAAAGGCAAAACCCAAGTTTAGCTAAGCATCTGGAGATGTTTAGCAGCTGCCTTCTCTAAAGTTTTAATGCCTAATGAAAGCTTGGCTTTATTGCTTAGATCTTAGGACAGAATATAATCTAAATTCCCTCACCAAGTCTGTCTACTGAGTGTTTTAAATCAATATTTCATGTGCTTTCATGGGCATTCAAGATCGTGTGTGCTTAAGTGTATAAATCCATTATTATTAGACATACAGATTTCTCTTGCCATTGTAATGCAAAAAAATTGTGGAATATATTAGTTTAAAAATGGAACTTTCAAACCCAGCTTTTCCGAAAGGATGTGCATCTGCACTTGATTGGTTTTCTTCTTTAAGTCCTAATGAACACTGACCACAGAGGGTTAGTTAAGAGGTCACATATGTGCTACAGATGAGGACACACATATGCAGCCTCTTTGTAAAGAAAGACAATAGATTTAGACAGATTCAAGGATAGTTAAATCAACACAGAGACACACACATAACCTGGGAGTGAAAGGAAATCCCAATCTTCCTTACCATCAGATTTATAGAACAAAGTGGAACCCCAAAAGATGTGTTTGAAGTGATAGATTGCCCCACATGCCACCTGGACATGGGCAGTGTAGAACAGCAGCTAAAATCAAAACCACTTGAATTCTGGCTCGGCTTTCTCCAGACAAGTACTTAAAATAGCTTAAATAACAGGATGCAAGGGGAGGGAAAACATTTCCTTTTAAGGATATGCATTCTTGGTGTGATTCAAACTTCTGCAGGAACAAGGCTGTATAATAAGTTTATTTACTTTAAGGTTACTGGGGGGGCTGGGGTGTCAGGAGTTGCTGGCATTGAAAATAATAACTTGGTAAAGAGAATAACGAAGTTCTTTTAAAACAGAATGCAGATGTGAACCTGTATGTGAAGGGGATGGAGGTGGGGGGTAAGAATCTGTTGTTAAAAACAATTCCTTTCTGGTGAATTCAGTAGCCAATATGAGAAAGGGCCTCTGTGCAATATCAGAAGACGTTTGGTGATTTTTTAAAAGTATAGTCATTTTTGTTTAAAAATAGGAACACTTGGTCAGTTTGGGGAAATTTCGCTCTTTAGTTTCTGCAGGAAGTTTGTTCAGTGGGTTAGGTGGAGTTTCTTTTTTTCCTGCCAACCTGCTAATGTCTACCCGTACTGACCATATTTTCTGAACCAGAAAGTTGAGTCATGTGCTTACAGAAACATTGAGAATGCTCTGCATAATACAGCTTGTATGATAATTAACATAAACTTTATTAGGTAGTCGAAAATATGATGCTGGAACAGAAGAGACTTCAAAATGCAGAACCTGTTCCACCCGGTTCTAATGTATAGTTAATGACGAAGTGGCAAGGGAGCCAGAAAGGGATTCCAAAATATTGGCAGCTTTAATGAGAAAACAGGGGACGACCATCGTGCTGAGAGGTTGTGATTTTAGTTTCCAGTTGTTAAAACTGTTTTCAATCTAGACCTGTGTTTTTTAGGGTGAGTTTATTATTCAATTCTCATGTTTATGTCAAAACTCAGAATAGGAAAATTTCACTCTCAGACGTCGTCTTGAGCTCTTGGTTAGTATTGTCCCTGTTGAGATGGAAGCCTCAAACATGCCATTGTGCTACCTCATTTTTTGGCTTTCTAAAGTACAGCACATTAGATCTCTGATTTTGTTTAAGTGTGCGTGTGTGTTGAGGGGGTGTTCTGACTGGAATTGGAAATAAAATTAGCATAAAACTCTTTAAAAATAATTGCACCCTCTTTTGTCATTCAAGGACTTTACCAGCTGGGAGATTTTGTAAAATTAATTGCAAGCTGCCTTTTTAGGCTCCCTCTGCCTTCTCATTGAATTTGAAGTTGTTTTCTTAAAAAAAATAAATAAGATTTAGGCGCTCTAAGACAACCTTGATATAGTTTGCTATCAGTATTAACACTAAAATGCCTTTCATCTCAGGAGGATAGTATAAGTTAGATCTGCTGATAAAATACGAAAAAATAACAGAGTAGCTAAAACTTTTAAAATATATAAAACTACATGACGCATGTTCAATGATTCTTTTACCACCTCAGGAAAGAGCGAGACTCCAAATGACCAAAATTTTTGCAAGTATGTTGATGTCATAGCTTCAAGCAAGAAGCAGGCTTCTGTCTGATCCATTTCTGTGACTAGCTTGGCCCTGCCACAGAATAGATACTCAATTTGCTTTGGAGATTGCTAAAGAGGTGCACGTGATATTTCTTAATAAACTCAAAGCAGATTTCTACATTTAGAATGAGAGTGAAGTCCTGACCTGACAGCCCTCACTGGTTGTCTACTTAAGTACTCCTTGGTGGGTGTGTTCACTTAGAAAACCAAATTACAGATCTGAAGCCTGCTGGGTGGGGGACAAGATTAGAACAAAGGGAATGAGATTGAATGTTATTTAAGGGATATTTCTGTTGTTAGGGTTTCCTGGTGAATTGCCATTTAGTCTTTCAGTGCTATTTCTGAATTTTTGTCATTGTTTAGTTTTTAAAATGCTCATTAGATTAGAACATTCTTTTCCCAGTTAAGACTAGAGAATCAGTAATTCTACCAAAATAATTTACCCATTGCTCATATGCAAGGTACTCTGCCATGTTTTGGGGTGAAAGATAAAGATTTAGAAGTGTCTTTATCAAGATATGCAACATAATAAGGATGATAATAATTTAATGATAATTCTTCTTCCTCCAAGCCCCTTTAAAATGTTCCTTTCAGTTAAAAGCATCTGTCATTATGCTTCAAAATGGAGTTTCTGCATGTGATTATTCTATGTTAGTTATATTTTAGGGTAGCTACTTCCTGGCGTCTTTAATCACATCAGTTAGCTGTCTGCTAATTAATACTCAAGAGACGTTATTTCAAAGATGGCTTCAGAGGTAGCTCTCCTCATTACCCAAAGCTCTGTTCTGCCTAATGCCAAAAACTACTAGATAGTCTATACTCACAGGACATTGATCATTTCCTTCCATTTCTATTATATCACTGAGGATACAAAAGGAGCAATTAAGTACCTTTTAAATGTTAGCTCCAAGGTCGAGTCAAGAACAAGATTAAATTGTGCGTAGATATAACATTTCAGAAATTAGGGGAAAATAGAATATATCTTAAAACATCTTTCTATCCAATTTTAAGGTAGACAAGGTTTTGATGGTTGGAATAATCTATCTCCTCCAAAGATACAAAAATGAGGAAATACTGTATATAAGTAATGAGGTATCGTATGATCAGAATGTTATTACTGTTTTAAATACGTATTATGATTTTCTCTGGTATTTAAAAAAAGTGTGCATGTGTGTATTCACACGTGCAGGAGCAATTAGTGAAGTCCTGTGACTGAATTTACAATCAGCAGAGTGTCAGCACCAAAACGAAGGGTCCTTGAAGATCATTTGACCCAAAAGCATTACTTTTACAAAGGAGAAAACCAAGACCTGAAGGGAAGACTCTTACATACTAATTAGTAACCAAGTTGAAATTAGATCATGGGTCACACTACTCCCACTGCCATGACCCTTCAGCTGTGCTGTTTATCTTTCACTATGACACCTACTGCCTATACTGAGCATTATTTAAACTTTGTAAAGAAAATGAAAGAAACAGATTGGTATTCTTTGTACTTTTTAGTAACTGCAGATGTTGTTCCTGGATTGATTTCTTCATATAAACACTTCACTAATACAGTGTTTGATGTATGCCTTTTTATAAATCCAAAGCCAAAAATGTGAAGGTGTGTCTAAGGGGAATTAAAGTGCCTTATTTCGAAGATAATATTGATTTTCAGAAGAGTTGGGTAATTTGGGGGTGATGTTTTAATTTTAAAAGGTAGGTATTTTAATTGGTATGTTTAAAATGTAGTAACCTATGTTTAAGAATGTTTGATGCTAGAAGTATACTTCATTTAAACTAAATGTAGAATTTCATCAGCCTTCAAAATATTGGGGAAATGGTTTCATAAAGTTTATTTAATATTTTAATAATTGACAAAAAACAGACTAATGTGAATAACACTTAGATCACACTTGGAATAATATCCAAAGTATGGGGGCCTCCCTGGTGGTGCAAGGTGTTAAGCACCGCACTATGAAGCAATTGGTGGCTTCTGCTATGCGAGTACGATCCCCAGCCGGCCAGGGAGCAACCCGCATTGTGAAGCTGACCTCTCCTGCCTTGCCCGCTGCTCCCTTTAGCAGTGTATTTCAGTCAGTCTGCCTGTTCTGTTCCCTACTCTGTCTCTAGTGAATCCTCTCACCCCCCGCATCTCTGGCCTGTACCCCAGCTCTTGTATGCATAAATAAATAAATCTTAAAAAAAAAATCCAAATTATGTTCATGGTCTACAAGAGCTTTTCTGATCAGCTCTATGATCTCATCTCTCACTTTCTCCTTTGCTGGCTCTGCTCAATTCATGCTAGATCTTTGCTGTTTCCTCTTCCTGAAATCTGCCCCCCCATACCTGTATGATTTGCTTCCTTACTTGATGTAAATCTTCATTCAAATACAGTCTCATCAAAGTGGCCATCCTTGACCAAGCCGCCTAAATAGTAGTACCAACATCACCCACCGCCGCCCAGCTGTTGCAACAACCAAGGTCATTCATCTTCAGCATTGCTGACATTTCGAGCTGCATAATTCTGTGTGGCAGAATGGGGGCATGAGAGGTTCTTAGGCATCACATATATATATATATATATTATATATATAAAATATATGTAATATATATATATTTTCATCCTCTCTCCTTAGCCCCAAACTTGTAGCAATCAAAAATATTTCCAGACATTTATGAATATCCTCTGAGGGGCAAAATAACCCCCAGTCTAACCCCTTGCCCTGCTTTATTTTTCTTCATAGTACTTTTGTTACATCACATTATATTTTATAGCTGTTCCTCATATTATTTGCTTATTAGTTGTCATTGGAATATGAACTCTTTGACAGCAAGACTTTCTTTTATTGGTTGCAGTGTCTCCAGTCTCTTAGAACTGTATCAGAACTGTATCACTTATTAAATAATGTGTCAAATAGATTTACTATTCACAATACATTTTCTTAAATAATGCTATGGTCAACAAACAACTATGAACCAGAGACACCCTATGGGGAGGATGGGGAAAGGAGAGATTGGGGTCAAAATAAGGGGGTTGCAATTGTATGGGGAATATAAAAATAAAATAAAAATAAATAATGCTATGGTCATCTTGATCAACTTCTCTATTCAGATCGCTTCATTTTATTATAATAATTACATTCATACATGAAAGTGAGTAGGGACCTAAGAAATAGAAAACATTTCTGAAGGTAGATATTGAAATTACAGATGAAAATTCAAATCACTTTACCAAAAAAAATTATGCTCAATTAATTACAGCCCTGAGGACATTGGCCCTCTGTCTCCAATAAATTATCTTCTCATCATTGATCATTGTTCCCCAAAATAAGCAGCATTAGCACTTCTATACATACTCTTTTTAAATTGTAGTGACAAAAATAAAGTTACATATAGACTCATGTTAAACATTTGTGTTACTCAGTGCTGAATTTATTTTTATGAACTCTATATTTGTCTTGGATTAATGTATATGTTAACTCTTAAAATATTGTCACTGAAAATGGCAGCTTAAGTTCAAATGTGATTTGTAATATAATCAGCATTATTTCATAAAAGTCTTCAATTAGACTAATGGAAGAACAAGAATACGGGACATAAAATTTCTAAATACACACAGTTAAGGTTTTGTGCAACTTTTTTTTACTATGGCAGTGTTTATTGCTATATAATCTTATTGGTGTATAATCTAAATTTTTTCAAGTCCTATTAGTTTCATGATTAATTAATTCAACAACTATTTTCTTACTATTAAGGATGCTTTTTAAAATATAGCTACTTACATACTGTCTAAAATACAGGATACATGATGTAAAATCTTGCTTTTTAAATTTGCATTTCATACAACCTTGGATTTCATACAATAAGAAAGGAAAAGATTGCATTAGACAAGCTTATAAACTGAAGATAAAATGAAAATACTCCAATACATTAACTACTTCTCCTAAAACTCATTTTCTTTGTTTTTTTTCCTCCCTTTTCCCAAAGATCTCAACAGCAATGGATTCATTTGTGACTATGAACTTCATGAGCTTTTCAAGGAAGCAAATATGCCATTACCGGGATATAAAGTGAGAGAAATTATTCAAAAACTCATGCTGGATGGTGACAGGAATAAGGATGGGAAAATAAGTTTTGATGAATTTGTTTTTGTAAGTATGTGAAAATTCACCATTGTTAAAAGTAATGGTTGTTCCTTTGTCTAGTGGGATCTTATAGTACTAAGTACTATGATATTAAGTTACTAAATACATCATATTAGTACTGTTGTAACTAATAAAATTTCTCCTATCTTACCTGTTAGTGAGCAGACTGAGGGCCAACCCGGGACACCCCCCACCCAAACTTGCATACTTTAAATGGATTCTGCCATCCACCGCATAAAAATAAAGCATATTCTTAGTCAGACCTTCCATAGAAAAGAGCTTTAATAAATTTAGTGTGCATAGCATAGAGAGAGAAAAGAAGAAAGGATATTAGTTTCTAATAAAACACCCAACATTACCCATCCCCTTTTAGGTGAATGCCCACAGGATTCACCTAAACAGGATTGGCCCAAAGTGGGGACACAGAGGCCCAAAAGGTTGCCACAGGTCTAAGTTGCCTTCTGGTGGGGACCCATAGGAAAGAGGCAAAAGTGACCAGGCAAGTCTGGAGGGAAAAGGGTAAAATCAAAATAGCAGTCAATCTAAGGGCTGCCATTGTCAGCCTCCCCAAGAGTCTCTCGCCCATATCTCTTCCAAGTGTCTCCTTCCATGTTCCCCAACTCCTTGGTGCAAATCCAAGGCTGAGAAGCAAGTATGACTTCTTCATTTGCCTTCTCCAAGTCTTTTCTCCCAAGTCCTGTTTAGCTCCTCCTCCCTGCTCAGCTCCACTATTCATTGGGTGATGCAGGGAACATGGAACCTCCCCTTTTTAGATCACATTGTTACATACACACTAAATTGAGTTAGTTCTATTAGTCATTAGAGTATCTTAACAAAAGAATTGAGAGAAAGGATAATGATAGAAGCAAAGATATAACACTATGCTGGCTGATGAAGATGAGCAATCAATTTCCTTTGGGGCAACATTAAAGGGCATTTGTCAAGGTGCTAAGTGACGTCTTTGAAGTATTCTGTATATTTCCTTCTGTGAACACTGTGCTGCCAAATCTTTCTCCTCCTTTCCTCCCCCACCTCTCAAATCTTTATGATAACACCTTGACTCACAGACTTGGAATCTTCCTGAGTTGAACTTTCTGATTAAAAAGATGTAGCATTTAACTGCCATTGTCCCTGGGATGGTAATTTTGGTAATTAAAAGATGTATGTATCTTTAGTCCATTGGAAGACACACGTAAATTTTTTTTGTTTGCTTCTCTGCTATCATCAAAGACTCTTCAGGGTTAGGAGTTTATTTCTTAATTCTCCACCCACCACCCTCCAGCATCTAGCTTTTTGTTCTGTATTCAGTGCTTGGGGAGGGTTTCTGCAGCACTGGTTCATATTGAAGCCTAATGCTTTTAACTGCCAGTGAGCGAGGCCTAGATATAATTAGGTATTCCTTACAATATATTGCAAACAGTAATTAGTGCCCAATATTTGTTACAAGTGTCCTAGCACTCTTCTTTTTCCATGCTTTATGTCTTTGCTTTACCACCATGAAATGGTAACATATACTCCCATCAATCACCCTGGCTCACTATGGCAATGGTGGTAATATAGTCTCTCCTATTAGAAATAACTCCGTTAGAGTTCAAGAAGCAAATTGACTAATGATGTCTTTTCAGCTGATAGCATTTTGTGGGGGTATTACTGTTTTAAAAATGCAGACTTGTATCATAATTTTGTGATCTAATTCTTGCCATTTTCATTTGAATACTGATTTCCTTCCTACCATTTTTTGTCTCCAGTTATTGCCAAAGACTTTTGTTTTGAATTCTATGTTCAATAATAGTAAGTTGCAATTGACTTGCAATTTGAGCACTTGCATGTCCCCTGATGTATAACTTGCTCTCCTTTGTAACTGCATGTTTAGTTGTGAATTTAAAGTAGCTTAGAGCAGTAGTTAGCTATGATTGGTTGCTATTGATATAATTTGCCGCTCAGAATTTTTTTAATCAACTACAAAGGACAGACCTAAACCATTAATATTTGCAGTGTGCCAGTTGTTAAGGACAAAATTATGCAAGTGTCTTTGAGAAAAATGATCTTCGTATATTTTGAAACATTGCAGATTTTGCACAGCTTTCGTGGCCTTTAAGTGAGGAAGTATGATCATTAAAAATTAAAGATCATATGTAATAATTTTGGCAGCCCACGGGATTTTTTATATTAATTTTTTTACTTTTCACATCATTGTTCATTTTTAAACATTATTTGCTTCCCCCCACCCCCTCAGGTGTAGTTTCCCTATAGAGTTTCCTTCCCCAATGAACACGTGCACCATCACCTCAGTCCCCTCTCCTCCTCCCTCCCTCTCTCTGAACCCTCTCCCTGCAGTATGTCTCTGATTTGTAATTGTCTGTTTTTGCTTTGTTGTGTTTTGTACTGTTATTTTTTTTACAATGATGTCTTATTTGGTTTCCCTATATTCCTGCTATAAGTGAAACCATCTGATATTTTTCTTTTTCCTTCTGGTTTATTTCACTGAGCATAGTTCCTTCTAGTTCCAAGGGATTTTTTTTAAATGTGTGATCCTATATCTCTAAATCATATACGTTGTAGTAACCAATGTTATCTCAATAAATAAATAAAATATGGCTCACAAAAAATTTTAAAATGCAAAAACTAATAAAAGAAATAATAATGAGGGCATGTTAGTTAAAAATATAAATGTTCCAATTCATAGGAATTGCTATATTTATGTTCTTTTATTTTTCAAATTAACCCAAAAAAGCCTGGATTCAAGAAAAATGACGTGAACTTGTACAACATTACACAGAGAGAACTAGTGGCTTTTTCCAGTTGCCTCCCTTCTATTCAAGAAATCTGAACTAGGAAGGACAGTTGCAGAGTGATAAACTACCATGATTACTGAAAGAAAGCTGAGCCTTTAACAAAATGTCTGTACACTCTCAACCAACCTGTCATCAATGAAACATCTCACAAACTGAAACCAAAGATGTGTAGATCTTAGTTATCTGAGAAAGAGGAAACTTTGTTACTGTCAGCTATTAACATAAGGAAATGTTCTTGCTGCCTTAAGTTTTGGCTTTCTATTTAAATTACTGCTTCATTTTTTCCCCCAGAGGTCTTAATTACAAACAGATTACAAATAAAATCAGTTTATGTTAATTTTGGAGACTACCTGTAGGGCAGAAAAGGGTCCTTGCATTGTATGTAAACTTCAAACATTAAATTTACTACTCTGATTTTGTTTCTTCTAAGTATGTCAAGACTACATTACTGGAGTTTTCTGCTTAGAAGATAATAGCGGCTGGGTTTTGTTTTAATCTATAAAAAAGCTGGTGTGCAATATCTTCTTTCAACAAAATGTCTACATTAAACTGTTCTTTTCACCATGAGAAACTTGCTCATTCATGGTGGCAATAAGCTGTTGACCAGTTGTAGGATTTTTACTCTACCTCATGGGCCCTCATGGGGTTGTATAATTTCATATAAATAAAGTGTTTAGCACAGTGCCAGACACAGAGTAATTGCTCTATAGTTGTTAGTTGTTGGGGTAGTTATTTCTAGTTTTTAAAAAAGCAGTGTTCTTTTTTCTGGTATTACCAAGTTTAGGCCTACAACAGATTCCTCAAGAAAAGGAAAAAATTCAAACCTGTTACTTTAGAAACAAGCTCAAACACTAGAAACTAGTCAATATTTTTTTGCCCTTCTTTTTTAAAAATCTTTCCTTTTTTTCTCATAATTTATTATTTTAATTGTGGTAACGTTAGGATCGTCCCCATCAGGTTCTTTCCTTCTTCTTAAGTCATTTGCCTCTGAATTGCTTTGGTTTGGCCATAGGTGCTGTGCTGAGATAAGAAGTTAACCGGTTGCTGAGTGTCTTTAAAAGAAAGGGTCTTTGATAAAGCTTATAAAAGGAATAAGAAACATATATATTCCATCAAAGATACTGGGAAAGATGTGTAGAACCAGAATGAGCTGTGTACACCAGGAGTTTGTTCGCACATGATAAAAGCCAGTCCTTCCTCATTGAGGGAAAACAGCACGAAACAGTGAGCTCATTAGAGTCACAACAGGCAGCTTTGAAAAGAATCATTGAGAACACTCCAGCACAGTAGTTGGCCTTGTGTTATCTCTGATTTCAGAGATTCTTGTTAAACTAAGGCTTATACTCAAATAGCTTTACCATCTTCTGCGATTCTTTGCTAAAGTAGAAAATAAAATGCAGTTTCTCATGAAGTACATCAACAGATCTTCAATTATCTCTTCTTAAATCTTTTCAATCTCAGAAACAGAGGAGATACGATGAAACTGAAAATTTGAGCTTGGCTGGAATAATTTATTTTAAAATACTTAGAAAATGAAAGTCACGAACTTCTGTAAGATAATTGAAAATTAACCTATTTAATTGCAACTTTTTCACATCATGCTCAAGCATCAGGCGTTTACATAAAGCTATGTAAATAATTGCATTAGAATATAATACACCAGGCATTTTTTAATGATTGTGTTAATCTTCTTTTCCATGATATGTGTAAATTTAGATTTATTTTTCAGCTGAAATTGTGATCACTAATATTTACAAGCAAATAATCCTTGAGGCAAAAAACAGCCATAAGGAAAAGAACATTTCATATCTTTCTGAAACAGGAACATTTTGGACATTTTTCTTGTTCCAGTGATTTAAGGTCTGTCAGTCATGAGGAAATGCACACATTTCAGATTTTAATTTACTGGATAATGTTTTACTAAATGAAGTGGGGTTCAGAGGTAGTATAGTGAATATTGTTTTTTCATTGAGCAGATAAATAGTTACAAAAGGGAAAGCTATAGGAACATAATGTATCAGCTTAAGACTGATACCTTCCAGGTAACTATACTGTTGTACAGTCATGCACGAATTAATGACGGGATACATTTGGGGAAATACTTTGTTAGGTGATTTCCTCATAGTGTGAAAGTCATGGACTGTAAGTACCCACACCTAGTTGGTAGGGCTCTAAGGCTCAGCTTATTGGGACCACTGTCATATTTTCAGCCTGTTGTTGACTGAAATGTTGAGCCAAGCATGTCTGTATAATCTTGGCTTGTGAGTTAAGTAAATGAAATGAAACTGGACTAAAAAGATCAGAATGTAAGCAAAAATAATTTTAATAATTTGAAAATTACCTGGAGTGCAGGCGTCAGCTTCACACTGTTGATACTTAACAGGAGTATTTTTCTAAATAAAATTGGGTTTACAAGTCCAAGGAAACTCAGGATTTAAGAACTGTAAGAGGAAAGTTGACGGTGACAGGGCTGCTGGCAGTACTTAGAGCAAAGTTTCTACCACTTACAAAACGTCATCCTCTCTATGTGGATTAGTTACAAAAAAGATACCTCCCTGGAAAGATTAAATATCAAAAAGGCACTCCTTCTTTTGACCCGAAAGTTTTGTGCAAGACATAAGGCATTGTTCATAGAATAGGGCCTAGATTTCAGTTTCTGCTTTGGCCTGCTCTCTCAGACAACATGAACTGCTAGATATTGTGATCCTGTTCTAGGATCTTCAAAGACTACAGGGGTGTGTGTGTGTGTGTGCGTGTGTGTGTGTGTGTGTACACACATGTACTTGCCCATAATGTGAAAGGCCTTTGAACTATTTCTTTTCAGCAACTTTTTCATTAAGGATCATAAGTTTCTTTCAATAAATTCACTTTTGCATTCTAAATAACTTATAAAGAAATTTTATGAAGATGCTACACCTTGCTCTTGTTTTACTGGCAGTGGCTAATTTAGCCACACCCGTTGGTAGATCAGGAAGAGATTTGGGGTTAAGTAAATTCCAGTATTTAAGAAAGACATATACCAACTTTAAAGTCCATTCATGCCATTGAGTGGTGAGAAGAGGATGTGAAATATGTTTTTTTTTTCCCAAAGATTTATTTGTTTATTTATTTATACAAGCACTGGGTACAGTCAGAAGCGCAGGAGGGTGAGAGAATTCACCAGAGCCAGAGCGGGGAGCAGAACAGGCAGAAGGACCAAAGACACTGCTGAGGGGAGCAGGGGGCAGCAGGAGAGGTCTGCGCACCACGTGGGCCCCTCCTCCGGTGGCCGGGGAGCAGCCGGGGATCGAACCGGTGCTGCAGAGGATGCGGGCAGCTTCGCAAGCCAGCGCTCAACCGCTACGCCACCGGGGAGGCCCATGAAATATTTTTTGTTACAATTTGCTTTTATATAACCACAGTAGAATGTACAAGCTAGTTTCATCAGCCATGTTCCTTAACTGGGAAGACAAACTGAACTTCATAAATGCTCAAACAAGACAAGCACCTTCTTGTTTTTATTCTTAAAAATCATCTATTCCTGCCATCTTAACACATTTTTTTTCATCTTATCCTATAAGATGACTCTTACTGAGCCACCCAATTATACTGAAAAATAGGGTTTTGTGGTTAAGTCATGATTTTTTTTTTCTTTCTTTGCACTAAGAATTGTGGGTAAAGAAGGGGGATCCTTCAGAAGCCTTTTCTCGCCAGAAAACAAATGCTGCTTTCCTCCTTGATAGAAATGTAACAGGTTTACCTGTGCCTTTGAACCACTCTTGTTTTTCTGCTTAAAGCAAATTCAATGCATGTGGCACTTAATGTTTTTGACAAGTGTGTGCAATTGACATCCTGGTGCTTCCTTTTCAGTAGCTGAATTATAGTACTTGATTTGAAAACTCAAACCTACTTTTCTATATATTTTAATGTTCATCAACTATAGGGGGAAATATAAGGGATCAGAATGTGAAAGAAGATAAATATGATTGTTGTTGTCTGATTTAAATTATTCCTGACTCAACCATGTATTTTAATTAATAGATTTTCCAAGAAGTAAAAAGCAGTGATATTGCCAAAACTTTCCGCAAAGCTATCAACAGGAAAGAAGGAATTTGTGCTCTGGGAGGAACTTCAGAGTTGTCCAGTGAAGGAACACAGCATTCTTACTCAGGTAATAGTTTTAGGTATAAAATGTTGACACAGTGAACTAAGTTGGGTGGGAGAGGGGATATAGAAAAACACTATGTCCTAAATAAGAATACATTAGCAGTCTTTTGTGACATTGTATTTGTATTTCAGACTAATACTTGCCATAATAGCATTATAAGTATGTATTGTATGTGCAATGATTGACTTGGTTACAGTAGAGTTCCACTGTGATATAAATGTAATTTTAAAAGAATTTTATAATTGACTTCTCCAAGGATCAGTTTACCCTGCTCTGTTCTTTTTGTTAAATTTTGTAATTCCTAATAACCTAATAACCACTATGTTGCACTCAAGCATCTAGGTTTCCAGAGAGGATAATAATCATATGTTGGTGACACATTAATGTTTAGCACTACTATACAACTATGTTAGGCTTTAGATTCAAATTTCTAACCTAAGATATGAACTAATTTCTTCTTACTCAACACAATGTTAGAGGAAGAAAAATATGCATTTGTTAACTGGATCAACAAAGCTTTGGAAAATGATCCTGATTGCCGACATGTTATACCTATGAACCCGAATACTGATGACCTATTCAAAGCTGTTGGTGATGGAATTGTGCTTTGGTAAGATCTTGACTTATTTGATATCGAGATTTCAAAAAATAGTCTTCCACATAACTGATATATTTGTTTCTGGATGTCTGACAACTTCACCTCAGGAAATAATTAGAACTGTTTGGATTCTGCCCATTTCATTTCATCTCTAGGTCTGTCTGTGAAAGTACTACTAAAATATTAACTTTAAAAGTCAGTCATTTAGATGGAGAAGAAGCTCTCAGCTTCCACTTTCTTAACCATGAGCAATGAGAGCATTACAACTTTGTTGAACTTAAGCAGGCTGGTATCTCTTTATTCTTAAGTACCATCGCTTCCAAAAAAAGAGAAAAAGAGCTACTCTTTAGTTTCCATTGTCCAATTACTTATTTATGAAAAATGCATTTGGCACTGCTGCCAAAGCCAACAGTATCTTGGCAGAAATGATAGAGCAGGTTGTTGATTCTTTGTCATTTGATGTTCCTTTCTATAGTGGCAGTGTTGTGCAGTGGCTAAAGGCATGTTCCACAGTTGATGCACTTGGGTGCATATTCAAGTTCTGCCACTGTAATCTAGATAATCCCTGTTGGTGCAGGGGTTAAAGACAGTGCTATCAAGCTAGCTCCACACTGCAGCATGAGTTCAATCCCCAGCCGGCCAGGGAGCTGCCCATATGCACCTCTGGCCTACACTCCAGTTCTTCTACACAAGAAAAAATGAGTCAGAAAATAAGAAGTTGAATCATAACCCTTTTAAGATAGGTTTAACCCTTTGAGAGTTAACCAATTACTTAAATCTGGATACCATAATGTTTCTATATGCCTGTAATCAAAGGTTATGTAAAAGGTTCCAACGTTTATATATCCTTCTCCAAGGACAGTTTATGTAAATATGTGACATAGTGTGAAAATGTTGATTTTAAAAGGTATTTGGGGTGTGAAGAATAATAAAGAAAATAATTATTTTCTTTATAAATAATTATTTCCCTCTCAGCAGTGTATTTCAGTAGATCTGCCAGTTGTGCTCCCCACACCCTCTGGTGAATCCTCTCATTCCCCCACCTCTGGCTTAATGATCTGCCAAAGCAGTCCCAAAACCAGATGAGGTTTCCCAGCCCGCAAATCCTCTGCACCAATGTTCACAACGTGAACACCCCAGTTCTTATATGCATAAAAAAATTTTTTTAAAAAGATAATCTAGTCCCTTGCATTTGAGTTTCCATCTGTTTTCACCCCCACATAACTGTACTTACCTCACAGGGCTGCTCTGAACATTAAGTGACTTACCTGTAGAGTGCTTAGAAAGCACATGGACAGACTTCAGATGACATTGTACAATATATAAAATTCTTTTATTTTTCAATAAAGTCATTTTGGTTATTTAAAAAAATGATTTTAAAAATGTAAGCTATCTCCTGTTTTGATAGGCACTCAAAGCATAATTCCCCATGCAGTTTAATAAAAATAATCATGTGGTACTATTTAATATTTTGATTTGGCTTGGAAAGAACCATGGTTTTCCCTATGGAAACTAAAAACGTTTTAGGGCAGCATTTAACTCCAGATTTTGGAAATGAGATTTTAATTATAGATTCTCATCAAATTAATATACCTTTCTTTTCCATCACTGTATTACCAGTGCCAAATACAGTGCCTACCTCATCATTCAGGCATTCAGTAAATATTTGGTGAGTGAAAGAATCTCATGCTCAAGTAATTTTACCTCTTTGTGGACAAAGGGTAATTTTCAACTGTGAATTATATATTTCAGAAAGGACACAATTTTACTGTGAGGCATAATCTGTTTTTAACATTTATTCAATAAAGTATTTTTTAAATCCATGATATTCATTCTTATAAAACAATGAGGAAAATATGCTCAAACCCCCCACTCAGAGATACCCAACTACTATAACTATTTGGTTTTATTTTGGAAATTTGAATTTTTCACATGTATATTTTTTGTGGTCAACCAGATAAAAGTCATATGGTACATTTACTTCTCCAGATTATGTGAAATATGTAAAAATACATGAATATTTATAAATGCTTTAAAATGAACAACTCATTTTAAAATTTTTCTTTCAGTAAAATGATCAACCTTTCAGTTCCTGATACAATTGATGAAAGAGCAATCAACAAGAAGAAACTTACACCTTTCATCATTCAGGTATGCATAGTTTTCCCCTCCATCTTCCATGAAACCACTATTTGAGGACCTGTTCTATAAATCACGAGCTCTGCATTTTTTATTTTCTCATTTAATTATATTAACAACTTGGTTTTTTTAGGATTATTATCCAGATTTTACAAAGAAAAGGATTGGGACTCAGAAAGGTTTCTGAGCTTGTCCTAGGTTAATGATGGAACTGAAGTGCAAGCCTCAGTCTAACTCCAAAGTCCTACATTCCCTTTATTACAGATTATGTTTAAACAAGCAGAAATCAACAAAAAAAAAATTAAACTCTTAATTTGCATGCTTAAGAAATAGAGCATTTTTCCTTTTTATCAAGTGACTTTTAGACTATAAAATAGCAAAAGTTCCTCATGCAGGAGCACCTCTTGGGATGTGGAGACTGAATTCTAGAATTCTTCCAGGTATATGCAGTAGACATTTAAGGATTTCCAGAAATAAGACATTCTATCCTCAGTTCTTTTCTTTAGTGTCATTGTACTTCAAAAGGAACCAAATAAAAACACCAAGTTTACTTTCCATGGAATTCTGGAAAGACAATGTTAATTAGGATGAGATTTGTTTTAGCTCCGCTTCCAACACGCAAATCTGGAATTTGTTTTTTGTGGATCAAGTATGATCATTGAGTGTTATTTTCACTGGAGGGAGAAATAAACCTCTTAAAAAATGGAAAGGTCAACAAGCAAGTGTGTAAATTGGCTGTCTTGCAGGAAAACTTGAACTTGGCACTGAACTCTGCTTCTGCCATTGGGTGTCACGTTGTGAACATTGGTGCAGAGGATTTGCGGGCTGGGAAACCTCATCTGGTTTTGGGACTGCTTTGGCAGATCATTAAGATCGGCTTGTTCGCTGACATTGAATTAAGCAGGAATGAAGGTAATAGAACAGTCATTATTTAAAAGTTGTTTATTGGGTTTTTTCTAGTCATGCAGACTGTCATGCTTTTGCTTAATTGAGGTGATTAGATAATAACTAGAATTAACATAAGGTAATGCTATAGTGTTATTCAGGAAAACAGCCTAATTATAACTTTCTTCTTTAGTAGTAATTAACATTTGTCTGGCACTTGAGAATTCATTTTAGACGTGAAAAGAGAGTTTAAAGAGCTTTTCCATGGTCCCCAAACTTGATATTTATTCTTTCCTGAAGTGCCCATACAACACCCATCTCATCCCCACACTCAACTCCACCGCTATTTTTTATTTTATTTATTTAGTTTTTAAGATTATTTATGCAGACAAGAACTGGGGTGCAGGCCAGAGGTACGGGGGAGGTGAGAGGATTCACCAGAGACAGAGTGGGGAGCAGAACAGGCAGAGATACTGAAATAGACTGCTTAGGGAAGTTGTGGGTGAGACAGGAGAGGTCTGCTGCGCCATGTGGGTCAGCTCCCTGGTTGGGGATCTGAGCTAGAGCTGCAGTGGCTGGCTGGCTGGAGATAGCTTAATAGCTCTGTCTTTAACCTCTGCACCACCAGGGAGGCCCCTCACCTATTTTTAATACCTTTTAAGTTTTATTATAGAACTAGACCTCCTAACCCACCCTTGGTGGTCATTTCCTGCACCAGCAGAAGCATCATCCTTAGGGCACACGTTTTTCTATCACATCTTGGCTCACTTACAATACCATTGGCATGGGGTCCTAGGAATTACTCCATTAGCCTCTCCCTATAAAGTTTAATGTATTAAACCTCACTCCAAACATTCATATTTTATTCCAGAAATCACCATCTCAATCCTCAATTACTTTGGGGCAAGAGTATATATTTGGGGCTCTCCTCATTTCCAAGGTCTCATAATGGTCTGTCAAGTCTTACTTTGCACATGTATCCATTTCAAGACATTTTTGCACATTCAAGACTATTACACTTTCATTTCCAATCCATTCAAAGTATCCTTATTTGAACAACTAACATTTTTCTCATTGTTGGTCTTCTTCATAGTGGTGTGTGTCTTGTTAACTAAGTTCATTGAAAAAGGAAAAGGAGACAACAAAATAAAATTACTAATCTTTGACAAAATGTCAGGTGCATAGATAGCAGGCCATTTAACCCTTTGTAGCCTTTGACTTGGTGAAAATGGGAAGCAGACAGAAAGTTCTATACAAACGTCCATTCTGCCTCTGCCCCCGCTCACATATATCCCTGAGTGCAAATGTAACATGGTGTGAAGTAGGGTCTGTGAAAGAAGAAATTTGCCTGACGTAGTAATTTCTTACATATTTTCAGTAATAAAGCCATTTTAGTCTTCTTATTCAAAATAAACATTTTATTTTATGGGAGGTAATTATGTCAGGAAGTCTACACAATTTCTTCACAAAACTGCTTTTATTTAGATAGTTCTCTATGATAACACCCAAGCTTCTGTTTATTACTTGTGGGAATATTTACCAAAAAATTCTTGGTTTCCCCCACACATTCAGTTCAACAAAAAAGTACTGAGCAGACTATACAAGATACATGCTATAGAAAATAGGAAGTTAGGCCTCCCTGGTGACCTAAGGAGGTTAAGTCTCAGCTTTATCACGGCTACAGCCTGAGTTTGATCCCTGGCCAGTGAGCTAACCCACATGTGGTGCAGCAGACCTCTCCTGTCTTGCTGCTCCCCTCGGCAGTATTTTTCAGTAGATCTGCCTTTTCTGCTCCCCGCTCTGTCTCTGGTGAATGCTCTCACCACCAACCCCCACTTCTGCACCTCTGGCCTACACTCCAGTTCTTCTACACAAGAAAAAATGAGTCAGAAAATAAGAAGTTGAATCATAACCCTTTTAAGATAGGTTTAACCCTTTGAGAGTTAACCAATTACTTAAATCTGGATACCATAATGTTTCTATATGCCTGTAATCAAAGGTTATGTAAAAGGTTCCAACGTTTATATATCCTTCTCCAAGGACAGTTTACGTAAATATGTGACATAGTGTGAAAATGTTGATTTTAAAAGGTATTTGGGGTGTGAAGAATAATAAAGAAAATAATTAATTATTATGTATATTTGCTGTGTATGCTCATAATGCAATGCGTCCATCTGTGTCATATAATTACCTACTTATATATTTATCTTTTATTAGACAACTAGTACCTAAAAAACAGGAACTAGGTCATGCTAGTTTTTGCACCTCCATTATTTAACAGAGTATCAAAAGCCGAAAGAGTTGTAATGACCACCATCATAATTTTTTTGCCTATAGCCTTGGCTGCATTACTTCGAGATGGTGAGACTTTGGAGGAGCTTATGAAATTGTCTCCAGAAGAGCTGCTTCTTAGATGGGCAAACTTTCATTTGGAAAACTCAGGCTGGCAAAAAATCAACAACTTCAGTGTGGACATCAAGGTAACTGCAAAGAACTGTAACATTTTGGGGGATATCTGTGACTTGGGAGATTTCATGCCAGCTTAAGAGACACAGTCCTATCTGTGCATTAGCAAGCCTTGTTGCCTTTTGGCCCTGAAAGTAGATTTTAGTAGAGAAGTGGAGCCAAGTAAGGAGCACTGGCACCAAGTCTAGCTTTCATTTTGTGGAGCAGGATAAAGGTATTTTAGTCCTAGCATTCTACATTCTGCTCACCTTAGACATGGAGTATAAAAGGATGGCCGTGACTGTTCTTTCTGTCACTGCCTTTCCCAGGCCTTAGAGTGACCTGTTCGTAAAGACCTAGAAGAGAAAGAAAAGGCCTCGAGATTCCTCTTCCCCTTTCTTATTTGGCTCCTGTCCTGTCATGTCCTACACCTTTGGATTCTGGGTTCTTGCCGGTTGTGACGAGTTCTTATATATGTGTCTGTGACTCCTCCACCTCTCACACAATGCTCGGCATGAAAAAGACCTGCAATTATTTCTTGTGCGAATTAGATTTTGTCACTTGCTGCTTACCAGGAGCAGGAGGGGAAACTAGCAAAGGAGGGAGAATCGGGAGTATTCATTTATCATGTTTGTTGCCTTTGGCTTCTTGGGGAGAGAGGGGTCAAAGTGACTGTAGCAAACACCATGGGGTTCTCACTAACTGGACTCTTCAAAATCCAGATATTAGGAGGCAGGAAACAAACTCAAGGATCTTCACCAGATGTCACTCATCAGTGGGGCTATGAAAACAGCCTGTGATCACATCAATCTGTTGAATAATGTGATGAAGTAATAGGGTATTTGCAGTACTGATTTTTTTTTTAAAGATTTATTTATTTATTTATACAAGCACTGGATACAGTCAGAAGTGCCGGAGGGCGAGAGGATTCACGAGAGGCAGAGCAGGGAACAGAACAGGCAGACTGACAGGAAACACACTGCTGAGGGGAGCAGCGGGCGGCAGGAGAGGTCTGCACATCATGTGGGACCCTCGCTGGTGGCCGGGGATCGAACAGGCGCTGCAGAGGCTGCGGGCAGCCTCGCAGCCCAGCGCTCAACCACTGCACCACCAGGGGAGGCCCAGCAGTACTGATTTTATCAGCGACAGTTAGGATAGTTCCCAAAATATAAGACCAACTGGCACCCTCACCCTTTTAACTTATACATGTTTGGCCAGGGGATATTTTGCTTATGCTTTAGATGGTGTTCCCCAAAACCATTTGTAAATGGAGTTTATGTTTTGGGACATATTCTGAATCTATGAAAAGAAATCATATTTAAAAATGAAGCCTACTTTGAATATTTGTAAAAAGCAAAGGATTATTCACTGGTGCGAACATTATATTCAGGTTCAAAATTTCACCTGTAAAGTCCTTTTCAAGGTAGTAAATATGAACTCCTCTAGGTCTGCTCTTTATCTGCTCTCAGATGCATAAAATTAGGTTGTGAATTGCCTATGTACTTTTAGTAGGGAATTTTAAGTATAAACACTTTCATAATGGTAATGTACTATTTCTCCCATCCAAGTACTAACCAGGCCCGACCCTGCTTAGCTTCCGAGATCAGACGAGATCGGGCGCGTTCAGGGTGGTATGGCCGTAGACGGTAATGTACTATTTCTAAGAAGAAGGGAAATCCTATACCCACTGATGGTAGGATCTGGATTTGCATTTCATAAATTGTTCTGAAAGGCTTTCACTTACTTGATTTTCCCCATTCTAGAATCATTTAGGACACTGTATTAACCTCACTTGGGTAGCTTGTTTACAATGCAGCTTTCAGGGCAGCTCCCAGATGTTCACATTTGGCAGATGTGGGGTTAGATCCAGTAATCTGCATTTTGATCAACTATCCCAGGGGATCAGGATGTACATAATTTACAAAGTTCACTGTGTGAAGCAGTCCTTTATAGAGCTTATCTGGGTTTTCCAGGTCTAGTAAATAGAGAACTATCATAGTGGGAAGATAGTCTTAAGGTATTTCAGGATTAAGGAATCTTCTTGCTGGTTCCTATCCTCTCATATTCCAGAGAAACAGAATTTTACATGACATGTGTGTCAAAGGCCTTCTTGTTTTCAAATTGTTTTCTTAGAATTCACCCCTGCCACCCCCAATCTGAGCAATGCCACTTTATTTTATGATTGGGTTTCCAAGTAAAACCATTCAAGTGATGAGAATTCAGAGGCTGAAAACAAAAACAGAAGCTTCTTTGGTTAAGTGTCTTCAGATGATAAAGTGTTAAATGTTATTTCACCAACTGAAATGATTCTCATTTAAATTTTTTGACATTTATATTTACAATTAAATAAATCTTTAACACAGTTAATCTCTTCTCTATAGGTTATTGTATCTATTGTGCTTTATAATCATGTAACCTGTTTCTTTTCTCTTTCCCTGTGCTTCCTGGATTTCTTCTCTTCTGCCGATTTTTTCTTACTTGCTTTTTCTACAAGCTCATTGACTTCAGTAATTCAGTGAAGGTACAGAACTAGTTATGTTCTTAGTCACATGATATTATTGATAACCTCAATAAATTGTAAAGTCACAACAAAATCCAGTTCATCCATACTTAAAGTAGACAGGTGGAATTTTGGGAGGAAATTTTCTGTTAGATTAGAGAACAGATTTGTGCCATATAGTCTCACAAAATCCAATGCAAATATCCTTCCAAACATGGAACAATAGGATACATTCATTCTTTGTAAATGTGATCTCACTGACATTTTCAATTCATTTGTAGGATTCCAAAGCTTATTTCCATCTTCTCAATCAAATCGCACCAAAAGGACAAAAAGAAGGTGAACCACGGATAGATATTAACATGTCAGGTTTCAATGTAAGTATAGGTGTTCTTTTCAGCTCTACAGTCTTATGAAATGGTTGATTTCTTATAAATAAAAAAAAATTTATAATTACTTATTGTAGCATTGACACTTTTAAGCATCATTTATAAATTAATTACTATAGAAGTATTGCAGAGACAGAAAAGTTAGCTTTTATTTATTTTGCTAGTTTATTAATGTGTTCCATAATTACTGGTTTGGAGTTGGTTTATGTGGTAGTGTTGGTTTATATGGGTGATACAAAATATGCAAAGCAAGTGTGGGAAAATAAGTACTAGAGATTAACCTTTTCGAAGAATTTGTGTTATAACCACAGTGATAGATTTAATGGCTACACTTTTCATACATGCATCTGTAATATTCCTGTGCCTCTGAGAGTAGTATGCATATGTTTACAAATTCCTGATCCATGAAATTCAATTTGGAGAATCGCTGTTATGGACCATGTTTTCTGTTTACATCACTAATTTGGTCTGTGACCGTGAACATGTTCCTCCCCCAAATTGGCTCTCACTTTGCTCATCCATAAAGTCAGGAATTAGACTAGACTATTTAGACTCAAGTTTCCAGGATTCTGTGGTTCTTTGTACCCTTTAGATGTAGAATGCATTCTACTAATTTTTAAAAAATGCACATTTGTAGGCTATTATGCAGCAGGATAAGTCAATTATGCTGTCTAAACCATTTATACTGTCCTTGCCAGAACTGAATTTGTAAGCAATGTGTGTGCTTATATTTTTTCCCATTATGCTAAATGTGAAACTCTTATGCTCCAATCACTCTTGGTATGAATGATAATTGTCTTGTGCACAAAGGGAGCTACCTGGGATGGTTAGCCAGGTGATCTTATGCTTGGATCAGTGGCACCAGTATATTAACTGATTCTGATAGAGCTCTTCTCCAGCCAGTTCTCCTAGACTGACCACCTTAAAATACTCCCTTCTTTGTCTCTTCCCTCGTTCTAATCATTCAAGTGTTCCCTATTGATTCTAGAGTCAGTCTGAAATGTTCTCTTAGCATTTAAGGCCCTACATCTTGTTCCAGCTCTTCCAACCAGTGTTACGTCCTACTAGAGTGTACACCCCCCTCCCTCGCACATATTCATTTTACCTCCAAGCCTTTACTCACACTTTTCCCTTATTCTTCAGGGCCCTTCTGTACTTGCTTTAGGGCCTAATTTTAAAATCTGAACAGCTTTATCTTTTTTTCTCGATGAGTTTTGGCATGAGAGATGTAATCCCAATTGAGTTCAACAAATTCTGTCCTTAGATATACAATTTGGTGACATCTAGGGTATTTTCAAGGTACTGCATATTCAACACAGCCATCTTTTTTTCCCCCTTGCATTCAAAACAATTTTGTAATAAGTACCATATGTTGACTAAGAGAAAGTAGAATTGTATATCCAGCCTATCATTGTAGGGAAACATTTCTATATTTTCAATACGGGCTTTGAAAAATAACTTCTTATTTTACTTCAACAGGAAACAGATGATTTAAAGAGAGCCGAGAGTATGCTTCAACAAGCAGACAAATTAGGTTGCAGGCAGTTTGTTACCCCTGCTGATGTTGTCAGTGGAAACCCCAAACTGAACTTAGCTTTTGTGGCTAACCTGTTTAATAAATATCCGGCACTAACTAAACCAGAGAACCAAGATATTGACTGGACTCTACTAGAAGGTAACTACAGGTTTCTTAAATTCTGATGTATGGGAATGCAGAGTAGAGACATATAGACCATGATGATTGAATAATAATCTTGGCTTAATAAGTTTCTTTATCGGCTTTCCTTTAACAAGAATCTCCTAGCAGTCGGCCCAAGCACTGAGCAAACAATGGCAACTGATAAAAAGGACTGAAACTAATGAAGAAAGGAATCCTATAAATGTGCTTTTAAAATAAAATAGTCTAAGGGTCACTTAGTTGAAGGCCACTTAGCAAAGCAATGTTTTGTGTTAATATTTCAGAGTTAGATCATTTTTTGAAAGCTCACACCAGAAAAATGCACACATATAAAATATCACCTATAAATATATAGTATTTATGTTTTATTCTTCCATAGTCAGGTTGACTGGAACTAGCTCCAGTTCTTTCACACTTTCCTACTTTAAAAAATTATATATACTAGTTATCTGTTAAAGTTTGGGAAAGACAAACTTTGCATTTTCCAGAATATATGTGCATGACTTATAGTTGTAAAAAAATTAAAAATGCAAATAGTTTTGCATTTCAAAGTTTCGAGGTAATTTGTTGTGGTAACATAGGCATGTAAAATGTATAACTGTGTGTTGTTTATTATGTTAAAATCAATAAAAGGAAGATGTCAGTTAATATGAGTATAGGTTCATATGACCTTAGCAAATTTTTAAAATACAAACTAAACTGATAACATTGGTTACTTTGCATGGAGATTTGGTGAGATGTTGAAGGAGGAGGGCGATTGTCAAATGTTCATTAACCTCTGAGTTGCTTAACTGATTGAAATAAAGTTATATTCTTTAATTTTAAAATAAATTCAACAAATTAAAAATCAGTAAATTTTGTACATATTCTTAATAGGAGAAACTCGTGAAGAAAGAACTTTCCGTAACTGGATGAATTCTCTTGGTGTCAATCCTCACGTAAACCATCTCTATGCGTAAGCCTTCCTACTGTTATCGTAGACCATTATGTAGGTCATGAATCAATGCCACGCATATAATTATAGCTCTAAACATTTGCCAAATGTTAGTTTGTAGCAATTGTTTATAGCAGAAAATGTTGAGTAGTGACTTCTATTATCATTTTCCAAATACACAAAATCCCAGATTGTTTGTTTAGATGATCATTAAGTATAAATGAAGGAATGCATAAGTGTCTTTTGAGCACCCAGGAGCAAATGCTTTATATTTTGAAACAGTGACAGATCAAGGAACTCCTTCACTAGACCATCCATGATACCCCAGGGCCTTTGTGATCACTGTTGTGTTCTCTTAGCCTGGAATGTTCTCTCCCACATCTAATGATGTCACACTCCTGTATCTTATCCAAGCCAGAGATTCTGATCATGACTACCATCTGCCATTCTCTAACCCTTAACTGTAGTTCTTTTTACCTTCATGGCACTTATATATACATCCCCAAATCATATTGTTCATTTATCCATGTACTTGTTTATTGCCTCTTTCTGATACTGATTTAAGGTGGGGGATTTTTGTCCTGTGTGCCCAGCTTCTAAAATAGGGCCTTGTGAACAATAAGCTCTCAATAAGTTCATTTAAGTGAATTTCATGGTCTTAGTTATATTTTCTTCACAGATTGATGGAAAATAGGAGTACTGAGTATTATCTATGGATTTATATATCTTATTTGACAGTGTCGTGTTATTGTTCTTAAGGAAACAAAGGCAGATCTGTCTGAAAGCACTCATTGAATTCTTTCTTAATTGTTAGTGACCTGCAAGATGCCCTTGTCATCTTACAGTTGTATGAACGAATTAAAGTTCCCGTGGACTGGAGTAAGGTTAATAAACCTCCATATCCGAAACTTGGAGCCAACATGAAAAAGGTAGATAATTTAATTGCTCTTTATCTTTGTCACAGACTATTTTTGTTCTCCATGTGTTTCTTTTGTTTGAAAAACTCTCAACTCTGGGTTGGAGGGCAGGAACTTTGTCTTATTTATTTGTGTGCTGGTACACCTAATATCTCATATGCATTATACATAACAGTGAAAATGTAACCATTTACTTTTATGTGTTTGCAGTTAGAAAACTGCAACTATGCTGTTGAATTAGGGAAGCATCCTGCCAAATTCTCCCTGGTTGGCATTGGAGGGCAAGACCTGAATGATGGGAACCAAACCCTGACCTTAGCATTAGTCTGGCAACTGATGAGAAGGTATGGCACATAATTTTAGCTGGATAAGCTTCTCTATTATACAGATCTTTAACTAGTCTCACTATTTTTAAGCAAACATATCAATGACCATGTTGTGAAAATTTGTACTTAGACCCCGAATTGAGCTTAAGTGATGAATATGGGTTGTATGTTCAGTGGGAGATGCCTGAAAGCTAAGCAATGAGTAAAAACTTTGCGAGCCCAAATTATGAATATTCCTGTGTATCTGTTAGATTAGTATCTCTTAACTATAATGCTAAAAAGCATTCATTATGACTGGATACAATCATAAAGCACAGCTTATATCATTACCACACTTGGACTAACACATTATGTGCTGGACTTGCTCATTAAAACACTGTAATTGGGGGCCTCCCTGGTGGCACAAGGGGTTAAGACTCAACCTCAACCTATGGAAGCTGTCCACAGCCACTGCAGCACGAGTTCGATCCCCGGGCAGGGAGCTACCCACATGGCGCAGCAGACCTCTCCTGCCTCGCCCGCTGCTCCCTTCGGCAGTGTTTTCAGTCATTCTTCCTGTTCTGCTCCCCACTCTGTCTCTGGTGAATCCTCTCACCCTCCACACCTCTGGCCTGTACCCCAGTTCTTGTATGCATAAATAAATAAATCTTTAAAAAATAAAAAAAACACTGTAAATCACCACCAACACCTCTGCAAAAATGTAGATCAGTGGCAAGCAACTACTACTTGCAGTGTTTTTTGTAGTGAATCTTTTCCCATGAAATGGTCAGTCTTTCAAATGGGTAAAGCATGTTTCTAATGTTTGAATTTTTTCTTCAGATTGTCACCTTTTCTTCTGTTTTACCTTTTAGATACACCCTCAATGTCCTGGAAGATCTTGGAGATGGTCAGAAAGCTAATGATGACATCATTGTAAGCTGGGTGAACAGAACACTGAGTGAAGCTGGAAAATCAACTTCCATTCAGAGTTTTAAGGTAAGCATTCCATAGTTTGTATATTCAACATTATGTTTGCTAGAAAGTATTTATAATTTGGAAGGCTAACCTTATGGTTTCTTTGTGAGAATTATCTTGGGACTGATGGCCAAGATTCTCTTTTCATTCTTTGGACTTTGCTTTTGGACGGTTTTTTGTAAGATTTATTTTTTACTTTTTATTTATGCATACAAGAACTGGGGTATAGGCCAGAGGTGCGGGGGTAAGAAGATTCACCAGAGACAGAGTGGGGAACAGAACAGGCAGATCTACTGAAATACACTGCTGAGGGGAGCAGCAGGGGAGACAGGAGAGGTCTGCTGTGCCATGTGGGTCACCCCCTGGCCGGGGATCAAACTCATGTCACAGTGGCTGGCAACAGCTTGGTAATGCTGAGATTTTAACCCCTGAGCCACAGGGAGGCCCCTGCTTTTGGAGTTTTAAAAAAGTAATCACAAGTTAATTTCGACCTATTGAAATGATTAGATTTGTTCTCTTTTTACATTAGGACAAGGCGATCAGCTCCAGTTTGGCCGTTGTGGATTTAATTGATGCCATCCAGCCAGGATGCATTAACTATGACCTTGTTAAAAGCGGCAATCTCACAGAAGACGACAAGCACAACAATGCCAAGTAAGGGTGCTGCATAATATCCTGGAACAAGCTCATGCTTTGCAGCCAGGCAGATCTGCATCCTCATTCAGGCTCTGCCACTTAAGATGGTATCACCTGGGAGAAACCTCCTTGAACTTTAGATTCCTCATAAATAAAATGGGGCCAAGCAACTTGCCATAGTGGTTTGGTAAAGATCACATTGAAAAATGTATACATTCAGTTAGTGGTTGCCTTTGTGGATTACAGAAATAATGTAGTGTATGTTTTCATCTTCTTTGGACCCCACATGGTCAAGATTCTTAACCCTCAGCAAAACACTCTGCCTTGAAAGTTTTCTACAGTTCAACGATACTGAGAACGTGAACGTGGAGGTGTTTCCCAATGGTTCCTTCCCTTCTTCACCAAATACCTGGACTATGACCTGTTGTCCTGGATAACCCATGAAAGCTTTACTAGTAAACACTGAAAATCAGTCATAGCAGTGCTTTATAGGATAGCTGAGAAGCATTACTACAAAACTGTGCAATTAGGCATAGCATTTCTTCCTTCCTTGAAAAAATATTCGTAGCCTTGAAGATTCAATATCCATAATTTAAAATAAAGATTAAATACCCATAATGTATAAAGAACTCTGGAAACTTCTCTTCCCAGAAACTAGATCATCTTTAAAGATTTCTAGTATAAAATACCTAGAAATGCCTCATGTATCAACTGAAATGTACACCTGTGAATTTCCCTGGCTGGACACAGGAGGTCTTTCTTCCCTTCCTTTGTCTCCCCTTTCCATTCCTTGGGCCAGTCACTCTGTTCGTGTGCCGGGTAGGCTTGCTCCTTTACCTTGGGTACTTGGAAGTAATCAGGCATTTAGCTGAGAAACTTGGATTTTGATTCTGGCCTAATTTTCCACCCCATATCTCTAAGATCATATGAGAGCATCTACTATCTGATTGTATACTAAGTGAGAATATCAACATTGATTGCATAGCCAATCTGGGTAATTTTTTACTTATTTTCATATCAAGTTGGTGCTGCAAGATTAATTCTCATTCACTATTGTAGAAAAGGAGTGAATAAATATTAATAGTCCCAAATAATAGGACTTAAAAACCTGGTGTCACTTAGCAGTGACATCAAAACCAAAATTATGAAAGTGAAATCTTTCCTTTTTGAACTTTCAAAATAAAGTTTTGCATCCCAGCCAAATGATTATATAAAGGGAAATAGTTTCCTTCACTGGCAAGAATTTCACCTTCATTTTTGTCTCCTCAAAAAATAGGTATGCAGTGTCAATGGCTAGAAGAATTGGAGCCAGGGTGTACGCGCTCCCTGAAGACCTTGTGGAAGTAAAGCCCAAGATGGTCATGACGGTGTTTGCATGCTTGATGGGCAGGGGAATGAAGAGAGTGTAAAATAACCAGTTGGAATAAAAGCAACCTTGCTCCAGGTGCATGATTAGCAGGTCAGCTATTTCCAGGTGAAGTGTTCATGACTTAAGGAACCTTTGGTCATTTAAAGGACTTTCAGTTTTGATTAACATGACTAGTTCAACATGAGAGATTTCAGAGGAAAGAATTTTTAAAACAATTCATCTTTCCCATACTCAGAGTTGGATTTGTCAGGCACACCTGAAACGTGCTCTTAGCCAAATCATTTATTCTCTCATCTTAGAGTGCCGCCCTTGACATCTCCCATTGCTGTACGTTATTTTTCTCTATGTATCTTTTCCCCTCTTAGAATGTCCACCTCTTGGGACTTGCTTAGATGATTGGATATGAATATTATTAGACAATAATTTTGCTTTCCATCCAGTGTGGTAGTTCTTAATTGAGAACTGTGCTCAGAGGGTATTTGGATATGAGTATCCTTTGTTTATCTTTATAGAACTGAAAATTTGTGGAACCGGCTGTGCAGAATGTAATAGAAGTTTTTCATATTCTTTTATTCTTAAAATCAGTATCTTTTTACAATATTCTTTCTACATGATCCTTTTTTGTACATTTAAGAATATTTTGATTAAATAAGACTGCTGATTTTGCTACTTTTTTTAAGGGGGTCTTCAAGTAAGTAAAAAGTATACATTATAGGTAGAGGAAAAATGTACCTTAAAGTTGCATTGTCTCTCTCACACCCAAGCTGTAAACAATTGACGTATTTTGTCTTAAAACATTTGGTTTAATTATGCTTATTTGTGTTAAAACCTATACCACCAAACTCTCTCTTTAGATTTAAAATGCTGTTGAATCTGACACTTTTGAGGAGAGAGTGTGCTCGGAATTTAGGATACAGCAGGACAAGTATGCTAAGTGTACAATAAATTTTCTAATTTTACACCTAAGACAAGGAAATGTGGTCACTAAATATAAAAATATATATGTAGGACTTAATATACTCTTGCTTTTGTCAAGCTGTTTGCTATAGTTTTCAAGATCATAGCGTTACTCTAACTCTGAAAAGTGAAGTAATCTGGTAGCAATGTATTCGTTGAAATAAAGTCATTTAAATAATAATTAGTCTCTTCATGCTTCTGTCCCTTAGTGCAATGCCAGTGATGTTTGCCAGGTTTTTTTCTCCAATATGCTAACTTATTCTGGTGTACTGTATAAATTATATTTGCTAAAATTAAGCTTTTGGAACTAAAATACAGGGACTGAATGGGATGAGTTTATCCTTTTGATTGCTGAATAATATTCCATTGATTTTACACTTTTATTTTGAAATGAGTACAGGTTGTCAAAAATATCTGTGCATATCTGTGCAATTGAATCACATGTAGTGTCATGGAACAACTACCACAATTAAGGTGCCCTACTACCCCTGTGTAGCCACACCCCCACCCATCACCCTTAGCTCCAGTCTCTTTGTGGGTTATTACACCCTACTGATCTAGCCCTCAACCAATACCACGCTATCATCATTACTGTTGCTACATAATAATCTTTAACATCCAGTAAATTGATTCCTCCCACTTTTTTGTTTTGGCTATACTGACATTTTATTCATCTTTTGGGAAAATAGTTTCTAAAATTTTTTAAATCGAAAAACCCAACAAAGCAGACTGGTTCAACCACTTCTCTCCCTTGAGCCCTTACAACAGTGACAGCCAAAACAACGAAAGCCAGACCTGGTCCCAGAACCACATTCCAGGACTATAGGATCTTTCTCTCAGCCTTAAGGTGATGAGCACAAGGTGAACATACCCAGCAAGGCCATGAGAATTCAGAAAATCCTATCAATTTTTTGCTGACAGTGAGCCTGGCCACAAGTGACAGGTCTGCAATTCCTGAGAAGTTGGCTGTCCTCACTCCATGAAATTATAGTCACTGCAACATGTGTAGATGCCTCTTCAGAACCAACTCATGCCCTCTAGTTCACCAGGCTACCCACCCCGTATTCCTTCACTCAGTATTCTGTGCCGACTTACTCTGTGGTTCTGTTCTTACTACTGGAGACCGACTTAACCTGCCCTGTAGGTCTTAATGTCAGTCTCCAACTTACCCACATTTTCTAGATTTCAGAGATTGTGACTCCTTGAGTTGATTCTGGAAGCAGCTTCTAACAATGCTTGAGACTGTGGAACCTTCCCCAGGAACAAGGCACCCAGCTCATGTTGAATCTAGACACACTGGTAAATCTCATACTATCTACCCCATTCTGCAGGGTGAGCTCTGGATACACAAACCAGGAACCCAGGTTACAAGATTCACCCACAAAATCCTTCCTTCAGTCTTTCCCTGGAACTCTCAGGTGCCAGAACAAATTAGAGCAACCTTGACTGGAGCCGTTCTCTGCCATCTTACTGGCCCCTCTTAAGCAGACAAAAAGTCAGGTTTTCCCACTGGATAATTCCTCTATTCATGAGCTCAATTCTGTTCTCTATCCCTCCAACAGGGATCAGAATCCCCAATATTAAATGCAGCTAACACAGCAAGGTTGAAATTACCATATTTGCAGGGCAGTGTGAAACAGTCCCATGGTTGGATAAATGCATGACAACTACTATACATAATGTCAACACAGTCCATGAAATTGGTCAAGCTCTCAGTATATACTGCTCAGGTGCTCTTGGCCAGAGCTAGTTCATATATATATGTATGTATGTAAAACACCAACAAGTTGAAGATTACAATCAATTACTAGGAAACAAATGATGTTTGTGAAAGATTTTATGTAAACCCACTAAGCACCAGATACAGGAAATTTCAGTAATTCATGAGGAATTTATCAGATTTTGTTCACTTTGCAAAATGTTCCTAAGTGAAAAATTTCCTCTTTTGACACTTTTTATTCAACATACTTCTTATGGATAGAGTGGTTTTCAATATTACATTTTCTGTTGAATCTTCTGTTGAAGTTTTTTTCCCCACTAACAATGTAATAGTTAATTGATTACATAATATTGAGGCCTGAACAACAGGAATGAGATAAATTATTTTCCTTGAATTCTATGTTGTATATCTGGGACACAAGCAGTTACATAGTGTAACAATGCAAGTTTTTGTCAGGTAAGGTCACAAAGTCAGAAAAGAGTAAATTTTGACAATGGTGGATAGAATTTGTGCGGGCCGGGGATGATGGTGTCAGCAAACCGCAATGTGAAAGTGATGTTTTAGCTGGCAATTAGTTTCTTACAAGTTTGACTGTAGCAAAAAAGGCCAAATAGGTTGTTTTTTTTTTTTAAATAAAAAATAAGACTTCTTACGGTTTAGATTTGATCTTATATGTTTCGAAATCTTATTTCAATCCTGTGCTATGCTCATTAGTTTATGGAAGGGGCTTTTTGTAAGACTTCACAGCTTAGACTGTAAGTATATTTAAGACACATATTGAAATGTCATCATCAATTTCTGCTCTCAGTCCAATATCACTGATGAGAAAGAAAAATAACCCTTAACATAGAAGAGCTGACTTGCTTCCCAGAGCGTTACCTTGTTCTCCTGTGATTATAAACAACTTCACAGAACACCAGCATCTGACAAGGCTCTGAGATAGTGACCAAGGGAGACAAAAACAAGAGCACTGCCTAAGCACCTTTGAACACAGATTAAAAAAAATGTTATCCACGTTTCAGAGATGGACAAATAGCTCCCTCTCCTGGATAATGTGAAAAACTGCTGCAGCCTTTTCCAGGCTCCCCCAATTACAGCTTTAGTACTTATATAACCTAGGGTGGTTTTACAAATTTGCTTGTAAATATTTGTCTTTAGATACTTATTATTTATTACTTTGTCTCCTCTAACAAGTATTCTTGATATTTTTCTTTTCACAAATCCAGATTCCAAATTCAGACAAGTAAAACGATTAAGATTCTTTTATACCCAATCATTCAGTTTCCTGCAATGGCTATAAGGGAATACAAAGATTTATTCTTAAGTCTTATAAGGGAGAGGAAAATTAAAAAATATTTATTCTGATATTTTTAATTAAAATGAAGCTGTTAGGAAGGCTTTTGTTTGCAAAGTCTAATAATGATGACAATAAAATTTACAACTCAAAATTTAACTTCCTTAGTTAATGATATATAAGTTAAATGTGCTAATTAAATTATCTCAATGATTAAATACATTTCAAGTTAAGCATATTCACATTTAAGCACAAAGACTGATGCAATGCAGGGGACTGTGGTGATGGTGCCTGGTGCATTGGTGAAGGAAATTCTATGGGGACTATACTGGGGGGGAGGGGGAAGCAAACATTGTTTAAAAATGAACAATGATGTAAAAAATATTAAAAAAATAAATTTTAAAAAAGACTGATGCAATGACTGTCAGCCCCAAATTTTCCAATATTCTGGATTCACAAAACACTTTTCTTTTTTGTTCAATATATTTCTGGATAGGCATTGGGGGCACTGTTTCCATTACACAGGATTCATAGGGGACTTATTACTTAGATCCAATAACCAACACATATCTATTTTGCAATGTGGTGACCTGCGTTTACACTTCCTGTGCCAGCCGGGTAGGGAAGGAGTATGGTGGTGTCTAGCAGCATTCCCAAATGTACTGGGGGTCTGGTCTGTGTTTGTGCCACCACTGAATTCTTTCCTCTCTGAGTACAAGATATGACACCTGGTAGTCAGCGTACTCTCAGGCATTCCACAAGATCAGTACCAGACCCAAGAGGAGTGTGGTAGTGGTGGTGGGGCAACATAGTCTGGCATGCCTTCTCTGTCTTTCCCCTTACTGGGAGTCTTGGCCCTAGCTTCTCTTGTAAGGACTTCATCTCAATCAAAGATGGTGCCTCCCCACCATTTCTGCTTTCACCTCCCCAGGATCTCTGTCTGGGCCAACAGCCCTGTGTCCATGTCACCACTCCAGCCCGCCCACCATACTGCAGCCTCCGGTAACCTTATTCCACACACCTCCTGTCCAACAGAGTGTGAATCTCCTCCATGTCCTCTCTGGTGCAGTCTTCATGGGTCTCTGAGTTGTAAGGGTTGCTTCAGCCCCACCCTAAGCCATAAGACACTCTTAGTATGTAATCCTGGTTAATTGCTAGATGTTCCTCCAGGGAACAAAGCAAGAACACTCTTTTATCACCAAATTGGTGATGTCATCTCTTGTCCAGAGTATTAAATGCAACTCTACAACCATTGTCAAATTAGGGGACTAAGGAACTCACCTTCAACAAAAGCAACAGGAGATGCTGAAGGATACTCCAAGTACAGGCTACATTCTATGCAAGTAGTTTCTAAGGAAAAATTGTGGCAATGGTGGAAATCAGGAGATCAACGACTAATGTTCTGCAGGTTAACTTCATCTACCATTGGCCAAAAGGGGAGACTGAGAAGGAGAGTTGTGCCCTGACACCCAGGAGTTAGCCTTGGCACTCTTAGCTTAGCCTCACTGTGGCTAAGCGCTGACCCTGTACTCACAAATAAGCCTTGGTGTTCTCCTGCTCAACATGGATAATTTCTCAGAATAGCAACATCCAGCAAGACCACTTTGTGAGAGCATTGGGCCAGGGCAAAAACAAGGTCATTCTGTAATCATATCTGACCACAGAAAACCATAAACATTCTCCAAACCACAGAAATGACCTATGTTCTCTCAACACAAAACCTGGCTAAGATAGTGTGTTAGAGTTTGGTTCTTCAGGGAAACAAAACCAATAAAAACTGTGCCTGTGTGTGTACATGGACCTATACGTATACATATGAATTTGGAAAAAATCAGCTCACGTGACTGTGGAAGCTGGGAAATTCTACAGCTCACTGTCTTTGCTGGAGACCCGGGAAAGCCCGGGTATAGTTTTAGTATGAGCCCAAAAGCCTGGAACTGGAGCACCAATGGTCTAAGTCCAGTCTGAGGGAAGGAGAAGACTGATGGCCAGAGTGTGAAAATTCTTCCTTCCTCAGAGGCTTTCTTGTTCTATACAGGCCTTCACCTGAGTGAATGAAGTCCACTCACACTGAGGAGGGTAATCTGCCTTACTCAGCCTGTTAACAAAATGCTCATCTCTTCTAGAAACACTTTCACAGACATACCCAGAAGAAACACAGATTGGAATACACATGTTTGTGCATCCTGCAGCCCAGGGACTACTGCTTTTCTTTTTTTTAAAGATTTATTTATTTATGCATACAAGAACAGGGGTACAGGCCAGAGGTGTGGGGGATGAGAGGATTCACTAGAGACAGAGTGGGGAACAGAACAGGTGGATTGACTGAAATACACTGCTGAGGGGAACATGTGCCATCTGGGTAGCTCCCTGGCCTGCAGGGGATCTGCGGGATAGCTTCATAGTGCTGTGTTTAACTTCTTGCGCCACCAGGGAGACCCTATTGCTTTTCTTTAACTGACAGTAAACTTAACCTTATTATATCCTTGCCTCCTCCTAGGAAGATTTAGATTCCTGTGATAGAATTAACCCTGCTTCCTGAAAGAATCTTCTGCACTATTTTCTACTTACAGCATTTTGGAGACTAAATGTGTGGGAACTTTTCACACCAAGCAAGTTGTTTTTTTTTTAAGATTTATACATTTATGCATAAAAGAACAGGGGTAAAGGCCAGAGGTGTGGGGGGTGAGAGGATTCACCAGAGACAGAGCGGGGAGCAGAACAGGCAGATCTACTGAAATACACTGCTGAGGGGAGCAGCGGGTGAGGCAGGAGAGGTCTGCTGTGCCGTGTGGGTTGCTCCCTAGATTGCAGGGGGATTGAACTCGTGCTGCAGAGGCTGCGAACAACTTCATAGGTTGAGTCCCAACCCGTTGTACCACCAGGGAGGCCCACCAAGCAAGTTTTCATTTCTCTGCAGACACCAACTGGGTGTTCAACAATTCAATTCAATTCTGACACTAATTATCCAGAATCAGCAAAGGCTCCACAAGTTAAGGGCTCAATCTCACAAAACTGTCCCTAATTCATTCAGCACTAGTCATAAGCCCCAAGTTGCCACCAATATAGTTCTTTTTTCCACAGTGTCTGTGAAAGGTTTGGCGCGGTAAAGAAAAGGAGAGCCAGGCCAAATTGCTCAAAGGAAGGGAAAATTTATTGCGCCCCCCAGGCGGACCTCACAGACCCAAGGTAGGGGTCAGTGAAGCCGCGCATGTTGTTAGGGGGATGCAGGCTTTTATAGAGTGAGGAGAGGTCAGGTGGGAAACTGGGTTCCTATGGCGGGAAAAAGTTTCTAGGGCTGGGGGGGGGGTCTCTTTGTTTGTGAAAAGATTTGTAGGGAGGGGGAAGATTCATTGTCTGAATTCTCTAGGCAGGCTTCAGCATTCCTGTTCCCAGGCGGGCTACCTGGTGGGTTTTTGCATTCCGGCCTCCTGCATGGACCTTTCAGTCTGCAATATTTTATATTCTCACCAGCAGTGTATGAGGGTTCCAGTTTCTTCATGTCTTTATCACACTTATTTTTCCATTCTTTTATTATAGCTGTCCTGGTAGGTGTGATGTGGTGTCGACTTTGGTTTTGATTTTTATTTCCCTAATGATTAAAGATGTTGAGAATCTTTTTCATGTGCATAGTTACCATTTACATAGAGAGGACAAAGGATTTGCAACCCCCACCTCATAGGCAAAACCATGTGTACCTAGCACAATGAGTAAGCATGGAATCTGTATTTGCCCAGGGAATGGGGACAGAAAAAAAGGTTTTGATTTGGGTCTCTACATGGGGAAGTGGGCATTATCTCCTGGGAGAAGGACAAGGAAAATCCAGGGAAGGAGGAGGTGGAAGCTCTTTCACTTTCAGTTCCCTACAAGGTGGGGAAATTGTGGCAGAGCATTAACACCTCTCTTCACCCCTTCAGAGTTGAGGGTAACTGGGTTTTGTAAGATTTCCTGTGTTGACCTGAAATGCAAAAAAGGCAGCTGCCAGGCCAGGATTAAGCACCTCAGGGTCCTCATTGTCCTTTTGCCTCCAGCCCTGGAAATTCCCACCCACCTTGGCCCAAACAGCTAGGGAATAAATGGGTGAGAATAGAGGGCTGGGTTTCTGAGTTTGAGTCCAAACTAGGAGTAGCCAATTAGCAAGTGGTCTTGAGGGGCTTGAGCTAGCACTGCTCCAAAATAGGGAAATGGAATGCCAGCACGAAATTCTGTGGAGTTGAGGGGTGGGGATGGGCCTCACCAGGCCGGATGTGTTTACTCTGGGGTTCACACAGAGTCCAAGGATTTCTTTCAAGTGTTCCTTTTAATGGTGGTCACGCTGTGGGGGTGGATCTGAGCACTGGTGATTTCAGTTATCGAAACACATAGTCAAGGTTCTTTCCTTAAAATATAATGAAACAAGAATTAAATTTCTCAATGGAAATACAAAGAGCAAACAAAAATATCTTCCAAGTCAATTGTTTAATAACCAAATAGCTGGGTGTTATCCTCAGGTCTTAGGAGATCCTTAGACTATTGTTTTTAAAGGATCTTTATTTGTAGATTTGATACATATACACAATGGAATACTACACAGGGATCATAAAAGATAAACTCATGCCCTTTGCAGCAAAATAAATCAGAAAGAAAAAGAAAAAGATAGCATGGTGTCACTTATAGGTGGAATACAGGGAATCTGAACAAAGGGGCAGGAGAAAGCCAAAATTTGCAAGCTGACCATAGATCTGAGGTATACAGCAGGGGAGAGGGATACAGCAGGGGAGAGGGAGGAAGAGGGGTCAAAACAAGGTTGGGGAGAGCCCAGGGGACTATGGTGATGGTTCAGGGGTGCTATGGTGGTGGGAGGAATACGGTGACTACACCTGAGGGGAGAAATCAAAGACTGTACAAAAATGAACAACAAAGTAAGAAAATAAATAAATTTAATTATAATAAAAAAGAAAGAAAAAGGGTCTTTATTTGCATCTCTCCCACTTCCCATCCCCCATAGGGAACAACCTGCTGGGATGATCCAAGCCCTGGTTTAACATCTCTTATCTCTGAGAGGTGGCTTTGCCTTACCTGCTACTAGTGTCTCCATTTTGCAAGTGGAGTGTTTTCTTTCTTTCAATAGAAGAGATAAAGGAAGGCTCTGCTCAAGCCGGAGAAGCCTGTGGTCATTGTGACTTTCACACCCAGCACGTCCTAGATGGTGTGGATGCCACCTGCAGCAGCCCAGAGAAAAACCATCCAAGAGGCATACTTCAAGTTTCATAACCACGGGCATGTGAATGCTGGAAATCTATCATTTGAAAGTGCACTTTAAAAAAAAGTATTTATTTATGCATACAAGAGCTGGGGTACAGGCCATAGATGTCGGGGGTGAGAGGATTCACCAGAGACAGAGTAGGGAGCAGAACAGGCAGACAGAAGAAATACACTGCTGAGGGGTGCAGCGGGCGTCAGGAGAGGTCTGCTGCGCCATGTGGGTTGCTCCCTGTTCGGCGGGGATCGAACTCGTGCTGCAAAGGCTGCGGATTGTTTCATAGATTATGTCTTAACCCCTTGCGCCACCATGGAGTCCCCAAAGTGCACTTTTTTTACACTCGACTTTCCCTCTAGTTTTGCGTCTGTCCAACGGTAGGTTTTCCTTTATTTTGTTTTTTCACCTTGGCCCTTTGCATTTTACCCCCCGCAGGGACCCGACGAAAGGGGTAAATCGGTCCTCCGGAGCAAATGGCCACCGAGGGCGTGTTTACTCACTGACGTCCCGAAGGCCACGCGTCCCAGCCCCTTCTGGCCCCTGAAACCAGCCCGGGAAATCCCACTCCTCCCCTGGGCGGGGCCAGCACCGGGCACACTGGATTTCTCCTGCCCATTGTAGCTCTGGATTCTTTCAGCCCTCACCCCGCGGCCTGGAAGGAGGGCGAGGAGCGGAAGCGATGGCGACCGCCCCGGCTGCCTACCCGAGGGCCGGGAGCGGGGTGGTGAGGGCCGGAGGTCGAGCCGCCGCGGCTTCCCAGCGGGCGCGCAGCTTCAGCCAGGTGGGTCCCCTCCCTCGCCTTCCTTCTTGGCCTTTCTTTTCCTGGACGCGGCCTTGGGGATCCTTTCTGGCCCGGAGGACCGTCCCCGCCCTCCTGCGCGGGGAGCCCGGCGTGCTCCCTCGGCCACGATGGCCGCAGCCCGGTGCGCTGGGGCGTCTGGCCTGTACTCGGGGACCCGCGGGCCGGGCGGGCCGCGTGGGCGCCGCGACTGTCCCGCTGCGGAGTCTGCCGTCGGGAGCGGAGGGAGAGCCTCCGAGCTGAGCCCCCAGGCCGGCTGGGATGGGCCTGGGGCTTTCCTGTGGATGGCGCTCGGCGCCGGCGGGAGGAGGGCGGGGCGGGGCGGCGGAGGGGGCGCCTTCTCCCCGCTCCCTTTCCTCTTGCGCGCTGTGGCGGCTGCTGGGTAGGTGGGTGGATTCGCATTGAGTGCGTCGCTGATGGGAGCTGGACCCCCGGAACGGTATCCCTACAGAAGTAACATTTACTTGAATGGGATTTTGACCTAAAAGGACTAAAGCTCCATTTCCACATGTGCCTTTAACTACCTGTAAAAACCAGCCCCCACTTTTCAGGGGCTTTCCCCAAGTGGTGAAAATACTGGTAGGTTACGTTCTCACCGACAGCCATATCTGTTTTTATTGCTCTTTGCAGATGGCGCGCTTTTTGCAAATGGAAGGTTTGCAGCATCCTGCTGGAACAAAGTCAGTGGCATTTTCCCACCAGCATTGCTCAGTTCGTTTTTGAGCAATAAAGTATTTTTATTAAGGTACGTGCCTTTTTTAGACATAATATTATTGCACACTTTAGACCACAGTATAATGTAAACATAATTTGATAGGCATTGAGAAGCCAAAAAAAATTTGTGCGACGCGCTTTGTTTCAGGACTCTGGAACGGAGCTCAGGATCTCCAAGTGTGCCTGTATTTATTACAGTGTGGGTTAGGGTCTGAAAGAAGGACGCCTTTTACTGATGAAACAATGGAGCCTTTTAAGAGAATAATTTCGGGTTATCAAAGATCAAAAATGTTTGTAGTAATGATGTCGATTTGGAGTGTTGCTGGGTTCAGAGAATGGGGTCCTTAGGTTATCTCGGAGAAAAGTTTCATCAGCGCTCCGCTTTCAGTGGCCCACGGTGAGTACCCACGAGGCAGAGTCGTTTACTTATATCCAAAAGGGCAAGTTTGTTATTTAAAAAATGAAAGAAGGACCTCCCCGGTGGCGCAGCGGTTGAGCACTGGGTTGCGAAACTGCCCGCAGTCTCTGCAGCGCCGGTTCGATCCCCGGCTGCTCCCCGGCCACCGGAGGAGGGTCCCACATGGCGCGCAGACCTCTCCTGCCTCCCGCTGCTCCCCTCAGCAGTGTACTTCGGTCCTTCTGCCTGCTCTGCTCCCCGCTCTGGCTCTGGTGAATTCTCTCACCCTCCCGCGCTTCTGACTGTACCCAGTGCTTGTACAAATAAATAAATAAACCTTTAAAAAAAATAAATAATAAAAAATGAAAGAAAAGGACACTTGCACAGACATAGACCGGCCAGAGAGCTGCATCTTGCCCGTGCAAAAACTACTGATACGTGTTCTTTTTGGAAGGGGTTCATTCCTTTGTGGAGTTGTTATCTATTGTTAAATTAATTACTTCTACTGTGTGACTTGGTTCATTTGTAAGACTGATGATTCTCTCCAATGATCCTTCATCTCCATTTCCCCACCCCTGCTCTGTGCCTCCACCTACATTCTATAGCAGTCTGATGCTTGCTACTGCAGTAGGGGTCTAAGGATTTTTCCATTTCCATAGCTGGTCTAACAACTATGTTAATCATTTCTACCCCCACCTCCAGTTTCTGGGTCTTGAGACGCCTCCATCTTAAGTTTTCACTTCTTCCTCAGTAATAATACACAATACGAATAAGGTGAACACATTTATATATAGACAATAAAGTCCCAAAAGGAAATAAAGCAATTTTTGCTAGTTATTTTAGACAACATTTTAAGGGTGTGCACACACAATACACCTAACCTGTTTCTTATTACTAAGAGGCAAACGTTTAGCCTTATTTTCAAAACTTAAAGCTCAAATAACTTCTGCAGAGAATATATGATGGCATGAGAGGATAATCAAGAGAGAAGGGCTAGTGATTTTCACTAGGACACTGCACCACCGTTTATAGTGGCATTATAACCATTTCATGGATAAAGGAGACTTGGGGCCACTTGACACACTAGAGACAAGAGAAATAAGGGCGCCAGTATGTAAGAATTGCCGTAACAGTGCAGTTTTTGTCTTTTCCCTTTTATTGTTAGTGAGCAAAGCGAGGGGCACCCCTAAACCCCCAATACTTCATACTCTAAATGGCTTCTGCCATCCACTATATAAAGACATACTCTAGTGCATAAGAACTTCAATAAAAAAAAAAATTAGTGTGCAATAGAGAGAAAAGAAAGAATATAGTTAATGTACTTTACTCATGAAATACCCAGCGTTACCCATCTCCTCATGGGTAAATTCCCAGCCAAACAGGGTTGTCCAGACTGCTGAAACCGGAAAGCCTTCCACAAGTCCAAGGCACCTTATGGTGGGAACCAATAGGAAAGGGGCAGAAGGGGCCAGAAACGTCTGGAAGGAAAAGAGCAAAATCACCTCTGAGAATAACTCATATTAAAGTCTGGAAACAGTAAGTGTTAGCCAGGGTGTGAAGAAAAGGATTTTCCGTTCATAATATTTCTTTCTTTTCTTTTGTTTTAAGATTTATTTATTTATGCATACAAGAGCTGGGGTACAGGCCAGAGATGCTGGGGATGAGAGGATTCACCAGAGACAGTGGGGAACAGAACAAACAGATTGACTGCAATACACTGCTGAGGGGAGCAGCAGGCTAGATGGGAGAGGTCTGCTGTGCCATGTGGGTAGCTTCCTGGACGGCTGGGAATAGAACTTGTGCTTAAAAAAAAAAAGAACTTGTGCTGCAAAGGCTGCGGATTGCTTCATAGTGTGGTGCTTAACCCTTTGAGCCGCCAGGGAGGCCCTTCTTCTTTTTTTTTTTTTTAAAGATTTATTTATTCACGCATACAAGAACCAGGCTACAGGCCAGAAGTGCGGGAAGGTGAGAGGATTCACCAGAGACAGAGTGGGGAACAGAACAGGCAGATTGACCAAAGTACACTGCTGAGAGGAGCAGGGGGCGAGACAGGAGAGGTCTGCTATGCAATGTTAGCTCCCTGGCTGGGGATTGAACTTCAGTGTCTGTGGCTAGGTTCATAGTGCTGAGACTTAACCCCTTGTGCCACCAGGGTGGCCCTCTAATATTTTTAAATTTTGAGCCATACTCCCTTGAATGTTGAATTTTTGAGCACTGCGTAGGTAATAGTGGGATATAAGAATTTATAAGTCAATGTTTCCCCTCTTTCATGGAGTATTTAGAGATCACTGAGGTGTAAAAAAAACACCCTCACTCAATGAGGGGTGCTAATATTCAGAATACACCTTTATGACACTTACCAGATTCTAAACATTTTAATAGTTAATATTAAGTGGGATGATATCTGAGACTAGGTCCCGACCAACATGACTTGTCTTATCCCGAAGCTTTGAGTCAGGTGGTCTTAGTGTACCCTTTTGACAAAAGCTAACACCGAGTCTTGATAAAGATAGACCATTTGTTTGAGGTCCCAGGAGTTTTTCAAAAAGGAAGAACTTGAAGTCAACTGGAAATCAGGGAATAGAGGCTTAATTAACTATTAGTGGACAACAGACGATGAACATCTCAATTAACTGAGAGAGTATGAGCACACTTGCCATGACATAACAGGGCGGGCCTAAGAAAAATGCAGAGCAGGGCCTCCCTGGTGGCGCAAGGGGTTAAGCACCACACTATGAAGCAATCCGCAGCCTCTGTAGCACGAGTTCAATCCCCGGCTGGCCAGGGAGCAACTTAAATGGCGAGGCAGATCTCTCCATCTCACCCACTGCTCCTCTCAGCAGTGTATTTCGGTCAGTCTGCCTGTTCTGTTCCCCACTCTGTCTCTGGTGAATCCTCTCACCCCTCCCATCTCTGGCATGTCCTCCAGCTCTTGTATGCATAAATAAATAAATCTTAAAAAAAAAAAAGAAAAATGCAGAGCATATACCCAGACATTATTAAAGGTGATCAAAAGAAAAGAAACTATATGTTTGTATTATCATTCACATAGCAATAAAAAGGATAAATTTAATAGAATAATAAAAGGTAAAACTATCTCCTTTATTGATACAAATGATTAATCATTTTCTTCTTGGGTTTCCATTGATACTCATTTAATAGACAGATCCTGCATTGGAAATTGAAACTAAGTAAAATATAATGTTTTAAAAGAGGTTGGATTAAAAGGTGGAGGGACAGGTTTGCTGAGAGGGGCCTGCATGGTTGCAGGTGGGGCCTTGAGGAGAGCAGCCACCACTGAGGAAGGTCAGTGAAGAGAAGCCCCTGCAGGCACAGGTCACAGGCAGGCAGGAGGCCACTGCCCTGCACAGGGAGAGAGTTGGTGCAAAGATGCACCTGCATAGTCATAGGTGGGCAGAGGGACTGCTGCCAGTGCTAGGGTTTTTAAGGAGCAGGCATTGCCTTTTGGTCAAGAAGGCAGGCTAAGAGGACACAACAGAGAGGCTCAGCTTTTCGGGGCCTTAGAAGTAGAATTGAGCATTGCAAGTTGTCAAATTGGTGAGCAGCCATGTTTGAGTTAGGTTGTATCTGGGTTGGCATTTTTTTCCTCAGTGAAGGGTGGAGGGAGAGGATGGTGAATAGGGAAGGTTGGCATTTTGGTGCAATTCTGCCACCCAGCGGATCTCGTTTGCCAATCCTGTGAGCCTTAATACCGTGCCTTCCAAGAGAAGAATAAATAATGACCGTGAAGTTTAGAGTCCCAGGCAGGACAAAAGAGTCAGGTCCTTCTACTACTCACTCCTGCCAAGGTCCAGGCTCCTCTTGGCATGGAGAAGCATGAGCCCACACTGGGATGGGCCCTGGAAGTGCTAGAGACAAGCACAGGCCAAGGCACACAGTCTGTCTAGGTCAGGAAACCTGGGCTGTGAGCCTGGTAGCCACCATCTTGGTTGGGGAAGTGGAGGCTGCTTTGAAGGAACACCAAAGGGGCCTCACACCCCTGTCCCTGGGAGCAAGGGCAAACTTCTTGTCATTGTACTATAATCAGATCTTTAAATATGGTTATTTTAAAATGTTTATTCATTTACAGAAGGTGTTCCTTAAAATGCTTTGTGTTCAGAGATATTAACAGAAAAAGACTTTGATACTCTAGAAATACAAGTTTATCATGAAACTGAATAGATAATATAAAACCTTATGAAGAGAACAAAAACTGGAGTTATGGAAGTTGCTAATGAGAAATCAAGGTCAAGATGGAACTGAATGGACTATTGTGAACTTTTTTGTTTGTAATATTTGTTTTATATTTGCTTTTTCCAAATTTATGAAAACTTTTTGTTTTAAGCAATGACCTGCAGCCATCTGATAAATTACCACTTTAGTGAGCTGAACAGAAATGTTCTGCTTTTTCTCTCTCCTTGACACGCTCAGAATATAAAAACTTTGACGTGTTCTTATTTCTCATGACAGTGTATTTGTGTAAACCCAATGACTTTTTTTCTTTCTGTAATAAATTATTGGAAACATGGTTGTACCACTAAAGATTTCATTTGAATGTCCTTTTTATACCAGACTACTTTCAGGAACTAGATTGATCTCGCATGGCTAACAAGGAGAAAACAGACTGACACCTTACTGGCAGGGCTCCAGAAAGTCTGCAAAGAAATAGGGTAAGAAAACACCCTGGGACATTTTGGGGATTTGAGAAGAATTTACTCAAAGATAAAGGTTTTGCAGGTGGTATCTAGGGTAAGAATACCTTTCCATAACTCCTGAACTTTGAGAGACTACTCATTTAAGAGATCAACTTAAAACTCATTATGAAAAGTTATAACAAAATAAAAATGCTTATGGCTGTGCGTGCTTATGGCTGTTCTTACCAGGCTTATGCACAAAGCAGGCCAGGTTTATTGGAAACAGACTTAATTTGCAAAGAAGTTAATGTGCTTACTTTGTTGAGTTTGGGTGAAAGTGGAGAGAAAATATTTCAGTATCATTTTGTGTGGATGTCAGAATCTAGACCTCTTAACCATTTTTATTTTAAATTTTTTTCATTTTTTAATTCATTTTTAATTTTTTTTTTAGATTTATTTATTTATTTATACAAGAACTGGGGTACAGGTCAGAAGCGTGGGAGGGTGAGAGAATTCACCAGAGCCAGAGTGGGGAGCAGAACAGGCAGACAGACTGAGGACACTGCTGAGGGGAGCAGCGGGCAAGGCAGGAGAGTTCTGCTGCCCCATGTGGGGTTCTCCCTGGCCAGTCGGGAATTGAACCGTTGCTTCAGAGACTGCGGACCGCTTCGCAGTGCGGTGCTCAACTGCTGCGCCACCGGGGAGGCCCTATTTTAAAATTTTTTTATTATCTTTATTTTTAATTTTAAACTTGTGAACTTGAACTGGACTGGAAACTGAATTTTCTAATATCTAGCTATGACTTTGCAAACTAATTTCCACTTTTTCTCCCAGTCTTTTTCTACTCGGATTAATTAAAATCCTGATATTTTTCTGAAACTGTGAAAGCGGGAGATGGTGAACTTAATTTAAAGATCAGAGAGATTATCACAATGCCTGCACATGGGCAATCTTCTGAGTAAGGGCTGTGTTCTAAATGCCAGTTGACATCAGAGACACTCATCAGGGCCTTTTCCCTACAATTTACAACCATTGAATTTTCCACATGAATACTATAAAATTTTGGTTTTGTCTTCAACTAATCTGTCTGATGTTAATTTATTCTTCTGTTTAGACTCAGAGGAATCCAGATGGGATGGGGGAAATTTCCCCTGGACCACAACAGTATGATTGGGTTTTATTCCAGAGGATTCTCTAAGACTTGCTTATTCATAACACCCTTCACTAATTACTACATGATTTCTGAAAAATTACTAGCATTGCTTTTCACATTGTGCTTTGTTCAGAAATTTGGGTTGATTCAAGAGCTGGTGTGGGGCCTTCCTGGTGGCGCAAGGGGTTAATCAGTGCACTGTAAAGCTATCTGCAACTACTGCAGCACAAGTTCGATCCCCTACCAGGGAGGTAACCCACATGGCGCACCAGACCTCTCCTGTCTCGCCCGCTGCTCCCCTCAGCAGTGTATTTCAGTAGATCTGCCTGTTCTGTTCCCACTCTTGTCTCTGGTGAATCCTCTCCACCCCCTCCACCTGCACTTCTGGCCTGTACCCCAGCTCTTGGATGTGTAAATAAATAAATCTTTTTTTAAACAAAAAAGAGCTGGTGTGAATAGTATCCCACAAACATTATTTAAGGTCTGTGCAGAGCAGGTGGCCCCCTGCTAACCAGCACTATTGTTCCACACTGAGTGAAGGATGTTGGTCTTTCTCATTGCAGAGGAGGCAGTGGAAGGAGAGGAAAGGAATGAGAAGAAATGAAAGCGGGGACCTTTGATACCTAGGTGCTGATGATCTGGGTGAGTGAGCGCTCTCTTTTCCACAAGAGTGGAAAAAAAGAAGAGATCTCAACGTTAATTCCTAGTGTGAGGATGATCATGTCGTATTCTTGAATTTTTTTGCTGTTCTAGAAAAGTCAGGCCCTGACTGTGAGCTAGAATAAGTAGGTGCATGAATGTGTGTCTAAATACCCTGTGTACATTGCCTAAGTGATCAGTGCATGGAGTTTGAGCTCAGCTCTGCAGAACTAGGGAGATTAGAAATGATTTGGGCCTGGCTGGGTAAGGGATTTCCTATCTCTGGTGTTAATTCCAGTGGGAGATGTTAAGTAATTGAGCTTGGACCAGGCCAGTTGATGGTTTGGCATCTTTGGGCTAGTAGCTGGGGACCCAGCTTACCAATCTGTGTCTGCCACCATCCATTTTGGACCACTGGAGCCCAAGGCAAGATAACCAGATGCTCCAGGCCTGGCCCAACTCTTGCCTCACCTGTCCCAGTTCACCCAACCCTTGAACCCTTTGCTTGAGTCTGTGTGCCACCACCCTTTGTGTCCAGTTGCTTGAGGCCTTCCAGTCAGGCTATACTCTCAGTGATTCCTAAAAATGCACCAGTGAGACTGTGCCCTGCCAGCCACTGGTTAGGCATCGCTAGGGCTCTGTGCCCAGACAGTGTGTCTCCTGAGTACCACAGACCTGCAGTACTAAGGTTAGAGCTGTAGAGAGGTTCATGTCTATTGCTAGGGGCCGGGAGAAGCAGGAGTTATGTTTTGGTCATGAAAGCAGGTTTAGGGGGCCTCCCTGGTGGTTCAAGGGGTTGAGCACTGCACTATGAAGTAATCCGCAGCCTCTGCAGCACAAGTTCGATCCCCGGAAGGCCAGGGAGCAACCGACATGGCGCAGCAGACCTCTCCTGACTCGCCAGCTGCTCCCCTCAACAGTGTACTTCAGTCAATCTGCCTGTTCTGTTCCCTACTCTGTCTCTGGTGAATCCTCTCACACCACCACCACCACCACCCCCACCCCTGCATTTCTGGTCTGTAACCCAGCTCTTCTATGCATAAATAAATAAATCTTTTTTTTAAAAGATTATTTATTTATACAAGAACCAGGGTACAGGCCAGATTCGTGGGAGGGTGAGAGGATTCACCAGAGACAGAGCAGGTGTCTGACGAAACAGAACAGGCAGACTGACGAAAATACACTGCTGAGGGGCGCGGCTGCTACAGGAGAGGTCTGCTGCACCATGTGGGATCCTTGCTTGCTGGTGGGGATCGAACTCACACTGCAGCACCACCAGGGAAGGTCCCATAAATAAATAAATCTTTTTTTTTAAAAAAAAAAAAAAAAAGGAAAGAAAGCAGGTCTAGACAACCCAAAAGGGATGAGTATCTCTGATCCCTAGAACCCTACAGGTGAGACTGCTCCTCCAAACAGGCCAAGATGGAGAACTGCTGTGTTTGAGTCAGTTTGAACTTCATTTGGCACTTTTTTCCATGACAAAGGGTGGAGGGAGAAGTAGGCTGGCATTTCTGGTGCAACACTGCCATCAAGCGGATATTGTTTGCTGATCCCGTGAGCCCCACACTTTCCTTTTGCTGAGGTACTATGGGAAAAGAACTCCAGGCAGGGCAAAAGTCTGGTTCTCCTTACACTATCCTCTACCCCGCCAAGCTCCAGAGCTCCCAAGTGCATAAGAAAGCCTGGCTTAGGCTGGGTTGGACCCTGGAAGCACTAGAGACTGCACCAACTGCCAAGCAGCTGTAGGAACAAGGCACACAGCCTAGGTTGAAGGAAGGAAGTCGAAGCTCGAATCCTGGTGGCCGCCATGTTTACGCTGGGCTAGTTGAAGCCTCTGAAGTAGTCCTGGCCAGGGCCTGTGGGCATTTGTCTGCCTGCCCCTCCCTTGGGAGCAAGAGAAGGTTTGCCCTGGGTGGGTCCAGGGCACTGGAAGCTTCTCTTGGGTGTGGTGAAGCCTAAGACCATTGGGGCCATGGGGGAAGATGGGGAACTGGAACCTTTGGTGGCAGAATCAGGACCGAATTGTCTGCCCAGCTGCAGAGATAACTGTAAAGCCTGCTTCCCAGGGTCTGGGTTTGAGGCCATTGCTGCTGGTGAGGGGTGCAGGACCGGTGAGCAGGGCAGTGGTGTTTGATGCTGGATTTGCTCCATCAGAGTACAGGAAATAATGCTCACCCTCACTGAGATGGTTCCGCCCCCAAACATCAACCTCTCCCCCACCCCGCCTCCTTTTGTGAAGTCTTGCCTGAAGAGGTAGAGGCATCTGAAGGTATTTCATCACCAGCTCGGGTGAAGACCTATCCTTAGTTCTCCTGGCACTAAGCAATTCCAAACAGACTAGTTCCCAAGGCTCGTCTCGTGGCAGACATACCTTTCTGGATCACCATCGCCAAGCTCTGAGGATCCTCAGGACATCGAGAAGGAATAGCCTTTCTTCCACTCACCAACATCATGTTAGTTTCAGAGCTAGTCTTTGATGGACCAGCCAACGCCATGAAAGGGTTCACACTCTTGAAGACACAGACTTTCTGTGGCAACCCCCCGCTGTCCCAGTAGCCCACTGTGGGGTGACTTGTGGATTTTACCTAGGTCTTCCATGCCTAGGGCATCAACTGAAGGTGCAGGTGCGGGAGGTTGTGTCTAGGAGTAAGTCTTTTTTTTTTTTTTTTTAATTTTTTTTTTTTAAATAGAGGCATGTTTATTTATTTGTTTGTTTATACATGCACTGGGTACAGTCAGAAGCGCGGGAGGGTGAGAGAATTCACCAGAGCCAGAGCGGTGAGCAGAGCAGGCAGAAGGACCGAAGTACACTGCTGAGGGGAGCAGCGGGCGGCAGGAGAGGTCTGCGCGCCATGTGGGACCCTCCTCCTGTGGCTGGGGAGCAGCTGGGTTCGAACCGGCGCCGCAGGCAGCTTCGCCACCCAGCGCTCAACCACTGCGCCACCAGGGAGGCCCACTAGGAGTAAGTCTTAAGGCTCAACCACCCCTCCAAGCCCCTTGCTTTTTTTTTTTCTTTTTTTTTCACCCCTCCTAGAAGAGTGTTGCACTTCTCCCTAACCTACTTGTGAGTTGCCCCAAATCCGGTCAAAGATTTTAGGGGGGTGCAGACTCACAGGGCCTCCCTTTGTTAAGTGCAGGGTGAAAATCCTTACCTGCATGGTGTGATTCTCACACACCTAAAGGTGAGCTCTGTCCCCATATGGCTAGGATAGATGGGACTATCCACAGAACAGGGATCCCATGTGAGAAATCTAATCAGTCACTCCAAAGAATGGGACCTAGTTCCTCTGCTGGGAAGGAGACCAGGGTATAGGGTATCACAGACTGGAATGTCCTCAGTGGATATTGGGGAAAACAGACCTCAGTGCAGTGACTTGAGGATGATGTCTGTCTTGACATATTGATCCCCTTCCGTTGGTTCCAGTCACTGTGGGTACAGATACCAACTGTCAAGCAGCAAGAAGACCATAATGAACACCGTGGAGCCTAGGACCCAGACACTTGGCTGAATGAAAAGTTAACAAAACACAGCCTAACTCTAACCTGCAATGCATTCCTATTCCTCTCGTCTGGGTCTGGTAACAAATCATCAGGAAATTCCCCATTCTCTATAAAGTCATGTCCCTGACTGACCCTGCTTTTGCCCCCAGGGCAAGAATCCACCGACCAGTAGCCCTGGAGCAAGAACTGAAGCTTTTCCTTAACATGGTGGCTGCTGAGGTCTTGCCTCCAAGGTCTAGGAAACCCAAAGGCCTGTGCTGGGCTTTCTTACTGAGCAATCCAAGCTCTCTCTGGTATGTAGGTTGTGCCACAGTGATGCTAGAGCCACTAGTGACCAGGTCAGTGCCTGGAATCCAGAATCCTGAGTATCCCAAACTCAGCCTCCTGTCGCAGGCTTTCGCCCTGGATCCATTGACAGGGGCTGGAGACTAAGGTCAAAAACCTTCTACTTAGTGGCACATTTGCTCCAAGATGTCAACTACCCTCTCCTGTGTGGTCTTTCTCTCTGCTTTGTTGCCTGAAAAATACCCAACAAGGCCTGAAAGGTATTTAAGCCCTTCAAATTGGATTGTGTCTGTGTCTGGGGACTTATGTCTGTTCCTTTTGGAGTTCCTGTTAGGACTGGGAATGCACAGGTGAAGACATCAACAGCCTTAAATGCATGTGCACACCTATCTTCTCTTTTCTGTAAGAGTTTGAAGCCCACGCGTCTTGGGCCCAGATTGCTGTTTGCTGTGAACACTTGTTCAATATCCAGAGTGGTTTTCTGTGGCAGAATCTTAGCTTTCTGAGGACCTTGGTTCATAGCTAGAGTTGGCAGGAGTGCCTGCATTTCCCCTCTTCTTGCTTTGTTGTCTCTTTTCTGTGTACCTCTCCTTAGCCAAAGAGGGAGTATGACATTCTGGCAGGAGGAGGGGCTGTCAGGGACTGGGTCAGATGAGAAACAGGGAGGTGGATTGCCCTGGCTCACCTTAGTGGGTCCCAACCTATTACTCAGCTATTGAGTTCCTCAGGTTGGCTAAGAGGGTGGTGTCCAGGGGACAGATGAGGTCCCAGATGTCCACCCATGTGAACAAATGACCTCAGACAGGGCTGTCAGTTTAACAGTCCTTTCTAGGAAGTTCTACATGAGAGTGTAACTTAATTCCCCACTCGTACATTCATTCATACTAACATACCAAAGCACACCAGTGTGTGATGTGTTATGTCTGTAAATGTGTATACTTCGTTTATATTTCACATAAATTTTTAATATAAGAACTTGTCTTCTGTATTTTCTCTCTAACTGCTTAGAGCTGCCACTGTGTTTAAAAATTTCCTGGCATAAAAACCAAAGTCCTTACTATTATAAGATGACACATCCCAAGTTGTTCTCTGCCTTTCAATATCCTCCTTGCAGAGGGAACCACATGGGTTTTTTTTTCTTGGTGTATGCCCCCCAGGTTGAGTGCACAAAAGAGCAAACACCGGGGCCTTCTGTCTTTCTTCTGCCCTCGAGTCTGTAATGTTCAAGGCCATAGACACACCTTTGCATTTTGCACCTCTCACAGCCTGTAGGTCCTTTGGCCTTGGCGCACCTGTGCAGGTAAAAGTCTGGTCCTGCATGGGTGTCTCTGTTTCTGTTCTGACATCCAGCAGGGGTAGGATGCTCTTCACTCTTCCTAGAGCCAGAACTTAGGCTATGTGATACGTCCCTTGTCTTTGGACACTGGGTTTCTTTCAGCTCTCTGACAGATCTGGATTTAAGGGAGTATACAGAGTTGTATTTACTGAAATGTAGGCGTGCATGACCAGGGTACATTTTTCTAGCCTCGTTTTCAACCACGGAAAGCGGTTGAGCAAATCATAAGTGAGCAATATCCAGAACAAATGCCCATACCACCCAAAAGCCCATACCCCGAGTCTGTGTGCCACCTGGGAGAAGCCAGCTTTGGGCGGGTTAACCATGAGTCACAGGAGCTTATGTTCACTCCATTTGTGTTGGTGCACACGGCCCTGCCAGTATAGCTAAGCATGTCTCAACCCTGTCATACGAGTAAAGAAACAAAGAGGAAGCCGCTGTCAGAATCAATAAAGACTGTGGTTTCCTGAAAAGAGAGACTGTGGGGAAGGTGTCTTCAGGTTTTACTCGAGATGGTTCTCTAGGAGCTTTCTCTGACAACTGCGTCATCTCTGAAACACGAGTGGACTTGCTTTTCACATGTATGTTACTCGGAAATGTGGGTTGTTCCAAAAACCAGATTGACAACCAGAATGAACAGTAACCTCAAACACTTAGGGTGCCTGGGTGGGGAAGTGGCCTTTGCTAACCAGCACTGTGTACTTCCCACACCGAGTGAAGGATGTTGGTTTCTCATTGCAGAGAAGACAATGGGAGGAAAGGAAAAGAAAGGAATGAGAGGCAAGCCAGCCAGGATGCTTGACATCCCTAGGAGCTGATGTTGTGGGTGAGTGAGCACTCTTGGTTCTCTTCCTTCTTCTTTTCCAAATCAGTGCATTTCATCCTTGCAAAAAGGAGTGATGCTGGTGTTTCGGCAAGTCTCGAGAAGACAACGTCCCAAGGTCTGTGGGTTATGGTATCTTATTCTTGAATTTTTCACTATTCTAGAAAAGTGAGGCCTTGACTGTGGAACCAGAATAAGTAGGTGCATGAAGGTGTGTCTAAAAACTCTGTGCACGTTACCTCAGTGATCAGTAGGTTGAATTCTGTGCCAGTGTCCTGCAGAACTGGGCAGAGTGAAAGGGGCTTGGGCCTGGGCCTGGCCTAGGGGTTTCTTAGCCTAGCTTTTAATTCCAACGGGTGTTAAGTAATTGATCGGGCCAGTTCTGTTGATGCCTTTGCATTTCTGGGGTGACAGCGGATGACCAGACCAACCAACTAACCTTGTCTACCACCACCCATGCTTGTATACTGGAGCCCAATGTGTGAAGAGCCAGGTGCTTGAGGCCTGTGCTTGGGGCTTGCCTAATCTCTTCTCAGAGTTCCATCTCACCCATGGCTCTTCTGCCTGTGCCATTGGGCAGCTGCCACCATTTCAGTTAGCTGGCCACTCCATGTGAATGTGCCCTGTGGTGCTTAGCTAGCGGGGAGGGGTGGTTTGGGCTCTGTATGTGCCCCAGAAGTGTGTCTCCTGAGCTCTCCTGCAAACCCTGAATGGTAAAGATATAAAAACGGAAAATTTCAGGTCCACGGGGAGTGGCCATGAGGAATAGTCACTGCCTTCTGGTCATGAGGTCAGGCTAAGAGGTCCCAGTTGTGATGAGGTTCTGCACCCTGGAGCCCTAGAAGTGTGATTGCTCCCCCAAACTGGCTGAAATGGTGAGCAGCCATGTTTGAACCAGGATACTGTTTAGTGGTTTTTTTCCCTCTGCCAAGGGTGGTGGGAAAGGGCTTGGAGCTAGACATGCTGGCATTTCTGGTGCGATATTGCCCTCAAGTCGGATCCTGTGAGCCCTGCGTTATCCCTTCCTGGAGGGGAGCAATGTGGGAGGCAGCAAAGGCAGATTCCTATGTAGTACTAAGTACAAACACTCCTTCCATTCCAGCACCCTACCAGACTAAAGTCCAGAGCTCTGCAGGGTGCAGGTAGAGCATGGACCACCGCACTTTCTGACACTGGAAGTTCTAGAAACAGGCACTGGGGCAAGATATACAACCCAGTTGCCAACACAGTGGGTACAGGAAGCCCCAGCTCACAAACCTGGTGGTCGCTTTGTCTGATCTGGATCCATTGAAACCTCTGAAGGCATCCTGGCCAGACTCTGAGGGCATTTGGCAGTCTGTTCCTTCCCCTGGGAGTAAGAGTAGGTTTAGTCTAGGTAAGTTTGAGACCCTGGATGCCTCTCTCAGTTGCGGTTGCAGAGGAACCCAGACAGCCCACCACTGACAGAGGAGGCCATCGGTGCAATGCAGAGACAGGACATGAATCGTTGGTCTGTGCTGGCCTGGTGATCTGCTTTTGGGGGACAGGGTTTGTATGCCCATTTCCTCTTTGCTTAGTCTCAGTGCTTGGTGTTCACCTCTCGATCCTGTTAGGCCCCACCCCAACACTGAGAACCTAGTGATCTCTGGGTTTCCTTTGGGGTTCACCTGCAGCAGTACTCACACAGGGATGCCTTCCGAACCATAGGCTGCCCTGCTTGAAGCACCAGGTGACGTCCCTTACCAGAAAACTGGGCTATGAGACTCAGGGACTGTGCACTTTAAATTCTGTGTACTTGTGTGTCCTTTGTCATGTCCACATCTTGGATTATCCCTGCAATTGCCTTTCAGATAGCCCTGCCCCATGAGGCTCATTCTTCTGGGTCTTTCATTGTTCCTGTTTTTCCCCCCAGGGTACTTAGGTTCCTGGTTTGTCATCAGAACTGAATATATGAGGATGAGGCAAAACAGGGAGAACGGAGAACTGTAGATTTCAGTGGGGCATGGGAAGGAGACCCCTTTCTAAGGCTGTTTGGAAGTGCAGGGAGGCAAGAGTGTCTACAATACCTTTGAAGTGACCCTTCTACAGTTGAGTAGAGAAGTGCGACGAGGATGTTATTCACGAGGTGTGGAATTAGTGAAGAGTTCCAAGGGACCAGAAAGGACCCTTGAGAAGTGATGATGGCTGGGAGGAATCCACACAAGCATAAGGAGATCTGGCTAAACTTTTCTCATGGACAGCCTTCCTTTGAGAGTGTTCAGGAAACTAACCTTGTGCCAGGGGCCAAAAAGAATTTTGGGTATCATCTAAGGCACTTTACTGCTTTCCTAATTTTGAGCCTGTTGACCAAAACCTCATGAAACTCAGTAACCCCATGGATGAGCAGCCAGGTCCTCTGAACCTGTCCATGGCCCTGACATGGAAGTTTACCTCACTCTGAATGCCTCTGCAGGTGCCTATTGTCCCCGCTACCTTTGTCAGGTTGCCTGAGGCCTCCTAATCAAGCTGGACTCTGATTGACTAAGAGATATGCTAGGCAGGTGACCATGGTCTCCTGCCTGCAAGTTACTGTCTGGTAGCATGCTGGGCCTTCCTGAAAACCAGGAGTGCTACAGAGGTAGCTGAGGAAGCATTCAGTCCACTTGAGGAGCAGCCATTGCCGTGTAGTCATGCAATGGATTAGAATCTGTTTCCTGGAGTCCTAGAAGTGGGAATAATCCCCCAAATTGGTAAAGATCTGGAGCAGCCATATTTGAGACAGGTTGGACTGGGTTGCCATTTTTTTCCTCAGCAAAGGGTGGAGGGAGAGACAATTGCATTAGGGTAGTTTGGCATTTCTGGTGCAATACTGCCATCAAGCGGAATGCGTTTCTAGCTCTCATAAGCCCTATGTTGTTTCTCGTGGGGAAGCAATATGGCCGTGAAAGCAGAATCGGGAGCAAGACAAAAAAATCTTCCTTCTGCCACCCTCCTCAGCCCACAACTCCAGTTCCACCAGGCGTAGGGAAAGCATAGCCAAGACTGGGTCAGGGCCTGTAACTGCCGAGACAGAACCATATACAAGGCCCACAGTTTTGGTGCTTTGCTTGTCTGGCACAGGAAGCCAAGGCTTGGACTCTGGTGGCCGCCATTTCTGGGCTTGACTAGGGGCAGCCTTCAAGAGTGAGCTCTGGCCGGGAACTGGTTATTTGGCCGCCATCTCCTTCTTGGAGCAAGGACAGGTTGAACTAGGGTGATTCTAGTGCCCTAGATGACATTCCTGGGCATGGTGCAGCCCAGAAAATACCAAACACAGGCATGAGAGTGTTTTAGAGTCAGGGGCCTCACTTGATACCCAAAAAGTTGCTACCTGGGACAAGGTCAGCCTCCTGAACACTCTCCATGGAAGGCCATCTGAGAGCAAAACCTGGCTAGATGTGCTTATGCTGGTAAGGATTCCTCCTACCCATCATCACTTCTGGAGGGTCCGTCTGGTCCTTTGGAACTCTTCAGTAATACCACACCTAGTGAATAACATCCTTGTCCCACTTCTCTACTCACTTGGGGGAAGATCCACCAACATGCACCCAAGGGGTCAGGTCCATCGGGTTGGGTCCTACCAAATGTTCCCATAAATAGACAGCATGGTGCGCACAGGGTCCAGTTCTACTAATGCAGGCCTGTAGAAAACCAGTGTGACTCCATTTTGTGTCAACATCATCTTAAGTCAGTGGCTAGAAATGGCCCTGCCCCTGAGGGGATAGCCAATTTCCCTGTTGTTATTGCTCAACTCTGTTAGCTCGTACTCCTGGCCCCAAACAGCATGCTCTTATCTTAGAATGAACATATGTGTCACATGATCCCTGGACATCTGGTATGACATCATTATGAATCCTCACTGCCTTCCTAACTGATGCATGTTGCCACAATCTACATGAACCTCAGTAGCCCGTGGATGAACAGCCAGGTCATCTGGACCTGTCCATGGCCCTGACATGGAAGTTTACCTCACGCTTGATGCCACTGCAGGTGCCTGTTGTGGCCACCACCTTTGTCTCCTTGCCTGAAGCCTCCTGATCAGGCTGGACTCTGATTGACTAAGAGATATGCTAGGCCTATGACCATGGTCTCCTTCCTGCAAGTTACTGTCTGGTAGCATGCTGGGCCTTCCTGAAAACCAGGAGTGCTACAGAGGTGAGGTAGGTAAGGGAACAGTCCACTTGAGGAAGAGCCATTACCTTGTGGTCATGTAATGGATTAGAATCTGTTTCCTGGAGCCCTAGAAGTGGGAATAATCCCCCAAATTGGTAAAGATCTGGAGCAGCCATATTTGAGACAGGTTGGACTGGGTTGCCATTTTTTCCCTCAGCAAAGGGTGGAGGGAGAGACAATTGCATTAGGGTAGTTTGGCATTTCTGGTGCAATACTGCCATCAAGCGGAAAGCGTTTCTAGCTCTCATGAGCACTACCTTGTTTCTTGTGGGGAAGCAATATGGCGGTGAAAGTAGAATGGGGAGTAGGACAAAATGATCTTCCTTCTGCCATCCTCCTCAGCCCACATCTCGAGTTCCACCAGGCGTAGGGAAAGCATAGCCAAGACTGGATCAGGCCCTGCAAATTCAGAGACAGAACCAACCACAAGACCCACACTCTGGCACAGGAAGCCAAGGCTTGGAACGCTGGTGGCCGCCATTTCTGGGCTTGAGTAGGGGCAGCCTCTGAGAGGGAGCTCTGGCCGGAAACTGGTTTTTTGGCCACCTTCCCCTTCTCCTTGGAGCAAGGACAGGTTGAGGTAGGGTGATTCTAGTGCCCTAGAAGACATTCCTGGGCATGGTGCAGCCCAGCCAATATCAAACACAGGCATGAGAGGGTTATGGCTATTGGCCATCAGGTGCTTCACTTGATACCCAAAAGCATTTTTGCTGCCTGGCACAAGGTCAGTCTCCTGAACACTCTCAACGGAGGGGTGTCCGTGAGAAAAACCTAGCTAGATGTGCTTATGCTTGTAAGGATTCCTCCCACGCATCATCACTTCTGGATGGTCCTTTCTGTTCCCTTGGAACTCTTCATTAATACCACACCTACTGAATAACATCCTTGTCCCACTTTTCTACTCACTTGGGGGAAGATCCACCAACATGCAACCAAGGGGCCAGGTCCAATCAGCTTGGGTCCTACCAAATGTTTCCATAAATAGACTGCATTGTGCGCACAGGGTCCAGTTCTACTAATGCAGGCCTGTAGAAAACCATTGGGACTCCATCTTGTATCACCATCATCTTACGTTAGTGGCTAGAAATTGCCCTGACCCTGAGAGGATAGCCAATTTTCCCATTGTTATTGCTCATTTTTATTAGCCCATACTCCTGTCCCCAAAGAGCATGCTCTTATCTTAGAATGAACATATGTGTCACATGATCCCTGGACATCTGGAATCACATCATTATGAATCCTCACTGCCTTCCTAACTGATGTGTGTTCCCACAACCTTCATGAATCTCAGTTGCTCTGTGGATGAACAGCCAGGTCGTCTGGACCTGTCTATGGCCCTGGCATGGAAGTTTACCTCACTCTTGATGCCTCTGCAGGTGCCTGTTGTGGCCACCACCTTTGCCTGATTGCCTGAGGCCTCCTGATCAGGCTGGACTCTCACTGACTATGAGATATGCTAGGCCAATGACCATGGTCTCCTTCCTGCAAGTTACTGTCTGGTAGCATGCTGGGCCTTCCTGAAAACCAGGAGTGCTACAGAGGTGTCGCGGACCAGCACAGCAGTAGACGATGAGGTCGTCTCAGGGTTGAGAGACTGTGTACGGTGGTCAGGGATTCCTTGAAAGAAATGACAAACAGACACATTTCAAGAGAGTGTAAATCTGAGAGTAATTTTTTTTGAGTTTGTGACTAGTATATATATGTTTTTTAAAAGTATAGGAACAATGAATATCAAAGAAATTTGTTTATGGGTTTAGTTTATCACTGACAGGGCAGTGATTTATATTTGGACCTAGCCTCATTTTTAAGTAGATAGACCATTAGTTTTCTTTTCAAACTATATAATTGTATTTTTTGTTTTATTAACTATTTTTTTACCTAAACTATATTTTAATTATTATAGGGTTTAGTAATGTTTTATTTGAGTCAGTCTTTTTTTTTTTTTTTTTTTTTTGTGGGACCCTCGCCAGCAGCCGGGGAACGAACTGGCGCTGCAGAGGCTGCAGGCAGCCTCGCAGCCCAGCGCTCAACCGCTGCACTACCAGGGGAGGCCCTGAGTCAGTCTTGTTTAAGGATTTTATATGATTTTTTAATTAACAACCAATGACCTTGATAGAAGAAAGAAGGAAGTTTAGAAAGACAATAAGGGAATAAAGTTTGTAGTTTTAGAAAGACAAGATAAGGTTTTTTGTAGTAGTATTTTTGTAGTGGTTTTTGGTGGTCCTTATTTTTTGATAAGCGTTTGTCTTATCTATGTCTTTAGGGAACTTTGCTATACTCCCCTGTGTGCTGGTTTTTTGTCCAGCCTGACCTAGGGACCTTGGCGAAAGCCATTAGACCTAAAGGTCACTGCAGGGGGAGGTGCAGCACAGAGGTAGCTGAGGAAGCATTCAGTCCACTTGAGGAGCAGCCATTGCCTTGTGGTCATATAATGGATTAGTGTTGCGTCGTGCAACACCACACTGATAAAGACACGGGAGTCATGGAGCAGGCAGCATGAGGCTGGATGCTGTTGAGGCAAGATCCTGGACATTTTTATTGATAGAATAATCATAGAGCATCAGCTACGTGCATTAGGAGGACAAGGAGAAAAGGATGGGTGAAACTCAGGAATGTCATCTAGGGCTTGGGGGACATGAGTCTGCTGACCATGTTATGAGCTTGATGACCAAGTGTTGGAATCAAAACTAGACCCCAGACCGCAGACCCCCGGCCAAGGTCCTAATCTTATCAACAAGGCATTCCACTGATGGGCTTCTGGGGTCCCTTGTCATACATTGGTCCTCGACACCGCCCCCCGCCCCCCGCCGTGTTCCTGGCCATACCTCATTATGTATGAGCCAGGAATAAGTTTATGCATCCATCCTCGAAACCTCCCCCTCCCCCTCCCCCCCGGCACTCCCCTCATAAGACTTGATGCATGCCTTCCCAGATTGATCAAGCTTTCTGATCTTGATTGATATGAAAGGCAGGCACCTTGCAAGATTTGGCTCATATGACTGTGACTGGACAACTCTGACTTTGTATAGGAATACAGAAATGCAGGTAACCATAATGTTGGCTGAGTAGGCCACTTAAGTCTAGCAGCCAATAAGTCTAGCACATGGGCAGATTAGAATCTATTTCCTGGAGCCCTAGAAGTGGGAATAATCCCCCAAATTGGTAAAGAATCTGAGCAGCCATATATGAGACAGATTGGACTGGGTTGCCATTTTTTTCCTCAGCAAAGGGTGGAGGGAGAGAAAGTGGCGGTAGATAGTTTGGCATTTCTGGTGCAATACTGCCATCAAGCGGAATGCGTTTCTTGGTCTCATGAGCCCTACGTTGTTTCTGGTGGGGAAGCAATATGGCGGTGAAAGCAGAATCGGGAGCAAGAGAAAAAAATCTTCCTTCTGCCACCCTCGTCAGCCCACTTCTCGTGTTCCACCAGGCGCAGGGAAAGCATAGCCAAGACTGGGTCAGGCCCTGCAAATTCCAGAGATAGAACCATGTACAAGGCCCACATTCTGGCACAGGAAGCCAAGGCTTGCACTCTGGTGGCCGCCATTTCTGGGCTTGAGTAGGGGCAGCCTCTGAGAGGGAGCTCTGGCCGGAAACTGGTTATTTGGCCGCCTTCCCTTTCTCCTTGGAGCAAGGACAGGTTGAGCCTGGGTGATTCTAGAGCCGAGAAGACATTCCTGAGCATGGTGCAGCCCAGCGAATACCAAAGACAGTCATGAGAGGGTTATGGCAATTGGCCATCAGGTGCCTCACATACACCCAAAGTTTGCTGCCTGGCACAAGGTCAACCTCCTGAACACTCTCAATGACAGGCCGTCCAAGAACAAAACCTGGCTAGATGTGCTTATGCTTGTATGGATTCCTCCCACCCATCATCACTTGGAGGGTCCTTCTGGTCCTTTGGAACTCTTCAGTAATACCACACCTAGTGAATAACATCCTTGTCCTACTTCTCTACTCACTTGCTGGAAGATCCACCAACATGCACCCAAGGGGTCAGGTCCAATCAGATTGGGTCCTACCAAATGTTCCCAAAAACGGACAGCATGGTGCGCACAGGGTCCAGTTCTACTAATGCAGGCCTGTAGAAAACCAGTGTGACTCCATCTTGTATCAACATCATCTTAAGTCAGTGCCTAGAAATTGCCCTGCCCCTGAGAGGATAGCCAATTTCCCCGTTGTTATTGCTCAACTCTGTACTCTGCCCGTACTCCTGGCCCCAAACAGCATGCTCTTATCTTAGAATGAACATATGTGTCACATGATCCCTGGACATCTGGAATCACATCATTATGAATCCTCACTGCCTTCCCAACTGATGCGTGTTGCCACAACCTTCATAAACCTCAGTAGCCCCGTGGATGAACAGCCAGGTCGTCTGGACCTGTCCATGGCCCTGACATGGAAGTTTACCTCACTCTTAATACCTCTGCAGGTGCCTGTTGTCGCCACCACCTTTGTCTACTTGCCTGATGCCTCCTAATCACGTAGAACTCACTGACTGAGATATACTGGGCCGGTGACCATGGTCTCCTGCCTGCAAGTTACTGTCTGGTAGCGTGCTGGGCCTTTCTGAAAACCAGGAGTGCCACAGAGGTAACTAAGGAAGCATTCAGTCCGCTTGAGGAGCAGCTATTGCCTTCTGGTCATATAATGGATTAGTGTTGCAACGTGCAACACCACACTGATAAAGACACCAGAGTCATGGATCAGGCTACACGAGGCTGGATGCTGTTGATAGTAAGATCCTGGCCATTTTTATTGATAGAATAATCAGAGAGCATTAGCTACGTGCATAGGAGGACAAGGAGAAAAGGATGGGTGAAACTCAGGAATGTCATCTAGGGCTTGGGGGACATGAGCCTGCTGACCATGTTATGAGCTTGATGACCAAGTGTTGGAATGAAAAGTAGACCCCAGACCCTGGGCCATGGTCCTAATCTTATCAACAAGGCATTCCACTGATGAGCTTCTGGGGTCCCTTGTCATACATTGGTCCTCACCCCCCCACCCCCCACCGAGTTCCTGGTCATACCTCATGATGTATGTGCCAGGAATAAGTTTATGCATCTGTCCTCATCCCCCCCCACCTCCCCAGGCTCTCCTGGTCATAAGTCTTGATGCATGCCCTCCCCAGATTGATCAAGCTTTCTGCTCTTGATTGATGTGAAAGGCAGGCACCTTGCAAGGTTTGGCTCATATGACTGTGACTGGACAGCTCTGACCTTTGTATAGGAATGCAGAACTGCAGGTATCCATAATGGTGGCTGAGTAGGCCACTTAAGTCTAGCAGCCAATTAAGTCTAGCAGATGGGCAGATTAGAATCTATTTCCTAGAGCCCTGCAAGTGGGAATAATACCCCAAAGTGGTAAAGAATGTGAGCAGCCATATATGAGACAGTTTGGGCTAGGTCGCCATTTTTTTCCTCAGCAAAGGGTGGAGGAGGAGAAAGTGGCTGTAGGGTAGTTTGGAGTTTCTGGTGCAATACTGCCATCCAGCGGAACGCGTTTCTTGGTCTCATGAGCCCTACGTTGTTTCTGGTGGGGAAGCAATATGGCGTGAAAGCAGAATCGGGAGCAAGAGAAAAAAATTTTCCTTCTACACCCTCCTCAGCCCACTTCTCATGTTCCACCAGGCGGAGGGAAAAATCATAGCCAAGACTTGGTCAGGCCCCGCAAATTCCAGAGACAGAACCAAGTACAAGGCCCACACTCTAGCACAGGAAGGCAGGCTTGGAACTGTGGCGGCCGCCATTTCTGGGCTTGAGTAGGGGCAGCCTCTGAGAGGGAGCTCTGGCCAGGAACAGGTTATTTGGCCGCCTTCCCCTTCTCCTTGGAGCAAGGACAGGTTGAGGTAGGGTGATTCTAGTGCTCTGGAAGATATTCCTGGGCATGGTGCAGCCCAGCTAATACCAAACACAGGCATGAGAGGGTTATGGGTATTGGCAGTCAGGTGTGTAGGGACAGGAATAGGCACAGTGTAGGATCTCTGTGACCCAGGAAGATGGAGTAAAGGAGAAGAGAGTCCTGGAGCCCACAGTGGATTTTCAGACTTTTATTGGGATTCACCAGGTACACAGCAGGCAGGGGTGCTGGGGGGGTCGGGAGACTGGCAGCTCTTCCAGCCCCCAGCAAGTCTTTACTCTATAGGGCTCTCCAGCATTCTCTGGTGGTCTCTGCTGCTCTTGTGGTTCTGCTCTGCTTCTCTGATTCTCCTGGCTTCCTAGTGACACTACCCTTATAAGCTTAGTCTCTCACCCCAGGGGAATTCAATCTGCATACTCACACCCTACTGCAGGTGTCTGCCATCAGGAATGCATTCAGGACCTCAAGGATCCATCATCAATGCTAATGGCGGGAGAGCAGAAAAGCCTGATACTTTACTTACCCTACTGGTGCTTCACTTGATACCCAAAAGCATTTTTGCTACCTGGCTCAAGGTCAGTCTCTTGAACACTCTCAACGGAAGGCTGTCTGTGAGAAAAACCTTGCTAGATGTGCTTATGCTTGTAAGGATTCCTCCCACCCATCATCACTTGGAGGGTCCTTTTTGGTCCCTTGGAACTCTTCAGTAAACCACACCTAGTGAATAACATCCTTGTCCCACTTCTCTACTCACTTGGGGGAAGATTCAACAACATGCACCTAAGGGGCCAAGTCCAATCAGATTGGGTCCTACCAAATGTTCCCATAAATAGACAGCATGGTCCGCACAGGGTCAAGTTCTACTAATGCAGGCCTATAGAAAACCAGTGTGACTCCATCTTATATCAACATCATCTTACGTCAGTGGCTAGAAATTGCCCTGCCCCTGAGAGGATAGTCAATTTCCCTGTTGTTATTGCTCAACTCTGTTAGCCCATACTCCTGGCCCCAAATAGATGCTCTTATCTTAGAATGAACATATGTGTCACATGATCCCTGGGCATCTGGTATGACATCATTATGAATCCTCACTGCCTTCCTAACTGATGCGTGTTGCCACAACCTTCATGAACCTCAGGAGCCCCATGGATGAACAGCCAGGTCGTCTGGTCCTGTCCTTGGCCCTGACATGGAAGTTTACGTCACTCTTGATGCCTTTGCAGGTGCCTGTTGTTGCCACCACCTTTGTCTCCTTGCCTGAAGCCTCCTAATCAGGCTGGACTCTGATTGACTAAGAGATATGCTAGGCCTATGACCATGGTCTACTTCCTGCAAGTTACTGTCTGGTAGCTTGCTGGACCTTACTGAAAACCAGGAGTGCTACAGAGGTAGGTAAGGGAACAGTCCACTTGAGGAAGAGCCATTACCTTGTGGTCATGTAATGGATTAGAATCTGTTTCCTGGAGCCCTAGAAGTGGGAATAATCCCCCAAATTGGTAAAGATCTTGAGCAGCCATATTTGAGACAGGTTGGACTGGGTTGCCATTTTTTTCCTCAGCAAAGGGTGGAGGGAGAGACAGTGGTGGTAGGGTAGTTTGCAGTTTCTGGTGCAATACTGCCATCAAGCGGAATGCGTTTCATGGTCTCCTGAGCCCTACGATCTTTTTAGTGGGGAAGCAATATGGCGGTGAAAGCAGAATCGGGAGCAGGAGTAAAAAATCTTCCTTCTGCCACCTTCCTCAGCCCACATCTCGAGTTCCACCAGGCATAGGGAAAGCATAGCCAACACTGGGTCAGGCCCTGCAAATTCCAGAGACAGAACCGAGCTAAGGCCCACACTCTGGCACAGGAAGCCAAGGCTTAGAATGCTGGTGGCCGCCATTTCTGGGCTTCACTAGGGGCAGCCTATGAGAGGGAGCTCTGGCCAGGAACAGGCTTTTTGGCCGCCTTCGCCTTCTCCTTGGAGCAAGGACGGGTTGAGCTAGGGTGATTCTAGTGCCCTAGATGACATTCCTGGGCATGGTGCAGCCCAGCCAATACCAAAAACAGTCATGAGAGGGTTATGGCTATTGGCCATCAGGTGCCTCACTTAATACCCAAAAGCATTTTTGCTCCCTGGCGCCAGGTCAGTCTCCTGAACACTCTCAACGGAGGGGTGTCAGTGAGAAAAACCTAGCTAGATGTGCTTATGCTTGTAAGGATTCCTCCTACCCATCATCACTTCTGAAGGGTCCTTTCTGTTCCCTTGAAACTCTTCATTAATACAACACCTAGTGAATAACATCCTTGTCCCACTCTCTACTCACTTGGGGGAAGATCCAACAACATGCAACCAAGAGGCCAGGTCCAATCAGCTTGGGTCCTACCAAATGTTCCCATAAATAGACAGCATGGTCCGTACAGGGTCCAGTTCTACTAATGCAGGCCTGTAGAAAACCAGTGTGACTCCATCTTGTATCAACATCATCTTACGTCAGTGGCTAGAAATTGCCCTGCCCCTGAGAGGATAGCCAGTTTCCCCGTTGTTATTGCTCAACTCTGTACTCTGCCTGTACTCCTGGCCCCAAACAGCATGCTCTTATCTTAGAATGAACATATGTGTCACATGATCTCTGGACATCTGGAATCACATCATTATGAATCCTCACTGCCTTCCTAACTGATGCGTGTTCCCACAACCTTCATGAACCTCAGTTGCTCTGTGAATGAACAGCCAGGTCGTCTGGATCTGTCTATGGCCCTGACATGGAAGTTTACCTCACTCTTGATGCCTCTGCAGGTACCTGTTGTGGCCACCACCTTTGCGTGGTTGCCTGAGGCCTCCTGATCAGGCTGGGCTCTGATTGACTAAGAGATATGCTAGGCCTATGACCATGGTCTACTTCCTGCAAGTTACTGTCTGGTAGCGTGCTGGGCCTTCCTGAAAACCAGGAGTGCTACAGAGGTAGCTAAGGAAGCATTCAGTCCACTTGAGGAGCAGCCATTGCCTTCTGGTCATATAATGGATTAGTGTTGCATCATGCAACACCGCACTGATAAAGACATGGGAGTCATGGAGCAGGCTGCATAGGCTGGATGCTGTTGAGAGTAAGATCTTGGCCAGTTTTACTGATAGAATAATCAGAGAGCATTAGCTACCTGCATTAGGAGGACAAGGAGAAAAGGATGGGTGAAACTCTGGAATGTCATCTAGGGCTTGGGGGACATGAGTCTGCTGACCATGTTATGAGCTTGATGACCAAGTGTTGGAATCAAAAGTAGAGACATGGTCTAATCTTATCAACAAGGCATTCCACTGATGAGCTTCTGGGGTCCCTTGTCATACATTGGTCCTCGACACCCCCCCCCCCCCCCCCCCCCGCTTGTTCCTGGCCATACCTCATGATGTATGAGTCAGGAATAAGTTTATGCATCCATCCTCAAAACCTCCCCCTCCCTCTCGGCACTCCCTGTCATAAGACTTGATGCATGCCCTTCCCAGATTGATCAAGCTATTGATATGAAAGGCAGGCACCTTGCAAGGTTTAGCTCATATGACTGTGACTGGACAGATCTGACCTTTGTATAGGAATGCTGAACTGCAGGTAACCATAATGGTGGCTGAGTAGGCCACTTAAGTCTTGCAGCCAATTAAGTGTAGCAGATGGGTAGATTAGAATCTATTTTCTAGAACCCTACAAGTGGGAATAATCCCCTAAAATGGTAAAGAATCTGAGCAACCATATTTGAGATAGTTTGGACTGGGTTGCCATTTTTTTCCTCAGCAAAGGGTGGAGGGAGAGAAAGTGGCAGTAGGGTAGTTGGGCGTTTCTGGTGCAATACTGCCATCCAGCGGAACGCGTTTCTTGGTCTCATGAGCTCTACGTTGTTTCTGGTGGGGAAACAATATGGCGGTGAAAGCCGAATTGGGAGCAAGAGAAAAAAATCTTCCTTCTGCCACCCTCCTCAGCCCACTTCTCGTGTTCCACCAGGCAGAGGGAAAAATCATAGCCAAGACTGGGTCAGGCACCGCAAATTCCAGAGACAGAACCATGTACAAGGCCCACATTCTGGCACAGGAAGCCAAGGCTTGCACTCTGGTGGCCGCCATTTCTGGGCTTGAGTGGGGCAGCCTCTGAGAGGGAGCTCTGGCCAGGAACAGGCTTTTTGGCCGTCTTCCCCTTCTCCTTGGAGCAAGGACAGGTTGAGCCTGGGTGATTCTAGAGCCGAGAAGACATTCCTGGAATGGTGCAGCCCAGCCAATACCAAACACAGGCATGAGAGGGTTATGGCTATTGGCCGTCAGGTGCCTCACTTGGTACCCAAAGTTTGCTGTCTGGCACAAGGTCAACCTCCTGAACACTCTCAATGACAGGTCGACCAAGAACAAACCCTGGCTAGAAGTGCTTATGCTTGTAAGGATTCCTCCCACCCATCATCACTTCTGTAGGGTACTTCTGGTCCTTTGGAACTCTTCAGTAATACCACACCTAGTGAATAACATCCTTGTCCCACTTCTCTACTCAATTGGGGGACAATCCACCAACATGCAACCAAGGGGCCAGGTCCATCAGATTGGGTCTTACCAAATGTTCCCCAAAACAGACAGCATGGTCCGCAGAGGGTCCAGTTCTACTAATGCAGGCCTGTAGAAAACCAGTGTGACTCCATCTTGTATCAGCATCATCTTACGTCAGTGGCTAGAAATTGCCCTGCCCCTGAGAGGATAGCCAATTTCCCCGTTGTTATTGCTCAACTCTGTTAGCCCGTACTCCTGGCCCCAAACAGCATGCTCTTATCTTAGAATGAACATATGTGTCACATGATCCCTGGACATCTGGTGTGTTCATTAAGACTCCTCACTGCTTTCCTAACTGATGCGTGTTGCCACAACCTTCATGAACCTCAGTAGCCCCGTGATGAACAGCCAGGTCGTCTGGACCTGTCCATGGCCCTGACATGGAAGTTTACCTCACTCTTGATGCCTCTGCAGGTGCCTGTTGTGGCCACCACCTTTGTCTCGTTGCCTGACTCCTCCTAATCAGGCAGAACTCTCGCTGACTGAGATATACTGGGCCGGTGACCATGTTCTCCTGCCTGCAAGTTACTGTCTGGTAGCGTGCTGGGCCTTCCTGAGAACCAGGAGTGCTACAGAGGTAGCTAAGGATGCATTCAGTACTTGAGGAGCAGCCATTGCCTTCAAGTAATATAATGGATTAGTGTTGCGTCATGCAACACCACACTGATAAAGACACGGGAGCCATGGAGCAGGCTGCATAGGCTGGATGCTGTTGAGAGTAAGATCCTGGTCATTTTTACTGATAGAATAATCAGAGAGCATTAGCTACCTGCATTAGGAGGACAAGGAGAAAAGGATAGGTGAAACTCAGGAATTTCATCTGGGGCTTGGGGTACATGAGTCTGCTGACCATGTTATGAGCTTGATGACCAAGTGTTGGAATGAAATGTAGACCCCAGACCCCAGACCCCGGGCCACGGTCCTAATCTTATCAACAAGGCATTCCACTGATGAGCTTCTGGGGTCCCTTGTCATACATTGGTCCTCAGCACCAAAACCCCCCACCCTTGTTCCTGGTCATACCTCATGATGTATGTGCCAGGAATAAGTTTATGCATCTGTCCTCAACCCCACCCCACCCCCCAGGCACTCCTGGTCATAAGTCTTGATGCATGCCCTCCCCAGATTGATCAAGCTTTGTGATCTTGATTGATATGAAAGGCAGGCACCTTGCAAGGTTTGGCTCATATGATTTTGACTGGACAGCACTGACCTTTGTATAGGAATGCAGAACTGCAGGTAACCATAATGGTGGCTGAGTAGGCCACTTAAGTCTTGCAGCCAATTAAGTGTAGCAGATGGGTAGATTAGAATCTATTTTCTAGAACCCTACAAGTGGGAATAATCCCCTAAAATGGTAAAGAATCTGAGCAACCATATTTGAGATAGTTTGGACTGGGTTGCCATTTTTTTCCTCAGCAAAGGGTGGAGGGAGAGAAAGTGGCAGTAGGGTAGTTGGGCGTTTCTGGTGCAATACTGCCATCCAGCGGAACGCGTTTCTTGGTCTCATGAGCTCTACGTTGTTTCTGGTGGGGAAGCAATATGGCGGTGAAAGCAGAATCGGGAGCAAGAGAAAAAAATCTTCCTTCTGCCACCCTCCTCAGCCCACTTCTCGCATTCCACCAGGCGGAGGGAAAAATCATAGCCAAGACTGGGTCAGGCCCCGCAAATTCCAGAGACAGAACCAAGTACAAGGCCCACACTCTAGCACAGGAAGGCAGGCTTGGAACTGTGGCGGCCGCCATTTCTGGGCTTGAGTAGGGGCAGCCTCTGAGAGGGAGCTCTGGCCAGGAACAGGTTATTTGGCCGCCTTCCCCTTCTCCTTGGAGCAAGGACAGGTTGAGGTAGGGTGATTCTAGTGCTCTGGAAGATATTCCTGGGCATGGTGCAGCCCAGCTAATACCAAACACAGGCATGAGAGGGTTATGGGTATTGGCAGTCAGGTGTGTAGGGACAGGAATAGGCACAGTGTAGGATCTCTGTGACCCAGGAAGATGGAGTAAAGGAGAAGAGAGTCCTGGAGCCCACAGTGGATTTTCAGACTTTTATTGGGATTCACCAGGTACACAGCAGGCAGGGGTGCTGGGGGGGTCGGGAGACTGGCAGCTCTTCCAGCCCCCAGCAAGTCTTTACTCTATAGGGCTCTCCAGCATTCTCTGGTGGTCTCTGCTGCTCTTGTGGTTCTGCGCTGCTTCTCTGATTCTGCTGGCTTCCTACTGACACTGCCCTTACAAGTTTAGTCTCTCACCCCAGGTGAATCCCATCTAAGCTTGCCCATACCCTACTCCAGGTGTCTGCCATCAGGAATGCATTCAGGACCTCAAGGATCCATCATCAATGCTAATGGCGGGAGAGCAGAAAAGCCTGATACTTTACTTACCCTACAGGTGCTTCAATTGATACCCAAAAGCATTTTTGCTACATGGCTCAAGGTCAGTCTCTTGAACACTCTCAAGGGAAGGTTGTCTGTGAGAAAAACCTAGCTAGATGTGCTTTTGCTTGTAAGGATTCCTCCCACCCACCATCACTTGGAGGGTCCTTTCTGGTGCCTTGGAACTCTTCACTAATACCACAACTAGTGAATAACATCCATATCCCACTTCTCTGCTCACATGGGGGAAGATCCAACAACATGCACCTAAGGGGCTGGTCCAATCAGCTTGGGTCCTACCAAATGTTCCCATGAATAGACAGCATGGTCCGCACAGGGTCCAGTTCCACTAATGCAGGCCTGTAGAAAACCAGTGTGACTCCATCTTGTATCACCATCATCATAGGTCAGTGGCTAGAAATTGCCCTGCCCCCTGAGAGGATAGCCAATTTCCCCGTTGTTATTGCTCAACTCTGTTAGCCCGTACTCCTGGCCCCAAACAGCATGCTCTTATCTTAGAATGAACATATGTGTCACATGATCCCTGGACATCTGGTGTGTTCATTAAGACTCCTCACTGCTTTCCTAACTGATGCGTGTTGCCACAACCTTCATGAACCTCAGTAGCCCCGTGGATGAACAGCCAGGTCGTCTGGACCTGTCCATGGCCCTGACATGGAAGTTTACCTCACTCTTGATGCCTCTGCAGGTGCCTGTTGTGGCCACCACTTTTGTCTCCTTGCCTGAAGCCTCCTGATCAGGCTGGACTCTGATTGACTAAGAGATATGCTAGGCAGGTGACCATGTTCTCCTGCCTGCAAGTTACTGTCTGGTAGCATGCTGGGCCTTCCTGAAAACCAGGAGTGCTACAGAGGTAGGTAAGGGAACATTCATTCCACTTAAGGAACAGTCATTGCCTTGAGTTCATGTAGGTCATGTAATGGATTAGAACCTGTTTCCTGGAACACTAGAAGTGGGAATAATCCCCCAAATTGGTAAAGATCTGGAGCAGCCATATTTGAGACAAGTTGGACTGGGTTGCCATTTTTTTCCTCAGCAAAGGGTGGAGGGAGAGAAAGTGGAGGTAGGGTAGTTTGGCCTTTCAGGTGCAATACTGCCATCAAGCGGAATGCATTTCTAGGTCTCCTGAGCCCTATGTTGTTTCTGGTGGGGAAGCAATATGGCGGTGAAAGCTGAATCGGGAGCAGGAGAAAAACGTCTTCCTTCTGCCACCCTCCTCAGTGCACATCTCAAGTTCCACCAGGCATAGGGAAAGCATAGCCAACACTGGGTCAGGCCCTGCAAATTCCAGAGACAGAACCTAGCTAAGGCCCACACTCTGGCACAGGAAGCCAAGGCTTAGAACGCTGGTGGCCGCCATTTCTGGGCTTCACTAGGGGCAGCCTATGAGAGGGAGCTCTGGCCAGGAACAGGTTATTTGGCCGCCTCCCCCTCTCCTTGGAGCAAGGACAGGTTGAGCTAGAGTGATTTTAGTGCCCTAGATGACATTCCTGGGCATGGTGCAGCCCAGCCAATACCAAACACAGTCAAGAGAGGGTTATGGGTATTGGCCATAAGGTGCCTCACTTGATACCCAAATTCATTTTTGCTCCCTGGCACAAGGTCAGTCTCCTGAACACTCTCAATGGAGGGGTGTCCGTGAGAAAAACCTAGCTAGATGTGCTTATGCTTGTAAGGATTCCTCCTACCCATCATCACTTCTGGAGGGTCCTTTCTGTTCCCTTGGAACTCTTCATTAATACCACACCTACTGAATAACATCCTTGTCCCACTTCTCTACTCACCTGGGGGAAGATCCACCAACATGCACCCAAGGGGCCAGGTCCAATCAGCTTGGGTCCTACCAAATGTTCCCATAAATAGACAGCATGGTCCGCACAGGGTCCAGTTCTACTTATGCAGGCCTGTAGAAAACCATTGTGACTCCATCTCATATCAACATCATCTTACGTCAGTGGCTAGAAATTGCCCTGCCCGAGAGGATAGCCAATTTCCCTATTGTTATTGCTCAACTCTGTTAGCCCGTACTCCTGGCCCCAAACAGCATGCTCTTATCTTAGAATGAACATATGTGTCACATGATCCCTGGACATCTGGAATCACATCATTATGAATCCTCACTGCCTTCCTAACTGATGCGTGTTGCCACAACCTTCCTGAACCTCAGTAGCACTATGGATGAACAGCCAGGTCGTCTGGACCTGTCCATGGCCTTGACATGGAAGTTTACGTCACTCTTGATGCCTCTGCAGGTGCCTGTTGTGGGCACCACCTTTGCCTGGTTGCCTGAGGCCTCCTGATCAGGCTGGACTCTGATTGACTAAGAGATATGCTAGGCCTGTGACCATGGTCTCCTTCCTGCAAGTTACTGTCTGGTAGCGTGCTGGGCCTTCCTGAAAACCAGGAGTGCTACAGAGGTAGCTAAGGAAGCATTCAGTCCACTTGAGGAGCAGCCATTGCCTTCTGGTCATATAATGGATTAGTATTGCGTCGTGTAACAACACACTGATAAAGACATGGGAGTCATGGATCAGGCTGCACGAGGCTGAATGCTGTTGAGAGTAAGATCCTGGCCATTTTTATTGATAGAATAATCAGAGAGCATTAGCTACCTGCATTAGGAGGACAAGGAGAAAAGGATAGGTGAAACTCAGGAATGTCATCTAGGGCTTGGGGGACATGAGTCGGCTGACCCTGTTATGAGATTGATTACCAAGTGTGGGAATCAAAACTAGACCCAGACCCCTGGCCATGGCCCTAATCTTATCAACAAGGCATTCCACTGATGAGCTTCTGGGGTCCCTTGTCATACATTGGTCCTCGGCCCCCCGACGCCCCCCCCCCCCCCCCCCGTGTTCCTGGTCATACCTCATGATGTATGTGTCAGGAATAAGTTTATGCATCCATCCTCAAAACCCCCCAAACCCCCCCCCACCGACACTCCTGGTCATAAGTCTTCATGCATGCCCTTCCCACATTGATCAAGCTTTCTGATCTTGATTGATATGAAAGGCAGGCACCTTATGAGGTTTGGCTCATATGACTGTGACTGGACAGCTCTGACCTTTGTATAGGAATGCAGAACTGCAGGTATCCATAATGGTGGCTGAGTAGGCCACTTAAGTCTAGCAGCCAATTAAGTCTAGCAGGTGGGCAGATTAGAATCTATTTGCTGGAACCCTAGAAGTGGGAATAATCACCCAAATTGGTAAAGAATCTGAGCAGCCATATGAGACAGGTTAGGCTAGGTTGCCATTTTTTTCCTCAGCAAAGGGTGGAGGGAGAGAAAGTGGCGGTAGATAGTTTGGCATTTCTGGTGCAATACTGCCATCAAGCGGAAAGCATTTCTTGGTCTCATGAGCCCTACGTTGTTTCTGGTGGGGAAGCAATATGGCGGTGAAAGCACAATCGGGAGTAAGAGAAAAAAATCTTCCTTCTGCCACCCTCCTCAGCCCACTTCTTGCGTTCCACCAGGCGGAGGGAAAAGCATAGCCTGACTGTGTCAGGCCCCGCAAATTCCAGAGACATAACCAAGTACAAGGCCCACACTCTAACACAGGAAGGCAGGCTTGGAACTGTGGCGGCCGCCATTTCTGGGCTTGAGTAGGGGCAGCCTCTAAGAGGGAGCTCTGGCCAGGAACAGGTTATTTGGCTGCCTTCCCCTTCTCCTTGGAGCAAGGACAGGTTGAGGTAGGGTGATTCTAGTGCTCTAGAAGACATTCCTGGGCATGGTGCAGCCCAGCTAATACCAAACACAGGCATGAGAGGGTTATGGGTATTGGCAGTCAGGTGTGTAGGGAGAGACAGTGGCGGTAGGGTAGTTTGGCGTTTCAGGTGCAATACTGCCATCAAGTGGAATGCGTTCTAGGTCTCCTGAGCCCTATGTTGTTTCTGGTGGGGAAGCAATATGGCGGTGAAAGCCGAATTGGGAGCAAGAGAAAAAAATCTTCCTTCTTCCACCCTCCTCAGCCCACAACTCCAGTTCCACCAGGCGCAGGGAAAGCATAGCCAAGCCTGGGTCAGGCCCTGCAACTCCCGAGACAGAACCATGTACAAGGCCCAGAGTTTTGCTTTGCTTGTCTGGCACAGGAAGTGAAGGCTTGGACTCTGGTGGCCGCCATTTCTTGGCTTGACTAGGGGCAGCCTATTAGAGAGAGCTTTGCGGGGAACTGGTTATTTGGCCGCCTTCCCCCTCTTCTTGGAGCAAGAACAGGTTGAGCTAGGGTGATTCTAGAACCTAGAAGACATTCCTGGGCATGGTGCAGCCCAGCCAATACCAAACACAGACATGAGAGTGTTTGGCAGTCAGGTGCCTCACTTGATACCCAAAAGGTTGCTGCCTGGCACAAGGTTAGTCTCCTGAACACTCTCAGTGGATGGCCATCCAAGAGCAAAACCTAGCTAGATGTGCTTATGCTTGTAAGGATTCCTCCCAGCCATCATCTTCTGGAGGGTCCTTTCTGTTTCCTTGGAACTCTTCATTAATACCATACCTACTGAGGGCCTCCCTGGTGGTGCAGCGGTTGAGCGCTGGGTTGCGAGGCTGCCCGCAGCCTCTACAGCGCCGGTTCGATCCCCGGTTCGATCCCCGGCTGTTCCCCGGCCGCCGGAGGAGGGTCCCACATGGCTCGCAGACCTCTCCTGCCGCCCGCTGCTCCCCTCAGCAGTGTACTTCGGTCCTTCTGCCTGCTCTGCTCCCCGCTCTGGCTCTGGTGAATTCTCTCACCCTCCCGTGCTTCTGACTGTACCCAGTGCTTGTATAAACAAAACAAAACGAACAAACAAATTAATAAATAAATAATACATGCCTCTTTAAAAAAAAAAAAAAAACATACCTAGTGAATAACATCCTTGTCCCACTTCTCTACTCACTTGGGGGAAAATCCAACAACATGCACCTAAGGGGCCAGGTCCACTCAGATTGGGTCCTACCAAATAATTCCATAAATAGACATCATGGTCCGCACAGGGTCCAATTCTACTAATGCAGGCCTGTAGAAAACCAGTGTGATTCCATCTTGTGTCAACATCATCTTATGTCAGTGGCTAGAAATTGCCCTGCCCCCTGAGAGGATAGCCAATTTCCCCGTTGTTATTGCTCAACTCTGTTAGCCCGTACTCCTGGCCCCAAACAGCATGCTCTTATCTTAGAATGAACATTGTGTCACATGATCCTTGGACATCTGGAATCACATCATTATGTATCCTCACTGCCTTCCTAACTGATGCGTGTTGCCACAATCTTCATGAACCTCAGTAGCCCCGTGGATGAACAGCCAGGTCGTCTGGATCTGTCCATGGCCCTGACATGGAAGTTTACCTCACTCTTGATGCCTCTGCAGGTGCCTTTTGTTGCCACCACCTTTGTCTGGTTGTCTGAGGCCTCCTGATCAGGCTGGACTCTGATTGACTAAGAGATATGCTAGACTGGTGACTATGGTCTCCTTCCTGCAAGTTACTGTCTGGTAGCGTGCTGGGCCTTCCTGAAATCCAGGAGTGCTACAGAGGTAGCTAAGGGCACATTCAGTCCACTTGAGGAACAGCCATTGCCTTTTGGTCAGGTAATGGATTAGAATCTTTTTCCTGGAACCCTAGAAGTGGGAATAATCCCCCAAATTGGTAAAGATCTGGAGCAGCCATATTTGAGAAAGGTTGGACTGGGTTGCCATTTTTTTCCTCAGCAAAGGGTGGAGGGAGAGAAAGTGGGTATAGGGTAGTTTGGCGTTTCTGGTGCAATACTGCCATCCAGCGGAATGCGTTTCTAGCTCTCTTGCGCACTAAGTTGTTTCTGGTGGGGAAGCAATATGGCGGTGAAAGCAGAATTGGGATCAGGAGAAAAATAATCTTCCCCTGCCACCCTCCTCAGCCCACATCTCGAGTTCCACCAGGCGTAGGGAAATCATAGCCAAAACTCGGTCAGGCCTTGCAACTCCGAGACAGAACCGAGTACAAGGCCCACAGTTTAGGTGCTTTGCTTGTCTGTAACAGGAAGCCAAGGCTTGGAACTCTGGTGGCCGCCATTTCTGGGCTTGAGTAGGGGCAGCCTCTGAGTGGGAGCTCTGGCCGGGAACTGGTTATTTGGCCGCCTTCCCCTTCTTCTTGGTGCAAGGACAGGTTGAGCCTGGGTGATTCTAGAACCTAGAAGACATTCCTGGTCATTGTGCAGCCCAGCCAATACCAAACACAGGCATGAGAAGGCTTTGGCTATTGGTGTCAGTGGCAGAGGCAGGGCCTGAGTTATTATTCAGTCTGTCCAGTTCTGGGGATCAGATGTGGACCCTAGAATCAAGTGGCCTGGGGCAGTTGCTGGGGCCTGAGTTTTGGAAGAACTGTGAAACATGGGGTATGGTTTACTTTCCAGGGAATCCAAATGGGTGTGGTCCTCACCTTTACCTTATGAGCTACTAGAAAAACAGTAAGGCAGCTTCTTCAATCCTACCCCCCATACAGGTATACCTCCCAATATCTGTGAGAGTTTTAGGACACTAAAAAGAAATGATTCTTGCATCTGCATGGCAATAGTCAACCTGCACAAAAATATTTGGGGTGGGTGTTGCCTTCCCTTTACCTTTACTTTTTTTAAGGATTTATTTATTTATGTGTACAAGAACTGGGTACAGGCCAGAGGTGTGTGTTGGGTGAGAGTGTTACGGAGCAGCCCCAATATAAAATGGGTTGCCTGGCTGTGGGTCCTCACCCGCGCGTTTAAAAGGGACTTATTAATACTGCACTGCAGGCACACGCAAAAGGTTAATAAAAGGTTTATTTAGGGCCTCCCAGGTGGCGCAGCGGTTGAGCACTGGGTTGCGAAGCTGCCTGCGGCCTCTGCGGCGCCGGTTCGATCCCCGGCTGCTCCCCGGCCCCCGGAGGAGGGTCCCACATGGCGCGCAGACCTCTCCTGCCGCCCGCTGCTCCCCTCAGCAGTGTACTTCGGTCCTTCTGCCTGTTCTGCTCCCTGCTCTGGCTCTGGTGAATTCTCTCACCCTCCCGGCTTCTGACTGTACCCAGTGCATGTATAAACCAAACAAACAAACAAATAGATAAATAAATAAGACATGCCTCTAGAAAATTTAAAAAAAAAAAAAAAGGTTTATTTACAAGGGAAAGGGAATTGAGGAAATGTACAACTCAGGGAGAAAATAGGTAAATAAAGTCTTTAATGCGTCCTACCCGATCTGCCGACCTGGAAACCCAATGGCACTCAGAGCTGGCCGGAAGCTGTGAGCTGGCGGAGAGCCAAAAAGGGAAAAATCCCCCAAAGCCCACGTGTCTGGTTTTATATCAAACCTGGCTGCTTAATCCCACCCTCAGGTTCCAGCCACCTTCCCTTTGCTGGTGATGGGATTTGTCTCTCCCAGTGTCTTTTGGCTTTGGTCTGGAGTGGGGGTGGAGTCCACAAAGCCTGTATGGAATTAGCTTTAGGACATCCTTTTCCCCCTAACAAGAGGATTCTTCCGAGACAGAGTGGGGAACAGAACAGGCAGATTGACCGAAGTACACTGCTGAGGGGAGCAGGGTCAAGTCAGGAGAGGTCTGCTGTGCCATGTGGGTGGCTCCTTGGCTGGTGGCTTCTGGCCTGCTTGCAGAGGCTGCGGAGAGCTTCATAGGTTGCGTCTTAACCCCTTGCGCCACCAGCGAGCCCCTTCCCTTTCCCTTTAACATACACCCCAGTCTGAGGTGCCCATGGACAGTGCTCCCTGCTCAGCTGCTCACCTACCTTTATCTGAGTCCATGAACCCTGAGAATCTGCAGATATCTCAGAAATTAGTGTCTCATTCCTATCTTTTATTTTAATTGGAAGTGTGCTGTGATGGTAGATCATTGTCCTTCTTACAGTGTCAGTTTCCCCAAAGCTCTTATGGGGTAAAGGGTTTGGAAGCCTATCTGCTTTGCCAGGCCTCCGGGCATCGTGTTGTCCTTGGAACACCATGGTTCCCTCACCAAGAACAAGTGCCTGGTGGTCTCCCCAAAGGCCGAACCCTTAGAACTGTAGACATCCCTGCTTGAAGTCCAAATAAGACTTATTTTCCCTAATAAGAAAAATTGGGTCCTAAGGCCCCAGGGTCCATGCATGTGATACTGTGAGCTTGTTCCATGGCCACATCAAGGAAGATTGGGCAGTTGTCTTCAAACTAGGCCATTCCTCAGGTGGCTCTTCTTTCCTGTGGGGTGTTCCATTTCACCCGCTTGTCCCTTGACATCATGTAGGCTTCTGGCTTATTGTCAGAATGGAATAAATAAGGATGGTGGCAAAGGGAAAATGGAGACTGGCCTTCGGCTTGACTTGGAAGGGAAACTTTCTAAAGCTACTTAGAAGCTTTAGAAGGGAAGTCAGAGTGTCTGGAATGACTTACACTGGAGCTGAAGCCAGGGCATAAGGGTTGAAGAGCACCAGACCCACCCTGGTCGTGCAAACCCGAGACACCTTTGAGGAGCTTCACTCCCAGCAGAGGTGCTGCTAAGTCAAGCAACTGGAACTGAGATCTGTCCAAAATGCCACCCTTCTTTCTGCATTCCATGCCAAAAATTACCCACCTCACTCTTTCCTCCTTCCCAGTAGCCCCTGCAAATCCAGAAATTCAGTTTACAGCATGCTGGGAGTTGTAGTGCTGGGCGCCTGAGTTGTCAGCAGTGTGGAGAATGGGGGTGGGTAAGATCGCATCTGTTCCTCTGGCCTCAGTTGAATGCTTCTCTTCACTCCACCATGACCCAGAGATTTCTCTTACAGGCACAGGTCAAAGATGATGTAGGGACGAGACTTTGTCACTTTGGCTTTCCTACAAGCATGCACTCCTAGAATTAGGCCATGTCAACTCTGGACCTTGTAGGGCTTGGATAAGCTGTCTATATATTGAAACAATTGGTCATACCCAATCTTGAAGTTCAGGAGACCTGGCCCTTTGGGTACATGTTCCTGGACCTCCCCCATCACTTGGGAGTTGACTCTCCTAAATAATCACAGAAGTGTGTGTCCAGGGGGGTGTTATTCAGCTAGGTTAGGTATAAATAAAGATGGTCAAGGGACCACTGACAGGACATTCCAGAAGTAGTCATGGTTGGGCAAAGTCCTTAAAAGCATAAGAACACTGCCAGCCTTCCCTTCATAGTTAAGAGGTTGACACTGGTCCTGGCATGAGGTTACTTTTAGGTATTGTGGACAGTAAGTCACTGCCTTACCTACTTACTCCTTTAGGCAGCCTTCCATGCCTGAGCCCCAGGAACCCATGGGTGAAAAGCCAAAGCTTTTTGCCTACCATGGGAGGTGCACCTCACTTACCTTCTGCTGATCCTCGACCACTACCACTTTTGTGTCCAACTGTTTGATGTCATGCCAGTCTCTCAGTGACTGAGAATGTGTCAGGCCAGTGAGAATGTGCCCTGCCATGCCTTGGCTTTTGTGGATCAGACTGCCCCAACTCAGTGTGGCTCCTAGGGTACCCTGCAAACTAGGGTTGGTAAAGATAAGAGTTAAGGACAGGTTCAGATCCTTGGAGGGGCTGTGAGAAGCAGCCATGGCCTTTTGTTCATGAAGACAGGCTGAAAGGAGTAAATTCTGCTCCTTGGAGTCTGAGAATTGGGAATGATCCCCCAAATTGGCAAAAATGATGAGCATCCATATTTGATACCGGTTGAACAGGGATTGGTGTTTTTTTCCTCAGCAAAGGGTGGAGGGAGAGAACGTGGGGCAGGGCCAGTTGGCTTTTGTGGAGTAATAGTGCCATCAAGCGGAATTTGTTCACAGATTCCATTTGCTCCTCACTTTCCCTTTCTGTGGAGATACAAAATGGTGGTAAAGTCAGAGTCATAGACTGGATGAAGGATTGCTCTTAACCCCCACCACCTTTGCCTACCAAGGTCTAGAGCTTTGTAGTGCTCTGGAAAGTTTTGAAAAACGGGTCTGACCTTGGCAGCTCCCGTGACGGGCATGGATACAAGGTGCACGGCCCAGCTACCTGATGGGTTGCAAACAGGAAGCCCACCTTGCTGTGTAGTGGCTGCCATGTCTGGACTGTGCCAGCTGAAATCACTGGCCCTGGCCAGAGTTTGTGGGCATTTGATAACATGTCCATTCCCCTAAGAGTAAGAATAGGTTTGATCTGGGTGGGTCAGGGCCCTGGGTCAATCTCTTTGACAATGTGGAACTCCCACCCTGTGACCAGCACTGCTGGCACAAGATGGCTGGAGACATTGGTGGCAGTGATGGATACAGGATCTGAATCATCCCGTCCATCTCTGGAGATCAGAGCAATGACAACCCCATGTTTTATCATGTTCCGGATCTCTAGAGTGCTAATTTCTACCCCTGCAGAATGTCTCTGGTTGGTAGTTGTCTGTATTGTTTTGTTGTGTTTTTTATTGTTATCGTTTTTTCCCTGTTGCCTTATTTGGTCCCTCTATATTCCTCCTATAAGTGAAACCCTCTGCTCTTTTTCTTTTTCCTTCTGACTTATTTCACTGAGTGATACGAGTATATTATTCCCTTGGCTCTTAAAGGGGTGGGTAAGGAACCTCTTGGCAAAGTTCTGGAGACTGGCGGGTGAATCCTGCCAGAGGTGTGGGTGGTGAGAGTGTTATAGGACAGGGAGAGGGGTAGCCCAAACCCCGCAAACCTGCCTATTCTAAATGGGTTCTGCCATCCGCCGCATCAACACAAAACACATGAGACTTTAAGGGAAGGATCTTTAATAAAACTAGGAAACAATACAGGTAAGGCAAAGAGTCTAGTTTCTAAATGAAGCACCCAAAGTTACCCGTCCCCTCGTGGGTGAAAGTCCATCCATATGGGATCGGCCCAGAACAAGGCCCCAAAGCCTGCTACAAGTCTAAAGCATCTTCCAGTGGGGACCCACAGAAAAGGGTCACAAACAACCGGACAAGCCCGGAAGGAAAAGAGCAAAATCAACATCAAGATAAAAGCTGCCATTGTCACCTCCCCATGGGTCTCACCCACATCTGTGTCACCCAGTCCACGACCAAAAAGACAAGCTGTTTCTTCACGTGTCTCTAGGCTCCATGCGCCTCCTCCCTCAGTCTCTTCTGCAGCTTCTCCTCTTCCTGCTCAGCTCCACCCTCCCTTGGGTGGGGCAGGGAACCTGGAACTTCCCCCTTTCCTGGGGACCATCCTGTTACAAGAGGATTCACCGGAGACAGAGCAAGGAGCAGAACAGGCAGATCTACTGAAATACACTGCTGAGGGGAGCAATGGGTGAGACAGGAGAGGTCTGCTGCATCATGTGGGCCACCTCCCTGGACAGGTATTGAACTTGTGCTGCAGTGGCTGCGGATAGCTTCACAGTGCTGTGCTTAACCCCTTGTGCCACCAGGGAGGCCCCCTTCACCTCACTCTTGACCTCTTTGTAAGTACCTTTGAACCACCACCACTGCCACCCTTTGTGCCCTGCTACTTGAGAACTCAGGGTTCATGTTGGACTCCCTTGGTGAGTCATGGCAATGTACCAGTGAGAGTGGACCCCCCGTGGCACTGACTGGAGGTGTTTGTAGGTGGCTGTCTGCACACTCGCTGTGTCTTTGGAGGTCTGCAAACATGGAACACTAAAGATAGTGTTATAGAACGATTCACATCCAGTGCTGTGGGTTGTAAGGATGGTCATGACATTTTTTTTTCCCAAAGATTTCATTTATTTATACAAGAACCGGGGTACAGGCCAGATGTGTGGGAGGGTGAGAGGATTGACCAGAGACAGAGTGGGGAACAGAACAGGCAGACTGACGAAATACACTGCTGAGGGGAGCAGCCAGTGAGACAGGAGAGGTCTGCTGCTCCATGTGGGATTCTCCCTGGCCAGCAGGGATCGAACCCCAGCAGCGGAGGCTGCACGGACAACCTCACAATGCGGCACTCAACCACCTGCGCCACCAGGGAGGCCCAGTCAATGACATTTTGGTCTTGCTGGCAGACTAAGAGGACACAACAGGGATGAGATTCAATTACCTGGAAGCCTTAAAGTGGGAGTGCTCCTTGAAAGTGGCCAAAATGGTGAGCCAACTTAACATTTGAATGAGGTTCAAGTTGGACTGGGGTTGGCATTTTTTTTCATCAGCAATGGGAGGCGGGAGGGAACTTGGCGGCAGGGCAGGTTGGCATTTCTGGTGCAATACTGCCATCAAGCGGAATGCGTTTGCAGAGCCTGTGAACCCTACGCTGCCCCATTCTGTGAAGGAGCCTTAAGGCAGTGTTGTCGGAGTCCCAGGCAGGATAAAACACAGGTCCTCTTTCCACCACTGTTCCCCATCAATGTCCAGAGCTCTGAGAGGCTTGGGAAAGTCTAGGCTACGGCTGGATCAAATCTGGTAAGCACCAGTCAGGCACCTAGACAAAGCACAAAGCCCTTGTTCATGGCCGGTCTGCTGGAAACCTGGTGGCCGCCATTTTAGGCTGGGGAGTAGAAGTACCTTGGCAGTGCCTAATACAGGGGTTGTGGGCTTTTTTTTTTTTTTTTTAAAGATTGATTTATTTATTTATACAAGCACTGGGTACAGTCAGAAGCTTGGGAGGGTGAGACAATTCACCAGAGCCAGAGCGGGGAGCAGAACAGGCAGACAGACGAAGTACACTGCTGAGGGGAGCAGCGGGCGGCAGGAGAGGTCTGCGCGCCATGTGGTACCCTCGCCGGGTGGCTGGGGATCAAACTGGTGCTGCAAAGGCTGTGGGCAGCGCTCAACTGCTGTGCCACCAGGGGAGGCCTGGTTGTGGGCATTTGACCTCTTGCCCTTTTCCTTGGGAGAAAGAGCTTTGACTCAGCTGAGTCCAGGGTCCTGGAAGTCTTTCCTGGATATGATGAAGCCCAGCCAAAGCCCAAGCATTTAGAGTACTGTGACCGTTGGTGGCAGTGGCTGAGGTGAAACCTGAGAAATGAATGGATGTACTTTGTGCATCTGTGGGAAGGAATAAGTTCCTTAAATTGAGAATCTATTAGTAATTTAAGTCTGAAGAACAAAACAGGCATGTCCATTAGTCACAGAGTATATTAAGAGCAACTTACATACAGGGTTCATTGGTACCAAAACAAGTGGGCAGTCTTTGTTATAGGCAGGATCCATAACACCCACCTTATAGGGGTCATCTTATACTTACTATATGAGATCATTGTTGTGTAACAATGATGCCAGATGTCCAGGTGGTCATGCCATGCACATGTTTGTTCTACTAAGATAAAGTTGTGTTTGGACCATGAGGACAGGCTAATAAATATGAAAGAAACAATGGGGAGATTGACTATTCCCAGAGTAGGGTATTTCTTGGCCATGGGCTGAGGATGGCGTCGATACAAGATGGAGTCACTTTGATTTTCTATAGGCCTGAACTAGTAGAATGGACCATGTCAAACACGGGCCCTGTGGGGCCTCACTGGTGGAGCAGGCGGCTGAATGCAGTGCTGTGAAGCTGTCCGCAGCCTCTGCAGTGCCGGTTTGATCCCCGCTGGCAGCGGAGCAACCCGCATGGTATGGCAGACCTCTCCTGTCTCACTTGCTGTTCCCCTCAGCAGTGCATTTCAGTCAGTCTGCCTGTTCTGTTTCCCGCTTTGTCTCTGGTGAACCCTCTCACCCTCCTGTACATCTGGCCTGTACCCCGGTTCTTGTATAAATAAATAAATCTTAAAAAAAAAAAAAGAAAAGAAAAAACATGGGCCCTGTGGGCTGTCTTTGAGAACATGCTGTATATTTATGGGAACATTTGGGAGGACTTGGTCTCAAAGTTCAAAGGACCTGTCCCTTTGGGTGCATGTTCTTGAATCATCCTCAGTGAGTGACTCCCCCATGTGAGCAGACAAGTGTGTCCACAGAAGTGTTATTCATCCAGGCTTGATACAAATAGATTTCCAAGGCATCGGAAGAATCCTTCAGAGGTGATGGTGGGTTGGAGGAATTCTTACAAGCATAAGCACCCACCTTTTTCCCACTGCACCGTCTGAACCTCAGGAGCGCATGGATTAAAAAAAAACATTCCTCTGAACCTGTACATGTCGCTGCTGTGGGAGATTAACCTCACTCTTGACCCTTCCACTGGTACCTGTTGGTCATGGCCACCTAGGGGTCTAGCTGCTTGAGGCCTCGGTTTGAAACTGACCTCTCTTATTCAGTGACTATGAGAAACCGCTGCCAGAGCTGGTAAAACCCCCTGAAGTGACACCCCAGCTGCCATCTCTGTTAGGCAGGAGTCTTTAGTCAAAGCTACACAACAGGCTGTAGTGGGAGTGTGTGTGGAGGGGCTAGTGGTAGTGGTGGGCGGGGGCGGGGTGGTCATGCTGCTGGTTCTACAGTGGCTGTTATGTGCTGAGAGGGGCGGCCTTTCCCTTCCAAACTCTGTTGCCTGAAACCTTGCCCTCCTATTTCACCTCCCCTCCCACCCAGTAACCGCATCAAGTCCCCTTGACACTGGGAAGCCAGGCTTGACTTCTGATCCCCGGAATGAGAGGGACAATTAAGGTCCCATCTGACCCACTGCCACCAATGGCTGCAGCCCTCCAGTGCCCGCAGGTCTTGGCTACGTTTCAAACATGTAAGACGGGCATGTGAATGTGCCCACCTGGCCGCTGGGTGGCTGGGTGGTGGACGTCTCCAGCTCTCTGCCCATACGGTGTCTCCTCAGGTCTTGTGCAAACCCAGAGTGCTGAATATAGAGTTTTTACAAAGAGATCAGATCCCTGCTAGGGGCTGTGAGGAACAGCCTCTGTGTTTTGGTTATGGCGGGAGGCTAACCGGGAAGTGTCTCTGCTTCCAGAAACCCTAGAATTGGGAGTGCTGCCCCTACGTGTTCCAGAAGGTGAGCAATGTTCCAGGCAAGTTAGAAAGGGCTTGGTATTTTTTTCCTCAACGAAGGGCGGAGGGATTGGCTATGGGCGGACAGTAGGTTGGCATTTCTAGTGCAACACTGCCATCCAGCGGAATTCATTCAAGTATCCAGTGAGCCCTGCATTGTCCCTTCCTGGAGCTCTGTGGTATGGCAGTGGAGTTAGAGGCCAGGCTGGACAGAGGATGGGTTGCTCCTTCTACCACCCTCTCCTGCCAAGGTGCAGAATTCCTCCACACGCGGGAAAGCATAGGTCAAGACCTCGGTGGGCCTGGACACTCCAGAGACGAGCTCGGGGCAAAGTGAAACTGCAGCTCAGGACCCTGGTGGTTGCCATATTTGGGTTGGACTAGGGGAAGCCAAGGAGCCTCATGCAGGGGCTGTGGGCATTTGGCCAAGTGCCCTTGCCCGTGAAGGCAAGAACAGGTCCTGTCTGCATGGCTCTAAGACCTAGAAAGCCTCCTCGGAGTGGTGAATCACAGCCAAGACCTGCGGGCACTGGAGGGCTGCAGCCATTGGTGGCAGTGGGTCAGATGGGACCTTAATTGTCCCTCTCATTCCGGGGATCAGAAGTCAAGCCTGGCTTCCCAGTGTCAAGGGGACTTGATGCGGTTACTGGGTGGGAGGGGAGGTGAAATAGGAGGGCAAGGTTTCAGGCAACAGAGTTTGGAAGGGAAAGGCCGCCCCTCTCAGCACATAACAGCCACTGTAGAACCAGCAGCATGACCACCCCGCCCCCGCCCACGACCACCACTAGCCCCTCCACACACACTCCCACTACCACAGAGCCTGTTGTATAGCTTTGACTAAAGACTCCTGCCTAACAGAGATGGCAGCTGGGGTGTCACTTCAGGGGGTTTTACCGGCTCTGTCAGTAGTTTGCACTAGATGTTTGTTGATGTCCTATTTCTGGGCCACCTTCTCCAAGATAGCGTGTTAGTGTTTGGGTCATTGAGAAGGCTTAGTCCTTGCATCCATGTCTCAAATAGATGCTTGCCTTAGGAGTGGTCTTTGATGGACCAATGTGGCGAGCCTGCCCAAGGAAGTCAACACTGTCGAATGGCACCCTCTGGGCAATGGGTGCTGCCCCTTCCCCGAGGTCCTCCTGCAATCAAGCCTGTCTGCCATCTCCATGAAGGAGGATCATATTCCTCAGTGTCCTAAAAATCCGCTCTTTGAAGACTTTTGGGGTGACCTGTGAATTTTCCAGGTCCTATCTGCCTGGTGGTCAGCCTACTGGCTTATCTCACTCCCTTCACAGGCAATACCTTAGTCTCTCCTGGAATGTATGGAAATCTTGCTCCCTGACCTTCTGTTTTATGCTAGCGAGTTGCTGAAATCTGGTCAAAGATCTAATGGAGGTAGAGTGTTTTGGGCCAACTTCTTTGCCAAGAGTCAGGATCCTGACCTACACTGTCTGATTATTCCCTAGACCTAGACGGCGACAGTGTGGATGTATTGCCAGGGACAACTACCGTACCCACAGCTGATGGACCCTCTGTTAGAAAGTGTAACAGAAGTCTCCCCAAACAGAGGACCAAGGACCTCCACTGTGAGGAGGGAGGCTGATTTAAGACATCACATGTCCTAGTGTTCACAGTGAGAAGCTGGGAAAACACCTCCATCCCGTCACTCCAGACATTGTGTCCATTTTGACATACACTTACCTTCTAATTCAGTCACACTGGGCATAGACACTCTATATAATGGGTCACAAAGGCCACATGGGATCCTGTGGGGCCTAGGACCCAGACTCTATGGCAGAATCAAAAGTGAAAGTAAATACTGCAAGTCTCACTCAAATCTGCAATGCACCTGCTTTATTGCTTGCCTGGGTCTGGTAACAAATCAGGGATCTCAGCCTGCCACTCAGCCACTGAGTGCCCCAGGTTGGTTGTGTGTGTCTTGGGTAGGTGGTGTCCAGATGAAGATCCCAGTGGATCCATCCACACAGTCATTGGCCCTGTTCAGGACTGTTGTTAGCAACCCCTTCTGGGAAGAGAAGAGATTGTGACTGTATCCTACTCACCAGCCCCAGAATCGTTCGTTCATTCATTCATACATACATTCATACACAGGCACAAATGTGTGTCTTTGTGGTTTGTGTATATGTAAATATTTATACTTTGTGTATTTTATTTTTTATTTTTTTAAGATTTATTTATATGCATACAAGAGCTGGGGTACAGGCCAGAGTTGCAGGGGGTGAGAGGATTCACCAGAGACAGAGTAGAGAACAGAACAGATAGACTGACTGAAATACACTGCTGAGGGGAGCAGCGGGCGAGACAGGAGAGGATGAGAGGCAAGCCAGACAGGATGTTTGACATCCCTAGGAGCTAATGTTGTGGGTGAGTGCGCGCTCTTGGTTCTCTTTCTTCTCCTTTTCCAAATCAGTGCATTTCATCCTTGCAAAAAGGAGTGATGGTGGTGTTTCGGCAAGTCTCGAGAAGACAACGTTCAAAGGTCTGGGGGTGATCTTGTCTTATTCTTGAATTTTTCACTATTCTAGAAAAGTGAGGCCTTGACTGTGGAACCAGAACAAGTAGGTGCGTGAAGGTGTGTCTAAAAACTCTGTGCACGTTACCTCAGTGATCAGTAGGTGGAATTCTGTGCCAGTGTCCTGCAGAACTGGGCAGAGTGAAAGGGGTTTGGCCTAATTCTTTGCTCAGGTGTTTTCTAGCCCTAGTTTAAATCAAGTAGGAGTTAAGTAGTTAATGCAACAGAAAATAGGCCAACTAATTGACCAACTAATCTATTCCTTTGTTCATGCCTGTCCCAGGTGATCCAAATGGCGAAAAGCCAGGTCTTCCTGTTTTAACCTGTTTTAATCTCTTACATAGTTTCACTTCACTTTGACCCTTCTGCCTCTGCAGCCCTTTGAGTTAGCTGGTTTATCCTTGATTCCTGAGAATGCACAGTGAGAATGTGCCCCCACTTGGCCCTGACTGGTGGTAGCTCAGTTCTGTGCCCACACTCAGTGTGTCTCCTGCAAACCTAGGGTACGAAAGATAGAGCTACCAAGAGGTTCAAGTCCACTGCGGGGGTCTATGAGGAACGGCCATAGCATTTTAGTCATGAGGAAGGGCCAAGAGGATGCAACAGGGAGGATTCCAGGAGCTCTAGAAGGAGGGAGGGCTCCCCCAATGTGGCCACCGTGGTAAGTAAAACAGGTTTTGTTCCAGAAAGTGCCAGATCCTGCTACCTGTCACTACCACAAAAGTCAATAACCAGGGACGGGAATCAAATCTATAAGCTCTTTTATTTAAATAGCTGGCCAGAGATCTGAGAATGGTGGGCATATCACCCTGAAGAAACCATTCTGCCATGTCGTCTCTAGCTGTCTGTTTTCTAGTGAGTTGAACAAAGGGAGTCAGGAATGAATCTGTCAGAACTTCCCATCATGGTTGAGTCAGTTTATCAGAACAGCCTGCCATAGTCAATGTTCCTGGTTTTTCGTCATGGTCATCCCTCAGAGTTTGTTACCAGTTTCCCGATTATCTTGACCTTCGTACATCCTGGCCTGCTAGGTTCATATCTGATGGCATCAAGATCCAGCCCTCATTTAGGCATCATCGGGGCAAGAATCTCAGTTCAAAGCAAGAATTTTAAAGAAAACATCATTAATCATAGAGTGTACGTGCAACCTGCGCTACGTGTGTATGTGCAGATTCCTGTGCTACGTGTGTATGTGCAGATTCCTGTGCTAGGTAGGGTATGGGGGCCTTCCCTTCCCTTCCTAGCTCCCTGTCAATCTGAGCCAGTTTTGGTTGCTGGTAGCCATTTTTTTTTCTTTGACAAAGGGCGGAGGGAGAGGACGTGAAAGTAGGACAAATTGGCATTTCTGTTGCAATACTGCCATCAAGCGGAATTTGTTTTCAGCTCCCATGATTCCAGCTCTGTTCCGTTTTATGAAAAAGCAATATGGCGGTGACATCAGTGTCTTGGGAAGGACAGAGAATGGATCTGGATCTTCTTTTCACTTTGCCCACCAAGATGTAGACGTCTACAGGGCACAGGATAGTGAGGTTCAATGCAGAATAGGACGCTGGAAACTGAGGCCCTGGATCCTACTTCTGGATGTGGTGAAGCCCAGCCAGCGCACACCACTGACACAGGAGGGCAGTGGATGTTTGGCAGTGGTGGAAGCAGGACCTGAATTGTCCCTCTCTCCAGCCCTGGGAATTAGGTGTGGATCCCGGCTTCCCAGGTTTAAGAAACTTGGGCAGTTGCTGGTAGGGGTGGGCGTGAGAGGACAGGGTGGTGTAGCACGCTGGTGCTGGTGAAATAGACAGCCGGTCTAGGCAGTGACTGCACGCTGGACTCCACCCTCGCTGGACTCCACCCTATCTCAGCATTTGACATTATAATTCTGGCATGCTGTGAACAGGGCTTCCTGAATGAGGGGCTGCTGGGAAAGAGGAAGGAGCCTTGTGGCCGTTCGGACTTAAAACAATGGAAACATGCTTGCCAGCTCTTCTTTTGGGGCGTTAGTGCTTTGGCAGGCGGGATATCTGATTATGGCAGCCGCCATTTTGGATTCAGATTGAGTGAATTTTCTTTCTTTCCTTACCCCGTGCTCTCTGCCCTGCCCAACCATTCGCTTGTGTATATTGCTGGAAAGTGCCTTGAATTATTTGGTCTCACTGTCCTTTGCTTTTGGGCCTGGGCTACTCCTCATTGGGCATTGCCTGCTGGGCAGGTGCCCAGGAGGGATAGTGAATTTTGGAATTTGATCAGGAATCTGTATTTTGAAATTCTTCTCTCCCTTCTCCCTCTCTGTATTCTCTTTGAACTTCTCACTAAATAAAAACCTTTGAGCACACAGACAGCACAAACCCTTAGAACAGCAGCACGGTTCTTTTTCTTGTAACAGTTTGAGGTATCAGTTTTGGTTTCTTTCCTGCAGTTTTGCTGGGTATCAAGAGCAGTAGGCTTTTCTAATGCTGGGTTTTCTTTCTTTCTTTTTAAAGATTTTATTTATTTATTTATTTATTTATTTATTTATTTATTTAATTTATTTATTTATTTATTTATTTATTTATTTATTTATTTATTTATTTATACAAGCACTGGGTACAGTCAGAAGTTCAGGAGGGTGAGAGAATTCACCAGAGCCAGAGCAGGGAACAGAACAGGCAGACTGACAAAATACACTGTTGAGGGGAGCAGCGGGCGAGACAGGAGAGGTCTGCTGAGCCATGTGGGTTGCTCCCTGGCCGGCCAACGATAGAAATCATGCTGCAGTGGCTGCAGATAGCCTCATAGGTTGTGTCTTAACTCCTTGCTCTATTAGGCCCCTCTAATGCTGGATTTTCCTCCAGAGGAGTCCAGAAGAGTATGACTGTCGCCCTCAGTGGAATGAGCCAATTTGGAAGTAACAGCAGCAACCCCCCACAAATATCCCTACAACTCTCTCCTCACGCCCTACCCTCCCTCTTCAAGGTCTTGGCTAAAGAACAGTGCTTAACAGACATGGCAGCTGAGGTGTCATCTGAGGGGGTTTCATTCACTAATAGAGGTCTGTCCTGAGTGCTCCATGACTCAAGTTCAGGTGGAACAGAACCCAAGGACTGCCTCATTGATTAACATTACGTTTCCTAACCACTCCCACCAAGATCTTCTGAGAGTCTTTTTAGCACATTCAGAGGCAATGATGACCCTTGCTTCTGTGTCTTAATCCCATGCTGGCTTCAGAGCTGATTTTCAATGGGCCAGTGTGGAGAGCCCAAAGAGGTCAGTGCTGACAGATGATGGCCTCTAGGCAGTGAGCACAGCCCTTTACTCAGCTTCACAGAACATTAAGCACGTGGGCCATGTGTAATGGAGATTCTCAATCAGACACACGGCTCTGTAGAGACCCTTGTTTTATCAGCTTGTTATTACCAAAATTCAAATTTCCGTGAAGCAGGAAGGTTTTAGTTATGACTTATGCCAAACACATATAAGCACAAGATGAATTTTTTTATTTTCTTTCATTATTGTTCATTTTTGTACAGTATTTGACTTCTCCAATCCCAACACCATCTCACCCATGAACTGTAACCATAGTCCCTTGTGCTCTTCCCTCCCCTGTTTTGACCCCCTTCCTGCCCCTCCCCAACTGTACATCTCTGATCTATAATTTGCCTACTAGTTTTGTCTTTTTTTTTCCTCTGACCCTTTGTTTGGTTTCATTTCACTGAGCATAATCCCTTCTAACTCCATCCATGTTGCTGCAAATGGCATAGTTTATCTTTTTTGATTGCTGAGTAGTATTCCACAATATGAATTTATTGACGGAAAATCACATAAATTAGTATATCGGTTAGGAGATAGAAGGAGTAGATGGCCAAGTTTGGGAGACTGTTATGCAGATTGGGCAGGACCAGTTGGTTATACAGTGTTCTGCTTTTTGGTCAGAACTGAATAAATAAGGGTGGTGGCAATGGCTGGAAAATAGAAACTCTAGGTTTCAGCTGGGCTTTGGAAGGGGATTTCTTTGTAAGCCTCCTTGGAAGTGCAGGAAGCCAAAAATGTTTCTGGAATGACCCACTGGACATAAGGTGAAGACTTCTGAATTGATATCTAACATAGAGCTAAGGCCTTCCCTGTGTCTACAGACTGTGGGCACAGGTAAATTAGAGAGGGAAGTGGACCCTCAAGGCCTTCATTAGATGAAGCTCTGCCTCCCTTCACCTGGGCTCTAGGAGCCCACGGTAGGTGCACCTTGTGCAGCTGCAGGAAAAAATAAGGCCCTCCAAATTGAGATGGTATTTGTTTCCAAAGAACAAAGCAGGCATGCCTATTAATCATAACTAAAGTTTATTAAGGGCAGCTTATATACAGGCTTCCTGAGCATAGAAGCCTTGGAGAGGATATTAATTCTAGGCATGATCCATACCACCCAACCTTAAAAGGGTAGTCTCACACCCAGCTTAGTTTGTGTGATCGTTATTGTGTAAGACTAATGACACCAGATGTACAGTAGAAATGGCATGTGTTTTCATTTTTGGAGTCACTGGGTTTAGACTACGGGGTCCTTGGATTCACTCTGGGAAAGGTTTCACCAGAGCTTCCCTTTCAGTGACACGCTGTGAATTTCCCAGGCGAGTTTCTCCACGAGACAGAGACGTTACTTATATTTAAAGGGCGGGTTTATTAGGGAAAGGGACAGAAGAATAAAGGACGCTTGCATAGACACAAGCGGGCAGGAGCTGCCCTGCAAGGGACAGGTTTGCTGAGAGAGGCCTGCATGGTTGCAGGCGGGCGGCCTTTAGAAGAGCTGCCTCCACTGAGGGAGGACGGCGAAGAGAACTCCCGGCATAATACAGGTCACGGGCAGGCAGGAAGCTGCTGCCCTGCAGAGGGAGAGATTTGATGAAAAGAGGTACCGGTATGGGCAGACGGAGTGCTGCCCTGAGCCTGTGCAGAGACTGCGCTGTTACAGTCTTCTTCTCGTTGGGAGGGGCTCACTCCTTGTGGGTTAGTTGCTGATTTTGGATAACTGCAGAATCTGAAAGGGGCCTGGAGATTCCACAGTGGGTCAGTCTCCATATCTTTACCTTTGGGGTCTTTTGGGCTCAATCTCCATATCTTACCCTTGGGCCTGTGCTCTAGACACTCCCTACAGCAGTCTGATACCTGCTTGGATCTTATGCTTTGTAATCTGGGCATTGGTGCCTGAGGATCTTGGTTTCCATAGTTGTGTCAATGGCCATGCGAATCCATTCTATCCCCACCTCCAGCTCTTGGCATTTTGTGAGCCAGGTGTTCTCGTCTTGTGCGCACCTCTTCTTCAGTATTTCTATTCCTGGCCTCCATCAGCATGTGTGTGTTTGTATACTAAGATTGATCAAACTGTGTTTAGAACACTAGTATAGACTGACGCACATGAGAGAAACAGGGGAAATTGTTTCTCTTTCCAAAGTGTGGCAATTATTGGTCACAAGTCTAAGGTGGCATCAATACAACATAAAGTCACTGTGGTTTTCATATAGCCCTGTCCTGGGAAAATTGGAGGTGTCAACCTTGAACCCTGCTGGCCCATCTTTGATACCACATTGTCACATTATGGAAATATTTGGTAGTACCCAATCTCAAAGTTCAACAGGATCAGGCTTTTTGTGTACATATTCTTAGCCCTCACCCAGTAATCAGGAAGTGAGTGACACTCCTAAGTGTGCAGAGGAATGTGTCCAAGGGGATATTATTCAGCCAAGTTTGGTATAAGTAATGACTAACAAAGGACCTAAAGAACACTCCAGATGTGAAGGTGGTGGGAGAAGTATTTGAAAGCTTAAGTATATCTAGGTGATTCCCACTCCAGGTTGACCCTGGCAAGGCACAGGGACATTATGGGGTGTTGTGAGAGGAACCCAATTAGTTGCTTTCTCCAGTGACCTGTGTAGACCATGGTCAACACTTGCACCCTCGGATTCCCAGGGGTGAAAAGCCATGTCCCCTGGTCCTGTCCGAGACTTGACATGGTATGTTCACCATCTGCTGGTGCCTGAGATAGTCACCACCTTTGTTTCCAACTGCTTGAGGCTTCAGTGAGGCTGGCCTACCTCACAGTGACCATGAGAATGTGCCAGGAGGGTGGGTATCAGCCCAAACAGGCACTGGCTAGGGTAGCTCAGCTCTATGCACCCACTCCATGGGTCTCCTGGGCTCTTCCAAACAGGATGCTCAAGAAAGAGCTACAGAAAGATTCATGTCTGCTGCTGAGGACTTTGAGGAGCAGTCACTTCCCTTCGATAATGAAGGTAGGCTAAGAGGATAGACAGGAAGAATTTTCTGTACTGTGGACCCCTAGAAGTGAGAGCACCATCCCAAAGTGGCCAAGACCATCATCTTCCTTGTTTGAGCCAGATTGTACCTGGGCTCCCATTTTTTCCCTTAGTAACGGACGGCGGAGGCAAGTAGGTGGTTGGAGGAATTGGGTTTTCCAGTCCAACACTGCCATCAAGCGGAACTTGTTTGTGTATCCCCTGGTCCATGCTACATCCCTTCCCAAGGAAGAGCAAAATGGCGGTGAAGTCAGAGCCTGCTGACAGATAATTCCTTCATTCACAGCCCCTTCCTCTGTCAGCATGCAGAGGTCTGCAGGGCAGGGGGACATTACAGGGTAATGTGTAGGATATGACTCTGGAAAGTTCAGATGCAAAAGAGTATAAAGCTTAGTCCTGTTGCCTGGTGGGTCACGCATAGAAAGCCCAGGCTCTGGAACCTATGGCTGCCATGTCTGAACTAGACCAGCCAAAAGCTCTAAATGAGCCCTGGCAGAAGTTTTCAGCGTTTGATAGCATGTCACGGGTCCTAATTGTGGGTGGGCCCATTCATGTGTGGCTAAGCAGGAAAAAAAATTAGAAACCCAACTAGCCATGCTACCAGCACTGGCAAACAAGAAAGAAAGCTGTGTGTTGTTTATTCCCAAAGGAGAGTGTTTGGGGAGAATCTGTGGGGAAAGTGGTCAAGGAACCTTGGGTGTGACTGGCCCACATTTGCTTCTTAAGACCACTTTGACTAGTCACATAGTATGTTTCCTCTGTGCCTGTCTGCATGCCTGCCTGGCTTCCTGCCCGGGAAAGCTTTTTCACCCTTCTTTTGTTTCTAAAGTATAAGAGACTGATTTTCAAGGCGTACTTGATATGAACCTGAGGTGTTCATGAGAGAATATGGGCTCATTTATGGAAAATACAAGTCTGTGTGTTCTTCTTTGCTTGTGATAAACCACAAGGTCCTCACAAGCACTGCTTTTGTTTTCTTATGAGTTGTCTAGAGGTTGACTCTGGGCCAGCTGCAAGGACTTTTTGAGGTATCTTGACAGCACCAAGCTGCCTTCTTGCCTGACCCCTATCTTCTACCATCTCTGCCTGAACCCCTGGGAGCCATATGGGAGAAGAATTGTGTGTTCAAGACTCTTCCATGACCTTTCCACGATTTGTTCATCTCACTCTTGGCCCCTGTTAGTACGGCTGGATAGCAAGCTACTGATCAGGTAGGCAGACTAAGATAAACCAGCAGGAGATTGATCTGCCCCCTGGAAGCCTAGAAGTGAGTATTTTTCCAAAATGGTGGCGATAAAGAGTAGCCATGTTTGAACCAGATTGGAATGGGGTTGGCATTTTTTTTCCTCAGCGAAGGGCGGAGGAGCTATGGCTGGTTGTGGTTTCTGGTGCAACACTGCCATCAAGCGGAACACGTTTGCAGAGCCCATGCACCCTACTCTACTTATTTCTGTATGGAGGCAAAATGGCAGTAAAATCAGAGTTGCAGGGGCACAAAGCCTGGTTTTATTTCCACCTCCTCCTCTGCCAGGGAACAGGGAATGCGTAGATCAAGGCTGGTTTATGCTCCAGAAGCTCCAGAGATTCGAAGGGGGACAAGATACACAACCGCCGGTGCCTGGAGACAGGAAAAGAAAACCCAGGGACTCTGATGGCCGCCATGATTGGGCTGGTCTAGAGGAAGCTGCTCTTAGGGAGCGCAATCCAGCAGTTGTATTTGTCTGTCTATCCCCCTGGGAGCAAGAAAAGCTTCTACCTAGGTGCTTCCAGGCCCTAGGAACTTTTCTTGGGCAAAATAAAGCCCAGCCAAAGACCACCTCAGGCACAGAGGGCTGCTGCCATTCGTGGTGGTGGCAGAGGGCAGGAAATGCGATGTCTCTCTGGCCAGCTTTGTAGCTGAGACATGGCATCCATTTTCAAAAGTGAGTCATAGGGCAAGTGGGAGAGTGCTTGAGGTCAGAGTAGAATAGGAAAAGGTCAGAATAGAATAGGGAAAGCCTCAGAGGAATAAGAAAGGCTCCAGAGATAAGGGTAACAAATTCCAAAGGGGACTAATCAAACACCCCCAGGACTAGGGGCAACTGGACTTTTCAGAACAAGGATGATAAAGAAAACTATGCTAAGATAAGGGCTGGGACACAGAAACATAGGTTCTGGGCACAGAGACATTTAGTCAGTGAGTGAGACCACCGAGAACTAACCAATCACAAAGAGACTGGTGGAGCTTTAGAATAATGAGGGGAAAAAGGTCTATATTCCCTGTGGCACGATTCCACTTCGGCTTCCTTGCCCCTCCTCCCTGGCCTGGTTTCATGGCCTGGGAGTCCCACTTTATTTCTGTTCCTTTTCTCCTCAATAAACTTTTTCTTTCTCTAAACAAACCTGCCTCTTCTCGCTTGCTTGCCTGAGCGTCTGCAAAGTTCCTGCTGCGGCTTCGTGAGACGCCAAGCGATGGTGGCCTAGTGGCTGGGACTCGGCGCTGCCCCTACAGCCTGGGATCCATTCCTGGCTGGGAGACTAGGCCCAACAACCTGAAATTATGGTATGGAAAGGACTCAGACAAATGCTGGAGGAAAGTTGGGGGCCTATGGGATTGCACACCAGATTCAAGAAGGGAATGGCCCTTACTCTCACCTTATGAGCCACAAAACAAGCAATAGCAGCATTCCTTCCTCCCCTCCTTGTACCCGCTACCTGCACATACCACTTCCTCTTGTGAATCCTTGACTAAAGAAACAGTGCCTGACAGTGAATGAGGTGCCATCATCTCTGTGTTTCACTGGTTCTTCTGGTGGAGATCCGAGTCACGTGCTCCTGGTCTCAAGTCCAGGTAGGGCCTTGTTCACTACATCTCTGCCTTGGTGGACTGCAACTTTCTGGGTCACCTCCAGGATTCCCAAAATGACTGCAGGACATTGACAAGGAATGGCCCTGGTTCCCCTGTCTCAATCCTATGCATGCTTTAGAGCTGATCTCAATGTACCAGTGTGTGAATCTGCCCAAACAGGTCAGCATTGTTGGATGGTGGTCTCTGAGTTTTGGGCACAGCCCCTTTTTCCCACATTCACCAAAAATCAAGCATGTCTGCCTTGCAGGTGACCCACTCCTGATACACAGACCTTGTAGGGAGACCCTGTCTGTCCCAGTGGCCCACTTGTGGAAGGAGGTCTGGAGAGTTGTCCGGAGATTGACCCTGGGCCAGGGCCATGGAAGCTGAGGTGTCCTGGGCAGCACCTGGCTTCCTTACTGACAACCTCCCCCTATTTTTCTTTTTACAAGGCAAAATATTTGTTTTATTGAATCATTGTTACAAAACCAGGAAAAAAACAAATTATAATGTTAACCTATTAAGAGAAGTCTAAGGTTAAAGTTTGCTGATAGTTTTATATAATTTTAAATATTTTCAGGCTTCTGAAAGTATTTTTCATCTAGTCAAGATCTGTTACTACTACTCTTTCAGAAATGTCTCATCTTAGGAAGGAACAAACAACTCTGAATGAAATCTGTCTTTTTTTCCTAACCACCAAAGGCTAATTTCCAGGATCAATCAATGTACTTAAATTAAATACTCAGATAAGCAACAAATATTTTTCTTGAATTCACTTTTCGATTTGGAGCCTGTTTACTATAGAAGTAATAAAAGCTATTAGCCTAAGTTAAACGGATCTACATCCTCTCTTCACCCCAGATTTTATATAAATTCTAGGGAAGCTTGTAAAATACCACCAGGTCACTGGTCTATGTTGACATCTGATGAAATGTCCTATAAACTACGTAGTCCACAGTTACCGGTTCATACTGTTTGCTGCCATCTGTGATGACCCTTTGTTGGCATACCCTCCCTGAACCCCAGGAAACCAGATGTGAACAGGTATCTCCCTTGGACCCACCCATACTTTGCTATTGGAGGTTCACCTCACTCTTAACCCCTATATCCCGGGACCTCTGGGACTGCCACGTCTTGTGTCTGGCTACTTGGGAATGAGTCTTTGGGTGCCTCTAAGAGTGTTCCAGTAAGAATGTGCCCCTGGAACTGCCTGGGGGAAGTCTCTGGCTCTGTGTTCACTCTCCATGTATCTCTGTGTATTGCTTGGCAAACCTGGAAGACTAGATGGAACTATGGAAAGGGTCAGTTCCATTGCTAATGGCTTTGAGGAGCTGCCACTGTGTTTTGGTCACGAAGGTGGCTAAGATGTGCCAAAAGGGACTAGAGTGGTGTTCCCTGGAGCGCTAGAAATGAAAGTTCTCACACTGCATAGCCAAGATGGTGAGCTGCCATGTTTGAAGCAGCTTGGATGGAGGTTGGTACTTTTTTCCCTTAACAATGGGTGGAGGGAGAGGAGGAGGAACTGAGGTAGGTTGGCATTCGTGTTGCAATACTGCCATCAAGTGGATATCGTTTGGAGGCCCCCTTAGGTTTTTTCCACTGGAGTCTGTGGCAGGGAAATGAGAGTCGCAGGCAGTACAAAGGATAAGTCCTCATTCTACCCACTCCCTGGCTAGGCTCCAGAGCCGTACAACTGAAAATTGAAGAGTGCTGGGGCCTCCCTGATGGTGCAGGCGTTAAAGTCTCAGCATTATCAAGCTATTGGCGGCCACTATGGCAGGAGTTCAATCACCTGCCTGGGAGCTGCCCCACATGGCGCAGGAGACCTCTCCTGTCTCGCCCCGCTGCTCCCCTCAGCAGTGTATTTCAATAGATCTGCCTGTCCTGCTCCCCACTCTGTCTCTGGTGAATCCTCTCACCCCCTCCCCGCAACTCTGGTCTATGTACAACCCAGTTTTTGTATGCATAAATAAATAAAAATGAATCTTAAAAAAAATTGAAGTGTGCCGATGCATCCGTTTCCCCTTTACTTTGTTGCATAGGTGTGGATCCCTGTGGCCCTGAGATCCCAGGCACCCAAGTGTACACCCTAAAGAAGGGCAAGGATCCTCAGCCCAGAAGTCCTCTAATAGTTTTAGCTTTTCCCTGATCAAGGCAGCTGCAAAAGCCACACCCCCAACCAAGCCCGTGGCCCCCTGCTTCTTGATGAGTCATGCTGACCCCTTAACACAGTGTTAGTTTGCACACTTACTAATTTGTGCTCATTGACTCAGTCCTGCCCTGAAATAGTTAGTGCCCCCAAATTGTCCCTTCTTTGGCCCCATCACGATTTTCCAGCAGGGTCTACAGAGAGGGCATGGAGGCGAGCCTCAAAAAGCTTCTGCTTGATGGCACTGTTGCTTCAAGCATGTCACCCACTCGCTGGTGCATGGTCTCTCCCTCCACCCTTTGTGGATCTAAAAAGTCCCAGGAACAACAAAAAGAAAATAACCAGTACAACAAGGGCAGAGAGCTCAATAAGACACTTTTCCCGAAGAAGACAGAAAGAAAGATGGCTAACAGGCACTTGAAAAGTATTCAGCATCACTTATCTGGAAAATGCAAATCTAAATCACCGTGAGATACCACCTTACACCTGTGAGAATGGCCCATTTAAAAAAACTAGTGTTGGAGGGCCTCCCTGGTGGCACAAGGGGTTAAGACGCAATCTATGAAGCTATCAGAAGCTAGCCACAGCCACTGGTGCATGAGTTCGATCCCCGGCTGGGAAGATACCCACATGGCGCGGCAGACCTCTCCTGACTTGCCTGCTGCTCCCCTCAGCAGTGTATTTCAATCCATCTGCCTGTTGCCCGCTCTGTCTCTGGTGAATCCTCTCAACCACCCCCCACCACCACCACCACATCTCTGGCCTGTACCCCAGCTCTTGTATGCATAAATAAATAAATCTTTAAAAACAAAAAATAAAGTATTATTTACAATAGCCAATTTGGCCAAACAACTTACATGCTATATGACAAATGAGTGGATAAAAAAAATAGTATATATATGCAATAAAACAATAAAGTACTACTCAATTATGAAAGGAGAGGAAACCTTGCCACTAGCAACAAAAACAACATGGATGGGACAGGAGGGAGTTTTGCCAAGTGAAGTAAGTTCGAAGGACAGGCACAAATATTTGATAATTTCACTCACTTGGAATATAAAGAAAAAAATCAGACAAAAAACTAAATTAAAATAAACCTAGAAAATATCATGGCAGATTTGAGGCTACCAGAGCTAAGATCTTCTTAGTTTGATGTCCCCCCACCTCTTTTTTTTCATTAGTGTCTTTATTTGGGGTTGTTCTCTTCAATCCATTTTGATTTAATTTTTGTGAATGAAGTTAAGTAACGATCTACTTTCACTTCTTTGCATGGGGCTGTCCATGTTCCCAACACAATTTATTAGAGGCTTTCTTTCTTTTCTCATTTCATGGCTGTGGCTCATTTCTTAAAGAGTAACTACATATTTATGTGGGTTTCCTTCTGGGCCTCTATTCCATTAACCTGTTTCTGTGTTTGTCCCAGTGTCGTGCTATTTTGATTAGCTTCCCCCCCACCAACGAAATTCTTGGTGAAGAATTCTTCAAATAAAGACACACTCATGGGCCTCCCCTGGTAGCTCAGTGGTTGAGCGCTGGATTGCGAGGCTGCCCGCAGCCTCTGCAGCACCAGTTCGATCCCCGGCCATTGGCGAGGGTCCCACAATAAATAAATAAATAAATAAATAAATAAATAAATAAAGACACACTCATACTTCTCACTTTAGCATAACATTTCATGAAGTAAAAGCAAACAACTGTGTACATTTCATTGTAAAATACTGTCAATAGCTATGGAGATGGAGTTTTACTCTCTAGGCCCTGAAAGACTCTTGTTCATGTATTGTTTCCTCACAAAGCAAGTCCACCATTTGTGGAACTGATCATTCTGAAGGACAAAAACTTTTTCAGAGTCTCAGTTTGATCTCTTACCCTAGCTGCAGTTTCTGAAGGATGGCTTGGAATTATTTTCACATTGTGCTTTATTCAGAAGTTTGGTTGAATGCAAAACATATGAAAAGTAACTCCTCAATCTTGAGTTTGCCTGGGGGAGGGGACATTGCCTACCCCCTGGACGCCCCCACCCCCCAAGATAACCAGCTGCTTTTTTCCTATACTTACAGGTTTTTCATCTGCAGACATGGATGTTTTGGTGAATGAGTATGTTGTTTTCTTCCTTCTTTTCCAGATGAGCCTGTCCGAACATTAGAAAAGGGGAGTGATGCAGGTGTTTCAGCTTGTCCCAAGGAGGACGGATTCTAAGGTAGGTTAAAGGCATGGGGATAATCATGCAATGTTCTTCAATATTCATCCATTCCAGAAGGGCCTTGAGTCATGTCCTAAATGTGGAACTGGAAATAAGTAGACATTTGGACGAGCATTTAGACAGTCTGGCACATTGGATTGGTACACAGAATTTGAGGCCCCGTCACCAGTAGGACCAGGAAGAGTTGAAGAGTTGGTTTAGTCTCGGCACTTTACATCTTAGTGATAATTCCTGTGAAAGTTATCAAAATTTTGACTGAGGCCAGACTTACCGATGCCTTTACATTTCTGGGGTGCCACCAGGTGACCCAAAAGATGGACCCATGTTTGTTACTCTTTTTCCTGTACCACAGGAACCAAATGAGTGAGTGTTACAGAGCAGCCCCGATATAAAACGGGTTGCCTGGCTGTGGGTCCTCACTTAAAAGGGACTTATGAATACTCCACTACAGGCACACACAAAAGGTTAATAAAAGGTTTATTTACAAGGGAAAGGGACATGAGGAAATGTACAACTCAGGGAGAAAATAGGGAAATAAAGTCTTTAATGCATCCTACCCGATCCGCCGACCTGGAAACCCAATGGCACTCTGCGAGCTGGCGGAGAGCCAAAAAGGGGGACCACCCCCCCCCAAAGCCCACGTGTCTGGTTTTATACCAAACCTGGCTGCTTAACCCCACCCTCAGGTTCCAGCCGCCTTCCCTTTGATGGTGATGGGATTTGTCTTTCCCAATGTCCTGATGGCTTTGGTCTGGAGTGGGGGTGGAGTCCACAAAGCCTGTATGGAATTAGCTTTAGGACATCCTTTTCCCCCTAACATGAGGAGCCAGGTTCTCAGGGCTAATGTCAGCTTAGAATGGGAGGTTCAGCTCATTTCTGACACCGCTCCTGATGCCTGTGATCCACCACTGCCTTTTGTGTCCTGTTGCTTGAGGCCTTGCAGGTTGGCTGACCTCTTTGTTGACTTGGGGGATTCCACCAGTGAGAGAATGCTTACCTGGAACTGACAGTGGTGAGGGTGTGCCCTGTGCTCATACCAGTGTCTCCTGAGATTTCTGCAGTCATTGATGATCATGTGAGAGCTACTCAGGGGGTCATGTCCACTGCCAGGGGCCTTTTGCTTATGCAGGCAGGCTAAGAAAACTCAAAAGGAAGCAAATTTAGCTCCCAGAAGGCCTTGAAATGGTTGCGCTCTCCCACGTTGGGGATGTTGGTGAGCCGCCATGTTTGAGCCAGGTTGTTGTGGGTTAGCATTTTTTTCCTCAGCAAAGGGCGGAGGGTGAGACCATGGGGCAGGGCGGTCTGGCATTGCTTGTGCAATACTGCCATCAAGCGGAATGCGTTCACAGAGCCTGTGAGCCCTGCGCCGTGTTCTGCTACAGGATGCAAATGGCGGTGAAAGCAGAGCCTCAAAATGGGCAAAGGACAGGTCCTTCTTCCACCACCCTCTCCTGCCAGAGTCTACAGCTTTACTGGGCACTAGAAAATCAGCCTCTAAGCCACCTTGGGTCCAGGAACCTCCAGAGATAGACTAGGATAAAGCAGAAAGCCTGGGTGCCTGAAAGATCAGGCACGGGAAGCTGTGACAGGGACACTGGTGGCCGCCATGTTTTGTCTAGACTAGTGAAAGCCGCTCAGGAAGAACCTGTCAAGAGCAGTGGGCATTTGGCTCCCTTTTCCTGGGAACAAGTGCAAGTTTAGTCTCAGGGTGCATGGCTCTGTGAGCCTCTGTTGGGCACGGTGAAGCCCTGTGAAAGACCACTGCAGGCAACAGAGGGCGGCTGCCATTAGTGTCAGTGAAAGAGTCCGAACCTGAATTGTCTTTGTTTCGAGATCTGGGGGTCAGGTGTGAACCTGGCTACTGGTATCCAGGGACCTTAGGGTATTGCTAAATGATGGCAAGGACAGGAGGGCAGTGAAGTTATGGAATATGTGGTTTCCCCTTGTGAAGTCCCCAGGGAATGCCCTCACCCTCACCAGAACGTGCCCAGTGGAAAGCTACAACGGCACTCTTCATCCTCCTGTTTCTCGTTCCCTCTGTTCAAACATGTGGCTAAAGGAAAAGTGCCTGACAGTCATGGTACCATCCCAGAAGGCATTGCAAGCTTTTGCAGAGCCCTCTGAGTATTATTAAGCAGGAATGGCCCTGGCTTCTGCCTCTTAACCCCATGCCGGCCTCAGCTGGTCTTCCAGTGTGGAGAGCTTGCCCAAAGAAGTGAGCACTGTTGGATCGTGGCCTCTTTTCCTCAACTTAGCTGCCAATCAAGCATGTCTGCTAGAAGGAGGCTCGCAGTCCTGGACTTGCAGACCTTGTACTGAGACCTACCTATATGACCAATAGCTGACTTCTGGAAGAATCTCTGGGTTTCTGGTGATTTGCTTAGGTCCTACCTGACTTGGTGTCAGTTGGTGGAGGGTTAGAGGGAAGAGGGAAGATCTAGGAACAAGTCTCCCAGCTCAGCTCCTCCACGCAGAACCTTTGTTTTAACCCCTCTTGAAAGTGTCAGAAAGTGTTCCCTGACCCTTCTTTTCCTACTTATGAGTTGCCAGATTAATCACCAAGGTCTTGTGGGAGTTGAAACTTTAGGGACCAACTTTTTCTGCTCTCCCAGAGTCAAAATACTGACCAGCAGGTTCTGATTGTTTCCCACCCAAGGTGGTCTCAGTGTGCCCATCTCTGCAATGACAGCACCCACAGAACTTGGACTCTGTGGCAGAAATAGCAGTGTCTCCCCAATCAGAGATGCTGATCTTCAAGTGTATGAAGCCCCAGAATAGGGTATCCTCAGGCTGCTGTGTTCTGATGAGACATGGGGAAAACAGGGCACGATCCAGCCAGTCCAGAGGATGACGTCCTCCATCTTGGGGACTGACCCCTTACTTTGGATCAGATCCCGAGTGTGTGTGGACTTGTAACAGGGTGGTCCCCAGGAAAGGGGGAGGTTCCCTGCCCCACCCAAGGGAGGGTGGAGCTGAGCAGGAAGAGGAGAAGCTGAAGAAGAGACTGAGGAAGGAAGCAGGATGGAGCCAGGAGACCTGGAAGAGGCGCATGGAGCCTAGAGACACGTGAAGAAACTGCACTTGTCTTTTGGTCGTGGACTGGGTGACACAGATGTGGGTGAGACCCGTGGGGAGGTGACCATGGCAGCTTTTATCTGGATGTTGATTTTGCTCTTTTCCTTCCGGGCTTGTCTGGTTGTTTGTGACCCTTTTCTGTGGGTCCCCACTGGAAGATGCTTTAGACTTGTGGCAGGCTTTGGGGCCTTGTTCTGGGCCGATCCCATTTGGATGGAGTTTTACCCACGAGGGGACGGGTAACTTTGGGTGCTTCATTTAGAAACTAGACTCTTTGCCTTACCTGGATTGTTTCCTAGTTTTATTAAAGTTCCTTCCCATTAAAGTCTCCTATGTTTTGTGTTGATGCGGCGGATGGCAGAACCCATTTAGAATAGGCAGGTTTGCGGGGTTTGGGCTGCCCCTCTCCCTGTCCTATAACAGATTTGGCGCCCAACGTGACTTAGGACAGAGCCATCCGTGGTTAGTCAGCCCCATGGGGAAATTGGGCTTCCCTATGGCACTGGCTACCATAAGCGCAAATGTGATTTTTGGTTTCTCCGGTGTGTTTGTTTCATATGTCGATTTGCTGTTGAAAAACTGGCTTGGGCTTTGTGAAGATCTGTGTGTCTGTGTCTAATTTGTTTGTAGTGACTTGCTAAGAGATTTTAATTTGTGGAAATTGTTCTGTGCCAGTTTTACTCAAAAGATTAGGCAGTACATTGGACCATGTGGCCAGATCAAAGATGGCGTCTGAGGCCACATGGCTGGCTCTTGTAAAATTCAGAGGTTCTTGTTGCTAGGACTTTGGGACTTTTTTTGGTAATCTGTACTGTCTCATTAGCATTTCTAAAGGCAATAATGGTTCTTCAGTGGTATGTTGCTTTGTCTTTGGCTACTTCCTGCTCTTTGCCTGATGCATTTTGCCAGCCAATTGTGGAGCAGTGGTGTTTAAATTAGCAAATGTATGCCTGGGTGTTAAGGAAAGAGTAGCCTTAAGCAGTAACTGGTAATCGCTGGTATCCTTGATGGATTCTTGGAGATAACTTGAATTTTTGCAAAGTCTGGATCAGAAAAATTAACAAGATTTTGTCTGAGTCTGAAAGGATTTGCTGCTGTGAATTTTGTCTACACAATTTGTTTTGGGCATGTTTGCCATTTTGAATCCTGGATTTGTTCAATTGCTGGTGTAAGACAAGATTCTAAGTTTCTGCTTCCTACTGAGGAAGGTCTGTTGTGGAAAGCACTCTTTAGGGTGCATCATGTAACTATACCAGGTTTTCATACCTGTGTTGTTGTTGTCCCTCCCTAGTGTGGGGGAGGTGTAATCTATGCTTAAATGTTTAATCTGCTCTTTCAGCTTCTGTCCCAGAGTGGCTAACAGAAGTAAGGAGATGACTCCTTTTAATTGAAAGTTAATTACTGATATTTTGATTTTGCTTTTTCAGGTTGTATTCCAGGAAACCCAAGGAGTGCCTGCTTGGTGGCTAACAAGAGATGACTCCTTTTGCTTCAAAGTTAACTTTTATTCTTTCAGTTGCTGTACAGAATACCCCAGGATTGACTTCTAATAAAAAGTCTTCAACACTGAAAACCCTAAGGTGATAAACAAGGTCATGTAATCTTGTGATAAATAAAACTTTTCCTTCCTATTTCCAAAGTCTTAGGTTTGTAGGATGACAACTGGAAATTTTTCTGCCAGCAACACTCCACTTTTTTTTTTGGACTTTGACATTTTTTTTTTTTTTCTGAGCCTATGGAGTAAAACTGCAGTTACATAACATATTCTACGTGGCATAACTAAAAAAAAAAAACTGTCTTTGTCTATATGTTGTATGTCTGTATGTCCTTCTGTCTGTCTTGACCTCCAGTGATTGACAAATTGGTATACATGGTGCCCATAGACGTTGAAAAAAAAAAAAAGTCTCCAGTTATGAGAAAAACTAAAGGTTATGGTTTGATTGTCAACATTGTGCTACTGAACTAAGCCGGTGCCTTCATAGAGATTGAATATTGTTGTTTCTGCTAATTTTCTGATATTTATGGCAAAGCTTCCCAGAAATCTAAATTCAAGTACAAATTTGGTAGCCTGTCATTTGATTGATGCAAGGAAATTTTGTGGAACCTCAGTAGAGCTCCTGAGACACTCCACGAAGTTTCTCCTTTTCCTCCTGGAAAGGCATTACATGAATTTGTTCTATTTGGCTTTTACCTAATGAAGTAAAACTGGAAGGGAAGCATTGTCACTTGGGAAAATGGTAAAACTTTGGTATGTACAAAATGTTAACAGTAGTATCTGGTATGTATGTAAATTGTCAATGGTGATTGTCACCTTGTAATATTATATAATTCAATTGTTTCACATCTACAGAAATTGTTTCTGAAAATATAGGGAGAAAAGGTCTCAACAGATTCCTATTGATGGAACTGTTGAGAGTAAAACTTTTCTACTAAGGACTGAATAGACTTGGAAATACACCTCATATTTACTAAGTTTTCCTTGACATAATAATACTGATGATTTTTTTGCATTTTGCTCTAAATCCACAAAGTTTTGTTTTGTTTTGAGTAACCAGGATCTGCAGAAAGGTTGTAATTTTTTTTCCAACAAAGCTAACTTGTGTTTGCATTTTCTCTCCCCTTGATACCAACACAGCATAAAAATAGTGGTAGTAATCTTTTACTACTTATCTCAGAGTCTGTTTTTGTATAACTTCCATAGGGATTTTGTTTAAACTGAAAAAAATTGGACATTAAGTTTCATTGTGTGGCTTTGTGTGGAGTTCTTCCAGAAAGTTGAAACAGAGCTGAACCAAGAAGAGGAGAACCTGTTTGCCTTGTTTGTAGGGTTCCAGAGACCTCCAAAGAAGGTGAGGAAGCTTGCCTCCATTGGCAGGACTGGACAACCCGGCCAACGAAAATGCCCTGGTACCCTCGAGAAGAGGAAAGCCCAGGTGGAGTCTGATGAGACCAACTTTATACCTGAAGCCTACATCGACTGGATGCCACCGGTTCGCTCTGATCCTGTATGGAATATTTCAACAAAGCCAGCTAAAAAATTGCTGTTAGTTATTTCTACCCTGTGATTTTATGCAAAAATAGGGAAAATGATTTAAAAGTAGATTTAGTTTGCAAACTTTTGCTATGCTGTTAAAAGTTTGGGATCAAGGTTGAGAAAATTTGTGTTTTACATCAGTCGAACCATCTTAAGATTTTTTTTCCTGTGATTTTTACATATTTGCTGTCTTGTTTTAGCTAACGCACCAACTTTTTTTCTTTTGGCTTGGATAATGGACTATTTTTAAGTAATGAAACTGTCATACTGGACATTCATGGACAATGCTGCTGACTAATTGTTGCTTCTCTTACACACATTGTAACCCTGAAAAAAAGACTGTCTCCTAAGACTACACCCTGAGATTGTGCCACCATAGATATGGTGGAATAAAAATTAAAAGGGGGGATTGTAACAGGGTGGTCCCCAGGAAAGGGGGAGGTTCCCTGCCCCACCCAAGGGAGGGTGGAGCTGAGCAGGAAGAGGAGAAGCTGAAGAAGAGACTGAGGAAGGAAGCAGGATGGAGCCAGGAGACCTGGAAGAGGCGCATGGAGCCTAGAGACACGTGAAGAAACTGCACTTGTCTTTTGGTCGTGGACTGGGTGACACAGATGTGGGTGAGACCCGTGGGGAGGTGACCATGGCAGCTTTTATCTGGATGTTGATTTTGCTCTTTTCCTTCCGGGCTTGTCTGGTTGTTTGTGACCCTTTTCTGTGGGTCCCCACTGGAAGATGCTTTAGACTTGTGGCAGGCTTTGGGGCCTTGTTCTGGGCCGATCCCATTTGGATGGAGTTTTACCCACGAGGGGACGGGTAACTTTGGGTGCTTCATTTAGAAACTAGACTCTTTGCCTTACCTGGATTGTTTCCTAGTTTTATTAAAGTTCCTTCCCATTAAAGTCTCCTATGTTTTGTGTTGATGCGGCGGATGGCAGAACCCATTTAGAATAGGCAGGTTTGCGGGGTTTGGGCTGCCCCTCTCCCTGTCCTATAACAGACTTCCTTGGTCACATGGAGCAAAAAGTACCGGATGGGGCTAGGAGGACCTGAAGGGGCTCTGTGGGGCCTGGGACTTGCTCTCTTTGACACAAGCAAAAGTGAAGAGAACGCAACTGCAGGCTCTAACCTGCAGTGCGCTTGCTTTGCTCTTTCCTGTCTGAGTCTGGTAATAAGTCATCAGAAAATTCCCCATCCAGTCTGGAAAACGATGGTTCTGACAGGGCGGTTGCTGCGTCCATTTTACTCATCTTGTTGGCTGGGTCCAGAGCCGCAAAATGGGTCTTGAACTCAAGCCTGGGAACAGGAGTTTCAGCTACTTTTTTCCTCACATGGCTGCTGCTGAGGCCGCACCTCCTTGGTGGGCAATCCTGCCCCCTTGTCACAATGGTTGCTTTCATGCTGACTCTGGAAGGTGCCCATTGCTCACTCCAGGTGGAAATTTATTATTTATTTATTTAAAGATTTTTTTTTTTTTTAAATTTATGCATACAAGAGCTAGGGTGTAGGCCAGAGGTGCGAGGCTTGGGCAGGGTGGGGGAGGGGCAGTTTGAGAGGATTCACCAGAGATAGAGAGGGGAGCAGAACAGGTGGATTGCCTGAAACACACTGCTGAAGGGAGCAGCAGGTGAAACAGGAGAGGTCTGTCTGCTGCGTCAAGTAGGTTAGTTAGCTCTCTGGCAGGGGATGGACCTTATGCCGAAGTGGCTGGCGATAGCTTGATAGTGCTGAGACTTAACCCCTACGCCACTAGGGCGGGCCCTGGAAATCTTTTTTATTGCTGGAATCAAGCTTTCCTTCCTCTCTTTACTGACCTTCCGGTCAGATCAACCTAGAATGTGGGCAATCCTCAAAAAGCTTCCGCTTGATGGCACTGTTGCTTCACGCATGTCCCCCACTCACTGGTGCATGGGCTCTCCCTCCGCCCTTTGTGGATCTAAAAATGCCTTTGGAAACCTAGAAGCCAAAACAGCTTTCCACGTGGTTTTGGATCCTTTTCCCCCTGGTGCGGAGACCTCTACATTTTTTCCTGCTTTCTGTCCTTACAAGCCTCTCCTACCAGACACTTTTGCAGTGGATGCTCTTCCGGCATATTTGGCACTGGGCTTGGTGTGTCTTCAGCTAAACATTCTTTCAAGCCAGATCCTGTTGGTTTCCTTTGAATCTCCCACGGGTGGGGTGCACTGTGTCTGCCTGAGGACTTGGACGTAGGTTATTTAACATTATCCCTTCATTTTGGATATAAGGTATCTCCTTGCTTTCCTCTTCTATCTTTGAACAGAACTGACAGTGTTATAGTTGTTACCAAATAGGAGTTTGTGTGACAGGGTACACTTTCTCCAGTCATTGTCATTTGGGTGAACTGGTATATCAGTCACATCCTAGAACAAATGCTACAAGTCCCAGAAAGTCAGTGTGGTGTGTCCCTGCACCTCAAAACTTATTGCCCATATACCAGTGAGTGAAAGAAACTGCTGTTCAGTTAAGTGTTGTTACACCATTTTGGTGGGGGACACAGGCTTGCTGTGATACCCACTGCTACCCTGCCTTAGTCACACAGGTACAGCGACAGTATGGATCTTGGGAGTATCAATGCCATGGTCATGTCTGTGGTTCCAAAGGAAGAGATTTTGACAGAAGGTATCTTCAGATTTCAGTGGAAATGATTCTGTACAGCTTCTGCTTTATAACATACTCATGACATCTGTGTAGCTTCAAGAGGGACAAGGAATTGTTTTTCACATTGTGCTTTATTCAGAAATTTGGGTTGACTGGAGAGCTGCCATGTACAGTAACTGCCAACACTTGATGCATGGAGGGGGCAGTGGGGAAGCTATGAGGGCCAAGACCTTGTTCCCCTGTTAACCAGCAGTATTTCAGTCCCACATTGAATTTAGGACTCTGTGCTCAGTCTTACGGAGGACATGGAGTGGAAGGAAGCAAAAAGAAAGTAAAATTGTGATACAGATTATCTGCAGACACTAATGTTCTGGCGAATTGAAGCTGTTTTTCTTCCTCCTACTTTTCCAAATGAATATATTTCTTCTTCTTTTTTTTTTAAAGATTTACTTTTTATTTATTTATTACATACAAGAGCTGGGGCATAGGCCACAGGTGCGGGGGTGATAAGATTCACTAGAGACAGAGTGGGGAACAGACCAGGCAGATCTACTGAAATACACTGCTGAGGAGAGCAGTGGGCGAGACAGGAGAGGTCTGCTGCGCCATGCGGACTACTAGCTCCCTGGCTGGGGATCAAACTTGTGCTGCAGAGGCTGCGAATAGCTTCATAGTCCTGAGACTTAACCTCTTACACCACCAGGGAGGCCTAAAATTAGTATATTTCATCATATGAAAAAGGCCATGGTGGCTGCCTGGGAGAAGGGGAGGCTGAGGGAAGAAATACAATGACATAAACTCACTTTAGCTCAATAAAAGCATAAAACAAAACAAAAATTACAACATTGAAAATATAGTTTTCATCTTTATTGTTATATATATATAATGTCTTTTAACTTTAAATGTTAATGTTTAAATGTTTAAAATGTCTGAATGGGCTTGGAACATGCCTCCTTAAATATGCCACTTTGGCAGATAGATTATTTTGAGCTAAAGAAAACCAAGAACAGAGGTAGGAAAACTGATGAAACCTGTTTTGAGTATCTGAGAAATAATGAGGGAAAATATCAAAACTAGTTTATTTTGGTTATATTTATAGAGCTGTAATTGGTTGTGGTTCCATTTGGGAATAGAGACAGGTGATTCTGTTTAATATGTTGTCGAAATAGTCAAGAATTTAGGTGAATTCAGTATCTATTTTCAGCAGGTCCTCACATGAGAATGTATGTGTAAGAAAATGCTGAAAAATGCACACCAGACAGTTAACAGGGTCATCTGTAGGACCAGAATTAACCTGATCAAAGGTGAATTTCATTATTACATTCAACATTTATTCAGCACATTCTATATGCCAGACACTGTTATTGTTGGAAACAGCCACATAAGACTCAAAAATATCCCTGCTTGTACAGAGGCTTAAGTTCTAGGGAAACAAATATAAAATCAGTAAAAGAAACGTACATACCAACATCAATGATGTGCAGCAAAATGAAACAGGAAGAGGGCCTGGTGAGGGCAAGTCTGAATCCCAGCAGATTACACTGAAGTCACTACGTGGTCACAGTTGATGATGTCACAATGGGCTTACAGTATCAAGTGCTTAGGCCTATTTCTTCTACTGGTGTGGTGGCTGGAAGGGGTGGGTTTCTTTTACAGAGCTAGAAAATGACTGACTTTTCTTTATGTTGAAGCCATATCTAGGGGAATTGATTTTTATTGTGGCAAAGGTATTAATGATACTTTTTTTTCCTTCTCAGGTCAGTTTTGTAAGAAAATTTGAGTGTGATCTACAGCTTCAGTATAGATGAAGACCCTAAACTTGTTTCATACTTCTGATAGGTAAATACGTTGTGTTTACCCTCTTCTGTACAGTAAGCTCCCTTCTCAAGGCCGGTTTCTCACTGTACTTTCTCTGTTAATATCTGGCCAGGCCCTGTGTCCATGTATCCTTGGGATCTAGAACTGTTCACGATGATCATCATGAGAGTACAGTTTTCTCTGTACCACTGAAAATGACAACTTATTTGGTAAGTTCCAACACCCTTGAACTCATTTAAAACTCAAAGACCTATTTTCAACTTCTTTGGGTAAATACCAGTAAGCATGATTGTTGGATCTTGGGGTAAGAGTATGTTTCCTTTTGAATGAAAGTACCAGACTATTTTCTTTTCTTCTCTCTCTCTTTTTTTTTTTAAAAGATTTATTTATTTATTTTTATACAAGAACCGGGGTACAGGCCAGATGCGCGGGAGGGTGAGAGGATTCACCAGAGACAGAGTGGGGAAAAGAACAGCAGCGGGTGAGGCAGGAGAGGTCTGCTGCACCATATGGGACCCTTGCCGGCCGGCCGCTGCGGACAGCTTTGCCAGACTATTTTCTAAACTGCATTACCACCAGCAAGGAATGAGACTTCCTGTTGCTCTACATCTTCACTCGTATTTGGTGTTGGTGGCTTATTTTTAGGGTTCATTTTCTAATTGATTATACTTACATGTGTGGCACAAAACACTAAAAAATTTTAACTTCTAAGATACAATTTTAAATTGTAAAACAACAAGTGTGTGTGATATATGAAGAAAAACTATTTGGTCCTATCGTTTGTTTTGTTTTTATTTTCCAGAAGTGAACTTTTGTGTGTGTTTTAGGGAAATAACATGTCATCTTGTTACACTACGACCACCAGCCCCACTCCTACATCTCCACTTGGGTCTTTAATTGTCACAAAAATGATCAAGAATTCTTTTAATCTCTGAGACTTCAACAGAAGAAAGAAATGCTACATTTAATTATTTAAAGCTACCTGAAGCTATACATTTATAGTAGTGATCACTGAAGATAATTGAAGAATTCAGCACTCAACTTTAAGCTCAAGTCGAACTGCCAAAAAGGCTTAAAAATTCAAAGACGTTGGAAGAGAACTCCAGTGACATCAAACCCAGGTAATGACACGCCATACAGACCTTTGTCCTGTCACAGTGAATCTGAAAGTAGAAAATTATCTTGTCAGATATAAGCAAAATGTGATCAAAAGATTGCTTGAATTAACTAAAATTACATGTTTTAGTTTAAAGAACTTAACAGATACGATTTTCCAAAAACGTGTCATTTTCATGTGGGAAAGAATTCCATTAGTTTTTAATAGTTTAAAATGCCCATCAAATATCTACATAAATCTTTTGCATGTACAGTTAAGTCCCTGAATGTTAATAAGCAGTGTAAAATCCCACATCCATTGACTGTATTCCAGCATTTAAACATTCAATTATTTTTATTACAGGAGCATGGGCTTGGGAGTTGTTCATAACTACCAGGATTTTCTCCACTGCATCCACAGGCAGGCGGGAGACCATCCCCATTTCCACCTCTGCCAGCACCACCTCTACCTGCAGGAATTATTCCTTACCACCAATTCCTTTACCTCAACTAAATGGTATCCCATATGTGCACATTATCAAATGCATAAAACTGAATTCCAAGTGTGGTTCTTGAACTCCATGGCTTAATTCTTCTGATTCAAAAGAATCAACTGATTCAAAAGTAAAACTTCAATAGATGTTTTTGGCATCTTCTTTCTAACCAGTGGCATTATATGCAAGTAAGTACATAGCTATATACAAGTATGGCATGGTGTTAGGGTATGACTGTTGACTTCCTTTGTAGTGGGGGTGGGGTGGGGTGGGGTGGGGGGGTGGAGGGGGGCAGAAATAGCAGCCCAAATGAAGAGTCAGGGAAGGGGAGAGCAGCAACTGGAGGCACATGGTCTTGGCCCCAGTGAAGCCAAAAGCAAAGGAGCTGCGGTGTTCTATGTAGACCCCAGAAAACCACTTTGGATATCCATCCACAAGCATTTACAGAAAACAAGGACACTATCCCCAGGATATGAAGACTTCAATTCATAAAGAGATGAGGAGATAGTACCAAAGATGCATTTATTCCTTTTGATATCTTTGATCCAATCTCATGGGAAAGCTTCTGGGCCTCACCGGCCATTGTTTTTTGATCCACAAAGGGTGGAGGGAGAGGCCCAGACGCGAAGGTAGTTGACATTTATGGAGCAACAGTGCCATCAAGGGGAATCTTTTTCACTGTAGCTTCTAGCCCCTGTGTGTGGATCTTGGTAGAAAAGGCTTGTGGTAAGAGTTCAGGAGGGTGGGTTTGGAGAACTCAGAGGGCCCAGTCACCAGACCTCTCATCTGGAAGTAACAGAGAAGTCACCCTGGCTGGCCTTCAAAGGAGCTACCTGATGCAAGGCCTATTAGGCTCAGAGGCTATGAGGGAATGGCCTGTGAGCAGCCATTTTCTAGACGCAGTGGAGGCTTTTATTCCAGTGGCCCCTGTTTCCTTGTACTAAGAACAAGAATCAGAAGGCCGATGGGGTCCCTGGTTTCTCAGTGTCACAGGGAACACAGGACGCAAGCCATGATGAAGGGATGAAGGCTCTAAGCCAGGCTACTATGCTGTATCTCCAGACCTTCTTTTCAGGCCCTCCAACCCCTGACCTGCCTGTGTTCTTTTGCCATAGAATCTGGTAATTCCCTATCCAGCCAGTCCAATAAAATTCCAGATATGACTAAAAGCGTCTCTGTTTTAAATGCCCAGAACCCCTGTCAGTGGTCCACCATTACGGTTACCAAAGTCCCGCCCAGACATGGCGGCCACCAGTATCCCGATCCTTGGTTTTCCTGTTAGTCATACCAGGGACACCCAGCCCAGGTTCTTGTCTCTGGAGCATCCAGGTTTATTTGGGCCTTGGTCCATGTTGCCCTACTACCCCTCTCCAGCCCAGGTTAAATTGCAATCTAGAGATTTGGACTCCAGTTTCTAACGTCATTCCTCTCCAGGAAGCAAAGCACACTGGTCACTGGATTTGCAAAATTGTTCCGCTTGATGGCAGTATTACTGCAGAAATGCCAACCTGGCCTTTCCCTGCCCCACCCCCACACGGTCGTCTCTCTGCCCTTTGCTTAGGAAAAAATATCAATACATGTTGGACCTTGCTAACACAAAGAGGCTCACTACCTTTGCCACTTGGGGTGTGCACTCCAAAGGCTGACATTTCATCCTTCAAGACCTTGTCTTCATCTAGACATCCTATGATAGTATATGAAACTATGCACCTGTAACTTTAGTTCCAGGTTTGCCGAGACCTCCAGAGTCCACACAGCCCCAGGCCAGCACCTGGCAGGGCACATTCCTACTGATTCACCAAGAGGCCAGACTGACAGGAACACAAAAGTCTGTGACAGTCTATAAGGTCTCTCCAGAGCTGAGGTAACCACTGGTTGTAGGAACAAGTCCTCCTCTAGAAACCAGGAAGCTCTTCTGGAGTTTATTTCATGCAACTTAGATATGCTTTTAAGTTTTGCCAATGCCTAGATGCACAGTATTTGCAGAATCAAAGATATGAATGTGAAGTTGGACAAAGCTCTATAAAGGCAGAGAATCAAGTTAACAGTTTGCTTTTCTTTCCAAGGGGCTGTTATGGTTGGGTGCAAAGTTTATAGGGGCAGAAGTGTATCACTTCTCTTTCCATGACCTTGTGTCAAGATCACTTGGCATCTGGGGTGTTCCTTTCGTGGAATACCCGCAGTAGTGGTGACTGCCCTAGCTTCAGCCCAAATCAGAAGATAGGAGCACAGAGAGGCCAGTTATGTACACCACATTTTGGGTTAAAAAATGAAAAGGCAACTCCAGTGGCTCCCAGATGCCCACCTCAGGAGCCTATATGCTTCTGGGAATTTCTCACCTGCCTTTCCTTAGAGGGGATAATTAAAGATTGACACCGGGCCAGGCACGTAAACAGTTCTAGATCTTTGGGACAGCACCCAGATGCTTTCCAATTGATCTGTTTCTGCCACTGTCCATGCTGAAACCCCCAGCACCCCACGGGAGAAAAGCCAGGTCCTCATGGCCAGTCCATCCTCTTGTGTGGGGCACAGCTCATTCTTGAACATACCCCACCCCCCCATCCTTATATACCCCACCTCCTTGCTCTGTACGTGTTCCTACAGCACCCACTGTTACGCACAGACAGATTGTATGGGTTTCCTCACAGACTCATGCTTGCAAGAAACCTGGAACCTCAATTCTGGGATGACCACCAGCTCTGGATCACTTACAATTAGGACAGGAGTTGCGCGATACACTGTTTAAGGGTCCCACTCCTAAGGACAGGAAAATAACTTCATCCACTTTGGTTTTGCGTGAAAAGCCAACTGGACAGGGAGGGATGTCAAGGTCAAATTATTCTTTCAGGTTGGGCAGGAAGTGTCTTTCTTCTTCCTGCCCACCACCTAAAAAGAGGCTTTGCACCAATGCATAGGCCTCCCAATAATTATGTCACAAAGGCCTCTTGGGGTTATCAAAAAGTGCCCAATTGAAGGCAGAGTTCCCACAGAAATAACAGCTTGTCCTTGCTGTGTGAGCCCACTTCTGCCCTTTGCTAACTACAAACAGGGACTAGCTTTTGAAGGGGCTAAATCAGAGCGCACAGGGTTACTTCCCCTCTGGACAACTCTTCAATTATTTTGAGCTGGGGTTGGATGCATCCTCCTCATGGCAAGAAACCTTCAAGGAGACAAGAGGAAAAACATGGAAGAAAACCATATAAACATGTCAGGATTTCAGTCAAATGGTGATGTTAAATTTGTACAAAGTAAAAGGAAAGTATACCTTCTTGTGACTTCACACTCTCAAGTTGGTCACTTTGTCAAGAGACACATTTGGGGAGCACAAAAATAACAGCAGCAGGCTGACCCAATGCATTCTAACCAACCCCGAAATGCCCAAGTAATTATGACCACAGATCCTTTTTTGTCATTCCAGCAAGAACATGTTCCCAAGTTCTCCCTGGCCTGCTGGAAGGCCATGTGCAGTGAACTGAGTTCAAGAGCAATCAGGAGATGATGGAGGAACAGGTGTGGAGGGCTCCATAAAAAGCAAAGGAGGCAAAGTTCTTATAGGCCTGGCTCTCCAAACCCATCTCCCTGCCTGGGACTGGAACAGCTGCATTATGTGGTGAGGTGGGAGCTGAATGGTGCTGTCACTGGAAAATGGCTTCCCAGGGGCCAAGATACAAAACAGGTGCAGGTCTGATACTAGGCCTGAGCCCAATCTGTTTCTTCTTTGGTCCTGTAGGTCACTGACATGAACTGACACCCCCCCCCCCCAATAATATATGCAGCTTGACCATGCAGCTACTTATTTCTTTATTTTTTAAAGATTTATTTATGCATATAAGAACTGGGTACAGGCAAGAGGTGCAGGGGGTGAGAGGATTCACCAGAAAGTGGGTAGCAGAACAGGTAGATTGACTAAAATACAGCTACTTATTTCTGACTCCACATCAGGATCTGACTCCAGAACCTTTTCTGCCATGGTTGAAAATTTCCAAAGGGCACACCATTGTCCCCATGCCATGAACCTACCGTGGGTGACTCTTGCTTCCTGAGGCTCGCCGTAATGCCAGTATCACTACCTTTGCCTATGATGAAATGCACTGATTTGGAAAAAAGAAGAGAACAAAGCGTACTCCCCAGAACATTAGGGCCTAGCGATGATCAGTGTCGTTGTTTTCACTTCTTGTCATTTCCTTCCACTCTGTCACCTCTGCAATGAGAGAGCAGAAGGCCATTCATTCAGTGTGGAAACAGCAACAGTGCTGGTTAGCAGGGGTCATATGCTCCACCACTCCCCACTCCACCCTTCACAGCCCAGGCAATGTCAAGTATATATGAGGTTACTATTTATACCAGGTCTCAGTTCACCCCGAGCTTCTGAATAAAGCACCATGTGCTAAGCACTTCCACTCATGTTTTAGGAATTGCACAGATGGCAGTGAAGGAGAGCATAAAGCAACTCATACCGAGATGTCTCCGTTGAAACCTGAAGATACCTTCCCCCACATGCCTTTATCATGGGAACTACAGCCATCACCTTGGCATTGATAGTGCAGAAATTTCCTACTCCACTCTGCAATTACATGACTACATCAGGATAAAATGGATATCGTGGAAAGGCCATGTCCCCCCCCTAATGGAGTGACATACTCTTACTGCCCAGTGATCATTTAATAGCTGTACTAGCTATTTCTTCTCTAACAGCACACAGATCTATCACATTGGTTTCCAGGAGTAAAGATTACTTCAGGATGTAGCTGAGTTAGAATCAACCCAACCACTTTCTTCTGTTTGGAATCACATGCTGGAAAAGGTACCCTGGTGATGCACACTTGGATAATTACAAGTCTGTATAGCTCTCTACATAGCCAGTTCTGTGGAAGGCAGAAGAGGGAAGAAAGAGAAACCCAGTGTCCAAAGATAAGGACTTGTTAAATATGGTACATGGGCACACTGACAGCTGGGTGCTGTCAGAAGAGAAATGGAGGATGTCTACAGGGCAGGTCATTTATTCTGCACAGATGTGCCCAGGCCAAGAGCCCTACCTGCTGTGAGATCCAGTGAATGCAAAAGGCATGTCATTAAGAGAGCCTTGTTGGGCCAAAAGAGATGGTAACACATACAGGGGCTGCTGCGTCTATTGTCTTTCTTTTGCGTTTAACCCTGGAAACTTAATAAATGAGGAAAAATTACATATGGTTCCCTCTGCAGGGAGGGGGTTGGAAGGCAGAGTGTGTTTGGAAATGCTTGTCATGCAACAGAAAGGCCTTTTGCATTGAACTGTAAATATTTATATCCAGTGGTGTCTCCAACATAGTTATGGGGAAAAATCCAGGAGAAAGGAAATTTATTTATCTACAAATAGGCCACTGTAACTGTGATCAACTGTTCGCTGCACGTGTCACTGTCAAGACACATAACACAACCGACCAGGGACATTTAATGGCTAAGTGACTGCGTAAGACCTAAGGTGGGCCCAGATGATCCATCTCCCCATTTCTCCCCTGCTCCTGCCAGACCCTCTTGCTGCCTAGAAGTTTTATTCTCTGGCCTGTACCGGATGCCTCAAGGTAGATGATAAATTTGCAGGAGCACAGCAAATGCAAGACCAAGGGGAACATAGGAAATGTAGCTACTCCAGCCACCTGTAGGTATGAATCAAAGTCCCAGGAAAACTAGAATTCTGCCTTAGGAGAAAAGATACAGAGACCTCTCCATACTGTGCACAGAAAACAGGGATGCTGCCCTCAGAAAATGTAGTCTTCAAATTTCTAGAAAGATGAGGATTAAGAGGTAAAGATGCATTTATTCCTTATGTCTTTATCCGTACATTGCTAAACCCAACAAGAATCCCCAAAAAGAAGGAAACCACTTCTTCCAACACCCATGATCCATCTTTTAGAGTCTGGACAGCTTCTGGGCCTCTCTGGGCATTTTTTGATCCACGAAGGGAGGAGGAAGGAGCGCGTCACACTACAGAGTTGCTATTTCTGAAGCAACAGTGCCATCAAGCGGAATCTTTTCCACCATTGCCTCTGGCCCCTGCCTATGGATCCGGTGCAAAGGATTGTATCGAGGACTAGGCAGCCTGGGTTAGGAGCCCTCAAAAGGACCCATCCTTTGTGGGCCTCTCCAGAGTTGGTGTGGAAGTAGCTTGTGGAGTAAGGATCCCTGCATGCTTACAAAGGAGCCACCTAACAAAGGCTCAGAGACTTGTGTGGGTGTGGCTGGGCAGCCGCCATGTTCTGAAGCTCCAGTTATATTTTCGGTCCCTGGATTCTTGCCCTTGCATAGCAGGAGGCATTTATTCTGAATGAATGCCCAGTGTGGTCCCTCAGTTCTCAGAATCATGGGGTCAGCAAGTCCAGATCCGAGTCCTGACTACCATGCCTTTCTCCGGGGTCGTCTCTAAGGTCACCAATGTCAGAATAACGCCAATGACACTAGTATTCTTTTGCTGGGTTCACAATAGCCATGAGGGTTCGAGATTCTGACCCGGGCTGTTGTGGATCCTCAAGCTCTAAGTGAAACGCGCCACTGTAAACGCACGCAAACCCTCTCCGCGCTCCGTTATTACAGCTTCCGTAGTCCCGCTCGGACACGGCGGCCTCCAGGTTCGCGGCACTTGGCTTTCCCTGGGCGTTGTACCAGGCATGTCCGACCCGGGCTGCTGTCTCTGGAGCTTCCAGGTCCGTTCTGGCATTGGCCCACATTTCCCCCGCTGCTCCTCTATTATTAAAGATAAACTGTACATTCTAGAGAAACTGTCTCGTTTGTCTCTGGTTTCATTCCCTTTTCAGTGTTCCCCAGGAAGCTCAGTGCATTGTTCACTGGATTCGCAAATTGTTCCGCTTGATGGCAGTATTGCCGCAGAAATGCCAGCTTTTCCCTACGCCACCCCCACAGGATCCTTTCTTGTTTAGGAAAAAAAATAATCCTATGTCTATCCAACCAAAGTGGCTCCCCCCTCCTTTTTTTTTGCCACTTTGGGGTGTGCGCCTCATTTTCATAAAGGCATCCTACCAGAGCGCCAGAAACTGTCCACCAGCACCTTTAGCACTCCACGTTTGCCTATATCTTCAGACATGTTGAGTGTGGGCCAACAGTCCAAGCCACCCCAACCAGTGCCTGGTGGGGTACATTCACATCTGGGTATTCTCAAGAGTAACCAAGAGTAGAGCTTAACAGAAGTTTCAAGCAAGAACACAAAATTTTGCAGCAGCCCAAAGGCAAGAGGGGGAGGTGGTGTATGTAGTCTTTTTTTTTTTTATTTAAGATTTATTTATTTATGCATACAAGAGCTGGGGTACAGGCCAGAGATGCAAGGGGGTGAGAGGACTCACCAGACACAGAGTAGGGAGCAGAACAGGCAGATTGAAGAAATACACTGCTGAGGGGAGCAGCGGGCAAGTCAGGAGAGGTCTGCTGTGCCATGTGGGTAGCTTCCTGGCTGGCCTGGGGATCTAACTCGTGCTACAGAGGCTGTGGATTGCTTCATAGTGCGGTGCTTAACCCCTTGCTCCACCAGGGAGGCCCTGTAGTACATCTTGCTCTAGCAAGATGACAGATGTACCTTGAGGACGTGGATCTTCTTCCGTGGGGTACTGGGGATTCAGGTGTGGAAGACGTTGACACTATCAATCACGAGGCATCAGAGTGCCTCTCCAGAAACCCAAAACTGTCCACACACCTGATCCAGCACCAGTTTCTCGACAATTCCTGAGATAAAAAGCGATGTGCGAAATACCCAGTCGTGTATAGGTTCCTGAGGTGGACTTCATATACACCTTGTAACTTCTGGGAGTCACTGGAGTTGCCTTTTTTTGGGTGCCTGTCACCCATAGGACTTACCTATGCCCACCTTCTTGACCACCAGCTTTGCTTCCCAGAGGCAACCTTCAGTTTGAAGGAATCCCATGTGCTGGTGCCCTTGCTTTGCTCCATGGTGCCCTTGTTCGTGATTTTGAGCTCAACTTGAGGTGGCATATTTTTCTCTATATCATAACTAGTAGCCAGTAGTGCCTTCTTGAGAGGGATACTGCGCTGTGCTCCTTGGAAGCAGCCAGTTTTAGTGAGGAGCTCGGACACAGGAGACACTGAGACGTTGGCTCTCCCACATCTGTACCAGTTTTCTTTGCTTACTTCTTAATAGGTGTTTTCTTTGCAGGTGCAGGAACAGCAGAGCAATTTGAAGTTGTCACCAACATTTTTTTCTATGTTGTCAGGAAAGACAAAACCGTTGGAAAGTCATGACCCTGTTCCTTTTTTAAACCGCAAAAGGCGGAGGGAAGAGTCACGGACACAGGGTGACCACATACCTGGCTCAACAGTGCCATCATGCGGATCATTGTTGAGCATGGATGCTAACCCGCGCTTGGATCAGTTGGGGAAAGCAGTGAATGGGAAAAAGGAAGAGTTGGATTAGTAAACAGAGGATCTGTGACCTGGATGAGCTACGAGGGAACTCCAGAGTCGATGTGGAAGAGATACCGGCCATAGGGATCCCACCTTCCCCACCACGAGCGTGGACACAGGCCATCCGGGTTTCCAACCTATGGGGCGTGGCCTCGGGAGCCGCCATGTTCCCTAAGAAGGCGCTACAGCTGCACTAGATATCTGACCGGTAGGTCCTGGCCCTCAGTGTAAAAGCGAAATTGCTCAGTAGGGCCCATAAGTTCCCAGGAACATGGGGAACCCAGAAAAGGATGTCCAGTTTGTAGGCCCAAGCCTTTTGCTAACACCGCCACGTCTCTGGCCGGCCTCTATAGCCACTGATGGCGGCAGAGTGCCAGCGGCCTCGCGTTTTTCTAAGCTGTACATGACCAAGATATATTTCCATAGCCCTGGGTCCAACTAAGCAGGCTGCCTCCTGCTCTGAGGTAAGAGGGGCAGAGACAAGTGTCCGTAGCCCCCTCCGTGGGTGGCTTCAGAGCTCCGACTAGTCCCGCCCAATCATGGCGGCCGCCAGGGCCTGGAGTTTTAGCTTTCCCAGCTGACCTGCCAGGCACCTGTGCAGTGCGCCTAGCCCAATAGCCTGCCTATGGCGCTTCCAGGGCCAGAAAGGGCCATGGTCCATCTTTCCTCTGCTCCCGTTCCCTGTGCCTCTTAGTTTTGGGCCTTCTTAGTCCAGGACTTCATTCATTTGCCTCTTCTCCGAAGAATGATATTAACAGGGTTGGCAGCCGTATTCCGCTTGATGGCAGTATTGTTCAAGAAATGCCAAGATGCTTCGCTTCACAATTCTCCCTCCGCCTTTCGTTGAGGAAAAAAACCACCCATGCAGATCTATGTCCTATCTAGCCCAGATTTGGTCGCCTGCCATCTCCTGCCATCTCGGTCACTCTGGGGGATGGTGCCACAAACTGTTTTGCTTTGTCCTGCAGACTTGTCATCATCGGGTTCTCTTTGACTCTCTCTAGACCAAAATGCAGTGTCTCCGCCAATGAAGCACCCTAGCAGTAGAGCTGAACGGATCCATCGCTATACCATTAGCATTCCAAGTTTGCTTGAGACCTTGCAGACTGAGTGTGGGCACAGAATCTGAGCTTTACCCCCGCCAGTGCCTAGAGGGACGCTTTCTCATTGGGGCGTTTGCACTTGTTCCTGGGACGCCTGTCTGACCGAGATACTTCATGCAAGTGAACACAAAATTCTGACGCAGGGATGGGGTGGGTGTGGGGTGGGTGTCAAGTCTCAGTCTGTGCAAGAGCATAGAGGAATATGTGTCATCCTGTGGATCTTTCTGGTTTCATATTATATGACACTTGTGGAACTTAAATCCTTTGGAAATCGTTCTGCTTTTCACCCTCAAAAAAGAACACACTTCCCTTAAGGTCTCAAGTTTGAGTGGACAAACATTTTATCCTTTCTATGGCATGGAAGGTATGTCCCCTGCCACTGTGGAATGATAAGCTATTCTACCATTTACCTTTAAGTCCCTTTCCCATTTTCAATGCTACAAACCCTGGCAGAATGACACCTCCTTGGACACACTCCTCTGCTCACCTGTGAGTATAACTCTCTTCTATGTTCTCAGAGAAGCAATAGATTAAAATAAAATTCTCAGGTACTTTCAATTTGGGGATAGATTTTGCCAAATGGGTTTTCAAAAGACATACACTTATGGATTCCACTTGCCCATCACGAGATGTCACAATTTGAATACACCTGCCAAGTAGCAGTATAAATGCTGACATTTGCCTTTTGTTATTGCAATGCAAGTTCCTAATTGGAGCTTGAGGCATCCACTTCAGCGCAGGCTGTCTCCAGTCAGGCAACTAAAGACTCAGGACTTACAGGCCCCTTTTTGCCCCCACCCCCAACCACATTTTATGGGTTCTGGTTGATTTAGATAACTAGCCATTTGTGCTGCTTGTATTTTTTCTTTCTTTTTCTTTCTTCTTGTGCTTTAGATTCCTACTCTTCTGTATTAAATTTGCAAATAAATGAGCCTAAGAAACCCAGAGCCTTACCCTCAATTGCAGTAAAAGCAGAACCCCAGGTCTGTGTTCTCATACCTGTGACCTCACTGTGTGACACCAGGCATGCCTTGTATGCTCTAGGATCTGTAAGTAACAAACTTTCTTCAAAGTTTCCTGATGGTTATGGCTGAAGGTCATCTTGCAATCATAGTAACAATCACAAGGGTTGGTCCAATGGTAACGCTCGTTTGGAAATGGGAAATGTCTGTGGGGAGCTCACTGGGACCCAGGCGCCACACTCCAGGCACTTTTAGCTAACTGCATTTCAATCCATAGACTGAGACCTACACAGAACACTAGCCTTTTTACTGAGCTCAATATAAAAAGAAACACACACACACACTGAAGAATGTGCAAATGTCTGCCAGTATTCTATACACTCTTTTATTGTTACCCTCTTATCTAAAATAGGTTTGCACTGAGATAGAGTTCAACTGATCAATTTAGGGCTTCATGGAATCCTAACTTCTAGAAAGCCCCCCTTTCATGCCATTCTTTGAACTAGATTCTCCAATTTTTAAACACCTTAACAATATACTTTTGTCACACTCTAATGAACATGTAAATGTCCGTGTACCATCAAAACACAAGCAAAAATGATAGAAAACTCTAAAGAAGAAAATGATTAGCATTGAATATCCCCTACTTTGAAAAGAACTGTTATTTACTATTTTTTACTAGCTTTGAAAATAAAGGACTATAAAGGTGCATTATATTTAGGGTTTTTTTCTTTTAAATTTTGATCCTCTTAAATAATTTCTTGGTCACAGGTTCTGCAGTACCCTTTAGCCCATCTTGTTACATACAACTAAGTGTGTCCACGTTCTTTTGTAATTAATCAACTGACTTTGATCTAAATTATCTTCTGGAGTCACTGGATCAAAGTCTGTAGTCCATAGTTCTCTGCAATAGTCCAAGGAGCCCATGCTTCTTGGTTTGCAGGTAAATTACCAGTTCCCCTTGTTTGGGAAGACACCTGGGAACTCAAGCAGGAGGTCTCAGTGTGAGCCCTGGTCTAAAGAGCATACTGAGACCATTACACTCACAGCAATGAGGTAGAAATCATGTGAGATTATGAGAGTAAGAACCTTGGCCTGTGCTCAGCAAATAAGATGGTCTCAGTCAGCATCTTTCCCACATAACATTAACTTTCAAAAATATTTGAGCATCAGCAAATGTGTGAAAAAGGGAAAATACAAAGCTTTCAATACCTTCCAATGAGGTATTTTATTTTTTTAAGTGAAATTTGAACTCTTTGCAACACTGCACATTAAGGAGAAAAGAAAGCATTTTCAAGAAAATGATATGTAACTCTTTACCCAACCAGTGATGGAAAATCCAATACCAGTGACTCCCAAAGATTTGAGATAACCGAGAGCCAGAAGGATCAACAATAAAGCTCCTTTCCCACTCAAGGCCACTTCTTCAAGACAGGAAGATTGCATAGACACCAACATAGTCAATCAAAAAGAAAAAACAGAGGAAATATGTTCCAAATGAAAGAACAAGATAAAACCTCAGAATGAAAACCTTAATGACTCAGAGATAAGTAATTTAACTGATAAAGAGTCTGAAATATTGGTCATAAAGATGCTCACTGAACTTGGGAGACAAACACAGTGAGACTGTCAAGATGAAATATACAAGTGTACAAAACAGAAGTCATAGAGCTAAGGAAGAATATAACTGAACTGAAAAATACATTAGAGGGGTTCAATAGCAGACTAGATAAAATAGAAAGCAGAATCAGTGGACCTTTACAACAAGGCAGTGTAACTCAGGGAAGAAAAAAAAAATGAAGAAAAAGGGAAGCTAGCTTAAGGGACGTTATGGATAATAGGAAGTTAACTAACATTTGCATTATGGAGATCCCAAAAGAAGAAGAGAAAAAGGCAGAAAACTTCTTTGAAGAAATAATGGTTGAAAACTTTCCTAATCTGGGAGAAGGAAATAGACACACAGATCTAGCAAGAATAGAGTGTTCCAAATAAGATGAGTCTAAAGGGGAGAGGTAGGTCATACCCCATTCCCCTCTAGATTCTTTTAGGCTGGCAAATAATCAAATTAACAAGAAAAAGAGTTTAATAATAATATATATACCTCCTGTATACTCGGGAGAAACCTGGTAAATGCGAGAACATTTACCACATTAAATTGGCTTAGTCATCTCCTTAAATAACTTCGGTTAAAGATAAAGGATCAAAAAGAACCCAACATTCTTTTGTCTCCAGGAGACCCATCTGCATTCCAAAGATAAACAAAGGCTCAATATCAGAGATTGGAAACAATCCATTAGGTAAACAGGATTAGAAAAATTCAGGGGCTTTCGTATTTATATCAAATAAAACAGACTTTCAGCTAAAAACTGTAACGAGGGACTGGGATGAACATCATATATTCACACATCAGGAAGACATATAACTCATCAATATATATATACCAGCAGCCTCTCCGGTGGCCTAGGGATTAAGTCTCAGTGCTACCACTTCTGACTGCCTGAGTTTGATCCCAGGTCATGGAGCTGACGCATAATGGCACAGCAGACCTCTCCCCTCTTGCCTGTTGCTCCCCTTAGCAATGCGTTACAGTAGATCTGCCTGTTCTACTCCTCACTGTGTCTCTGGTAAATCTTCTTACTTCCAGCACCTCTGGCCTACACCCCAGTTCCTTCTACGCAAAAACAAATAAATAAAACCTTTAATATATATACCAAATGAAGGAGCATCAAAATATATAAAGCTATTAACAAACCCCAAAATAGACATTGACAGCAATACAGTAGTAACAGGGTTCTTTAACACCCTATTAAATTCAATGAACAAATTAACCAGACAGAATCAACACGGAAACAACAATCTTAAACAAGGAATTAGACCAGATGTGCTTAATAAAGTTACAGGGTACCTTACGACCCAAGAGCTAAGTATACATTCTTTTCAAGTCCCCATGGAATATTCTTGATGCTAGACCACACGTTCACCTACAAAACAAGTATCAACAGATTCATGACGATAGAAATAACATCAAGTATCACAATGTTATGAAACTAGAAATCAATCACAAAAATGAGGTAAAACCCTCAAATATGTAGAAAGTGAACAGCATACTGAATGATTATTGGGTTAATGAGGAAATCAAAAGCAAAATTAAAGAGTACCTGAAACACAAAAGAAAATGAAGACAAACTACCACCAGCATGGCATACACCCAAAGCAGTATTAAGAGGAAAAAATATAGTAATGCAGACCTATATCAAGAAAGTAGAAACAACTCAAATAAGTAAACTAAACTTACACCTTGGAAACTGGAGATAGAATATGAAATAGTACCTTTTGGGTCAAAATGGAGGGACGTTGAGGTGATTATGCTAAGTGAAATAAATCAGAAAGCAAAAGACAGATTACTGATGGTGTCAATTATCTGTGGAATATAAATAAACAAAAACATGTAATCTTCATGAAAAATTTACTGGCTACCAGAAGGAACAGATGGGAGTGAGAAGGAGGCAGAGGGAGGGGATAGGGCACTGGCAAGGGAGGTTTGGTGGAGGGTGAGTGAAGCATGTAACCCCAACATTATATATACATGTAAATGACTGACAAATTAATAAAAGAAAAAGAAAATGGGAAGAATATCAGAATATTTTTTCCAAAGAGGACATACAAACTGGCCAACAGGTACATGAAAAGGCTCACACCATTCATTAATCATCAGGGAAAATCAAAATCCAACATATCACCTCATACCTGTTGGAGTGGTTATTATCAAAAAGCAAGAAATAATAACTACTGGTAAGAAGGTGTAGAGGGAGTGTAAAGTGGTACAGCTATTATGGAAAGCAGGATGCAGGATCCTAAAAAAGTTAAAAAGTCAACTACCAAATGATCTAATACTTTCCATTCCTCAAAAAATTAAAAATTGAACTACCATAGGACCACCAAGAATCACACTTCCGGGTATGTAGCTGAAGAAAACAGAACACTAATTTTAAAAAATACTTGCATCCCCATGTTCACTACAGCACTAATCCCATTAGCTTCTGGCCACGGGGAAACCCTTCCAGGCTCACCAACAAGGGCAAGAGGCTCTACTTTGAGGCTCTTCTTACCCACGCAAGGGCACCGAATTCAGGCAGTGGTAAAATTCCAGCTCCCCAGATCAACCAGCCTCTCCTTAATGCCAGATCTTAACCCGCAGGCCCGGGCTGCCCGACCGGCCGGGAAAGCTTGCCGGAGGCTGATCCCGCGGTGGCAGCCATCATGACCAGGGCTGCGCCCGGGGCAATCCGCACCCAGGCGGGAGCTTGGGGGAAGGTGCTCAGGACTGGAAAGGCCTCCCTAGCGTTGGTGGCATAGTGGTGAGCACAGCTGCCTTCCAGAAAGGCCTCCCAAGTCCAGCCCCCTGCAGGGTTAGGGGAAAGGAAGGCAACGGAGAAGAAGGCAAAGAAGGAAGGAGAGGGGACCTACCGCGCTGAGGCTGCAAGTCCTCAGCCGCAAGTTTTGCCGCGGCCCCGAACTTGCGGCAAAAGCCCAAGTCCTCTCAAATCCAGGCTGGAGCCACACTGCGCCCCACGCGCCCGAGCACATCGGTGGGACCTAAAGCTCGCCACGTGGGGCGCAGGTAGGCCGCCACGCCGCCCTCGCAGTTGGCGCCTCTTCCGTCCCGTGGAGTGGGTGGGGGCTGCAGGCAGGGGGTAAGTGGGTGGGGATCCGGTGTTGGCCCCGCCCAAGGAGGGGTGGGGGGGTTCCTCGGAGGGTTCCAGGTGTAAGGGGTGGAGAGAGAAAGCTTGGGAAAGTCCAAGGGGCAACCTCCAGTTCACTGCGCTGAGGTAAATTGAGTCAAGCAAAAGTGAATTTAGTGAATTTATCGAAGAATCAAGACAAAACTGAAGACCTGAGCCTGGGCACAGCCTGCTCTTAGCTGGGGGAAATATGGTGTCCGAATTCTGAGCCGCACGATGAGAACTTTATATTCTGCAAGGTAAACATTTTCCATTTTTCAGAATTTTTGCAGAGTAAGTCCCGGCTGGTGTAGCTCAGATGTATCTATTTGATGTTGTCTATGCATTGAGGAAAAGGAGGGGGGTCGTGGCAGGTTACCCTACCTATTTAGAGCTTTAATTTATCGGAACTGATAATTTTAACAATGCTGTATACCTTGAAGTTTGTTTTTCTTTGAAGTTACTGATTTGCCCAGAGACAACTTTTGTTGTTGTTGTTGTTGATGATGATGATGCAGTTTCTTCGCAAAGCCAGTCCAGCAGTGCCTTCACTCTTTGATTTGCTCCCCTTCGTTGAGACCAGGGAGAGGGTTACCCTATTTTTTTGAAAACAGAAATTTGTTTTGGAACAGCACTTTCTCCGGGTGGTCTCATTAATGTAGACCAGGGTCGGTGAGTGGAAAGATCTGATGAACTGCAGCTGAGCCTAACACTGGAGGACACAAAGCAGATAAAATTTCGTTGTTGTTTTTTTTTTTTTTTCAGCGTTTTGCAACATTAGCTCATATGATAGGGCGAGAATGCAATAATAATTATAATTGTTAGGTTTCTTCTGTTATCAAATTTCATTGGGAAGCAAAGATTGCTTTCTTACATTATGACTGAAACACAAGTGCTCTGAGAACAAGACTAGACTGACCACAGAGGCTGCCTAAGCTTTGCTCTAGGTTTTGTTACTATTACCGTTCATTCGTGTACCAAATAGTTATTGAGGTTCCAGAACAATGCTCACCCTCTGCTTTAGTTAACCGAGAGAATGTCCAGTTTCTCCCCAGAACCTGGGAGTTGAGTCCTCTTAATGAGAAGCTGGGATTGAATACAATTCAGTTAGGGATCAGTTAGTGATCCCCAGCAACCCATCCAGTTACCCAGTGCTTCCCTCACACACCCACACTGCTATGATCATGGTCTCTCACTACAGAGTCTTCTAGCCTCTCCCTCTTCTGGTAATAAATTCCCATTCCCCCCCCCAGAGGCTTTAAAGATTTTCATTTTGCCTTTGTGTCTGTCATTTCGGTATGTGTCTGTGAATTAATTTCTATTCCTATTGATTGTGACTTGTGCTTCTTGAATCTTAGGATGCATCTTTATCAATTATGAAAAATTCTCAGCCACCCGTGTCTCTTAATCCTTCTTATTTTCCATTTCTTTCTCTTTCTCTTTTTTAGTACTACATTCTGGGTAAATTCTTTTTTTTTTTTTTAATGGGGACAGATTTCTTTCTTTTTTTTTTTTTTAATTAATTTATTTATTTATGCAAGCACTGGGTACAGTCAGAAGCGCGGGAGGGTGAGAGAATTCACCAGAGCCAGAGCAGGGAATGGAACAGGCAGAGTGACGAAATACACTGCTGAGGGGAGCAGCGGGTGAGACAGGAGAGGTCTGTGCGTCATGTGGGACCCTCTCTGGTGGCCCGGATGGAACTGGAGCTGCAGAGGCTGCGGGTAGCTTCACAGCCCAGCGCTCAACCACTGCGCCACCAGGGGAGGCCCGTAAATTCTTAAAAGACAGTCTGGGGCCTCCCCTGGTGGCGCAGCGGTTGAGCGCTGGGCTGTGAGGCTGCCCGCAGCCTCTGCAGCGCCAGATCGATCCCGGCCACCGGAGAGGGTCCCACCAAAAAAACAAAAAAAAAAACAAAACAAAAAAAACCAATCTGGCACTGTCCTTGCCCCCACGCAGGTCTAGAACAGGAAACTGCTGAGTGTTCTCACTTAATCAGCTCTTAAGCACCTGGATCTTACTAATAGGAGTAAGTGCCCAAGGGTAAGGCTTCTTACACAAAAAGCAAAGAGAGCAATTTTGAATAGACTAATCATATGCACATAGTAATAGTAAATATTAAAAAAAAAAAGACTCCCTAAGAACAAAAGGCCAGGATCAATTATATTCACTAACAGAATTCAACCAAAACTTCAAAGAAGATCTAATACCTGTCTTTTTCAATTTCTTCAAAAAAATCTAAGAGGGCAGAAAGTGCCCAAATACATTTCATGAAGCTAACATTACCCTGATTCTAAAACAAAAGGACAGAAAACAAAAAAGAAACTATCTCTACATAGATGCAAAAATTCTCAAAAACATCTTAGCAAATCAAATCCACCAACATATTAAGTCACTCATCTACCATGAACTAGTGGAATTCTGTCAAGGAATTTAAAGCTGGTTGAACATGTGCAAATGAATCAAAGTCATTTACCACATTAACAAAAAGAAAGCTAAAAACTACATGATTATTTCAATAGATGCTGAGAAAATATATGACAAGATTCAACACTCATGATAAAAGCACTCAATAAATTGGAAATAAAAGGAACATATCTCAATATGATAAAAGGGATACATGTCAAACCCGCTGACATGATACTTAATGTTGAAAAATTGAAAGCATTTCAGGAACAAGACAAGGTTGCTCACTTCACCACTACTGTTCAACATAGTATTAGAAATCCTAGCTGGAGGTATTAGGCAAGAAAAAGACATAAAGGAATACAAATTAACAGTGAGAGGTTAGAGCTGGAAGAAATACAGTTTTGTGAAATGTCTGTACTTGATTACAATTCTCCTGTTTACTAGACTCATTTTAAGAATGCAATGCAATGCTAGAGCCTACATCTTACAGAATCTTAATGAATTTATTGCTTATCTAAATAACTTAAGATGTGACTTGAACTTCCCTCAATAACATCAGAACCCTTCGGGAAAAGAAAAAGGCATACAAATTACAAGTTAAAATAGCACTATTTGTAGATGATATGATAATGTACATAAAAAACCCAAGAGATTACAAAAAAAACTACTAGAAATAATTAATATGATAGAAACTCAATTAGCAATAATGTATTGTATTTCTATAGGCAAACAAGGAATTAGAGGAAAGAGAAATTAAGAAATCAATCCTAAGAACAATCTCACTGAAAAGGATAAAATATCCTGGAGTAAACTTAACAAAAGAGGTGACAGGCATACCCTGGAAAGTACTGGGTTGTTGGAAAAGTCATCATACATTTTTGCTTGAAAACATAGAAAAAAGATGTTATGACTTTTGTGACAACCCAACGTAAGACACTGTCAAAGGAAGTAAGACTCAAAGAAATGGAAAGATGTCCTTGTTCACAGATTGGAAAGATAAATATTGTTAAAATGACCATACTTCCTAAAGCAATTTACAGATACAGTGTGAGACCTATCAAAAATCCCAATGACATTCTTCAAGGAAATAGAATAAATAATGCTAAAATTTGTATGAACTATGAAAGACACTAATTAATCAGAGCAATCTTGAAGAAATGGAAGAAAAATGGAGATATCACACTCTCTGACTTCAAGCTATAGCACAAAGTGACAGTAATAAAAAAATATGGCATTGGAACAAAAACAGAAACACAGGCCAATGAAATAGAATAGATAGCCTAGAAATCAGCCCACATGAATATGAACAATTAATCTTTGCCAAAGATTCCATGACCATACAATGAGTAAAGTGAAGTCCCTTCAACAAATGATGTTAGGCATCTTTTCAGCTATATTCAAAAAAATGAAACTAGACCACTATCTCATGCCACATACAAAAATTAATTCAAAATATATGAAAGGCTTGGATCTAAGACTTCAAGCCATAAAATACATAACAGAAAACATAGGATATATACTCTTGGATATCAACCACAGATGTGTATTTGGGGGACCCAAGTCCAATTGCAAGGGAAACGAAAATAATCTAATGGGCCTACATCAAGCTAAAAGCAAAGGAAGCCTTCACAGAAACAAAAAGGCATCCCATGAAATTGGAGAATATATTTGCACATTGCGTGTTTGACAAGTGTTTATTCTAAAATATATAAAGAGGTCTCACTCATAGCAGGAATCTAGAAAACTTAAATAAGGGACCAGGAAAATGAATAACTATAAGAAAGTGAAAATCAAAATCAACAAAAAACTATGAACCAGAGACACTTTTAGGGGGGCGGGGGCGGGAGGGGAGGGATTGGGGTCAGAATGGGGGGTTGCAATTGTATGGGGAATATAACAATAAAATTTATAAAAAAAAAAAAATAAAATATATAAAGAACCCATAGAACTCAACATTGAAAAAACAAACAACCCAATCAAAAAATGGGCAGAAGAGCTAAATAGGCATTTCTCCAAAGAAGACATACTGGTGGTCAATAGGTACATGAAAAAAATGCTCATCTTATTACTAGGGAAATGCAATTGAAAAAATCATGAGATACTACCTCACCCCTGTGAGAATGGCCTATGTCAAAAAGATTGGAGACAGCAAATGTTGGTGAGGATGTGGGGGGAAAAGGAACCCTCATCTATTTGTTAGTGGGAATGCAATTAAGTGCAACCTGTATGGAAAATGGTATGGATATATCTCAGAAAACTGAAAATGGAAATACCACATGATCCAGTATACCACTGTTAGGTATTTAACCAAAGAACATGAAAACATTAGTGTAAACTACAAATTTCAGTTAATAATAAAGTATTGACATTGCCTCATCAATTATAACAAACATACCACACTATTGTAAGATGCTAATAAGGGAACCGCTGTGTTTGTGTTTGTGTGTGTGTGTGTTTGTGTGTGTGTGTGGTGGTTTGCAATATTTGAGAACTCTGTACTTCTGGCTCAATATTTAGGCAAACCTAAAGCTTTTCTAAAATGTAAAGTTTATTCATTTTAAAAGGTCAGCCAGCCTAAAAATATGCATTAGGAAGACATAAAAAAATGAAGGTATCAGACTTAGAGTGTTGTCTGACTTTTCTATAGTATTCTGAATGCAAGAAAGCAATGGATCAATCAATTTTTAAATATTAAGGAAAAGAATGTTGAGCCTAGACTTTTTTTTTTATTTTTTTTTTATAGAGGCATGCTTTATTTATTTGTTTGCTGGTTTGTTTGTTTGTTTTTTTGTTTATACATGCACTGGGTACAGTCAGAAGCGCGGGAGGGTGAGAGAATTCACCAGAGCCAGAGCGGGGAGCAGAGTAGGCAGAAGGACCGAAGTACACTGCTGAGGGGAGCAGCGGGCGGCAGGAGAGGTCTGCACGCCATGTGGGACCCTCCTCTGGTGGCCGGGGAGCAGCTGGGGATCGAACCGGCGCCGCAGAGGCCGCGCGCAGTTTCGCAACCCAGCGCTCAACCGCTGCGCCACCGGGGAGGCCCGAGCCTAGACTTTTTATCTAGCCAAATTGTTATTCAAGTGTGAGGGAATAATAAAAGTATTCTTTGAAATACTAGAACTTAAGGGTATTACTACAAGAACCCACTTTTAAAAACTCCAGCAGAAGTGCTTAAATGTGAATAGAAACTATATCAAATGATAGCTTTAGAAATATAGCAAGTTAAGATGATCAAATTTCTTTGTTAAATGTATTGATGCCTTGGGCCCCCTGGTGGTGCAAGGGGTTAAGATGCAGCCTATGAAGCTGACCGCAGCCCCGACCAGGGAGCAGCTCACATTGCACAGCAGACCTCTCCTGGCTCGCCCACTGCTCCTCTCAGCAGTGTATTTTGGTCAGTCCGCCTGTTCTGTTTCCCTCTGTCTCTGTTGAATCCTCTCACCCCCCTGCACCTCTGGCCTATACCCCTGTTCTTGTATGCATGAATAAATAAATCTTTAAAAAAAAAAAAGCATACTTTCTCAGAAAAAGTATTGATGCCTTAAAAATAAAATTAAATAATTTCAGAAGTACAGAAAAGAAAAAAATGAATATTTATATTCATTTATCATATTTATGATAAATATGTGTATATTTATAATATGATACATATATTTTTGTATATTTACCATAACAAAAATTATAGATCATATCAACATATTAGACCAAATTAATTTGAAAACATGTTCAACTTCTTGTTTTAATAGGTAGAGTATAGTGATTAATATCTTGAAGAAATTAAGAAAAGTGAATAAACATGAATATGATTCTTATGTTAAGAGTAAACACCAGGGCCTCCATGGTGGCGCAAGGGGTTAAGACGCAACCTATGAAGCAATCCACAGCCACTGCAGCACGAGTTCGATCCCCGGCCAAGGAGCTACCCACATGGCGCAGCAGACCTCTCCTGTCTCGCCCGCTGCTCCCCTCAGCAGTGTACTTCAGTCCATCTGCCTGCTCTGTTCCCCACTCTGTCTCTGGTGAATCCTATCACCACCCCTACCCCCACCCCCACCTTTCTGGCCTGTACCCCAGTTCTTGTATGCATAAATGAATATTTAAAAAAAAAAAAAGAGTAAACACCACAGGGCCTCCATGGTGACCTAGGGGTTAAGCCATCGCTCAGCAAAGTGGCCTGAGTTTGATCCACGTCCAGGGAGCTAACCCACATGGCGCAGCAGACCTCTCCTGTTTCACCTGCTGCTCCCCTTAGCAGTGTGTTTCAGTAAATCTGCCTGTTCTGCTCCCCACCCTGTCTCTGGTGAATCCTTTCACCCCGAGCATCTCTGTCCTATACCCCAGTTCTTCTACGCAAAAATAAATAAAATAAAAATCTTACAATAAAGGAATACTTCTAAAAAAAGAGTAAACACCACAGAACATTAAAAAACAATAACTTTAAAAATAACAGAGAAAGGAAAGTGCTTTCCACTAGAAATTACTTAGTGAGTACAGGAGAAATAAAAAGAAAATCTATAGTACTATGATTCCAGGCATTTCATAAAAGCTCATCTACCAATGTAAATTGATTTATCACTACTGCAAGAAATTCAGATTCCTCTTCTTTCTGTCATCAGTTTACAAAACATGGAGTTGTCCAATCATCAATATTTTAATATTTTATGAGACCGCCAATACTTGGGAATAAAGCAATCAGCGCATGTGCATCAGGTATCCAAATTATGGCAGCCATAATTTGTGTTTCGATCCTGTTCTAAGTACAGCCTTATGATCTAGTCATAGAGAAGCATAGAAAAGCATAAACATATGCTTTGTGTATCTTTAGTTGCTAAGGATCAATATGAATATTTTTACACTTGTAAATTTAGCCTGTTTAAAAAAAAATGAAGATAGTTTGGTGGCTATTCTCATTTTGGCCACCAGAGGGAGACCACGATTCACTTTTACTCCATTGAAAATTGCAACTTTTTAAAGTGGACCTGCATTTCCATTCTTCCAATTCTGAGCCAATGTTTTCTTTCCAGGGAATCACTGACCTTCTACTTGGCCCAGAGACTTTGTAGGCCTACGTATATTTTAGAGCATTAATCTGTGCCCAAAGATGTAATGGAGGATAAAAAATTTACATTCCTTCACGTGTTGATTATTCACCAGAGATGCCGTTGCTAGAATGCTAAAAGGTTCATTTGCTATCTGGTTACCTGAGCTAACAAGGCTTCTTTACACACACACACACACACACACACACACACACATACACACACACACACACCCCTCACAAAATTCTTTTTTTTTTTTTTTATAGAGGCATGCTTTATTTATTTGTTTGCTGGTTTGTTTGTTTGTTTTGTTTATACAAGCACTGGGTACAGTCAGAAGCGCGGGAGGGTGAGAGAATTCACCAGAGCCAGAGTGGGGAGCAGAGCAGGCAGAAGGACCGAAGTACACTGCTGAGGGGAGCAGCGGGCGGCAGGAGAGGTCTGCGCGCCATGTGGGACCCTCCTCTGGTGGCCGGGGAGCAGCCGGGGATCGAACCGGCGCCGCAGAGGCCGCGCGCAGTTTCGCAACCCAGCGCTCAACCGCTGCGCCACCGGGGAGGCCCACAAAATTCTTATTATAGGTGGTTGGGCCTGTATTTAGTGAGGTAGGAAGGAAAATTTGACTTTTTCAGTTACTGCCCCAAAAATGCTGTTCAAGTTCAAAAGTAATATTAGTAATATTTTTTATGCAATGGAAAGCAAAAACTGGCTCTTATTTTTAAAATAATGATTTTATAATTATAAAATGATTTTGTCTCTCTTTTTTTTAATTTTCTAGAGGCATGTCTTATTTATTTATCTATTTGTTTGTTTGTTTGTTTGGTTTATACATGCACTGGGTACAGTCAGAAGCCGGGAGGGTGAGAGAATTCACCAGAGCCAGAGCGGGGAGCAGAGCAGGCAGAAGGACCGAAGTACACTGCTGAGGGGAGCAGCGGGCGGCAGGAGAGGTCTGCGCGCCATGTGGGACCCTCCTCCGGTGGCCGGGGAGCAGCCGGGGATCGAACCGGCGCCGCAGAGGCCGCGCGCAGTTTCGCAACCCAGCGCTCAACCGCTGCGCCACCGGGGAGGCCCACAAAATTCTTATTATAGGTGGTTGGGCCTGTATTTAGTGAGGTAGGAAGGAAAATTTGACTTTTTCAGTTACTGCCCCAAAAATGCTGTTCAAGTTCAAAAGTAATATTAGTAATATTTTTTATGCAATGGAAAGCAAAAACTGGCTCTTATTTTTAAAATAATGATTTTATAATTATAAAATGATTTTGTCTCTCTTTTTTTTAATTTTCTAGAGGCATGTCTTATTTATTTATCTATTTGTTTGTTTGTTTGTTTGGTTTATACATGCACTGGGTACAGTCAGAAGCCGGGAGGGTGAGAGAATTCACCAGAGCCAGAGCAGGGAGCAGAGCAGGCAGAAGGACCAAAGTACACTGCTGAGGGGAGCAGCGGGAGGCAGGAGAGGTCTGCGCACCATGTGGGACCCTCCTCCGGTGGCCGGGGAGCAGCCGGGGATTGAACCGGCGTCGCAGAGGCCGCGGGCAGCTTCGCAACCCAGCGCTCAACCGCTGCGCCACCTGGGAGGCCCGATTTTGTCTCTATTAAAGGGTAGTAGTTGGTTGTCTAAATGTAGCCATATCTAGAAAACAAAGCATAAGAAGAACCAAAAGAAACATTCATAACCTTCAAATTGAAAATATAAATTGGAATTCAGGAAGGAGACAGTATTTCACACACAGAACTGGTCTGAGACTCAAGAAGTACAGGGAGTCTTTGCTCCTTTTACCAGTAAGACACCTTGGGACTCAAAAGAGTTTAGCTACCCTTAGGTGAGGTTAGAATATGACATACCAGGAGTGTGGCAGATGCTAAAGGAAAGATGCAGCTTCAGGTAATAAAAACAAGCCAGGCTAGGAAGGCAAAGGCAAGAGACCTGTATTATTTCTTTCCCATTCTTTCTTTAGCTAAACTTGAACGGCTATTGTATTCAGAAAAGGTGGAGACAGATATGGTGTAGTTAAGGTAAACTGTTGATCTGAAAAGCTTGAGTTCAGCAAAAGATGTCCCAAAGGTTGGACACAGAAAAACAGTGAGTCTTAGATCAGCTGTTAATAGCTGGGGCACAGAGTCAGAGTTAGAATTAGTAGTTAGGATAGTAATATTTATTGCTATCACCCAGAGTTTCTAATATGTTTCTTCACAGAATTAGTTCCAAAACCTAAGGGAGAGTTTGCTGATTGTGGATTTTATTTATTTTTTGTTTGTTTGTTTTTAAAGATTTATTTATTTATTTATTTATACAAGCACGGGGTACAGTCAGAAGAGCGGGAGGGTGAGAGAATTCACCAGAGCCAGAGCAGGGAACAGAACAGGTGAACAGGCAGACTGAGGAAATACACTACTGAGGGGAGCAGCGGGCGGGGCAGGAGAAGTCTGCGCGCCATGTGGGACTCTCGCTGGTGGCTGGGGATCGAACTGGTGGTGCAGAGGCTGCGGGCAGCTTCGGAGCCAAGCGCTCAACCGCTGTGCCACAGGGGAGGCCCTGGTTGTGGATTTTAGTGGTGACCAAAAGGTGGGAGGCTGGGAGGCAGAACCTTGTCAACCCACATATTTGAAATGGTGATACTACTTGTTCTGCCTGCTGTGAATGACATGATAGAATGTTGTTGTCAACTGTGGATATATATTAGAATCACCTCTGGTGCTTTTAAAATACATTGTAAAATATAAAATTTCCTTTCCGGAAAAGCTCTCCAGTACACTTGACATACAGAGACCTGCAATTTCATTCTTAGATATAAAACAGTATTTCCCATTATTTTTTTATTATCAGCCCCAGTATCCCTTTTAGACATTTTATTCTTTATCATTCCCACCTTTCCATAACATTCTAATACTCCAGAGGTAGTGTTTGTCTATTTATGTATTGCAGCCTTTAGGATGGCCACAAACCACTGTTAATATTTAAGAATTTCCCATATGGAACCACAAAAAACCCTGAATAATCAAAACAATCCTGACAAAAAAAGAGGAAGAATGGCAGTGTTACACTCCCAGATGTCAAACTATATTATAAAGCTATAATAATTAAAACAGCATAGTACTGTAACAAAAACAGATACACAGACTAATGGAATAGAATTGAGACCCCAGACATAAACCTACACCTATAGGGGCAGTTAATTTACAACAGAGGAGTCAAGAATATACACTGGAGCAAGGAAAATCTCTTCAATAAGTGGTGTTCGAAGAACTGAACAGTCACATGCAAAACAATGAAACTAGATCACTATTGCCGCGGACCAGCACAGCGGTAGACTTGCAGGACTGTCTCAGGATTGAGAAACTGAGGATGCTCAAGGAATCGGCGCATAAATGACAGACAGACACACAAATGACAAACAGACACACTTCAAGAGTGAAGATCTGAATGTAATTTGCTCAAAATCATCATACACTTTTATACCATTTCCAACAATAGATGATTTCATACAATTTAATTCTTTCTCAGCATAAAATACTTTGTAAGGCATAAGACATCTACTTCATTATTCATGTGCATGTGATCGCTGATCCATGACATGGCACAGTAAACGATCTCCAGGTACTGAATCTACACAATCATTTTTGCCTACACCGAACAGCATTCTTTAAGCTAGCTTTTCTTGATTCGTATCCCAAAACCACAATGATCAAAAAGCATTAATATTTACCTACTGGCACCTCCTACTTTTAGTAATCACGAGCAATGTATTCTCTACGTAAGCATTTTGATTTTTATGGTGTTGTCTCATGTGAGAAGTATTATGATTATTATAAAACTACCATTGCCACACACTATTTTCTTTATCATGCATTTCCTGAAACTGATTGTACACATATAAGGAAAAAGCAAAGTAAGTGAAAAAGTAGTATGATTATAGACAGGTTGCTAGGTTGCTACTTATTCTGAAACAATGGCTATCTGATTAATGGTAAAACTGCTTTGTAGGTAATTCCATCAGGCTTGTTTGCAGGTGACGCTCTTAGCAGCCTTGTTTCCATCAAAGGAGGGGTTAATTACTGCGGGCTTGTTGCCTAAATTAGGCTTATAGGCATGTGGACCTTGTTTGATCTGAACGCCAAAGTTCATCATAATGAAGCCCCTCGGGGACTGCGCCTGTCTTAGGTCGTCAGGAGTCACAGACATGAGGCTGGCCAGTGCCTTCTTTAGTCTGCCCCCGATCTTACCCGTCATTGACTGTCAGCGCACAGGGGAAGGGGGTCTTACTCACTCTGATGTGTCTGAGTGAAAGCCTCCCTCTTTCCAGTAAGTTCACTGGCGTTCAGCGGCAGAGGCTGCCGCACACTATCTCACACCATACACAAAAAACAACTCAAAATGGATAAAAGACTTGGATGTAAGACCTGAAACCATAAAATACAGAGAAGAAGACATAGGCAAAACAATTCTTTTTTTTTTTTTTTTGTGGCACCCTTGCTGGTGGCCGGGGATTGAACTGGTGCTGCAGAGGCTGTGGGCAGCCTTGCAACCCAGTGCTCAACTACTGCTCCACCAGGGGAGGCCCGGCAAAACAATTCTTGACATAAGGTTCAGAGATGTCTTTGAGAATTTACCTCCAACAGCATGACAACAAAAGAGAATATAAACGGTTGGTATTAAATCAAACTCAAAAACTTCTGGACAGTGAAAGAAACAATAAGTAAAATGAAAAGATACTGTAGATAGTGTGAGGAAATATTCTCACACTATACATCTGACAAGAGCTGATATCAAATATCTACAAGGAATGCATACAACTCAACAACAAAAAACAAATAGTCCAATCAAAAATTGGGCAGAAGAGCTAAATAGGCACTTCTGCAAAGAAGACATACAGATGGCCAACAAGCACATGAAAAGTCTTTCATTAGTACTTATTAGGGAAATGCAAATCAAAACCACAGTAATACCACCTGATACATGTGAGGTTGGCCCATATCAAAAAGACCAGAAACAACAACTGCTGGCGAGGATGTGGAGAAAAAGGAACACTTGTACACTGTTGGTGAGAATGTGGGCTAGGTCAGCCCCTAAGGAAAAGAGCATAGAGATTTCACAAAATATTGAAAATATATCTATCATATGATCCAGTACTTCTATTACTTGGTATCTACCTGAAGAACACAAAAACAATTCAAAAGGAAATTTGCACTCCCATGTTCATTTCAGCACTATTTATAATAACCAAACTATGGAAACAGCCTAAGTGTCCAAAATCAAGAAGTAGATCAAGATGTGCTACGTACATACAATGGAATACTATTTAGTGATAAAAAAGATAAACTCATGCCATTTGCAGCAACATGGATGGAGTTGGAGGGCATTATGCTAAGCACAATAAGTCAGAAAGAGAAAGACAAATACCAGATAGTGTGACTTATATGTGGTATATACAGAAATAAAAAAAAAAGGGTCAGATAAAGCCAAATTCAAAACTAACCTTTGAAAACTAACTATGGAACTGAGGCATTCAGAGGGGGAAGGGGAGGAGGTGAGATGAGAACAAAGTGGGAAGAAGCACAGTGGACTATGGCGGTGGACTGTGTTTGCTTTGGTGGTGGGTAGGTACACTGTGGTAACGACACCTGAATGGGGGATTCTTTACTTCCAAAGTACAAATAACAATGTAAACTGATGTTACCTCAATAAAAATTTAAAAATACAACTAAGAATTTTATTTGGCTACCTAAGAACCAATTTTCATCTTCTTGCTCTGCTGGACAACGAATGGTTTAAAGTTGAGAAATGAATGTGCATCTTCATCAAAAGGCATGTATAAGAATGTCCTTAGTAGCTTTGTTTATTTGCCCCAAACTGTGCATTAACTTATGAGTGTTGTGCCATATCCATACGGTTGAAAGAATGCACAGCAAAATATCAAAAGAAATAAACTACTAATTCCCATAACTCTACATTTGTTTTGGGCATTTTTTCTGTATGTATCCAATGGAAAATATATTGATGCCCATCTCTACACTCTCCCCAACTAGACAGCTGAATCAGTCTCTGGGAATGGAGCCTGGGTAGCACTAATTTTTTCTTTGTCAGTATCCCTTTTATATTTTAGAGTAATAGTAATTTTTCAAAGTTCCCAAGATGATTTTATTGTGCATATTAAATGTGAAAGACACTGAGATGATGGTTGAAGATCAGATTTTAGAATCATAGAGTCTTTGGTTCAAATCCTGCCTCTGCCACTTACTATTTCTTGTCTCTGAGACAGTTTTCTCATGTGTAAAAAGGGCATAAAAATATTGTCCATCTCGTAGGGCTGTTGTGAGGATTAAATGGTGTGAGAAAGTCGAATTCCCAGAATATAGGAAGTACTTTGTAAATCCTAGCTGTGAGCCCTGGAAAGAGTCTAATAACTCTTGCTGCAGCTACTCTGGCACCCAGCATTCTTGCCACCAGTTAGAATTGTTCATATAAACACATAATTGCCTGAATTATTAAATTTTGGTGTTTTGTTACAGCCCCTCCCCCGAGAGATACTGTATATGAAATAACTTCATTAATGATTCATTTTGTGGGCCAGTGATATACCTCCTAGTTACCACTCCTGCTCTATCTCATTCCCATCCTGTTTTCAAACCTCCACCCCCTAATGAAAGCAGGAGAGGACTTAAACCACTGAGCTTGTCAGATACAGATCCAGAATAGCTTTTTTTATATTCATCCAGAATAGCTTTTCTTGCTCTTTTATTTATTTTTTAATTTTTTTTTTTTGCTCTTTTAAGTTAAGTCAAGCAACCTCTTCCCTCTAGACTCCTCAGGAATTCTCAGTATATAGTTTTGTTTCTCAGAACATTTAATATTATTTTATTTGCATATAAAAATGTTTTAAAAGAATATCACCCATGATCTGATAAGTTGAAACATATCTTGGTATTACTTTTACTTCTGAGAATGGGGTTTCTGTATTTTCCCAGCATTAGATATTATATGGCCTCTAACTTGAAATTGTTCTAAAGACCACCTAGTCTAACTTCCTTGGGTGGCATTTGATATGAGACTGCAATATTCCTGTGGGTAGTTATTGCATTTCTGCTGGAATACCTTCAGTGATAGGCAGTTTACTACTTCCCCAAAGTGATCTACATCATATTTTGTCTGGCTCTCATGGCTGGAAGTGATTTGGTGGTCTCTGGTGGTCTTACTATTCTAGTATTCTATGACTGTGGTGGTTTCACTGTTCTCTGAGGCGGTGCTATTTAAAGCATGACTTGGACATCTGGGAATACTTGTTACAGATGCAGATTCCTAAGCCTCCCCTGAGCTCAGTGAGGCTACTAGTTAGTCATTAGCTCTGCTTTCCATATTTCATTAGGGTACAGATGATAATGTTACCTTTTTCTTGGATTGACCTTGAAACTTAACTGTTCAGTCTAACCTGGATGTGTATGGGAAAGGAGAGTGTGGGTAGGCTGGGGAAGGGGGGAGTATGATTTGCTCCAAGCTCAGAGCCTGGAAGATGACCATGTCCTTTCCTTATTCTTTTTTTTTTTTTTAAAAAAAGAATTATTTATTTATGCATACAAGAACTGGGGTACAGGCCAGAGGTGCAGAGGGTTGAGAGGATTCATCAGAGACAGAGTGGGGAACAGAACAGGCAGACTGACTGAAATACACTGCTGAGGGGAGCAGTGGGCGAGTCCGGAGACGTCTGCTGTGCCATATGGGTAGCTCCCTGGCCGGGGATCGAACTCGTGCCACAGTGGCTGCGGATAGCTTCACGGTGCTGTGTCTTAAACCCCCGTGCCACCAGGGAGGCCCACCTTTCCTTGTTCTTGGAGGATTATATTCTGCCCTGCACTTGGCGGCTATGTTCAGGGCCCAGCCCCACTTTTTTTTTTTAAATAACATTATTTTGTATCCTTGTTTGTTATTTCACAATATAGGGTTTCCCCCTTAGGTGTGGTGACCATAGCTTTCCAACCACCATAGCACTCATAGTCCTCCACCATAGTCCACTGTGCTCCCCTCCCCAGGCCCCAGTCTCCTCCCCTCCCCTCCCCTTCTGGATACCTCAGATTTAAGTTCTGCTTTCAAGGGTCGCTTTTAAAGTTTGTCTTTCTCTGATCCTTTGGTTTTTCTATATTCCACTTATGAGTGACACCATCTAGTGTTTGTCTTACTCCTTCTGGCTCACTTCATTTAGGATATTCTCTTCCAGTTCCACCAAGGCTATACAAATGGCATGAGTTTATCATTTTTCATCACTGAATAGTATTCCATTGCATATATACCACATCTTCTGGATACACTTATCTGTTCTGGAGGGTTTAGCTTGTTTCCACATCTTGGCTATTGTAAATAGTGCTATTATGAAGATAGGGATGCAGGTTTCCTTTTGAATTAATGTTTTTGTGTTCTTTGAGTAGATACCTAGGAGTGGAATTGCTGGGTCATACGGTAGCTCCAGTTTTAGTCTTTTGAGGAATCTCCACACAGCTTTCCATAGGGCCAGGACCAGTCTACATTCCCACCAACAGTATAAGGAGGATTCCTTTTTGTCCCCACCCTTGCCAGCACTTGTTTCTGTTTTTGTTTGTTTGTTTTTGATATGTGCTTTTCTCACAAGTATGAGGTGGTATCTCATTGCGGTTTGATTTGCATTTCCATGATGGTGAGCAATGATGAGCATTTTTTTAATAATAAATTTTATTTTTATATTCCCCCATACAATTGCAACCCCCCCATTCTGACCCCAGTCCCTCCCCTCCTGCCCCCCACCCCCCAAAAAAGTGTCTCTGGTTCATAGTTGTTTGTTGATTTTGATTTTCACTTTCTTATAGTTATTCATTTTCCTGGTCCCTTATTTAAGTTTTCTAGATTCCTGCTATGAGTGAGACCATCCGGTATTTTTCTTTTTCTTTTTGGCTTATTTCGCTGAGCATGATCCCTTCCAGCGCCATCCATGTTGCTGCAAATTGCATGTGTTTATCTTTTTTGAATGCTGAGTAATATTCCGTGGTATATATGTACCACATCTTCTTGACCCAGTCATCTATTTTTGGGCATTTGGGCTGTTTCCAAAGCTTAGCTATTGTAAATAGTGCTGCTATAAACATAGGGGTGCAGGTGTTCTTTGGAATTGATGTTTCTGTGTCCTTTGGGTAAATACCTAGGAGTGGAATTGCTGGATCATATGGGAGCTCTATGTTTAGTAGGTCCAGAAATCTCCACACAGCTCAATGATGAGCATTTTTTTGATGCCTGTATGTCTTTGGAGAAGTGCTTATTTTTTTATTTGTTGAGCTGTATGCGCTCTTTGTAGATCTTCCATATCAGCCCCATGTCAGATGTATGGTGTGCAAATATTTCTTCCCATTCCGTCGGCTGTGTCTTTGTTTTGGTTATTGTCTCTTTTGCTGTAAAGAAGCTTTTTAGTTGCTTGGCCACTTGTATTTTTCTTTCTTCCCATTGTTTGCTTTGGGTTTGCTCTGCTGTATTTGGGACTGCCGTTGTGTGTAGGTCCTTTTCTCCCACTGTTCCTGGCATTTATCTGAAGGTGAACACTGCTGCTGGGGCCTTGTGAGATCTGGGGAGTTTCTAGGGCTTCCCCTGGAGTACTTCTGGGCCTGGTTCTCTTCGCCTGGAGGGCTGAGAGTGTGCTGGGCGAGGGGTTGATTCTCTGGGTCTCATTTGGCCTGGGACTGGTGGCTCTGGGACTCTTTCTGGTGGCCTGGAGAGCAGGGAGCACACTGGGTGAATAGCTCCAATTTTCTTTGCTCTAACTCCAACCCTCCTTCCTGGGATTTTATGAAGGCAGCGTATACTCTTAATGCCTCTCTGGAAGTTTTTATTTTAATAGTTAACTATGGAGAAATGACTCTTTTGACTAATGATTTATATAATTATTCAAGCCCTGGTGTTTAGCAGCACAAAAATGACTGCATGGTTAAACGATACACCATCCATTCAAATGTATGCTGCTCCGGATCTGTATGCCATGTGATAAACGGAGTCTTGGAACCAAGTTATAAAGAGTCACTAAATTACTTGTTGATAACTTTCCAATAGTTTAAGTTTCCATACCCAGTCAAGCATCTTATTAATGATTAAAATAATGAAGGGGGTTGTTTTCTTTTCTTAGTGATTTTTGAAAGAAAGATAGTACTTATAAAATACTTGTCACACTCAACTGAAGTTGGTCGTCTGCACTCAGGAAATAGCTTGTCAAGCCTCAGTCCAAATGCCAGGTGAAGGCAATAATAATTAATCTGTCAGCAAGAGCAGGTAGAATGGAAGCTCTGGCTGTGTGGATGTCCTCATATTCATCTTAATTTGCCAGTTGGAAAGACAGCAAGGTGCTGATAAAGTCCTGAGCCAAACCTAGTGGTTGACATGGAATAGGTCTGGACAATCTCCTGTCTTTTCCCTCCCTTCACAAAGCCCAGTCAATATATAGACACAGTTCCAAGAACTGGAGCTTTGAAAAGCGTGTATCTCTGCTTGGGTAAACTTGGAGGTCAGATGAGTTGGGAGGCAACTTCAGTTGTTTTTGCCTGAAGAGGAGACATGTGATTTTTATTTGATGGGAAAATATAAAATGGGGGATTTTGAGAACTCTCATTTCTGTAAAATTTTCACATCAATCAAACTGTTGAAAAGGAAATTGTTAATTAGTATCAAGATTTAAACTCTATAACTTGATCAAACCACAGAAAATCTAATTAACAAGTTTGGTGATTTCATCATGGCCTAAATTTAACATGAAGGGTATCAACTTTAATAGGCTGCATATTTCAGATTGAATTATCTAGATCTAAGTATATTCACGAACATTTGAAAGAATATTTACAGCTACTTGTAAAAAAATGTTTCCCTATGACTTCATTGTGATTGATTTACTTTGTGAAAAGACTGTTCATATTTGAAAATATCAAAAACTCATGGAAATATATATGAATATAGACTAAATCAAAAGTTTTGGAAAAGAGATTTGAAAAGGCAAAATGAAAGATTGCATGTTTACTAGACTTATTATTTGATCTTTTTAAGAAGATAATTTAAGGTGTTCATATGAAGACATGTCAACAGAATATTTGCTCAGATGCAACTCTTGAAATCTTGAGGACATTAAATAATCCAGAGTAGGGCCTTGCTGGTGGCGCAGCAGTTGAACGCTGGGTTGCAAAGCTGCCTACAGCCTCTGCAGTGCCAGTTCAATCCCTGGCCACCCGTGAGGGTCCCACATGGTGCGCAGACTTCTCCTGCCCCGCCTGCTGCTCCCCTCAGCGGTGTATTTCGTCAGTCTGCCTGTTCTGCTCCCCATTCTAGCTCTGGTGAATTCCCTCACCCTCCCACATTTCTGACTGTACCCAGTGCTTGTATAATTAAGTAAATAAATAAATCTTTAAAAAAAAAGATGGTAGAAATTCTATATATTTATAAATAAATAAATAAATAATCCAGAGTAAAAGAATATCAACACAGTGGTCCAACCAAAAATTGTGAACTAGAGTTAGGTGTATGAATGTACTGGTTTGAAAAAGTACTATGAAAAGCATTCTTGTGATACATGGAAATATTAGATATGACTATCTTGGCAGCAGGATGTTAAAACAGAGTAACACTTAGAAATACTTGCATTACAATTAAGAGCACATAAATAAGTGTAAGGAAGGTAGGCCATACCCAAGATAATGCAGAAATGATAAGCTAGAACACTTTCAGAAAAATTTTCTTCGTGGAGGTAACATTGGTTTACAACAAACACTATGTATGATTTAGGTGAATAACTTCACACCTCCTCAGATGGATGTTACCACCACATTCCCCACCATGAAAGCACCCAGAGTCCTTTTCCCTAGGCCATTGGGCCTCTGTTCCCAACCTAATCCTCCCTTTTCATCTAGTAGCCTAAATTCTTCAGCCATATTTCTAGGGTTTGTTGTGGTTTAGTTTTGTTCCTTTGTTTTTTTTTCCCTTTATAGTCTACACAAGTGAGATCATCCAGTATTTGTCTTTCTCCTTCTGACTTATTCACTTAGCATAACCCTTCCAATTCCATCATGTTGTCACAAATGACAAATGTTCATTTTTTTAAAGCTGAACAGTATTCCATTGTGCATATATACCACATCTTAATTCACTGCTCTGTCAATGTTTCCATAACTTGGCTATTGTAAATAGTGGCTGCATCTTTTATAGATATGTAGTATTCCATTGTGATAACATATGCCACAACTCTCAAATCCACACAACTCTCTATTTGGGCTTGCTATTGATAACAGTGTTGCAATGAAGATAGGAGTGCAAATATCCCTTCAAATTAGTGATTTTGTATTCTTCAGCTAGATATCTAGGAGTGGAATTACTGGATCATAAGATATATCTATTTTTAGTATTTTGAGGCACCTCCATACTGTTCTCCATAGGGAGTGGACCAGTCCACACTCACACCAACTGTGTAAGAGGGTTCCTTTTTAATCCATACTCTCGGTGACCATGTTTTTTCCTAGTATTATTTTTTTATGTGGACCATTCTTACAGGAGTGAGGTGTTATCTCATTGTAGTTCTGTAATGGTAAATGATGATGAGCATTTTTTCTGTGCCTGTTGGCTATATGTATGTCTTCTTTGGAGAAATGTCTAGTTAGCTTTTCTGCCCATTTTTGGACTGGGTTATGTGTTTCTTTTTGTTGAGTTGTATGAGTTCTTTGTAGATCTTCAATATTAGCCCATTGTCAGATATATGATGTACAAATATTTTTTTCCATTCATTGGGGTGTATTTTTGTTTTAGTGATAGTTTCTTTCACTGTACAGAAAATTTTAGCTTAATGTCCTAGTCATTTATTTTTGCTTTTATTTTCCTTGCTGTTAGAGTCAAGTCCTCATAGACATTCCTGAAGCCATTGACATGGTTTTGCCTAAATTTTCTTGTATATATAATATTGTTTCGGGTCTTATGTCCAAGTCTTTAATCCATTTTGTGTTAATTTTTGTGTATGGTATGAGAGAGGTCTAGATTCATTTTTCTGTGTGTGGCTGTCCATTTTTCACAGCAACATCTTTTTTTTTAAAAAAAGATTTACCTATTTATTTATTTATACAAGCACTGGGTACAGTCAGAAGCGCGGGAGGGTGAGAGGATTCACCAGAGCCAGAGCGGGGAGCAGAACGGGCAGACTGACGAAGTACACTGCTGAGGGGAGCAGCGGGCGGCAGGAAAGGTCTGCGCGCCATGTGGGACCCTCCTCCGGTGGCCGGGAAGCAGCCAGGGATCTAACTGGTGCTGCAGAGGCTGCGGGCAGCTTTGCAACCCAGAGCTCAACCGCTGCACTACCGGGGAGGCCCACACAGCAACACCTTGTTAAAGAGACTTTCTCCACTTATAGTCTTATTCCTTTGTCAAGAGTAACTGTCCATAAAACACGGTCTTATTTCTGGGGTCTCAATTCTATTCCATTTTTCTCTGTGTGTATTTTTATTGCAATACTCTACTGTTTTGATTATGGTAGGCTTATAGTATAGCTTGATGTCTGGGAATGTGATACCTCCATTCTTCCTTTTTTTTTTTTTTTTTTTTTTTTTTGTCAAGATTGCTTTGGCTACTCCTGGCCTTTTGTGGTTCCACATCAATTTGAATAATGTTTGCTCTGTTGTTTTGAAGAATACCATTAAAACTTTGTTAGGATTACATTGAATCTATGTATTGATTTGGGTATGATGGCCATTTTAACAATGTTAATTCTTCTAACCCATGAGTGTGGAATATTTTTCCATTTTGGTTTGTCTTCTATTTCTTTTAACATCTTATATTTCTCATTGAATAGGTTGCTCACCTGCTTTGTTGGATTGATTCTTAGATATTTAATACTTTTTAAATGGATTGTTTTCTTGATTTCTTTATCTTCTAATTCAGATTTTACTATACTGATTTAATATTTCTAGTACTTTTCTTTTTGTGTGAAATCTTTAGAGTTTTTTATGTATATTATGTGATCTGCTAATAGTGATATACTTCTTTTCCAAGTTGGATTACTTTTATATCTTTTTCTTACCTAATTTCTCTAAGCTGTAATTTTTTTTTTTTTGTGGGACCCTCGCTTGTGTCCGGGGAACGAACTGGCGCTGCAGAGGCTGCGGGCATCCTCGCAGCCCAGCGCTCAACCGCTGCACCACCAGGGAAGGCCCTAAGCTGTAACATTTTTAAGAGCTGAGGTACCAGACTAGATTTTTTTTCAGTGTTTGACATGTAGCTTGTGCCTACTGTGGGCCAACAAGGCTCACCTGTGTTGCAAGGGGTAGCTTAGAGGAATAGTCCAGGGTCATTTATTATAGGTCTTACTGGCTGCATAATAGTGGTAAACTTCCCTCCCTAGACAGATACCACATCTCTCTTCCTAGGGAGGGCCTGTAGCATAATTGGAGAGGGCATGCCAGCTTAGGAACAGGCAGGACGGGAGTAGAGTGTACCTCCTGTCCCATTCACTGAAAAGGAGAGATGTCTGAATTAGGCTATTCATTGGCAAGAAGGTGTTGATTTTGGAGGTGGGGCATGGTGGGGGAGCATGTAGTAAAGGGAGCAGAAGCAAAACTATTTAAATTTGTTCCAGGCACAAAAGGAGGCTTTGAGTGAGGTTAGAAGCAATTTTGATCTGCAAAGCCTGTGATTTAACAATTATTTTGCTCTTCTGGGAAACTTTTCTCACCTTGCTTGGAGAGCCTGTTTGGCTCATTCTATTAAAAAAGCAGTTGTAAACAGCTGCAAGTATGAACAAGATGAGGCAAGGCAGGCAGAGCTATGACAGAAAGGTCCCAGAGGCACAGTGGCTGGGGTACAGTTTGCAAAGAAATCCTTTCTAAGACACTAGAGGTTTGGCAAATGAAAGAGAAATGCTTGGTGACATAATATAGCCTATGTGCCCTAATGGGACTCGCCAGTATCTAGTCAGACAGCACTTCAATTATGCAAAGTACAGTCTAACTTATGATAAAGTAATGCAAAGGTGACCGTAGGTATGAATTCTTATAAATCCTTCATTACCCCCATTGGTACAAAAGTGAAACAGAAACCCCTAATTAAAATACAAATTAAAAAATAGATATACATTTAAAGTTAGCCTAAAAGGGAAATCATAATAAGTTGGAATTTTAGTCTCTTCCTTAATTATACTACTATTCATTTGGCTCTTTGTTTTTTATTTAGCAAATATTAATTATGTACTAAGTATTAAATATTGTTACTAGAGATGCAGAATTTGGGACTTTACTTCCTGATAGAAAAATCATACAAATAAGTCCATATTTGTAAATCAGTGTGGTAACGTGCTGTAATAAAGATACATGTAGACTACAGGGGGTGTAGATAAAGTCAAAGTGAACCTCACGGAAGAGCGTATGCTTGAGTTTATTGTTGAAAGAAAGGTTAAGTGTTAGCCAAATAGATGAGGAAAAGCAAAAAGATTAGGAATGGGGACTGATTCTAGGCAGAGGGAATAGTATGAATTTAAATGACAGATACAAAACAGTGCAATGCGTGCAGGAAATCACAGCAGTGCAGTGTGACTAATGTGGAGGGCATGTGGAGGAGAGAGGAAATAAGGCTAGCAAGCGCACTAAGGACTGGTTCAGCAAGGTCCTGTGCTGTGCATTGGTGTTTTGCCCTCATTCTGAAATCTATGGGAGTCATTGAAAGGAAGTGATATGATCAGATTTGCATTCTAGAAATTTCAAGTAGGAACCCTATGGGAGAATTGGGTTTCATAAGGTGATTTTATTTCTTCTGTTGTCCAGATGGTGTCTTCACTGCGTCTCTATTGCACTGCTTACATTGGAATTGTAGAACTTGGGTAAGGAAGAAGGGAATGGACCTCAGAATGACTCATAAATCTCTGACTTGAGAGTCTGGGTAGATATTAATGTCATTAATAGAGAGGGAAATCAAAATTGGAGAGGGAGAAGTTCATTCTGAGACAAAAAAATCTCTGCAGTGTCTTTAGATTATCCAAATACAGGTTGCCCATGCAGACTTGGATATGTGGGCTCTGCACTTAAGAGAGAAGCCTGGGCTGGATGCCACAGCTTCCAGATAACAGTTGAAATTTATTTTGGTTTGTTTTTTTAATTAATTAATTTATCCATGTATATTTTACATCATTGTTCATTTTTTTTTTACAATGTATGCTTTATCCTCGCAGGTGTAGTCCCCAGAAAATTCCTACCAGCAATTCACCCAGTACCATCACCACAGTCAATTGTGCTCTTCCCTCCCTCTTTGACCCCTCTCCCTCCTGCTCCCCTGCAGAATGTCTCTGATTTATAGTTGCCTGTTAAATTTGTTTATTTATTAATTATTATTATTATTTTTTCTTGTCCCTTATTTGGTTCTCCTATATTCCTTCTATTTATGAAACTAGCTGATATTTTTGTTTTTCCTTCTGGTTTTTTTCACTGAGCATAATCTCTTCCGACTCTATCCATGTTGCTACAAATGGCATGAGTTTATCTTTTTTGATTGCTGAGTAATATTCCATTATGTATAAATACCACATCTTGATCCAGTCATCTATTTTGGGGTATTTGGGTTGTTTCCATATCTTATCTATTATAAATAGTGCTGCAATAAACATAGGGGTACAGGTATCCTTTGGAATTAATGTTTCTGTGTTCTTTGGGTAGATTCCCAGGAGTGGAATTGCTGGGTCATATGGAAGCTCCATTTTCAGTCATATGGAACCTCCACACAGCTTTCTGTAGTGGTTGGACCAGTTTGCATTCCCACCAGCAGTGTAGGAAGGTCCTTTTTCACCACATCCTGCCAACATTTGTTGTTGCTACTTTTTTTTTTTTAATATGTGCCATTCTCACTGGTGTAAGGTGGTATCTCACTGTGGTTTTGATTTGCATTTCCCTGATTACAAGTGATGTTGAATACTTTTTTCATATTCCTGTTGGCCATTTGCATTTCCTTTTTGGAGAAGTGTCTTTTTAGCTCTTCTGCCCATTTTTTGACTGGATTTTTTTTTTGAGTCCTGTGAGCTCTTTGTACATCTTTGTGATCAGTCCCTTATTAGTTTATGGAGTGCAAAAATATTCTCCTAATCAGTCGAGCGTCTCTTTTTTTTTTAAGATTTATTTATTTATTTATACAAACACTGGGCACAGTCAGAAGCGTGGGAGGGTGAGAGAATTCACCAGAGACAGAGTGGGGATCAGAACAGGTAGACTGATGAAGTACACTGCTGAGGGGAGCAGCGGGCGACAGGAGAGGTCTGCGCACCATGTGGGACCCTCGCCCGGCAGCCGGGGATCGAACCGGCACTGCAGAGGCTGTGGGCAGCTTCGCAACCCAGCGCTCAACCGCTGCACCACTGGGGAGGCCCAGTCGGGATTCTCTTTAACAGTTGAAGTTTTATATAGGCATATCAGTTCACAAGGGAGAGTATGCATATGAGGTGAGCATAGAGTTTATACTGCACTTCTGAGGCCTCTCTGGTGGCACAAGGGGTTAAGCACCGCACTATAAAGCAATCTGCAGCCTCTGCAGCATGAGTTTGATCCCCAGCCGGCCAGGGAGCTACCCACATGGTGCAGCAGACCTCTCCTGACTCGCCCCTGCTCCCCTCAGCAGTGTACTCCGGTAAATCTGCCTATTCTGTTCCCCACTCTGTCTCTGAATCCTCTGGCCTGTACCCCAGCTCTTGTATGCATAAATAAATAAATCTTTATACTGCACTCCTGGATAATGACAACATTTAGTTGATAGGCAAAAGCAGTGTTTTCAAAGAGTTAAGGGACATGACCATAAAGACAGAAGAGTTTAAAAACAGAGGAAACATTCAACAGCGGAAAAATTACCAAAATTGATGCTGCAGACATCAAAGAAGATAAGGGCAAAACATGCTTACTGAATTTGGAAGTGTGGAGGTTGCTGGTGACCTTTAAAAACATTCAACCATCTAAGTAAAAAATCAGTAGATGGAGGAATAAATGAAAGACAAGGAAGTAGCGACTTCTCTTCAGGAAATTTGGAGGGAAAGAGTGGCAATAAATAGGACTCAGGAGGGTACCTGATGTTGAAGGAGGTTGCTTTTAGATGGAAGATACTGGGGTATGTTCATGTTTTGAAAGGAAACTTCAGTACTGAGAGTTACTGAAGAGAAGATAGAAGGCGTCTAGAAGATAGAAGGTGATGGAATAAAGTCAGGGCTCATGAATAGGAGGATGGGAGAATGTCGTGGGGATGGACATTCAGTGAAAATAATTAGTCTTGAATGGAAGAAGAACATTTCTTTCAATGAGACAGGTAAGAAGTGGGGAATTGCAAATAAGTTTATAGGTGTTGGAGGAGCAAACTGAGGAATCATTCTCATGTGATGGCTTTGAATGTCTCAGAGAATAAGAAACAAAGTTGCCCTGAAAGTGAGGCAAAGGAAGTAGGTTACTTGAGGAGAGAGCCAAGCCTTTGAGGTAGCAGGTGAAGGAAATACAAGAGGGTGATGTTGAAGGACTTAAGGCTCATAAAGACTACATATCATGAATTCGTAGTGTGATTATTCAGCAGTGGTCATCACCCTGGAGAATCTGAGTGGTTGGGTTGATCCAGGGATGAAGTTAGGTGAGCAGGTGTGAGAGATAGACAAAGGAATAAAAGAAATGTAAATAATTCAAGAGAAGCTGTAACATGATGGATCATAGGAACCAAGTGGTCCCAGAAAAGGCCTGATAGATTTGGAAAATATGGAAGGGGTAAAGGGACTAAACATCTGGTTGGGCAGTGATGGTAGACCCACAGGAAATACATGCAGAAATATCTATATTAATCTGTCATGGTAAAACAAAAACAAAGCATAGAAACAAACAAACAAAAAAATAGGGTATTGGATTAAAAAATGTTGACGTTAAAACATTTCTGTGGCTGAGGAGTGGGTTGCCAAAGTGGTGGTGACATTTGTTGAAATAAGTCCAGAGCAACTGTGAGGTCAAGGAGTTGAAGTAATTCTGGTTAATGAAGAACTGAAGTAGAAAAGGAAATAGTAAACTTCAAAGTCCTCATTAAGATGGAGGAACTTGATTAAGTAGCCGTAAGACAGGGGGGTATTACAGGAGAGAGTAACAAACTCATAAACTACAGAGGCCGGGCTGGTAATGCAAATGAGTGAGGGAAGTCAAATTGAAGAGGGGAAACCCCTCTTAGAGAGGCTACCTCTACTCAGCTCCAGGTGACAGTTGCCATTTGGAAAGATAGTTCTAAAATTGCTAGAAATTTCAAACTTTAAGGGAGACTTCAAAACCTTTTTTAAAATGTTAAATCTCCCATTTTCAAATATTGGCAAGTAATTAAAGTAAATACTCTAAGGGCCAAAGCATATCTTCAGTGTGAACCTAGCCCACAAACTGCCAATTTGCACCTCAGGATAGAAAATCCTATGGCCTAAGACTCAGAGTGAGACAGACCTTTAAACAATGGTGAATCTCTACTCCCTCCTCCCTGAGCTGTGGTAGACATCCCTAATTTGATCAACTGTACGGGGGCTTCAGGAAGCCACTACCCATCAGTTGGATTTGGCATGCAAGATGAAACCTAATTTGCCATAATGTTTCTATCATTTTCAAGAAAGTTTCTGAGTCTTTGAACTTTCTTTGGTCTTTGTAAAAATAACAGGCATGCTGTAATGTTCCAATCCAGTTTTGCCCTCACAGGATTTTCAGGTGGACTTTCTTGTTGAATGTGTGCTTTGTATGTTTTCAGAAACCTCTTCACACCAGTAACTGTGTGTTTTAAAAATTTCCAGTAATGTGCTCAGAGGTCCTGAGTGGGAACTAGTGTAACGCTGAAGGTGAACAAACGAAACCTTTCATCTGTTCCCAGGTATGTCTGGCTTCTGGCAGCTTTGCCATTAATAGTTGAGAGGCTGTTTGGTGCCTGGAACACTGAAGGGTTGTTAAACAGCTCCCTGCCCTTTAAAAAGAGTGGGAGATGATTGGAAGTCTTCTAGACGGAGGCATAAATCGAAAATGCCATACATGTTTAGCTATATGGTTTATTAACTCATTCACTGAAGTGTAGGCTTGTGTTCTGTTAAATCTTTTTAAACGTAGACATTCTCCCTATTGAGTGATTTTCTTTTGGCTATTTCAATACCTAAATACCTCATTCATATTCAAATACCTCCTGTAGCACATTTCTAATTTCCTTTATAAGCAAAACATACGCTTTCTTCTCAGGAACTGTTTTCAGCTTCTCACCCCCACACTTTTCACTTAGCCAGTTGTTTCCATTGCCTCTGCTGCAAGCCCCCAGGCCAGATTCACGTGGCAGGAGGGGAAGAAGAACAGCTGAAGCTGGAACAGCGAGTTGCTTTAGCTGCCAAAGTCCACTTGATTCTGACGCAACGCGACTGCATTCTCCATTTGTAATTTGTTCCTGTTCTGCTTTTGGTTTTCAGCATCTACCCGTGTTCCCTCTCAGCCCCCGCCCCTCGCCCCCTCCTCTCTGCCTTTCTTTCCTCAGTTTCCTGAAGTAGACTTGCTAGACCCTGTAGGGCGTCCAATTGGCCCATTTCTCCATGACTCACTGCTTATCCCGATCATGCTCACACTCGCTCCTGGGAGGCTGCTGATCTGCGGGTGACCTGCCCTCCACCCATTCCTGTCTCTGGCTCCGAATCCCGTTGTCTCCCTCTGGCTGCCTGCCTGCCTGACACATACTGCCTCACTGCCTAGTGTATCATGGATGTGCTGATTTTCTGCAGCACCTGAAACAATATAGGCTGAAAAATCCATGACTTCTTTGTTTAGCTGTGCTTCTCCCCAGTTTTCATTATTAGATATTACTTGATCAAAAATCTCAAATTAAATTTGCCATGTAACCAGCAGCCTATATTTCAGGTCATATTAATTGCCAGAGGTCAGGGTTGGATTGGTGAGATTTAGCACACAGAAATGCTTGCCTAGACATAATAAGCATTCTTCTGATGATTCCTAGATGAGGAGTTGCTTTCTAAGTTTGAGCGGAATGTATGCAGGGGTGAAGGTGAGTGTGTGTTTGTTGTTGTAGATGATATCTTACATTCTAACCCTCTCATTAATTAGGCATTTATAGTCCTGCATGATGAAAAGACAGACCTTTAAAGAATGATGTCTCTTTAACAAATCAATAGGCTTTGGATAAATATGCTTCTAAATTTTAATCTGCTACTTTTTTTTGTTTTCTGAAATACCACATATTTTTTATTTGCTTATGGACTTAAATAGTCCCATCCTCATTAGATCATTTTAATTTGCTTGTTCTCTTCGTTGAGGTTGAATTAATTTTTATTTGGTTGTACTTTTATTTTACTTATTTTTATTTATTATTTATTTATTTTATTTTAATTTTTGGACTACAGCTTCTGTATGTGCACATGTTCCAGGCTGAAAGACAGACATCAGTTGATTGGGGATTTAGAGTATGTCAACACCATAACCATATTACATATGTCTTGAAATGCCGAGATACTTTACCATTTCCATTTTTGATGGACAAATGGAAAACTAGAATAGTAATAATAATAATGACAACAAAATAATAATAGGCAACATGATTGAGTTCTTGCTAGATTGAGTTCTGCATTATGGGCTTTATTTGCATCATTTCATTCTCTCACCTGTCACTTAATGTGGGTTCTAATGTCACCCACATTTTATAGTTGAGGAGATGTGATAATTACTCAATATTGCAAAGCAAAATTAATCCCAGATCTTGACTTTTATCTCTGGCTTATAGGGTCCCAAAGTGTTTGCCCCTGAACATCATTGTTCATTTCTCACAAGGAATAATTCTATGTTTTTAATCTTTCGTTAGCTTCTGCTCCCCCCCCCAAATTTGAATTCTTCTTTCACCCTACATTTATTTATTTATTTTTAAAAGATTTATTTATTTATGCATAGAAGAACTGGGCTGTAGGCCAGACGTGTAGGGGTGAGAGAATTCACCAGAGACAGAGTAGGGAGCAGAACAGGAGGACTGAATGAGATTCACTGCTGAGGGGAGCAGCAGGCGAGACAGGAGTTCTCCTGTGCCACATGTGGGTTAGCTTCCTGGCCAGGAATCCAACTCGGGCCACAGTGGTGATAGCGCTGAGACTTAATCCCTAAGCCACCAGGGAGGCACCACCCTATATTTAGGTATTCTATCTCTTCTTACTAAAATAATGCATTCTTGCAAATGTATTGTGCACTGGATAGGATTGTATTAGAGCTTAAGAAATTAGGAACTTGAACCATAATACCTGGGATGATATGCTAGTTTTGCCACTTATTGTCTGTGTGACTTTCAGAAAATTGCTTTATTTTTTGAGACTCAGATTTCCTTACCTACACAACCATCATTAGTATTTATTTTATTTGGTGGTGGTGTGGATTAAATGATATAATTCATATGAAGTACTTGCAATAATGCCTGCATATAGCAAGTGATAAAAAATATAATTTAAGATAACTTTAAGACTGCATATTATAGTTGTAAGCTAATTATTTTCCTCTTGGTTTCCTTTCTTTTATTCATCCATCTACAAATGTATTCATTTATCTTTGTGGTTACTAATTGAGTTGGCCAACCCATATTGAGTACTCTGAGCAAGGTCTTATCATATTCTTTATTTTCATTGTTTTATTGTTTTCTTTTTTAATTGAGACAACATTGGTTTATAACACTGTATATCATTTAGGGGTATAGGTTCACCCCTCTTCAGAGTTATGTTTACCCCACCAAACAAACCACCAAAGCACCCATAATCCTTCAGCATAGTCCATTTGGTCCTCTACCCTGTTTGCACTCCATCCTTGCCCTCAACCTCTGCTAGCATCACTTCTACAGTCAGATTTCCTGGATTTACTTTGGTTTAGTTTTGTCTATTCCTTTGTTTTGTTTATCTTCCACATATAAGTGAAATCATATGGTATTAGTCTCTCTCCTTCTGACTTATTTTCCTTAGAGTAATCCCCTCCAGTTCCATCCATGTTGTCACAGATGGCATGATTTAATTTTTTTTAACTAGCTGAGTAGTATTCCATTGCACATATATACCACACTTTCTTTAGCCACTCTTCTGTCATTGGGCATTGTTCCTATAACTTGGCTACTATAAATGGTGCTGCAATGAGCATAGGAATTCATATATCCCTTCAAATTAGTGTCTTTGAATTCTTTGGGTAGATACCTAGGAGTGGCATTGGTAGATCAGATGGCAGGTCTATTTTTAATATTTTGAGAAACTTCCATACTGTTTTCCATGAGGGCTAGACAAGTCTACATTTCCACCAAGAATGTACAAGGGTACCTTTTACTTCATATCTTCATCAACACTTGTTGTTGGTTTGTTTTGTTTTGTTTTTGATATGGGCTATTGTCATGGCCTGGAGGTGGTATCTTACCCTGGTCTGGATTTGCATTTCCTTGATGATAACTAGTGTTCAGCATTTTTTGATATGCCTGTTAGCCCTTTGTAGGTTTCTTTTGGAGAAGTACCTATTTGTCTTTATTGCTCAATTTTTGATTGGGTTGTTTTATTTTGTTAATTATACGAGTTCCTTGTAGATCTTGCCTATAAGACTCTTGTCAGATATATGATGTGTGGGTTTTCCCATTTTCAGAGAATCAAACTGTAAAACCTTCAGAAGTTCACCTATTTTGGTGGAATCCCTTCTTGGAGAAGGAGGTTTTACAATAACATTTTGAGTTATTTCTGGAAGATTAGACTTCACACAGGTCAAATGCATGTGCAAGATCATTTTCCTCTTGCCAACTTTTTGGATATTGGTTGGGTTGTGACACTTGAGATATTTAATTTTATGAAGACCACTGAAAATGCTATATAAGAAGTAAGAAACCATGTGAAATACTATCATTCTGTCATGGTAGCCTTTTGAAGATCATTATTAGAATAATATTGGAAGATGACTTTCCCATGTGGTGGTAATAGCTGTTATGAATACTTCATATCTATAATCTTGTGAAAAGATTTGGTTATGAAATTAAGCCTATGGAGTAGACCTGTTTGATAAACATGGGGGCTCTGGCACCAGACTGATTTTGTGGTCATACATGTGATTTAGAGAAACTTTTTGACCTTCATATATGAGAATACATTACCGAGACCCAGGAATCCTGTTCTAGAGATGGCAAGAATGTTGGTGTCTGCTGAGAAATACTGTTTGTGTGAGTAGCATATTTCTGATATGAATGGAGGGTATGAGTTTTTCAGAAAGTAACTGTGAGCCTCTGGACAAAAGAGGCTAAGAAAATAGAGGCAATTTGCAGTGGATCACTTTAACTTCTTTAAAGTATCATAAAATAGAATGTCATTGAGGAAGGACAAGTGGTGTGACCACAGAAGGGTTCATGAGATGACAAGCTGGGGGGGACACCAGAGGGAGCCCAGAGAAAGAATATAAAGATGGGGGGGGTGCTACGAGGCAAGCAAGCCTGCCTCCTTGCATGCCAGTCTCCCTGCTTGATGTGCCTGGTTCCCTGAGCGAGTATTAAAGCTTGGAAAATCCATTGAAAGCTCCAGGACTCTCTTTATTCATATGCCCAAATAAATAATGAACCTGCCCTATACATGCTGGCACAACAGACTGTGACCCCCATATCAGCTCCCCTATATCAACAATCCAGGTCTTGTGCTGTATCCAATGCTCAAAAATAGCCTAGAAGGAGATATGATACTATGATGAGCTGGCCTAGAGGAGGGGATCACAGTGGATCTCCATGCACAATTCTGGTACTCATAGCTCAATAGGAAGCCTGAATCCCTGATGCTCACTGGAGGTGACCCGTTCATGCCCTACTGCCAGGTCAGGTCCTCTTTTGTACCTACAACTCCTTGCTAGTACCAGTTCTCCAATTACTTCAACATGTGCAAACACAATAATCGGAAAGTCTATCCCTATTATAACCCACTTTACAATTAATAATTAATTATAATTTAATTAAAAGTCAAAAAATGAAAAGATGAGAATATACCACAGATGCTGGAGCTAAAAAAGTCCTGAGAGGATTTTCAATTCAGCAGAGCTATAGAACATGCTTGCAGAGGAGTTCAAGGTAACAGTTACAACAGTACTTCTGGAACTCAAATAATAGAGGCTATAAAACATCAATAGAGTGAAAATAAAGAAAACAGGAGGCAGCTACAATTAGAAGTAATGGAACTAAGAAACACTATATCTGATTTAAAAAATACAGTTGAGGGCCTCAACAACAGAAAAACAAGTCATGGAGAGAATTAATAGCTTGAAAGTATAATGCCAAAGAACATAAAAATAGAACAATGGAGAGAAAAATGAAGAAAAAAATATGCAGTGCAAGTCCCCTTTAGGACAACTTAAAGAGAAATAACATCAGTGTCATGGGGGTCCCAGAAGGAGGCGAGAAAGAGAAAAGCATAGAAAAATTTAAAGAAATAATTGCCAAAAATCATCTCAGTCTGGAAATGAACCAGATGTCATCCAAGAGGCCCAGTTTCAAATCTCAGTTGAAATAGTCCTGCCTCAGCAAAGTCATCCCTGACACAAAAGCATTCTTATGTGCTAGAAATGATGCTAAGCTATTTATATGTTTTAGCTAATTATTTTCCATACATTAAAGAAGAGAAATTTGATATTTAGAGTAATTTAGTACTTTGCCAAGTCACATAACAAATAAGTGATAGAGTTTTGTCTCTATCATAGGTTAATTCTATATTACAAACAACTTTTTCTTTTCTTTTTTTCTTTTGTTACCAAAGAGCTATATATTTTTTATAATTTATTTATCTATATATATATATTTTACATCATTGTTCATTTTTGTACAATGTTTATGCTCTCCTCTGTAGTGTAGTCCCATAGAATTCCCACCACCAATTCACCCATGCACCATCACCATAGTCCCTTGTGCTCGTCCTTCCCCTGTTTTGATCCCTCTGCCTCCCCCTCCCCTGCAGAATGTCTCTGACTTATAGCTGCCTGTTAATTTTGTTTTTTTATTTATTGTTAGTAATTTTTTTCCTGCTTCCTTCTTTGGTTGTCCTATATTCCTCCTATTAGTGAAACCATCCTATATTTCTCTTTTTCCTTCTGCCTTATTTCACTGAGCATACACAGAGCTATATTATACTTGAGTAAGTTATGTTTGTGAATTTATGTCAGTTTGTGGGTAGAATTCTTCAGGTGAGGTGCCCAGTGATAGTAATGAGCAAAGGCCAGTGCAAACCACATGATTAAAGAATAACGCTGCATAGCTTGCCCTCTTCCAGATAAGCATGAACTTAGAATGTTGATTTAGGCTTAAGTACAGAATTTCTAGGCTGAGTAGCAATGAGTTAGGACTTATCCAAGGGCAATTGAAAAAGGAAGCAACTTATGGCCCTTTGAGAAATTAAAATGAAAAAAAAAAAACAAAACAGGCAGAACAACAAATGTGTGCATCAGTAAACAGAACTAAGACAGATAGGGAGAATGTGGGTATTCATCATTTCTGCATTCAGCAAGTATTCATTTTGCTGTTCTAATTTCTGATGATACACATGTATACAAAACAGATGTGTTACTTTCCTCACAGAACTTACATTTTAGTGAAGCAATGGGACATAATCTGGGGAAATCATTAAAAATTTGAAGCTTGAAAGCAGTAGATGAAATTAGGGAGTAATAGAGTGTAGAACAAATCCCTGAGCTATGACATGATTACCAGCAAGGCTTATAGCTTCCGGTAGCTTTGACTATATCCCTGGTAGGACAACTTGTAATCCCTCTAAACAAGTTTAACAATAGTAATCATAGTTACCATTTATTAAGATCTACTATTTAAGAGGTATTGTGACAGGCACCTTACATATTATTTACCTGTGAGGTCTACCTGCAAGACAGTATTATCCCCATTTTATAGATAAATTGACAATAGATAAGAACTCATTGAATAGTGACCCAATATCAAACAATTGCAGATGACAGATCTGGGATTCAAACATGGATTTTTCATTCCCAAAACAGATTCTTTCAGGGATGTGCTGACTATCCAAACATATAAAAAATAAATCCCAATACAGAAGGAAAGATGTTGAATGTTGTTAATCATCAAGAAAAGAAAATTAAAAAAAAAAAAAAGAAAAGAAAATTAAAACTAAAATGAGATAACCATGGTACTACTTAAGATGGCAAAAATTAAAAATATGACCATACCAAGTGTTATCTGGGCTATAGAGCTGTTGGAGCACTTGTGCATTACTGGTGAAATTGTACAATGGAGCAAATACTTTGTAAAGTAGTTTGGCAGTTTCTCATAAAATTAAACATATACCTACTATATGATACAGAAATTCTAGGCCTAGTTATTTACCCAAGAGAAATGAAAACATACACTGAACAAAGATTTGTGTGCATATGTTGATAGCAGGTTTTTTTGGTCTTAGCCTCAAACTACAAACAACCCAAATTATCATCAACAGGTAAATGGATAAACAAAGTATGGTGTGTTAATATGCTAGAATACCTTTAAGCAACAAGGAGTGAACTATTAATCATGTGCAAAATGGAAGTATTGAAAACATCATGTGTGGTAAAAGAAGCCAACCTCAAGAAAAGCACATACTGTGTGATTCCATTTCAATGAAATTCTAGAATAAGAAAAATTAATAATGTTTATAGAAATATGGTTAGGGTCTGTCTGCATGAGTGGGATTGACTAAGAATGAGAGAATTTTCTTTGGTAATGGAAATGCTTTATATTGTGATTGAGGTGGTGATTACACAAACATATACACTTGTCAAAACTCATCAACTATATTTAAAGTATTATTATCTGTAAATAATACCTCAACTGGGTTAGTGAAATACTGATGTGGAATGATGTATACAATAAGATCACATGGGCATGCAATGTTGAGGTAGCTATCACAAGGTGACAGAGTGAAAGAGGGAGGTAGAGAGGGAGGGAGGGAGGGAGAGAGAGAGAGAGAGAGATTTTTTTCTAGGGGAAAAAAATCATTCCTTGACTAAATTTTAACAAACCAGTACAGACTGGTCTTCCTTGCACGCTCTGTCTGGCCTGCTCTTCCTAGCTCTGCCTGCTGTATATGGTTCTGATTCTGATTTGAACAAAGCAGGATAACATTAGACTTGACAGAAATGTGGTTCTTTGAGGGAATGTCACCAAGATGCTGATAGAGGATGTTTCTTGATTCACTCCCAAGAGGAAAAGCCAACGATTAAACCAGAGGAACACTATATGCAGAGGGTTCTGTGTCTTGGGGTGAAACTGGAAACCCCTTGATATTATGGATCAACACAGACTGCACAGAAAAGACACAAAAGAGTGTCATGTTTCATTGAATAGGAGGTTGGTGGAGAAAAGAACAAGGCAGCTGTGTTGTGGGATGGCAGGTACAGCCGTCAGAGTTGCTAGCTCAGTCAGGAGCTCTGAGGAGGGAAGAGTGGAAATTGTATGGAGACTCATTGACACCGGTGGATGAGGGGGCACACAGGCAGAAAAGGTAGGTGCTTTTGGTCCCATTAAGGAGAACAGAGACTATGCTCTGGATTGACTCATGCACCTCAACAAAAATAAAACACATAAAAAATTGTGCAAGAGAGCAAAATAGACACTTCTCCAAAGAAGACATACAGGTGGACCAAAGGCATATGGCAAGAGTCTTATCATCACTCTTCTTCAGGGAAATAGAAATCAAAATCATGATGTGATGTCACTTAACCCCCATGAGAATGGCCCATATGAAAAGACCAGAAAACAATTGTTGGTGAGGTGTGGAGAAAAAGGAATGCTTGTACACTGCTGGTGGGAATGTAGGCTGGTTTAACTCCTATGGAGAAAATACTATGGAGTTTCCCCAAAATGGTAAAATTAGACCTACCATATGATCCAGCAACTCCATTCTTTGTATCTCCGAAAGAACACAAAAACACCAATGCAAGGGATATGTGCACTCCTATGTGCATTGCAGTATTATTTGCAATAGGCAAGTTAAGGAAGTAATATAAGTGTCCAATGACAGATCAATGAATAAAGAAAATGTGGTACATATACACAAAAGAAAACTACTTAGTTGTTTAAAAAAAAAAAACCTTTCCATTTGTGACAGCATGGATGGAAATAAATGTTATTATGCTAAGCAAAAGAAGTCAGAATGATCAATATGAATATGGGATTGTTTCACTCATATGTGAAATATAAAGAAAAAAAAGCAAAGAAACTGATATATCTAAACCAAAACAAACCTGAGGAATCTGACTGCAGAATTGGGTCTACCGGAAGGTATGATAGTACATGGGGAGCAAAAGCAGGAGGGTTCCCAATGGACTATGGTGAAAGATTATGGGTGCTTTGATGGTGGGTGTGGTGTGGTAACATACACCTGAGGAGATATGAACCTGTTCCCCTATATGATACACAGTGCTGTAAACCAACATTATCTCAATCAAAAAGTAATTCAATCGAAAAAGTGAAAATATTATCAATTAGGTAATTGTAGATCTCAAAAAAGGTATTTGTGGGTGTGAGAATAATTGTTCAAGGTTGGAGTCATGAATGATAATATCATACATCTGGAGCTCAAAGTAGCTTGATTTCATAGGCATTAAGTTGCCTGTATAGCAGGGGCCAGAATTAGACTACAGAGGAAGATACAGACTACATGGTTATATGAAGATGAACTTTTTATGTCATGCAAAAATTACTGAAGTCATTGAAAGATTGGAGATTGATATCTTTGGATACGAGCGATATGAGAAGTGTGAGGACCAAGGATTGACTTGTGTCTTTAAAAATATAACACTACAGGACCTCCCTGGTGGCGCAAGGGGTTAAGACGCAACCTATGAGGGTGTCCGCAGCCACTGCAGTACGAGTTCGATCCCCGGCCAGGGAGCTACCCACATGGTGCAGCAGATCTCTCCTGCCTCGCCGGCTGCTCCCCTCAGCAGTGTATTTCAGTAGATCTGCATGTTCTGTTCCCCACTCTGTCTCTGGTGAATCCTCTCGGCACCCCACACCTCTGGCCTGTACCCCAGTTCTTGTATGCATAAATAAATGAATCTTTTAAAAAATACATAATACTACATATGACGTCTTTGCATGGTTGACACTAAAATTTATTAGTAAAATATTAGAGTTATCCTTTTTTTCATATAAAAAATCTGTCCAAATCTTAGCATTTGATGGGATTTCATGAAATTATCAGCAGAAGTTGAAAGGGCATCCGTAAAAGGACCAAAGTAATCTCTGATGGGACTTCCACTAATTATAATCTACAATTTTTAAGACTGCAGATAAAAGTTTTACTTATTACAAGCACATTGATTTAAAGTAACATCTGCATTTTATACAAAGCAACATCTGTTTGACTCCTAAAATATGTTTATAATTTTTTTTTGGATGGAAATATAGAGCTCTCTGACAGAGAAGCATCCAGTTTTCTTGAGAGAAAATAAATGACTGTGGGAGAAACATACTCAGGATGACCCCCTCTTTCTCAGAAAGCAGACCTGGGACACTGCAAAAGACCTTGCTTGCCAACGTGAAATTCCAGTCAAAGGTTTGCTTACAAGATGGGGCAGTTCAACCTTGTCAGTGCCTGACTTTAATTTGTTTGATCTTCGGTGAAAAAATGAAGCGCACTTAAAAATGCAAATAATTTCAACCTCTTAAAAAGGTTGACACTTATATTTACTCTTTTGGATAGACTTTTGGTTAAAAAAAAGAAAAACCATAAAAGCAACCAAAATACAGCCTTCTTACTTTAGTATGTTGAGTATTTACCATTTTAGATTTATGAATGCATATCTTATTTTTTTAGAGATTTGAACTTTTATTAAATATTACTAAATAATTTTGCTGTCCTTATTTCACCCTAAATCTTAATTAACTCCTTTAGTTTTTACAGAGTTGACCAGTCTTTTCCTAGCAAGTCTCCCTTGTCCTCTCCCTTGTCCTTTGTGATACTTAATTGCTCTTATTTATCTTCCTATGTTTGAGGCACTCAGTCCATTTTTCAAATTTTCCAAGCTTCTGCAGTTCTACTAGGCCATGACTATGGCCTCTTACATACTAAGATTATCATTAAATTCATCATCTTATGGAATTAGCTGAGCCTACCTCCTACTTAACCATGAGGAAAATCTAGATTTGCAACATTCCACTTTTCTAAAATATTTTCCTTGTTCAACTACCATTATTTTACAACCTTGTTCATTTTTACACACTAAAGAATTTCTCCCCTCAGGTGGCAAAATTCCATTTGGATGATGTTCAAAGATGGCAATATCCCAGCCTCGTTAGGTCTTTGATAACCTTTATCCTTTTAAGGCTGATAATTTAAAGACTCAGCCTCTCCATGAGGTTTCTCCTATTCCAAATGCAAATATCTAGCTCTCTTTTTTACTATTCTGTGCTTTTTACCCTATAGAGTCATCCATTGTTTAATGGCATTTTGGTCAGTGGATGAACCATATTGACGGTGGTTTTAACAGATGAAGAATAGGCCTCCCTAGATTTCCCGAGATGTTTAAAACAGAGTATCCCCAAGACTTGTCTCTTTGGCATATGGATTATTTCAAACTGAGACCAATTGAGGCAGGCTCATTAGATACTGTTACCACCCCCTTAGCTACCCAGAAGTATGAAAACCACATATTACCCATAATTAAAATTTTTACCAAAAATAATATTTCTTTTTTTTTTAAAGATTTATTTATTTATGCATATAAGAACTGGGGTACAGGGCAGAGCTGGGGGTGTGTGGTGAGAGGATTCACCAGAGACAGAGTGGGAAACAGAACAGGCAGATTGACTAAAGTACATTGCTGAGGGGAGCAGTGGGCGAGTCAGGAGAGGTCTGCTGCGCCATGTGGGTAGCTCCTTCGCTGGCCAGGGATTGAACTCATGCTGCAGTGGCTGCAGACAGCTTCATAGGTTGCGTCTTAACTCTTTGCACCACCAGGGAGGCCCAGAAATAATATTTCTATAGAGAAACTTAATGATGGAAGACCAAATATCTAATTACAGAACATCTTATTTTAGTCTTATGAATCATCCTCTTCTCTTCATGAGCACCTCTCTAACTTGGAAGCACCATGCTCAGGCCCAATCCTTAGCTCAATATATATATCCCCCTTTTAACCAATGGCCTTTACAATAGACATCCATATATATTCTCCAATACTTACATAATTAAATGCCTTCTTCCTCTAATATATTTGATATTAATTTGATTATTTCATCACCTCAAGAAGAACCAAAAGGGGCAGGGGTAAATTCCCTCTCTATCCTTATATCATACAGCCTAGGTGTATAGTAGGCTATATCATCTAAATTTAATTACACTGTATTACTTTTGCACAAAAATGAAATCACCTATCAATGAATTTCTCAGAAGATATCCCCTCACTAACCAATTCCTGACTATATTCAATTTTCCATTTTTTGAAGATTTATTTTTTATGCATACAAGAATTGAGGTGTAGACCAGAGGTGTGGGGGGTGAGAGGATTCACTAGAGAGAGTGGGGAGCAGAACAGGCAGATCTACTGAAAAACACTACTATCAAGCTATTGCCAGCCACTGCAGCCTGAGTTCGATCCCTGGCCAGGGAGCTACCCCACATATGGTACAGCAGACCTCTCACCCTCTGCTCCCCTTAGCAGTGTATTTCAGTAGGTCCACCTCTTTTCTCCCCATTCTGTCTCTAGTGAATCCTCTCATACCCCCCACACCTCTGGCCTACAGCCCAGTTCTTGTATGTATAAATAAATAAAAATAAATCTTAAAAAAATACAGTATCTGCAGCTCCTTTGCTCTTGCAAACATTAGATTTATGCTTAAAAATACATGTGAGAGGGTCTCCCGGTGGCGCAAGGAGTTAAGAAAGCAACCTATGAAGCTATCCACAGCCACTGCAGCACGAGTTCGATCCCTGGCCAGGGAGCTGCCCACATGGCCCAGCAGACCTCTCCTGTCTCGCCCGCTGCTCCCCTCAGCAGTGTATTTCAGTCAATCTGCCTGTTCTGTTCCCCACCCTGTTTCTGGTGAATACTGTCACCCTCCCACACCTTTGGCCTGTACCCCAGTTCTTGTATACATAAATAAATAAATCTTTTAAAAAAATACATGTGAAAGTGGTGGTGCTCCATGCAGGCTGGGTCCCCACTAGATATAATAACAGAGCAAGCATTCTGATCTGCTTTCCTCTTTCCTACATCCTGAGAGGGTACTCACCTTGCCAGGCTTACTGAGAGCATTGGGACTGTCAAGTTCCTTAGCCCCACTCACCATATTCTCTTGTGGAGCTCATTCATAGTCAAACATTTTCCCTAACCCTAACAATTTTGTTCCTATACTATTTCTTTTTCCATAATGTGATACCAGTGGACTTATACAATATGTAGCCTTATGAATGTGGTATCTTTCACTTAGCATGGATTTTACCTTCACCTCAGTTGTTGACTATCAATATTTTCCTACTGCTGAGTAGTATTCCATTGTATAGATACTATCAAATTTTGTTAGTCCATTCGCCATTTGAGGAATGTCTGGGTTGTTTTCAATTTTGGTGAATATGAATAAAGCTATTATATTCATGTAAAGATTTTTATGAACAAAAAATTTTAAATCCCTTGATTTATTTCAGTTATTTGCAGCTTGAACATTATTTAACTCTTGTTCATAATATAATATTTTCTAAGAGAGGCCATGAGGTGTTCAGTGTACAGGAGACCTCATGAAGAAAGAGCAGAATTAAGAAGCTCATTCTCATTGGTGTCGCAATAACTGACCATTGCTTCATGATGACAGCTTAGAGGTCACACCAGACTTTCAAGCCAACAGCACCTATATACTACTTAAAAGATTTATATACAACCAGCAAGTACAAATACAAATGAAATGAGTGTTTGTATTCTCAGGGAACGAGCTATAACCAGGTCTGAAGTGGGCCCACTGCCAGTGACCAACAGATGGACACTTTCACAGCAGGGAAAAGCTTTAATTTTGCTGGACTGGTTAAGCAAAATGGAACTGAGTGACCCAGCTCAAATCTACCTCCCTGCCTGTTATAAGACTTGGGGTTTTAAAGGATTAATGGAGTAGAAGAGGAGCGGGCTGGTCATGGGGAAAAGGAGGTATAGAGTTTCCATTGTTTGGGCGTGTAAGTTGTTCATGCTTCTTCATGGGCCACATGTTCATTTGGGAGGGCAGTTAGCATGTGCTCCAGGAGAAACTTGGAGGACTTGATATCACAAAGTTACTCGTAGTTACTTCTTCTGAGGTTTGTGCATGTGCCACAGAACAGAACTGCATAATAACCTGTTAGAACTTACTTCCAACAGTTTCTGCTGGTCAGATTCTGCTGAACCTGCAAAAACAAGCTGTGAAATGTTTGTGGAAAAGGAGGAGGGGGAGATACATGGGAAAAGGGGAACAATAAGTATGCCTTGAAAACACCTTGTGTGATAGGCTTGAACTTTGCAAAACAGATTCTGAGCACAGTTTCAGTGCCCTTTTCAAAGATTAAGAAGAGACTCTGAAGGAACCTTTGGCTATTATTTTCTCCAGCATTCTCTTTTGGGGATTTCAGTGCTTTGGGTTTGTTATCTTCAGGATTTGGGGCTTTTGGTCTTCAGGATTCTGTTGTTTCTTTGTGGATTATCACCCAACCTTCTTAAATACCACCTCATTGGGTATTAGACTTTGTGTGTTTGTGTGTGTGTGTGTGTGTGTGTGTGTGGTGGGGTAGAGGGTTGCAATGAAAATTTTCCATACCTCTCTGGGTTCTTCCAGGCTATCAAATAACCAAGCAGACATCAGACAGATTGATAAGAGAAAACAGTTTAATAATAACATGTATAATTATACATGGAGATACCCAGTAAGACTTGAGTAACTCACTCTGAGCTTCATTTTCTACCTTATGTTACCTCAGCTAATACATATTTTGAGTCTTAATTCAGGTCTATAATTCACTTTGAGTTGTTTTTTGTATATGATGTAAGTAAGATAAGGGTCCACTTTCATTGTTACACAAGTTGATATCCAATTATCCCAATACCATTGATTGAAAAGGCTATCATTTTCCCATCGTGTGTTCACGTAGATTAGTTGGCCAACATACATGGGCTTATTTCTAGGCTTTCTATTCTATTTCATTTGTCTATATGTCCATTTATATTTCCAGTATCACAATGTTTTGATTATTATAGCTTTGACATATAATTTGAAATAAGAAAGGAAAATATCTTTAACTTTGTTCTTCTTTCTCAAGATTTTTTTTTTTTTGCTAATTTGATGTCTTTTTTGGTTCCGTATAAATTTAGGTTTGTGTTTTATACACATACACACACATACACACAAAAAAATTTCATTGAAATTTTTATAAGGGGGCCTCCCTTGTGATGCAGTGGTTAAAGACAGTGCTATCAAGCTATCTGCAGTCACTGCAGCAGCATGAGTTCTATCCCCAGCTGGCCAGGGAGCAACCCACTTGGTGCAGCAGACCTCTCCTGCCTCACCTGCTGTTCCCCTCAGCAGTGTGTTTCAATAGATTTGCCTGTTCTGCTCCCACTCTCTCCAGTGAATCCTCTCATCCCCTGCACCTCTGGCTTACACCGCAGTTCTTGTATGCATGAATAAATAAATCTTAAAAAAAATTTTATGGGCCTCCCCTGGTGGTGCAGCAGTTGAGCGCTGGGCTGCGAAGCTGCCTGTAGTCTCTGCAGCACTGGTTCGATCCCTGGCGACCGGTGAGGGTCCCACATGGCCCGACAGACCTCTCCTGCTGCGCCCGCTGCTCCCCTCAGCAGTGTGTTTCGTTAGTCTGCCTGTTCTGTTCCCTGCTCTGGCTCTGGTGAATCCTCTTACCCTCCCGCGTTTCTGACTGTACCCAGTGCTTGTATAAATAAATAAATAAATCTTCAAAAAATTTTTTTTATAAGGATTGCAATGAATCTGTGGATTGCTTTGGATAGAATGGACATTTTTACAATATTCTCCTAATCCAGGAATTCTGAATATTTTGTCCATTTATTTGTCTTCTTCAGTTTCTTTCATCAATGTTTCATAGTTTCAATGTACTGGTCTTTTACTTTCTTGGTTAAATTTATTCTTGAGTATTTCATTCATTTTGATGTTATTGTAAATGTGTTTGTTTTCTTAATTTGGGGGAGGCAGTTAGTTGTTAATGCACAGAAATCCTACTGATCTTTATATTTTGATTTTATATATTGAAACTCTACTGAATTTATTTATTAATTTTAAGAGATTTGGGGGGGGGTTAGATTTTCCTAAATATAAGATCATGTCATCTGCAAATAATGACAACTTTACTTCTTTCTTGACTTGGATTTTTTTTATTTATCTTGCCTAAATGCTCTGGTGTGTACTTCTAGAACTGTGTTCAATTGAAGAGTTGAGAATGGGAAGCTTAGTTTTATTCCTCATTTTAGAGGTGTATCTTTCAATTTTTCTGTTTTGAGCATAATGATAAATGCGTGCTGTCATATGTGGCCTTCATTATGTTCAGGTATTTCTATGCCTAATTTGATAGTCTTTTTTTTTAATATCATGAAAATATATTGACTTTTGTCATAATATCTTTCTGTATTTTAAAAGATGATCATGAGTTTTATACTTCCTTCTGTTAATTTGACATATCACATTTATTTATTTGCATATGTTGACGCATCCTTGCATCTTTGGGATAAGTCCTACTCATAATGTGTGATCTTTTTAATAGCTGTGAATTCAGTTTCCTAGCTCTCAGTCAGTCAGTGGACTTTGAACTTGTCCTATTACCATTCTCCTCCCCCTAGATCTGCAGTCTTAGTAATCAACATCCTTATAATCATGTTAAAGTTACCAGTCTAGCAGCTGCTCACGGAAAAAAGACTTTTCATTATTTGACCTGTCTGGAAGATCTCTGGGAACCTCCAGTGGCAGGGCTTATTTTTATTTGACCTGACTCAGAACTTATTTACTGAGAGCAGCTTTTATTTTAGGGAATTTGGTTGAAAATATTCAAAGGTAAATTTTTAATATTGGGGGTGGGGATAAGAATTGGGATAAACAAACCTTAAAAAGTAAAACTAGATAATGAGATGCCCCTAGGAATTTTAAACTACTGACATTCTTGAGAATCTAGAAAGCCATCTACATGTGTAGAGTTGAGTGCATTCTTAAGAAAGACCTGAAAAGGCCCTACGGTCTTACCTTTGGCAAATCTTGAAACTCTAGGCAGGCAAGAAATGAAGGCTGGGGTAGACTTGGAAACTGTCTATATTGAGAGTATGCTTGACACATATACATAGACCCACAGGAAATATTGGGAGATTTATTGGTTCCAGGAATTTAAAGAAATCTTTTTCCTATCATTTACTGACCACTAGCTAACCAAGCAGAAAACTTCACACAACAGAGAATTCAGGGTTTACAGAAGTAGTCCAGAAAATTCACTAAATAAACAAATAAAAACAAGTTCAACAAGCAGCAGCAAGCAACAAAACCAACAAATTCAGCAGGGGGTATCTGAATTCCAGTTGACACTTTATATTATTTAAAATGTTTAATTTTATACAAAAATGTGTGGCTCTCGAAGAGGCAGGAATGTATGACCCATACACAGGAAAGAAAAACTGTCAATAAAAACTTCCCAAGGAAACTCAGATGTTGGACTTAGTAGGAAAGAAAGATTTTTAAATCAACTGTTATTAAAGAAATAAGGAAAATTGTTCCAAAATACAAAAGGACTGTATTTTGCCAAATGGAAATCATCAAGAAAAAGATAGAGTTTATAAAAAAAAAACTTTATACATAAAAAGTAAAAATTCTGGAGTTTAAAAGTACAATAAATAGAAATGAAAAATTCACGAGAGAGGATCAACAGTAGTTTTATGTGGACCTAATCTTTAATTCTCTCTATAAGTTTCCTGGAAATTTTTAAATTTTTAAAGATTCAGTGATGTTGAAGACATGGTAGATAAAATTAAAATGACAAACTATAAAAAATAGTTGTGAGGATGTGTAGAATTCAGAACCTTTAGAAAGAACAGCTAGATGGTGGCTGAGAGATGTCAGATGTGCCTCCTCCATACATTCAGGTATATTGCAGCAGAACAAAGCCAATTACTTCTGAGAGAGGAAAAAAACCCCCCACAAAATAAGGTGATTACAGCACACACTAGGAGCCCCTTCCAGAGAAAGGGGCTCCAGTAAGCAATGGAATAGGCCAAGTGGGTAGCCTGGATGAATGAGGTAAGTACTAGTGGCATGGTGGGTTGCACAAGAAGCAGAGAGGAACTAGAAGGCGACCCTGATAGGGTGGACCCTCGCAGACCCCAGGTCAGCCTGGGACATGCCCTGGAAGCAGTCCTGTCATGGTTTCCCTCGCAGAACCCATCAACCCCAGAACTGCCATGACAGACCCCTGCAGACCCCAGAAAACCACAGGAGAGGACCTGGAAGCAGCCCAGACCTACTAGGACCTGGTGAGAAGTGAAGTAGGCATAGCTAATGTGTACAGAAAAAAATAGGCCTTGGCAGAGTCAATGGCAGGGCCTGGTCTTCACTGGTTACTTGTCTTGCTACAGCAAGCCAAAGGGACACTATACAGAGGAAGTCTCATGAATAGGAGAGGGATTAATTATCCCTTGGGCAGTAAAGACCAGTGTAGACTTCGGCAGAGTTGATATTAAGGAGATTTATGCTACATCAAATATGAAGTGAGTGGAGAGAGGACTTTGGGATTGTGGTCTAGAGTAGGGGATACCAGTGGCAGAGCTGTTAGATCAGTCATGTGCCCTGAGGAGGGAGGATCATTGGTTGCATGAAGTCACTCTTGAAAAAGGATCTGGGATCCTTCACACAGACTGGGTCACCAGTGAAGATGGTAGCAGAGGAGGCATTCTGATCTGCCCTTCCTTCCCATGCCTGAGGATTGGTATTTACCTTGTGAGTCACCTGAGGCCACAGGGACTGCCAAGTCTCTCAAACAAAGCCCAGGGAGGAGGGATTTTGGGGAGCCACAAACATGAGCCAGCCCCATGTCAACCCGTCCACACCAACATATGGAACCGTCTCCCACCCTGCTGACTCAGCAACTATAAAACAAATCTGAATGCATACAGAAACCAGTAAAAGCCAAATGAATGAATGAATAAATAAATGAAATCAAACACAACCACAGCACCACCTGTGGGAAAAAGTAGAATAGTTTAACCAGCTAAGCTACTGCTAAAGATATTAAAATTAATAACCTATTTGGAAACTCCAAGTAGCAAAGTTTGGCAGAAAAGAAATTGTTACACATGGAAATATAAGAACTCAAGAATGTATGACGCAAGTGGTGAACAACTTTCCAGAATCCCCCACCAAAAAAAGATGGATATTATATCTCCATATCAGATAGCATTCAGAACTGCTATAATAAAGAAACTGAAAGAGATAAAAGAAAACTCAGAAAGGGAAGTCAAAGCAGTACAGAAGAACTCAGAAAAGGAATTCAAGAGATACAAGAGAACTCAGAAAAGCTAATCAAATAGATACAACAAAATTCAGAAATATGAATTAATGAGCTCAGAAAAAAATCAGTGCACAGAAGGCAGAAACTGAAGCTTTAAATATGAAAATAACAGTTATTCAGGAGGTAAAGAGTTCAATAAATGAGATCAAGGACTCTACAGAAAGCTATGAAAGTAGAATAGATCAAATAGGGGATTGATTCAGTGATGTTGAAGATGGTTAATGAGGAAATCAAAGCAGTAAGTTAAAGATAACTGGAAACAAAAATGAAGATATGAACTACCAGAACCTGGGGACACAGTTAAAACTACACTAAGAGGGAATTATAGAGCAATATAAGCCCATGTCAAGAAACAAGAAAACGGGCCTCCCTGGTGGCGCAGTGGGTTGAGCGCTGCGCTGTGAGGCTGTCAGCAGTCTCTGCATGTGGGTTCGATTCCTGGCTGGCCAGGGAGAAACCCACATGGTGAGCAGACCTCTCCTGTCTTACCCTCTGCTCCCCTCAGCAGTGTCCTTGGTCCGTCTGCCTGCTCTACTCCCCGCTGTGTTTCTGGTGAATTTTCTCACCTTCCCGTGCCTCTGACTGTAGCCCAGTTCTTGTATTAAAAAGAAAAAAAGAAACAAGAAAAAATGGAAATATGTAATTTACTATTACACCTTAAGGAACTACAAAAAGAATAATGAATGAAGCCAAAAGCCAGTAGAAAGAAGAGAATAATAAAAAATTAGAGCAGAAGGAACTTAAATAGAAGTCAAAATAAAAGTTCAAAAGATTAATGAAGCCAGTATCACCAATGTCCAAAGACACAATTGACCTTAACACCATCACATCACTGTGATATTGGCTGAGAACATGGTGGGAGATGATTTTCCTCAGGCATAGATCACTTTTATCATTTGCTTTAAAGCTATCAGTGGGAACTTTCTGTTGTTTTTGAAAGCTTTTCATTTACATGTTTTTGGTGACACAGGAATGGTACACATATTAACTAAGAGAATTGACAGTAAAATTTGTAGATTCATCTTGGACTATAGAGAAACCAAAGCAGTAACTCTCCAGAAAGGTACTGGGTATATTTTAAAATGGGTGGGGGGAAGTTTGTTTTATTTTTTGATGTATTTATAGACCAAGGATCGTGATTGATTGTCAAAGTTCACTGACGCACAGGCAGAAATAAATCAATCCAGGACTTCATATAAGAAAATGCAAATTGATGTGCTTTCTTTTAAGAAGAAAATGATAAAATCATCCATTAATCTAATCATAACAGGGAACTTATTATTCTGCACAATCAATACAATTAATGATATAAATAAACTGCAGTTCGACATTATTGCTAACAAATGTTTTACTTAATTATAACAAATTTGTTGGCTTAGAATTTACAAAACATTGCCAGTAAATTTATATTTGATTTTCAAAGTGATCCTGTGATATTGATAAATATTTTATTCTAATTTTCTTAATCAATAAGCTGAGATGCAGAATGAATTTACCAACGATAGATAAACAGAGAGCAGCAGAACTGGAACTAAAATTCCTGCTCCAATCTACTAAAGGGTGCCAAGAGGAAAAGAGTGTTGAAGAAAGAATGCTAGCTGTGGAGAAAAACAACCAACCATATAAAAGACATAGTTGTAGATACTTGACAACAAAGGAAATGTAACAGAAAGGTGGAACCACTGTATATTAATAACTAAAATCTTTGACTTAGAGATATTATGACATTTATTTACCTTACTGTGGTGAGTTACTTACTTGTGGATCCACACACCCACAAACTGTAAAAAAGGACATTCTTTAAGATAAATATCTATCTCCTCGTTTTTCTGCATTTCTCCGCATAAATTCCATCTGCTACAGAGATAACCATCTCCTGAATGCAACCATACATTTCCCTTCACAGAGAGATGCTAGGAAACCATCATATGCCTACTTCTAAAGCAAATACTTAGTTGCATGAATGTGATTTTTCCTATTTAGCCAAACTGCCTATCAGTACCATAGTTGAGCTGGACCCTATGTAAGGAGGGGCAGGGAAGCAGCTGACAAGCACTCTCTTTGTGTCAGTCTGCTTTCTCTGAGCTAGCCCTCATCGTAGTCTGTGAAAATAAAGCTCTGTTTTTCCTGGTTATTGTGGTGACTATTATTTTTAGGTCAACATTTTTAACAAAAGCATTTTATTTCTTCCTTTCCAATGCTAAAGTTTTTTTTTTAAGATTTATTTATTTATGCATACGAGAGCTGGGGTACAGACCAGAGATGCGGGGGGTGAGAGGATTCACTAGAGGCAGAGTGGGGAACAGAACAGGCAGGTTGACGGAAGTACACTGCTGAGGGGAGCAGTGGACTAGTCAGGAGAGGTCTGCTGCGCCACATGGGTTGCTCCCTGGCCAGCCAGGGATCGAACTTGCGCTGCAGAGGCTGTGGATTGCTTCATAGTGTGGCACCTAACCCCTTGCGCCACCAGAGAGGCCCTCCAATGATGAAGCTTTTTGTTTCTTTTTCTTCAGTAATTGTTCTGGCTACAACCCATAACACAACGTTGAATAGAGGGAGGGATAGCAGGAAGGTAGAATAGGAGTTTGCAGCACTCCTCCCCTTGTAGAAATGACAACTTAAATAACTATCCATGCATGAAAATATCTTATTAAGAGCTAAGGATTCCAGGTGAGATTATAGCACCTGGGTGGAACACAGATATAAAAAAAGATGCATTAAAGAGGGTGGGAAAGATATTCTAACATTATTCATGTCATCCCTTCCTCAAACCCAGGCAGCCCAGCATGAGAGAGACATCCTCTCCCTGAGTGAGATTTGATTTCATTATGGATCCAGCAACATGCATGTCACCAATGAACGTTGGCACCAAGCCAGGTTCTGTGGTCCCAGATTGTAGACTAGCACCTGCAGACCCAATTTCTAACTTCTAGACCCAACCCAGTGCCAGGCACTTGTTGCAAGTATGAGAAAAAGAGAGTTCTCCCTTCCCCTCTTGAGTCTTCCAGGCTGGGAAATAATCAAATCAACATCAAACAGCTTGACAAGAAAAAAACAATAATAATAATAATAATAATAATAATAATAATAATGTGTATATTGATACTGGGAAAAACTGAGAGGTGCCCAGGGACCCACAGTTTGTCCATTCTAAGGGTTTGTGTGTGTCTATCTGTGTTCATAAAAGCAATGTAATCAAACTCTAATGTGCCCAAAGATTTTTAATTGGTGAGAGGTTCAAAGGAAATAGAGGAAGAAGAGGCAGCAGGGGAGAGGATTTTGAAATACAGACTCCCAGGGCCTCCCCTGGTGGCACAGCGGTTGAGCGCTGGGCTGCGAAGCTGCCCGCAGCCTCTGCAGCGCCGGTTCAATCCCCAGACGATGGCAAGGGTCCCACATGGCACGACAGACCTCTCCTGCTGTGCCCGCTGCTCCCCTCAGCAGTGTATTTCATCACTCTGTCTGTTCTGTTCCCTGCTCTGGCTCTGGTGAATTCTCTCATCCTCCTGCACTTCTGACTGTACCCAGTGCTTATATAAATAAATAAATAAAAATCTTTAAAAAAAAAAAGAATATTAAAAAATAAAATAAAATAAAATACAGACTCCCAATTAAACTCCATAATATCCCCTCATGGGCAAACAGGGCCCAGTTAAACAGACAGGGTCCAAAGAAGAGTGACCAAGGCCCAAAAGCAGAGCTGCTAGAAGAATGAATCCAAGGCAAACTCCTGGCAGGAAACACAAGCAAGAGGATGTGCAGGAACCAAAGTGCTGGAAAAGGAGAGAAAATGTACAGCTCCAGCTGAATACACCATGAAGAACTTTCTCTTCTCTCAATAGTTGTAGTACGGGTCAGGGCTATAGTTTAGGTAAAGTCTCTGGGATAAAATCATGCTGGGGTTCTGTTTCCTGGAAAGTTCACAAACAGAGCTTGGCCCACCGTACTAACTCTTGGTGCAAGGGCCTCATGCTTTAAGCACTGGTCATAGACAGCAGACACCATTTATGTATGTTATCCAGCATTGGCCTGGACACACATAAGAACGTTATCTCAGCTATAGCCCTGGGTGGGTGGATGAGTGGGGGGATTTTGCATGGCATTTTGCATGGGACAACAATCAATTGTAAAGCGCAGAGCAGCCTCTTTTTTTTTTCACATTATATTTAAATTTAAATTTTTATATTCTCCATACAATTACAACCCCCTGATTTTGACCCCAAGCCCTCCTATCCCCCCCACCCCCCATAGAGTGTCTCTGGTTCATAGTTGTTTGTTGATTTTGATATTTTCTTTCTTATAGTTATTCTTTTTCCTGGTCCCTTATTTAAGTTTTCTAGATTCCTGCTATGAGTGAGACCATCTGGTATTTTTCTTTTGCTTTCTGGCTTATTTCGCTGAGCATGATCCCTTCCAGCGCCATCCGTGTTGCTGCAAATTGCATGTGTTTATCTTTTTTGAATGCTGAGTAATATTCCATGGTGTATATGGACCACATCTTCTTGATCCAGTCATCTATTTTTGGGCATTTGGGTTGTTTCCAAAGCTTAGCTATTGTAAAGAGTGCTGCTATAAACATAGGGGTGCAAGTGGAGAGCAGCCTCTTTTGTGTGGTGACAGAGGTGAATGTCTTCCTTCTCACTTTGAGTTCCTCTAAGTTAGCCTTCCCCTCTGGTTGTGCTCCAGCTCCCCAAGTCTGTGAGGTGAAGACTCAAACTGACAATCACCACATTAAACTAGCTGGTCAGTAGGATTATACGTTTTCTTCAAAAAGCCCCTTTGACATGGTTGTGGGGTATTTCACCCTCTCGCCCTGGTTGCCTTGTTACTTTCTAGCAGTATCGCATCTGCTTATACATGTGTCAATCTGCCACCCTGGTATTGTCTCTTAGATTTCTACTCCCTGCCTCTTATCATTATCCAGAGGTAGGCCCCTCTGTTTTGCACACTGACTGTGTGTGCCTCATTCTGCAATGTAGTCCTCTGGCTCTAAAGTCCCCAGTGTGGGTGTGACTCCATCCATCAAGTACAGAGAGGTTCCTTATGGCAGTCATCCCACCCTCGGGTGAGTTGCACTGCTCCAGTAACATTCCAAGCACTATTACATTTGAACTGTTTCCGACCCCCTCTGCTGTGTCACCATTTTTTTGAATAATGATCATCCAGTCATCCTCCAAGGACCATTGTCTTTATGTATTGTTTAGTTGTGGGTCTGAGGAGGATGTGAGCCCAAAACCTTTACTCTTTTACCCTTTTCCCAGATTCTGATTTTCAACCTTCTGCCTGAACTCAAAATTGACAGTTGATCCTTGGTAAATATGGCAGCAGAGAACTTCTCACATTTCTGTGGTTCTTCTATTTCCTGAGTAATAACCTTTTTATTTTTAAATATCTCAGCATCTCTCTTTTGCTTTTTTTCAGATCATTTCAGAAAATTACCTGACTGTCAGTTCCTCAATCCCAATTATAACAGTTCTTTCAACAAGTTGAAGATACATTTTATTTTTTTCTCCCAAATCCTGTCTCCTCCAAGCTAAATACCTCTTTTTTTTTTTTTTTTTTACTTCAGATGATATCATTTCAAAACCATTTGCCATCCTAGTTACCTCCACTGGACATTAAAATTAACACATTCTTGATATTGGATGATCACAATAGTGAACACAACAATCAGCTCCTTCATTCTGAATACTGAAAGTTCTATTATTGCAACAGTGTTGCATTGACTTTATTTTTCATTACCCATGCCACAATGTTCTCTCATATCAATTTTATAGATAAATGAACATCTTGAAAATTTCATTACATGAATATTTCCCCATTCTATGTTTCTACCTTTCTATTACTACTACCACTATGATTACTAATAGTTATTGAGCACTGTGCTCTATAAGCATCAACTTCTTTTATCCATACCTTACTTGTGAAGTAGAGGAGAGTATTATCTTTATTTTGCAAATGAAGAAAATGAGAGTTCAAATAATTTTCCTGAAGTCATACAGATAGGAAATGGTTATTCTAAGATTTAGGATGATCAATTACTCCTAATTTGTATGAGACTTTGCCAGGTTTAGTACTTAAAGTATTGTACAGGAAACCTCTCATTCCTTCGTGACCTGAGATAATTGGTCATCATACTCAGATCTGAACTCAGTATAACTGTAACCTGCACTCAGATTCTTAATTACTGCATTACATTGCTTCCCTGATATAATAGATATATTCAAATATTTAATGTTATGCTGTGTGGTTTGATATCTTGACAGATCATTTGATGTTATGCTGTGTGGTTCAGTAGGAAAAGATAAGACCAGTAGATAAATGTTACAAGGATGTGGTGACATTTCAATACAAGAAGGAATTTCCTAACAGTTCTGTGTAAATACAGAGTGAATTGACTCAAAGTGATAGTTGTGTCATGTATTTTGTGAAATTGAGAGCAAGATGCTAAACATATATTGGTAAAATTTTAATCTTACTTGCATTAGCACACTGTTCAAATCTTTGAACATTGCTTTCAGTTGAGATTCTGTCCTAGAACATTTTAGATACATCTTCTAATTCATATGTCTTCATCCAAGTCATTGATGTAAATGGTATTTCTTATTATTGATAAATATTGCAAAAATTTTGAAGCATCTAGCAGGCAAAAACATGAAATACTATGCTAATACATAAATGTGGAATCTTTTTAAAAAACCTTATTATTATTTTAATATCCTTGTTAATATTTTGAAAGTATAGGATTTCTCCCCTTAGATGTGGCCACCATAACTCTCCCACCACCAAAGCACCCATAGTCCACCATAGTTCATATTCTCTTTCCCTCGCCTCACCCCAACCCTCCCCCCCCAGATGCTTCAGATCTGTGATCAGGTTTCAAGGGTTGATTTTAAAGTTTGTCTTTGTTTGATCCTTTATTTGGTTTCTCTATATTATAAATGTGGAATCTTAAAATACAAAAGTGAAGGTAATTCAGCAAGGGACTAAAACAGCCTAGGCAAATAAGTTTTCATTTGGATTCACTAAAGTGAATGTTACACCATACATAGACCATCTAGAAGAATGGGTCTTTTTTCAATCTTCTATATATTTAATTTTTATAAAGTGTTTTGAAAATAGGAATTCTACTACTATGACTATCTTTATGCCAATAAGTTGGATAATCTAGAAGAAATGGACAAATTCTTAGAGTAATACAACATTCCAGATTTTAATCGCAAAGAAATACAAAATTTGAACAGATCAATGATAACTGAGGAAATTGAAACAGTAATCAAATATCTAAACAAACAAAAAAAAGAAGTCAGGACCAGATAGTTTCACTAGTGAGTTCTACCAAACCTTCAATGACAAACAAATTTCCATCTTTGTGAAACAAGTCCAAAAAAAAATGAATAAGAAAAAGACTTAAAAGCACATTTTATGAGACCCACATCACTCTGAAACTAAAAGTAAAAAAGGACATCACAAAAAAGGAAAGCTACTGAGCAATATTTCTGATGAACATAGATGCAAATATTCTCAACAAAATCATAGCAAACCAAATTCAACAATAGATTAAAAGGTACATATATCATGAATAAGTGGGATTTATTCCAGGATGTAGGGACACTTCAACATCCAAAAGTTGATCAATATAACTCACCACATAAACAAAAGGAAAGATAAAGTCATATGACCATATTAATAGATGTGGAGAAAGCATTTGATAAGATTCCAACATTCATTTATGATAAAAAGTCGCAAAAAAATTGGGATAGAAGGAACATACCTCAATATAATAAAGGTCCTACATGAGATCCCATAGCTAATATCATATCAATGGTGAAAAATTGAAAGCTTCTCCTCTAAGATCAGGTATAAGACAAGGATATCCAATTTCACCATAGTATTGGAAGTTCTTTCTAGAGTAATTAGGCAAGAAAAAGTTATAAAAAGAATCCAAATTGGGAAAGAAGTAAAACTATCACTATTTGCAGATGATAATATACACAAAACACTAAAGAGTCCCCTAATAACTATTAGAAGTAATAAATCTGTAGAGCAAAGGTGACAGGCCACAAAATCAATACAAAAGAATATGTTGCATTTCTATATGCAATCACTGAATCAGAAGAAAAAGAAATCAAGAAAGCAATGACATTGATAACCACATCAAAAAGCACTAAATAGGAATAAACTTAAGAAAGGAGGTAAAAGACTTACTCATTAAAATCTATAAGACATTGCTAGAAATAGAAAACACAAGTAAATGGAAAGCTATTCCTTGCTCATGGATTGGAAGAATTAACATTGTCAAAATGGCCATCTTATCCAAAGCAATATACAGATTCAATGTAATTCCCATCAAAGTTTCAATGGCATTCTTCAAAGAAATAGGGGAAACATTACTGAAATTTATATGGAACCATGAAAAATCCAAAGTAGCCAAAGTAATCCTGATAAAAAGAACAAGAATGGAGGTAGCACACTCTGGGATTTTAAATTACTACAAGGCTATAGTAATAAAAACAGTATGGTATTAAATAAAAACAGAGACATTGACCAATGGAGTAGAATTGAGAGCCCAGAAATAAATCTGCACATGTATGGACAGTTAATTTATGACAAAGGAATGAAGAACATAAAATGGAGGAAGGGAAATTTCTTCAAGAAATGGTACTGGGAAAACTGGACAGCCACATGCAAAAGAATAACACAATCTCAAACCATATATAAAAACTAACTCATAAACTTCATAGAAGATAATATAGGGAAAACATTTCATGACACTGGCTTCATTAATGTCTTGGGGGATTTGATTCCAAGGGCCAAGGAAACAAAAACAATAGTAAACAAATGGAACTATATCAAATCAAAAAGTTTCTATACAGCAAAAGAAACTATAAAAAAATGAAAACACTCCACTGGGTGGGAGAAAATATATGCACATCATGTATCTGATAGGGGTTAATATCCATGATCTACAAAGAAGTCATAGGACTCAAAAAAAAAAAAAACCCACAAATAATCCTATTAAAAATGTGCAGAAGAGTTAAATAGACACTTTTCCAAAGAAGACATACATGTTGTCAACAGGCATATGATAAACGTGCTCATCATCAGTTGTCATCAAGGAATGCAAATCAAAAAACCACAATGAGGCACCACTTCACTCCTGTGAGAATGACCCATATTAAAAAGACCAGAAACAACAAATGTTGGTGAGGGTGTGGAGATAAGTGAACCCTTGTACATTGTTGGTGGGAATGTAGGTTGATACAACCCCTGAATGAAGGTTTTTCAAAATTTAAAAAGTAGATCTACCTCATGATCCAGAAGTCCCACTCCTAAGTATATACTGAAAAGATGCAAAAACACTAATGAGATGGGATAAATGTATGCATTTCTATGTTAGTTGCAGCACTATTTACAATAGCCAAGCTGTGGAAACAACCTCAGTGTCTGATAAATGAGTGGATAAAGAGGTGGTATATATACATCATGGAATCCATGGAGCTATTAAAAAAATTGAAATCCATGGGCCTCCCTGGTGGTGCAAGGGTTGAGCACAGCGCTATGAAGCAATCCACAGCCTCTGCAGCACAAGTTAAGTCCCCGGCCGGCCAGGGAGTAACCCACATGGCACAGCAGACCTCTCCTGTCTTGCACGCTGCTCCCCTCAGCAGAGTATTTCAGTCAGTCTGCCTGTTCTGCTCCCCAATCTGTCTTTCTCCACTCACCCCACCGCACCTCTGGCCTGTACCCCAGTTCTTGTATGCATAAATAAATAAATCTTTAAAAAAAATTGAAATCTTACCATTTGTGAAAACAGGAATGGAACTGGGGGGGGTTATGCTAAACCAAATAAAGCAGAAGGAGAAATACAAATACTGGATGATTTCTCTCATATGTAGAATATGGAGAAACAAAGCAATGGAAAAACTGAACCAAAATAAACCTAAGAATTTGACTACAGAACTGAAGCTAACAGAGTGGGTTAGGAAAGCAGAGCAAAAATGTGTGTGTGGATGGGGCCCAGTGGAATATAGTGGAGAATTATGGTTGCTTGATGGTGAACTTGTGTTATACATCTGATGCGATAACCTATACCCTCAGATTACATACAATGTTGTAAATCATTGTCATCTTAAAAAAAACATAGTTTAAAAATAAAAATAGGAACTATATAGCATACAATTTGAAACTATATTAAAGAATAAGGGCCTGAAATGTTAATATTTTACATTGCTGGATTACAATGTATATCCTTTAGAATCTAGATACTTTAGTTGTATTTAATGTTGAGAAAAGGAATTAATTTTCTCAGTAGACATTGTTTTCTCTACAATTAACTTTCAACCAACAAATTAAAATTATTTAAGGGCCACTAGGGTGACATTCAAGATTGGTAGTTTGGAGGCTGACAAAAATTTTGCTAATCTGTGGCTTTTAATTTGTGTGGCAATGATGTAATAATAACATAACAGAGTCAGACTGCCTGCATTAAAGTGTCAGTACTGGCAATTATGAGTGGATGGCCTTGGGAATTTAGCTTCACATCTCTCTGTCACAGTTTTTTTCACTTATAATTTAGAAATGGTGTTGGTGCGGATAATAAAATGTAACCCCCATCAAAGGGCTGTTGTGCTGATTAAATAAGTTATCAGAAACAATAAGTTATCAGAAACAATAGCTCTCAGTTTCAGCTGCATATTGCAATCACCTGGTGAGCTTAAAAAATTACTAATTCTTGGACTGACACTATCCCTAGACATGCTAATTTAATTAGTTCCCATTGAGACCAGATCATCTGGAATTTTATAGCTCACCAAATGATTCTAATTTGCATCCAAGGTTAAAAACCCCAGGTCTAGAGTATTTATAAGAACACCTGGTAAATAGTAAGCATTTGGTAGGTGTTACTATCATAGTCCTCAGAAGTATGGGTGATAGATTTCTTAATTATTATAAATGATATTGGAAAGTTATCTGTGAATGAAATCTACATTTCATATATTCTTATTAATATAATGTCCCTTTCTCAAAAACAGATTTAGGACTTTGTTTACATAATTTATTCCCACTCTGGTCTACTTTTCTTTACCCTGGCAGGGAAAGGCAAGCTGTAATCCAATAATACTGACCTGATGCATACAGATAAGCAAGAAATTTGTTCCAGATATATTCCATAAGCTGTCTTTAAAAAGTATTATGTACGGAAGTTCTTTTCTTGTCTCATTCTGATTTATACAACTTGCCCTAGATGATGGATTTATAGGTAAATCAATCTCCCCATCCATAGTGAGTCCATGTGCAGGGTCTTGATAACCTCCTAACCACCCCAACATTGAAGTCATCTGATTATTATCTTATAATTTACAAAGAGTTCATAAGGATTAAAGGAATTTCAAACTGTAGTCAAATCTTTAAAAACGTCATGGTCCTTAGAAGATAAAACCCTTAAATTTTACTATATTTATCTTTTTAGGAAGATAAACCATAACACACTTTTCTATATGTACCTGATGTTCCTCCTGTTGTTGACTAAACTTAGGATCTGGCCTTATACTAACAGATTTTTATTTTATATGTAAAAAGTAAAATGCCCTAAAGGCCTTGAGCACATGAGGATTCACTTTATAAAATATAGATCTCTTCAATTAGCTGAAAAAGAGCCTGTACATCAGTATTAGGTTTTTTTTTTTAAGATTTATTTGTTTATACAAGCACTGGGTACAGTCAGAAGCGCGGGAGGGTGAGAGAAGAGCCAGAGCGGGGAACAGAACAGGCAGACCAACGAAATACACTACTGAGGGGAGCAGCGGGGGTGGCAGGAGAGGTCTACGCGCCATGTGGGATCCTCGCCAGTGGCCGGGGATCGAACTGGTGCCGCAGAGGCTGCAGGCAGCTTCGCAGCCCAGCGCTCAACCGCTGCGCCACCAGTGGAGGCCCCATTGGTATTAGTTTTAAGGCAGTGTTTAGCCACATTTCAAAATCTTAGTCATTAGAAAGCACACAAAAAAAGATCTGTACCTCGTCTAGAAGGCACAACTATGAGTTCTATGAGGTTTAATTCAAACTGTAGCTGTAAGTTGAATGAAATAACCTGAAACTAACAAATCTATTTCATTCAGGTAGAACTATACTATGCTCAGGTAGTTATTTTTGGTGTAAATGTGTGAATGTATGAAAATCTAAATTATCAGCAATGAGGTAGGAATAACTAGAGATTCAACCTGATGAAGAAAGGTAACCTAAATCAATAATTCTCCATTGTAGATGTCCGCCATAGATGCCTGGAGCTATCCTCCCATCATACTAAGTTAAAATCTCTGGGGGTGGGCAAGAATAAATATATTTTTAAAACCCTAAATGTTATGTCTATTAGCAACAGATGGAAATAATTAAATTCCATATTATCCAGTGATATTCTCAGTAGCAGATAACATGTTGATTCCAACTGCGGTAAACACAGAGCCCCACAGTACAGAACCAGAGACCTACCACCAGCAGGTACATTAATGACCCATTAATCAATAAAGCTAAAACTTTTATTGGACAAATTAAACAAGTATCTTACTTCATTTGGGCTATGCTAACAAACTATCATTGTCTGGGTGGCTTATAAACAATATTAATTCATTTCTCACTGTTCTGGAGGTTGGGGAATCCAAGATCATAACCATCAGATTCTGTTTTTAACAACAATCCACTTGCTCATTCAGTGGTCACCATTTCCTGCTGTATGGAAAGGTGCTTCGGTGGAAAGGTAAAAGATCATACTTTCAAAAGGGAACTAATTGCATTCATGAGGGATTTGTGACCTAATCAACTCTCAAAGGTCCCCCTTACTCATACCATCTCGTTGGTTATTAGATTTTAACACATGAATTTTGCGGGAACACAAACTTTCAGACTTAATAACAGGCAAGGAAAACTTCATTCAAGACAACAGGGGAGAGAAACCAGAACTCAGTTTCTGTTTAATTTCACCGAAACAAATTGCTGAACAGTTTTTTAAGACCTGCCGTATAGTAGGTAGAGGATGGGTCAACATTCTTCAGTATATTAACTTAAGTAACTGAAAACTTACCTAATTATATCATTATCTGAGTTTTTTTCCTGTTTCACCCATGAAAATATCAAGAAAAATTTTGCTATAAGCTTTGGAAAAATCCAATTCATGGTATTTGTTAATACTAGTTTAGTAACCTTGTTTTAAAAGGCAGTGATGCTAAAAAAAAAAAAAAAAGTCAGTGATGCTATTTGAAACTTATTCTCCAAAGGTTTACAAGAAAAGAGTTTAAAAAGAATCTCATTCAACCCCTTGCACCACGGAGGGGGGTGGGGGGGCACTATGAAGCAATCCACAGGCTCTGCAGCAGGAGTTGGATCTCCTGCCCGCCAGAGAGAAATCCACACGGCACAGCAGACCTCTCCTGCCTCGCCCGCTGCTCCCCTCATCAGTGTATTTCAGTCAGTCTGCCTGTTCTGTTCTCCACTCTGTCTCTGGTGAATACTCTCACCCTCCACCACCCCCCACATCTCTGGCCTGTACCCCAGCTCTTGTATGCATAAATAGATAAATCTAAAAAAAAAAGAAGTATCTCAACTAGATTATGAGCCCTATTTGCCTTTTGTATTGCTGAATAGATTCCAGTACTGTACTTGCTACATATACACTTGTTTAATGGAATGGAGAGATTTCCAGAACAACCCAATGTTTACCTTCATAAATTCTTGTCACCTTGAGATAGAATTTGTTTGACTCTGTACATTTTATTGAATTTCAAGTGCCACAGAGTTATCATCCTACTTATCTTAGAATGCCCTTTTAAGCCACATTTGTACTACCCTTTCAAGTTTAAGGGCATACTCTTTGATGAAAAAGGAAGAAAAAAAATAGAAGTTGAGTCATTTTGCCTACTTTTATTCATTTGGCAATATTGCACCAATTGATTCAAACAGTTACTGTGCTAATTTGTGGTTTTTGCATCTCAAATGTAGATAAAAATTAAAGTGGTACCTTTTTAGTATTTAAATGGTTTTTAGCTTCAGTTTACACAAAGATTTAGTTTTGTTAATACTATTTGTGGATGTTTGTGTCTTGCAGTTGTTTTTGTCATTGGCTATTGAGGTCCTTTTTCTCTTTTGTAGGATCTTTTTATTTTATTTATTTTTGCATAGAAGAACTGGAGTGTAGGCCAGAGGGGAGGGGGGGTGCGGGGGGAGGTGAGAGGATTCACCAGACAGAGTGGGAAGCAGAATAGGCAGATGTACTGAAATACACTGCTAAGGGGAGCATCGAGCAAGGCAGGAGAGGCCTGCTGCGCCATATGTGGGTTATTTCACTGGCTGGGGATCGAACTCAGGCCCTCGCAGTGATAGCGCTGAGACTTAATGCCTAGGCCACCAGGGAGGCCCCGTAGGATCCTTTCAAAGACAGGCAGTTGCCAATAGGATTTGGTCACTTCCACCTATGCTACCCTTTCCAACAGAGACAACACATATCTAAAGAGAAATTATGGTAGTTAAAAGCAAATGCTTTGGAGCCAAGCACATTTGGGTTGAAATTTTGACGTTGCCTTGAAAATCACTAGAGTTTCTTCATCTGTGACAGAGAGATAAGAAAATTTATTTCCGAAGGAAATAGTGAAGATTGTAAGATATAATAATTATAAATAGATCCTGGCATATAACCAACTTTTATTAGAAATAATGACAAATATTGAAGTGCTAGGTACTTTATTACTTTCACTTTATTCTTATAAGATTGATATTATTTTTCAAAGTATAGGGTAACTTAGACTCAGGGAGAATTGGTAACTTCTTCAATTTTCTTTTTTTTTTTAAAGATTAATTTATTTATGCATATAAGAGCTGGGGTACAGGCCAGAGATGCGGGGGGCTGGGCTGGGGGGTGAGAGGATTCACCAGGGACAGAGTGGGGAACAGAACAGGCAGACTGACTGAAACACACTGCTGAGGGGAGCAGCGGGTGAGACAGGAGATATCTGCTATGCCATGTGGGTTGCTACCTGGTCAGCCAGGGATCGAACTCATGCTGCAGAGGCTGCGGATTTGCTTCATGGTATGGTGCCTAACCCCTTGCACCACCCGGGAGGCCCCCAACATCTTCAATTTTCATAGTGAAGAGTGAAGTCTAAATTTGAACACCTTTCGCTCTGACACCAGAACTGTTACCACCTCTCCATTCTGCCTCCCCAAATGTCCACTGACTAATTTTGTTGCACTGTTACTTTCAGGGAAGTTGTTTAGGTGTCCAGACTTCCAGAGAAGCAGCTATTTCAGGACATAGTAAGTAGACCATTGTATGTGACCCCAGATAAAGCTGCCTTATTAGTACCTGCAAGGTTGTATTAGAAGTTATCTATGTGTATATAACTAGATTGTTTTGGGGGAGGTGTGGAGGTGGGTACAATATGTTGTCATCATGATGCAAATATAAGTTGTGAACAAATGACCATATGTTTGGCATATGTTTCATTTCATTACGACTAAATAGTAAGTGACAAATATTGCATCTCATTTGAATCCCACGAACTAAATGTCACACTTCATAGACGTACTCATTCAAAGAGATGATTTGCAAAAACAGGCTTCTTGCCTAAAAAGATATTTGTTTCATGACTTTAATTTTGTTTCAGTTCCTTGGATTTTAGCAATAATTAGAAACAGAGTAAAAATCAATTCTATTTTGTTACCAAAAGACAGCTTCTGTTTTTCTTGCTGTAGGTTTTAATGTTCCCACATTGAGGATGTGGAGCCTACCCTGGATAAGCATGGATACCCCATCTGTTCACCTTCCACAACTGAGGCATATGCTATTGGCATGGCATCCAGCCAGTCAATAGGTGCACTCGAGAATTTTGTCTTTTCTTTCCATTGCTGTAGGAGATAGATAAAAGATAACATGAAGGGCCTCCCCTGTGGCACAGCGGTTGAGCCCTGGGTTGCGAAGCTGCCCGTAGCCTCTGCAGCGCCAGTTCAATCCCTGGCCACCAGGCGAGGGTCCCACATGGTGTGCAGACCTCTCTGCCACCCGCTGCTCCCCTCAGCAGTGTATTTCATCAGTCTGCCTGTTCTGCTCTCTGCTCTGGTTCTGGTGAGTTCTCTCACCCTCCTGTACTTCTGACTGTACCCAGTGCTTGTATAAATAATTTTTTTTTAAAAAAAGATAACATGAAGCCATGAAACTTTCCAGTTGTGCTCAGACAGGCAAGTATTAACATAGAAACAAATAACTCCCCAGTTCTATTGTCTACATTTGATTACCATAGTCTTCAAAACTCAATGTAGGGACTAGAGGATCCCACTTTCCTTTGACACACACATAATTTTGGAGAGGAAAAATAATATATGTCCTGTGGAAACTGCTTGGCAATCAATCATAGTAAATTTCAGCTTAAGAACTGTGGCATTTCTAATCTGTGCCTCTGATTGGGTAACTGCTGTCCTGGCTTGCTCTTCTCTCCATCACAAATAGGTCTCTTGAGGCTTATAAACATTTCCAGTGCTGCATTATGTAATGAGATTAACAATAGTAATAGTAGTAATATCGATACTCTGCTATAAAGCAATTGGAAATTTACTTCAGGAGAGCTGAGAGTATGGCATTCCTCTATTTAAGCTGAGCATGCAGAAATTGCCTTTATAGGGAAGAAAGAGCTAAATGGGAAACAATGGAGAAAACAAGAAGTCTACTGAGGAGCTATCAGAAATGATGCATGCCTCCTAAAACAAAGGTTTTAACCTATTTTTGAGTCTAAGATGCCCTATAAAGAGGCATAGGTAGAGCAAAACTTTTCTTAGTGAGCAAGTATGGAAGACTATTAGGTACTCACACATGGCAAATATAAGAATGTAGGTCATGATTCTAATTCCTATAATACCTCAAAAGGAAAACCACAGCCTTTGGAATAATCTGGTATAGAAACAAGAAATGTATTTAAGAAAATTGAGAGTTTTCTCAGTAGGATGCATTGTGGGGAGACAGGAGCCTCTAAGGGGCATAATAAAATCACTGAGGATTGCACATAACTTTTTTAGAAATTTAACTTAACATAATTGATGTACGTGTTGATCATGAATCCAGTCCACAAACGTGCACACTACTGCTATAATGAGCTATTGTTGACTATGGAAACATGCCATATTTGCAAGTATTCTGGGGTACAGATATGGTGAGAATCACCAGCACAAGAATGTAAAGATCCAAAATAATAGGAAACAATAGGAAGTTTATAAACTGTTAATTATTCAGCAAATATTTATTGAGTACTTGACTCGGCATAGTACTGCACTCATAAGAAGGGGGAAGAACTCAATTTCAGGAGAGCAATCAGAGGACATTGCAATATGGAGCTTACTCGATCCCAATTTTGGGTGGAAAGATTGATACAAAAATAAAAACAGTACCCTTAAATAGTATCTATAAAATTTGTTCTTATTTCTTTTTAGTAAAATATTGAAAAAATATTATCTGAAAGTAAATTTGACATGTTTGTAGTTCACCTTCTGCATCTCATATGCAAGAACCAAAATCTGTAAACTCTTAGTTAAGATTCATCAACCGTTCTCTTGAAAGCAAATTAATCCAAAGCTGTGTTATTTCAGGACAGAGTAAAGGACTTAGCTATCTTTCATTAATATCTGTCTTAGAAAGATCATAGTCCCTGGAGATTTTGATGAAAACCCTAGACTTTCTCCTGAGAAAAGTATACATTGCCTATACATATTTTCATTTTTATAAACAATTTCAGATATTTCAAATCCTCTTTCGGTTCATCCATGGAAATTTTAAGGGTACCTGAACTTTTCTTAAAAGAAGACATGTTTTATAAATGATATTGCAGAGATCTTGTTTGCAGATATTAGTTCTGGGACTTGGGGAATCTGTTCATTTGGAAGTTCCTGTATGGACAGGAAACTCTAAATCTTAGCAGAAGGATATAATAAGTAGCCTTAAGCTCAGAATGCTAGAATATCTTTGATTAGTGAGGTATCTCTTCCAAGATGGTTATGATGGGTCCTAAAATGGCCCCAACTAGATTTCAACTCATTTTTAAAAATCTTACACCGGGAAATTCCTTAGAGGAAGTTGTGTGGTGATTATAAGGTCAGGACTCCCTGAATCCATGTTGGACAGTAAACAGGCCAAGTGGGCTTCTTCCAAAAGGAACTCTTAAAACAGTCAGAATCCTGCAATAAATTATTTCAGGAAAGAACATTCCCAGAAACATAAGTGAATAGAATGAGGAGAATGCTTTCTATATGTAGGATTCCTGAAAAAAAATAGAACATTCCATATTTAAGAGCAGTTTCAAATACAAATCTGTTTTATATTTTCTAGGCATCACACAAAAGTGAATTGAAAAAATATATAATAGGGGAAACGTGGATTAGCATATTGTCAATAATAACAATAAAACTATTTGATAACATTTATCCAGTGCTTACTATGATCTAAACCCTGTACTAATAAACAAGACTAAAGGAGTTGTTTCCTTTTTGTTTGTTATTTCTGGTTTCAACCAGCAAGTTGCATATTGTCATCAATGAAACCGTTTATTAGGGAATTCATTGAGATTTTTATAAGCAGAAGGAAAATGAAGTACTTACCTACTGAAATAGGGAGCTTGGAAATTGTAAATGCTAATTATTTACATTATTTGCCAAATGGGTATAAAACAAATGCCTCGAAATTTGAGATAATAGCAAGTAATGTAGAATTTCTTTGGAGAAAGACATTCTCAAAGAAAATAGTCTTGAAAAATAACAGTAGACTACCGATGTGTAGAAAAATATTTCAAGAGAAGATTGAGGCCTCCCTGGTGGCATAGTGGGTTGAGCGCAGTGCTGTGAAGCTGTCTGCAGCCTCTGTAGCGCCGGTTCGATTCTTACCCCAGGAAGATTCCCACATGGCGTGGCAGATCTGTCTTGCCCACTGCTCCCCTCAGCAGTGTATTTCAGTCCTTCTGCCTGTTCTGCTCCCCGCTCTGTCTCTGGTGAATTCTCTCACCCTCCGCGCCTCTGGCCTGTACCCCAGTGCTTGTATAAAAAAAAAATTGGAAAAAAAAGAGAAGATTGAGAATGAGAGTTATAAACTAACGAAATGCACAGTAAATTAGTTGAAACAAAATAAATCTTATAAGATATAAATCACTCACTTGTTTAAGATGAAAGTAAGGAAAAGGAAAAAAATAGAGCCATTTGATCTCTTAATACACAGTTGCAGAAAACGCTTATGTTATATTTATAGATGCATTGGGAAGATGTATTTATATACAAAAGTGGGAAGATATGTCTAAAGGGGAAGGGATAAGGGAAGAGAAGGCAAGCTGGTAGTTGTGAAATTTCTTATGTATCATGCAAAGACCCATGGGCTGATGTAATGTACAGCATGGGGACTATAGGTAATAATATTGCATTGTATAGAGGAAAGTTACTGAAAGTAGATCCTAAAAGTTTTCATCACAAGAAAAAAAATTGTAACTATGTATGGTAATCAATGTGAATTAGACTTATTGTGGTGATAGTTTTGTGATAGATACAGAAATTGAATCACGTACACCAAAAATTAATATTATGTTTATTATAACTAACTAAAAAGAAATCCTATGGGCTAATGGAAATGCAGGAATTATTGAAGGTTAAAGCAGTAGCTAAAAATTTTACCCTGATAATAAAGTAGTAATAGGAAAAAGAATTAAAAGAAAATAAGTGGAATATGGTGATGGGCTATGCGTCCTTTGGTAGTGGGAGAATTACAGTGACCACACCTGAGGGAAAAATCATACATTATCCAAAAATTAAATTAAAAATAAGTTAATTAAATAAATGGGAAAATTTACACTACGGCTATGACACAGGCTCTGGTTATAGGCTGTCTTTCCACTGTAAACAATTAAAAAATGAGACAGAATATATGAATTAATCACTTTCATATACTGGGAAATATGCAGTATAGCACTATGAACCTTGATAGAAAGGAAGCAAATGAGGTGAGCCCTACAATTTGCCTACCTTTCTGCAGGGGTCATGTCTGCTCTTTGTGTGTGTGTGGGGACTCCCAAACAGAATAGGGTATCTTGCTGAATTGAGGAGACAGAAATTGGAGTTTGAGGATCTGATGTGACTGTAATTTTCAAGACAGAGTACTGGAAAAGATGGAACCATATGAAAAGCAAGTTCTCATTATCTTTATTGATGGTTTTCTGGAGACTTTGGTTGAATATTTGTATTCAGGATGTATAAAAAAACCCATAAAATATGGAAATAAGAAAATGAGCCATGTCATTTTAAAAAGAATCACATTGAATAGATGTCACTAAAGAAGATGAATAAATGATTAGCACATGGAAAGGTGCTCAACATCGTTTTTCATGGGATAATGCAAATTAAATCAAAAGGAGTTATCACTGCCCATCTATTAGCATAGCTGACCAAACCAAGAGGAAGATGTAGAGGTATTGGATTTTCTTTACTTTTTAAATTTTTAAAAAAATATTTTATTTTATAAAATTCTTACATCATTTTTCATCTTTATACAATGTATGCATTTTCATTTTGGTTATATTCCCCATAAAATTGCACCGCCCCTTATTTTAACTCTAGTCCTTCCTCACCCCACCCCTCCCGCCTCCCCACTAGTGTGCAGGAATTTAGGAAACCTAAATAAGAGACCAGGAAAAAGACTAATCAATACAAAGTAAAAATCAAAATCAACAAGCAACTATAAATTTTTTTTTTAAGATTTTTGAATTTTATTTATTTATATAAGCACTGGGTTCAGTCAGAAAGCGCAGGAGGGTGAGAGAATTCGCCAGAGCCAGAGTGGAGAGCAGAGCAGAGCAGGCAGACTGACGAAGCACACTGCTGAGGGGAGCAGCAGGTGGCAGGAGAGGCCTGCGCGCCATGTGGGACCCTCGCCTGGTGGCGGGGAATTGAACTAGCATTGCAGAGGATGCGGGCAGCTTCGCCACCCAGCACTCAACCGCTGTGCCACCGGGGAGGCCCGAGGTACTGGATTTTCAAATGCCACTTGTGGGAATATAAAATGGTACAATTTCGTTGGAAAATTGTCAATTCCTTAAGAAATTAATCACACATCTATCATAGGATTCATTTTTATTCAAGAGAAACAAAAACATATCTAAACAATAATAAAGACTAATGTACACAGCAATTTATTTTAATAGCCAGAAGCCAGAAATAACTCAATTGTCCATTACAGGGACTCAACATATAGTTTCTGGTATATAAACATAATGGGATACTATTTGGCTATAAAAAGGAATTCATTAGCAATATATGCAATAATATGGATGAATACCTAGACATATATACTGAGTAAAAGAACTCAGGCCAAAAAAGTACACAGTATATCATTCCATTTATACAAAATTATGGAAAATGCAAACTTATCCACTACAGTAGTAGAAATATATCATTGACAGTTGAGGATGAGCAGGTCCAGGGAAAGGTTCTAGGTAATAACATAGAAATGAAAAAGGAAATATTTTCAGATAGTAGAGATATACACTGTCATGATTTTGATGATGGATTTGCAAATATATGCATATATGAATATGTAACAATTTGTGTAATTTAAATATGTGCACTTTACTGTATGTAGATTACATCTCAATTGAAAAGGTATAAAAATAACAAAAACAACCCAAAAAGAGAAGAAACAAAACATCAGAACAATACATATCTTGAATATAAATTGCAAAAATTCTTAGAAAATATAATCACATAGAATCTAGATATATGCAAGGATAATGCATAAGTGGTCAAGTGAAATTATCCCAGGAATTCTAGTTTGATATTTCATTTGAAAAATAATTTATCTCCTAAACAAGCAGTGAAATTACAAGGGACATTAGAAAATATATTGAGAAAAATGAAAACTCCAAATATCAACATACCAAAACTCATGTGACTCAGTATTCAGTAGAAAATTTATGACTGTAAATGCTAACATTAAAAAGGAGAAAGATCTCAAATCAGTAATCTAAATTTACACCTTGAGGAATTAGAAAAAGGAGAAAATACTAAACCCCAAAATAACAGAATTATGAAAATAATAAAACTTAGAGCAGAGGTAATAGTGAATAGAAAAGCAATTGAGGAAATAAAAACAAGGGTTGGATTTTTGAAAAGACCAACAAGATGGACAAAATTTTGTTAAAATGAGAAAGAATAAAAGCAAAGACTCAAATAATATCAGAAATAAAAATAAAAATGTCACTATGTTTTTTAGAAATAATAATTATTAGAGAGTACTGTAATCAAATGCAGGCAGACAAGTTGGATAACCTAGATGAAATGCACCTATTAATATTGAAGAAAACTATATATATAAATATATATATAAGTAAATAAAAAATCAGAAACATCTCAAATGAAAAACCCTGGATTAGTAAATTTACCAAATATGTAAAATAAATTAATGCCAGTCTTTCTAAAATTTTCCAAAATTTGAAGAGGAGGAAACACTTCCTAACTCATTCTGTGAGAACAGTATGATCTTGATACCAAAGCCAAAGATATCACAAGAAAAGTACTGATCAACATCCCTTATGAATATTGGTGCAAAAAATCCTCAACAACAGCAAACCTAATTCAACAGCACATTTAAAGGATTATATACCACAATAAAGTGATACATGTTCCTAGAATGCAAGGATTGCTCAATATAAAATAATCATTGCACCATACCACATGAGCAGAATAAAAAAAAAAATGCCCCTGTCAACTGATGCAGAAATAGCATTTGACAAAATTCAACATCCTTTCATAATTAAAAATAAAAACCTCCACGAAAACTAGGAATAGAGGGAAAATATCTCAATGTAAAAAATCACACACACACACATACACACACACGCCCGCAACTATCATTCTCAATGGTGAAAGACTGAAAGTTTTACCTGTAATATCAGGAACAAGGCAAGAATGTTCATTCACTTCCACAACTTCTTTCCAGCAGAATTCTAGTTAGCATAAGAAAAAGAAATTAAAGGTATTCAAATTAGAAAGGAAGAAGTAAAATTATCTCTGTTCACAGATGACATGATCTTATAGGTTGAAAACCCTGAAGATTAAACACAAAGACTGTTAGGAAAAAATATGTCATTATTCTTACCTGTCAACCTACACCAAGACTAACATGATTGCAAGTATCTGAATATACTAAAAACAACAGAGTTGTGTAGTATGTGAATTTCATCTCAATAAATCTGTTAAAAAGATATTAGCAAAAATTACAAGAATAAAGACCTCTTGTCATGCATTTATAAGCAGACAAAAAAAAACCCTAACAAATGGGCAACAAAATTAGCTAAACTCTTCAAAAGATATACAAATGGAGGGAAGGGAAGGGAAAAGGGCCTATATAGAATCAGAAAACTAGTTAATGTTGGACAAGATATATGGTATAGAATCTAGGGGGAGACACTGTTGTAATAGTTACTATTTTTTGAGTGCTTTCAGTGTTGCAGGAATATTAGCTTTAAAAATGAGGTATTAATTTAAAAACCTTTAAAGGATAGTTAGATAATAGTAAAATCACAGTATGGCAGCTTTTCAAAAAAGAAATAATAAACATTCATGTTTTTAAAAAATGAGGTATTATTATCCCAGTTGAATTAATGAGAACATTGAAACATTGAGGGGTTATATACCTCGTCAAGGATGATATATCTAATGAGTTAGATATGGAATCTGAACCTCATCTTTCTTCCTTTAACATCAATCTATCACCTCCCATAATACACAGGATTTGTAAATTTTGATCCCATCAGATACTTTGCTCTCTACACTATTTTATATTATTTTCTTCGTATAGGTGGCCTTGGGGCAGCTGGCATTGATCTATTCTGAAAGAGACTAAAGGTGACTGTATAAATCCTGATCCAGATGAAATTTTAGGATTATCTCATGGTAAAGCTGTTTGCATTTATTAGGAATATATGGATACAGTTTCAGTGATTACCACTGTTAAACACCTCAGATTCTGTTCATGGTTTGTCCAATAGAGCAAGGACAAAATATTTAACACCAAGGAGTTGTTCTTTTTTAGTGTTCAAAAAAATGCAGATATATTAGTTTATAAAACTGATACCCAGAGTGCTGATAGAATCTTGGCATTGAAAGATGAATCAGTGTAGCCCTTGCATGCCTACATCAAAGTATATTCATTATTAACCAGAGTTCAATATTGCTCCTATTCATGTAAAGGTATTTTTATCTCAGTGATCTGCGCTAGACAGGATCAAAAGAGGTTGCCAACGAAACTATTCCATTTTGCACATAAGAAAACTGAAGTCCACATAAAGGAAATTTGTGTAAGACAACACTTACTGTTGAACTACATTATGGGGCTTTTCATTCTCGGTATAATACTGTCAATTTAGACTGAAAACTCATGTCAAGGAAATTTCAAATTTAGCCTGTGACACCTGAGAAAGTGTTCCTTCTTTCATTTTTAAAAGGGAGGATGGGGTAGAGCAATGGTGTGTGTGTGTGTGTATGTGTGTTTGTGTGTGTGTGTGTGTGCTTGGACACGTGGACATGCGCATGCGTGTTGAAGGTTGCAAAACTACAATCGCTACTGGCTTTGATAAAGAAATGCCATGGACTTGAGCATTTCACTTAGATTGAAAATGACTTTTTGCCAAGAAAGGCTCTCTACAAGTTATTAGCTAGTGGCAAATGTAAGATAGGATCATTCTTGTTCCAGAGTTCACCAACAATGCATACCAGTCACGGTTACTAACCTATACTCCAGGGGTGAGGAGGCTGAAATTCTTTCACGTGGACTGATCCTGGATTTGCCTAGAAGAAAATACATGCTTCCAAATACCTTCCACATCTGGATCCCACACTGTGAGACTTGGCAGTCAAACTGCTTTTAAAATGTTACAGCATTTTTAGATAACCTGCCAGAATATGTTGAAATGGTACATACTTTGGAATATTCCACATATGGGTAAGTATATAAGTCCTTAAATGCTGTTTTTCTTGTCCTTAATCTGGCAGAGAACTGTAAACATACAATCAGAAATTGTAGCAACATGGTTCATATTTAGCATATTTATTCATCTTTGTTTTAATGTTTTCTGGAAAAGTGCCCTTTAAAAAGCACATTATTTAATGTAATAAACAAGTTGCCTGGGAAATATTGTATGTATGTAGAGATATCTAATGTAATATATTTTCAGTGTGTACATCTCTTTACATAATCATATTTTTCACTGGGGATTGCTCTGGTTTAGCGGTAGTGAAAACCCAGAACATTGTTGAGAAAGATTCTGAAGATTCATCAGGGTTCTCAGTGGGAAATGGTACCCAAGTGATTAGTGATTTTGGCATTAGTGTGAAAAGGGAGTATAGTGAAAAATGTATTTAATACACTTGAGAAATTAGTTTTTCTAATTTTTTGGGTTTTTTGGAATAGGTTATATATTAGCATGGTAAACCATGAAAGTATTACAGAATATGTGATTGTTTTTCCCTTGCATTCTTTGTCCATTATTCCCAAATACCAATTATTTTTGCAATTTCTTTTAGAAACATCCTATTCTTTAAAATGCATTCTTTATAAATACCTACTTTTTACATAATTATAGTATCATACATGTATTTTTCTGCATCATGTATCTTTTAAATGGCAAGCTTCATGTTACATATATTTTTACCAAAATAGAAAAAATGAATACTATAACATATACCAAAATATTGAATTGTGCAGTTCAAGTAGATGAATAATATGGTGTATTATTAATATTATTGGGTTAATATCTGCCATATTTGTTATTGTTTTCTACTGATACCCTTCTATTTTTTGGCCTTTATTGTTTTAATTGAGCATTTTGTATTATTTCATTTTCCCTCTTTTCTTAACATACCAATTATACTTCTTTCTCTACTATATATTTTTAGTGCTTGCCATAGAGTTTGCAATATACGCTTGACACCTTATCCAAGACCAGTTTCAAATATTATACCATTTCATGGGTAGTGAAGTGCCTTGTAATTCTAATTCTTTCCTCCCATCCCTTATATCATTGCTGGCTTTCATTTCACTTATACATAAGCAACATAATCAAATATATTGTTACTATTTTTACTTTCAAAATTTATATTAGATCAACTAAGAATATGAAAAATAAAAGTACGAAATATTACCTTCATGTATTCTTTCTTCAGCCTCTTTCTTTACATGGATTTAAGTTTCTTACATATCATTTTCCTTTTCTCTGAAGACTGTCTTTTTTATTTTTATATTTCTTACATCATTTTTCATTTCTGCACAATGTATGCATTTTCATCTTGGTTATATTCCCCATACAATTGCACCCCCCTTATTTTGACCCTAATCCCTCCTCTCTCTACCTCCCCTCCCCCCATAGTGTGTCTCTGGTTTATAGTTGCTTGTTGATTTTGATTTTTTCTTTATTATAGTTATTCTTTTTCAACATTTCTTGTTACAAGGCGGGTTTACTGGCAATAAATTTCCTCAAATTTTGTTTTTTTGTCTCCTCAGAGTAAGAAAGTACTTACTTCTCCAGTTTTGAAGGTAATTTCACAGGATACAGAAGTCTAGGTTGGTGGTTTTTTTTCTCTCAATACTTTAAATATTTTAGTCCACTTTCTTCTTGTTTGTATGGTTCTAAGGAGAAGGAGAAATCAGATATAATTATATTCTTTGTTTCTCTATAGGTAAATTAGTTCTCCCACTGACTACTTTCAATTTTTTTTTCTTTATTTGCTAATGTTTGAACATTTTATGCCTTGATACAGAGTTTGGGTTTGTGGGGCTATTTATTTATTTATTTTTTATTTTGGGTTTTTATGCACTTATCCTGCTCAATGTTCTCTGAGCTTCCTGGCTCTAAGGTTTGATGTCTGACATTAATTTATGGGAAATTCTCAGTCCCTACTGCTTCAAATATTTCTTCTGTCCACTTCTCTCTCTTCGCCTTCTCATATTCCTATTATACACATTGACTCCTTTTGTAGTTATTTGACTGCTCCTGGATATTATGTTGTGTTTCTTCCTGTCCTTTCTTCTCTTTATTTTTCCATTTTGGAAGATTCTGTTGACATATTCTTAAGCTCAAATTCTTTCCTCAGCTGTGTCTACTCTAGTAATGAGCCCTTCTCAATGATTCTTCATTTTTGTTACAGTATTTTGATCTCTAGCATTTCTTTCTTTTTTTTTTTTTAGAATTTCTTTCTGCTTATATCACCCATCTGTACTTAGATGTTGTCTATTTTCCTCCTGAATCCTTAGAATAATAATCATAATCATTTTAAATTTTAAAGCAAATTTTTCTAACATCCTTGCCATATCTAAGTCTAATTCTGATACTTGCTCTGTCTCTTCAAATGGTGTTTTGTGCATTTTAGTATGCCTTGTAACTTTTTGTTGAAAGCTAGATATAATACATTGTGGAAAAGGAAGTCTAGTAAATAAACCTTGAGTGATGTAATGGTAAGTTATGTAGAGGAGATGATGCTTTCTATAGATGCATGAATAGGTTTCAGGTTTTAGTGAGCCATTCATCCTAGATTGTGACCTTTATTTTTCCCAGGCTTATATTCTCTATAGATTGGGACAGGATAGCTAGCTAGGGCTGAACTTGTGTATTTTCCTTCCTCTTGGTCGGGGTTAGTGTCTGTTAAAATAGTTTTTCCTGAGTGAAGTCTTTGTTAAAAAGAACAAAATGAAAAAAGAAAAAGAGCAAAATGCTCTGGTATGTTTAATAATGGTTATCTTTTCCCTCTTCCTACAGGAAGCACAAGAGGATTTTTCTCTGATATTCATAGGTGAGAACCAGGTAGAGCTTTTAGAGGTAAAATATACAAAAATGTGGGAACCTTTGTATGACCACACCTTTTTTGGAGTTTTTAGCTTTCAGATGTATTTACACTAAGCCTCTGACAATCTGTCAATTGCAGTTCAGGTTTTCCTAATCCTGGCAGTGGTTGCTGTGGGAGTTTCTACTCATGGGTTTCTATTCCAGTAACTTTTGATTCTCTCCGTCTGCCTGTCCGATTGGAGAACGGTGGAGCAATGATTTGCCCTTACTTCTCTGACTGATGTAAGAAAAGTTATTGGTTTTTCTGTCTGTTCAGTTTTTTACTTATTGTTAAGATGAAGTGAAAACTTTCAAGCTCTCTACATGCTAGACCAGAAACCAGAGGTATCAATACCATGTATATGTTAACAATTGTCTTGGAAATTTTTTCATATTCCAACACGTAACACTTCTTTGTTCTTTTTAACAGTTGCATAACATTCCACTATATGAATATCTTGTTTAACATTCCCCTCTATGGTATTTATTTGAAGAAAATAAAAACACTAACTCAAAAAACTGTCTGAACCCCCATGTTTATTGCAACATAATTATAATAAACAAATTTTGGGAAAAATCTAACTATTAATGGATGAATAGACAAAGAAAATATGATACATGCACAGTGATATATTATTCTGTCATAAAAAAGAATGAATCTTAACACTTCTATATAAATGAATACTTAGGCTTTTCAATTTTTTGTTATAAACATGCTGTAATGAATATCTTTATAAATACTTCTTTACACATATATGCAAAGAGATCCGTAGGATAGGTTTGTTGCTACAAAGGAAGAAGACAAAATTGCTAAATTTTCCTCTATAGAAATTGTACCAATTTAGATTTTCACAACAATATGTGTGAATGTGTGATTCTGTATATTTTACCAATGTCGTATATTATCAAACATTTAAAGAATCTTAAGCAGTATTGTTGAGAAATGGTACCTCAGTAGAGTTTAGATTTGTGATTTTCAAATATTGAGTGAATTTGAACATTTTTACATTTGCTTAATTGTCATGTATTTTTATTCTGTTGCGTGAATTTCCTATGTCTTTCCCCAATGCCAATGTTTCTATTGGTTGGTCATTTTCTTCTTGATTTATCCAAGCTCTTTATGTATTAAGGAAATGAGACCTTTGTTGTGTATGTGGCATATATCCATTTTCCCAGTGTGTAATTTTCTTTTGACTTTTTAATAGTATTTTTTCACTATATAGAATTCAAAAAATATTTAGGTGGCAAAATTTGTTTTCCATTTCATGGCTTCTGGATTTTGTGTTATGCTTAGAAAGACATTTCCTTACTATTTTTATTGTTTAACTTTTTATTTTTAATTTTTTGAATCATCTGGAATTGTTTTGTTTTAAATTGAGAATTAGGGATCCAACTTGATTTATTCTTATTTTTTCAGGTGATTAACCAGTACACAAAATTTTAGGTTATACTATTTTAAACCAAGATTCATATATTTTCTTACTTCTACATAGCTTTTCTGTAATCACATTTTATTATGTCATGATTGTAATAGTAATATCATTCTGAAAAACTTAGTAGTTTCCAATTTTTTTTATTATTTATTTTATTTATTTTTTTAAAGATTTATTTTTATTTATTTATACAAGCACTGGGTACAGTCAGAAGCACGAGAGGGTGAGAGAATTCACCAGAGCCAGAGCAGGGAGCAGAGCAGCCAGACTGAAGTATACTGCTGAGGGGAGCAGTGGGCAGCAGGAGAGGTCTGCGCGCCATGTGGGACCCTCCTCTGGTGGCCGGGGAGCAGCCGGGGATTGAACCGGCGCTGCAGAAGCTGCGGGCAGCTTCGCAACCCAGAGCTCAACTGCTGCGCCACCGGGGAGGCCCCCAGTTTCCAATTTTTTAATTATATATTATGCTACCATGGCCTTCTTCATGTATATTGCCTGGTTCCTGATGAGTGATTTCTCCAGGAGACATTATTGAAAGTGGAATAATTGAGTTTTGCTAAGCATAATCAAACTCTTTTCCCAAAGTATGGCAGTTTTTAATCCCATAATAGATGAATAAAATATCATCAGTTTGATGTGCTTTTTTATTATTATATTAAACTGAAGATTCAAACTTGCTTTAATTGACATTTATTAGGAACTAGGAACAGTTTATCTCACATTCATTTATTCTTTTTGTTCAGTGGAAAGACCATGGGCTTTGGCGACAAACACATCTGATTTTAAATTTGAGCTCTCATACTTCCCAGCTGAAAATATCTCATGAGTGAGGGTTTTTTGGATAGTCACACATGTGGTATATACAGTACTTAATTTGGGTTCTGATTCATGAATGACATCTATTGTTACTATTTCTCATTGTGTGAATAGTTTATCATATTTTAAGTAAAAAATTCCACTGTGCTAAAATACTAAAGAGGCTAGATGAACACTAGAGTAAGGGTGAGAGAATTAGCCATGAGACCTTGACCAAATCACTCAACTGCTCCTAGTGTTAATTTCCATGTAAATATTGAGATAATTTCTATCTTGTTCACTTTGTTTTTATGAAGATTAACTAAGATAATAGATGTGACAAAACTTGAAAACTATTGATGAATTATTACTAATGCTTATATGATGAGGAAAAGTAGATGCTCAATATCTTTATGGCTAAGACTGTCATCCAAAATCTACTATCTTGTTTCCTAACATTCTGAATTCTGAGATCTTATCAATGTAGACTATGGTTCTCTTACAGAACTTTCCAGGTCAGCAGTGATTTAAAGGAAGGAGGAAGCAAACTTTTTCTTTTGACAAAGGCTATTCCTAGAGAAAAGATACATATATAATGCAATTTAGGATACTTACAGGAGATTAAAATTTGCATATATTTATGGAGAATAGCTCATAGGCTAAAATAGTCTCAAGGGAAATCTCTAATCCCTGGAACTTTGGAAGTCAGGATCACAGAAACCTTTGATGTCTTAGAGCAAGAGAATGGAAGAAGTATGGTAATGACTCATCATCATAGTAATATATCAATAAAGGAATTTTGATAGAGTTGAAATGAACCACGATGACAGAGAATGGTAATCAAGAATGCCATTTTTTAATTTTATTTTTTAAGAATGCCATTTCTTGAGATAAGCAGACTTGAATGCCAATCTCGTGTTTGTCACTTACCAGGTGAGTGACATTGGTCATAGTGTTCTAGTTTCCTGTAAAGTGGAGCTCTAATAGTTTCTGCCTCAAAGTGTTGTTACGAGGTTTAAATACAATGGTGCTAGTGATGTGCTTACTTAGTATAGTTTATAAAACATAGTAAGTACTAAGGAAATGGTAGTTATTAATAACAGTTATTAGCAGTAGTATTAATATCTTAATTAACCGAATCAAAACATTTCCATGTGTTTGTATGATAACAGGAACCGTGACAGTTACCTCCTTTATTGAGTAACACTGTGCCCTGGGCAATATTATTTAGAAGGAACCTCATAAATGCAAAGTCTAAGGACTTTAACTGGTAGAACTGGATTACTCTAGAGAGAAAAACGGTTTCTCTCAAACTTCACAGAGGTACCTTCACATAGGTAGAACATTCAGAAAGAATGAAATTGACATTTGTTTAGAAATATGCCAAGTTTGAGGTAATTAAGAAAAATTTGAAGAGATTTGAGAGGGTCTGTTAAAGAAATGAAAAATCAAAAGTTATTTCTGGTCAATTGTGTTCACAGAATAAATCCAGATTCAAACAAAAATCAACTTATTTCCACAGGTCAACACTACTTTCCTATAGATTGCAGGTTAATAGTATTAAACGGCAGACATTTTTAGGAAGTGACAGTAAGTAGTTCATTAACCTAACGAGTCTTTCCTTTAAACAAAACAACACATTCTGTACGTGCCATGACCTCGGGTATTTCCAAATTCTCCTTTTTATGATGAAGTTTTAGTCACGTTTGAGGTAAGGAGCATAGATTGTGCACTTTGACACCAAACATTCTAACAAGTCTGCATAGTTCTAATTTCTTCATACCCATCCATCCTGCCCACTGTTGTCAGATCATTTCTTTTGAAAATAAAAGGACCTGCTTGTGCTCATTTTCTGTCTAGAACTTCCCATTATCAGTAGATTAATCTAAACTATTTTCAGGTTACAATTGTCCTTATAATAATGCTTTGATATGTATTTTCCAGCTTTATTATTGTTTACTCCTACTTTACCTAACTCCTTTAAACACCACTCCTGACATAGATCTCATTTATGCATTTAGTGTGCTTCCAAATCTAGTTAGAAGCTCATTAAAAACTGTAGACATTTAAGTTCATTAAAAATGAACTACAGGCACTATACCTGAGGGGAGAAATCAAATGCTATCCAAAAATGAACAACGATGTAAGAAATAAAAAAGGGCTTTAAAAATAAACATTAAAAAATACAGAAAAGGGCCTCCCCTGGTGGCACAGTGGTTGAGCGCTGGGCTGCGAAGCTGCCCGCAGCCTCTGCAGCGTGGGTTCGATCCCCAGGCACCAGTGAGGGTACCACATGGTGCGCAGACCTCTCCTGCCACGCCTGCTGCTCCCCTCAGCATTTCATCAGTCTGCCTGTTCTCCTCCCCGCTCTGGCTCTGGTAAATCCTCTCACCCTCCCGCGCTTCTGACAGTACCCAGTGCTTGAATAAATAAATAAATAAATTTAAAAATAAAAAATACAGAAAAGTTGGAAAAAAAAACACATTTCTTAAAGTCAGGCAGTTGCCCCCAGGAATTGGAGTTTTTAACAAGCAAAGCAGTTGATAATCAGATCTCAGTTTGAGTGGCCCACGCCTTTGCCCATTAAATATCGTCTGACTCCTTCAAAAGTCTAACCCATTTTGTACCCCCCCGCCAACTTTTCATTCTCCTATTTAATTTCCTTTCCTCCTTTTTTTCTGCCTGACTGACCTTCTACCAATTTTTTATGACTAGGTTGAAAGTTCTACTTTGAAACATTTTCCCAAACAGTATTCCTTCCACACTTTGTATGCATGTTGAATACTGGCATTTGTATTAATCTCCTTGAATCGATTTTAACTTTCTACTAAACGGAGACCTTGGTCATTTTTGTATCGCACTCTAGTGTTTGGCACAGTGTCTAAGGTCTAAAATTAGATGCCCCCGAAATGCTTTTTTTTAAATGAATGAATAAGTGAGTTGAATCAAAGGCCTTGGCTTTAATATTCAATATCAGATGAAAAAGATAGATATTGAAGTTTAGTAATTATTTTATTAGATTTTGTTCGAGAGCACAGATATTAAGCAACTTTCTTTACTTAATAAGAACAATTAGGAATTTTGAAAAACAGTTCATAATATAAAGTTTTATTTCTTTTATTAGTCATTGAATACTTAAAATCCAGTTTTAAAATTTACTTGCTATAATATAAGAGTTCTGAAATAGAGCTTCAACTTGCATTTAAATTATATGCCTTTAAATAGACTTTAAAATGTTAATATATCAAAGCCTAGTGATAACAAGTCCTTGCCATAACAGGTGCTATTATTTTTTATTTTTTTAAGATTTATTTATTTATGCATACAAGAACTGGGGTGTAGGCCCCAGGTGAGGGGTGAGATGATTCACCAGAGACAGAATGGGGAACAGAACAGGCAGATCTACTGAAATACACTGCTGAGGGGAGCATGGGTAAGACAGGAGAGGTCTGCTCTGCCATGTGGGTTAGCTCCCTGTCTGGGGATCGAACTCATGCCACAAGAGCTTGATAGTGCTGAGACTTTAACTCCTGCGCCACCCAGGGAGGCCCACAGGTGCCATTATTTTAAACCTAGCTACAACAACAACAATGAAAACAAATACAAAATTTTTAGATCCATGTCAGTCTCAAAAACCCTATTTTGGGATACATTTGTGAATGGAAAGTTGTCAGAAATAGCTTTCCATCTTGTTCTTTACTTCAAACTAATGAAAATATTTCCAACTAAAGGACATTTTGGTTTAAGTAATAGTCATTCCAAATATTTATTGAACTTCTTCTTTATGTCAGATTTGGCTGTAGAGCCAAAGGATGTATCAGTGAACCAAAGAGGCAGATTTCCTGTTTGTAGAGATTACTTGCTAGTATAAGAAGAAAATCAGTTAACAAAATGTGATTATATATGTGTGTGCTTCTTTCTGTGTGTGAGTGTGTCTATACTAGGTCAGATAATGTTAATGGCCATGATGTAAGAGAAAGCAGGGCATGGGTAGCATTTTGTTAGGGAGGGATGGAAACCTTTTTTATTAAGATGATATTTGAGCAGAGATCTGAAAGGTATGAGAGTAGATCGTGAAGCTATCAGGGGAAAGAGATTTCCCCTTAATGGGGATAACATCTGTATAGTCTTGAGGCAGAGTGTGCTGGGGTCAAGGAGGCATACCAAGTATGCCAGCATGGCCCTAGTGGAGTCAGCCTGAAAATGGAGTTAGAAGCTAAAGTCCCAGAAGTAGTAGCGGTGGTCATGTGTGTATGTGTTGAGAAGATGCAGAGTACATCATGTAAGGACTGATAGACCATGTTAACAGAGGAGAAGCCACTAAGGATTTTTGAGCAAGGGAGTCATATGATCTGACATTTGCTTTATATTGTCTACATAAGCAGTGTCTTTCATTCTAAATTCTTCATTAGTCACTTTTTTTTCATAAGTCTTCATTAAGCCATGCTTTAATTTTTTACTTTGTTTAGATGTCAAAGCACATGATAGAATATCTTGGGCAGTTTTGCATAATAATTAATAATGATTATACTTAATAATAGTTATTTTTAATTTTAAGCATCATAATAAGAACAACAATAGCAGCAAAAAAGCAAAAATATGCATAAATACTACCACTTACTTGGCACCTGCTATGTACACTACATGTTGTTTCACACAATTCTCATAACTACCTGTGAAGAAGTACTGTTATTCTCCTTATTTTACATCTGTTGAAAATTGAAATTGAATCACTTGATCTCCAGAAAATATTTTTTTTATGTTGCCTTGTATTTTAGGCAAAATTACATTTATCTTGTATAAGTAGAAATCAACAGTATAGAATAATGAAGTGCATGACTGAGTTATATAGTTGACTTGCTTTTGAGTTGTTTATCATAACAGTGTTTTAATCAAAATGACAAATATTAATTTAATAGAGTATATTTCAGGCATTTAGCTAGATGTTTTATATGCATTATTTCACTTAATCCTTACAGTAGCTCAGAGAAGGAAATTGAAACTCAGAAATGTGAAGTAACTTATGCAAGGTCACACAGTTAGTAAATAGTGGCACAGAGACAAAACTTCCATCCATCTGACTCTAGGAGTTACGTCTTTAACTACTGTGCTATGTGGCTAAATGTGGGTGAAAATAGATTGATGCGTTAAAAATCCTTTATTTGCTGTAATGTATTAAAGTGTATTTGCTGTAATATTTTTCAAATGCCTCTTTCTCCATTTTATTTTTAACCTGTGAACATTTGAAAGCTTACACCCATTTGGACTGGTATAACCTAAGTCCTAATCAACCTGTAGTACAACTGTGCTGTTCCTTCTAGGTCAGCCTCTATGAGAATCAGTCACATTATTGCCTTGGTAAGTCCATGTGATCCACAGGCTGTTTATCTAATCATTTGAACTGTCTGGTCCTTGAGACCAGTCATAGCCATGGTGTACCTATCACTTTGAAAATGTAACATGGAAAGATACATTTGTCATTTCAGTCTGTTCAACACAAGTTATAAAAATAGTAACAAGGACAAAATGCAAGATGGATTGCTGAATGAGAAATGAGATGGAAGGAGAGAAAGGGCAAGGAGATGGAAGGGTTGTGGGGGAGAGAGAGAGAGAGGGAGGAAGGGAGGGAGGGAGGGAGGGAGGGAGGGAAAGAGGCAGGGAGAGAAAGAGAGAGAGAGAGAATTTCTCCTAGTGACAAATTTGCCATCTATTAATAACATCCACCTCCTAATAGCTACCAGCCTACTGTGGATTCTGAAAGATACTGCTTTCACCCCTGTCCTAGTAGAAAATACTCTTGAGCATGCATAAATCTCATTTTTCCCCCTCATTCATCTCCTTGTCCTAACAACTACTCCTAAGGCTTTCTCATATTCAAAAAGTCAAAAAAAAAAAAGAAATTATTATAAGTTTATTCCTTGAAATAAGTTAGAGTGGAAGCTCCAGGAAGCCAGGGGGCAAGTTTTATTTGTCTCTGTATTTCCAGTACTTTGAGCAAGACTTGGTACATGGTAGGCCTTGAGAATATGTTTGTTGAAAGAATCAATGCCTGAATAAAGTTCAGGTCATATAGATGGTGTGGATAATATCAACATTATCATACGTCAGCTCACAGAAAGCAGGTATTGCTTTTTTTAAATAACAAATTTGGATCTTCCTCACCTGTCTCCTCTACTGTCCTCTGCTGCCTAGAGTTTGCTGACTTACACAGTGGGAAGGCTTAATTAGGTATGTCAAATGGATGCTTAGTGGAGCCACATTTCTCTTTGATTCTTTTATTCATCCTGAATCTTTCATAGGAATGTCTGCAGGGTCTGGAACTTTACAGAGTATTTGGCAGAATTTCAAGGGAAAAATAGAAATATTTGGAAATTTACAATCTGATAAAAATAAATTTATTTCAAAAGTATAGGACAAGTTATGCATGCATTTTTCTCTTATTTCATATATTATTTCAGTCTTAGATTTCTTTTAAAAGTTTCCCCAGTATTCTGAGGAGAATTGTACAGAATTGAAGAGAATTAAAATATATAAACAAAGACTTGACCTGCTGCAATTCAAGTTCCTTTGACCTTATTGATAAATCTTACTTTGGGGCATTTACCTTTGAGTCAAGAGTCAGTAGAAAGAAATCTGCTTTTTGCATTTTACCATGAGATTTGGTCTAAGTACATCATATTTACTAATTATTCTGGTTTGCTGAGCTATCCTACTAATCTTTTTAAAATATTTTTCTTATTGACTTTAACCCAGAGATTCCCAGACTGCTTAAAAGTCCTTCTGGAATGAGGAAAATTAATTCATCTTGTGCCCCATACTTAGCCTAATACATAGTGGAAATAATGGCTGGGGGTTGAGCCACAGCGGTATAATTTACTGGTTGTTTGACCTTGGGCAAGTTACTTAGTCTCTTTGTGCTTCAGCCCCCTAATTTCTCCTCATTCGTAAAATGAGAATGATAGCTGTCCTTCAGGATTCGTTGGAAGTGTCTGTGATATGAGTGTCCAGTGCCCAGTACAGTGCCCGGTACCCTCTCCTGCACTCTGTTCACTTTCTTTAATGTCAGCACCTCCCTAACAACCCCTGGGGACTTCATGTCTGAGGAAATGAAAAGTGGCTCCTCTTCACAAAAAGGTCGGGGACCTTCAGATGGAATCAACCCTAGAGGTTATTTACATGACATTTATTTTTTTGCTTGAATGCCAAAGAAGCCTTTGGGAGTTTAGTACAAATAACTCCACAAGAATGTATACAGTTAAGGGAACGTAGACTTAAATTAATAGTACTAAATGTTCACTGAATGAATGTTTAGTTTATTGCAATCTGTGCGGTCACAGATTCATGCCATTGAAAATAACTAAAGCACAATAAAATAGTAATGCAATGTTATTCTTAAAGTTCATTCATTTATGTATTGATTTGTTATAGACAATGTCTTTTGGAATTTTGAGGCTGCAGCTCATTTTTAAAGCTTAAAATAAAAGGAGACTAGAGGCATCAGAGTTGGTGGGATGAGGAGCTACTGCTGAGGGGTATCAGTTTCTTTTAGAGGTGATGAAAATGTCCTGGATTATATAGTGATAATACTTCTACAAGTTTGTGAGTGTGCTAAAAGCCACTGAATTGTGCATTTTGAATGACTAAATTTTATAGTAGGTGTAGTATACCTCAATTTAAAAAATAAATAAAATAGCAATAATAGAAAAAAAGACCAATATAAAACAAATGTGTTAATGCTATAATAATATGCAATAACATAACTGTAAGGAAGTGTATCAATTTCTAGATATCTGAACATGAATTATTTTCTTTGGGGATACATGACAAATTATGTACAATAAAAAGTCTGCTTTTAATTATAGATTTTACAAATCCATATTGAACACCATGAGTCCAAATACCTGTGGGATAGATATCTAAAAGCTGAAGCAGTTTCAGAATTGGGAAATGCTAAACCTCCTTGCCTATCATTTCCTTGGAGTAACAATCCCAGAATCTTTCCAGAATTCCACTCCAAAACTTTGTCATCTTGTTCTGTCTTCTGATTGTAAACTGCTTTAGCTATCAAAAGGAAAACACACCCAAAACTGTACAACTTTTCATTGTTTTTCTATTCTGTGAGGGATCGAAAACAGAATCAAATAATCATTTGTTCTTGTTTTCTGGGAATTGATGCAGTTTTATCCCTTTCCTTCTCTTTGTTGCAGACATAGATAGACAGTGAAGCGCTACTTCTCCCCAGCCTCATTCTCCAACTTTCAATTTGTCTAATTGCTCAAAGTTTGAATTTCGTCCAGGCTGTTTGGAACACGAATTTGACTATGACTTCATTGACAATAGTAATAGCTAAAATAATATGTGAATAGAATGAGGTAGCTACCAGAAGTTAGAATTTAGAGAGACCAAACTGATGGAGAGAATGATTTGGGGGACTCATCAATCTGACCTTTAGAATAATAATATGTGCTATGAAATTTCTCAGGGCCATAGTAAAAAATGCTTCCAATGACCAGTTTCCCTGATCTGAGTGCAGAATTATCAAGTCAGATTTCCCCAATTTATTTTTTTTAAGATTTATTTATTTATTTATACAAGCACTGGGTACAGTCAGAAGCGCCGGAGGGTGAGAGAATTCACCAGAGCCAGAGCGGGGAGCAGAACAGGCAGAAGGACCAAAGTACACTGCTGAGGGGAGCAGCAGGCGGCAGGAGAGGTCTGCGCGCCATGTGGGACCCTCCTCTGGTGGTCAGGGAGCAGCCGGGAATCGAACCAGCACTGCAGAGGCTGCGGGCAGCTTCGCAACCCAGCGCTCAACCGCTGCACCACCGGGGAGGCCCCATATTTCCCCAATTTATTGATATTGGGAAGGAGATGGGGAGGGTGCTTTAGATAAGGAACACAAATTTTATGGTCATTAAAAAGTAGTATAGTTTTTTGAGAATTTTGTTGTTTTAAGTCCATCCCTGAGAGCCTAGATAACCTGAGAGTGTTCTGTTTCTGGACCAAAAGGCTGAGGACCAAACTCTAGATTTTATGATTTATTGATCTATTATCCTGGAGGTGATCCAACTTTGACGACATCTCTCTCCAAACATTCTCATTACTTAATCGTGATGTTTAAATATTGCTAAGATATCTGGCTGGTTTGGTCAATTTAATTAATTGGCCATTTTAGACAATATAATCAGGCTAACTATAGGAGAGGAAAAATTTCCTCTATTCTCTCAGGTTCAGTGGCCAGGGCAATGAAATGAACTGACTAAAGACAAAGTAGAGAAAAACAAGATTTTAACACATGCATCATGCAGGCATGTGGGAGAACTCAGTAATGAATAACTGCAAGGGGTAGTCAGAACCTGAGTTTGTATTGCTTCTGAAAAGAAGAACAATAACTTTGTAGAGAAGTGACAAGACAAAGGAAAATGGGTTTAGGTTTTTAGAACAGGAAAGTAAATACTTAAGGGAAACTAATAAAAGGTAAAAGGATTATTTGGTAAAGTTTGTTAATGTAGATTCCTCTTGGTTCTCTCCTGGTCATTAACACTTCTCTCCTTTCTGGTGAAGGAAAGGGAGACATGTTGACAAATTTACATCTTGCTTTTAGCTAAAAGGGGCACGCAGAGGGCTTTTCTTATATCTGCGTTTCCTCAATTATCTTTAGCTCAAAATAGTCCTTATGCCAAAGTGGTATATCTGATACTCTATGTAATTAATTTAGTCCGTTGTGTAGGGGGAAATGTCAGATTGGTTAACTGAAACTTTGAATGTAAACCAAAAAATGCAAGCAATATTCATTTTTTTTTTGTTTTGTTTTTCTACCAGTTGGATTACATAGCTTTTGAGATGCTATTTGGTAGAACTAGGATACCTTCTATGAGATCCTGGTCTGAACTTGATGCACAGGCCTGCAGATGCCTTTGGGGCAAAGGGAAATTGGAACTCTTCCTTCTCCTTAAGTTCCTGGGACCAGATTCAGCTGGAAACTGCTGGTTTCAGGAATGTACTGAGTCAGACCGCCACTTATTTCGCTACATGGATTCCACCTAGTTAACTGATTTAATGGTCTTCTCAGTGACGTGATGCCTAGGCAGACAGTTAATTTGCCACAAATAATCATGCCTATAGGAAATTTTACTGAATTTTTAGTTTGGCTTATACAAAATGATCAATCTGATTGTTAGCTCTGATTAGAGGATCTTTTTTTTTTTTTTCTCATTTGCTTTCATCCTGACATGTCTGTTCTCATTATTTTGGAATATAAAGAGAGGCACAAAAAAAGAACTGCAAGGATATACCAATAATGGGCAATCTTCTTAACTCCCTTCTTTCAGGGATGCCAGCTTTGGAAAAGTTCAGTAGCAACTATAGTAAGGCTTCCCTCTGGATAAGTGAACTGAAGAAAAATTGGTATATGTCGGTATTGGTATATAAGTGGTATGTGAGTGCATATGTTGAATTTGGGAGTAATGGAAATGACACTGGTCTGGATAGAAACTCAGAGAAGTCGCTGGGTTCCATTTTCTGAAAAGAATGGAAGCTAACAAACAACAAAGAGGACCCATAAATATTTAACCCTGCCTCTGTAATCCTCATCTTTGTAAGCAGGGTTTGTATATGGGGACATTTGCATCTGTGTAATTCCTTTGCTCCTTCAACAACTCACCTGTGTGGGGGGAATAGAGTGGGGGTGGTGTTGACAGCATATGATTTTCTTTTGAATCCTACCTTACATCCTTCTCACGGAGGAGACATTCCTGTCAATAACATCTTTTTAGTTTTTTACTTTGTTTCGTTAAGTTTTACTCTTAAGTGAGCTCACAATAAATAATAGGTGTTTGCTAGAAAAAATTAATGTAATGTAATTTACCATTCTGCTAGGCATTCTGCACTTGTCCTGTAAAGCTGCATAATTTATTCAAATGACCTGAGGCTTTTAAAATCAATCTTCTAGCAGGAAAATAACCCCCTGCCTCCAGGAGATTGGATTTTTTTGTATTGTACTGCTTCCCATGACTGACATTTATTTGACTCTGAAGCGTATTTACATTGTTGACTTAACTTGGAGTTCTGTGCTGAACCAATAATGTGCTGTATTTCTTGCTTTAAGTAATGTCAAAATTATTTTTTTTTGCTTTCCCCCCTTAATTTCCTATAGTTACAATTTCTTTCTTTGACTTGTGAAAATTATACTCCTAAAATTATGAAGAAACAGAGTAAGTGCCCTTTTAATCTTCTGGGAAATGTGTGCCTCTTTAAACTTTGTTTACGTCAGAACTTACTGTAATGAAGGACAAAAGCTCTCGACAAGGTCCCCTGCTCCTCCAGGGTGTTCAAGCCCAGGTCTCCCAGAGGCGACCCTGCTGCTTGTTCTCAAAAGTTTATAGCTCACCTCCTAGCTGTTTCTTTGCAAGGGGCATGAGAGGGGGCTAGAAATAGAGCAGGGTGGGAATCTGACCCATCGTGACCACTCGGGAGGCTCTGGCCTGGAAAATTCCCCTGTATGTGGAAAAAACAAACATTTGAAATGGAGGCAGAAAGGAGGGTTAAAGAGTGAAACCAGTTCCCATTTCACCTCTTCTGCTGATAACCATATGTGACCACTCAGTTGTTTCCCAAACATCAGTTTTCCATCATTTGGACAGTGCCTCAACCTGAATCTGTCCAGAGCATAGGAAGAAAACATTTGGTGATTTACTAGAACAGTCTGTACGTATATTAGGAGCATTTTCTCCATGTTCAAGCCAGTCTACCAAAAGAAACACTTGAAAGGGTGTTGTCCCAGCCTTTGAGTCCTACTCTACTCCACAGGCAATGGTGACCTCTTCTTACTGGTCCCGTCTGTCTGACTACCTCGGTACTGAATACGGTATTAATGGAGAAATAGACAAATGTCAGATGGCATGTTTTTTTTAATTTATTTTTTTATTAATTTTTAAAATTTTGTGTATTTTTTACATCTTTTTCATTTTTGTACAATGTATGCATTTTCATCTTGGTTATAGTCCCCATACAATTCCCACTCACCCTTGTTTTGATCCTACTGCCTCCTCCCTCTCACCCCCGCCCCTAGTGTGTCTCTGGTTTATAGTTGCTTGTTGATTTTGATTTTCACTTTATTTTAATCAGTCTTTCTTCTGGTCCCTTATTTACATTTTCTAAATTCCTGCTATGAGTGAGACCAGTCAGATGGCATGTTTTGTCTTATGTCATTTGTAATTCTGCCTTCTGCCACCCACCCTTGCTTCTTCATGAATCTCCTGCTGAACTCATTACTTTCGTCCATTCTCAGCTACTTCCTCAGAACCAACCCTCCTGTCCCTGCAGCCTGTAGAAAGGACAGGGACCCTCTAACTGCTGCCAGAAAAATGTGATCCATAGAAATGATTGGAATCCATACACCCATCCAAGCATCCTAGGTTCTCTGGTTTTCTGTATTCACTTTGGTGAGTACAGATAGCCTGTGTGACACAGGTGATCACACAGTTCGCCTACCTGTAGTCTCCATTTGGGGAGTACAATTTAGAAAAGTATTTTCTTCCACATAACAATCCTCCAAACCCTGTTTGCCTTTTTGAGTATTTTTGTAACAGTTTATGAATTGTCAGTAGTGCCTTTCTGTAAATGTTGCAAGTTTTCTTGATGTCAGGACAAGGGGTGAGATTAAAGGACCAGCAAGTACTCCCTCCCTGTGGTCTCTGAGATTAGATTACTCCTTTTAATTTCAAATCTCATTTAATAGCTATGTGACCTTGCAAAAGTTATTTATTTAAACTCTGTGAGCCTTGGATTCCTGATTATAGTACAGGAGTAATATTAATAACCTATAATAACAACTACATGAGGTAGGCAGTTTTAAATGCTTTGAATATATTAGCTCATTTAATTTTCATGACTGGTTGATGTAGGTTATGTGGACATGTTAACACAACTTACTGTGACAGACCTTTCCCAGTGTATGTAAACATTGAGTCATTGTGTTATACACCTAAAACCAACATATTATATGTCAACTATACTGCCATAAAAAAGAATCTTCATGATGTACGTAATTAACTTCATTCCCATTTCTTAGATGAGAAAACTGAGACATGGAAAAGGAAAGTAATTTGGCCAAGGTCATAGAATTAGTAAATGGTATTGAGCTTGTGAAGCCAGGGAGTTGTATCCCAGAGGCCTTGTATATGTCAGTAAGTTAATATTGCCTCTCTAGTAAATTATTGAATATAAAACATTTAACACAGTGTTTGGCACAAAACCTTAATTGTCAGCTGGTATTATCATCTACTATAACTTGTTCTTCTCTTTTCTACTTTTGTCACTCTTGCTTCAAGTAGACTGATTGTGTCAAGTTGGTCTTCACTGCCCCCACAGGAAAGAAAACTACAGTGATGCTGGCTATGGTAGCTGCCTTGTCTCTCACTTCGTGTGCTTTGTATTTAGACAGAGACTATTGAAAGGAGAAGTAAATATCAATACCTCTTTTCCAAGTCAATACCTCTTCTCCAAGACATGAAAGTTATATGTATTCTATCACCACCCCTCCAGCAACAAGCCAACAAAAATGGCTTAAAACGATAGAGAAATTTTAGAAATTACAGACCTCAGGTAAAGTTTCTACCATTCTTTAATAAACTGGGGTAAAAAATTCAGAAAGTCATGAAGGCTGCAAAAGATGTTGGTGGACAAAGACTCTGCTACTAGGATAAATTCCCTAGTCTCAATTCCTTAACTTGTTTTAGAATGTCATTATCAGGAAAAAAGAAAGAGAAAATTCTGCAAATTATTATATTCTTCTTTTAAAGTAAGCCACTGACTTCAAAATTCTCTAACACATTTGTGGAAACTTCATTTTTTTGTTTGAGATTTATTTGAATGAGCTGTTATGATTGGAGACAGTGAGAATTTCAGATTAATGTTTTGCAGCCAAAAAAAAAAAAAAAAAAAAAAAACCTCTGGAAAGCTGGCAAGTGTTCATAAGTCAGCCCTAGAATTATGTAGGTTGAAGGCTCCCAGTGGACAGACCGAACATATAAGAAGGAAACCAGAGATCTGGTGCTATTACGTCCCAGAGTCTAAGGGAACGAATAAGCACAGAATTAAAAGCATTCTTCAGCCTGATTTTTTAAGGTAGGTCTGCACAGTTTATATATACTCTATGTGGAAAGTAGAACATACATTAAATGAAAATATTTTTTATGGATGAACTTTCCCTTTTTCCTGTCTTTTAACACTGTATTTTGCAAAAACTCTTAAATTATTTAACTGCTGTTTCTCTTACAGGAGTGCACTTAGGAACTAGCCAAGCTGATTTATGATAACTAAGTTTTAAACTCCAACAACCAGTAAGTCTTCAAGTGGGTTTATTTTAGATTCTTTTATGTTATTTTATTAAGTCAAGATTATGAGAGAATGAGCTGTAGATAAAAGTGATAGTTTTGCTGTTTGTTAGGAGATTCCTTGGTGTTTACTTTTATCATTGAGTAGTTTATTTATAGTATCTAAAGCAATAGTCTTTCCCTTCCTGTGTTTATCTTCAGCTAATTTTCTTTTGTTTTAAACTAATGCTGATAATTTTAAAAAGTATCACAAAAACTGGAATGTTAATTATAACATTTAAGAGCAATGTAGCAATGTTATACTTAGTTGTGTTAAATTGAAAATATAGCAAATGAAAAATGATAAAATTATATCATGATTAATCATTGATGTTCAATTCTTATTTCACTAAGTAATCAAACTATTTCTGCTTTATCCTAACTCAGATTTGGTTGTTTTTTCTCTTTCTTTTCTTAATTGAAGAAGTAACTGGATTTTCTTTTAATCGATGAAACTTAAATACCTAAATCTAAAAATAGTAGTCTATTAAAATGTGAACAGAGGGTTTTTAGAAGTATGCATGTATTTCAAAACTTCCTCTTAGTTATTTTATTATTGTGAGAACAATGGAGAGTAGAAACAATTATTTTTAATTAGTAAAAACCAATCGTAATCTCCCCTCCTAATATGATCCTTTTGCATATTCTCCATCAGTCTTTTGTATACTTATTTTTTCCATAGCTTATGTTACTTATACTTTCCATAGCTGTAATGATTTGTATATAATTAGTTGCTTGAATAAGGCATTTCTCTATGCAATAGCAAGCAGCAGTGTGAGTTCTGGAAAGTATACAGACTGAGATATGTGCTTAAGTGTTTTTGAAATATTAACTTTTCTCATTTCTGGATTCCTTCTTATTTGTTACACACATTTCCTATTCTGGATAACCTTTTGAAATATTAATTTTCTTTAAACCTTTTGAAAATATGATAGAAGAGATGGTCAAAATGCAATTTTGTTCAGAGTTTTTAGTCCCTGATACTGCACTGTCTTAAATTCTTTGTACTTGTGAGAAAATTCTCTTTTCAAGAAGTGAAATCCATTCTTATTTCACAAAGCAAGGTCTGTTTCATAATATTTTCTATAATCAGCTACCTCTTTTGCTTTCAAGAGACTTAAAATATTAATGTCCTAACATTCTGTGTTCTGAGAGTTTCATTTTTTTCACCCACAGAAGACAGTAAGAATTAGGAGCTGCTGACATTTCAATATGAAGGGCAACTTCACCCTTGCCACCATCAGCAAAAACATTACCAGCAGTCTTCACTTTGGACTTGTGAACACCTCTGGCAACGAGTCGGCCTTTAACTGTTCACATAAGCCATCAGATAAGCATTTAGATGCAATTCCTGTTCTCTACTACATTATTTTTGTGATTGGATTTCTTGTCAATACTATTGTGGTTACACTGTTTTGTTGTCAAAAGGGTCCTAAAAAGGTTTCCAGCATTTATATCTTCAACTTGGCTGTGGCTGACTTACTGCTTCTGGCTACTCTTCCTCTCTGGGCAACCTATTATTCTTACAGATATGACTGGCTTTTTGGACCTGTGATGTGCAAAGTGTTTGGTTCTTTCCTGACCCTGAACATGTTTGCAAGCATTTTTTTTATCACCTGCATGAGTGTTGATAGGTACCAATCTGTCATCTACCCCTTTCTGTCTCAAAGAAGAAATCCCTGGCAAGCATCTTATATAGTCCCCCTTGTTTGGTGTATGGCTTGTCTGTCCTCATTGCCAACATTTTATTTCCGAGATGTCAGAACCATTGAATATTTGGGAGTGAATGCTTGCATTATGGCTTTCCCACCTGAGAAATATGCCCAATGGTCAGCTGGGATTGCCTTAATGAAAAATATCCTTGGTTTTATTATCCCTTTAATATTCATAGCAACGTGCTATTTTGGAATCAGAAAACACTTACTAAAGACCAATAGCTATGGGAAGAACAGAATAACTCGTGACCAAGTCCTGAAGATGGCAGCTGCTGTTGTTCTGGCGTTCATCATTTGTTGGCTTCCCTTCCATGTTCTGACCTTCCTGGATGCGCTGGCCTGGATGGGTGTCATTAATAGCTGTGAAGTTATAGCAGTCATTGACCTGGCACTTCCTTTTGCCATCCTCCTGGGATTCACCAACAGCTGCATTAATCCCTTTCTGTATTGTTTTGTTGGAAACCGGTTCCAACAGAAGCTCCGCCGTGTGTTTAGGGTTCCAATTACTTGGCTCCAAGGGAAGAGAGAGAGTGTGTCATGCCGAAAAAGCAGTTCCCTTAGAGAGATGGAGACCTTTGTGTCTTAAATGTGAGATGGGCATGCAGGTTATCAACATGGCTACGTGCCTTGAGGTCTCCTTGAATTACCTTTTAATGGCTTTAGCAAAGTAATGTTGTTTCCCTTAATGTAAACTTTTCTCACTCTTCTAGATTAGGGAAGCAAATGTAAGTACTTCCAAGAATTGTCTCCCCACCCCCTCTTTTCTTCGTCTGTTGGTACGAGACTGTCATAGGGAGACATACCCATAATTTAGAAGTAACTGGGGATTTATCTGAAATTATAATAGTAAATTGTGAATGATATTTTGGGGTTTCATCCTTGACAAATGATGGAGTTTTTTTTAAATCCACTTTTTATATCCACTTTTTATCAGGCTTTCCTCTTGAACCAAGGCCACTCTTTTAACTCATTGCATTACTTTCAAGGCATTATGCTAAGTGACACGAGCACTTCCAAATTAAGTATAATGCAATAGATTGGTACTGGATTATTCAGGCATATGCCTTTTACTTTAAAAAATATTATATGTAATAATCCTTTTATATTTCACTTGAGCATAAGTTTATATTTGAGATATAGTTGCATATTGAATAAGGCTAGAAATAGAGTAGATCACATGTACTCCTAACTTCAACTTTTTTAAATAGTTATATAAAAGTATAATAACCATATAGTCACATAGATTTGTAATTAAATGTGTTAGTGTTCACTAAACTAATAAACACATTTTCAAACTTTGTATTCATTTAAACTGTTGTTTGAAAATTTCTATGTTCTCTGATAGTTTTTGAAAATAATAACTAAACACTGTGTATTGTTACAAAATGTAAAGGTCACTTTTTATATCCTTGACCTTTTGGATGTGGTGCTTTGATATATAAAAAGTTGACTTGACTTTTATTATTGATGCTTTGATTCTGGGTTGCTTCCCAAAAATATCTGGGTAGCCTCTTTAACTCTTTAACTTGTAATAAACCCTTAAGTGGCTTAGGAAAAAGTTAAACCAGAATGGAATTTTGATACCTAAGGAGAACAAAGACATTCAGCAATGACGAGTTTTGATATCATGCAAAAAAGCTACTTGTCAGCGTAGTGCAACTTGGTTTTTAAAACATAGACCAAGGAAGTAATCTTAACCTCTGCCTAATGAATACTGTTTGTTTCAGAATTGTAAGATTCCCTGGAACTCTTTGAAGCCAATTGTGTCCTTACATCTCCTTCTCAACAGTACGAGGACTCCCAAATTAGTATGGTACCCAAGACTGAGTTACCTAGAGTTTACTTAGATTAGAGTACGAATCCTAATTTTAGAAGATAACGGATTTTAGCACTAGCCCCATATTATACCAGGTTATCTAGGAAAGTCTTAAGACCAGTGCTGACCTCTGAGGTGGAAATAAAATTTTGAAGTTTTGATATTACTGCCAAGTTCCAGGGCTATAGATGGAATAATTCTCTTCCTCCACTTTATGGGAAAGTTCTAATTTCATGTAATCTATTATTATCAATAAAAACGAATAGCTAAATGTATAACTATGACTTCACATTTTAAATAATTTTGTAAAGCATCTCATATAAATAAAATCTTCAGTTGGAAAATCATGTATGTTTACTTTTTAAATTTTAAGTACTTCCCAGTATGTATTCTTATATCTGTATCTTCCTTACAATCCCCACAGATAGGTCTTAGTTTCAGGTCATATCATTCCTTATCTAGCTTCTCGCTGTATCTAATCTCCCTCAATTGAGTCCTCAGCCACAATTTCTTATTAATTATAACAGGATATTCCAGCTTTCTTATCATGGCCCATAAGACTGTGGGAGACCTATTGTGTCTCTGGCTTTTTTTTTACTTTCTGTAATCCCCCTATTGCACTGCAAATCCAATCATCACAAAGCATACTGCTTTTTTTCAAGTTTGATTGCTCTTTCATGCTTCTCCAATGGTTCACATAACTCTGTCCTGCCCCAAATCCTTGCAACCATTCCCAACCCTAAGAACTCTCATTCAATCATGCCACCTATTTAGACTTTCAACATTCAGCTTCTGTCTATTCCTCTACCACAAGAATAGTTATATTAATTACAACATTACAGACCCATCCTCTCCTCCCTGTCCCCCCGCATTTCCTTAATGAAGAGAATTGTTTCTGTAGTTCTGGGGATTTTAAGCCTGACTCCACTTCCATGGAGCCAAGTACTGAGCCCTAAGTGGTTCCCTGAGGCTTCGATTCCAGTGGTCTTTCCTGGGACTAAGAGGAAGTGTCATTTGAGAAGATGGGACATGAACACAACTCAGACTGCAGGAATATAGACAGGTATAAATGTCCTCTTTTATCTTAAAAAAATGTGAACTCCGGGTCTCCCTAGTGGCGCAAAGGCTTAAGACGCAACCTACGAAGCTGTCCACAGCTGTCCGCACTCTCCCCATGCCTCTGGTCTGTACCCCAGCTCTTGTATGCATAAATAAATAAGTCTTTAAATAGATACCAGGGGCCTACCTCGTGGCGCAGGGGTTAAAGACAGCGCCATCAAGCTATCGCCAGCCACTGCAGCGTGAGTTTGATCCCCAGCCAGCCAGGGAGAAACCCACATGGCCCAGCAGACCACTCTCCTGCCTCGCCCGCTGCTCCCCTCAGCAGTGTATTTCAGTCAGTCTGCCTGTTCTGTTCCCCGCTCTATCTCTGGTGAATCATCTCACCACCCCACACCTCTGGCTTATACCTCAGTTCTTGTATGCATAAATAAATAAATCTTTAAAAAAAATAAAAAGATATGAATTTCAGGTAAGTTTCTCAGATAGCAAAGGAAACCACATTCTTCACAGTTGGTCACATTGTAGGGTAATGCCTAATCCCTTTTCTTTTCCATGATGCCACCTTTTTTCACCTAACCTTCACAACACCAAGCACCACATAGTAATGATAGTTACTGTTAGCTGAGCAATATATGCTATATACTATTGTGAGTATTTTATATACATTATCTTATTTTTTCCCACAGTGATTCAGTGATACTTATTTTATAAATAAGGGAACCAAGGCAAAGATGAGTCCCCATAATCTTTAAATTTGGCTCTGACAGGAGATGTAGGTATTCCTAATAGCCGTATTTAGTAGTTTAATCAGAAAACCCTAGGCTACCAAGCAGATATTTCAGAGATGGTCTTATAACCTCCACCTGCCCCTCCAGCTCTACGGGTTGCACATCCCAAACCACAGCCTTCTAGGAAGACTGTATATTTGCTCCTATAAAGAAAAAGAGAGAAGGCATGTGGATGAGGTGAAATTTGCCACTTGTCCTCCACTGTCCTTGTGTCGTGCTCCATGTACAGAACAACATGAAATAATCACTACCCTCTCCTGCCCCCTCTATGCCATATATGAACCAAGACAGGCACCTTAAACATTTCTTTTGAGGAACAAAAATGCTGACATGAAATTTTGCTCTATGAAATAAGATGATACAGGTTAACCAGAGAAATCCATCTCTTGCAATTCGCGGAAGGGAAGGTAAGTATTAATTATTTCTATTTGTCTATCTTTAAATTAGATTTAAATTAAAATGATTTGGAAAAAATCCCTTTTTTCTGATCTTTTGAAGCGTGTATCAAGTGAGAATACAATCTGAAGGAAAGCATATTCTATTTTGACTTTCCTTTTTATTTTTCTCACAGGAGTGTAGAGTGAGAAACAGGTGACCTCACATATCAACAAAACAAAATCTGAAACTTAAGCTGAACTAATTACATTAGGTGACTAAAGAAAAAAGAGTTGAGGTATAAGGGAAGTATAGCCCTTAAATATTTTATTAATTCCTAGATAAACTATTGATATATCAGCAATGGTGATTCGTATAAAAGAACAGAAATTCACATGTATGTAATCACCAAAAATAATCACTTCCCCTGCAAAAACCAGTGGCCTATATCTGAGCTAATACTCTGGTTTCTCTTCATATGAAAGAGTAAATAGCCTTTTGCTATACCGGAACTGGCTGGCCTTATAGACATTGATGCTCACTTGTATAAACATACCTATGATTAGTCCACATCCTCAGAAAGAAAATTCTTTTGGAAATTCTTTCTTCAGAGATGAAGTGATTCCTTTTGAAATTAGAAGTTATTGGTATGTGTTTTTTATTAAGAATTGGAACTTTCTCATTGTTGAAAAGTTTGTCTATATAGGTAAAAATTAACCACAGAGATCATCATTGTTAGTAGCAAGGGATAAGATTACTATGTAGGTATAAATATGGACACAGATTACCATGAACCAAGAAATAACCAAGCCACAATAGAATCAGGAAAGCATTCATTAAAGACTAGGAGTCAGGGCCTCCCTGGTGGCGCAAGGGGTTAAGACGCAACCTATAAATCTCACCGCAGCCACTACAGCACAAGTTTGATCCCCGGCCAGGGAGGTGACCCACATGGTGCAGCAGACCTCTCCTGTCTTGCCCGCTGCTCCCCTCAGCAGTGTATTTCAGTCGATCTGCCTGTTCTGTTTCCCACTCTGTCTCTGGTGAATCCTCTCACCCCCCCAAGAAAAAATTCTAGCCTGTACCCCGGTTCTTGTATGTATAAATAAATAAATTTAAAAAAAAGACTAGGAATCATGATTCTAGTCCGTGACCAAGGTGCAGTCCCAAGGTGGTTCTACCGTGGCCAGGGCATATGGAACTTTTTTTTTTTTAAAGATTTATTTATTTATACATACAAGAACTGGGGTACAGGTCAGAGGTGTAAGGTGGTGGTGGTGAGAGGATTCACCAGAGACAGAGTAGGGAACAGAACAGGCAGATTGACTGAAATACACTGCTGAGGGGAGCAGCAGGCGAGTCAGGAGTGGTCTGCTGCGCCATGTGGGTAACTCCCTGGCCGGGGATCAAACTTGTGCTGCAGTAGCTGAGGATAGCTTCATAGTGCTGAGACTTAACCCCTTATGCCACCAGGGAGGCCCTGCATATGGAACTTTTAAAGGATCAGGCAGGTTGATGGTTTGAAGTTAAGTCAGTTGTGATGAAACTTTTGGACTGATTCCAAAGTTGATTAGTCTGTCTCTGATTGGGGGGCAAAACTCTCCAAACAGAACTCTGTAGTGTGGATACATATAGTCATAATCAGTAGATGATCTATATTTTATTTATTTATGCATACAAGAGCTGGGGTGTAGGCCAGAGGTACGGAGAGGGGGGAGTGAGAAGATTCACCACAGACAGAGTGGGGAGCAGAACAGGCGGATTGACTGAAATACACTGCTGAGGGGAGCAACGGGTGAGACAGGAGAGGTCAGCTGCACCATGTGGCTTAGCTCCCTGGCCAGGGATCGAACTCTGTGCTGCAGTGGCTACTGATAGCTTCATACTGCTGAGACTTAACCCCTTGTCCACCAGGCAGACCCCGATCTACTATTTTGTTTGTTTTGTAATCTTTGAATGGCAATGACAGAGTGAGTCAGACTTTTTAATTTTCATCTAGAAGTGTCAATGGAGCAACTGTCTGCCTCTCTCTATATGTGTGTATATATGTATATGTAGTGTATTTATTTATTTTTTTGGCATCTCCATGGAACCAGGAGGGATTGAGAGAAATCTAGCTGGAGGAGGAGGAGGAACATGCCATACTCGGAACAACTCCTCCCCTCCTTTCTTAAATGAAGTCAAAGTTCAAACTCCTCAAAAAAAAAAAAGATTGTGACAGCAGAGGTAGTGGGACTTATGTTGCTTCTTGATTGATCACATTAGTACGTGACACCTCAGTAGATAAGATATACTGTGATAACTTTGAACTATTAAAAAAAATTCCTGTTCTTGATTCTCTTCCTCTCAGAAAACCCCTTTGCCAGTTGCTTCTTCCTAAAAATCCCCAAGCCAAATATAACAATATGTATGGGATAGAGTTGCCACAGTTCCATTTACATGAAAAGTTGGAATTACCAGACCACTGACAAGCCTCCAAATTGCCAATTATAGTCTTCTCTCTGAAAAATAGTTCCCTATGTACCTTTTACATTGATTACCACTGGAGTGGTAATTCCCACACCAAAAAAAAAAAAAAAAATTTAGTCCAGTGTTTCTTGATGTCTTAACAACTTGAAATATTTGTGGATAACAATTTGAAATGATCTCCCTGGGCTTGAAATTATCTGTTGTTATGAACTGCATCACATCCACACCCCCCATTCATATGTTGAAGCGCTGCCAGAAATGCAATTGTATTTGGAAAGAGAGTCTTAGGAAGTAATAATCATTAAATGAAGTAATGAAGTTGGAGTCCTAATCCCATTGGCCTGTTGGTTTTATAAGAAGAGGAGCCTTTCTCTCTGTCTCTGTCTCTGCCTCTCCTCTCTCTCTCTTTCTCTCCCTCTCTTCCCCCCTTCTGTCTCTCTCTTTCTCCCCACATGAATGCATTGAGGAAAGACCAAGGAAAATCTGTCAAAAAGCTGCAGTCAACAACCAGCAAGAGTTTCACCAGAAATTGACCATGCTGCTGCCCTGATCTCAGACTTCCAGAATCTAGAGCTATGAAAAATAATTTTCTGGTTTTTAAGCCACCAAAACAATACCTCCAGTAGACTAATACAAATTTTGGTAGTACGAGTAATTCTAGAGGAACAGAATTTTAAGGATGATTTTTCTGAATCAGTTCTAGAGTTTCTGGAATTGGCTCTCTAACCTGATTAGGCTCAAAGATGCTAATGACTCAATTTCTAGTAGGAAAGAAAGCACTGATAATCCATGGCATGATATATATGTACATATATATTTCATTGAAATATGTATATAATATTGAATATTTCAACCACTTATTCTGCTGTCATGTAATATGATTGTTGTCAATTTTACTAAACACTAAGTTATAAAATATCAAAGAAAAGAGTATGTATTACTCAAAGAATTTACCTCTTCTTCCAGAAAAGAGGTTATTATGTTTTCAGTTGTTCACAATACACTTATATCATGTTAGATGGGATAGTTCAATTTTTTTCTTTTATTAATTTAAATTTTTTCTTACATTGTAGTTATTTTTGTATAGTATTTGATTTGTCCTCTCAGTTGTAGTCCCCCTAAATATCCCATCACCCCATTACCTGTGAACCATCACCATGGTAAGCGATAGTTAATCTTGTGTGTAATCATGATTGAGCCACAAGGTTCTCAGATATTTTCTTTTTTTTTTTTTTTAAAGATTTATTTATTTATTTATACAAGCACTGGGTATAGTCAGAAGCGCGGGAGGGCGAGAGAATTCACCAGAGCCAGAGTGGGGAGCAGAACAGGCAGACTGACGAAACACACTGCTGAGGGGACCAGCGGGCGTGGCAGGAGAGGCCTGCGTGCCATGTGGGACCCTCGCCCTGTGGCTGGGGATAGAACCGGTGCTGCAGAGGCTACAGGCAGCCTCGCAACCCAGCGCTCAACCACTGCGCCACCAGGGAGGCCCGGTTCTCAGATATTTTATCAAACATTATTCTGGTTTTATCTATGAGGGTGTATTTAGACTTGATTAACGTCCGATAAGTTGAAGTCTTGAATAAGACAAAAAATATGACCTTCCTATGAATAAGAAGGACCTCCTCCTGCCTCACTAGCTTGAGCTGGGACATAGGTCTTTGAATTCAAACTGAAACATCAACTCTTCTTGTATCTGTAGCCAGCCAGTTTTTTGACTAGAATTTACACCAGTGGATCTTCTGGTTCTCGGATCTTTAGACTCACACTTGAACTATTCATCAGCTTCCATGGCTTCTTGGTTTGCCAGCTGCAAATATTGGGACTTAACCTTCATAATCATGAATCAATTCCCGATGATAAATATTTCAATCTATTTATATTTTTGAATTCATATTTATATATTTTTATGTTCCCTGTTGGCTCTACTTCTCTGGAGAACCCTGACTAATGCATGCATCTATTTAGCTATTTATAGCTGTCTATCCATTTAAAACATACACACACACATACATCACACCTAAGTGCTTCACTCAATACACTGGGAGAACACAGTGATGCTAATATTCTTCTATATCATCATTCTAAGTAGTCATACTAGGCTTATTAAAATGGAGAAAATCCAAATGCTGTCAAGAATGTGGAAGAATGGGATCGCTTCTTCATTGCAGGTGGGAATGCAATATGGTGTGACCATATTGGAAGATAACTTGACAGATTCCTACGAAGTTCATAGTATTAACATATTATAAACAGTTGCACTCCATAATATTTACCTACTCCCAAAAATATTCTTATGGATGTTTACAGTAGCTTTATACATAATAGTCCACGCTTGGAAGTTTCCAAGATGTCTTTCAGCAGGTGAGTGAACAAACTGTGGTCTATCCAGATAATGTGATATTATTCAACATTAAAAGGAAGTGAACTATCAAGTCATAAAAAAACAGGGAGGAAACAAATGCCTATTAAGTGAAAGAAGTCAATCTGAAATGAGTCCAACTCTATGAAGTTCTGGAAAGAGGTAATTTTATTGTTTGGAGATAGTAAAAAGATCAGTGGTAGTGGGGAGGTAGAAGAAAAGGATGAAAAGGCAGAGCACAGAGAATTTTAGAGCAATGGTGGATATATGTAATTATATATTTGTCAAAACTCATAAAAAGTACATCAAGGGTGTATCCTAGTGTAAATTATGCACTTTGAGTGATCATGAAGAGTGAGTTTAGGTTAGTGAGTTATAACAAGTATACCACACTGATGACAGGATGTTGATTGTAGGGGAGATTGTGCATTTGTGGAGAGAACAGAGAGTATATGGGACTTCTGTGTATATTCTGTTCAATTTTGTTGGGAATATAAATCTGCTATAAAAAATAAAGTCAATAAAGAATAAAAAAAGGGGGCCTCCCTGGTGGCGCAAAGGGTTAAGATGCAACCTATGAAGCAATCCGCAGCAACTGTAGCATGAGTTCGTTCCCCAGCCAGGGAAGTATCCACAGGGCTCAGCAGACCTCTCCTGACTTGCCCGCTACTCCCCTCAGCAGTGTATTGGAGTAGATCTGCCTGTTCTGCTCCCTGCTCTGTCTCCGGTGAATCCTCTCATGCCCCACACCTCTGGTCTGTACCCCAGTTCTTGTATGCATAAATAGATATTTAAAAAATTAAAAAGGGAAAATATAGCTAATTGTTAAATCATTATTTCTATTTTTTCACCTTTTTTTTAAAAAAGATTTATTTATTTATACAAGAAGTGGGGTACAGGTCAGATGTGTGGGAGGGTGAGAGAATTCACCAGAGACAGAGCAGGGAGCAGAACAGGCAGACAGACCAAAAGCACTGCTAAGGGGAGCAGTGGGCGAGGCAGGAGAGTTCTGCCCTGCCATGTGGGTTTCTCCCTGGCTGGCCGGGAATTGAACCTGCATGCTGCAGAGGCTGCCGGCAGCTTCATAGGGCGGTGCTCAACCCACTGCACCACCAGGGAGGCCCATTTTTTCACCTTATTAACAGTACTCTGACATCTTTATATTTTTGCATATTACATTAGTTTTTATGATAAATTTCTAAGAATGAAATTGCTATGGCAAAGGAATTGAATTATCATTTTTTTTGGGGGGGGCAAGGGTATATGTTGCTACATTGCCCACCAAGAGGATACATAAATCCACATCCAGACCATAAGTTCAGAAAAATGCATGTTGCTCAAATTATATAAATTTGAAGATTTTCTCAAATTTATGTGCTTTAAGCTTTGGCTTACCCTATACTCTAAGTTTATGTATTTTTTCAACCATCATGTGTGGCTCTACTTTTAACAAATATTCTTTAACTACTTTTAGGTGATGCCCACCATGGAAAAGAAACTTTATTTTCACTTGGTTCTTCACTAAAATAAATTAGGTAATTTATAAAAGATGAAAAATCTGTTACTATTGAGATCAATATTGACCATAACTCAGTGTTTTTCAAAGTAGTCTGACAGTGTTCAGATACTGTGGTAGGTGAAAAGATTTCCAGTATCAGATTGTTTCTTGAATGCATGTATTTCTTAAATACATCAATTTACAGACTCTTTATGCCAATATTCCAATGAAATTGTAACAGTGTGATAGCCATATTAGGGGGAGGTTCCAGGATCCCTGCCCCACCCAAGGAAGGGTGGAGCTAAGCAGAATGGGCAAGCTAGAGAAGACTTGGAAGAGAGAAGACTTGGAGGAGGCACTTGGAGCAGAAAGGTATGTGAAGAAGCCATGCTTGATTCTCTGCCTTAGACATGAACCGGGGCTTGGGTGACATGAAAGGACACACTTGGAAGAGACATGGGTAAGATGCACCAGTGGGGAGGCTGAAAATGGCAGCCATTATCTTGATTTGTATTTTGATTTTGCTCCTTTGGTCTCACATTTGCATGGCCCCTTCAGTTCCTTTCCTATGGGTCCCCACCAGAAGGTATCTTAGACTTGTGGCAAGATATTGGGCCTCAGTAGTACCACTTTGGGCCGACCCTGTTTGGCTGGGCATTTATCCATGAGGGAACAAGTAACTTTGATTGTTTCATGAGGAAACTATTTTAACTATTTTCTTTCTCTTCTCTCTCTCGATTGCACACTAACTGTATTAAAGTTCTTTTGTACTGAAAGTCTCACGCAGTAAGAGTACGTTTCTCTTTATGCAGCAGATGGCAGTACCCATTTGGAGCAGGTAGGTTTGGAGATCTCAGGTGCTCCTCAGCCTGTCTGCTAACAAAATGACAGGTGGAATACAAAAATAAAATCCACTGCACCTGGAAATCCAGGAGACATGCCATTAATAGAAAGGAATATCTGAGAAAGATAAAGTGGAAATAGACAAGTGACAATACATTGGAACTTCATATTCAGCAATCCCAATGAAATGGTAAAGTGGATATATGAAAGTTGGTTATCCCCAGAATTGCAAATAACCTCATGATCAAAGGAAGTTGACTAGAAGGAATAGTTCATGATGATGGGTCAATTAGTTAATTTAAGAGTAGAACACCTGTGCCAATCCTGGCTCTTAGAATGAGTCAGGAATTTGCCTACAGGCCAATGCCATGTGCACAGCTCTTTAAAAAGGGCATTGAGATGTGAAAAACTCTCAGAATAAGTGTTGACTTTAGAGAAGAAGGGTTACTCAAGGTAATGTTTAAGTTCCAAGTGAATGGGAAATCCCCATGTAGAAAATAAACTTACTTTTAACATTCCTTAGGAAAGCCTGCCAGATGCACAGACCCTTTCCTCTCCACATCACAATTATTGGAACACTGGCTCCTACAATTGAAATTTGTATTCATAGAAAAAGAGGACAAGGGTTTTCAGTTAACTTGAGGAAATAAATTCTAGCAATTACTTTAATCTAGAGTTTCATGTACAAATATGAACAATTAAGAAATGGCTAAATGTTTCAGGGGAAAAATGGCATGGAAAAGAGGAACTAAAGTCAACCAAAAATAAGAAACAAAATCCTAAGGAGATTGTTAACAGAACATAGAAAAACTAAAGAGGAATAGTTAATAGTTTCAGGATATTTTTCTTTCAGCATTATTGAGGTATTATTAGCAAACAAGATATATATATATATTTGTAGTGTAAATGTGATGATTTGATATATGTATGCATTGTGAAATTGTTACCACAGTCAAACTAACTAATGCATTCATTATGTTAAATGAAATACACCAGAGAAAGAAAAATACTGTATGATCCACTTATAGATGGAATATTAAAATAAAATTTCAAACTCATGGAAACTGTATAATCATGATTGCCAGCAACTAGGGGGTGAGGGAAATTGTCAGTTATTGGTCAAATGTTAAAATCGTTCATATATAAGATGAAAAAGTCTTAGGGATCTAATCTATAACATAGTTTCTATAGTAATAAACTATCAAGTACTCAGTATATTTGATGAGAACATAGATCTTAAGTGTTCTCACTGAAACCCACCCCCCCAATTTAATAGCTGTAGAGAAACAAATTATAATTTTCATACTGCAGTTCAGACGTCTCTGGAAAAAAAAGAGGAAAAACCCGAGCACTTGGAAGTCACTGAAATTTAACAAATGACTTAATAATTAGAGAATTTAGTATAGTGGTTGAGTAATGATTCAATACATAAAAGTCAATAAACTTCTCATAATATAACACAAACAACAACCAGGCAGAATACATAATGGAAAACAAATCCTATTTACAATGACAATAAAAATTAAATCTAAGAATAAGTTTAATAAGAATGCATGAACTTTATAAGAAAACTCTAAAATATTAATGGTGACTACAAAAATAATTATTGAATAAATGGAAAGGCATTCCCTCTTCTTGAATAAAAGCACTCTTTATAATGATGTAATTTCTTACCAAATCAATCATACCTTTAATATATTTTAATAAAAACAGCAACATTATGGTGACATTGGTAAAAAAAAAAGGTGACTAAAAAGTCCTTGCACTTGTTTCCTCACAGAGAAACGAACTTACCAACAATATACTAACCAAGATGCTTTTATGACTCCAAATCAGTACCCTAGGTTCATGCCAATTTGAAACAGTTGCACTGAAATGGGTAAGAAAACCCTCTTTACCGCAATCCCTCCATTCCCCCAAGCTGTCATAGCACAGTTTGGTTTCAACCTCTTTAGGCCTGGAGGCTGCTAACAGCATGGAAGTTAGGGCAGCTTGTTGTGGCACTGGGGAGACTGCAGAGTCAGAAAGAGATTGGTACAGTTTGGTGAAATCAATAGACATTACCCAACTTGTGGCTTCTCCCACAGGAGCAAAAGAAAAGAATGGAGTGTACATGGAGTGTTGTAGCTTTCCAGGGAGAAACTTGTATCTTTCGAGCCTTTTTGTTGGGGGAGGGAGAATGGAAGGATTAACCTAAATTAAATGCTTGGAGACCTGTCTAGAACAATAGACAGGGGAGTGGTTTGCCGCATCAGAGATCCTGATCCCTAGAACCACAGATAAACACTAGAGAGACTATGAGGTCCTGAAAAAAAAATAAACAGAAAAATGTTCTAATTGGGAAATTATATTGCACAATCCCAGAGAAATCACGTGCCTCCAAAAAAGATTTAAGTCCCCAGATTCTGAAAATCTTCCCCACTATGAACTCAGTATATAAAGACTGGTAGAGGTGGTTGGTTTTTCTAAATGGATAAAACTCGGTAAAAAATATTGCAAGGCAGGCCTCCCTGGTGGCACAAGGGATTGGGCACCACACTATGAAGCAATCCTCAGCCTCTGCAGCACAAGTTCGATCCCCAGCCGGCCAGGGAGAAACTCACATGGTGCAGCAGACCTCTCCTGTCTCGCCCGCTGCTCCCCTCAGCAGTGTACTTCAGTCTGCCTGTTCTGTTCCCCTCTCTGTCTCTGGTGATTCCTCTCACCCCAGGCATCTCTGGCCTGTACCCCAGCTCTTATATGCATAAATAAATAAATCTTTTAAAAAATATTACAAGGCACAAAAAGAAACCAGAAAACAGCCCAATCAATGGAACAAAATAAATCTCTAGAAACCAACCCCAAAGAACTGGAGATCTACAAATTACCTGACAAAGAATTCAAAATAACTAAAGAAACTCAAGAGAACACTGACAACTAAATGACTCTGGAAAAAAAAAATAGCAGTCAAAATGAAAATAGAGATAGAAACAATTAAGAGCCAAACAGAAATTCTGCATGTGAGGAATACAAATAATGGATTGAAAATTCACTGGAGGTGTTCTGCAGTAGACGTGATCAAGGAGAAGGATCATGAAATTTGAAGAGAAACAATTCAAAATGATAACGTCAAAGGAGTAAAAAAGAAACAAAAACAATGAATAAAAGTGAACAAAGTCTAAGGGACTTATGGGATACAGATCAATGTATTGCATTATGGGAGTTCAACAAGAGAAAAGGGAGACAAAAGAAAGAGGACTTATTCAAAGTAATAATGGCAGAAGGGTTTATGCACAGAGAAATACGCCAGAAGATGAAAGATGAATGCCTGATGGTTTAACTTATATATGGAATCTAGAGAAACCAAAGAAAGGGTCAAAGACAAACTTTAAAATCAACCCTTGAAAGCTGACCATTGATCTGAGGCATTCAGAAGGGCAGGAGGAGGAAAAGGTGGGTAGGGGGAGTGGGGGGCATGAGAGCACAAGGGACTGTGGTGAGGGACTATGGGTGCTTTGGTGGCTGGAAAACTACAGTGATCACACCTGAGGGGAGAAATCCTATTTGAAAAAACAGACAAGGGTATAAAGCAGCGGTGGGTCATTATGAGACCAGTGGTGTAACCCCTGAGCCTATGGTACCTCATGAATAATAACAATAAAAAACCTAAACTATTCCAGGTAAAATGAATAAATGTAAATAAACTCGTAAAAAAAGAACTATTATAGTAAATACTTGTAGCACATTAATGAACAAAACAAAACAAAACAAAAAATCCTGATCATAGAACTACTAGTGGGGAAACAGTAAACGTGGGAAATTAGTGATTTATTTGTACTTCTCCCCCTACACCTCTCCCTTTGTGCTAGATTTTTTTTCTTAAGATTTATTTTATTTATACAAGGACCAGGTTACAGGCCAGATGTGCGCAAGGGTGAGAGGATTCACCAGAGACAGAGTGGGGAACAGAACAGGCAGACTGACTGAAATACACTGCTGAGGGGAGCAGCAGGTGAGACAGGAGAGGTCTGCTGCGCCATGTGGGTCACCTCCCTGGCCAGGGATCAAACTTGTGCTGCAATAGATGCGGATAGCTTCATAGTGTTGATGCTTAACCCTTTGCGACACCAGGGAGGACCTGTTCTTTTTTTTTTTTTTGAAAGATTTATGTATACATACAAGAACTGGGGTTCAGGCCAGAGTTGTGGAGGGTGAGAGGATTCACCAGAGACAGAGTGGAGAACAGAACAGGCAGACTAACAAAATACACTGCTGAGGGGAGCAGCAGGCAAGAGAGGAGAGGTCTGCTGCACCATGTGGGTTGCTCAGAGGCTGGTGGGGATTGAACCGGCACTGCAGAGGCTATGGACAGCTCCACAGCGCTGCGCTCAACCGCCTGCACCACCAGGGAGACCCTAGATTTTTGTTTTTAAATAAACATATTTATGTATAACAATTGAATAAAAAAGTTGTAAAATTTAGATAAATGGAAACAATTATCAAATTTATCTTGTGTGGGGAGAAAACAGACAAAAATACTCTTGAGTTATAAACTTCAAAAAAACCCCAGACTATTTGTATTTTTGGAGAGAAAAAAAGAATGAGTGCTGATCAGCAGTCTGAGAGTGTGGTAACAATAATTTCTGAGTCTCTGTGAGGTATTTTTGTTTGGTCAGAAATAAGATGTTTTGAAAACAATGAATTCTGTTTAAATTATAGAAGAATATATGAATATAAATGGGAAAGGAAAATAAAACTGTCCCAGGATTGCACAATTCTGTTTGTACCTGGAGATGTTGTAAGAAATGATTTGTCTTTCCACAGTAATTTCAATTTATCGTTAAATTCCATAAGCAAAAATTTACAAACTGAAAAGAATTATATAATTCTTTGAATTTTTTTGAAATATACATTTAATACTAACAGCAAACAATTAGAAAAAGATTAATCTCACAATATATCAAAATGGACCAAGGGGAAAAATGAACATCGTAAAATTTTTTTAAGGGATCGGGATCATTAATAAAGAAAATTAGAAATAATAAACTAGACATTTTTAATAATTATATAGCAAAGATTATAATAATGATGCAACATAGTGTTGATGAAAGTTTTTGGGAATCAGGTAGTCCAGCATGCTATAGGTATGGCTACAAATTGCTTCAAATTTTATGTAGTAATACTGAGTAATATAAATAAAATGCTAAAATCATGATACTTTTCAATCCAGGAATTTCAGTCCCACAAATTTATCTGAACGAAATGATTTGTCTAGTGTATAAAGGCCGCATATAAGTTGTTCATCACAATATTATTTTTAAAGGTAAAAAACTTGTTATAGAGCAGGGGGAGGGGCAGCCCAGACCCCGCAAACCTGCCTGCTCTAAACAGGTTCTGCCATCCGCCGCATCAACACAAAACATGAGACTTTAATGGGAAGGAACTTTCATACAATTAGGAAACAATACAGAAAAGGCAAAGAATATAGTTTCTAAATCAAGTATCCAAAGTTACCCGTCCCCTCGTGGGTAAAAGTCCACCCAAGCAGGGTTGGCCCAGAATAAGGCCCCAAAGCCTGCCTCAAGTCCAAAGCTTCTTCCAGTGGGGACCCACAGAAAAGGATCAGAAACCACCAGACAAATCTGGAAGGAAAAGAGCAAAATCAAAATCAAGACAAAAACCGCCATTGTCACCTCCCCACGGGTCTCACCCACATCTGTGTCACCCAGTCCACGACCAAAAGGCAAGCGCAGTTTCTTCACGTGTCTCTCGGCTCCATGTGCCTCCTCCAGGTCTCCTTCTGGTTCTCCCTCTTGCTTCCTTCCTTCCTCACTTCCTCAGTCTCCTCTGCAGCTTCTTCTCTCCCCGCTCAGCTCCACCCTCCCTTGGGTAGGGCAGGAAACCTGGAAACTTCCCCCTTTCCTGGGGACCACCCTTTACAAACTGAATAAGAAAAGAGAAGCAAAAGTATCTATTCATGTGACATTAAGAGGTTTAAAATGTAGATATAGAAATTTTTGATGCAAATGGTCACTATAGATTACTAAGTAAAAAAGAATGTGGAGAAAATTATTATGCATTTACACAGGACAAATAATTAAAAATATTGACCAAAAATAACAAATGTATAGCATGCCCCTGTCACTCCCCGTTTTACATTCATGTCAGAAATAATTAGTAAAACCCTTGATAGCAGTGTAGGTATTGATGGAGGACAGGAATAGAAAAAAACTGAAAGGGAGGTAGACACAAGACCAGAAACCTGGCTCACAAAATGCCAAGAGCTGGAGGTGGGGGTAGAAGGGATTCGCATGGCCATTGACACAGCTACGGAAACCAAGATCCTCAGGCGCCAATGCCCAGATTACAAAGCATAAGACCCAAGCAGATATCAGACTGCTGCAGGGAGTGTCTAGAGCACAGGCCCACGGGTAAAGATATGGAGATTGAGCCCAACAGTCCCCACTGTGGAATCTCCCGGTCAGTCCCCTTCAGAGTCTGCATAGTTATCCAAAATCAGCAACTAACCAGAGGCTCACAAGGAGGGAGCCCCTCCCAAACAGAAGACTATATAAGTTCAGTCTCTGCTCAGGCTCAGAGTATCAATCCTACTGCCCACTGGTGACTACGCAGGTGTTTCTTTTCACCAACTCTTTCCCTCCGCAAGGCAGCAGGCTCCCTGCCTGCACGTGGCCCGGGTTTCTCCTCACTGACCTCCCACAGTGGAGGCAGCTCTCCTCAAGGCCGCCCGCCTGCAACTATGCAGGCCTCTCTGCAAACCTGTCCCTTTCAGGGCAGCACTTCCTGCCCGCTTGTGTCTATGCAAGTGTCCGTTATTCTTTTGTCCCTTTCCCTTAACCTGCCCTTTATATATAACTAATGTCTCTGTCTCGTGGAGAAACTCGCCTGGGGAACTCGCCGCGTGTCGCTGAAAGGGAGGCTCCGGTGAAACCTTTCCCAGAGTGAACCCAAGGACCCCGCACTCCAAGCCCACAGACTCCAAAAACGACAACAGGTATTGTCTTAGAAACTTTGTGAATGTTATTTTTACTGTCATTATTATACTTTTTAAGGCTTTTTAGAAGTTGATTTCTATCAAAATTGGCACTTCATATGAAATACTTTATACATCAAAACAAATAATGGAGGGCAATATTTTGGGTGATTTACATTTCAAAATGTATTTTATGAATTTCTCGCATGTATTTTTAAAAAAATATTTATTTATGCATACAAGAGCTGGAGTACAGGCCAGAGGTGTGGGGGCTGAGAGGATTCACCAGAGACAGAGTGGGGAACAGAACAGGTAGATCTACTGAAATACGCTGCTGAGGGGAGCAGCGGGCGAGATAGGAGAGGTCTGCTGTGCCTTGTGGGTAGCTCCCTGGCCAGGGATCGAACTCAGCTGCAGTGGCTGCGGTAAGCTTCATAGATTGCATCCTAACACCTTGAGCCACCAGGGAGGCTGTAAAGGCAGGACCAGACACGGTGCAGGTTTTCTAAGATACAGCAGACTGGGTAAAAGAGGAGTCAGAGTCCTCAGTGGTTTTTTGCAGGTCTTTTATTGGGGTTCGCCAGGCTTATGGCAGGCAGGGGTGCTGGGGGGCCGGGAGGCTGGCAGTCCTCCCAGTCCCCAGCAAATCCTCACTCTCTCTGGGCTCTCCGGTGATCTTTGCTTCTCTCTCGGCTTCTCTTTTGGCTTCTGCTGGCGTCCCCATGATGCTGCCCTTAAAAGCCCAGTCTCAGCCCAGGTGAATCCCATCTACCTATGCCCACACCCTACTCCAGGTGCCCGCCATCAGGCATGCATTCAGGTCCGCAAGGATCCATCATCTATCCTGATGGCGGGAGGGCAGAAAAGCCTGACATTTTCTTTACCCTACAGTTCACCCCCTCAGGGTTTTCTGCCATATAGTCTTCATATATACAATTTTCTTAGCAAACAATGCAGCCATGGCCCACAAAAGCAAATACATTACAATATAACAACAAAATACAACAGAACACAAATAAGTCCAGGCAGGGCCCATCCTAGTGGCAAAAGACAATTATTGGTACCAGCAGATGAGCCACCAAATCTGCTGCCGAAGGCACTGCTCATACGAGGGAGGGGAAATCACCCAGACATCTCTGTCACATGCCAGGAGCCGTCAGGCTTCCTGACTTTCTCTGGCTGTAGTCTCGGCTACAAGCCACACGCCGCATCCACCCCCAGGATGCACTCACTCCTGGATTGGGGATTCTCTACTCTTTGGGGGTAATCGCCCAACCCTCAGGGTTTCTGTTTGCTGTCGCTCCAACACTCAGCTTTCGTAGCCACCAATGCGACTCGCAGACCCCTGCACTCAGGCCAAACCACTGCACAAGCACATGGGTCGGGGATCCAAACTCTACATGCGGTCTCTTTTGGGTCCCCTCTTTGGCTTGGGCTCCACCCCAAGCCACATTCCCCACCCGTCGCCCAAGGACGGGTTCCTCAGCTCCTCACCCTCACTCAAGAATGACCAGGGTATCACCCACAGGTGATTTTACGAGACTCACTGGCCTTCCTCAGCTTACTTAGTGCTTAACAGCCACTCGGGGCTTCCTAAACTTAGCGTCAGCACCAGCTTTTGCCTTCTCAGTTGGCTTTTCTCTTCTGCCTAGCTGCTGGGCATACACAGGCTGCTTTTGGCCATCAAGGCCCACTGGCCACCCCCAGATTCCCAAAAAACATAACCTGCCAAGGTCCTCCACCTTCTGGTGGGATTGTCAGTCCAAGTCCATCAGTCCAAGTCCATTAGGACTCTCCCTGCCATCAGCACTGGTGGGCTCCGAATCGTGGCCCTCTCTTCCCGACGATTCTTGCTGCCTCAGGGGTCATTGGCTGGTCCTCTTGGCCATCTCCTCCTCCAGCTGAGGTCTCGTCCTGCAGCTCTCGGACAGTGTCCACCTTCTGTGCCGCCAAGGTGCCTCCAGCGTCATCGCAGGCAAACACAGTCTGTTACTCCTTAGTCCCTCCAGGTCTTCAGAGGGCTCCAATACCCGTCTGCATGGATCATCCTTCCGACTACGCCAATTGTCAGGGCAGGAAGGACACAGTACAGGTTTTCTATGATCCAGTAGACCAGGTAAAGGAGGAGTCAGAGTCCTCAGTGGTTTTGCAGGTTTTTATTGGGACTACCAGGTACACGGCAGGCAGGGGTGCTGGGGGGCCAGTAGGCTGGCAGGCCTCCCAGCCCCCAGCAGGTCTTCACTCTGAGCTCTCCGGCCTTCTCTCGGCTTCTGCTTCTCTTGCTTCTCTCTTGGCTTCTGCTGGCGTCCCCGTGACGCCACCCTTAAAAGCACAGTCTTAGCCCAGGTGAACCCCATCTACCTATGCCCACACCCTATTTCAGGTGCCCGCCATCAGGCATACATTCAGGTCCGCAAGGATCCATCATCTATCCTGATGGCGGGAGGGCAGAAAAGCCTGACATTTTTCCTTACCCTACAGAGGCCCACTCACATATTTTTTAAAACTTGAAGATTATCCTCTCTAAAAGTAATCCCAGTAGAAGGATGTCAGTGGGAATGGCAGATAAATAACCTCTGAAAGTCCTCTCCACCATGATAAAATGAGGACACTGACAAAAATGATCAGAATCAACATTTTCAATGCTCTGGGAACTAAATGTTTCGGCCATTCTGTAGTGTATTTTTCCAAGAAGAGTGGCAGGATCTCAGTAGGAATGATGACTTGTGGCATACTGACATGCTTTATTCTTAAACCCCTGTCTCAATCTCCACTGTTAGCCTTAAAATCCCAAAGCTCACAATCATGGAGAAAACCAGCAGCCTAGCAGGCAATGGAGTCAGAATGAGGTTGGAGCTCTTTCAAAATCTCCCTTTCAGCAAATTGCTGTTATTTGATTTCTCTGACAGTTCTGTGAATAACTCCAGTTTTAAGACTTATCTTTACTTGACCTGACCCAGAGCTAACTCAGTGTGAAAAGCCTTTTCCTCCGGGGTGATTGCTGAAACCAATTACAGGGAAGTAATTAACATTGCAGCTGCCTGAGGTTGTGGACAACAGTTGGGGCAAACAATAGACTAACCATAAAGTTTAAAAAGAAAAGCTGGGAAATTAGGTCCATAGGGGCTTTGAAAAGCTCTGACACAGTCCTGGAACTTTAGAAGGCTATGTGCATGCCCAAGGCTGTGTGTGCACAGCTGTGCACATGCTCAGGAAAGAATTGAGAAGGCATTAAGCTTTCAACTCTGGCTGATCTTGAAGTTCTGCATAAGCAGGAAATGAAAGCTAAAGCAGAACTGGAAACTGCCTGACTGAGTGTTGAAATTGTTCCCCAACATGCACACACAGCCCCTGGCAAAGACTGAGAGACTTATTGGCCCAAATGCTTAATGAAATCTTTGTCCAATCATTAGCTACCACTGAGCTAACCAAGCAGAGACTTTAGTGGTCATACATGAAAAAGAATACAGACTTTAAAGAATTAGTTCCGAAATGTCAGTAAATAAGTAACACATCGTCATCACTAAGTAGCAACAACAACAATAAATTATGTGAATGGGGAGAAGTGGGGATGTGATTTCTAGAGTTATACCTTATTTTAAAGGTCCAGTCTTCAACTACAATAACTGGAAAAAGAGAAATCACCGAAGAGTTCAAAAACAAATTTGAACAGGCAGAAAGAATAGGGTACTTGAGGTTGGTCAATAAAACCTGCCTAGAAGTTTAGCAAAACATAAGATGAGTTTATAGTTGTTGCTTATTGAGAGGTATATCCATTCATTCATTCGCCAAAAATTGAGCAAATCCCTAAAAGAGGTCAGGCATGGACCTAGGTCTTAGGGATACAGAGATGAAAAGATGTGTTCCTACCTTCTAGACCTTCACATTGCACTAAAGAGACAGAAATGAGGTGAACAAGTCATACAGAGATTATAGTTCATTCACTTTTTAAAGCTCAACACACATTTACTCAGTGCCTACTATGTGATAGGCCTGTCTTTCTCACTGTATATACAAAATAGAGCCCTGACACCAAAGAAATAATCTATAAAGAAAGTTACCAAGTAAATATATAATTAAAAACTGCAATAAGTGTTATGAAGAAGAGGATACCATGGTGGATTATTTCAGGGACCAGTCACATCAGTTTGAATGAAAGACACTAGCTAAGTGGAGTTTATAAGGATTTTTTGTCAAAGGAAAAAAGAGTTAGGTATGACACCAATTTCTGTCTAGGTACCTGGATAGGAGGTTTTCTTTAGTGAAAAGATAATGAAGTGTGAATTAATCAGATCCTTCAAAGCAAAATCCAGTGTCCAATATTATACTGAAAATGATCCTGTAATAAAATTTTTCTGTATGCTCAAATGTGATTTCTTCCTTTTCAACTGAAGTAGCAAGCAATGGACATAAAACTGGCTATTTAAAACTGTCTAAGATATCATAGATCTACCCTAGAATAAATAGTAATTGGCTCAGTGACAACTAGTAAAACAGGAAAGAAATGACACAGAAATCAAGTTGATAGTCTAAGCAGTAGTCACGTAGTAAAGCATTAAAAAGAAAGAGAATGAAAACATACAGTATTGTAAAGCAATGTAACCTCACTAATTAAAAAAATAATAAAGCTTCTATAGAGCTTCCATATTTTAAAATTTTTTAAAGGTTTATTTATTTATTTATACAAGCACTGGGTACAGTCAGAAGCACAGGAGGGTGAGAGAATTCACCAGAGCCAGTGCGGGGAGCAGAACAGGCAGACTGACGAAGTACACTGCTGAGGGGAGCAACAGGTGGCAGGAGAGGTCTGCGCGCCATGTGGGACCCTCGCCTGGTGGCCAGGAATCGAACCAGCGCTGCAGAGGCTTCGGGCAGCTTCACAACCCAGCGCTCAACCACTGCGCCACCAGGGAGGCCCCATATTTTTAAATTTTTAAAATAAAATTAACCTGCCTGACAAACTCAATAACAAAATGCAAAAACTGCAATATCTAAGAAACAAGCAATAAAAGAAACACTTAATAAATTGTGTTTGATCAAAATTTAGAAAAGAACATCTGTGATTCAAATGACAGTATCTAGAAAGTGAAAAGACAAAATAGGAAAAAATATTTCCAAATCATATGTGCGAAAAGGGGCTTGTATCTGAAGTGTATAAAGACCACCTAAAACTAAACAACAAAAAGACAGCTAGGGGTGCCTCTCCAGTGGCACAGCTAGTTTATCCGGGTTGAGGGCAGTGCTGTGAAGTTGTCCTGCAGCCTCTGCAGTGCAGGTTCAATTCCCAGCCAGCCAGGGAGATTCCCACATGGCATGGCAGACCTTTCCTGCCGTGCCTGCTGCTCCCCTCAGCAATGTGTTTAGGTCGTCTGCCTGTTCTGCTCCCCGCTCTGTCTCTGGTGAATCCTCTCTTCCCCCATGCCTCTGGCCTGTATCCCAGCTCTTGTATAAAAAAAAAAGCTAACAAAATGAACATAGAACTCCAAAGATGATATATGAATGCTCTCTCAGCACATCAAAAGTTGCTCAGTGTCATTAGTTATTGGGGGAAATACAAATCAAAATTGAAATGAGATACCAAGTGACACTCTTTAGGATGACTGTAATAACAGTGATAAGTGTCGGTAATGATGTGGAAATATGGGAATTCTCATACGTTGTTGAACTGTTCATGAATACATGAATGTTCATACATGTAAAATGGTGTAGATACTGTGGGAAACAAGTTAAACAAAAAATTAACATATGAGTGAACAATTCCATTTCGAAGTATATACCCAAGAGAATTGAAAATACATATTCACACAAAAACATGTACTGAGTGTTGATAGAAACATTATTCATAGTCACCAAAAAGTAAGAACAACCCAAATATCCATTAATGGATGAATGGATAAACAAAATTTGATAAAAACATACAGATATGCTGAGTCAATGTGTTCCACAACATGATGAATCTTGTACTTGTTATTCTAAGTGAAAGAATTTGGAAACAAAAGACCTCACATTGTATGATTTCATCTATATGAAAAGCCCAGAATAAGAAAATCCATAGGGACAGACAGCTTAAAGGTTGCCAGGGAAGGAGTGAGGGGCAAATTGTGATGATAAAAATGCTATGGAATTAGATAATATTGATTATTGCACAGTTTTGTGAATATATTAAAAGCAACTGATTTGTTTGCTTAAAGTGTGAAGTTCATGGTATATATAGTATATGTCAAAAAAGTTGAGAAAAATATATACTGTACTGTTGTCATTAGTTAGTAGACTGGTGTGATTATGATGGTATAAGTTAGTAAAGAAATAGTGAAACAGGATCATGAAGACTGAAAGATGATTCTGAAGGTGAAATGCTAAAGTCATTAATTTCAGAAAATAATATAAGAATGCCCCCTACCCAAGTCATTGCTGCCGTTGTCAGAATTATCATTTATTTTTATTAATTTCATTATTATACTATTATGGAAGCTCTAGTAACAAGACATCATGAAACAGAAATGACAATTATAACTTGAAGAAAAGAGAAAGAATTTTTAATTTTTTGCAGGTTCTATGATTGTTTCCTGAAAAAAATCCCATGAAACTCAATTTAAAAGTTGTTAGAATATGGATAAATAAGAATAAAGTAGATAAATATATATATAATTAACAGTTTGCATTTAAAGTACAAAACTTTATTATAAAATAATAAACAAGGCCTCCCCGGTGGCGCAGCGGTTGAGCCCTGGGTTGCGATGCTGCCCACACCTCTGCGGCGCCGGTTCGATCCCCGGCTGCTTCCCGGCCACCGGAGGAGGGACCCACATGGCGCGCAGACCTCTCCTGCCGCCCGCTGCTCCCCTCAGCAGTGTACTTCGGTCCTTCTGCCTGCTCTGCTCCCCACTCTGGCTCTGGTGAATTCTCTCACCCTCCCGCGCTTCTGACTGTACCCAGTGCTTGTATAAATCAAAAACAAACAAACAAATAAACAAATAAATAAATAAATAAATGCCTCTATAAAAAAATAATAAAAAATGAAAAAAAAAATAAACAAAAAGTTCATTTGCCAACATTTAAAAAATATTAAAAACTTAGAAATAAACTTACCCCATAAAACTTGGGATTAATTTGAAGAAAAGTAAAAAAAATTGAGAGCTATGAAAGAGGACAAAATACATGTAGAGGCAGATCATAATTTTGGACAGTAAAACTGGAGAGTTTTAAATTGTTAAGTTTGTTTCAAAATAATTTATGAGTCCAATGTAATTTTTATTCCAATCTCCTGAAGAATTTATATTGGAATATTATGAAAAGATTCTAAGGATCATCTGGAAGAATGAACAGTGAGACTAGCCAAGACAATTCTGAAAAGGAAGAATAATTATAGGTCTTGTCATATAACATATTCTAATTTCATCTCCCACCCACTCCTGCCCTACTCTAACATACAATAGCCCAGAAGATATGGAACTCCTTGTACAAGAATCAATATTTGAAATAATAGAAAGAAATAGTCTAGCAGGAAAACCACCACCACCATCACCAAAAGCAACACAACCCTTGATTTTATAAAGAACTTAGAATATGACCAATATGACCTTACAAATTAGTGGGAGTGGGGGAGGAGAGGAGAAAATGATAATTCATTAAGAGGAGGTAGAAAAATTGCTTAACTATTTGGAAAATAATTTATATCCCAATTATATATTTTTTTACATCAGATCATTAAGTAGTCAAATATGAGAAATAAAGATAATTCAGGGCCTCCCTGGTGGCACAAGGGGTTAAGATGCAACCTATGAAGCTATCCGCCTCCACTGCAGCACTGTAGCACGAGTTCAATCCTCAGCCAGGGAGCTAACCACATGGTGCAGCAGACCTCTCCTGACTCGCCCGCTGCTCCCCTCAGCAGTGTATTTCAGTCAGTCTGCCTGTTCTGTTCCCCACTCTGTCTCTGGTGATTCCTCTCGCCCACCCCCCACACCTCTGGCCTTTACCCTAGTTCTTGTATGCATAAATAAATATTTAAAAAAAAAGATAATTCAAAGACCAGAAAAAAAATAAGGGTGAATATTTATTTGTTTAACTCTAGCTGAGAAGGGACATTCTGAGTATGTTAATGGAAGAAATCAAAAAGGAAATATTGATAAATAAGACAAAATAAAAATTAAAGCCTTGTGTCGAAAAAAGTACCCTATAGAAGTTTTCGGCCTTGGTTTAGAGTATAGATTGATAGGGCTCAACTTGTGGTTTGAAAAGTCACTGTGAATGCTTTGCTGAGAATGGATTCTAGAAGAGTGAGAGTTGGAAGCCTATAGGTTATTTAGCAAGTTATTGCAGTGATTTAGGAGAGAGATGATTCTGGTTTTGACTGGGTGAATAAATGGGGATGGTTAAAAGAGGTCAGATTTGGGGTACATTTTAAAGATTATTTCTAGAGCCTTGGCTGTGCAGATAATTATGGAAATAGGATAGAATCGGAGGGGTACTTAGGGTCAATGAAGGGTTTTTAGGATGTGACTAAGATGGTAAATATTTGAATATACTTACAACCTGAAGGCAAAGAGGCAATAAAGTGGAAGATGTTGAAGATCAGGATGGTGTAAATACACCTGACAGGGGTAAGTGTCGACAGAAGGAATAATGAGATGGGATATTGGCGTATACCTAAATGAATTAACTTTCACAAGAAGAAACATTCTTCTTTGATGAAATGATGGAAAAAGGTAAAAGATGGCTACAAGGTTTTCCTATGTGTGTAGATGGTAGATGAAGAAGGTGAAAACAATCCATGCCTAAATACCTCGATTTTCTTTGTGGTGGGACAAAGGTGCATTAGGACTAGAGCAGGATTCTCAGATGCGTGACCTATGCTGTCACACTGGATTCCTCACCCAAGAGGAGACTCTGCATTTGGTGTTCAGTATTTAGTGGTTGCTATCTTGATATTCTGAATCATTTTCTTGTGAATTTGTTTTGTAAGTGAAATTTGAGGGAAAGTAGAGCATGTTCTTCTGTCTTGGAGCATTGCATCAATTGTGCTTGAGCCCATAAGCAGTTTCATCTCCTGCTGCCTCTCCACCCTACCGCTCAACACTGATTTTTGACTACCCACTCCATGCCCTGCCCAGTTACCACTGCCACCCCTGTCACTGGAAGAGGCCTGCATAAGGGCATGGTGAAGGTCAGGGTCAAGAGTGCACATTCCATTCTTTAAGTGGTAGGGCAGGGACTTGGGTATACCTGCTACTGAGGGAGTGTAGCATTATATAGTAATTAAAAGAACATCATGACAAGTTGAGACAGAGATGGCAGAGGAAGAAAAACACTTTTATCTTCCCTTTTGAACAAGGTTCCTACATTTTCATTTTGCACTGAGGCCCACAAATTATGTATCCATTCCTGATTAGGGCCCTGAAGAGGGGGGTTACAGTTTGAATGATTGCCTGAGTGAAATGGGAGATGGAGTATATAACAGGATCTTCAAGCCGTGCTCATGAATTTGGATTGGCGCTAATTTACACTGTTATGTGTCATCTCTTTAGAAGCATTCAACATCAATTTATCTATTTCTGGTGATTTCAAAACAAGTGTCATAGAAATTCAATACAGAATTCAAAGGAGCAGACTTTATATGATTAATAAGACTTTTTAATGAAAGAACCACTAAGTAATGACTCTTTGAAAGTGTCAACCCTAGCACCAAAAATGAGTTCTCAAACTTCTTCGGTGTTCATGGAGTGAACATTTAGCATTTAGTTTTCCAAGGCTATGCAGTTTAGATTCTTCATCATTTCTGTGTGACTCTCTCCAATTACAGGGTAATGGAGGATATAGATTCTATTCTGACTTTTGTGATTATTTGTTTGGACACTATTGGTGATTTTACATTAGGTATAATTGAAACTAAAATAGCATTTCATAGCAAATTTCAGTCCCTTTCTCAAAGGCCCAGGAAAGCAACTCAACCATCTTAAAATCAGAAAAAGTTGCTCTGGTCCAGAAAGTCAATGACTCATTTGAAACATACATTTTTCATTTAATCATAAACTAGAAAACTCCACTGAGCATACAAAGTTTCTTTGCTTGAATGAAGCAGCAGCATTTGAGAGGAGTGAAGTATAAACATTAATTTGGAACTTGCTAGCTAATATCAACATTTGCTTTTTGTTTGAAGCCATGTATTGGTTTTTTTCACCCATACTTTCTTCATATTGAGAAAGATAGGGATATAAAAAAATGCAATTTCTCAGTGATATTAATCAGAACTGCTTTATGATGCAGTGTGCTGTTTGAGCAGCAGTATTCAATGACCTGCAGGACTCTCTGTGCACACATACCTTTTTTCTTGCTTGTATGTAAAGGTATTAGTTTCCATGACTTGCGACCAAAAACATTGTCACAAGGGAAGTGTTTTTTTGACTCTGCTATTTTTTGGTCTCACTTGAGTGGTTAGAGAATAGGCCTGCATCTCAAAAATCTGACCTTTTTTCCAAGGAAAACAGTAGGTGAAGAGACAACTAAGTTGAGTACTCACTGCTTTAAACTACTCCCTATATCATAGCGAAGGTAATATAGAAAGTTCTTCTTATATTTTGGGTCTTTGATCTCAGCCTCCTACCAATTGCAGATTCATCCAAATCTCTCACTTTCTACGAACTGTAACACAAGATTAAAGGAGCTCAATCAAACTTGATAGTAGTTCTTCAACTTTTTATCCTAGTTCAAGTAACTGGGTCTCTACCTGGTCTCTGAGACTTTTCTTAACTGGCAACTTACCAGCTCTTGAGGGATGGGGACCCTGCCTTATTCTTGCCAATTCTGACCCCAAGCTACATTCCAATGACTGAAGCTACCAGACATTCCTTGATGCTGCCTGCCAGCTTAAATCTTTGAATTCTGAGCTCCTAAACTCTTTGTGGTTATGCTCTGTACACTTGCTGGAAAATTCTTTTACCCATTGCTATCACTATGTCAACAGCTTGTCCATGCCATATGGCTGTTATTGTATTTCCTTGGAGACCATGTTTCTTCTGTCTGGCAGGGTCTATTCCCATTACTTGACATTTAATCAGTTTCCCACAGTCTGCAGCATCCCAATGTGTTCTACTTTTATTAATCCTTTGGCTCCTAGTTCTGTTGCAGGAAAAGACAGAATATACACAGGAATGTCATCAAGAGTCTAGATTCAGATGTTTTGAACTTGTGGGACATTGGAAGAGCATTCCTTTTTCACTGTGAAGATGTCTATAATGGAAATAAAGGTGAAAATCAGTATTATGAAAAAGGTAGAGAATGAATTTTACAAGTTTAGAGTTAAAGGCTGAATTAGAAATGTTTTGGTTAATTTGAAATCAACAGCAAACAATAAAAAATATCTTGAGCAAGAGAAGGAGATTTTGTTATAAAGAGTTAGCTCCTGGAACACAAGAGTGTGAATGTTTCCTGTCTGCAAGAGGGGCTTCCGCCATCTTTCACAATTGCTTCTATTTACACATCTGATTCATTCTCTGCAGACAAGTCTTCACAGCTTTTAAGGTGATGAAACAGAAAATCTGATCTTTTAAAAAGCAAAAAGGAATTGATCATGTAACTTCCTCCTCTAAAACCCTCCAATGGATTTCAGTTGCACTTTGGATAAAACTTAAAGTCCCTTCACATGAGCTACAAAGTTCTGTGTTATCTGCTCGCTACCCAGTTGTTCTCTAACTTCATTTCCTGCTACTTGCTTTTTATTCCTCTAACTTTGCAATTTAGACTACTGCTTTTGGGCTTTTATATTTTCCTGTTTCTTTTTTGTTTTTTTTTATTATCAACTTCTATTTTTCCAAGTACATATTAATTTCTGAAATTATGTTCTTTATGAATTTATCTTTTAGTCATCAAATATCATCTCAGTTGCACGAGAGCAAAAATATTGTTAGTTCTTTTAATTCTTGCAGCTTAGGTACCTAGAATTATGTGTGGCACGTATTATGGGCCCAAAGCATTTTCTTAATAAATTTTAAGAAGTAAGATTATTGAACATTTTGAGTCAGATATCAGCAAAGTGATCAGCCATTAAAGAGATAAAAGGACATAAACAATAGTATTATTTAACAATACAGAATGTATAACAGTAAAAAACCAGCAAATCAGATAAGTTCAGTTTTGGAATATTTACTGTGATTCAGCACTGTTTAGAGAACTTAACTATGTTAACTAAATCCTCTCAACAAGCTAAGAGCTTGAGAGGTAGATGCTATCATGATCCACACTTTAAATTTGTGGAATCTAAGGCATGAAAATATTTAGTGACTTGTCCAAAGTCAAATAGCCAGTGAAGCAGAAAGCCAGGATTCAGGATATAGACCTAGATAATCTGAGTCTATACAGAGTACACAGAATCACTAATGCTCACTGCCTGTCTTGGGTGCGTGGCAACATAGGTAGCAAAACAAACTTGATTCTGAAGCAAATTCTCCTTCATACATTCCCTAGCCAGAAGTTTATCTAAGGTCTGAAAATGTAAGTACTAACTTAAAAATTGGAATAAATAAGCATAGCCAGGGCCAAATCAAGGCGTGTGAGAGATGAGAGCCAAGTTGTACTCAACACAAATAAATAAAGCTCAAAATTGGAATTCGCCAACTTTAGGAATACTGAGTGAGCTCATTGAAAATGAAATGTGAAGGTAGATTTCATTTTACTGTCTCTAATTGGTGGTCTTTGAGAACAAAGTACAGGGTGTTGAGACTTTAAGAACTATTGTGTGTATGGGGTTTGGCAATCAATTACTTCTTTATAATTCATTTCAAAATAGGGTGGTGTCACATGTGGAATATAGAGAAACCGAACGAAAGGTCAGATGAAGACAAAATTAAAAACTAATGCTGGCTACAGAATGGAGACATCCAGAAGTGGAGGGGGAGGGATGAGAACAAAGTGGGGAGGGAGCACAATAGACTATGATGGGGGGACTATGGTAACATCACCTGAAAGGGGGATCCTATACTTCCAATATACCAACAACATTGTAAGCCAACGTTGTCTCAATAAAAAATAAAAATAAAATATAATGTTAAATTCTTGTGCATTATGAACATTCACCTAATTCATGAAACATATTTATACAAATCAAACCATACCTTGTGCAAAAATGAAAAATGATATAAGAATTTTATAAAATAAAATATTAAAAAAATATACACTTCCTCACACCAGAAAAAGTAGAAAAGATATTTATTTTAAGGGTGAGTCAAAGGGATACTGTCCATTAAGAGGAAATAGAAATTAAAATGAAAATCTTGACACTTATTGTGAAACCCTGAATTTTTTTTTTTTACAGTGTGTGTTGTTTGCCACAAGATGGCAGCTAAGCAATTGTCATTTGAATATGGCAAAGGTAGGCAGGCAGTATTGTGCAGAAATCCTTTTTTTCTTTAATGAAGTACAAATTGAATTTCAAGTTTTATTCTAATGATATACAAATTTATTAAATCACGGTTCATAGGAGCTTGCCATCAACCATAACACTGCCAAGATTTTTCTGGGTTTATAAATCTTTAAAGTTTTGGGAGGATGCTCTACATTGTCAGCCAAGAAAAAATCCACAATAAAACTTATTAAAGTAAAATCAAACAATAGAAATCACAGTCTATATAAATAAGGTATGCCAGTAACTTGGACAGCAATGGAAATATATAGTTTGGGTGAAAGAACCAGGTTTCATTACAACTAATCCATCATTCCAAGTATGAGGCTCATCCTGGTTGTTGAATCAATGGTTCAGTAAACTGCATCAATCATTGAGACGATCAAACTATGAAAGGACACTTACTTTGGAAATGTTAATCAGGCACAAAACATTGTTACTTCAAACTCAGCTTCCTCCATGAAGTCCTTTCTCCTTTCTGATTTCCTATCATACCTGCTACACAAATCGCTCACTTTGGGATATAATCATGCTTGGATCTATGCTGCAGTCTGTCTTTTGTGTGTTTGTTTAAAAAATTAGATCATAGAGCCTCCGTGGTGGCGCAGGGGTTAAAGTCTCAGTGCTACCAAGCTATCACCAGCCACTGCAGCATGAGTTCAATCCCCTGCTGACCAGGGAGCTAACCCATTTGGTGCAGTAAACCTTTCCTGTCTCACCCGCTGCTCCCCTCAGCAGTGTACTTCAGTCTGTCTGCCTGTTCCGCAACCTGCTCTCTCTCTGGTGAATCCTCTCACCCTCCAGACCTCTGGCCTGTATCCCAGTTCTTGTAAAAACAAATCTTTAAATAAATAAATAATTGGATTATAACGTTCTTGTGGGTAAGGAGTATTTTACTTTTTTATGCTATTCTGTGGCTTACCTATCAGAGCGCTCAGGCATTGAATGGTCTTGGTAGCATAGGCATATAATACAAATATTAAGGATATAGATCCTGGAGCCATACTGCCTGGACTTATATCCCATCTTCATGTAATCTTGTATAAATTACTTAACTCTCTAACCCTTAATTTTTCTCAAAAGTAGATGATTAGCAGTTAACATAAGTAAAACATTTAAAATTGTTCCTGGTGCAAGGTAAGTTCTTTTTTTTTTTTTTTGTAGGACCCTCGTCGGCGGCCTGGGAATGAACCGGTGCTGTAGAGGCTGCGGGCAGCCTCCCAGCCCAATGCTCAACCACTGCGCCACCAGGGGAGGCCCTGCAAGGTAAGTTCTTAACTCATCTTTGCTGTCTATGACTCATGCCTTGGAGAGGCCCCATGTATGACTGGCTTCTTAAGCGGTCTCCTAGTAGATTGAGTAAATCTGGTACTGAGAAACCTGGGACTGCTCTCTACTGGTAAGCTCTCTGGTCATTGTGACGTTGTATTTCTCTTCCTTAAGAGAAAGACAGAGTTTAGTCATAGGTACCTGAAAGTCCCATGACCTGTTCTAGAAGCAGTTTCTCCTGTTGTATTTTCAGGAAGGAAGTTGTCTCCATACTGGAATCTCTAAGGTTGGTGCACCACCTTAAGTTGTTATGGAATCCATGGTTTCTATAAGTGAGGTGTAGGGCCTCCCTGGTGGCTCAAGGGGTTAAGACGCAACCTATGAAGCTTTCCACAGCCACTGCAGCAAGAGTTCGTTCCCTGGCCAGGGAGCAACCCACATGGCACAGCAGACCTCTCCTGACTCGCCTTCTGCTCCCCTCAGCAGTGTATTCAGTCAGTCTTCCTGTTCTATTCCCCGCTCTGTCTCTGGGGAATCCTCTCACCCCCCACAACTCTGGCCTGTACCCCAGCTCTTGTATGCATAAATAAATAAATCTTTAAAAAAAATAAAAGTGAGGTATATTGTTTGAAAATGTGGTCAGGGCTAATGAAGTGCTGATCCAGTATTTTTTCCTGGATGGCGTCTTGTTCTAACCTTATGATGGCGTGGGGGGAGGGGCTGTGGAGGTAACAGAAGGTAATCAGTGTTCATTGAATGCACTGTAAGCTAAACTTTGTGGTAGGAATGTTCATATACACTATCGCATGTAGCTGTCACTGTTACTGGTCACATTTTACAGTCAAGGAATCTGAGATTCAGAGAGGCGTGTGACTTTCTCAAGATCACATGACCATTGTTTTATCATATAATCTTGCATATTGTATAATGGTAGAGTGAGGATTTTAAGCTAAGGCACATGTTAATTTTTCTTAAATCTTTATATATTATCATGAGAAAGAGCAGATCTCCCATATTGTTCTAGTTAGTGAAGCCAAGTCTTCTGACATTACTTAAAAATAATGTCCCAGTTCAAGGAATGACTCTGAAGCTAATCTTATTTCTCACTATAATGAGTTTTTTTTAAGATTTATTTATTTATGCATACAAGAACTGGGGTATGGGCCAGAAGTGTGTGTGTGGGGGTGAGAGGATTCACCCGAGTCAGAGCGGGGAGCAGAACAGGCAGATCGACTGAAAACACTGCTGAGGGGAGCAGTGGGCGAGTCAGGAGAGGTCTGCTGTGCCATGTGGGTATCTCCTTGGCCGGCCGGGGATGGAACTCGTGCTATAGAAGCTGTGGATAGCTTCATAGTGCTGTGCTTAACCTCTTGCGCCACCAGGGAGGCCCCGCACTATAATGAGTTTTTACTCTCCTCCCTTTCTCTGCACAAACTACAAACATATAGACTGGAGCAAGATTTTTGTACCTGTTCTTCTGTGTTTGTACCTATTCTTGATCTCTTATTTTTGGAGGTGTTTTACTGGCATTTATTGGCCCGACAATGTTATTCATTCTGGATGACTTGCCAAACTAATTCTAGGCTGATGGTTGCTTTAATTCCCAGGCTCACCTTTAATCGTGCTTGTCTCCATCCTTATGATACTCTTAGTTCTTCTCCCAACAAAGCAGAAAACTCTTGCCCAATGGACAACAAACTGGTTCACCAGTGGAGAGTTTGATGCTTCCTTCTAAGTGTTACCATTGCATTTTTTCATGTTTCTAGTAAAGGGTTTAGATATATAAACATGTTTTTTTGGGGTCTCCAGATTTAACAAATAAAAATAATTGCACATGTGCCAAATATTGCAAGACATGTTAAATTTTTTTTCACCTGGATTTCTAATTTATATGTGCATCCTTTTCTTTTCTGGCAACCCTAAAAGTTGGAATTATTATAATATGTTTCCCCATCCTCTCTTATTTTCTCAGTTCTTTCTAATGTAGTTTCCCTCTCACTTACTTGGAAGGAAAGGCTTACCACATGCCTAAATTAAATGCTTAAATGCTGAAAGGAAATAAATAGTGTCTAGAGGATGTCAAATTAGTTCAATTGGTTGCATGCTATGAGATATTGGTGTCCATTATTTGAAGAACTGGTGGCTGAAAAAACAATCTCCATTTATCCCAGTGAGTTACACTTGAAAAAGTAAAGCAATTGTTATAACAAATTAATTTGGTAAACACCAGATAAATTATTCTCTCCAAATGGCTTTGAAGAATATAAATCATGTTGAGTTAGTTCATTTCCTTTCTAACTCTGAAGAATTTGGCCTCATAGAAGTGAGTCTGTCCAAAGTCCATCCCTCCTTACTCTCAGATGGGGAAATCCATAGACAACACATTTATCTCAGCTAACAATTCATATTGGCCTATATGTCAATTGGAATTTTCCTGTTACTATCAACAGTCTGCACTCTGAACCATTGTGTCTTTCCACCCCTATCCTTAGTGTCTCAAGAAGGATACAGACCAACTACAGTGGGAAGGTAATTTTCCAAGAGAGTTTTCTCCAATTGTTTTGCCCATGCATCCCCAGCTGTGGCAAACAATTTGTGTTAAATTAGTGAAAATCATTTACAGCATTACATGTTTCTAAACACTTCTGAAAAATCCTTTTCTTTTGAAACATAATGGGTAGTATTAGAATTATTTCCAAAATGTAGTGTTAGAATTATTTCCAAAATGGAAAAGGAAAGCTCTTTGTAGAATCAGAGATTTTTTTTTTAACCTTCAGAGTTGTACCTATCCCCAAGAGGAAACTAAATGGATAATTATGAAATCAATTTATATAATCATTGATGGAAAATACTCTTAAATAGACATTATCTTAAGTAGACACCCTGCTGAGGGGCTAGAGATAAGTTCATCTATGGAGCTGTACTAGGTTTTTTCAAAACAAAATTAGCTAATTTTGTGCAGCATTTACAGTCTTATTACTTTTATCAAAATTCAAAACTCCATAGTAAATCTACTAATGTAATAGCTGCTCTTCAGGGTAGAATAATAAAAGCCACCCACACAACTTGGAGGCTACAATTATAATGTGCTATAGCTCCTGTAGAAAAATATGCCCCATCTTACCAAATGGAGAGAACTTTCCAGAACAAGCATTTACTTTAAAGAAAATAATTTTATTTCTGATACATTCTTTGGTCTTCTCAAAGGATGTAAGCAAACAAATAACCATAGTCTTAAGTCTCCAGACAAAGTTTCTATTAGCAACTATTGCTCGACACACTTGCCTATAGAAGAGGCATGAAATAAATATTGATTGACTACCTACTTTGTGTACAACTTTATACCAGCCATTAAAGACAATACCAAGGTGGATAATGTGAATATTGACAGCAAGTAGCTCACATACATACTGGGGCCACGAACCATATATATCATGTTAAAATATGTGGTGCAGTGGGGTGGGTGGGGGAACAACTAAAACTTGTCACAATTTCAATACTCATATTTTAATCCACTGCATTTACTACAGGTATGACAAGTCATCTATTACCATAAAAATTTAAGTGACTGAAGGGTGTAAAGAATTTACTTAAAACATAAATTTGCTAGCATCATCTGCAACCATTTGCATATTTTTGAGAGACAAAGAGAAATGTGTCTGTCAGGTAAATATTTGGCCGGGTGACTCAGAAAGTATGCAGGTAGACTTTCTGGACTATCTGTCCAGGCCTTGGACAGATGGCATGAATATGTAGGATATGAGGAAAGGAGAAATGGAGTGTAGAGAGTGGAAGCAGGAGCTTAGGTAAAATCTTGTTCATGTCATTGTGAACATATTTCTTTCTCTAGGGATTATCTTTCTATGTTATCATTTTTCTCTCTTGGATCATTCTTAGTTCCATGCTTTCTAGGTAAGTGAGCCAAAATCTCCACTTGCTTCCCAGTCACCTTTACACTGCTCCCAGACATGCTCTAAACACAGCTCAGAAAGTAAAAGTATGTGAATAGTATATATCAGAACCGAATCTGGGTACCCTGTGCCTCTGCAAGCCTGTGGTTTGTAGATACAAGTAGCAACTACTTTCACAGGCACAGTGTCTGTGTGGCGAGGGCCTCGGGAGGAGGCCCATCTGAACCTGCTTTCTTCCTTTGCGGTCGCAGAAAGAGTTGGAATTATAACTTCAAGGACTCCAAAAGAACAAAAGTACCCTCCATTTGCAGAGCTAGTGTTTTCACAAAGTACCATAAATGATCCTTATAGCATTATAGACTGAACAGGGTAGAATCTCTTCTTTTTTCAAGAGAAACTGAGACTTGGGGGGCGGGGGGGGGGTTAAAACCTTGCCCAAAGCCACACATTTCAAAGAAGATGGCTCTATGTCTACTCAGTATTCTTTAGCCACCCCACATCAGTAGCAAAACAAATGGCCATTCTTCTGCAGCTGCTGTTTCTCTGCTCTCCTAGCCCTTGCTGTCTTTTCCTGACTTTATCGGCCACACCCAAACTTCATTTTACTGATACTGGCAGACAGCCAGGCCTGGTGAAATGTCTTACAATGAAGTTCCTTTATATTCACAGGTCTTTTTGCTGATGGCGTATGTGAGGCACCTTCTTGAACATGTCCTTAATGTACATAGAATTCCTTTTTTAAATAAGGAATTTTCCCACCTTTACTTTAAATTAACCTCTTTTTTTTTTAAAGATTTATTTATTTATTTATACAAGCACTGGGTACAGTCAGAAGTGTGGGAGGGTGAGAGGATTCACCAGAGCCAGAGCGGGGAACAGAACAGGCAGACCGACGAAATACACTGCTGAGGGGAGCAGCGGGCACGGCAGGAGAGGTCTGCGCGCCATGTGGGACCCTCGCCAGTGGCCAGGGATCGAACCGGTGCTGCAGAGGCTGCAGGCAGCTTCGCAGCCCCAGCACTCAACCGCTGCGCCACCAGGAGAGGCCCTAAATTATCCTTTTATAGTCAGGAAGAGCAGTGGCAACAGATTACCCTTTCATGGTCATCATGCATTCCTTACTCAGGAAGTTAGGACTCTGACCACCACTGACCTGGGATTTCTCTCTCTGGGTCTGCTCTTGCAGTGCATGTCATATGACAGCAAAAGTGTGGCAGGTGCTTAGAGGTGCGCCTGTCTTTGAATACATATGGCATCATTCCCTAAACCTTGAGTGGCAGACTGTCTGGCACTCCCTGGCTGGTGCCCCATTAACCTTTATGCAACTTTCATCACACCCATCTGATCAGTTCATAGAAGTGGTCAAGAAATTCTTGCTTTTATGGAGTGTGTGTATGTGTGTGTGTTGTCATGATTGCAGCTCCTGGGTACATCTGAAATGCTGAACTCACCTCTGTCCTATTCAACTTTGCCTTAAGGACACCCTCTAGCCAAATATCTATCTTATGCCACCAAGTTATCACAGCATATTCTATACGTATACCTAGTGGAATTTCAATTTATGTTTGGATCTGGATTCCTTAAGATTGATACAGCAATTTTGCATTGCATAAGCATGAGTGTCACTGGAAATTATCAGGGTGGGAGTAGGAAGAAACTAAGGGGTAATGACTTAGTAAAAAGCTCAGTGAATGGAGCTGGACTTCCATCTATGTTCTTGGAGTCTCAAAATATCCTTAGTAAACTGCTCTGTACCCCTTTGCTTCTACTTGCTAACAGGCTACATAGCAACAAAGCTTAGCTAACTGTCTTTCTCTATTTGTATTAAAAGTCCATTATGTCGGACACAGCAAGTGGGACTGTGAGTGGAAAGGAACTATTTCAGCCACCACACCCCGTGAACGGGAGCTGAGGCGAACCCTGCAGGATCCGCCGCGGAGGTGAGCTCCAGCCGCCATTAAAGAGAGCCCCGCCCCCCAGGAGGAGACCAGCACCAGCACACAGCCCCGGCCGCCCAGTAAGCTTGCGCGGAAAGTGGCGCGGATCCGGACCAGATCGCAGCTGCCCAGGTCCCCGCGCCTGCGACCTAGGCTTGCGGGGAGACGGCGGAGGCCCTCCCTGAGTGAGCAGGAACAAGGCGCCCAGGCAGGGGAGCGGGATTCAAAAGGCGCCATTCCCGCGCCACTGATCTGGGCTACAGCCCGCATCCTGGAACTGAGGGCTTTGGAACTGAGACCCGGGGCACGAAATTAGGGGCGTGGGTTCCCCACGACGGTGGGGCACAAGGCAGACACAGCACCCCAAAGCCGTTGAGGTGTACCCTACCATCCCCGCTCTGCTCCCTGTCCCACGGGGTGGAAAATCAGCTCCCCAAGGGCTCTAGGAGAGATCTCTGGCGCCACCTAGCGACTTGACCCCAGCACAGGCTACTGAAGGAGCTAGTGCCCAGCTGGGGAGTTAGCCCACACCGGGCCCCTTCCGAACAAGTAGTCTGAGCCCACAGGGAGAGCGAGCACCCACAGCCGGGGCAGACCAGACGCGCAGAAGAGTGTGCCTGAGACCAGAAGCGCAGGGAGTGTGTCCCACATCACCATTTTAGAACAGGGACATTTCTTCAGTAAAGACTACCTGCAGAAGGCTTCCTCAGGAGCCAGAGGTGAGCGGGGGAGGTTCGCCCACGCCAGACCCCCTCTGGCCTGCAATCCAAGCCCAGAGGGGAGCAGGAACCCACCGCCGGGGCAGACCAGGCGCACAGGGGAGTGTGTCCCCACATCGGCATTTTAGAACAGGGACCTTTCTCCAGTAAAGGCTGCTTGAAACTGACAGATGACTCCTGGAAGAACCAGAGGGGAGCAGAGAAGCCCACCCAAGATGCCGGCCAGTCCCAACAACACAGTGTCCCAACGCATACGGCAAATTAGAAAACAGACAGTAGGGAGGAGAAGAACCACACGCAACCTAGCAACTCTCCAGAGAAAAAGCACACCACAAAAAGAAAGCCAGCCCCCAGATTGCAACGACAATAACTTGGAAGAATTTCTGAGCCTTCCAGAAAGAGAATTTAAAATTGCCGTGATTAAAAAACTGACAGAAGTCATAAAGGAAAACAATGATAAGGGAAAAATAATCAATGATCAGAAGAATGCAATTGAGTCCCTAGAGAGGGAAAACAATGGTCAGAAGAAAGAAATTGAGTCCCTAAAGAGGGAAGTAAAAGAAATGCAGGAGATCAAAGAATTAATGGAAGAACTAAAGAATTCTGGGAAAAGCAATGAAAGCAGAATAGATGAAATGGAAGAACGAATAAGTAATCTTGAAGACACAGAAATAAAAAGAACCAAAACAGAAAAGGAAAGAGAAGTACGAAGGAAAAAGAACGAGGAAAGACTTCGGGAACTATCTGACTCCATGAGGAAAGGAAATATAAGAGTTATAGGAATACCAGAAGGAGAGGAGAGAGATGTAGGAACAGAGAAAATATTCAAAGAGATAATTGAAGAGAACTTCCCAAATGTGAAGAAGGAGCTGAAAATTGATATACAAGAAGCAAGAAGAACACCAAACTTCCACGACGAAAGGAAAAATACAGCAAGACACATAATAGTAAAGCTCCCAAGAATCCAGGACAAGGAAAAAATAATGAAGCTGGCAAGAGGGAAGAAACAGATAACATTCAAAGGAAAACCAATCAGGCTGACATCAGACTTCTCTGAAGAAACACTACGGGCAAGGAGAGAGTGGAGGGACATAGTCAACAGACTCCAAGAAAACAGATGCCAACCAAGAATACTCTATCCCGCAAAGCTCTCCTTCCTCTTTGAAGAAAGAATATGGACCTTCCCAGACAAACAGAAACTCCGGAATTTCATTGCAACTAAACCCCCACTCCAAAAAATACTACAAGGAGTCCTAAAGCCAGAACCTCAGAGCGACGAATAACAATGAAAGAAGGCCAAAAAAAAAAGTTATTAAAAGAATAAATAAATAAAATCAAAGGAAAGACAAACACAATGGCAAATACAGATGTTAACATATCAATATTAACTCTAAATGTAAATGGACTAAACTCTTCAATAAAAAGACACAGAGTTGCAGCCTGGATTAAGAAACAAAACCCTACCTTTTGCTGTCTCCAGGAAACACATTTAGCTACAAAAGATAAAAATAGGCTCAAAGTTAAAGGATGGAAAACAGTCCTACAAGCAAATGGACCAAAAAAGAAAGCAGGAACAGCTATACTTATATCAGATAAAACAGACTTCAAACTCAAAAAGATAAAAAGAGACCCCAATGGTCACTACATTATGATCAAGGGGACAATACTTCAAGAAGAAATAACACTCATTAACATATACTCACCAAACGAAGGAGCACCAAAATATATCAGACAACTGTTGTCCTCTCTGAAAACAGACATCAGAGAAAACACATACGTAGTGGGAGACTTCAACACACCACTATCAACAATGGATAGATCAACAAGACAAAAAATAAGTAAAGAAACCAAAGCTCTAAATAAAGACCTAGAGCAATTGGGCTTAACAGACATCTATAGAACACTAAACCCCAAAAAAACGGAGTACACATTTTTCTCAAGCGCACACGGATCATTCTCCAGGATCGATCACATACTGGGGCACAAGACAAACATCAACAGATACACCAAGATTGAAATCATATCAACCATCTTTTCTGACCATGAAGGCATCAAACTAGAAATAAACCATAAAAAGAAGGCAAGGAACTTTCCTACCTCATGGAGATTAAAAACCACACTACTGGAAGACCATTGGACTAATGAGGAGATCAAAGAAGAAATTAAAAAATTTTTTGAATTGAACGACAAGGAGGACACCAATATCCTAAATGTATGGGATGCAGCAAAAGCAGTAATAAGAGGAAAATATATAGCAATAGAAGCTCACATCAAGAAACAAGAAAGAACGCAAAGAAACAACCTAATCTCGAAGCTCAAAGATCTAGAAAAAGAACAACAAGAAAACCCCAAAACCAGTAGAAGAAAAGAAATAATAAAAACCAAAGCAGAAATAAATGAAATTGAAACTAAAAAAACAATCCAAAAGATCAATGAAACCAAGAGCTGGTTCTTTGAAAAAATAAATAAAATAGACAAACCCCTAGCCAGGCTCACAAAGGAAAAAAGGGAGAAAGCACAAATAAACAGGATCATCAATGAAAGAGGAGAAATCACAACGGACACAGCAGAAATCAAAAGAATAATCAGTAACTACTATGAACAGTTATATGGAAACAAGTTTAACAATCTAGAGGAGATGGACAAATTCCTACAACTCTACAATCACCCAAAGCTAGATAAAGAAGAAATAGAACACCTAAACAGACCAATTACAATTAGCGAAATTGAAATGGTAATCAAAAACCTCCCCAAAAACAAAAGCCCAGGACCTGATGGATTTACAAATGAATTCTACCAAACATTCAGGGACGAATTAGTGCCTATCCTTCACAAACTCTTCCAAAAAATTGAGAAGGAAGGGACAATACCAAACACGTTTTATGAAGCCAACATTACACTAATACCAAAACCGAACAAGGACAACACAAAAAAGGAAAACTACAGGCCAATCTCCCTAATGAACACTGATGCAAAAATCCTCAATAAAATTTTAGCTATCAGAATCCAACAATGTATCCATAAGATAATTCACCACGACCAAGTTGGATTCATTCCAGGGGCACAAGGATGGTTTAACATCCGAAAATCAATCAACGTTATCCAACACATCAACAAAAAGAAATATAAAAACTATATGATAATATCAATAGATGCTGAGAAAGCTTTCGACAAAGTGCAACACCCATTCATGATAAAAGCCCTTGAAATTCTTGGGATACAAGGAACATACCTCAACATCATAAAGGCCATCTATGACAAGCCAACAGCCAGTATCATTCTCAATGGTGAAAAGCTGAAAGCAATTCCATTAAGATCTGGAACAAGACAAGGATGTCCACTCTCACCATTGCTTTTCAATATAATACTGGAAGTCCTAGCCAAAGCAATAAGACAAGAGAAAGACATCCAAGGAATCCAAATAGGAAAAGAAGAAGTCAAACTATCACTATTTGCAGACGATATGATAATATACATAGAGAACCCCAAAAACTCCACAGAAAAGCTAATTCAACTCATCAATCAGTTCAGTAAAGTGGCAGGATACAAAATCAACATGCAAAAGTCAGTAGCCTTCCTATACACAAACAATAAATCTGAAGAAGAAGAAATCAAAAAGACCATCCCTTTTGTTATTGAAACAAAAAAAATCAAATATTTGGGGATAAATCTAACAAAAGAGGTAAAGGACCTATACAAAGAAAACTATAAAACACTGTTAAAAGAAATAGAAGAAGACACAAAGAAATGGAGAGACATCCCCTGCTCATGGATTGGAAGAATAAACATTATTAAAATGGCCATCCTTCCAAAAGCAATATACAGATTCAATGCTATTCCAATCAAAATTTCAATGTCATTCTTCAAAGAAATAGATCAATTATTGATGAAATTCATATGGAATCACAAAAAACCCCGAATAGCCAAAGCTCTCCTGAAAAAAAAAGAAGGGAATGGAGGCATCAGACTCCCAGACTTCAAACTATACTACAAAGCCATAATCATCAAAACTGCATGGTATTGGAACAAGAACAGACATACAGACCAATGGAATCGAATAGAAAATCCAGAAATAAACCCACAGATTTATGGTCAACTAATCTTTGACAAAGGAGCAAAGAATATGCATTGGAGCAAAGAAAGTTTGTTCAATAAATGGTGCTGGGAAAACTGGGTCGCTACATGCAAAAGAATGAAGCTTGACCACCACCTCACACCATACACAAAAATCAACTCAAAATGGATTAAAGAACTAGACATAAGACCTGAAACCATAAAATATATAGAAGGAAATATAGGCGAAACACTACGTGATTTGCACATCAAAGACATCTTTACAGACACATCACCCAAAGCAGTGATAGTGAAGGCAAAGATAAACAGCTGGGACTACATCAAATTAAAGAGCTTTTGCACAGCAAAAGAGACAATAACAAAAACAAAGAGAAACCCCACCAACTGGGAGAACATTTTTGCACCCAACACTAATGATAAAGGACTGATCACAAAAATCTGCAAAGAGCTGATGAGACTCAACAACAACAAAGAAAATAATCCAGTCAAAAAATGGGCAGAAGAGCTTAAAAGAAACTTCTCTGAAGAGGAAATGCAAATGGCCAACAGGCATATGAAAAAATGTTCAACATCACTTGTCATCAGGGAAATGCAAATCAAAACTACCATGAGATACCATCTTACACCAGTGAGAATGGCACATATTAAAAAAACTAGCAACAACAAATGTTGGCGAGGGTGTGGAGAAAAAGGAACTCTTCTGCACTGTTGGTGGGAGTGCAAACTGGTCCAACCACTGTGGAAAGCTGTGTGGAGATTTCTGGACCTACTAAACATAGAGCTTCCATATGATCCAGCAATTCCACTCCTAGGTATTTACCCAAAGGACACAGAAACATCAATTCCAAAGAACACCTGCACCCCTATGTTTATAGCAGCACTGTTTACAATAGCTAAGCTTTGGAAACAACCCAAATGCCCAAAAATAGATGACTGGATCAAGAAGATGTGGTACATATATACCATGGAATATTACTCAGCATTCAAAAAAGATAAACACATGCAATTTGCTGCAACATGGATGGCGCTGGAAGGGATCATGCTCAGCGAAATAAGCCAAAAAGAAAAAGAAAAATACCGGATGGTCTCACTCATAGCAGGAATCTAGAAAACTTAAATAAGGGACCAGGAAAATGAATAACTATAAGAAAGTGAAAATCAAAATCAACAAAAAACTATGAACCAGAGACACTTTTAGGGGGGCGGGGGCGGGAGGGGAGGGATTGGGGTCAGAATGGGGGGCTGCAATTGGAAAGTGAAAATCAAAATCAACAAAAAACTATGAACCAGAGACACTTTTAGGGGGGCGGGGGCGGGAGGGGAGGGATTGGGGTCAGAATGGGGGGCTGCAATTGTATGGGGAATATAACAATAAAATTTATAAAAAAAAAAAAAAGTCCATTATGTCTTAAACAGCTGCAGAAATCTTGGTGGGAGGGACTGTAAGATCGAGCTATCTCCAACTCCTGTACTAATACTCATTCTGGTAAGTTTTTCCCTAGTATTCAGGGACTACTTATCTTCACAGTGGAATAGAGCAGTCCCTATGCAGCCAAAGTCAATGGTGAATGTGTGCTCAGATGACCTTCAGTCAGAATATTGACTTCCCTAGGAATTAGTCAGTGTACTGTTGTCTCTAGACAAAGCAGGATTAAATAGGATCATCCTCCTGCTCTGAACACCATAACAATGGGATGACCCAAAAAGAGTATGATAAGTTTGGGAGCCAACTTTTTGGAAGTTTGGCACTAAAACTGAGTGGGAAAAGTGGAGGTTCATATCCTACCATTGCAGTGCATTTTGTTGGCTCTAATAAAATGTTGATAGAGGCAGCAGGCTACCTTTCTTTTCCAGTTGGCAGAGAAAGTCGTCAAAGAATTAAATATCACTGAGCCAGCTTGGAACTAGTTGAGCAGGAATTGCCCGAAAGAGTAGAGAAGAAAGAAGCAATGTTTGATCGAATTCATTCTCTGTTACGTTACTGTAAGTCCCCGTGGGTGAGATCAGTGTAATGGGCATGGAAATGGATTGTTCAGGTTGACACGTGGTATTTGGAGATTCCGTGAGTCTTCTCCAACTTAGAATGAAGACAACATTCATTAAAGACAATTGTAGAATTAGGCATTCTTTTTTCAGTAGACCAAAAAAAAAAAAAAAAAATCTGTGCTACTGCCAAAGAGTTGTTAGATAAATACACCTGCCCTGCTGGAGAATGAAGCAAGTCTGGATGGATTGCCAGGCTTCTGACTAATTTATCACCTGATAGAGCTGACAGAGGAAGAATCAGAGCTGAATGGGAAGACACACATATTGGACTGTGTCCACATTGACAGAGCAACTAACCAAAGCATTTATTTTGTAAGTAAAAACTTTGGTTGGTTCTATTGTAATAGTCCAAATGTTTGCTTCAAAAATTGAAGTCCACTTCACAGCATCATGTTTAAGAAATGTAATAACTATTTCATTTGTTCTAATTAAACAGACCTTATTTTATGGGGGCATTATTAAAATGGACAGATTTTTTTCAGAACAATTTGGTTTAACTTTTAGTAGGAAAATAGTCTTGCTAAGGCAAAAACAGAATTTTCCCCATTTAAAATATAAATAAAGGTGGTGTTGCAGTTAAAAGATGGTAACAGGGAGTTTAACCCTTTGTTTTATTTTGTGTTAATTTTTTTTATTAATGACATACTATTATTTTACATCCTTGCTTTTTTTCCCCCACAATATAGGATGTCTCCCCTCAGGTGTGGCATTCCCACCACCAAAGCACCCATAGTCCTCCACCATAGTCTTTGTGTTCCCCGCCCTCCTGTTTCCTCCCCTCTCCATCCCTCCTGGATGTCTCAGATCTATGATTAGCTTTCAAGGGTCATTTTCAAAGTTTGTCTTTGTCTGATACTTTGTTTGGTTTCTCCATATTCCACATAACCCTTAGTTTTAAATATTTCTTTTCTACTTTGATTTCTATAATGAGAATGTGCCTTTCTAAAAGTTATTTAAGTATATACATGTAGATATATTTATAGATACAGTGAAAGTAAGACAGTCAATGAGTGTAGTGATTACCAGAGTAGGATTTGACAGATATGACAGATCATGGTTCATATTTCACCTGTACTATTTATTACTGATAAAACTTTGGGCAAGTTACCTAACCTCATTTGTAAAATGAATAATATCTATGTTGAAGGATTGCTGAAGACTATGATAGTGTATATAAAGTTCTTAGAATAGTGCCTAACACATAAACGTATCCAATTACTGGTTAACTATTATTTGTACTTGTATGCTTTTCTAAGTTCCTTCAAATATTATTTTATTCAAATATCTTAATAATTCTGTATAAAAGTCAAAACCAAAGGCAGATTTTTCAACATTTTGACACTCTTTTTCCTAATGGAATGATCTAGGTTGCCGCTTCCTTGTGTTCCCAGGTTTATCCAATGAGATTATGAATTATCAATTATCAGTAGTTATCAAGTTGCAATATATCACTTAGGAAATGGTAACCACTGAGCTCACATGACAGTATGGAATATAGGGCTATATGGTTGAAGTATTGTAGTTTCTGAACTAAAGTAAAGGTGAACGAGGATCAAGAGGTTTTAGACATCTATGAAGAGAAAGCTTATCAGCCTCAACAGAAGATACTTAGTTTCATTGTGAGGCAGCAGATATAAAATCATTTTCAATGACATTTACAGCAAGTAATATTGACCCAGATTTAACAGGGCATGCAGAAAAAAAAAACCCCACCAAAATAAAACAAACAAAAAAAGAAAGCCTGTTCTGCTAATATTAACCAAAGCAAACTCTAGGAGAGTTTAGCAGCTACCTTTTTATTCTTGCTTTTGATAGACTTGGTTTTTATACATTTACTCTTTCCTCTTTTTACCTTTAAGAAGACTTTTCTTCTATAATGTTCTTAGAGGTTTCAATTGTAGAAAACCTCTCAATGTCTCTCTAACAGCACCTGTTGGGTCTGAAATACAGATCACTAGCCTCAAAATTTCTGATCCCTTTGTAAATTACTAACAACTTCCCAGATGCTATGTATGTTGTTGCTTTGGGAACTATACTCGGAAAATCCCTGAATTCAAATAAGGAAGGGTCAAGTTACTCTTGATTAGAGGAGAGAATCTAATATTTATTCACCTGCAGCATGGAGACTGTGCTTCTACCTGTCTCATACTTACTTTGCTAATGCTACTTTAAACTAGATGTCAGTTCGGTGAATATTTATTTTGATATCTGTATTTCAGAGGCAGTGCTAAGTGTTAGGGATATAGCATAAGTAAATAGGACAAAATCCATGGACTTCAGAGACTTTTCATCCTAGTGTAGGGTGACACACAGCAAATAATACAGATCTATACTAGATAATGATAGTTTCTATGAAGAAGAATAAAGTCAAGTTAGAGGAAAAAGTGACAGGGGTGGATGCTATTTTATAAAGGATGGTCAAAGGAAAATTCTTGAAGAAAGGGTATTGAGTAGAGATCTGAATGGAGTACATGGGTGAGACATAAGAATATCTTGGAGTTAAGCTTTCCAGGTAGAGAAACCAGTAAATGCAAAGGCCCTGAGGTCTGCTTAGACCTTTAAGTAACCTTTTTTTTTGGGGGGGGGGTGGGAAGAAGCACAAAGGTCACTGTGGCTGGTAAAGCCCAAAGAGTATGAAGAAATGAATGATAGGGCTTCCCTGGTGGTGCAGGGGGTTGAGCACAGCACTGTGAAGCTGTCCGCCATTTCTGCAGAGCAGCATGGGTTGGATCCCCGGCCTACCAGGGAGCTAACTAAGCTCTCCTGGAGCAGACCTCTCCTGTCATGCCTGCTGCTTCCCTCAGCAGTGTATTTCAATCAGTCTGCCTGTTCTGTTCCCCACTATGTCTTTGGTGAATCTTCTCACCCCTTGAAACCCTGGCCTGTACTCCAGTTCTTGTATGCATAAATAAATAAATCTTTAAAAAAAAGAATGATAGGCGATGAGAGCAGCAGGTTAACAAGGGCCAGATCACATAGAACCTTGCAGGTCTTCATAAGGATTTTGTATTTTATTGTGAACAGATTGGATTTAAGCAATACAAAAAAAGGACAACATTTAGAATATGGCTTGAAACTGTTATTTTGATTTAGATGTTTTGATATCATGTACAGATAGTCATTTATGGCATTATATTCTGAAAATTTCAACATCACGAATTCTGGGTTGTTGTTCTTTTCCCATACGAAAAACTACACAAATTTTGATTTTTAGTTAGTACTATAATATGTTGAGAGTGAATGAAACAAATACCATTTACCTAGAATGGTTACAGTCATGTTTCTGGTATTTCTTTAATTTGTTTACTGTTTTTTTTGTCACCTTTTTTTTTTTTAAAGATTTATTTATTTATTTATATAAGCACTGGGTACAGTCAGAAGCGCGGGAGGGTGAGAGAATTCACCAGAGTCAGAGCAGAGAGCAGAGCAGGCACACTGACGAAGTACACTGCTGAGGGGAGCAGTGGGTGTGGCAGGAGAGGTCTGCGTGCCATGTGGGACCCTCGCCCGACGGCCGGGAATCGAACCGGTGCTGCAGAGGCTGTGGGCAGCTTTGTAACACCGTGCTCAACTGCTGCGCCACTGGGGAGGCCCAGTACACACTTGTTTGTTTTTTTCCCACTGTATAGCACACACTGAAGTGCTGTCACACTTTAACTGAAATTTCTTCTCCTAGGCGATGCCAATGCTTTCTTGTCTTTTCTCCAAGAGATTTGGAAATTTGTACAATTAGAAATTGCACATAAACACTACAAATACAGTGAATAGAGAATTCTGATAAACTTGGAGATGTTCTGAGAGGGCAAACTCTTCTGTGCGTAAAGAAATAATTAAAATAATACACTTTCATTTGTAAAGTTTGACTGATCTGATGCTCAGTGTAATGTTACATTTTGGGAATTTAAAAAAGAAACTGGGGGAGTCACAAAATGAGAATTTCTGTATGATTCCACTTATATGAGGTTTCTAGAGTAGTCAAACTCATAAAATAACAAAAAACTAGAATAGTGGTTGCCAGTGGAGGAGCATGTGGAGTTTTTTTGAATGGGCACAGAGTTTCAGTTTTACAAGATGAAAATTCTGGAGGTTGGTTGCACAGCGATGTGAATATAATTAACACTACTGGACGATACACTTGAAAATGGGTATGATGGAAATTTTTTTGTTCTATGTACTTACTACATTTAAAAATAATATAACAAATAGTCAAATCTAATAAAAGCAATAGTGAGAATGAACTAGTAATACCACCCTGGTACAGAATGATAAATCAAGATCAGAGCACAGATAAGATCATATTCCTTATTTGGAATTCCATTTACTAATATGTCCAATACATATATGGCAGAAGGCTGTTGTCATAGATACAGACAGAATGAGATGAGGCTTTCTGCCCAGTAAAAACTTGGAGCCTAGTCAAGAGGGACAGACTCGTGGAAAAAAGAAAAAAATGTTATTAACGTTACACTAGAAGTATGAGCAGAGAACATTGGAAGCCTAGCTAAGTTAAGAAGGTGTAAAGGAAGATGGCTTCTAAATTTGGTTTTAAAGTGTGAGTTTTCTTATTGGAATAAGGAATGAAGAGAATTCCCACCACAAGGAATATGTTGATATGAGAGACTATAATTTTTAGGTGAATGCTAATGCAAAAATAGTAATGATGTAAAGGAGAACAATTTTGAGAATAATTTAAGAGGTTGAGATAACAGGCCCTAAAAAGTGATTAGCTGAGGTGAAGGCAGGGAGGAGCAACAAAGTGGGGATGGTTTCCAGGTTTTTGCTTGCACTACTAGATTGGGGTGATAGACATAGATATAGATATATAGTGTAACTCTTAGGTCTAGGTCTGTGTTTAGGCACTCTAAGTACCTCTCTATATGGGTTACTTTGAAGAAAGTAAGAATTATGTTTGAACATTCATTCAATCTTCCTGACCTGAAATACCTACTATAGTCACTAACTGATTACATATGGAAGGTTTAGCACCAGAAGATGAAAATCTCTGTCACATAGCATCAATGATATCAGATTAGGTCATTCCATATCCATGTTTTCTCCCAGCTAGCTTGCCTTTTCTCTACTTGATGACTGAAAAGTTAAAATTTCACTTCTAGATGCCCTTGCAGAGCATTGACATGTGACCTGGTTCTACAGAAACTGCATTTCCATCTGTCAAGCAGGACAACTGAAGCATCTGATTGTTGTGATGCAACTATGGCAGAGTTTACAGCTCTAGGTTCAATTTAAAAGTGTGAAGCAGGAGATAGCAGCAGTTATCCATCCACTGTAACCATCCTGGGATACAGTTGGGTGTTTCTCAATGCAACATCATTTCTCCTGGCTATTTGGCATCCAAACCTGGCTCTTAGCACTCCCGGAGATTCTGTGGGGGTACTCAAACTATTTAGGTAAATCTTCCTTAAGTTGATCTGGTTTTTTTACTTAAGAATTCTGAACCATATAATGAGACTAGAACATTTCCTAGAATCAACTAGTTAATATTTAAGCCTGTAGAGAGCTCAAATTAGGTAGCTTTCAGAACAACATTTCTGAACAACATTTCAGAACCAGAACATCAGAATTATGAGGTCAGACAGATCAGGCTTAAGTCCTGGTGCTACCATTTTTTGTGTGTGTGATTTTATTTTATTTTTTACTCTTTATTTTTTATTGATTTTTAAAAATTTTTTACAGCATTGTTCATTTTTAAACATTTGTTTTCTCCCACCCCCTCAGGTGTAGTCCCCACAGAGTTTTCTTCACCAAAACACTGACGCACCATCACCGCAGTCCCCTGTGCTCCTCCCTCCTTCCCTCTGATCCCTCTCCCTCCTCCTCCCCTGCAGGATGTCTCTGATTTATGATTGTCTGTTTTTGCTTTGTTGTGTTTTGTACTGTTACTATTTTTTTACACTGATGTCTTATTTGGTTCCCCTATATTCCTGCTATAAGTGAAACCATCCGATATTTTTCTTTTTCTTTTTCTTATTTCATTGAGCATAATTCCTTCTAGCTCCATCCACACTGCTGCAAATGGCATGAGTTTATCTTTTTCAATTGCTGAATAGTATTCCATTGTGTATATATGCCACATCTTGATCCAGTCATGTATTTTTGGGCATTTGGGTTGTTTCCAGGTTTTACCTATTGTAAATAGTGCTTCAATAAACATAGGTGTACAGGTTTTTTTTTTTTAAACATTCATCCATCTATGCATACAAAATCTGGGGTACAGGCCAGATACACGGGGTGAGAATATCCACCAGAGACAGAGTGGGGAACAGAACAGGCAGACTGACTGAAGTACACTGCTGAGAGGAGCAGCAGGCAAGTCAGGAGAGGTCTGCTGTGCCATGTGGGCTTCTCCCTGGCCGGCTGGGGATTGAATTCATGCCACAGAAGCTGCAGATTGCTTCGTAGTGCAGTGCCTAACCCCTTGCACCACCAGGGAGGCCCAGGTGTTCTTTTGAATCAATGTTTTTGTGTCCTTGGGTAGATCCCTAGTAGTGGAATTGCCAGGTTGTATGGTAGCTCCATTTTTAGTAGACTGAGGAAACTCCAGACAGCTTTCCATAGTGGTTGGACAAGTTTGCACTCCCACCAGCAATGTAGAAGAGTTCCTTTTTCACCACATCCTTGCTAACATTTGTTGTTGCTTGTTTTTTTGATATGTGCCATTCTTAACTGGTGTAAGATGGTATCTCAATGTGGTTTTAATTGCATTTCCCTGATTATAAGGGATGTTGAACATTTTTTCATATGCCTGTTGGCCACTTGCATTTGCTCTTTGGAGAAATGTCTTTTAAGTTCTTCTGCCCATTACTTGACTGGATTGTTTGTTTTTGATGAGTTGTGTGAGTTCTTGTATATCTTTGTGATCGGTTCCTTATCAGTTGACTGGAGTGCAAAGATTTTTTCCCAATCAGTGGGGTGTCTCTCTGTTTTGGTTAATGTCTCTTTTGCTGTGCAGAAGCTTTTCAGCTTGATGTAATCCCAGGTGTTTATCTTTTCCTTGACTTTCTTTGCTTTGGGTGATGAGTCATTAAAGATTTTATTGCAATGTATGTCTTGTACTGTTTTACCTATATTTTCTTCTATATATTTTATGGTTTCAGGTCTTATGTCCAGTTCTTTTATCCATTTTGAGTTGATTTTTGTGCATGGTGAAAGTGGTCCAGTTTCATTTTTTTGCATGTAGTGGTCCGGTTTTCCCAGCACCATTTATTGAACAGACTGTCTGTGTTCCATTGCATATTCTTTGATCCTTTGTCAAAGATCAGTTGTCCATATAAGTGTGGTTTTATTTCTGGGCTCTCTATTTGGTTCCATTGGTCTGTGTGTCTGTTTTTGTTCCAGTACCAAACTGTTTTAATTATTATGGTTTTGTAGTATAGCATGAGTTTTGAAGTTTGGAAGTGTGATACCTCCTTTCTCCTTTGTTTTCATCAATAGTGCCTTGACTATTCGTAGTTTTTTGTGGTTCCATATGAATTTCATCAGTATTTGCTCTGTTTCTTTGAAGAATGTCACTGAGATTTTTATTGGAATAGCGTTGAATCTGTATATTGTTTTTGGTAGGATGGACATTTTAATAATGTTAATTCTTCCAATCCATGAGCAGGGGATGTCTTTCCATTTCTTTGTGTCTTCTATTTCTTTTGACAGTGTTTTATAATTTTCTTTGTATAGGTCTTTCACCTCTTTTGTTAGGTTTATTCCCAAGTATTTGATTTTTTTGTTTCAATTATAAAAGGGATGGTTTTCTTGATTTCTTCTTCTTCAGATTGATTGTGTATAGGAAGGCTATTGATTTTTGTGTGTTCATTTTGTATCCTGCTACTTTACTGAACTGGTTGATAATTTTGAATAGTTTATCTGTGTAGTTCTTAGGGTTCTCTATGTATATTATCATATTGTCTGCAAATAGTAATAGTTTTACTTCTTCTTTCCCTATCTGGACTCCTTGTATGTCTTTCTCTTGTCTTATTGCCCTGGCTAGGACCTCCAGTATTATATTGAAGAGCACTGGTGAGAGAGGACATACTTATCTTGTTCCTGATCTTAAAGGAAAGGCCTTCAGCTTTTCACCATTGAGAATAATATTGGCAGTGGATTTGTTATATATGGCTTTTTATCATGTTAAGGTATGTTCTTTCTATTCTGAGAATTTCAAGGGCCTTCATCATAAATGGATGTTGGACTTTGTCGAATGCTTTCTCAGCATCTATTGATAGGATCATGTGGTTTTTCTTTTTCTTTTTGTTGATGTATTGGATTACACTGATCAATTTTCATATGTTGAACCATCCTTGTGTCCCTGGGATGAAACCCACTTGATTGTGGTCCTACCATTTTTCTATACAATTTTTTTGTCTTTTATTTTTTTTAAAGATTTATTTATTTATGCATACAAGAACTGGGGTACAGGCCAGAGATGTGGGGAGTGAGAGGATTCATCAGAGACAGAGTGGGGAGCACTCTGTCTCAGATGGACTGAAATACACTGCTGAGGGTAGCAGTGGGTGAGTCAGGAGAGGTCTGCTGCACCATGTGGGTAGCTCCCTGGCCGGGGATCAAACTGATGCTACAGTGGCTGGATAACTTCATAGGCTGCATGGTAACTTGTGCCACCAAGGAGGTCCCTTTTTGTATTTTAAAATAACTTTTTACTATGGTAACATTGGTTTACAGCACTGTATAGGATTCAGAAATACAGGGTCTCACTTCTTCAGGTGTACATTACTGACAGCACACCTTCCACCCAGGCATCCATTGTCTTCCACATATGCTATACATGTTACTTATCCAGTAAGTATTTCAATTCTTTCAACTATAGATTGGAGACGGTCATATTACTCAGTTCATAGTGTTGTTGTAAATGTGATAATTAATATGAAGAACTAACCTCCGTGCCTGGAAGACAAAAAGATATTTTATTTGCTCATAGTATCAATGCATGTGTAGGCTTTATTTTCTCTACTGCAATAGGATTCCTTAAGTTATTCGCTGAGGTGTTTTTTTGTTTTCTTTTTTTGTTTTTTGCTTTTGTGTTTGGGCAAAACAGGTCCATTTCTTCATACAATGAACAATAATCAGAATTAGTTTTATCCTTATTCTAAGAATTTCATTAAATGAATAAAAGCCAAAAAGTGGGAGGGGGGCAAATCATTCATTTGCACTGAGTCAAGTCTGAACTTAAATAAACCCATGAAGTTTTACGATGGCTGTTAGAATTTTTAAGTCAGTCATTATGGTAATTTAAATGTCAGGCCTAGGTTTAGGTTTCTTTTGAGATCAGGTAGTTGTTTCACTAAATTTCTGGTTTGAGGATTGAAATATCCTATAAGTGGATGATGAGTAAGAGGTAAGGAAGCTCTTCTCAAAGGTCACTAATATCCATTCATGCCCAAGAGGTCAAGCAGGTATTTTTTTTTTAATTAATAAATTTTATTTTTATATTCCCCATACAATTGCAATCCCCCCATTCTGACCCCAATCCCTCCCCTCCCGCCCCCCACCCCCCAAAAAGTGTCTCTGGTTCATAGTTTTTGTTGATTTTGATTTTCACTTTCTTATAGTTATTCATTTTCCTGGTCCCTTATTTAAGTTTTCTAGATCCCTGCTATGAGTGAGACCATCCGGTATTTTTCTTTTTCTTTTTGGCTTATTTCACTGAGCATGATCCCTTCCAGCGTCATCCATGTTGCTGCAATTTGCATGTGTTTATCTTTTTTGAATGCTGAGTAATATTCCATGGTATATATGTACCACATCTTCTTGATCCAGTCATCTATTTTTGGGCATTTGGGCTGTTTCCAAAGCTTAGCTATTGTAAACAGTGCTGCTATAAACATAGGGGTGCAGGTGTTCTTTGGAATTGATGTTTCTGTGTTCTTTGGGTAAATACCTAGGAGTGGAATTGCTGGATCCTGTGGAAGCTCTATGTTTAGTAGGTCCAGAAATCTCCACACAGCTCTCCATAGTGGTTGGACCAGTTTGCACTCCCACCAACAGTGCAGGAGAGTTCCTTTTTCTCCACAACCTCGCCAACATTTGTTGTTGCTAGTTTTTTTAATATGTGCCATTCTCACTGGTGTAAGATGGTATCTCATGGTAGTTTTGATTTGCATTTCCCTGATTGCAAGTGATGTCGAACATTTTTTCATATGCCTGTTGGCCATTCGCATTTCCTCTTCAGAGAAGTTTCTTTTTAGTTCCTCTGTCCATTTTTTGACTGGATTATTTTCTTTGTTGTTGTTGAGTCTCATCAGCTCTTTGCAGATTTTTGTGATCAGTCCTTTATCATTAGTGTTGTGTGCAAAAATGTTCTCCCAGTTGGTGGGGTTTCTCTTTGTTTTTGTTATTGTCTCTTTTGCTGTGCAGAAGCTCTTTAATTTGATGTAGTCCCAACTGTTGATCTTTGCCTTCACTATCACTGCTTTGGGTGATGTGTCTGTAAAGATGTCTTTGATATGCAAATCACGTAGTGTTTCGCCTATATTTCCTTCTATGTATTTTATGGTTTCAGGTCTTATGTCTAGTTCTTTAATCCATTTTGAGTTGATTTTTGTATATGGTGTGAGGTAGTGGTCAAGCTTCATTCTTTTGCATGTAGCGACCCAGTTTTCCCAGCACCATTTATTGAACAAACTTTCTTTGCTCCAATGCATAGTCTTTGCTCCTTTGTCAAAGATTAGTTGACCATAAATCTGTGGGTTTATTTCTGGATTTTCTATTCGATTCCATTGGTCTGTATGTCTGTTCTTGTTCCAATACCATGCAGTTTTGATGATTATGGCTTTGTAGTAGAGTTTGAAGTCTGGGAGTGTGATGCCTCCATTCCCTTCTTTTTTTTTTCAGGAGAGCTTTGGCTATTCGGGGTTTTTTGTGATTCCATATGAATTTCATCAATAATTGTTCTATTTCTTTGAAGAATAACATTGAAATTTTGATTGGAATAGCATTGAATCTGTATATTGCTTTTGGTAGGATGGCCATTTTAATAATGTTTATTCTCCCAATCCATGAGCAGGGGATGTCTTTCCATTTCTTTGTGTCTTCTTCTATTTCTTTTAACAGTGTTTTATAGTTTTCTTTGTATAGGTCCTTTACCTCTTTTGTTAGATTTATTCCCAAATATTTGATTTTTTTTGTTTCAATAATAAAAGGGATGGTTTTTTTGATTTCTTCTTCTTCAGATTTATTGTTTGTATATAGGAAGGCTACTGACTTTTGCGTGTTGATTTTGTATCCTGCCACTTTACTGAACTGATTGATGAGTTGAATTAGTTTTTCTGTGGAGTTTTTGGGGTTCTCTATGTATATTATCATATCATCTGCAAAGAGTGATATTTTGACTTCTTCTTTTCCTATTTGTATTCCTTGGATGTCTTTCTCTTGTCTTATTGCTCTGGCTATGACTTCCAGTATTATATTGAAAAGCAGTGGTGAAAGTGGACATCCTTGTCTTGTTCCAGATCTTAATGGAATTGCTTTCAGCTTTTCACCATTGAGAATGATACTGGCTGTTGGCTTGTCATATATGGCCTTTATGATGTTGAGGTACGTTCCTTGTATCCCAAGAATTTCAAGGGCTTTTATCATGAATGGGTGTTGCACTTTGTCGAAAGCTTTCTCAGCATCTATTGATATTATCATATGGTTTTTATATTTCTTTTTGTTGATGTGTTGGATAACGTTGATTGATTTTCGGATGTTAAACCATCCTTGTGTCCCTGGAATGAATCCTACTTGGTCGTGGTGAATTACCTTATGGATACACTGTTGGATTCTGATAGCTAAAATTTTATTGAGGATTTTTGCATCAGTGTTCATTAGGGAGATTGGCCTATAGTTTTCTTTTTTTGTGTTGTCCTTGTTCGGTTTTGGTATTAGTGTAATGTTGGCTTCATAGAACGTGTTAGGAATTATACCTTCCTTCTCAATTTTTTGGAAGAGTTTGTGAAGGATAGGTACCAATTCGTCTCTGAATGTTTGGTAGAATTCATTTGTAAATCCATCAGGTCCTGGGCTTTTGTTTTTGGGGAGGTTTTTGATTACCATTTCAATTTCGCTAATTGTAATTGGTCTGTTTAGGTGTTCTATTTCTTCTTTATCTAGCTTTGGGTGATTGTAGAGTTGTAAGAATTTGTCCATCTCCTCTAGATTGTTAAACTTGTTTCCATATAACTGTTCATAGTAGTTATTAATAATTCTTTTGATTTCTGCTGTGTCCGTTGTGATTTCTCCTCTTTCATTTATTATCCTATTTATTTGTGCTTTCTCCCTTTTTGCCCTTGTGAGCCTGGCAAGGGGTTTATCTATTTTATTTATTTTTTCGAAGAACCAGCTCTTGGTTTCATTGATCTTTTGGATTGTTTTTTTAGTTTCGATTTCATTTATTTCTGCTTTGGTTTTTATTATTTCTTTTCTTCTACTGGTTTTGGGGCTTTTTTGTTGTTCTTTTTCTAGATCTTTGAGCTTCAAGATTAGGTTGTTTCTTTGAGTTCTTTCTTGTTTCTTGATGTGAGCATCTATTGCTATATATTTTCCTCTTATTACTGCTTTTGCTGCATCCCATACATTTAGGAAATTTGTGTCCTCCTTGTCATTCAATTCAAAGAATTTTTTAATTTCTTCTTTTATCTCCTCGTTAGTCCAGTGGACTTCCAGTAGTGTGGGGTTCAATCTCCACGAGGTAGGAGAATACCTTGCCTTCTCTTTATGGTTTATTTCTAGTTTGATGCCTTCATGGTCAGAAAAGATGGTTGGTATGATTTCAATCTTGGTGTATCTGTTGATGTTTGTCTTGTGCCCCAGTATATGATCGATCCTAGAGAATGATCCGTGTGCGCTTGAGAAAAATGTATACTCAGATTTTTTTGGGTTTAGTGTTCTATATATGTCTGTTAAGCCTAAGCACTCTAGATCCTTATTTAGAGCTTTAGTGTCTTTATTTATTTTTTGTCTTGTTGATCTATCCATTGTTGATAGTGGTGTGTTGAAGTCTCCCACTACGTATGTGTTTTCTCTGATGTCTGTTTTCAGAGATGCCAATAGTTGTCTGATATATTTTGGTGCTCCTTCGTTTGGTGAATATATGTTAATGAGTGTTATTTCTTCTTGAAGTATTATCCCCTTGATCATAATGTAATGACCACTGGGGTCTCTTTTTATCTTTTTAAGTTTGAAATCTGTTTTATCTGATATGAGTATAGCTGTTCCTGCCTTCTTTTTTGGTCCATTTGCTTGTAGAATTGTTTTCCATCCTTTAACTTTGAGTCTATTTTTATCTTTTGCAGCTAAATGTGTTTCCTGGAGACAGCAAAAGGTTGGGTTTTGTTTCTTAATCCAGCCTGCAACTCTGTGTCTTTTTATTGGAGAGTTTAGTCCATTTACATTTAGAGTTAGTATTGATATGTTAGCATCTGTATTTGCCATTGTGTTTGTCTTTCCTTTGATTTTATTTATTTATTCTTTTAATAACTTTCTTTGGCCTTCTTTTGTGGTTTTCGTCCCTCTGAGGTTCTGGCTTTAGGACTCCTTGTAGTATTTTTTGGAGTGGGGGTTTAGTCGCAATGAAATTCCGGAGTTTCTGTTTGTCTGGGAAGGTCCATATTCTTTCTTCAAAGAGGAAGGAGAGCTTTGCGGGATACAGTATTCTTGGTTGGCATCTGTTTTCTTGGAGTCTGTTGACTATGTCCCTCCACTCTCTCCTTGCCCGTAGTGTTTCTTCAGAGAAGTCTGATGTCAGTCTGATCGGTTTCCCTTTGAATGTTATCTGTTTCTTCCCTCTTGTTAGTTTCATTATTTTTTCTTTGTCTTGGATTCTTGGGAGCTTTACTATTATGTGTCTTGCTGTATTTTTCCTTTTGTCATGGAAGTTTGGTGTTCTTCTTGCTTCTTGTATATCAATTTTCAGATCCTTCTTAGCGTTTGGGAAGTTCTCTTCAATTATATCCATGAATATTTTCTCTGTTCCTACATCTCTCTCCTCTCCTTCTGGGATTCCTATAACTCTTATATTTCCTTTCCTCATGGAGTCAGATAGTTCCCGAAGTCTTTCTTCGGTCTTTTTCCTTCGTACTTCTCCTTCCTTTTCTGTTTTTGTTCTTTTTATTTCTGTGTCTTCAAGAGTACTTATTCGTTCTTCCATTTCATCTATTCTGCTTTCACTGCTTTTCCCAGAGTTCTTTAGCGTCTCCATTAATTCTTTGATCTCCTGCATTTCTTTTACTTCCCTCTTTAGGGACTCAATTTCATTCTTCTGGTCATTAATTATTTTCCCCTTATCATTGTTTTCCTTTATGACTTCTGTCAGTTTTTTAATCACAGCAATTTTAAATTCTCTATCTGGAAGGCTCAGAAGTTCTTCCAAGTTACTGTCGTTGCAATCTGGTAGATGGTTTTCTTTTTGTGGTGTGCTATTTTGCTGAGGAGTTGCTGGGTTGCATGTTGTTTTTCTACTCCCTACTGCCTGTTTTCTAATTTGCCGTATTCCTTGTGACACTGTGTTGCTGGTACTGGCCGGCATCTTGGGCGACCTTCCCAGCTCACCACTGGCTCCTCTGGGGAACTTCTGCTGGGTTCACAAGTCTCCAGCAAAGACAGGTCCCTGCTCTGTCTCCTCGGTGAGCCTTCTGCTGGGTTCACACAGTCTCCAGCAAGAAGGGTCCCTGCTGCAAAATGCCAGTGCCGGGTACGCGCTCCCCTGCACGCCCGCTCTGCCCCAGCGGTGGGTGCTGCTCCCCTCTGGGCTGGAACTGCAGGCTAGAAGGTGCCCGGTGTGGGCAAGCCTCCCAGCTTAACCTCTGTCTCCTCGGTGAGCCTTCTGCTGGGTTCACACAGTCTCCAGCAAGAAGGGTCCCTGCTGCAAAATGCCGGTGCCGGCGACGCGCTCCCCTGCACGCCCGGTCTGTCCCAGCAGTGGGTGCTGCTCCCCTCTGGGCTGGAACTGCAGGCTAGAAGGCGCCCAGCATGGGCAAGCCTCCCAGCTTACCTCTGTCTCCTTGGTGAGCCTTCTGCTGGTTCATACAGTCTCCAGCAAGAAAGGTCCTGCTGCAAAATGGCGATGCGGGAACGAGCTCCCCTGCACGCCCGGTCTGCCCCAGCGGTGGGTGCTGCTCCCCTCTGGGCTGGAACTGCAGGCTAGAAGGCGGCCAGCATGGGCAAGCCTCCCAGCTTACCTCTGTCTCCTCGGTGAGCCTTCTGCTGGGTTCACACAGTCTCCAGCAAGAAGGGTCCCTGCTGCAAAATGCCGGTGCCGGCGACGCGCTCCCCAAGCAGGTATTTTTTCACTTACATTATAACTATAAAGCAATGAGACATAGTCAATCAAATATGTTCCCTTTGGGAAACTATATACGTAGTTCAGTGGTTCAACCATGGTTCAAATTATTTTTAGAATTCTTTTTGTATTGGCTGTTAGAACAGTTTCTCCTCTCCTGTCAGTGCAATTTCTATGCCAGCAACATGCTGATTTGTGTGCTGACCTCAAAGACAGTCCTAATCATCTTGATTACATTCGAGGGGGTTGCGGTTATAGCATCACCATCATCATCATTTCAGCTTTAAAGATTTATTTTTTTTCCTAGAGATTATATGACTATCTCCCAAATTATATGAATATCTTCTTACTTAAGAAACTGAAAAGAACATGATACAGGAACTGTTTACCAAACGATACCATTAGGTAAGTGAAGGACAATCTACAGTGTGGGAAAAGATATTTGTAATACATCAGTCTGACAAAGAAGTTTTATTCGAAGTACATAAATAACTGAAAATCAAAAAGAAAAAAAGATGACTAACCAACAAAAATAAAAGGGCAAAAGGAATGAACAGACAGTTGACAAAAGAAGATATCCAAGTAAGCAATAAGCATATTAGAGAATGCTCAAATTATCACTCAATAGGGAAATACAAAATAGAAACATAATAAACTATGAGGACACACTCACTATTATGGTTATATTTAGGCAGGTAAACAACACAAAGTTTTAGTGAGAATATGGAATAATTGGAACTCTCAGACATTGCTGGTGGAATATAAACCACTGCAATCACTTTTGAAAAGCATTTGGCAGCAATTGGAAAATATTTATTTATAGTGAAATATTCATAACATAAAATTTACCATTTTAATCTTCTTAAATTGTACAGCTCAGTGGTATTAAGTTCATTCATGTTATTGTACAACCATCTCCAGAACTCTTCATGTTGCAAAACTGAAACTCTGTACTCATTAAACAGCAACTCCCCATTCCTTCCTCCCTCAGTTCCTGGTAAGGATCGCCTTACTTTCTGTCTCTATAAAGTTAACTATAAAGCTAAGCTTAACTAAAGCTAAGAACTTCATATACATGGAATCGCACAATATTTGTCTTTTTGTGACTGGCTTGTTATATTTAGCTTAATTTTCTCAGGATCATCCATGTTGTAACAAGTCATCATTTCTTTTTTTTTTTTAATTTATTTATACAAGAGTTGGGGTACAGGCCAGAGTTGCGGGTGAGATGATTCACCAGAGACAGAATGGGGAACAGAACAGGCAGATCCGCTGAAGCACACGGTGGAGGGAAGAAGCAGGTGAGACAGGAGAGGTCTGCCACCCCATGTGGGTAGCTCCCCGGCCAGCCAGGAGTCGAATCCGTGCTGCAGAGGCTGCGGACAGCTTCACAGTGCTGCACTCGAACAGCTGCGCCACCGGGGAGGCCCCATCATTTCTTTTTAAGGCTTATTCATATTCATTGTATATTTATAATACATTTTGTTTATCCATTCATCTGTCAATAGACAAAAGTCGTTTCCACTCTTTGGGTATTACGAGTGATGTCGTTATGAGCATGGACGTGCAAATATCTGTTCAAGATCCAGCTTTTGGTTTCTTTGGGTTGGTAGTATTTTTTAAAAGCAGAACACCTTTCTATAAACTAACAATACCACTTTGGGCCATGCTTATGTCCATAAGATAATATATACAATAACATGTATAGTGGTGCTATTCATGATAGCAGCTCATTAGAAACAATCCTAACATTTTTAAGAAGGAGAATACATACATAAACTATGGGACATTTGCACAATGCAATATTACATAGCAATAAATAGAACAAGAACATGCATTACTTGAAAACATAATGCTGATGAAAAGAAGCCCATACCCAAGCATACATAATGCAAAATTCTATTTATATAAAGTTCAAACAGTGTTAAAATGAATCTGTGTTGATAGTGTTTAGGAAAATAGTTTCTTTTTGGGAAGAGTTTAAAGGAGTTTTTGAGGTCTTGAAATGTTCTGCATCTTGATCTGGGTAGTGTTCACATGGATGTAGATATATGTACTCTGCTGTGGTTATTTATCGGTTTAAAAGAATGTGAGCATATTTTGCTGACTGGTAGGTAACATCACTGAAATAAATACACAAAGTGTTAACTTTAAAAAGACAATATTAATATGATCATATTTGCTCTTACATGTTTACTAGACACAGGTGTATTCCTTTATAGTCACTTCTATTCAGTCCTATTTATAGTCTACAATCTAAGAATTAAAAAAAGTATACTTCTGGTGGCAATATCATACTATGATGATGTAGGCACTTACCTTAGATGTTAACCTTTTTGGAAAATACTGAGTGATTCCTTTAGCCATTTTAATGCCCAGTACTAAAGAATGCATGAAGCACTTTTAAACACTTCCATTCCCATTAGTTGTCTTTATTTTTCCAGTAATCAAAAAAAATTAAACACTGCATTCACTTCCTTTAAAGGCTGAAAGATGACCATCTGAATTCTGTTTAATGCTGCATTTGTGTTTGCTTATGGTTCAAAAATGCTCCTTTAATCATGAAATGGAGAATTGTTTTTGGATGTCAGATATCATATGCTATTGCAGACTGTTTCTGAACTGTGAATGTTACTTTTTTTTTGGTCTACCAACCTTTCCTTGGTTGTTTCATTGATTTGGCTTTTCATCCATAATTCACAAAGAATTAGCATTAATCATTGCTGATGAAAAAAAAAAACCTATCAAGTTTGAAATTCTAATTTGCTACCAATCAATGTGGAGAAAATAAGTGTTGCAATACATATTAAAAGGGCAAATGTTAAAAATGTAATGTGCTACTTCAGACCTATATGACTTTCAGTTAGTGTTTTTTATTAATATTTAGAAAAGAACGTTTTTCTTATATCATGTGCTCTCTAGGGGCAGGTAAAAGAGACAATGTATACAAAATCTCTTCTTCCCTAGAATATAAATATTTTGAGAACCAAAACAAAGACTATCATATCAATACTTTATTATTGATAAGGTCCAGTTTGAGGATTTGTTTTGACATCTGGTGTTCAAGTGGACCTGCTAACTGATCCCCAGAATTAGGAAAGTATATCCAGCCAGCCTTAGATAGAACTGGTTAGGGATAGGCCCACTCCTGCAGATTTATGCACATGTATAAGCTCTGATCTGCAGAAACAGAGGAGATGCTATTGCAGAAGACTTAACTCCCGAAAAGAACAAAGGGCAAAATCAAACTTGTTATGTCCAGTTATGCCCAAATTTACCAGTCAGCTGTGGCCTTCCCTAGCCTCTCAGGCAGCATAAGGATTCAGAAAGAAGTTGCAGTAGACTAAGTGAGCTCACTTTGCAAAACATAGGCACTGCTGGAGTGTTCCTAACTAAAACAGTGATTTCCGTTGAATATCTCATTTTCTTCTCTTCTCCTACTAAAATAAATAAAAATGAAGGTAAAATATAAGTGTAAATTGATTAATATTCTTTTGCTGTCAACCATGTCACTGCCTTCAAATTTTTAAAAAGTCAATAAAACCGCAAACTGCAAAATCAAGGAGAGCAGAAAGAAGCTAGTACATGTTGAAAATCTCCCAGCTTGTAATCATATTTATTTTCAAGCATCTTCAGGACTTGAAATGTGAAAAAAAATGTTAAATCTTCACTTTTTAAGGCATTAGATAGTGCCTTTCAAACCTAATTTTGTATTGAAACCTTTTTTCTTTCACAGAGAAAGAACCTCTTTCTCACAAGGAGATCCTTCTTACCCTATAACACTCTGAGCCATGCCACTGGTCTGTTACTCAAGTCCTTTTCTGGGCTATTTTCTGCTTAGGCGCTGACAAAGCAACACAAATAGTTCTTGTTCACATACTTCCCGAATTTTGGTCTTGTTTGTGGTCTGCTTACTATTCTAGAAGTTAAAAGTCCTCATTTTATGATTTTTTTAGAATGCAGTCATACCCATTAGATGCCACTACCAATGAAATATGAATGCATTTCCCAAAAGATTGCTTATTTCATAGCAAAAGAACAAAATTCATTGTACTCAAATTTAATGAACTTCTACATGAAATTAAATGAAAAATAAAGTCTTAAATTACACCCCCATTTTCCAAAACAAGGGACGAATAAGTAATATTTGAAGAGTATATTCTATGAGTCAGACTCTGTTTCAGGGACTTTGCACAGGTTATTTTACTTATTCCTTACAATAATCCTGTGAAGGTGGTGGCATGATTCCCAGTTGATTGATAGAAAAGCTAAAGATTAAAGACAATAAGCAACTTGCCTGCAGGTGACTAAGTGTTGGAAGAATTTGAACCCAAATGTCTCTGACTTCAAAGTTTAAACTCTGCCTTTCTTGCTTGAAAAAGAGGAATAATGAGGAGAATATATTTTTCAAATAGATGAAATTTTAAATTCCTGGCTTTATCATCTGTAATTTTATACACAATCTTCTGGATATTTTAGAGAAAATACAGATACTACCTCTTAGATACAATTGACATGAATATTCTTTTTTATGCATAGAAGAACTGGGGTGTGGGCCAGAGGTGTGGGGGAGTGAGAGGATTTACCAGAAAGTGGGGAGCAGAACAGGAAGATTGACTGAACTACACTGCTGAGGGGAGCAGTGGGCCAGACAGGAGAGGTTTGCTGTGCCATGTGGGTTGCTCCCTGGCCAGAGATGGAACTCCTTGCTTCAGTGGCTGCCAATAGCTTGATAGTGCTGAGACATTAATCCCTGCACCACTAGGGAGGCCCTATTGACAGAGTATTCTATGCACAATTCTAAATGGCATTGTGTCATTTACAACTTGGGACTCAAAGGCTCTAAGCAAATTGTTAGCAACGACAAAATTCTGTCATGACTTTGCCAAAGACAGATGTTGAATACCATGTTACACTTAGAACTTTCAACCAAATGTTACAAATTCCCAATTTTCAGCACAGTACTCCCCCCAGATATCCTAAAATTCCTTTGGTTTTTTTTTTTGTCCCTGGGTTTTGGATAAACCTTTCCAGATTTTCTAGCAGCTTTTATTGCTTTTCTTAATTACATCATAGTATGTGAGAAAGTGTGCCCTTTTGGGAAGTCAGAACGCCTTTGAACTGGCAAAAAACAAATGAAAGTGTAGTTGCTCTTATGTGTTTGTGTTTGGTGATAAATTGTAGTACATATGCTCAGTGGCATACTATTCAGCTATTAAAATATGAAATCTTGTCCTTTGTGACAATATGGATGGAACTTAGGTGATTATGCTAAGTGAAATAAGACAGAGAGAGAAAGACAATTATTGAATGGTTTCACTCATTTATTTGACTATAAATAAACAAAACAACTGAAAAAAATACACACGATGAAAATAACTGTTAAACTCTGAAAAATATGGTTACGAGGTAATGGGGCAGGGGAGGAGAAAAGAAGGGGTAGAGGAAGGAAATGTGATGGGGTACTGGCACTGGAGCTTTGGTGGTGGGTGAGCAAAGTATGTGCCTACTTTGAAGTGTGAAGTTATACCCCCCAAATTTTACAGGTTGTTAACAAATAGCTTGATGAACTGGAGAGGATTATGCTAAGTGAAATAAGTCAGAAGAAGGACAAATACCAGATGATTTCACTCATATGTGGAATATGGAGGGAAAAAAAACACAGCTGACAAAAAGAAACCGAAACAAACCTAGAATTTTGACAGCAGAATTGGGGCTTCTATAGAGGAATGTGGGTTGCCAGTAGGAGCAAAATGGGAAGGGGACATAATGGTCTATCGTAAAGGACTATGAGTGCGTTGGTGGTGGGTGTGGCTTGGAAATATACATCTGAGGAAGTGTGAACCTAGTCCCCTAAATCACTGGTTTAGTGTTGTGACCATTGTTACCGCAATAAAAAAAATTAAGTTAGTAAGACTTTTTTTTTAATGACATGGAAATATAATGTTAAATAGGAAAAAATAACAGTAAATAAAATATGATTTATAACACTAAAATATAATTTAAAAGTGGGAAGAGGCCACAACAGACTATGATATATTTAAATTTCAAAATTTTTGCTGTTTCCTTGAAGAATTCCATTGAAACTTTTATAGAGATTGCACTGAATCGATATATCACTAGCATATTCATTATTATTATTTTATATATTTTTTACATCCATCTTTCTTTTTGTACAGTGTATTTTTTCTCCTCTCAGGTGTAGTCCCTGTAAAATTCCCACCACCGATGCACCCGCGCACCATCACCATAGTCCCTTGTGCTCTTCCACCCCCTGTTTTGATCCCTCTCCCTCCTCTTCCCCTGCTGATAGTAAGTTGCCTGTTGTCTCTGATATATACTGGCCTGTTAATTTTGTTTTTAATTTATTATGATTTTTTTCCTGATCCCTTAGTTGATACCCCTATACTCCTTCTATAAGTGAAGCCATCCAATATATTTCTTTTTCCTTCTGACTTATTTCACTGAGCATGATCCCCTCCAGCTCCATCTATGTTGCTGCACATGGCATGAGTTTATCTTTTTTGAATGCTGAGTAATATTCCATTGTGTATATATATCACATCTTCATCCAGTCACTTATTTTTGGGCATTTGGATTGTTTCCATGTCTTACCTCTTGTAAATAGTGCTGCAATAAGCATAGGATTGCGGGTATCCTTTTGAATTAATGCTTTTGTGTACGTTAGGTAGATTCCTAGGAGTGGAATTGCTGGGTCATATGGTAGCTCCATTTTTAGCAGTTTGAGGAACCTCCACACAGCTTTCCATAGTGGTTGGACCAGTTTGCATTCCTACCAGCAGTGTAGGAGAGTTCCTTTTTCTCCACATCCTCGCCAACATTTGTTGTTTCCTGTTTTTTTTTTTTTTTTAAATATGTGCCATTCTCACTGGTGTAAGGTGGTTTCTCATTGTGGTTTTGATTTGCATTTCCCTGATTACAAGTGATGTTGAATTTTTTTTTCATATACTTGTTGGCCATTTGCATTTCCTCTTTGGAGAAGTGTCTTTTTAGCTCTGCTGCCCATTTTCAACTGGATGGTTTACTTTGTTTTTGCTGAGTCCTGTGAGCTCTTTGTAAATCTTTGTGATCAGTCCCTTATCAGTACTATTGTGTGCAAAATTTTTCTCCCAATCAGTAGGATGTCTCTTGGTTTTAGTTAATGTCTCTTGCTATATAGAAGCTTTTCAGTTTGATGTAATCCTAGCTGTTCATCTTTTCCTTCACTGTCTTCACTTTGGGGGATGTCTTTAAAGATGTTACTGAGATGTATGTCATGTAGTGTTTTGCCTATATTTTCTTCTGTATATTCTCTTCACCAGCATATTTTTAAACCATTGTAATTATGTCATCCAGCAAGTTGTTTTAAGCACACTGAGCAGGTAAATTACCTAAATAGCCATCAAAAATCTAATCCATCATTAAATAGGCAAAAACAGAGATGAAAAATCCCTGTTTCATCAAGATTTAAAATTTTTACCAAGTAAATTTCAAAACTGTACTTCATAAATAACAGTTTCAGAGAAACCTAGTTTTGAAATGATTCTGAGTCAAATAGCTCAATGTTTAAAGTGAAAATTATCGTATGTGTTAGGCTTCTCAGTGGAAAGCAACTAAGATTGACTCTGCTTTCATTTAAACAGAAGAGAAAGGTATAGAATGTACAGGAAGACTGGAGAACTAAGCTAATAAATTGAAAAGCAAAGATAGTACTAGAATATCAGTTATAAGAAAACTTTAATGGAAGCCAAGAAGAAGGAATGATTAATTGTGGGTAGAATGAGTGTTGTACTTTAGGGAAGACGTGATATCTAAACCAGGTGCTGTCTCATCTCTGTCTTATCATCATTCAGACATGTGGCTCATCATCTCTGCTAATTGAATTTCCCTTAAAGGAATTGCCCCTTCCAGGAAACAAAATTGGGATTTCCTATTTTGTCAGCACTTAGTGAAATGAATTGTATCCACTTAAGATGATTCAACATGTGTTTATTAAATACCTTTTCTATGCTAGGCACTGTGTATTACATACTGGAGATATTAATTGAGCAAAAATAGGATTGACCTCTTTCTGCAAGGAGCTTATAGTCTGGTGGGTGAAGCTGACATTCAAATGATCACATTAATGAGTATGTAATTACAAACTGTCAAATGTACTATGAGGGAGAAGAAAAGAGTACTATGAAAGCATACAACATGGGGACCTAGCTTTTTCTCTGGGGCGTCAACAAAGACTTCTTGCAGAAGTGACAGCTGAGCAGGTGTCTGAATGATGGGTAATGTTTTGGCCTAATGATAGGGAGAAAGAGAATTTCAAGCAGAGAGAACAATGTATGCAAAGGTCCATGTACATGGTGGGTGCTACAGAACTGTCTCAGCTTCACCTTCTTGCATCCACTCCATGTGAAGAACTCTCTCTTCTTCCATCAAAATGAATTTACATTGTTATTTGTATCCTTCACCTGCCTCCTTTGAGCCTTTATTCTATTGACCATCTTTCATTTCTTCTATATCCTTAACTAACTACTCCATTAGGTATTTTCCTTCAAGAGATAATGTTCACATCTCTGTGACCCACAAAAACTAAGGCAATAAACAAGGAAATGCTGCTCTGAATCCTACATCCCCCTTTTAAAAAAGATTTACTTTTTATTTATTTATGATAGAAGAACTGGGGTGTAGACCAGAGGTGCAGGGTTGAGAGGATTCACCAGATACAGAGTGGGGAGAAGAACAGGTAAATCTACTGAAATATACTGCTGAGGGGAGCATTGGGAGAGACAGGAGAGGTCTGCTGTACCATGTGAATTAACTCCCTGGTCAGGAATCAAGCTCATGTTGCAATGTCTAGCGATAGCTTGATAGCACTGAGACTTTAACCCTGTGCCACCAGGGAGGACCCCACCTCTGCACTACTTCCTCAACTGTTTTTATTAGCAAAATATCTAGATAAGAATGTCCTTGACCAGCGTTTTCTAACCCTAATAAATATAGAATCCAGTACAAACACTTCATTCACAGGATTTTGTAAAGGTCACCAATTTGCCCCTTGTTGCAAAATTCAGTTAACATTTTTCAGGTTTCATCTTATTTCACTCTTGATTACACTGGAAACTACTTGCCACTCTCTTCTTTTGGTACCATGATACTGCTCTTCTTTATGTCCTACATTTTAAACAATCATTTCAGAGTCTCTTTTTTCTCCTTAATTCTTTTAAATATTGAAATTTCATCTTTGGCTGGACTTATCTAATATCCCACAACATTTCTTGGTCCCTGGGTAAATCCCTTCTTTGTCAAACTTATTTAAAATCTGTACATTGTGGGTCTCCCCTGGTGGCGCAGCGGTTGAACGCTGGGTTGCGAGGCTGCCCGCAGCCTCTGCAGCACCGGTTCAATCCCCAGCCACCGGTGAGGGTCCCACAAAAAAAAAAAATTAAAAATTTAAAAAAATTAAAAAAATATATAATCTGTACATTGTGATTTGCTCTGACTCCCTTAGTCATTGTTAGGACTTACTTTTCTAAGCTTCAGTGGATTCTCTACATATATAATATGTAAACATAGATATATTTTTATGTAACATATAAAAGCAAATCTTATTGTTTATCTGTTTCTTAACTGGTATCTCCAACTAGATTGGCATTTCCTTAAATACAGCAACAGTCTTTTTTTTTTTAAGATTTTTGTCATTTTTTAAAATTTTTTTTAATAGAGGCATGTTTATTTATTTATTTGTTTTGTTTGTTTGTTTGTTTATACATTTTTTGCGTAGCATTTAGCAGAGTACTTGGCAGAGAGTAGATAATCAATACGTACATATAGATGAGAATGGATGGGTTTTGGTAAGCTTTTTTTTTTTTCTTTTGTCTTCACAGTTCTGTCAAGAAGGACAGGGGAAGGCTGTTGCTACCTTGAGGTTGCGTGGTTAGTGAGCGGCAGAGTCAAGTATACCTTCAGTTTCCATGAAACATAACAGAATGCAGAATTGTGTCGTGTTTACACTGCCAAATCGCTCTCATCTTTCTCATATCTGTTACCTCATATTATTTTCATGACAATCTTGTGGACTAAGTAAGAAAGTCAGTTTTGTCACCTTTTATATATAAGGAAATTGAGGTTCAGAACAACTAGGATTAATGTTTACAAAGGCAGTAAGTGGCAGAGCCAAATCTTGAACTATGTTTTTCTCAATGTAAGACAACTGCCCTGGTCGCAGCTTGAGAACCACTTAACTGTGAGACAGCGCGGCGTAAAGGAAAGAACAATGTCTTTCAAGTCAGAAAGAGTTGGATTTACATTATGGCTTTGCCATCAACTAGCTGTACAGTTTTAAGTATTTGCTTGACCTGCCCTTTCTTCATGTTCATCTCTATATTGGAATAATACTACACACTACAAAGAGTTGATGGAGAGATGAGAGATGAGATATTGAATAGAAGAGCTCAAAAATACTAGTATTTCTTCTTCTTCCTCCTCTTCTTTTTCTGTCCCTTCTCACTTCTTCTCCTCATCCTCCCAAACCCCTCCTCCTCCAATTCCTCCTCTTCCCTTCTTCCCTTCAAGCCTGTCCCTATTTTGTTTCAACACCAGCGCCAGAAGAGAGGCATCACAGAATCCACTTGGGCAAATTTCACAGGACATTTGCCCCATCTCCTCTTCCCCAGCTTGTCCTGTCCCTCTTATACCTACAATATAGATGCCAGAAAGGACTTATCTTGGCCTCAGTGAAGGTGTCATTGAAGGAAATAACTACTTGCTATTGTGCCACTGCTACTCCCCAATGTGTGTCTCCATATCCACTGCCGTCAGCTTTTTCTGGCAGGACCTCCTTTTCTTTGCCCATTCCGGTCTCACTCACACTTCAAATCTACATATATCCCATCTCCTCCAGGAAGGCTTCTTTGAATTTGTCATCCCATAATGAGATCAATCTTTCCTAGGCCACTAGGGCACTCCTAATTTATGTAAAAGAATGTTTCACTTACTTCTTGTGGGGCTGCTGGCTCTGTATTAAGTATGCCTTCTTAGTTAGAGTATCAGATTGTTGAGGTCAAAGGGTCTAGCCTCTGGCTTTGTACCTTCCAGCCTTGCTCTCACGAAGCCCTAACTCCTGCCAGTATCTATGTAGGGATGGGCACCCAGAAGGCATTCAGGAAATACTGGTGGCTTGATTCACCTTGCATCTTTCACTCTTGACGTCAATAATAGATGAATAAAGAGAGCTTCCCAGGAGAAGAATGTGAATGTCTTTGCATCCTTAGTTCTCCTGTGTAAGCCATATTGGAAAGGAGCTAAACACAGTGACTTGCGTTATGTTAAAAGTCAAGTGACAACCAATGCCACTTTAAACCCACCTTGTATTTCTTTAGAGTTTCATAACCTAGGGTTCCATAACCTAGAGTTCCATAACTTAAGGAATACACTATTAATTATGTTTGATAAGCCAGAAAGATTGGGGCCCCAAGGAACATAACATACTTGCTCTGTTTACTCAGGGTGTGTGTGGGAGTTAGACAAGACATATGTGATCTGCATACACACCTGCCATGAGGTCTTTGTGACTTTCCTGGTGTGTTTCCTGAGAGTATTTTCCTACCACCTTTCTCACTTTCTGATAAGATAATAAATGGTTGCACCTGGGCTTTGCAGTACACTTTTCTACTTGTCCACTGCTAGTAACATAGTTCATTGCTAACATCTCACACTAATATTATTGTAACATCCTCCTAACTGGTTTCCCTGGTGGTCTTCTACTGTTTACAAGCTGTTCTCCATTCTACAACCAGAAACTATCATCAAATACACAAATTTTAATTATGTTCTACCCAGCTTAAAAATCCTCAGTATTTTTAGGATGGTGTCTAATCTCTTTGGCATTGTTAAAAAAAAATCAAAACCAAAATTCTTCATGGTTTGCCTCCTCCCTAGTTCCTCAGCTTTCTCTCCTACCATTTCCTAATCCCATTTTCTACCCTCTTGCTTGGTGAGGTCTAACCTTCCTCAAATACTTATATCCACAAGTGTGCTGGAGTTTTTCTGTTTTTATTTCTTATATTGCTATGCTTTTGTATAGACTTCTTCTATCTGAATCATCTTCCTACTTTCTGACATCTAATTGGTAAACTTTTCTCCATTCTGCAAATCTTAACTGAAACCTCACCTTCTCTGAACCTTTCCTTAACTTCCCATCCGTTATTTGTTCTCTCTACAGTATAAACAGATTATGGTCCCTTATGTATCTGCTTATACATCTATTTCTAAAACCTGTAGGTGAGTTTCTTGACTATTAGCACCATGGTTGACTCCTGTTGCAACCCCTTTCCCATGACCACACCTTGTTCCCTCAACACTATACACAAAACTGGTGTTCAGGAATGTTGTTTAAATTAATAATTATTATATTTCCTAACTTAAAGGGCTCATTCTAAGCTCTACTGACCTTGGAGTTGCAGCAAAATAACCAGTTGTTCAACTCTCCCCTAGCTTCTGGACTGGATTAGATATGGTCCTTTCTTGACAAAGGATGAATGTAAATGTCCTGTCAAGTTTGCTTCTTAATTCAATATTCTGTAAATAAACAACAGATTGAAATTACACCCTCAGTAATGCAGATGCAAAGAAAGTGCCTTTTCTTTGCTTTACAGCTTCTAATTTTTTCTGAATATATTATGTCCTCTAGGCCTTCCCTTATACTAATCGCTTATAATGGGAGATGCTTGGAATTGTTGACTATTATCTCTATTTTAGCTCAACCAAGATCACTTTTCCTCATCACATGTACAAATACACACATACTTGGAACTGCTGAAGACTGGACATAAACTCACGACTGTCTGATTCTAGAGCCTGTATTTTATCCACTTCCCCTCCCTCACCTTTAAAAAAAAAGATTGGATTGAACTAAATCATCTTCAAGAAACCTGTCTGAAGTGTTTTTCCCCTTCCCTCTCTCCTCAAGGGTTCCATTGGGGCCAAGCAGGAGCGTGGTGTTCTATTGTTCTGGGAGCTAAAACAAAGTAAGTTTAAACTATCCCCCTGCGCATTTCTTTTTCTGTAATTATTTCTCATTGAAATATACTATAAGGGCTTCTAAAATAGTGTATTCAAAAATGATCTTCATAATTTGTGGTTGCTGCGACTTGTTTATCTTCCTCTTGGGAACTTAATCTTTTTACGATAAATTCTATCCATAGTTGAGTGATGATATAGACAAATATACAACTTTTGGGAAGCATTGTTCCAAAAGTGTGGTAAGTCTTAAAAAATGGCATATTTCATGAAAGAAAGGAAAACCTTACATTAGGCCAAAGAGCACCATGTCCCAGGGGAGGGAAGTTGAAAAAGAAATAAAGCCATTACTGTTCATTGTGTGACTCTCAAAACACCTGGAACAAATTGTCATTGCAGCTGCCTTGTAAAATGAAACACTTGGACTTGGAGCCAGACCTGGGTTTGAGTCCCATATCTATACTTTAACAACAAAGCAATCTTGAGCAGGTGACTGAACGACTCTGAACTTCTATTTCCTCATTGTTTAATTGGAGATCAAAACAGGAACTATTGAAAGGTTGTTTCTACGATTCAACAAGTTAATTTATAGTTTAACAATGATTTACATGCCTTCTTACATCAGGTATCATCACAACTCATTTTGGTCCACTGCAAAATCACCTGTGTAGGCCATTCTTTTGATATTGGTCATCCTCCCTTTGACCATAACCAGACTCCACTCTACTTTCCCTCACCATTCCTGTCAGCCCCAGGCTCACTAAAAAGACAGCACCTATAACTAGTCTGAGAAAACTGTCCTTTTAGTCAATGTGAGTAGACTCATATTGAACTGTGGTGATTGACTTAATTACGATGGAGAATGTCTGGGTACCAGGGAACCAATATCTAAGAACTCCTACTGTTTATATCTAAAAAGGTTAATAACTGACAGAACAGTGGAACAAATTGCTCTAGTGGGAAGGAAGAAAGTGGTCTGTTTTGTGACAACTGGATCGCACCAATTCAAGGGACTGGAAACCTCAGATTAAATAATAAGGTCTTTGTTTATTTGAACATGGGAGTGACAGAGGATCCAGTGAAGAATGTGCAAGTATAACTTTAACAAAGGTACATTTCACATAGATGGAATAGGCCACCATATTTCCTGTGGACACAACTTCCCAGAGTTGATTAGTTTACTGCTGACTGCAGATTGCATACTTGAAAGAGAATTCACAGAATGGAAATTGCAGAGATACAGGAGCAGATTATCTCTTTAACACTATTTCTTTGGATTATCTCTTTAACAGTATCTGTAGAGATCATTGAGGGGCAGGCTGGGACAGCACAGCTGAAGCTCAACATCTAGGGCAAAAACAAAACAAAACAAACTTCTTTGTGGTCTCCTTTCTGGTCTCAGTTTCCAATTTGATCTTTTTCTCTTTACAACCTTCTTCATATAGTACCCTTGGTATGATCTATAGTAGAAATAATGAACTGTGTGTTTCAGCATGTAAAGCGATTCTGAGTGGTGAACAAAATAAAAATTAAAAAATTAGAAGATTTGAGAGGAAAGTCAGTAAAAATGCTAGCCCTGTGTGAAAGAGTTCTGTTGGATTAGAGTGATTAAAGAAGGCTTAAAAATCAAATGGCATGCTTGTTTACTAGCATATTCTGAGACACCACCCCACACCCCGCGGATGTAAGAAATGAAAAAAAAAAACAAAACAAAACACGGGGCTTTGTTAGCATATGGAGGTAATTTATTCAGATGTACAACTGGGCTGGATCCATCGGTAATCCAGTTATAAATTCTGAACCCCTTGTATTTTCTTATTTCAAAGTCATTTGCCTCCATTTAAAAACAAAAATCTAATCAGCATTTCTCTGAAAGATGTCACACAAACACACAAAGGGTACTGAGTAGAGAAAAGCGTCATTGGCAACAGTTTGCACATTGGATTATACCAAGTTGGTCTGAATTTAAACTCATGAACTCTCATATTTAAGTCCAACATAAATCTTTTAGTTTTCAAGTTCCCTTAAGCTAGGAAAATTAAGACTTCCTGTTCTTCAGGGAGAAAAAGGGCCTAAAAACTTAAGAGGTTAGAAAATGTCTTGAAGGTCTTCATAATTGAACACAAATGAATCCAAACCATATGGATTGCATTTCCTTTTTTTTTTTTTTTTTTGACTTTGAACACAGAGAGGAAAAACATGTTTGGCAAATGCTTCTCGATTTTTTTTTTTCAAATCCAAATATGTTACTTTCACCCCTGAGCCTTCTTCCCAAGCTGTACCACATGCCTGGAATGTTCCAAGGGCTCTTCAGTCTTTAAATCTGCAGCTCCTGAGAGATCTACCTTCTTTAAGACACCATCTTTGAGTGACAAGAGACATTCCAAATTCTTACCCAGCCTTACTGGGTAATGTAAAACTGTCAAGATTCACTTTCCTTCATTTTTTACTTACGTACACTACTAATCATGCCTGATAAAGCTCGGTTTAGTCATCTATCACAGTTCATGTCATTTATTCTACAGTTAAAAAATCATTTACCATCTAATGGGTCTAAAGTTGTATGAGTCTATGCCTAGGTTAGCACAATCTTAAATTTTTTTAATGATACAACCCCATATGGAAGACTAAGCACAACCCTGGCTGACAGCCCTCAAGCAAGACACAACCTGGAAGAGGGAACTGGAAATATACCATGGAGAAGGAAGTACTGTGATGGGATTTGAAAGATTCCAAATTAGCCTTTTCCAAAAGTAACAGATTCTTCTTTTTTAATTAATAAAGCTATTTAAAAACAAGAGTGGTTCCTAACATATGCACCAGTAAAATTTAAAATGTTACAATTTGTTTTCTTCCTGCTAGAGTTATTTTTTTGGTAACCGATTTTTATTGAGGTAGCATTACCTTTTTTTTTTTCTTTAAAGATTTATTTTTATTTATTTATGCAAGCACTGGGTACAGTCAGAAGCACGGGAGGGTGAGAGAATTCACCAGAGCCAGAGCGGGGAGCAGAGCAGGCAGAAGGACCGAAGTACACTGCTGAGGGGAGCAGCGGGCGGCAGGAGAAGTCTGTGCGCCATGTGGGACCCTCCTCCGGTGGCCGGGGAGCAGCCGGGGATCGAACCTGCGCTTCAGAGGCTGCGGGCAGCTTTGCAACCCAGCGCTCAACCGCTGCGCCACGGGGAGGCCCGAGGTAGCATTACCTTTTAACACTATATGATTTAGGAGAATAAGTTCACACCTCTTCTCTAATGGAGGATAAGAATAGAAAACCTGGAAAGCTGATGGGGGCAGAAGGGATTAGTGTAAACCATTAACCTTATTATAGAAACCAAGACCCTTAGGCATCAACACCAGCCCAGGTCAGCAGGCGCAACACCCAGAAACTATCAGATTACTATAGGGAGTGTCAGGAGCACAGACCTGACGGTGAAGATATGGAGATTAGGAACAAATCATTCACCCACAAAGATGAGCCCCTCCCTACCAAAAGAAGATGATAAAACCTAAAGCTGCCCCCATAAGGGGGCAGAAGTCTTTCTGCCCACCTGTGACTATGCTGGTGCTTCTTTTCACCAACTCTCTCTCTCCCTCTGCAGGGCAGCGGCCTCCCTGTCTGCCCATGACCTGCACCATGCTGGGACTTCTCTTCACTGACCTCCCTCAGTGGAGGCAGCTCTCCTCAAGGCCACCCGCCTGCAACCTTGCAGGCCTCTCTCAGCAAACCTGTCCCTTTCAGGGCAGCTTTCTGCCCCCTTGTGTCTATGCAAGTGTCTTTTTGTCTTCTATTCCTTTCCCTAACAAACCTGCTCTTTAAATATAAATAACGTCTCTGCCTCGTGGAGAAACTCGCTTGGGAAACTCACTGCGTGCAGCTGAAAGGGGCGCTGTGGTGAAACTGTTCTCAGAGTGAACCTAAGACTCCAACTCCAAACCCACTGACTCCAAAATGACTTCCCTCTTGCTGCTAGTTTTACATACTAACGGGGATATATGTTTCAAGGAGTGGTAAGGAAGTGAGAATAATTTTGAGATATATGCGGTATAGATATATTTATTTTAAGATATGACACAGCAACTTGCTATTTGAGTGAGTTGCGCTAGGAGAAGGAGGCAGAACCAGAGTTTGAGTGGGAGCGAGTGAGAAAGTAAAGAGTGCAAGGAACCTGGATAGAAAGGAATGGAAGGATATCCACTTTAATTATAATTTGACTTAAGTTTAGGACTTGAAGAGATTATGGGTGCTTTGGTGGTGGGTGTGGTATAGTAATATACATTTGAAGAGGTGTGGACTTAATTCCCTAAATCATATACAGTGTTGCAAACCAATGTTACCTCAATGGAAAAAAAATCACAAAAAATCCACAGAAAGATAAGTTGTAAAATGCCTATAATATATATAATATTCATTTTGCACATTCATCTTATTTCTTTTCCTAATGAAATTTAAGTGCTTTGGAGGTAAGGAACTCTCTTACATGTAGCATTTGCCAGACATGCCATTAATACCCCAAGCTCGCCCTAACACCTCGCAAAGCCTTAACTCAGAGGAGCTAGTCAATTTTGGTTGATTTTAGGGGCATATTTAAAATTTTGCTGAACATGAAGGATGCCCTCAGTATTGCATTAGGCATCATGCACAATATACAACCAGAAGAGAGAATAAAATGATTGTGACTCCCCTGTTTGGAAGAGAGAAACCTGTACATGAAAATAACTAATGTCTATGAGGATAAACCTGCGCAATGGGGCCTCCCTGGTGGCGCAGGCGATTGAGTGCAGCACTGTGAAGCTGTCTGTAGCCTCTGCAGCACCGGTTCGATCCCCGCCGGCCTCGGAGCAACCCACATGGTGTGGCAGACCTCTCCTGCCTCACCCGCTGCTCCCCTCAGCAGTGTATTTCGTCAGTCTGCCTGTTCTGTTCCCTGCTCGCTTTCTGGTGAATCCTCTCACCCTCCCGTGCATCTGGACTGTTCCCTGGCTCTTGTATAAATAAAATAAGTCTTAAAAAAAAAACCAAAACTGTGGAATGCAGTTATCTCCACACAAACCCTGGGACCCTATAACAAGAAAATCTCTTAACCTGAGGAAGTTTTAAAGCAAATGAAAGGGTATGCTATTTGTATGGTGCATTTTGAATTTAGGAAACTTGTTACCTTGAACATACACTGGTATGGCTTATCTTATTCTCCCCACTTCATATTTCTAAGAGAGTTTCTCCTCCTATTTCTATTGTCCTTCTAATAATTTTCCTAGGACCCTTTCTATGGAGAGGAGGGACAAGTTGAAATAGGATCAATAAGTAGATTAGAAATTTTTATTTCATTCTAACAAGAGGAAGTTAATCATTTGGGATATAGCCCTAAACTCTTTAGGTTGCTAACCCTTGAGAACACATTTCCAAAGAAACCTTAATTGGAAATAATTTTCAGTATTCGTGGCTTGTTTCTTTAAAATTCCTGTATGGATTCAAGAAAGAGTTATCCTCTGAGAAGGTGGTTCTTTATCAAGCCATGCAATGAGAATAGTGAGATGGGCAACAAATTTAAACTAAGACTTGAGAAAAAGGATGAAATGATGGTGAAAGGAGATTAGGAGGTGCCGAGGGCCCAGATGAGATAAGGAGGAAGTTATGTTTGTTTTATTTTTGTTAACATTATACCTGACACTGTACTAAACACCTTAGATGCACTTGCTTCTGAAGTAAGTATTATTATCTAATTTACAGATGAGAAAACTGAATTTTAGAGATCAAATGATTTTCCCCAGGTACCCAGCTAAGCTGCAGTAGAAATGCAACACAAACACAGACCTGTGTTATCCCATCCACTAATTTAGTTGTGTCTTAAAAAGATTTTCCTCTCCTGGGCCCCAACGTGTTCATAAGCCAGGAGAGCAATGGATCATATTGGTTATATGTCAGTTTACAAACTCAGGTTATTATAATTTGAGGGAACAGAAATTATTGAGACTACTGAGACAAACTCCAAGTCCTGTCTTTAAAAATTCACCTTCTAGAAGTTTTGACTCAGGTACAACTACTGTGCTGTAAGAGGAAGACATAAAAAAGAAAGGTCACGTGGGATGTGCTGTGGAAGCTGGTCAGAATGATGAAGAGACCCACTGGCATATCTTCTGAGGGACAGATGAAGAAATGAGAGATGGTTATCGAGAAGAAAAGTGTACTGACATATGATAGCTGTCCCCAGATAGCTATCTTGGTAGACTGTCACATGGAAGTCGTATTTAGACTTACTTTTTGCATTAGGCTGATTCTGTGTAGTTTTAGTTATTAATTTAATTTATTTTCTAAACATCCCTGTTTATTTTTTCACAATATAGAATTTCTCCCCTCAGGTCCGGTCACCATAGTTTTCCCACCACCAAAATCCCCACAGTACTTCACCACACTCCACAGCGCTCTCTCTCCCAGTGTTCTCTGCTCTCCCTTCCTCTTTCCCCCTCCCTGCCCTTCCTGAGTGTCTCCAATCCATGGTCTGCTTTCAAGGGTCTTTGTCTGATCCTTTGTTTGATTTCTCTAGATTCCTCCTATAAGTGAAACCATCCGCATTTACCTTTCTTCTTCTCTCCCTCTCTCTCTCTCTCTTACTCTCTCTCTCTTTCTCTCTCTGAATAATCCCTTCTGGTTCCATCCATGCTGCTGCAAATGGCATGAATTTGTCTTTTTTGATTGATGATTAGTATTCCATTGCGTGTATGTAACAAACCTTCCTGATCCACTCATTTGTTCTGGGCCATTTAAGTTGTTTTAGAGGGAAATGTGAGACCAAAGGGGAGATGAACTCTGTATCTACAAAAAACAACTTTACAATACAGTACTTCATAACATTATTTTGTGCTTATACTCTATTGGAAATCTGGTAGAACCTGGGAACTCTTCTTATAATAATGTTTTTAAGTGCATGGACTAAAATGTATGCAGGAAATGACAGGAAATGATTATATTGAATATACTTAATATCTTTTATAAATTTAAAGATAATCTACAATGATATAAAAGTGGTATGAAAACATCTGTGTTTTTCAGTTACTGATAATACTGCATTCATAATCGAGGAAATGGTAAATTTAGAGATTAGGGAAAATAAAGACACATTTTTTCCCCACCATAGTTCATGATACTTCTGATGGGTCTGTGCATTCCATGTTATAATCTCTGAATCAGAGATCTCCAGTTGTGGAATGTATAATCATTGAAAAGTTGTGTTTTTTCTGTCATAGAAATAAAGACTGTCAGAGATGTTTAAATCTGATTCTTGATTTGACTCCACACTGGATGATATAAATTCTCTAGGTCTTAATTCTAATATTCTATGCTCAAAACTCTGATAGCTTTTGTTATTGATAGCAGGGATTTTCAATTTTTAAGTACCAGAAGACTTTCTCCAAAATAAAACCGTACACAGTTCCTCAACATACCAAACAGAAAAATGGCTTGATTTTACATGGAAGTGGAGAGCCTACATCTCTGTGCACTTCCACACTCACCACCTCCCCTCTTGCACTAAAGTCTCTGTTTTACCACTTGAGATCTCTTCTGCAGAGCCATGGGATCTCTTCTGAAACACAGCCATGGGATCAAATATAAGCTCCTTAGATTTGCATTGATGACAGTATAAAATCTTACTTCTCAGCTGCTGCTCAACAGAGCACTCATTGTCTGCAAACAATCTACAACATTCCTGACACCACACCTTTACTCACACTGCTCCCCAGCCTGGAATGCCTTACACACCCTACTCCTCTTTGCCATTTCCTTAAACCATTCCCTCCTTCAAATACAGGTCAGGTTCCACTTCCTCCAAGAAGTATTCCCTGGTAACTCACCCTTACTGATTGTTCCTGCACTCTAATCCACTTTAATACTTCTCTGTATTTGACAAGATGTAAATGATGTTGCTGTGCTTTTGTTCTTGTGTTGTGTCTGTTCTGTCTCCTCACCAAGAGAGCTGGCAACCATGGCTCCTAGGCTACTCTGTATTTGGGGTTCAGTAAAGTATTCTATACACAGAAGATGCTGAATTAGTTCCTGTCAATGAAATTAATTAATTTTTGTTAGTCTGATTTCCATAAAAAATATAATTTTTTTGTGCATAAGGACTTTCTCAGATATTTCATCTGAGAAAGCCACATTCTTTTCAGCCACATTCTTTCCAGTACTTAGGATGGTCCACAAGCGACTTGGAATGGGCATGATAGGATTTGGAGAGGAAAAATGTTCGATAAAGCTATTTTATAAGGGATGAAAAATATGGTTTGGTGTAGAGAGAGCTTTGTCTTGTTGATAAGGAAGGCAGATACTAGGAATAATATAGGGAGGGAGGGGTACCCTGAAGAATGAAGAAGCAGGTAAGGAACAAGATGTCAGCAAAAAGATAACATGAATCATAATTAGAGATATCATCAGAGATTAACATGGTAAATTGTTCTGAGATAAGAAGGGATAGATCCCTTCTCATGTTGCCCATTCACCAAAGCTCAGAATTAGCAGTCCAAGCCTAGGGGAAATCTACTTTGGGGCCTAGAGTCTTTTAAGACTCAGGCTTTTTGCTGGGTTCTCAAAGAAATATTTGAGATTTCGTAATTTTCATTTGAATAACATGGTCAGATGAGGTGTCTATAGGCCATTGACATCCTAATGTCTATTTTGTACCACATGTTAACAAATCCAATTTAATAAAAATAACATATAATGATAACAATAAGGCCCATTTGTTGAAGGATTATTTATATGAAAGATACAGTTGTTAGGGGGAAAGAATGTCCTGAGCTAATTCCATGCAGGCTTTGTGGACTCCACCCCCACTCTAGACCAAAGCCATCAGGACATTGGGAAAGACAAATCCCATCACCACCAAAGGGAAGGTTGCTGGGACCTGAGGGTGGAGTTAAGCAGCCAGGTTGGGTATAAAAACCAAACAAACATGTGGGCCTTGGGGTCTCTCGCTCTCTCGCTCACCTCCTGGCTTCATGGCTCGTGGCTCGCGGCCAACTCTCACAGTGCCATTTGGGATTCCAGATCCATGGATCTGGTAGGATGCATTTAAAAATTTATCTCCCACTTTTCTCCCTGAGTTGTACATTTTCCTCTTTCCCCCTTCCCTTGTGAATGAATCTTTTATTAACCTTTTGTGTGTACCTGCGGCAGAGTATTAAGTCCCTTTTAAGCGGGCCTCCCCCGTGGCGCAGCGGTTGAGCGCTGGGTTGCGAAGCTGCCCGCCGCCTCTGCAGCGCCGGTTTGATCCCTGGCTGCTCCCCGGCCCTGGCTGCTCCCTGGCCACTGGAGGAGGGTCCCACATGGCGCGCAGACCTCTCCTGCCGCCCGCTGCTCCCCTCAGCAGTGTACTTCGGTCCTTCTGCCTGCTCTGCTCCCGCTCTGGCTCTGGTGAATTCTCTCACCCTCCCGCGCTTCTGACTGTACCCGGTGCTTGTATAAATAAATAAATAAACTAATTAATTAATTAAAAAAAAAGCTATAAAAAAAAAGTCCCTTTTAAGCGCGCGGTGAGGACCCACAGTCAGGCAACCCATTTATATCGGGGTTGCCCTGTAAAACAGTGAGAAGTGATTTAGATGAGGGAGGGGTGTCTGAAATTTCGAGAGAGTGGATAAGATAGGATAAAACAGAATAATATAAAAATAAAACACTCAAGAAGTCTAGAAGGGTGAGAATTTAATACAGACAAATACCTCACAATGCCATGGGCTTACTCTGTGACAAGCACTGCTTCCTGTATTTGGCAAGTGTCAAATACATTAATTACCTTATTTAATCATGGCAACCTCTTGAGCCAAGTGTTATTATATGAAAGATGGCAAAACTGAAATTCAGAGACATTAGTTCACTTATTTTAGGTTGCGTAGAGAGGCAGAATAAGAAATTGAACCTAAGTCAACTGATGCTTTTTCCCATAGTTTAATGCTGCCTCCATTGCTATACTGTCAAACATCCTCCCTAGTTGCTTGGAAAGAGAGAAAGCAAAAGAACTCATACAGTGAAATTGCTTATTGTGTATAGAAACAGGAGTCTGAGTGCAATAGAAAATCAGAAAATCCCCAAACTGCACTTGAACTGGATGTTTCTTTTAATCCTTCCAAGCTCCATGGAGACACGGTAAAGAAATAGCTAATAAGTGTTCAGTAAGTCTTTCTTTTCATCTCGTGCAGGTATGGAGAACAAGGAACTAACCAGAATAATCTGGGAAGGAGTAAGAGTCATTTATAAAATAGGATAAATCAGCCTGGATAGTCAGGATAACTTTTTTTTTTTTCATTTGTTTAGGGTGGGTGATGGATGCCCCAACTAGAAGTTCTGTGTTTTACACTGGGTCAAAGCAAGGGCCATAGTCAAGAAGGGAAAGGCGTCTGCATTGTTTGTTTTTGATCATTATATTCAAATGGTAGCCCTATCTCCTCACTTGGTCAAAGATATTAGGATTCCCCTTTTTTCAAAGTTATAAACCATAAACTGGCATAAACAAATTGAACTGGCCTCAGGGCCAGTTTTGGGCACACATTTGGTGAGATGTTTACAGACTACAAATCCAAGGCATTTCAGAGCAAAGTATCTGCATTAGTATAGCCACTTCCTCCTGATCTTCTACCTGTTCACACCCTGAGATTATCTTCTTTTTTTTTTTTTTTTAATAGAGGCATGTTTTATTTATTTATTTATTTGTTTGTTTTGTTTATACATGCACTGGGTACAGTCAGAAGGGAGGGAGGGTGAGAGAATTCACCAGAGCCAGAGCGGGGAGCAGAGCAGGCAGGAGAGGTCTGCGCGCCATGTGGGACCCTCCTCCGGTGGCAGGGGAGAAGCCGGGGATCGAACCGGCGCTGCAGAGGTCGCGGGCAGCTTCGCAACCCAACGCTCAACTGCTGCGCCACCAGGGAGGCCCGAGATTATCTTCTTAATAGATTACTCACAGACACACCCCTCTCTAGGTTTGTGATCTTGCCTGGACTGCACAAATTCTTTAAATCTTTACTACCCCAACAGACACTTTTCTTATTTTTCTTCTTCTGCATCCTTAGTGTCCTTTGTTCTGTTTCTGACTGGCACACATTCAACCCAACTGTCAAGTACCTTGAGAGCATACTGTTTCATTTTTTGGCATCAAAGTAAAAGCTGACATATGTTTACAAATAATACTATCACCTTTAGCCTCAAAGCACATTCCTGCTGCTCTTGGGAGAGGAGAGTGAATATTTATCAGATCTAGAATGTCTTTGTTTTTAAAACTCCACCAAGTTTATTGAGGTAAAATTTATATCAGATAAAATGCATCCATTTTTAGTGTATAGTTCAATTATTTTTTGACAAATGTACACATCTGAGTAGCTTCATTCTTATTGAGTTATAAAAGCACATCATTTCAGAAAGTTTCCTTTTATCCTTTAAAGTTAACCCCCCAAGATAACCTTATCTTTTGATGTTTATTTCTTCTTTTGTTCACCTTTATTGCTTCCTAATTTTTTTTGAAAGTATGAAATAATTCATCTGTCCTGTGTGGATCAACACTGAGGTTGTTTCCAGGTTTTAACGATAATAAATAAAACTGCTATTGTTATAGGACAGGGAGAGGGGCAGCCCAAACCCCGCAAACCTGCCTATTCTAAATGGGTTCTGCCATCTGCCGCATCAACACAAAACATAGGAGACTTTTTTTTTTAATAATAAATTTTATTTTTATATTCCCCATACAATTGCAGCCCCCCCATTCTGACCCCAATCCCTCCCCTCCCACCCCCGCCCCCCTAAAAGTGTCTCTGGTTCATAGTTTTTTAAAACATAGGAGACTTTAATGGGAAGGAACTTTAATAAAACTAGGAAACAATACAGGTAAGGCAAAGAGTCTAGTTTCTAAATGAAGCACCCAAAGTTACCCGTCCCTTCGTGGGTAAAAGTCCATCCAAATGGGATTGGCCCAGAGCAAGGCCCCAAAGCCTGCTACAAGTCTAAAGCATCTTCCAGTGGGGACCCACAGAAAAGGGTCAGAAACAACCAGACAAGCCCGGAAGGAAAAGAGCAAAAGCAACATCAAGATAAAAGCTGCCATTGTCACCTCCCCATGGGTCTCACCCACATCTGTGTCACCCAGTCCACGACCAAAAAGACAAGCTGTTTCTTCACGTGTCTCTAGGCTCCACGCGCCTCCTCCAGGTCTCCTGGCTCCATCCTGCTTCCTTCCTCAGTCTCTTCTGCCACTTCTTCTCTCCCTGCTCAGCTCCACCCTCCCTTGGGTGGGGCAGGGAACCTGGAACTTCCCCCTTTCCTGGGGACCACCCTGTTACACTATGAACAAATGAAAATATTTTTCTGGTCACCCACATGCTACCTACATATGGAATTGATTAAGTCATAAGGAAGATGTACACTTAACTTGGTAACAAACTGAAGATTTTTTTCAAAGAGGTTTGCCATTTTATACTGCCACCTACAATGTATGAGAGTTTTAATTTCTTCAGTTTTTCACCAACACTTAATATTGTCACTTTCTTCAATTTTAGCCTTTGGCGGGCATGAATTTTTCCCTTATTATGGTTTAAATTTATATTTCCATGATATCATCTAAAAATGTTGAGCATCCTCTCATGCCCTCCTTGGTCATTCATCTCTTTTTAGTAAAGTGTTCAAAAGTCTTGCATATCCCGTTTTATTAGGTTTACTTTTTAATAAAGTTCAATAGGAAGAACCCTTTATGCCTTGTGGGATGAATTGGCTGTAGGCTGAAGGAGCAGAGGGTGAAGGAATCCACCAGAAGGAGTGGAAGACACAGCAGGAAAATTTATTAAAAGTACAGTGCTAAGGGAAGCAATGGGCAAGACAAGTCTGTTGTTTATAGAGGGTTTTTAGGCTCTATTTATACTCCAGGCATCATTGATGAGTTAGTGGGACTAGTTCTTGGGTGGGTCCTGACTGACATTCTAAATTAGCATAAAGGATCACCAGCTCTTCAGGTCATCAACTTATGTCCAGGTTCCCAAAGCAGTCCTATCTACTCCCTTTATCCATTCAATCCTCCCACACTTGCCTGCTGGGCAAGGAGTAGGGGCTTAGTTTTTAAATTTAGTAATGATACCACCACCACACTATATATTCTGAATATTAGTACTTAAGTCAGATATACGTACTGGGAATATTCTATTCCAATATAGGATATGCATTTTTATTTTCTTTGTTGGTGTATCTTTAAGAACTGAGGTGTTTAATGTCCATCAAGTCCAATTTAGCATCTTTCTATTCTGAAGAGTGTGTTTTTATCCGAAGAAATCAAGGTCACAAAGATTTTATTTTGGGTAGTCTTCTAGAAATTTTATAAATTTCTGTTTTGTATTCAACTGTATGATCAATTTCAATTAATTTCTGTGTCTGATGTAAGGCAAGTGTACATTTTTTTTTCCATTTGTATATTGAGTTTCATGTGCTGTTTTAAGACGATCATTTCCACATTGAATTACTTTGAAATCTTTGTTAAGACCCAATTGAACACACATGAATGGATCTATTTTGGGATCTATTATGTTTCATTGAGCTTACTTGATTATCTTTTCACCAATATAATGCTGTCTTAATTACTGTAGTTTTATAGTAAAACTTAATATGAAGTACTATATGATTTCTAACTTTGCTTCTCCTTTTCAACATGTTTTTTATTCTTTTAGTTTTTTTATATACTCATATTAATAGAAAATACATTTGTCTATTTCCACAAAGAATTTTGCTAAACTTTTGACTGAAATTACATTGACTCTACAGATCTGAAAGAAAATTGAAACCTCAAAATTAATTTTTCTGATCATTAGCATGGCATCTCCTCCCACTTATTTAGGTTTTCTTTAGTTCCTTCAAGAAATGTTTTATACAATCCTACAAGTAAATGGTACATAATAAAATCAAGGACAGCTAAACTTAGATCAGGTAAAATAGACTTCCAGCAATAAAAGGTAACAAGAGATAGGGATGGACATTAAATAGGGATTAAAGGATCTATCCACCAAGAATACATAACTTTCATTAACATATATGTGCCAAACAAAGGAACATCAAATATATATAAATTAGATAATCTAGAAGAAATGGATAAATTCATAGGTCCCTACAACCTCCAAGATTTAATCAGAAAAAATGAAAACCTTTAACAGAGCAGTTATAAGAAAATAATTTGATATAATAATCAAATAAACAATAAATAACAATAATATGCATTTTTTAAAACCCTAAACACTCCACCTAAATAAAACTCTTAGAAACAATAAATAAAACTATTAGAAACTATAAATTAGAAACAATACATCTAAATCTATTAGAAACAATAAAGCCTGAGGTAGCAGGCTATAAATTCAAGATCCAAAAAAAATGTATTCCTTTACACAAGCAATGAACTAGAAAAAGAAACAAATCAAGAAAACATTCCCATTTATAATTGCATCAAAATGAATTAAATACTTAGGAAAAACTTAAAGGAGATGAAAGATCTGTACAATGAAAACAGTAAGACATTATTATTAAAGGAAATAGACAATTACACAATAAAACAGGAAGATATTCTTTGTTCAATGTCAATGCAATCCCTGTCAAAAGATCAATGGCATTTTTCAAAGATCTAGGGAAAACGTGACTGAAATTTATATGGAACAATAAAAGACCTCTAATAACAAAAACACTCCTGACAAAAAAGAATAGAGATATCACAGTCCCAGAGTTTAGATTGCGCTACAAAACTGTAGTGATCAAAACTATATGGTATTGGGATAAAAATAGATACAGTGACTAATGGAATAGAAATGAGACTCCAGGGGGAAAAACCCACACTAATAAGGATAGAAAATTTATGGCAAAGTAGACAAGAGTATTCAAAGGGAAAGGAAAGTCTCCTTAACAGATGGTGTTGGGAACACTATACAGTCATATCAACAGAATGAACATAGACCACTATCTCACATTATACACAAAGATTAATTCAACATGGGTTAAAATTTTGGATGTAAGGGCCTCCCTGGTGGCGCAGCGGTTGAGCGCTAGGTTGCGAAGCTGCCCGCGGCCTCTGCGGCGCCGGTTCGATCCCCGGCTGCTCCCCGGCCACCAGAGGAGGGTCCCACATGGCGTGCAGACCTCTCCTGCCGCCCGCTGCTCCCCTCAGCAGTGTACTTCGGTCCTTCTGCCTGCTCTGCTCCCCGCTCTGGCTCTGGTGAATTCTCTCACCCTCCCGCGCTTCTGACTGTACCCAGTGCATGTATAAACAAAACAAACAAACCAACCAGCAAAACAAATAAATAAAGCATGCCTCTATAAAAAAAAAAAAAAAGAAAAAAAAATTTTGGATGTAAGACTTGAAATCATAAAACCCATAGAAGAAAAAAAATACTCCATGAGAATGATTTCAGGGAAGTTTTGGGGGATTTGACTCTAAAGACAAGCAAAACCAAAAATAAACAAATGGGACTTCATCAAAATAAAAATCATCTGCAAAGTGAATGAAAATATCATTAAAACAAAAAGACACCCCCGTGAATAAGTAAATATTGCACATCATACATGGAAAGGAGCTGATATCCAGATATACAAAGAACTCAAACAACTCAATAACTAGAAGACAAATAACCCAATCTCAGTAGACACTCCTTCAAAGAAGATATCCAAATGTTCAACAGGCATATGAAAAATGCTCACACTATGCGACATCTGAAATCTCTTTTCCACTCTATAACCACCTCTTACTGCTAGATCTTGCACAGTCTTGCCCTGCACATGTGTGGCCCAATCTTTGGTCAATGACTTTTAGGAAACGGCAACAAAGTTACCTGTGAACCCCACTGCACTGCTTCCTCCTCTATGGTATTCTTCCTTCACCTCCAATATCTTTCATTAAACTCAGCAGGACTGTCATTGTCTGCTTTGTGTTCATTTCCTTGTGTCTTATTCTGGAAATTATCCCAAGGCAGAGAAATGACATGAATATTGGGATTTCCTTGTATATTTTTCTTAGTGGTACAAATCTTGCAAGATACACTTGATATAATTGCTTTACATTATACCCATTTATAATGTCAACCCAGTTTAATAGCAGGAGGGCACTAGCATCCCCACCATAAACAGAAGCAGAAGCTTCCCTGTTTTATGTGTTAGCAAATTTGTTTATCAAATATTAGCGTTTATCCTGAAAAAAAAATAAGAGATGCTAGAAGAATGAACTAGGATCCAATCTTAGGCAGCCAACTCTAAATCCCATGAGCTTTCCCTTATAATGCGTTGCTTCTCCCTGTAAGTAGTTTTCTAGATGTGGTGATCTAATAAGTGCTGATGGCACCATTACAACCAAATCTCTTCCTCTGTGGTCTAACACAGGGATCTGAAGAGTTCAATATTTTTATGGCTTTTTAAAAAATATAGACACTCATAGATTTAGTTACAATGACCTAGTAGCAGTCAGTCACTTTATAATAGGCTACAAAAGACCTTATCCAAATCAACATTTTCATTTTGAGGAAAGGGAAACAGAAAAGAAAACAAATTATCTCTTTAAGGTGAGTACAGTTACAAAAACCATGACATGAGCCAAGTTCCTCTCTGGTGCTCTTACTACCACTCTGTATCCTCTATGACAGTTTAGAGCTAAACTCAGAGAATGAAGCCTAGAACAATGGCCAAGGAAAAGGTATAGCATTTCACATAGTTGCTTTATATCTTTGAAAAGGCAATCATGGTACCAATAAAGCGTGGATATCCCTTTATGTATTCATCCTCTGAGAAGTTTCTGTTTTCAGTTGAGAGAAGCCTAAACAGGAAACTGTCAAAACTAGAAAGATAGGAGATATGAGCCATACTAGGAAATGAGTCTTCTAGGAAAGTAATTTCTTCTCAACACAGTGGTGTCATAGCAAAGCATCAGGTGTTGAAATTGACATGCGCTGAAGGAATTTTTTTTTTTTTTTTTTTTTGGTGGGAACTTCGCTGGCGGCTGGGGAACGAACTGGCACTGCAGAGGCTGTGGGCAGCCTCGCAGCCCAGTGCTCAACCGCTGCGCCACCGGGGAGGCCCAGCTGAAGGAATTTTTAAGTGGAATAAAGTCACACTGTTTCTTACATTTCCGTGGTGATGACCACATCTGGTGGTTTATTATTTCAAAACCTTTCTGAGAATTGGATAATTCTCAGAAAAAGGTGAGCTTGACGTCAATGAAGTTTTCTTTCCCTCACCTTCCGCCACTGAGATATCAGAGTTAGACAGGTAAAGCACACAGCGGCCCTTCCTCACGCTAATCTCAACCGTTTCATAGATATGTGTCCCAAGCCCTGCTACAATCTCTTCATCTTCTACATAGTTTTTCATACCTAGTTTTTTTCATACTTAGTTTTTCATCTTCTACATAAATTTTTTTTAAGAAGCACAGTTTTTTTTTTTTTAAAGATTATTTGTTTATACAAGCACTTGGTACAGTCAGAAGCACAAGAGGGTGAGAGAATTCACCAGAGCCAGAGCGGGGAACAGAACACGCAGACTGACGAAATATACTGCTGAGGGCAGCAGCGGGCACAGCAGGAGAGGTCTGTTGCGCCATGTGGGACCCTCACCGGTGGCCGGGGATCAAACCGTCGCTGCAAAGGCTGCGGGCAGCTTCTCAGCCCAGCACTCAACTGCTGCACCACCAGGGGAGGCCCATCTTCTACATAGCTTTTGTGCCTTATTTTTTTCCTGTTGACTAGCCAGGCAAAGGAAAGCTATTTTCATCCAACTGAGTTTGAAACTGGGAAGCTGCCCAAACTACTTCAGCTTTTCTCACTTCTGGGTGTGGCTGACTGTCACAGAGTGGACAACCAGACACATAGCATGTCTCAAACATCAAATCAAAATGAAAAATTGTGAATCTCCTCCTTTAGAGTTTCTGTAAGTAATGAAGACAGAAGACATCGGGTTTTTATCAATTGGATGAGATCTATTACGTCTTATTTTCCAAGATCAGATTAATACAAACCATCTCATCAGGTGCTGCTTGATATACCCTGGCTAGATTATGGAATCCTGTAACCTCAGTACTGAAGTATCATTTCCCAAACTTCTAGTCAGAAATAAGACTGAGTAGGGCCTCCCTGGTGGTGCAAGGGGTTGACATGCAACCTATGAAGGTATCCGCAGCCACTGCAGCATGAGTTTGATCCCCGGCAGGCCAGGGAGCAACCCACATGGCGCAGCAGAACTCTCCTGACTTGCCCGCTGCTCCCCTCAGCAGTGTACTTCAGTCAATCTGCCTGTTCTGCTACCCACTCTGTCCCTGGTGATTCCTCTCACCCCCCACACCTCTGGCCTGTACCCCAGTTCTTGTATAAATAAATAAATAAATCTTTGAAAAAAAAAAAGACTGAGGAAGCTCACTTACATCTTGAACTTCAAGTATCCAAGAAAAATAAGTGTGAAGTTGCAAAAATTCTATAGATTGAGCTATCAATGATAAAAGCTAGAAAATACGCTGATAGCTTACATTTACTAAATAGCATACGTGGTTGTAGGTACTTTGCATTTGTTCATTATTTTAACCCTTGCATCAACTCCCATGAGGTAGGTACTGTGCCTCCATTTTACAAATTGAGACATTCAGTCACAGAATGGTTAAGTAACTTGCACTGGGTCATGGGGATACTTCAGTGGCTAAGCCCAGATCTGCACCTAGGCCACCTGCCTTCACGACTGTACTCCTAACATCAGGAAGGAGAAAGCAGCATTGCCATTGGATATTTGTTCACATCGAAATCCAGTTTGTATCCTAAGTCTCCATCTTTTCTTTTTAAAGATTTATTCATTTATGCATACAAGAGCTGGGGTACAGGCCAGATATGTGGGGGGTGAGAGGATTCACCAGACACAGAGTGGGGAACATAACAGGCAGATTGACAGAAGTACACTGCTGAGGGAGCAGCAGGTGAGTCAGGAGATGTCTGCTGCACCATGTGGGTTGCCCCCTGGCCAGCCGGGGATCGAACTCGTGCTGCAGAGGCTGCGGATTGCCTCACAGTGCGGCGCTCAACCCCCTGCATCACCAGGGAGGCCCCCTAAGTCTCCATCTTATAGGGATTTCAAAATACATAAATTTTAAAGGTATTAAGAAATTGTAACACTCTTTGTTTTGAACTAAGTATGGTTCTTTGCGTTTAATTGTTCAAGTAGAAATTAATGTGGAAAGATTGTGTGGCTGGTGGCTTGGGTCCTGGCTCTAGTTCTGCTATAGCAAGTCTTGTACCTAATTGTGCCAGAAGTTAGTTCCTTCACTTCCCAAGTCAATAAATATTAAGTATTTAGTATGTGCCAGGCACAGTACTTGGTGCTAGCGAAACAGTGATTAATAAGCAGATGCTATTATGACAATTCAGAATGTCAAGCTAGAAGGCCTCTAGAGTTCCTTCTGGAACTAAGCATAATGAAAACTAGCAGTTTTCTAGATACATTGTACAAAAGAAAGGTGCTGATAAAATAGTTACTTGACTCACTAGGAAAAAAAACTTTTTTAAAACAAGATTCAGAACTGACTCAGACCTGAGCTACTTTATGACCACAAATTTCTCCATGTGATCTCTCAGTTGCTAATGCAAATTGTCTCCAGGGCACGGCAGCTTAATGTAACCTCCATACTCAGTACAGGGCCTGGAACAAAAAAAACATAATGATTTTTATGTTCTTTTCCTCTCTCCCTAAATGGTGGCTTGGCAACAGTGTTCCCTTTACTCATAAGGATTTGAAGCTGTAAAGAATAAGGTCAATCAGAGTTGGAAAGAAGCACTACATAACCAAAAAATTGAGATATTGGGCAAATAAAATAGAAGTTATGTTGTTGAAAAATCCACCTCTATTTATTTCCAACAGAAGATCCTAAGGTAGGACTCTTAACTGACCCCACCTTCATTTCAACCAAACTATCCAGGAGAAATTGGTTATATGTTGCTGAGCTTTTGCCTCTGCTCCTCTAAACCATAAATGTTAGGGCAGGTACCTCTTATGAGTACTGTGTTTTGTGCCTTATAGTTACATCTACATGGTTGAGCATAGAAGCCATGTTTGGAAACGATCTGAGATGGATAAAGGAACAGACCATGTATGGCAATGTCTTTCTAGAGGTTATGTATTTGAAAGCAAGAGCTAGAGTGACTGAAAGTTCTGTGTGACTTGTCGCCAACTGCATAAAAGAAGAATCAGGATGTTATTTTTGCTATTTTACATCTATATAATCAGTCATATAATCATACCTCACCTAGTACTCATATACTCATACCTCATCATTTTACAGATGGGGAAACTGTTAGAGAAGTGAAGTGATGAGCTTGTTAGAAGCAGAGTGAGGGCCTCCCTGGTGGCGCAAGGGGTTGAGCTTCAACTCTATGAAGCAATCCACAGCCACTGCAGCAAGAATTCAAGCCCCGGCAAGGGAGGTGATCTACATGGCACAGCAGACCTCTCCTGGTTTGCCTGCTGCTCCCCTCAGCAGTGTACCCCAGTTCTTGCATGCATAAATAAATAAATCTAAAAAAAAAGCAGAGTGAATATTGCTGTTTCTTAAAATGGAGGATTCTAATTCTGGGGGAAGTGTTAATCTGAGGTTTAGGTTTAATTTAACTAATTTCTATAAATACTTACTCAGCCTTTACTTTTTTAGTATGGTAAGAATGCATTAGAATTCCACATTGTATCATCACAATCATAGTGAGAAAAAGCAGAGAAGATTGATGACCTCTAAAGTTGGGTGTGGTTACTGAAAGAGAGCAACTATTTCAGATTTAAAAGATACTATAAATTTTCTGCATAGAATGGGGTCCAAGATTCTGTACCTCCTAGCCTCTGGCCCAAAGCAATCACTTTTTGATAAGATGCAAAGTACTTCAGCTGTCAGCCTGGGCCAAGTTCACTCAAACTACAACCATCAGGAGAGGGTGTCAGGTTTATGAAGGCAGATGTAATATGCCAGTGGGTGTAATTAACCCTTAGCCATCCTTAGAGGAAAAGGAATGTGAGTGACACAATTCCAATCTACTTACAGCCAGTATCTTTTTTGCTTCACTGAGTGAGGGGTTCCGTTTCTCATCCATGCTTTGCCTTTTTTATCTGCAATCTGTCTGCAACTTGGACTACACTCTAGTCCCCTTTTAGGCACAGTAGACAGATTAAACTAGACTTATTGCAGGGCTCCCATCCCCTAAGCAGCAATGTTCTCCAGATCCATGGATCTGTCTTTTTGTTTTCTTACTTGTTCATTTTTGCACGGTGTTTGCTTTCTCTCCGCATTTATAGTCCCCAAAGTTCTCCCACCACCATAGCACCCTCAACCATCACCACAATCCCTGTGCTCTCCCCTCCCCTGTTTTGACCCCTGCTCCTCCCCCTCCCATAGGGTTCTTTTCAAGCTGCTCTGCTCTTGCTGCACACTATTTTTGCCCCACTCTCTCTTTCAATTCTCTTTACTCACCATCCACTCTTCCCTGTGCTTGGGGTCCAGTGATGTATGTTAAATCTAAGTACCAATTTCTATAATGCCTCATTACTTTCATACTTAACAAATATGTAACTTTTTTTCCTTAAATCGATCATTGGGAGGCTGATATCTTTTTTCAGAAGATCAGCAACAACATAGATAAGGAGTTTCTTTCTCATGCTTTAGGAAAACCAGTACTTTGGCAGTGTGGAGTGCAGCTAGGTAGATAGTAATGCAGATTAAACTGCTAGTTTTTGTTTGCTCAGGTTTCTCTGAGAGTTTTTTTTAATGAGCAGAAATCTTCCTGGGCTTGGTCTTGAGGATTGAATTAACCCTATTCACAGACTTGGAAGACAAGACAGAGTGAAATAAAATATCAACTGAAGGCAATTTCCTTCAATGGCGCTGTTTCATTCCATTCAATTTACTTACTCTAGAGTTGGAAAACACTAGCTGAAGAGCACAAGTGTGCATAGGACATGATCACAGCTTCTTCCTCTTCTTATCCCAGTAGGGTAAACAGCAGTTTATCGACTTTGCTTTTGGCTTTAGTAGAAGCAGATTTTGATTGGGAGCCATCAGGAAGGCAGACAACAGAGAGACCATCTGTGTGCTTCGCACAACAGTCCTAAAATTCAGATGGTGGATGCAGATCTGAATATCAGCAGAGAGCTGTATAAAAATTAGAAAAGAAAAAAGTTAGCTAAGTCTGCGTAGTCTGTGTGTCTCTGCAATATTCAGACTGGAGCCACATTTCATGTTGAATACAGTGGCCCCTCAATAAAGCTCAAAGATGTTTCTTTGGTCAATAGTGACAGCAAATTTGATGCCAGCATCACAGAAGTGCAAGAATCCTTAGATGGTTTATTCATATCATGGAGACAGAAGAGGCAAAGTCATGTCCATGACAGGAGACAGGGTGATCACCCACCTTATTCATTTATTTAAGAACTAACATGTATTTTCCTCTGTGCTTTGAGGGAAATATGCAAAATCAAAGAAGAATAAAAAATGAAAGCTATGCATATTCTAAAACTCAAAAACAACCATAACTAATAGTTTCACATACTTTATTTCCCCCCTGTATCGTATCTAAGTGAGATTACACAGGGAGTGTAATTTTATATAAAGATTTTTAGAATTATAACATAATAATTTCCCCATGTTGTATATTCTTTTTTAAAAATAATAATCTCATTTTATTTTGTAAGTATGTAGGTACAAATTATATTAATGTAAATCATGGTAATCACACTTAGTATGATATCATTTACAGGGTTTACCCTATAATTCAACCTTTATGAGGTTATGATTTTTTAATCATATGATTTTTTTTACTGAGATAATGTTGATTTACAACACTGTGTATGATTAGGAGTATAGGTTCACACCTCCTCAGATGCATGTCACCCCATTATTTTAAATTGGATTTTAATATCTGCATAAGTGTCTCATATATTTAGCTTTACCTCCAAAACATTTTGCTTTTATAAAAAAATGTAATGAGCAGTATTTTGCATAAACATTTTCCTGTATTTTGGATTTTGTTTTTCTCCTGGGATAGATTCTTAGAAATAACATCACCATTGAGGAAAGACTTTTACTCCATGACATGATTGTTGGACATCGTTTGGAGCATGGATTTTTACTCTGTTCTCATGGGGTTTGAACACACTTGATTAAATTATTTGGTCTCCAACCAGATGTTGGACATTGCTCAATCAGATCCTTAGTAATCTTTTGCATTTCTCTCAAACTTGTCCTGAAACAGCAGCTTTTGAATCCCAGTGATAAGATCTTAATCTAGTAATAAACAGCAACAATCACATATGTAATTGATAGCAGCTTTTATTTTTTTTAAATAACAATTTATTCTTTTAACTGTGGTAACATTAGGATTCTTCCCAGCAGGTATCGCCCAATAGCAGCTTTTAATGGGTATATCCTATAGATCAAGCATTGGGCTAAAATTTTCAGGTGGATTTTCTAATTTATATTTCAGGTTTCCTGATCATAAGTAGCATTTGCGCTTCTGGTTAAAAATAACAAGTCTTGCATAAAAAACATCAAATGTTTTGTGAAGGACAGAACTAGGCTTTTAGTGGTAAATGAAATGTAGTAGATGTGGATGTTGATTTATAAAGATATACACCTAAAACCTATATGATGTTAAAAGCTAACATTGCTTCAATAAAATCTTTTTAAAAAGTCAGGTCCAGGAAGTCATTTAATGTCTCTGGGCTTAGTTACCTCTAGAAAATGGGCAAATATACTGGTCTTGCACAACTCACAGGGTTTGGGGTAGTCATAAGAATGTAAAATATTTACGAGAACTTAATAAAAGTTATTAAACTGCATGTATAGTAGGTTCTTAGTATGTTTTTTTATTGGTAACAAGAAAAATATTTGTCTACATTTTCCACAGTATTGAAAATTTTGGTAGTTTAAATAAACCAATGTAATTAAAGTTGGGCCTGAGAAAGTGGCAATCTCTTATTTCTTTAGTTTTGAAACAGATCATTAAATTCTTTAAGGAAAAGAAAAATATGATTATTCTACTATAAGTGTTACTAAGAAGAAAAAAGAGGTTAATATATTTGTGAAAAATCAGGGACATCACCCCACTAACAATTCTATATTGGTGTTTAAGACCACTTGAAGTTTATTGTGACATTTAACATCATTTTCTTTATTTGCCAATCACATATATGAAAGCAGGAAAGGAAACAGAGTCCTCATTACACATGCAATCTAATGGCTGAACATACTTTATTATATGACATACCAACAATGAAGTCAACTATTAATAATTCTATTTAAACAGGTTCAATTGTGGTTAATTATTGGAATCTATTGGGTAACCAAAATGTAATATGAAGAAAGTGAAGGTGAGGTGGATACTTGGGAATAAAAGCCTGAAGTAATTCATCTTATTGGCCCCGCTAATATCTTTGCCTTCTGGTTTAATTAATTGTGGGTTTTCATAATCTCTATTAGGCACACCTTCTTTATTCCTATAATACGTTGTTGGCTTTGCTCTTCCAATATTTTTTTTATCATTAACCCCTTGTGCTACTAAAGCATTTTTCTGTATAATCTTGACTATTTTTAGATATAGACCCAAGTGTTATTTCTGATCAAGCATACACCAACCCTAGGTCCATGGAAAAAGTTCCTCTTTATCCTACCTCGCTCATGTTGAACTACCCTAACATATGGGACCTGTAGAATACCTTTCTAAGTTGTAAAAGCCTCTCTTTCCAATTTTCAGTTTTGGATAGTTGAATGTAATATATCACTAAGCATAGTTAGAAGGTAAAGAATAAGAAAAGTTTGGCAGGGATTTTGATTTTGAAGAAGAAATGTGAAAGAATATAAGGTATGAAACTTGCTATCATCTCAGATACTGTTCACCCGGTGAACCCCATGCCATTTGTAAGAATATGTTGCTTGAAATTTCCAGAGATTAAAAGCAAGTAACAAAACATCTTAACGACCAGAAACACAATTCTATAGTCAAACTGACTGGTACATTACAAAAATTTTAAGGAATTTGCTACAAAAAATTAGTGTGAATATTCAGTAATGTTGAAGTCTTGAGTCCTATACCTAAAAGATGGTATCTTTATGTGAGTGCTATAGTCAATTATTCCCGAGTATAAATCATTCAAATTTGAGGTAAAAGAACAGAGAAGAAATGCATGAATTTGGTTACAGACCAGTCATACAGGAAAACAAATCGACCTAAATTGTGGTATAATTGTCTGCTTTTCCCAAAAGTCAGGCTTTGCAAATAAATGAAGTGATATTAAAATTACATGTCAAAGGTTCGTTCGTGTCTACCAAGGTGATTTAATCTTATTTACAAAAATTGATACAACACTTGGCAGTCAGCACTTGGATATTATTTCTTTTTTCTTTTTAAAAGCATACAAAATGCCCCTAAAGACATATGTTCTTTAAAAATTCATGCTTTAATAAATGAAAAATTTAAACCATCCATGTATATTTATATAGACAATCTCTTCTTTGTGTTTTTGCTTACATTGTGCCTTCTAATTGGAATCCCATCATCTTCCCATGCCTTCTTGTAAACTTCTACTTACTCTTTTAGGCTCAGATGTACTTCAGGAAGTCTTCCAAGACCTTTATCAAGAGATAATTGCTTCCTTCTCTGTATTCCCGTAGTATTTCATTCTTACCTCTATTAACGCACTTATCATATAGCTATAATTACTTGTTTTATCACTCCTTCCTCCACTGGCATGTGCGACTCTGGAGAAAGGGACTACATTCTAGTTTCTTTTTTATTTAGAAAAGAATAATACTTATTACATGTTAGTTGAATAAATGGATTACTATTTTATTAGGTCTGACTTATTCTTGCTGGCCCTGAATTGACTGTGTTCCATTGACCACTGAAGTCCATGTGACCTGGTGCCAGGAGAGGGAATAGAGTGGATCCCCCAGTAGCATCCGAAGTTATTTTGGACACAAATAGATGCTAGAGGGCCTCCCCGGTGGCGCAGCGGTTGAGCGCTGGGTTGCGAAGCTGCCCGTGGCCTCTGCGGCGCCGGTTCGATCCCCGGCTGCTCCCCTACCACCGGAGGAGGGTCCCACATGGCGCGCAGACCTCTCCTGGCGCCCGCTGCTCCCCTCAGCAGTGTACTTCGGTCCTTCTGCCTGCTCTGCTCCCCGCTCTGGCTCTGGTGAATTCTCTCACCCTCCCGCGCTTCTGACTGTACCCAGTGCATGTATAAACAAAAACAAAACAAAACAAACAAATAAATAAATAAAACATGCCTCTATTAAAAAAAAAAACAAAAAAAAACAAATAGATGCTAGAATGTTAGTTTTCAAATCTGGCAGCAGATTAGAGTCATGTGGGGAGTTAAAAAACTATCATTGCCTGGCCCCATCTCAGACCCACTTAATCAGAGTACTTGGGGTATGCCCTGATAATTGATCGATATTTAAATATATCTATAGGATTCTAATGAGTAACCAATTTCAAGTACTATGGAGCTTGAAGTTATGGAATCCAGGACTGTTGAATATTGTCCATATTGAAATACAAAGAGGAGTGGAGATGAGGTATAACTACGAAGTTAAGGACTTGGACCCAGGAATGAAATTAAAGTTAACATATATCCACAAAGTGGCAAGGAACCCAAATCAGCACAGGAAATAAAAGGTTGGTTAATGCCAAGTCCAGTAATTATAGCTGGAAATAGAAGATAGACCATGAGAGATGGTCAGAGTCAAGTTTCTAATTGTAACAGTCTGTTATCAGATTATAAATTTCTTTGGATTAGTGGTTTGAGTCCATCTAGCTTGACAGTCTTACAGGATCTCACCTGTGTAGTCAAGAACCTCCACAATAAATTGGGTTTATCATAAAACTAGAGAGTTTTTTATGTGCATACAGCCCTAACTTTTGCATATTAATCCCTTCACTGCCATTGTAAAGTTTTGAGAAGAAATTTAGGAAAACATAATTTCTAAGAAAATTCCCCTCTTGCTCCTCCTTTTTTTTTTGGGGGGGGGAGGTACTATAATCATATCATGGTAAAGTCAAGTGAAAGAACCTTTGGATACAAGATATTAAAAGTATGGGTAAACTGACAAGTGCAGTTAATACCAGAAAATCAAATAAAAAATTAAACAAAAGAATTTACTATGTGTGCCAAACACTTTATTATATACAACTTTTCCATTGGAAGATTTTACTACCTAATTTAACATGTATTTGTGTGATATATTATTCAGTTATGGCTAAGTTAACTTACGGCTAAGTGGTTTTTTTTTTTTTTTTATAAATTTTATTGTTATATTCCCCATACAATTGCAGCCCCCCCATTCTCACCCCAATCCCTCCCCTCCCGCCCCCGCCTAAGTGGTTTTTTTTTTAAAGATTTATTTATTTATTTTTTATACAAGAGCTGGGGTACAGGCCAGAGGCGTGGGAGGGTGAGAGGATTCACCAGAGACAGAGCGGGGAGCAGAACAGGCAGCCGACTGAAATACACTGCTGAGGGGAGCAGCGGGAGCTACAGAAGAGGTCTGCCACACCATGTGGAAATCTCCCTGGCTGGCGGGGAATCGAACCCACGCTACAGAGGCTGTGGACAGCCTCACAGTGCTGCGCTCAACTCGTGGCGCCACCGGGGAGGCCCTAAGTGTTTATTTCTATATACATTCCACAACAAAATTACTATGATGCATATCATTGAGTCAAAATGTCCTCTTGCATTAAAAAATACAAGATCCCTGATGCATGATACCTTTGATAACCAGCTACTTATGTATCGTGTTTGCTTAGTTTGCCATAAGTTTATTCATGGAGTCAATGTGTGGGAGCTTCCTCTCAAAAGCACCCAGTTGCCTGAGGGTCACACTGGCCTGACCCAAACACTGCCCCATGCACTGAACTGAGCAGTCCCCCTAAATAAAATGTGCCCTGTGATATCAATCACCAGGGACATCATTGCTCCAGTGTGATCCCCAGCCCTGTGCCATTTCACCAGGGAACTGCAAACAAACAAACAAAAAAACAAATAAAAGTTAACCAACAAGAGAGGTGGTGCCACAGAGAGGGCTAACTAGATCTCAATATCTGATCTCTCCTTCCTCAGTAATAGAAATGTCATATTTTGCCAAGGCGTACAAGAGTACATTTTCCAGTCTCATTTGTAGCTAGGTATGGCTGTGTGATTAAATTCTAGACCATGGGACTAGAAGTGATTTGATATGTGCATTTTTTAGGAAGTGCTCTTTTTTTTTTAAAGATTTATTTATTTATTTATTTATACAAGCACTGGGTACAATCAGAAGCGCGGGAGGGTGAGAGAATTCACCAGAGCCAGAGTGGGGAACAGAACAGGCAGACCGACAAAATACACTGCTGAGGGGAGCAGCGGGCAGCAGGAGAGGTCTGCATGCCATGTAGGACCCTCGCCCGGCCGGGGATCCAACCGGCGCTGCAGAGGCTGTGGGCAGCTTAGCAGCCCAAAGCTTAACCGCTGTGCCCCCGGGGAGGCCCAGGAAGTGCTCTTAAAAGCAAAGAGTGTGCCTTTCTATCCTTTTTTGTTTCCTGTTGGCTGGAATATGGAGCTAATGGTTAAAGGTGTTGTTCTTGGCCTATCAGATAGACTTGGAAGTGAAAGCAGTATGTTGGGAATGGAAAAGCAAAAAGATAGAAGGAATTGTGACATTATGGTTATGGAACTAATATAACAACTCCAGGTTGCTTATGTTTAACTAAGAGGGACTATTCTCTCTTGTTTGAACCATTGTTATTTTGGGTTTTCTGTCACTTTCAGTTGAACCTAATTATAACTAGTACAGTTGATAATTCATAAAGTGATGAGATTGAAATTAAAGTGACAGGTTTTACTTGAACAAGGAGGAAGGCTATTTCCTTAAGAACAAAGAGAGAATGATTAGGATTCTAGATTGTTTCTGTGGTTAAAATTCCTTTTTTTTTTTTTTGGTTAAACTTATTTTTTGTTTTTATTTAATATTTTATTTTATATAATTCTTACATCATTTTTCATTTTTGCACAATGTATGCATTTTCATTTTGGTTATATTCCCCATACAATTGCACACCCCCTTATTTTGACCCTAATCCTTCCTCTCCCCGGCCCCCCGCCCCCATAGTGTGTCTCTGGTTTATAGTTGTTTGTTGATTTTGATTTTTACTTTGTATTAATTAGTCTTTTTCCTGGTCCCTTATTTAGGTTTTCTAAATTCCTGCTGTGAGTGAGACCATCCAGTATTTTTCTTTTTCTTTCTGACTTATTTCACTGAGCATGATCCCTTCTAGCTCCATCCATGTTGCTGCAAATTGCATGTGTTTATTTTTTTGATTGCTGAGTAATATTCCATTGTGCGTATGTATCTGTAGTTAAAATTCTTATCTCATGTCAGATGTGTGTATTAGCTCAGGAAAAAAGGAAATCATTATCTGAAGGTGGAGATCTGATTGCTGTTAGAGATTAAAAGAAACTTTAGATCAGTGTTACTCAAAGTATTGTCCCAGAACCAACATCATTGCATCACCTGGGAACTATGAGAAATGCAGAATCTTAGGTCCAATTCACACCTATTGAATCAAAACCCTTAGGAGTGGAGTTCAGAAATGTAAGGTTTTTTTTTTAAAGATTTTATTTATTTATTTATGCAAGCACTGGGTACAGTCAGAAGTGTGGGAGGGTGAGAGAATTCACCAGAGCCAGAGTGGGGAACAGAACAGGCAGATCGATGAAATAACTGCTGAGGGGAGCAGCAGGCATGGCAGGAGAGGTCTGTGCGCCATGTGGGACCCTACCCGGCGGCCAGGGATCCAACAGGCGCTGCAGACGCTGCGGGCAACTTCTTTGCCCAGCGCTCAACCTCTGCGCCACCAGGGGAGGCCCAGAAATGTATTTAACAAGATCCCACTTGATTTTTATTATGCTAAACAGTAGCACTGGTTTATTAAAAATTATTGTGGAGGAGCCAAAAGCGAATACATTAATAATATACAAAAGTGTATTTGTCCTTTGAGATGTGTCTCTTGAGACGTGAATAGGGATTCTTTAAGTTATATTGTAAATATGGCAAAGATGATATTATTGATGATGATGACTTATCCAGGATGTGGGTGGGAGAAAATTTCTAGAAGCTACAGGATTTTTCTATGGCCAAGCTAACTTTGCATCACATTTTCAGTGTCCTCCAAAATAAGACAGAGTAATTATAATAAGTTGGTTGGCATTGCTTGCCAAATTACTATAACACTTTTACCTGTCTGGACTGTATAACCTCAGATGAAAAGCCATATAAAAGCATAAATCTTTGATTATTTGCATTGAATTTTAAGATATTTGTATTGGTACTCAAATGTACGTAAGCAACATATGAAACAAAACTGTTAATTCTGTAATTTTACCCAATTTCCTATTCTCATTTTTTTTGGTTGGCTGTGGGAAAATATTGGAGAGTGAGGACCAAAAATTGACTTTCCTTCTCTAATGAAACAATCGTATTTATAATCAGGATCAAAGTTTAGGGGCCCACAGTTCTAATCTTGTGCCTATTTTGATATTTTTCTTTCCCTGTAATTGGATATTTTGCATTGGGCTATGGTCAACACTGCAAAGACTTTTAAAAACATGATCAGGGCTGTGAAATATGTGCAGATATATTCACATTTACACTGATACCTCCTTGTATAGTTTTTAAAAAACAAGATGACTTACATAAAGTTTGTATTTCACTAACTCAAATAAACTCTCCAAATACTTTGTATTTTCAATCACTACAGAACATATGAAATTAAAATTATATCAAGACCACATTCAAGTAAAAAATAAGAATAATGTGAAAATAAACTCATATCTCCAAACTCTCAGAAGTTCAGTTTGTCTTTGGCATGGGATTTGGGTGAAAAGTCAGCTATTTGATCTGAATCAATTCACTCATCTCATCTTGCCATGAACAGTAAATAGAGACATGTCAAATCTGAATTAATATGGCAGAAGGAGCACAAAGATAAGGAAGAAGAATTATTTTGTTTATATGAAACTATTCTGGTCATAGGCCAAAAGAAAAAAAAAGGAAAGGAAGTCTGACCTATGGCTAGTATCTATTTATGTGTGATCATAATCAGCTTGTTCTACGTTTCTATGGATATAGAAGTTAGGTTGTTATATAATTACTGTGATGCTCATTAAGATACCATTTACTTTTATTAGTATTTTAAATCAATCCTTTGCTAATTTAAGCAAAGAACTTTGGTGGCCAAATGCACTTAAATTGAAATCTATACATCATGGGAAATGCATAATGACTTAAATAAAGACTCCAAATGTGGTACTAATGACCTTCTCAGACCCAGGAAGTATCGTTTCTCAGCAGGGACTCATTTGTGACATGATCATTGATCACTGAGCTATACAGAAAAAGTAGTTTAACAAGGGGGTAGGCTGGGGGTCAGCAGTTTATCAGTCTCCTACAAATCTTTGTTCCAGCATTGTTTTTCTTTCCAGTGGCTTGTCTAATGATGCTGGTGAAACATTTCATATGTTCTATAGACAGAAATATTTTTAGTAAAGTAATGAGGCTCTGATAGAAAAACTATGACCACAACATATTCGACTAGTGACTGGCTAGAATTCATATATTCAGAGAACTTCTAACAACTACAACACTTAAAGCTGAATGTTACATTGTTGTAGACGGGGCTACAAGTTTTACGTAAATTACCTCCTTTAAGCCTCACAGTACTATGTGGTAGGTACTTTTATTATTCTTATTTTAGAGATGAGAAAACTAAGGTTCAAGTAGCCCAAGACCATAGCCAGGACTGAAATCTACCCTTTTCTTCTTCTAGAGCTTTTTAATTATAACCATTACTTCACTAAGTTGCTTAACTGTGAATATTAGGAGTGGAGATGGAGTTATCTGTAACTTGAATTTTGCTATTTAAAAAAATCCATATTCTGCATGCAGTATGGAATTAAGCATGCTAATTAAAATTAATTTCACTATTATTTCTATTTAGTAATTATATTTGGCAAAGAGATAGACCAGATATTTGGATATGTCAATTGAACTGTCCAGTCAATTCATTCATAGTAGCCCATCTGGTAATTCATGGGAGAAGATATTAAGAGAACTTTGTTGAGTTTTTCTATATTCCACTTCTAAGTGACACCAGTTGGTATATATCTTTCTCCTTCTGGTTTATTTCACTTACCATAATCCCTCTAGCATCGTATATGTTGCTGAAAATGGCATGAGTTTATCTCTTTTGATTGCTGGGTGGAATTCTTTTTTTTTTCCTTTTAAATTTTTTTAATTTTATATATTTTTCACATCATTTTTCATTTTTGCACAATGTGTGCATTTTCATCTTGGTTATATTTCCCATATAATTCCCACCCACCTTATTTTGACCCTAATCCCTCCTTTCTTCCCCCCCCATAGTATGTCTCTGGTTTATAGTTGCTTGTTGATTTTGATTTTTACTTTATTGTAATTAGTCTTTTTCCTGGTCTCTTATTTAGGTTTTCTAAATTCCTGCTATGAGTGAGACCATCGGTATTTTTCTTTTTCTTTCTGGCTTATTTTGCTGAGCATGATCCCTTCCAGCTCCATCCATGTTGCTGCAAATTGCATGAGTTTATCTTTTTTGATTGCTGAGTAATATTCCATTGTGTATATGTACCCCATCTTCTTGATCCAGTCATCTATTTTGGGGCATTTGCGTTGTTTCCATAGCTTTTGCTGGGTAGTATTCTATTGTGCATATATACCACAGCTTCTCGATATATTCATCTGTTTTGGGGCACTTAGGTTGTTTCCATATCTTAGCTATTGTAACTAATATTGTTATGAATATAGGAGTTCGTGTTTCCTTTTGAATTGTTGTTTTTGTATTTTGTGGGGTAGATACATATGTGTGGAATTGCTGGATTAAATGGTGTATCTATTTTTAAAATTTCCAGAACTTCCATACTGCTTTCCATAGGGTCTGGACCAGTCTACATTCCCACCACAATGTAGGAGCATTCCTTTTTCTCCACATCTTTACCAGCACTTGTTGTTTCTGGGCTATTCTCACTGTTGTGAGGTGGCATCTCACTGTGGCATTGATATGCATTTCTTGATGGTATTTGCATTTTAAAAGTACCACTTTAGCTGCTAGAGGTGAATGGGCTGAAAGAGGGCAGGGTCTGGGAAAGGAAAATCAGTTAAGAAGCCAATAATTCAGGGCCTCCCTGGTGGCACAGCGGGATGAGCTCAGCGCTGTGAAGCTGTCTGCAGCCTCTGCAGCACGGGTTCGATTCCTGGCCAGCCAGGGAGGCAGACCTCTACTGCCTTGCCCGCTGCTCCCCTCAGCAGTGTTTTCGGTCCTTCTGCCTATTCTTCCCTGCTCTGTGAATCTGGTGAATCCGATCACCCTCCTGCATCTCTGGCTTGTACGCCAGTTCTTGTATAATTAAAAATAAATATTAAAAAAAAAACCGCAAATCACATCCCCCAAACTAGGGAGGAATAGCAAAAAAAGAAACCAATAATTCAGTTTTTTAGACTGTTATCTCTGACATAGCCAGATTCCTTGTTCCATCCAAACTAACTGTCTTTATAGATTTCTCATTATCACTCCTCTGCTGGCACTTCAAACCCGTGCTTATTCAATTAAGTAGTTTCATTGTTCATTCTATATTTTCTATAAGTCTTCTTCCCAAATCTGAAATTTTTCTTTCCACACATGATTTGGCATATATTTCCTCTTACCTTGCAGCGGTAGTCTTCACTCGATTTTAAATGTCTTAGAATGTTTTGTAGATTAGGTTCTTTCAAAAGTAGACTCCAAGACAGAGATAAGCATTAGGAAGTCTAGTAGGCAGTGCCCTCAGGATCAGCTGTGTGTGTGTGTGTGGGGTGGGGAGTGGGGGGGCGGGAGCGTGAGAAGAGAGGGAATTAAATAAAGGAGGAAAGAAAACAAAGAGGGGCCAAAGAGAGAAAGAGAGCTATGAAGCAGTTTCAAGAAAGGCCTAGTCAGCCCCAAGGTGAGCTCTCAAGCTGAGATACTCCCCTTAAAGTCTTCCCACAGTGTGATGGGCTGTTGTGGCTTCATAATTCTGTCTTCACCAGTCCTTGAATGCATGTGGTCCCTGGAAAGGGTTACGAACTTGGGAGAGGCAGTTCTCTCCAGCTAGTAGCAATTTCTTGGCGAGGCATGGCAGCTGAGTACAATTAGTCAGAAGCATTCCCAGAAACTGGGGGAATAAGTCTTTCAATCCTTATGTGGAATCTGTTGTGCATCACAGAATCCAATATAAATGACTTTCTTGGAATAATAATTCTGTGAGATTTTAATTGGTATTCAAAAATATTACTTCTGTGGCTAAATAAAGTTGTCAGACGGTAGGCTAAACAGGTTTCTTTACTGGAAGAATTCTTAGAAAGTTAATATGGGGGTATGATAAATCTCCAAGGGGAAATAGAATGTGGCGACAATAGCAACCATAACTAACCAGAGGACACCTTTTTTTTTAGGGAACTTTATTTTTTAGTTTTTTTCTTCTCTTTTATTGACATAACATTGGTTTACAACAGTGTATATGATTTAGGAGAATATGTTCATACCTCTTCCATGTATGTTACCACACCACACCTACCACCAAAGCACCCAAAGATCCTTACTTTAGATGATTGTGTCTCCTCCCCCTTTTGTTCCAACCTCTGCCCACTCTTCCCCTCTATTAGCCTCAATTTTGCAGTCAGATTTCAAGGGTTTGTTATTGGTTTGGTTTTATCTGACCCTTTGTTTTGTTTTTCTGAATGTGTTTATCTATCTGTTTAAACAAATAGAGTTTATCTTTTTTTAATAGCTAAGCAATATTCCATTGTGTATATGTAAATACCATATCTCTTAATCCTGTCATCAGTCTTTAGGTTCTTGGATTATTTCCATAATGTGGTTAATATAAATAATGCTACAATGAGCAAAGGAGTGTAGGTATCCCTTTCAATTAGTATTTTTGTATTCTTTGGGTAGATATATAGGAGTAGAATATGATAGACTTATATTTATATTTTGAGAACTCTCTAAACTGTTTTCATTAGGGGCTGGACGAGTTTACATTTCCACCAACAGTGAAGGAGAGTTCCTTTTTCTCCTCATCCTCACCAACGCTTGCTATTTCTGATCTTTTTTGATATGGGCCATTCTCACAGGTGTGAGGTGGTACCTCACTGTGGGTTTGATTTCCATTTCTCTGATAAGTGACAATGAGCATTTTTTTCCACGTGTGTGTTGGCCATCTGGATGTCTTCTTTGGAGAAGTGCCTATTTAGCTCCTCTGCACATTTTATGATTGCGTTATTTGTTTCTTTTTATGGAGTTGTATGAGTTCGTTGTAGATCTTGGATATCAGCCTCTTGTAAGATATGACGTGCAAATATTTTCTCCCATCCAGTAGGGTATCATTTAGTTTTAGTGATTGTTTCTGTCACCGTGCAGAAGCTTCTTAGTTTGATGTAGTCCTAATTGTTTATATTCACTTTTGTTTCTCTTGCCATTGGAGATGAATCCACAAAGACATTACTGACACCTATTTCATTGAGCATTTGCCTATATTTTCTTCTATGCATTTTATGGTTTCAGGTATTGCATCCAAATTTGAGTTAACTTTTGTGTATGGCGTGATATAATGGTCTAGTTTCATTCTTTTGTATGTGGCTGTCCAGTTTTTCCAACATCATTTGTTGAAGAGACTTTCCTCTCTCTAATGTATACACTTGACTTCTTTCTCATTTATTAGCTGTCCATATAAATGTGTAATAAATGGGTTTATTCTTGGGCTCTCAATTTTATTCAATTGTTCACTGTCATTTTTTGTTCCTGCAGCATATTGCTTTGATTATTATAGTTTTATAGTGTAGTTTGAAGTCTGGGAGTGTGACACCACCATTCTTCCTCCTTTGTGTCAGGACTATGAATTTCAGCAATTTGCTGAATACTATTGAAATTTTGATAGGGATTACATTGCATGTGTATATTGCTTTGAGTAAGATGACCATTTTAATAATTTTAATTCTTCCAGTCCATGAGAAGGGGGTATATTTCCATTTCTTTAGGGTTTATTTTGTTCCTTTGTTTTTGTTTTTTTTTTCACCTTTGTATTCCACATATGAGTGAAATCATCCTGTATTTATCTTTCTTCTTCTGACTTATTTCATTGAGCATAATGTCTTTCATTTCCACCACTGTTTTAAAAATAGCAATAGCTCATCTTTTTAATTGCTGAGTAGTATTCCATTGTGAGGACAGATTTTTGAGGCATATCTATTAAGGATAATGTCACAAAGCATTAATTTGAGAAATTTTGTTCAAGAGGCAAGTAGAATAAATACTATGGCTTTGGGAACCTAGAGCTGTATAATCTCAGATATTGTTTCAATGGTTCAGCATAGCAAGTGATCCATTTTGGTTCAACACTTAACCAGGTGTATTGCCAGTAATAAGATTATGATTATATGATGTATAACTAAATCAAATAGGAATTATTTCTTAATAAAAGTCAATCTCAGTATGGAGACAAAATATTTGCTTTATTATGGACCACATTTCCTCTCACTCTGATGGATGTGTGGGGTCAATGTGTTTGTTTTTTGAAATTGACAATCATGACAACAAATGTAACATGTTTTCAAGGAAAATCTGTCATGTGGTAGTATTACCAGATCATACAAGGTGACCTTGAAAAGAATTCAGATTAAACTAGAATTTTTCTTAATCTGATTCAATGTCAGTGTTTTCATGGCTGGTTGATAATTGGCTTGACTTATTTTCTATTTTCTTTTGGCTCTTTTTTTGAAATAGTTCTCACTTTTGATGTCTGCTTACTTGAGTTTCATATAATTCAATTCAGATTAAATGAGAATCAGAGAAAAGATAATTTCACAAAGGAAAAAAACTTCACTGAAATGTGCTATGTATTTGAGAAAGTTCATGAACAGGAAGACATAATATTTTAAGAATACCCCTTGAAAAGTTAGAGAGAAATATTTATCTCCAGAAATGGGGTAGTTCCTTAGTTCTCAATACAAATGGAAACTAGTTTTATTTATTTACTTTTTTAAAAGATTTATTTATTTGTACAAGCACTGGGGTACAGACAGAAGCGCGGGAGGGTGAGAATTCACCAGAGCCAGAGCGGGGAACAGAACAGGCAGACTGACGAAATACACTGCTGAGGGGAGCAGCGGACGACAGGAGAGGTTTGCGCGCCATGTGGGACCCTCGCCTGGTGGCTGGGGGTTGAACCGGTGCTGCAGAGGCTGCGTGCAGCTTCGCAACCCAGCGCTCAACTGCTGCGCCACTGGGGAGGCCAGGAAACTAGTTTTATTACAAGCATTGTGATATTAAGATTTCTCGAAATCAGTAGGAAATAACAAGTGACTCTAAACATGAATTTTCATTATCACACAGGTGTGTGTGTGTGTGTGTGTGTGTCTGTACACAAAGAGAAAGAGAAACTTGCTTAGAGGTAACCTAGATTTTACTGTACTAGTATAGGAATTTATCAGTAGGATTAACTTTGGCTAAATGGATCATTATTTTATATTTCAAAATTAATCACAATATTTTACTTTCTTTTTTCCCTCAAATTTTATTAATTTGTCAGTTGTTTACATAATTATATCTTTTTGTGGATACATTTTCAGACCATCATATGTGCACATGCTTCGCTCACCCTCCGTCGTACTTCCATGCTGATTCCTCTTCCCTGCCTTTCCCTGAGCCCTCCTCCTGCCCCCTATTCACCCAGGGTAACCACTAGTTTTCTCAGAGTCTAATATGCTGATTTTTACTTTTTCTGAAGTTATCTGAACCTGTATTTTAACCTGAGATTGATAATCTTGGGCAGCAGGATTTTGCCTTATTTTGTTATAATTTCTACCATGCTATATTTAATTAGTGTAGGAACTGATGACAGAAAATAGCTTAATTGACTCAGACTCCGCTAAATAGAAATACAAGTGAACTCACATATTCAGAAGTACACTGTTTTTTTTAAGATATCCAACATAAGCTAAAATGCATTATAGGAAAGTAAAAACTGATTGCTTTAAAATAAATGAATTGTTCAATTTCTATTAAGGTGTGCTCCCCAGAGATTTGGCAACTACTCTTTTCCAGTCAAAAATGGCTTTAGATTGATGATGTGCTGTCCGCATGGACCTGATCATCCCATCATTTTCATAAGTTACTGAAAGTGACGAGCCCATTATAATAGATAACAGGTTAAGAGGCTAAGATATCAGAACTTTGGAGACAGTGGCATCAATAAAGTCACAAGTTGCCTGGCAGAAGGAGGCTTGGATTTTTGATTGCTGAGTAATATTCCACATCTTCTTGATACAGTTTTTTTTGTCATTTGGGTTGTTTCTATATCTTACCTTTTGTAAATAGTGCTGCAATAAACATAGGAGTGTAGGTATCCTTTTGAATTAATGCTTTTGTGTCCTTTGGGTAGATTCCTAGGAATAGAATTGCTGGGTCATATAGAAGCTCCATTTTCAGTAGTCTGAGGAACCTCCACACAGCTTTCCATTGTGGTTGAACCAGTTTGCATTCCTACCAGCAGTGTAGATTAGTTCCTTTTTCTCCACATCCTTGCCAACATTTGCTTTTTCCTGTTTTTTTTTTTTTTTTTAATATGTGCCATTCTCACTGGTGTAAGGTGGTTTCTCATTGTGGTTTTGATTTGCATTTCCCTGATTACAAGTGATGTTGGATTTTTTTTCATATCCTTGTTGGTCATTTGCATTTCCTCTTTGGAGAAATGTCTTTTTAGCTCTTGGCAGTAGTTTAAAAACACTAATTAGGCCAAAGATGGTCATAAAAATTTAAAAATAAGAAAGAGAATTCTTAACCTTACTGTTAGCATATAGATTGCAGGGCACCCTGGAATGCACCCCTTTCTCTCCCCACTAAATCTTGCACACTCTACCATAGGTTGTGCCGTCTGTTGCATGAAGACAAAACAAACTCATAGTGTGTAAGAGCTTCAAGAGAAAAGATCTTTAATAGAATTAGTGTGACGAGTGTAGAGAAAGAATATAGTTTCCAAATGAAGCACCCAATTACCCCTCCCCTCATGGGTAAATGTCCAGCCAAACAGGGACCCAATGTGAGGCTGCTGAGGCCTGAAAAGTTGCTGCATGTCTAAGGCACCTTCTGGCAGATGGGGTCAGGCATATTGGGGGAAAAAGGAGCACTATCAGAGTACAAATCAAAGTAATGGCTGCCATTGTCAGCCTCCCTGCAGGTCTGTCACCCACATCTCTTTCAAGTGTTTCTCTACATGTCTCAAATCCATGTGTCTCCTTCCATGTTTGCCAAGTCCTTGGTGCAAGTCCAAAGCTGAGAAGCAAGCGCATTCTCCTTCACAAGTCGGTTCCATGGTGTCCTCCAAGTTTTCTTCAAGTCTTCTCACTACTCCACTCTATCCTTCATTAGATGGGGCAGGAAACATGGGACTCCCCTTTTTATGGAATTACACTCTGTAACACTATTGCAACAACTCTTAGCCCCAGTAAATGCAGGTAAATCCAGACTTTCACAAACCAATTTACAAAAGACTCATGTAAACAAGAGTTCTCTGAGCCTTGACCTTCTGCTCCCAAACTGGAGACCTTATGTTTACTTATCAGAATGAGACATTGCAAAAGAAATCTTAGAACTTTCAGGAATTTTTCAATTTTAGCTGTGAGTGGCAGGACACTTTGGGAGAAAAAGGCTCCAGGACAAATTCTTAGGGAAGCCCACTTATGTGTGGTGGATCTCTTCCCCAGCTTTTGACCTCTTTTCCCTACTACTTTATGACACAAATTTTTCACTCTACCTGAATTAGGGATAGAGGACATTTATTTTGAAAATGAATGTACCTCTTGGGCAATTATTCACATGCTGAAGTGAATTAGTTCAATAATATACATTTTTTTCTGAATTACTGGCTAAAGTCAGTACTCTAATTTATTAGGGTAAACAGAAGTAAATTTTAGCTCCATACTGGAGAGAAAACTGCAAATTCATACAACAGTGCAGAGCTTTTTTTTTTTTTTAAAGATTTATTTATTTATTTAAACAAGTACTGGGTACAGTCAGAAGCGCGGGAGGGTGAGAGAATTCACCAGAGCCAGAGCAGGGAGCAGAGCAGGCAGAAGGACCGAAGTACACTGCTGAGGGGAGCAGCGGGCGGCAGGAGAGGTCTGCGCGCCATGTGGGACCCTCCTCCGGTGGCCGGGGAGCAACCGGGGATCGAACCAGCACTGCAGAGGCTGCGGGCAGCTTCGCAACCCAGCGCTCAACCGCTGCGCCACCGGGGAGGCCCCAGTGCAGAGCTTTTCAAAGGTGAAACATTATGAAATGTCTTAAGAGGATTGGAAGAGACCACATTTTTCTTTTCCCTTATTGTAATTTTCCAATCAAATACTACATGATTCCCTAATTCCTACAACTCAAAACTCCATACAATTGAATTACCATTGTTATAATGTGAGTTAAGCAAACATCTGTCAGATAGCTGAATAAATTGACAATCATATATAATATTGTTTTTTAACTCACAGCATTAAATAATTATCAAAATTGTTGAAATAGTCAAAGTCTGCATGGCCAGCAATTTTTCTCCCTACAGGCATTTACATGGAACACAAGCCAGAAAGTTGTATTTTGAAAATATAATAAAAATAAAGGTTTGAATGGAGCTAAACAATTCTCTGATCCAATCCTTCCTAATATCACTCAAATGTACAAACCATATTTCCATATTTCTCTCTCTAAAGAAATTTGTGCTCACAAATAGGTTTTATGTAATTCAATGAATAGAGAATTCAAATAGACAGTCGCTGTTGCTGTTTTTAACCAAGTTTTCCCAACTAGTTTTGGGTATAGGTATAGTTTTCTTTATTTCACAGTCAGTTGAACAATGAGATTAAACTTCAGTTTAGATGCAAATCCAACTATGAATTTCACTTGACTTGGTCCATCCTGTCTAAGTGCTACAAAAGACCTAAAGCCATTATATCCTGAGGTCTGAGTACCCCATTTTTATGGCTGATTTTATGTGTCAATTTGACTGATAAAACATTTCTGGGTGTTTCTGTGAGGATATTTCCAGTGAGATAGCGTTTGAATACGTAGATTGAATAAAGATCATCCTTAAGTAAGTGTATGGGTCTCATGCAATCAGATGATGACTGGAATAGAACAAAAAGGAAGAGGAAGGAAAAATTTGCTCTCAGCTGAACTGAGAAAGACTTTTACCTTCTTCTGCCCTGTGATCTGTGTGCATCTGGTTCTCCAACATTTATTTGGACTTGAGTTGGGATTTCCATCATTGGCCGCCCAGTTTCTCAGTCCTCTAAGTTTGGACTGAATTCAACTTGGTTTTTTTTTGGGTCTCCAGCATGTCTATTGTGAAGTGCTTGGCCTCCATAAAAACATTAATATCAGTCAATTCCTATAATCTCTCTTCTTCAGGGAAACCCTGACTAATAAGGCCATTTTGTCCCAACTGCTATTATACAAGTAAATTTGGGCTAGTCCCTTAGGCATAATTCTTCCTGGCCCTTCCTTGACCATGCCACAAGATTTATAGTTTACAAAGCATTTTTGGTGGCTTGTGACAACCCTGTGCTGGGGAGTGGAAGAATTCATAGACACTAACAGGAGACAAGCAGACAAAAAGAAAATTCTCCCAGCCCCCATGTGAACACATGGTAGTAAGAGTTAAGAAATTTTCCCTGTTGGCTCACATTATCAGGCATAGGTCACTCTGTACACATGTTTTTTGACCATAAATAAAACAAGGAGAGATAAGCATCCTGTATATGACAGACTTTCATGTTTCCCTGAAGGTATGTTTTTTTGCAGACCTCCCTAACTGAAGATAAGGACCAGAAGATGTCAGCACTGGGGAAAAACATTCCTGAAGACCACCCTCTCAGTAAAAAATACTACAATATATATAACAACTTAAATGTCCCCTGTAGGAGACAGATTTTTTTGTAAACACTATTTTCACAGTCTCTTTTTGTTACAAGGAAACAAATATTTGTCCTCTGTGCACTCCATCTTGGCAGTGTCTTTTATTCTACCAGGACATATGCTCCAAGGTAACTAAACCGTTGAATTCAGTTATGCCAATGGCTAGTAATTCCAAAATAATTTGATATTCCCCCATTTACCCACTGATTTAAAATATAACATCTTATACTTATATCTATGTCATTAGTAGTTTATTTCTGTACTTTTCTCCCACCTTTCACTACTGTGCCTGTCTTCATTTATGGTGTAAAAACATTTTAATTACTTGTACTTTATAATACATTTGAAAATAGCTGGTAAGGTTAGCTTTCACTCCTGTGGGTATTATCTAGGGTGTGATCATGGGTATTATTATTCCTCATGTGTTTTTTGTATGTCTTTGATCTTGAGAATAAGCTTAACTAGTTCCCAAAATATCCTTTCAATATTTTTATAAGAATTATATTAAATGTATAGATTATTTCAAATATTTATTTTTTGTATACATGAGCTAGGTAAAAAAAGTAAATGTTTAAATTTATTTAGACTTATTAAACTATTTTTGTTTTAAGTAAAATTTTAAACATTTCTCCTTGTGCATTTATTAACATTTTTCTAGATATTTTAACTTTTCATTTTTGTTACCTTAAGCACATTAATATTCCCCTTCTCATTCCCTACTTCAAATATTTGTTATTTTTCTATATATTCTACTTCACTAGAGTAGGCACAGCTTTATATATTTTATTGGAATTTTCAAAAACGACCTCTTGTAGTGCTTACCTTTTTTTTTTTTGTTCTCTAAATCATAAGTTTCTGATTTAATCTGTACTATTTCTTTAACTATGTTTTCCTTGGATCTATTTTGTCCTTTCCTGGCATTTTTGAGTTATGGTCTAAGTAATATATGTTTTCAGCCATCCTATTTAATAAAAAGAACATTTATAGCTATGAATTATTGTGAGTACAGCTATGGAGATATTCCATAATTCTGATGTGTTGTTTTCTAAATCACTCTATTTCTAAATAATTGGAAGTTAGATTTCTAAATCATTGGTAATTACAGTAACTTTTACTTTCCTCTTTGAGCAATGTTACTTTGAAGTACATCTCTTTTTTTCATAATTTGCTTTGCTTTGCTTGAATTTTTATTTATTTCTACTTTTATTCCATTGTGGTCAGAGAATGTAATCTATATATTTTCCACTTTAGCACATGATTAGTCTAATCAATCAGAAGGAAGTTTTACTTTTATTCATAAGGTACTTTGCTCAATATCTAATTAACAATAACCTTACTACTAACAATAACCTTTTTAATTTATGTTACATACTCTTATTTATTTCTTGTGCATTTGACACGTAAGATTTAAAAATCCAGCTCTACCATTGACTGATCATGGCCTTGGGCAAATTACATAACTTCTTCATGATTCATCATTCAATGAAACCCAGCTCATGAACTTATATGGTTTAGTGTACATACAATGTTTTGCATGCTGTGTAAAACATAAGTGCTATTTAATAATTATGCATTAATCTTTTTTTGGCCACTGTCTTATTTTGATTTTTACCCCAATGTGAAGATCTTTGTTTACTAATTGGTGAATTTTAATCTTTCAATTTTGTTATTGTTTTAATGGGTTCTCTGGTCTCTTTTCCTCCCTCTCTCCCTTTCTTCCTCCCTTCATTGAGCTCTATTCTTCTTCTATTATTTCTTGTATTTTACCATATAGAGCATGTATTGACATTTTTCTTCAGTTATGTCAAATATACATTGAAAACACTATAAAGTATTCTTGATCATATATGTCTCAAATTAATAACCTGAAGAATTATGCACTGACTTTTCCCTCTGTAAAATAAAGAAATTATTACAATTTTATCTGCTCTTATCCCTCAACTGACCACATTTTGGCATTTTCATTATCTTGGAATTTATATTTCAGATTAAAATGTTTATATTATGCAAATTTTGGGTATTTAATCTTACTGGTTTGATCGAAAGATGTAGCTGGTTCTATATTTGGACATTTTAATTTGTCTCCCCTATATTAATATCCAGTTGGCCATTTCAACAATAATTTGAGACATGCAGATGCAGACAGTCTTATCATAGACCTCTTTACTCAGAAGTTCCCCCAAAGAAATGTGTCTCAATGGAAGAACAAACTTAAACCTGAAGCTGAAGTTGGGAGTGGAATTTACAAAGCAGTGTGATGACTAGGTGAGAATGAATCAGAGAGGTTTGGGGTGAAATTTATCATTGTTTTAAAACTTGTACCAAGTAAGACTCCCTTAGTGTAGTAAAATTGAGGTGTTCATTTTAAGATAACTATTTTAAGTGACACAATGAATTATTTGGTATAAACTCTGCTGGTCAGTCCATTTATAAAAGTAATGTTTTAAGTCCCTCCTGAGAGTGACAGTATATTGTGAAAATAGCAATTTCTTTTCCTTTAACCCTTCAGCTTTGGATTACTTTTTTGAATGGTTTGGAAGGTTCCTTTCTTCTGAAGAGTTGATATAATCAGATAGCTTTAATTTTTATAACTATCCTAATTTCTCATTTGATATTTATGTTCATATCATGAAATAGGGAAAGCAGTTGTGATTATTGATATTTTACTGGTAAAAAAAATCTAAGGCTCACAGAAAAGTAACCATCAGGTTTGTGAAATTAATAAAAGAGAAATTGGAACTATGTTTAGTCCACTGATCTTTACATAATAACATGCTATCTTTTAGAGGACTGTGGTCACTCATCAGTCAAGCTAAACTCTCAAGATACTTGAGATTATTGAACATGGTCAGTAACCTCCCTTCCTGGCTGGGAATATAAAACTGCCTAATTCTTGCCTCTATACTTTTGTTTGAACATTCATCTATCATCTTGCCAAATCCAGGTCATTATCTGTTCCTGTGTTGAGCTTAAAATTCTCTTCTGCCAAGAAAACTCAAACACTGTGAACCTTAGACTACTCGGATCACTTCATTATTGTTCTTGCCTTTTCACATATTCCTTTTGCATTCGTATTTCCAGCATGAACTCCAGAGCCAGGCATATTGGAGTGTCTTAGTTTAACAGACTGTTTCCATAGCATGCTGTGATTCCCCCCCTTTTTAGAATGTGATCTTTGACCTGCTTTATCTGTTTCTTTTGTGTAGAATATAATAGCTAGTATTTCTTCACTGTTGACTAGGTGTTAACTGCTTTACATATTTATCTTTAATGCCTACAATAAATTTACAGAGGTTAAGTTTCCTTGTATTACAAATAAGGAAATTAGAATTCAAAAAGTTAAGTGATTTATCTAAGGTTGCAGAGTAAATAATAGAATCTAGATTTGAAGCCAGATCTTCCTTATAGAAATCCCACACCTTTTCTAAAATATCAAATAGTGTCAAATTAATACTGATTTCTCAGTGTCATACAGGCACAAATAAAATTAATTTTATAAATGACCTCGCACAATATTGTATTTATTTCTTCTTTCCTGCTTTGCTTTCCGCTGTGCCCTCTCTACTAACATAGCCCTCTGCTCTGGGGCCTCTTTAAGTTATAGTTTTGTGAGCAAAGCCATTGATGCCAGCTATTCAAATCAGAAGACCCCACCCCAGAACCATCTGAAATTCCAATGTATCTAAACTTCCCAACTTTCTTTTTTCATCTCACTAAATTTATTTATTCACGTAAACACACACACACACACACACACACACTCATTTATTTGGTGAGAATATTTCAGTTCCATTCTAGAAAATTTCAATTATACAGTGTTATCCACCTAGTCAGATGTCAGATGTTGTATTGGTTTGAGGATTTAATGTAAAATATTTTGTTTTCCACTAAACATCCTGATTTTTAAGATATAGCTTGGGCCTTCCTGGTGGCTCAAGGGGTTAAGCACAGCACTGTGAAGCTATCCACAGCCTCTGTGGCACAAGTTCTATCCCTGGCTGCCCAGGGAGCTACCCACATGGTGCAGCAGACCTTTCCGGTCTCTCCTGCTACTCCCCTCAGCAGTGTATTTCAGTCATTCTGCCTGCTCCATTTCCTACTCTGTCTCTGGTGAATCCTCTCACCCCCCCCTGCACCACTGGCTTGCAATCCAGTTCTTGTATGCATAAATAAATAAATCTTTTTTTTGAAAAAGACATGGCTTATCTGTTTGGCAAACATTGCGTGTCTGTGCCTATATGATATATGAGAGAAAATAGATCTGCACTTAAGAACTACATGGCTTTAGGAAGGGGAGATAAACTCTCTAAGCAGTCACTTCTTGCTTTGGAAATGAAGATAATACCTCTCTCTTGTTGTAATGAGCTCATATTTGTGAAACAAATCATAGTATTAGCAATAAACACTGGCTTGGGCCTCCCCAGTGGCGCAGCGGTTGAGCGCTGGGTTGCGAAGCTGCCCGCGGCCTCTGCGGCGCCGGTTCGATCCCCGGCTGCTCCCCGGCCACCGGAGGAGGGTCCCAAATGGCGCGCAGACCTCTCCTGCCGCCCGCTGCTCCCCTCAGCAGTGTACTTCGGTCCTTCTGCCTGCTCTGCTCCCCGCTCTGGCTCTGGTGAATTCTCTCACCCTCCCGCGCTTCTGACTGTACCCAGTGCATGTATAAACAAAACAAACAAACAAACCAGCAAACAAATAAATAAAAAGCATGCCTCTATTAAAAAAATAAATAAAAAAAAAAAAACACTGGCTTGTTTCCCATAACTTTCCCCCTAAATTTCAGTATTTTCCGATCTCTAGCTAATTCTTTTTGATTGAATTTACTGTGGTTTTTGAATCCCAATAAAATCAAACCAAAAACTGTCCAATGCTGATTTTCTGATTGGTTGTCATCATTGAATAGAATTATATGACTCTACAAATTTCAATTTAGATAACTTATGACATTTAGCTACATTGGGATGAGCTAGATATGTGTGTAAGAGGATTCAGCAGCATTAATTTGCTAATTGAACAATATTAAGAAACTTCTACATAAGTATACTCAATTCTGCTATATGAGTCATGTCCTTTTATGCTTACTAAGTAATGCTATGAGTTAGAAAAAGGAGAAGGGGCTATTATTGTTGTTATTGCTATTATTATTATTATTATATTATGATGATATTATTTCTGAATTCTAGTCCTTCAATGAGCTATATACATAGCCATGGAAAGAGTTGCTTAATTTTTTCCCAGTGTCTAGAATAAGATGACAATAATTGTATTTCATCTTTCTTTCCTTGAATTTCAAAGGTGAATTTCAGTTACAGGAAAAAATCATATACATCATATATCCAGAGTTGTTTAGCAAGAGGAGATTCAACTTGTTCAAAACGGAAATTTTGGAGCTGAAACATTAAGTGCCTTGCCTAAAATAATGCTGCTACTTTGTGGAGAACTAGGATCTAGAAACCCAGACATGAACCGCACTATTCTCTCTCTTTCTAAAGTGTTTACTGTAAAAGAGACACAAATATTACATGTAATCTACCACCTGTCAAGACAAAAACATGAAATTACAATCCATCCATGATGAGATCATGTCTCTGAGTGGCTCAGAATTATTCTTTGACATAGTCATTCGTATGGGAAGTAGATCCCCAAAGCAGTGACAATGAGAGACAAAAATAAGCATTGTTTTATGGACTGGGATAATTGAGGGGACAAGGGTGAGGTAGGAGTCAAACTATTGAAAAATTTCATGAGCACAAGACCAGTAAAGCAAGTAGTAACATTGTCTTTTTGTGTTTGTAACTAGAGAACAAATTCAAATTGTTACTCTCGGGAAGTATCTTGCCATCTCTAAACTTCAGGTTTCTTGCATGTAAAAATGAAGCTATATAAATATATCTGTCCCATGGGACTCTTGTGAAGATTTGAGAGGATAATTGCAAAGACATTTAATTCAGGTCCTGGCATCGAGTAATTGTCCAATTAAAGGTAGCATTATTGCTACTGTGGATTAATTTTGTTGTGATCATTTTTAATGAACAAAAAATAATTGAGTTTATACATAAAGATATCTCAGAAGTCTGGCAATTCTGCTATTTCAAGATTGTCTACATCCTTTTTTTTTCAAATACCATAGAGCCTTGCAAGGGATCCTAGGGAGAGAGCACACTGACAAATTGATCCAACAATGTGGTTTTACTGACAAATGGATGTAAACTCATAAATTAAACTTTTGGATTTTACATGAAAAAGAAATGACAAATTATAAAGGAATTTATAAGTCAGGAGCATAGCATCTCTATGCTTCTTATTGGAAGAGTACATTATCACAATCTTATTCTTCTTCATAGGTTAAGCGCTTTCATTTGTGTTACTGGACACAGAAACAAAATCCTGTAATGGGTTGAGAAGGGCAATGTTGGAGCTGGCTTTTATTTTTTTTTTAATTTTAAAAAAAGATTTATTTATGTATTTATGCAAGAACCGCGTACAGGCCGGATGCATGGGAGAGTGAGAGGATTCACCAGAGACAGAGCGGGGAACAGAACAGGCAGACTGATGAAATACATTGCTGAGGGGGGCAGCGGGCACGACAGGAGAGGTCTGCGCGACGTGGGACCCTCGCAGTCAGGCCGGGATCGAACAGGCGCTGCAGAGGCTGCAGACAGCTACACAGTGCGGTGCTCAACCTCCTGCGCCACCAGGGGAGGCCCTGGAGCTGGCTTTTAGAGACTAGAACTATTTGCTCAATTTATAGACTCCAAACCTATACATAAGATCTGCTCTGCTAAACAACAAACAAAATCAATGAAAAACTCACCCCAGCAAAATCAATGAAAAAGCTTCTAGATAGACATCTCTGGTGACCTCTCACAATTGGGTAAGTAAGAAAACCATCAGACTTTCTCTGGTTTCAGTCCCACTGACATTCTAGCAAACATTTATTGAGTACATACTAAGTGTCAAGTACCGCCCTGGGTAGTGAGGAATAAAACCCAACACTTTCCTCAAAGAAATCCGTTAAGTTATTAATTCAAATAAAGTGTTGCTCTATGCTACATGCAGGAAATATAATAGTGCATGAGATCAATCTGGTTGAGTCCTCAAAGCGGTTGTAGTCTAATGGAGAAGACAGATTTAGTCAAATAGGCATGTAATTATAAACAATAGTGCATGCTACAAGGCAAATTTTGATGTCCAGAGAGTATATGGGAGGGAAACCTCATCTAATTTGGGAAGACTTACTTGAGGAATTGACTTTTGACTTAATATCCAAAGGATGAGTGAGTATTAACTAGATATAAGAAAGAAAATAGGGGCCTCCCTGGTGGTGCAAGGGTTGAGACGCAGCCTATGAAGCTGTCCACAGTACGGCAGCACGAGTTGGATTCCCAGCCAGCCAGGGAGCAACACACATGGCGCAGCAGACCTCTCCTGGCTCACCCGCTGCTCCCCTCAGCAGTACTTCAGTCAATCTGCCTGTTCTGTTCCCCACTCTGTCTCGGGTGAATCCTCTCCAACCCCCTCCCATGCCTATGGCCTGTACCCCAGATCTTGTATGCATAAATAGATAAATCTTAAAAAAAAAAAAAGGAGATGATTTCATAATGCAGGGACAGCATGTGCAAAGACTCTGTAACAGAATGAATTATAGCAGATCTGAGGAGCTAAGGGGTAAATGTGGCTGGAATGCTGAGATCAAGGGAGAACATGCTGTGAAATTAGGCCAGAGAAAAGGTACAAATAGGGTTATGCAGGCCCCTGTAGACCATGGGGGGGAAAAAGTGGATATTATTTTTCAAGTACAGAAGGAATCAATTTTAAGAGTTTCAAACAGCAAAGTTGCACAATTTGATTTTTAAAAATATAATTTTGGGGCCTCCCCGGTGGCGCAGCGGTTGAGTGCTGGGTTGCAAAGCTGCCCGCAGCCTCTGCAGCACCGGTTCAATCCCCGGCTGCTCCCCAGCCACCGGAGGAGGGTCCCACATTTTGCGCAGACCTCTCCTGCCACCCGCTGCTCCCCTCAGCAGTGTACTTCGGTCCTTCTGCCTGCTCTGCTCCCCGCTCTGGCTCTGGTGAATTCTCTCACCCTCCCACGCTTCTGACTGTATCCAGTGCTTGTATAAATAAATAAAAAAAATAAATCTTTAAAAATATATATATAATTTTGGATCACAAATAGAAGATGATTTATTCGTGGGCAAATATACAAAAAGAGATATGACAGCCTATTTAATTTCAGCCAAAAATGATAGCGAATTTGAATAGGATTTTAGAAATGAAGGTGGAGAGAGGGGATGGATTTACTTCAAATAATCACCTATCTCATTATCTGATCAAGGTTTCTTCCTTCCAAAGTTTTACCAAGGAATTTTTTTCATCAAGGAATCCCCTATTAAGCCCACCTAACTTAGTACTTACCCCAGCAATAGGTGTCGGTTCCTTCCTGTTTTTACTACGTCTATGGTACCTCAGTGATAATGTCACATTTTTAGTACTCTGGTATACTTTTGATATTAAATTCTCTTCTGATTCGTTAGTTCAATACAATAAACATTTTCTTTTAATTGTAACTAAGTACTTAAAAACGTAACCATGAATATTATTGTGTGATAACACTCATAGTTTTAAAATAACTTACATTATAGATGGTTCTGATCCCACTGGTTATAATTTCAGAGAAAAAAGATCCAAAATGGCAAAATCAGGTCTGACATCCACAGATTTTTAGTGCTAGCTGAGGTGAAATGAATTTAATCAAATTCTTTCCACTTTTTAAGTTTTTTTTTAAACATTTTTTTAAATTAATTAATTAATTTATTTATACAAGCACTGGGTACAGTCAGAAGTCGGGAGGGCAAGAGAATTCACCAGAGCCAGAGGGGGGAGCAGAGCAGGCAGAAGGACCGAAGCACACTGCTGAGGGGAGCAGCGGTTGGCAGGAGAGGTCTGCGCGCCATATGGGACCCTCCCCGGTGGCCGGGGATCGAACCGGCGCTGCAGAGGCTGCCAGCAGCTTCACAACCCAGAGCTCAACCGCTGCGCCACAGGGGAGGCACTTTTAAGTTTTATTTTAAATAAAGAAAACGGAGATCCAGAGACATTGACTTATAAGAGATCATAGAGCCACCTAGTTAGCAGAGGCAGTTCAATAAACAGAAATTTCCTTTTTTGGATCCAATGTTTTATCTAATATACCAAGCTCTATTTGAACAATATAAAATGACTCATGTACTATAAAAGAAAAGAAAACCAAATCAGGAGTGAATTGAGCCAGCAGTAAGTAGATCTATATAGATTTTCATTAACTGGAACATCAATTGCACAAGGAGGAAGGGTAGAAGTTGCATCCTTAAAATTTTTCTAAGACTGACAATGAACATGATAGCTTCCTCAAACTATGTTTTATAACTTACAAAAATCATGATTTTCAATACAATAGCTTTTAGCTCTAGAATTTTATTTTATTTATTTTTTATTTTAAAGATTTATTTATTAATACAAGAACCGGTGTACAGGCCAGATGCGCGGGAGGGTGAGAGGATTCACCAGAGACAGAGTGGGGAACAGAACAGGCAGACTGACTGAAATACACTGCTGAGGGGAGCAGCGGGCAAGACAGGAAAGGTCTGTCGTGCCATGTGGGATTTTCGCGGGCCTGCAGGGATCGAACTCGCGCTGCAAGGACTGCAGACGGCTTCAGAGAGCAGCCCTCAACCGCCTGCACCACCAGGGAGGCTCTCTTTAGAATTTTAAATAACATTTTTTTCTTCCATTCAAAAATGTAACACAGACACCAAGAAGGTTTACTTTGGTATAGAGAAGCGTTTGGTAGGGGTTTGTACTTGCCACAAAATATAATCTAGATGCCAAAATAAAGTGATTAGAGGAAACACCTCATTTCATCCCCCAGAAGAACATCTAACTGCTAACCAGGGAAACTACACCTAGAGAGTATACAGATTAGGGTAAAACTGAACACCCATTAAACATCAGAGATCAACACAGACTGCATGGGGAAACATGGAGGAGATTCAGACTACGTTGAATGGGAGGTAGGTGGAGAGAAACACCTAGAGGCTAGGGTGAGGAGGGGATACAAATGGTGGGACTGCAGCTCAGTCAGATGACTTGGTGAAAGGAGAGTGAAATGTTGTGAAACTAAAAGGACACATGTTGGTCAAAATGCCATGAGACCTGTATCAAGACACACAGTAGTGAAACTATCTATAGTTTGAGACAAAGAAAGAATATTGAAGGTGGGTGCTTCAGGTTGTGGGTGTGGTGTGGTAGCATACATCTGAAAAGGTTTGAACCTATACCCCTAAATCATGTAGAGTGCTGTAAACCAATGTTACCTTAGCACAAATATACAATTTTAAAATAAGTAAAAAAAAAAACCTAACTTGGTTTCATAGGTCACTGGTCCTTTTAATCTAGTGAGCTTCTGGTCCCTTCTGACTTATTTCCACCCTCACCTGGGTCACGGTTGATCTTGAGGTATTTGTATATCTCTTTCTTAATGTCTGGCCCAGCTGATATCTTTATTTCATGAAACCTTACATGTCAGGATTCCATGACTGGGGAAAATGCAGTTGTTCATTCTCCTAGGGGTTCAGGTAATGGTTCAGAGGACTTTAGGTGTATATGCATGAGTATATTTGTGTGCATGTATACATACATATGTATGCATATATTTGTGTGTATGTTGTATTTGTGTGTTGATTCCCTTCATTTCTCTCCCTTGTTTTCTTTGGGAAAGATGATTATAGGAAGTTTGATTGACTCAAAATTGTACACTTTTACATCCTTTTATCTTATTTGAACTGCAACAATGATATATGAGCTCCAGAATCCATCTTATATCATGAAGTGGCCTCGAAGAAAGTCATCACATGGCTGGAGTATTCTATCAAGAAACAAGGGAGTTGTGTTTGTGTCAGTTTTGGAGCAACATGGAGCAGTTTGGAGCAGCCTGTTCCAGACTGTCTACTTCTGTTGTTATTCTGTTATGCTTTGATGCACTTAGTAAATTCCTATCTCACTGCAATTTCTGGTTTTCTGTTGTATAAGGCCAGACAATTTTCTTACACTACACTGTCTCCCTTTTGTTTCTTTTCCTTTTTTATGTTTTATTGGATTAAGTCTTGTTGTTAATTTAATGTGGTGTCTTCCATTTTCTTTCAACAATAATTTTCAAGTTAGACACCTTACACCTATCCTTAAATGTTCACCATAAATATTTTGAAATGCATTTGAAGCTATGTTTTTTACTTTCTTGGTTAGAATGAATTCTTGATAGTATATATTAACACATTCTACAGAACACAGTTTACATTGAAACAGAATATTGAGATCTTAAAAAACCTCTAATTAGTAGTTCTGAAACTAAAGGGAAAAATAAGCAGGAGACATAAAAAGAAGACAGGAATGAGCTTAATAAAAACAATGCATACTTTAAAGTCCTTTCACACGAACTGTAGCTTTGATTCTAAGTATTTTCTCAAACAAGGAAAATCTAAGCTTGATCAGGTGCAGCAGCTGTTTCCAACTCTGGCTGTGCATTAGAATCACATAGAGAGGCCTAAAATGTAGATTAGACACAACATATCAGAATCTTTGGGACTTGGATTCAAATACCAGTGTTTAAAATTTTTCCTTAGGTAGTTCTAAGGTGTAGTCAGGGTTGAAAGACATTGAGATATTTGGTCCATGGTGTTTCACTATGAACTACTTGAAACAAAAGAAAAATAAACAAAGAAAATCCAATGTTCCCTGAAGAAACACCACTATTCCTGACAATAAAATCAGGGAGAACACTCTCTCTGATCTCCTTTTAAGAGAACACTGAGTAATGTCAAAAAAAAAAAAAAGCAAAAAAAAAAAAAAAACCCACCACAATCCTTTTTTTTTCCCCCACAAATATGTTTTTCTTTACTCAGCTTTTAGTAAATGTTGGGTGGTAGCTGTTCCAAATTACCAATTAAATAGATCTTTAAATGACGATTTAGTGTTGGCATTCTGTTGTGAAATTTGACAGCCAAAAGGCCATGTGCTCAATAAGAAGGCCATCATCAGGACCTGGCCTTAATTGTTGTGTTTTTTCCCTTGGGTGGTGATGGATTTACTCTGGGCCACCCACATTCAGATCCTGCTATGGCTAATGATACATATTTGTAAGACAGCTCACCCTGGGTTATGCTTATAGTCTGTGAATCAAAGGAAAACTAACTATACATGCAAGCAGCTAAAATCATGGGCTTTGAAATCAGAAAAACAGCAACTCAAATCCTAACTTTTTACTTAGTAGCTCTTAACCTTGGGAAAGTTTAAATAACTTCTCTGACCCTTAGTTTCTTTATTTCTAAAATGCTGCTAATAATTATACTTATCCAGTAAGTTGATGAAGGACCAAACAAGGCAATGCATTTAATTTTCCTGTCATATAAATGTGCACAGTTAATATCAACAACTTTAGAAAATAATTTACTAGTTAGACAGGAATCAAGTCTTGTATCACTTCTTGTATCACTCTAAGCAGTTAAGCTAACTACATGATTAAGTGGGCATTCTGGCCAAAATCCTTCTAGTTCTCTTAGAGTGGAAACTTCTTAGAAGGCATCTATCGCCAACTTATAATTTTAGGTCAGCAAATCTCAAGTATCCTATTTTGAATAGGTTATTTTCACATTAATAGTCATGACTATCTCCTATTTTATTTTAGCTTTTTCCCAGCTGCTGATCGTTGGCATTGAGTTCTTAGTTCCTTGGGACTTATCAATCATGCCTTCCTCTGATTTCATCTCAGAGTTCTTAAAAACTCTGGATCATATTTACTCTGTTTCTACTCCTGAATATCTTAAAGAAGAAACCCCGGTCTGACTCTAGACTTTTGTAACTTACGCTCTAGTACCATCCCTGTAAGGTGGTGCTCTAGCATGCCCACAATGTGTTTTGCACTGTGTTCTTTCAGGGAGGAAGGTGAGTAGCTGGAGTTTGTGAAAATGTCAATCCTGAACATGTTACAATATGGAAAATAGCTGCATTTCATTGTGTCACTGAGTATGTTTTCAAATAATGTGTTACCGTGGAGCAGATGTTATTTCATCTGCACTGAACTTTAAAAACAAAAAAAACAGTGCTGCTAAGTCATCTGTTGGTCTAGATTAATGTTTCTAAAATGGATTACATTTTTTTGAATTTAAAATGTATTTTAATGAAATAATTATATGACAAAATATAAAAGATAAAATGTGATATTTAGATGCTAACATATAAAAATAACCTATGACTCTCAGTTATATTTATTCAAACATTTTAAGCACACAATTTTTAATTCTTTTTTAAAAACTAACATTATAAAAGAAGCATTCCCCTCTTATATAGACTCTATAATGATCAATGAACATTAATGATAATTGAGGTGTTATTATTAAAAATAAGTCTCATGAATGTCTCATAATTAAACTAAGAAATAAATGTAGAGCTAAACAGATTGCTTTTGTGGAACAAACACTGTTGTATTTTTAGCAAATATAAGCAGTACTTTTTTTTTTAATATTAAATTTTATTTTTATATTCCCCCATACAATTGCAAACGCCCCATTCTGACCCCAATCCTTCCCCTCCCGCCCCCCACCCCCCAAAAAGTGTCTCTGGTTCATATTCATAGTTTTTTGTTGATTTTGATTTTCACTTTCTTATATTCATTTTCCTGGTCCCTTATTTAAGTTTTCTAGATTCCTGCTATGAGTGAGACCATCCGGTATTTTTCTTTTTCTTTTTGGCTTATTTCGCTGAGCATGATCCCTTCCAGCGCCATCCATGTTGCTGCAAATTGCATGTGTTTATCTTTTTTGAATGCTGAGTAATATTCCATGGTATATATGTACCACATCTTCTTGATCCAGTCATCTATTTTTGGGCATTTGGGTTGTTTCCAAAGCTTAGCTATTGTAAACAGTGCTGCTATAAACATAGGGGTGCAGGTGCTCTTTGGAATTGATGTTTCTGTGTCCTTTGGGTAAATACCTAGGAGTGGAATTGCTGGATCATATGGAAGCTCTATGTTTAGTAGGTCCAGAAATCTCCACACAGCTCTCCATAGTGGTTGGACCAGTTTGCACTCCCACCAACAGTGCAGAAGAGTTCCTTTTTCTCCACACCCTCGCCAACATTTGTTGTTGCTAGTTTTTTTAATATGTGCCATTCTCACTGGTGTGAGATGGTATCTCATGGTAGTTTTGATTTGCATTTCCCTGATTACAAGTGATGTTGAACATTTTTTCATATGTCTGTTGGCCATTTGCATTTCCTCTTCAGAGAAGTTTCTTTTTAGCTCTTCTGCCCATTTTTTGACTGGATTATTTTCTTTGTTGTTGCTGAGTGTCATCAGCTCTTTGCAGATTTTTGTGATCAGTCCTTTATCATTAGTGTTGGGTGCAAAAATGTTCTCCCAGTTGGTGGGGTTTCTCTTTGTTTTTGTTATTGTCTCTTTTGCTGTGCAGAAGCTCTTTAATTTGATGTAGTCCCAGCTGTTTATCTTTGTCTTCACTATCACTGCTTTGGGTGATGTGTCTGTAAAGATGTCTTTGATGTGCAAATCCCGTAGAGTTTCGCCTATATTTCCTTCTATGTATTTTATGGTTTCAGGTCTTATGTCTAGTTCTTTAATCCATTTTGAGTTGATTTTTGTGTATGGTGTGAGGTAGTGGTCAAGCTTCATTCTTTTGCATGTAGCGACCCAGTTTTCCCAGCACCATTTATTGAACAAACTTTCTTTGCTCCAATGCATAGTCTTTGCTCCTTTGTCAAAGATTAGTTGACCATAAATCTGTGGGTTTATTTCTGGATTTTCTATTCGATTCCATTGGTCTGTATGTCTGTTCTTGTTCCAATACCATGCAGTTTTGATGATTATGGCTTTGTAGTATAGTTTGAAGTCTGGGCGTGTGATGCCTCCATAAAATGGATTACATTTTGATGGTCAGAGTTATCGCTGTTTGTTTAATTTGAAATCATACTAAAATATATGACCTATTATAAATAAGATAAAGCTACTTCTTCCTGATCGAGCTTCTTTTGCAAAATGTTTGCCACACTACCATTTCAAAATAGTTTGGGGCTACATTTATTGCATTTCTACTATGTATTAGGTACTGGTATGACACTGCATATTTCAATTGAATTTACAATAAATTTTATCAGATAGTCATTATTGTCACTTTATTTTATTCTATTTATTTATTTATTTTTACACAGTGGAAATTCTGTGGCTCAGAGAGGTCTTGTACATTTCCCAAAGTCACACATACAGAAAGTGGCTCAAGTCTCCATGTGAACACACTATTTTAGATATAATCATTATACTGCCTCTCAATACCTGAGGAACTCTCACCAAATGAGGAATGTTGTACTATACAAAGTAGTCACAACTTTTTTTTGTTATTTTTTTAAGAATTTTATTTTTTATTTATTCAAGAACCGGGGTATAGGCCAGATGCACAGAAGGGTGACAGGAGTCACCAGAGACATAGAGGGGAACAGAACAGGCAGACTGATGAAATACACTGCTGAGGGGAGCAGTGGGCACGGCAGGAGAGGTCTGCTCGCCTTGTGGGTTGCTCTGAGGCTGGCAGGGATCGAACCGGCACTACAGAGTCTGCGGACAGCTTCACAGCGCTGCGCTCAACCGCCTGTGCCACCAGGTAGGCCCAGTCACAGCTTTTATCTCACAGGAGGGTGTATGAATTTCTGGTTGTGATGGTTTTGTGACAAGATCCAATTCAAAATGTTTTGCTTTGTTTTAATGTTACCACTGCTATGGAAATTAAAATGGGTTTCCTAGACACAAAGGACCTAGCCTTAAACATTGTATACTAATTCACAAGTTAGCCTCAAAAGAGGTGAATTTGTAATGTAGTGGGCAGGAGTGGTTCTTTGAAACCTGTTTTACAAATGTGGAAATGCCTTGTTACTGCCTGAATGTTTCTCCACTTGCCTGTATCTATTTATATCCAGATGCAATCTTGGTTTAAGGGTCATTTTAGGCACATGTCAAAAGAAGAACTCAGTCCATAAACCTTAGAATACAGTAAATATCAATGAATACTACACAGTACTGTGACGGGCACAGTGTTGGGCATGTACATTCTTATATTCTTAGTCTCCAGAATTCTTAGTCTTATATTCATTTTTTCCAGGAGCATATTTACTATAAGTGGGAATGACACTTCTGCCAAATCAGATTAGGAAAACATAGAATGATTTGCTCTCATTGTACATTGAATCTTTATTATTGAGAACTCCTGACAAAGAAAAGACATTGAAATCTTGCCTAGCATAGGTTTTTTTTTTTTAATCTAGGAAAAATGATCGAAATGTTTCAAATATACTAACCCCCAAATTCAAGATATATCTAAAAAAGGTTTTTAAGTACATATAAAACTCAATGTAAAATGTCATGAATCTTAAGAAGGCAAATAAAAAGTTCTCATCTAATGCTCCTCGTAAATACAGGTTTTATTACAATGTCGGAAATGTAATTTCACTACGGATTTCATCTCTGGAAAAAGCTTGCAGATCCAACAAAATTAGACAGTGTCAGACATCACCTGTGATTCCAAACCAATATGTACAGAAATAAGTTTAATTTAAAAAACAAAACAAAACAAAAGATAGACATACCCAATATCCACTATCTTGTTCTCAGGTGACTTTTTTGTCTCTGTTTTCAGAAATATTCGGTCTAACTTTTATCTTGCCAGGCTGGTTGGGTATTGTAGAGCAGAGGTAACTGGTGCTGGAAACAATTTAGAAACATTGATTCTACAGACTTTCTACTAAATATAATCAAATTTCAGAAGTTTGGAAATGACTTGCTTAGGAACAGATTAACAACACATTTAACACTGTTCCTCTGATAACATCCCACCTCTCACTAGAGATTATTAGTGCTAAAAAGCAAAAATTTATGACCTTAACCATTTTTAAGTGTACAGTAGTGTTAAACATATACACATTGCTGGGCAAGAGATCCTTAGAATATTTTTTCCCCTTGTAAAAATTGAAACTGTATCCATTGGACAGTAATTCCCCATTTTCCCTCCCAATAGTCCCTGCAACCCCCATTATACTTTCTGTTTCTAAGAGGTTAACTACTTTAGATAGCTTATATAAGTGGATTCAGGCAGTACATGCCTTTTTCTGACTGACTTAGTTCACTTAGCATAATCTCCTCAATGTTCATCACTATTGCAAGCATATAACAGAATTTTCTTCTTCTTTTTTAAAAAGATTTATTTATTTATTTATACAAACACTGGGTACAGTCAGAAGCGCGGCAGGGTACGAGAATTCACCAGAGCTGGAGCGGGGAACAGAACAGGCAGGCTGACAAAACACACTGCTGAGGGGAGCAGCGGGCACAGCAGGAGAGGTCTGCATGCCATGTGGGACCATTGCTGGTGGCCGGGAATCAAACCGGCACTGCAGAGGCTGCGGGCAGCTTCTCAACCCAGCGCTCAACCACTGCGCCACCGGGGAGGCCCAGAATTTTTTTATTTTTGAAGGCTGAAAAACATTCCATCGTGTGTATGCATGTGTGTAAAATCACATTTTCTTTTTTTATGAACTGTCTATTTGTCCAATTGTGTTTATTGAGGTAAAGTTGGTTTCCATCATTGTATTTGTTTTAGGAGTTATAAGTTCAAACCTCCACAGGTCTGTGATTATTCCTCTGTTGTTAAGCTTTTGTGTTGCTTTCATTGGTTATTGTAGATAATGTTAAAATGAACACAGGAGTGCAAATATCGTTTCAATTCCTTTTGCTATATACCTAGAATAGGTTTGCTGGATTATATGGTAGGTTTATATTTAATTTTTTATGAAAATTCATACTATTTTCTATAGAGGCTTCACCATTTTAGAATCCCACTAACATTATGGAAGGATTCCAATTTCTCCACTTCTTTGCTGACACTCATTATCTTCTGTTTTATTTTTTTTAAAATAGTAGTTATCTTAATAGATGTGACGTAATAGCCCAGTGGTTTAAATTTGCATTTAATTAGTGATGATTAATGAATGTGAGATTCTTTTCTCATGTTTGTTGTTCATTTGTATATCTTCTTTGGAGAAATATCTATTTAAGTCCTTTGCCTGTTTTATTTTTGTCATTGTTGAATTGCAGGCATTCTTTATATATTTTGGATAGCAAGTCCTTATCAGGTGTACAGCTTACAAATATTTTCTCCCATTCTGTAGGTTGTTTTTTCACCCGGTTGATTCTTTTCTTCACTGTACCTCCCTTACTCCTTACTTGTGTTTTGATGTATTTTCTTAAGTGGATGAGAAAGGGAACTGGTTTTTGCCAATGAGACATGTTCATGTGCCAGGTTTGTACTGGTAAAGAGAAGATTGAGATCTGCTGATTTAGAGTGTTAGGACATGTTATTTACCACTATATATTTGCCCATAGACCTACTCAACTATTCTGCCACTGATTATAATAATGATAAGATAATTTTCATTCTTTCCTTTTGCTCCTGATGGCATTCTTTCATCCATTAATTCATTTATCTACTCAAGAGATATTTATTTATTTATTTATTTTTAAAGATTTATTTATTTATGCATACAAGAGCTGGGATACAGGCCAGAGGTGTGTGTGGCGGCGGGGTGGGGGGGGGTGAGAGGATTCACCAGAGACAGAGTGGGGAACAGAACAGGCAGATTGACTGAAGTACACTGCTGAGGGGAGCAGCGGGCAAGTCAGGAGAGGTCTGCTGCGCCATGTGGGTAGCTCCCTGGCCGGGGATCAACCTTGTGCTGCAGTGGCTGTGGAGAGCTTCATAGGTTGCATCTGAACCCCTTGTGCCACCAGGAAGGCTCACAAGAGATACTTATTAACCATCTTTCATCTTTTAAACATTGTTCAGGGTGCCTGAGATTTAATAATGAATAAAACAGACAAATATCCTTGTCATTATGGAACTAATGTCCTATCATTTAGAAACTGCCAATAAACAATAATAAGAGTACTTACAGGAAAATTAAAGTGGGATAAGGGAACATAGGGTACACTTTTGGAGGGTCACTACTTTGGTAGATTGTTTAACAAGGCATCTCTGACAACATAGTTTGTGAGTACAGAACAGAGTAGGAGGAATTAGCTAAGTGATTATAATGGTTTGTAACATCTAACTGGAAATCTGTATGTCCATCAACTGTGGGAATGGGACTGGCTCAGGGTCTATCTCCGTTGGTTTCTCTTTTTAAATGTATGTTAGAACTCTTGTTTTGTAGGAGACAGATGGCCATTGATCCAGGAAAGCTGTCTTTGAGAAAAAAAGTTCATTGGTCTGTAGGTTCATAAACCAACAAATATCTGACACTTAGCCATCTCTTCCCCACACTTCCTTATGACTAGCTCACATTTTCAAATGTTTTTATTTAAAGAATTTTATTTTGTTTTTAAAATATATTTTTACATCATTGTTCATTTTTAAACAATGTTTGCTTCCCCCCCGCTCCCCAGGTAAACAGGGGACTGTGGTGATGGTGCACGGGCACATTGGTGAAGGAAATTCTAAGGGGACTACATCAAATGTTTTTAAATATGCTTAACCATCTTTCTGGCCTAAGAAGGAGAATCACAAGATTCTTTGTCTCAAGTCTCCTTCTAGGAATAGCACTATGAGCTAACTTGCTGAGAGTTTTTGAGGTTTTTTTTGTTTGTTTTTTCACTCTTGTCTATTCCCTTGTTGGATTGATTAATGGGTTGCTTTGCTTTTTCTTGATGCCAGTTTCCTGCTCTTCTAGTAAACTTTTATTTTTTAAAGATTTATTTATTTTTGCATACAAGAGCTGGGGTACAGGCCAGAGATGTGGGGGATGAGAGGACTCACCATAGAGAGTGGGGAGCAGAACAGGTACACTAACTGAAGGACACTGCTGAGGGGAGCAGCAGGCGAGACAGGAGAGGTCCACTGCACCATGTGGGTAGCTCCCTGGCCGGGGATTGAACTCATGCTGCAGAGGCTGCAGACAGCTTCATAGGTTGCGTCTTAACCCCTTGTGCCACCATGGAGACCCTCTTCTAGTAATCTTTTATTTCCGAATCCTCTCCTGTCTGTAACACATTGTAACTATCCATCTATTCCTTGCTCTCTGTTCTCATCTGCTTCCAAATGCTCTTAACCCTTGTTTGTCTTAAGGTTTCCTTCTAGCCCATTATTCAAACTCTATCTACCTCACAATGCTCTGGATTTTGTGGGAAAATATGGGCACTTTCTGCCTTATAGCATTTTCAGAAAGTAGCCACCTACTATAAATTTATCACTCTCAAGTCTCAATTTTCTCTTTGTATCCCTTTGCAATAATAGGTTCCATATGCATACTTCTTGCTGTGTAAAGGGGTACTTCCTTCTATCGGTCATGAAACCACCTTGTTTGAATTACAGTTACAAGGAGTGTTCCTCAAATCTAGTGTTAATATCTCTAATGACTTCAAGGTTTCAGTTTTTATCTCTGTTGAATTAACTTCAAACTGCCGCCATGCAAATCCTATTCTGATACCAGACACCACAGTTACCTCAGGTCACAAGGGGTCATAAGAGAAAATTCTTTTCAATGCCTCCAAGGAATTCTACCCAAATTAGTCCAAAAATTCTCAACTGAATTTTCAAAGCTTTCTATAATAGAATTCCCATCTACTTTTTGAGCTCATTTTCTACCACCCCCTTATCTTTCTTTCCAGCAACAGGATTATTTGCTCTTCCCTAATAATGCCTCATTTGTTTTTGAACTACAAACTTTTGTTATTCCCTCTCTCTGGAGTATCTACCACCTATTAAACTTTGGCTGTTGGAAAACTACTTATCTTCAAAGCATTGTTCAAAGCTCTAGTGGGAATGTTGACCCGAATCCTTTGCAAACATTGTCCTTTCCTTCTTACCAGGAAGCCTCTGCTCCAGTCCAAATAGTCTATTCATTTTCCCAAAACCATTCAATGTTATGACTTCATTCATAATGTTTTCTGTGCTGCCCATATTGATATCAGTGTAATTTAGTTGATCACATCTGTTCTTTCTCTATTAGAAAAGATTTGCCGATAATAAGAATATTAGATGCTTGAAGGGAGGGGAAACCCTGAAAGTAGGGGAATGTCGTGAATTGTCTTCTTCAGAATTTTTTGAAAATCTGGTCGAGCTGAGATAATAACCTGAAGGTCTATGATAACTGATCAAACATGAGCAGCACAATTTTAGCTATATTGGCTTTTTTCTGCCTTACTACTAGTTAGACCTCAATATAGGACATCTGCATTCATTTGTACCTAGCTCTGGGCATTTTCTACCAGCCTGATTTGGCACTGTTTCATTCAGGGCTCACGAGAGAAATTTACATTTTCATTATAATGACTTCATCCAGAGTTCTTGCAATAATCCCTTTAACTCGAATCTGGAGTCCCATTTTAGTGATGAGTCAAGTTTGTATTTGAAGCTCTTTGACATTGGTCTTGGCAACTATTTTCTGGAAAGGGGTTATTATCCAAAATATATAAAGGGTTATATGACTCACCAACAAAGAACTAAACAACCTGATTTAAAAATTGGGCAGATGATTTGAATAGCTCACTCACCAAAGAAAACATACATTGCTGGCCAACAGACACAAGAAGACTTTCATCATCTCACATGATTAAGACAATTCAAACCAAAACCACAATGACATATCACCTTATATCTGTGAGAATGGTTACTCCCTGCCCCTCTCCCTGCTTATACCTGGCACTGTTCTTTGTGTGGGGTTACATCATTGAACAACACAGTTGAAAATACATGTTATCATGCAGCTTCCATCAAGTAGAGTGAAACACTGTCTGTTTTATAAAAAGATATAAATTGCCTAAATGATCAAGTATAAAATGAAAAAAAACCAAAAATATTTTTTCATAGAATAGAATATCATAAAAATTAATCCATTATAGAACTAGATGTTTTTAATCAGTGTGTGAGAAAAGTTGTAGATGATATGCAATACATAGCATTTATGCAAATGGTTAAAACAAAAGCATGTTATATGCTCATTGTATATACATGTATATGCATGTACATAAAAAAGGAGTAAAAGGATATCCACTAAATTCATGGTGTCGGTTGTCCCTTGACAGTGTGCGTGGATGGAAGAAATGAAATAAAATTTGGGATGGGGACAAATATTACCTCAGTTATACCTGTAATGTTTGATTCCTTGTATTTAAGAAATAAAAGCATAAGGCAAAAAATGACAAAATATTATTGATTTTTTATTCTGGAATCCCTTCTTTGTAAATGATTTTTTCCTGCACTTTTCTATTGAATTCTTGAAAAAAAAATAAAAGGGAAAAGATGATTAACAAAAATAATCAATGGAAGTTAAATGCTGAATGAATGATATGAAGTTTCTACCCTTCCTCCCTATCTCCCTTCTTTCCCTCTGCTCTCCCACCCTCCCTTCCTACTTTCAGTAATATCAACACAGCATACTAGAAATTATTCTCCCATCGTGACCTTGATACCTGCCTATATCTCAATTCAGTTATCTGGCATAACAATGCAAATGCCTGTGGTCACAAAATTACCATCAGCCATACCAATTCATAGTTGCAAATAGGAATTGTATCATTACTTTGGCTTAGCTCAGCTTTTTATGCTCAGTAATGCACATGCAATCAAGATCAGGGACAAAGTTCAGCTTATAGAAAGAATCAAGTTGGGAGAGTTTATTTTATGAACTTACTTCAATACGAAATTGTCTATAAAAAGCATAAGTAAGCATACATGTATTATTGATAACTTAATAGTGCCTACAGTGTTAATTATTTTCATTTTAGTATGGATCTGTAGGGGTGATATAATTTCATATATAGGCTGTTTATCATTTATTCAACAAAAATGAGGGTAGGACACAGGAAAGGAAGAGGGTAGGTGAGGCTATTTCAGGGCAGCAATCACCAACCTTTTCAGTTTTTATTAATAAGCACCAAGTATACACACAGTGTGTGAGGATATATATATATATATATATATATATATATATATATCCGTGCTATAGACTTGTGGAACTGAATTTAGGGTAGGGTTTAGGGTTTATAGACTTTGGAATAAAGTGAGTTATAGGGAATTGAATTTTGTTACTCATCACTGCAATGTGTCCTAGGTAAGTGAAACCATGTAGATTAACAACACACATTCAGAGAGCTCTCAATAATTGCTGCTGGTGCTGTTGATTGCTTGTAAATACTTTCATTGGGAGAAGGCTTTCAAATGAAAGGAAAACAAATCTTCATCTACATGACAGACAGGAGTCCATTTAACTAGAAAGAAATTTGGTATTCTCAGATGGATTCTAAACAAGCTTGCTTTTTTTTGTGAAAGGGATGCTTTTAAAATCCCACATCTCATTAAAGCGACATAGTCAACCAGTAAGTCCCTTTGAATATAAGCCGCAAAATATATAAGAAAGAAAGAGAATGTGTGGGGTAGTTTCCTAAGTGAAGGGCAATGTTTCATAAGCTGCATGAAAACAATCTGTCTCCTCACCTAGAAGTCACATCTTGATTTTCTGAACTCACTTTTGTAAAATGGAGACCCTGTGATTCAGCTTTGCTACTCTGTGACCCAGATGCCCACTGAAAAATTCCAAAGCTGAATATAGTATAAAGAATGAGAAAAAGAGAAGAATTGAGAGTAAGCATTCGGTAATATTATGTAAACTCAACAAAGTTGAACACAAGCCAATGTAAATAACACAAAATAACACAAATGGGCCAGCCATTTGCGCCAGTGCTTTACCTATTGCTAATAATGGGATGAATCCGGGCCTCCCCTGGTGGCGCAGGCGGTTGAGCGCAGTGCTATGAAGCTGTCCGCAGCCTCTGCAGTGCAGGTTTGATCCCGGCCGCCCTGCGAGAATCCCACATGGCGCGCAGACCTCTCCTGTCGGGCCCGCTGCTCCCCTCAGCAGTGTATTTCAGTCCGTCTGCCTGTTCTGTTCCCTGCTCTGTCTCTGGTGAACCCTCTCACCCTCCAGCGCATCTGGCCTGTACCCCGGTTCTTGTATGCATGAATAAATATTAAAAAAATAATGGGATGAATCCAACTTTAAAATGGTCACATGGGTATGTATCTACCCTTGCTGTCCATAAATTAAATGTGAAGTAGTTATAATACTGTGTATTGAATTTCCCTGACAAGTGGAAACATTTATAACATAGAATGATCACATTTGTAGAAGGGTATTTAGTTCATATAGAGACCTTTTGAGTAACTAATATCTAATTATCTTACCTTTAAAATGTGGTCAAAACATATTAGGTTTCTTCCTGTTTCTGGATGTCTACGTGAATCCATGTTACAATTTGCTTCTGTTCTGTTTTGACCCGTCTATGAACTTAACCAATTTTGTGCGGGTAGCAGGGAGTGAAAAAGTTACTCCATAAATCTCACAAGCATTTGAAAGCTACAGATATCTATCTATTTTTTTTTTTTGTGGGACCCTCGCCAGCGGCCAGGGAACGAACCAGCGCTGCAGAGACTGCAGGCAACCTCGCAGGCCAGCGCTCAACCACTGCGCCACCAGGGGAGGCCTGCTACAGATATCTCTTAAACTGTAGTCTTTGTGTCGTGAGAAAGAAACAATCTAATGTACTAACTGCCATCCTGACTGTATTAGAAAGCTTTGCCATCACTGCTTAAAACCTGCTTGTGTTCAGCTGGCAGTAACAAAAAGGTCCTGCCTTCTTAGGCCATTAAGTCAAACACAACACTGATATAAATGAATATAGTAGCCACATATAGACAGGAAAAGTTTAATATTTATTTACACTTATTAAATGTGAAATGGAATGGGCAGCCTCCACTGAGATGTCAAGTTGCATCTGGGAGTCAGATGGATTTTATTAGTGCACCTGGACTCTAAAAAATGGAGTTCTGCTAGCTGTCCCAGATCACCTGGTTATTACATTTGACTTCATAATAATGCAACCCTACAATTTACAAGATTGAATTTTGGACTCTACTTGTTTGTTTATAGCAGAGATTTTTTACTACACTATCATCACTGTCTTACTCTAACTACCACTACTGCTAATATTACTATTATTATGCAAGATCTATCATATATGGAGTGCTTTAGTGTCTGTCAGGAACTGTGCTTTACATAACCATCTCCCTTAACACCTATGCAATCTTAAGAAACAAGAACAATTACTGGTAAGGAAGCAGAGATTCAAAGAACTTAGATAATTTGCCCAGAGTTGTCAGGTGACAGAACTCAATTTTAAGTCCAGGGTTTTGATGTCAAGGTCCCAGTGCTTAACAACTACTTGTGCATTTCCTTTTCTATACCTTTTCCTCAAATAGGCCATAAGAAATCAAATTAAAAGTGCAAATGTAGCCAGGGTGGATCCCACCTTCTTATACAGTTTCTTCACTCTTCTCTCCTAACCAAAGAGAGTTCAAAGGCTAGCTAGGAAGACTGCATTGCTGGGAAGCTGGGAAAGGCAGAGAGCTGTCTCCACCAAGAACCTGCTTACTTTTTTAATTAGCAAAGTATGATGCGACCCTTAATGACGTGTTTCACAACTCAGAATGGAAATTTATGTAGTGGCATACTTGTAATGGAAATGTGTTCTCTGCTTAACAACTTCAAAATGAGACACATTACTGATGCAATATGGACCAGAAGTGTGGCCAAGTATTCAACTGGAAGAAAAAACAAATTGAAAGCAATGGCCCAAATGACCAAACTGCACCAAAATAAGGTAAAGGAGAAATTGGCAAAACCAAGGAAAACTTCCAGTCTCCTATACCAATCAAATTAAATACATATATGTGGCTGGTTAAAGATTCAATATTCTTGGGGCCTCCCTGGTGGCGCAAGGGGCTAAGACGCAACCTGTGAAGCTGTCCGCAGCCTCTGCAGCATGAGTTTGATCCCCAGCCAGGGAGCTACCCACATGGCACAGCAGACCTCTCCTGACTCACCCGTTGCTCCCCTCAGCAGTGTATTTCAATAGATCTACCTGTTCTGTTCCCCACTCTGTCTCTGGTGAATCCTCTCATCCCCCACACCTCTGGCCTGTACCCCAGTTCTTGTATGCATAAATAAATAAATCTTTAAAAAATTTAACATTCTAATTTTTAATAAAAATACCATTGTCACTTACTTATTGGAGATAGGCACTGGAATCATGCTCAACTGGAATGTCATTTGCTCATATATAATCTAGGCAATTAATAGGTCCAAATTATACAAACTCACCTGCCAGATAATTCATTTCATTTTGTCTCCAAAAATTACCATATGTTTTGTACAAAAGAAAGAGTAGAGATTTCCCTCTCTGGATCAGTTTCCTAGAGTGGCAATTAGAAAAGTGTTGTTTTGTTTTGATTTCTTTTGTTAGACTTCAAAATATGAGGGTTGATTCCATTATATGCCTCAGTTACAGCACACGATCATTACTAGTCCCTGCCAGGCCTTACTCACACCTACTCATTCATTCATTCATTCATTCATTCCACCTTTTTCTCTATACTCCACTTCTCTTATTCTGCCCTTACCATAGGTAACCTTTCTGATACTTTTGATATGGATCTTTTCGTTTGGCTTCTTATTTCTTGCTCTACATGAGACATACCTCCGTGTGTGTGTGTGTATGTGTGTGTGTGTGTGAGAGAGAGAGAGAGAGAGAGAGAAAGAGAGAGAGAGAAAATTTTCCAAAGTGTGAAATGACAAAGTAAGACTTTTCTTCTGCACTAACTTTACCCTTGGGGAATGGGCACATCAGCTGTGAATTGTAGAAATGGAATTATGGCCAAACGAAAACACTGATTTTATTTTGAAAAATGTGGTGCTACCTTTACTGGAGTGACATCCATCTTCTGGAAGTAGATCCTTTTTATTTCTTCCAAAATAGGATCAGTGTTGATCAATTGGTATTCATACTTCAGGGTCTCATTGCTAGTTGACTAGTTTTAATAATCTTGGTGACAATGTGTAGGTTGCTTGTAATTGTGGGTTTTGTGTTGTGACATCCACATACAAGCAGCTGTCTGGTTGCTAGGACATGTCTCAGCTGGCCCGGAAACAATTACTGAAAGGTAGTGAAAAAGGAGTATCATTTGTGAACAGGAACTGGACAAACTCACTACATATTTTTGACCGTGGACAAATAAATGAAGCTGTCTGTCTCGAATCTATTTTTGTGTAATGTCTTAGAAACCCTGAATTCTACTCCCAACTCAGCTACACTGTGACTCTGGACACATCTTTTCTAGGCCTTCATTTAAAATGAGAACAGTTGGAGAAAGTAAGTTCTAAAGTCCCTTGCAATGTTGTTATTTCGTGTTAATATATTGTGAAATTGTGACTCCATGAATGCTGTATTTTTTCTCCTCCCTACCTACCACCCAGTTATACCAGGAAAAACTGGTAAAAAACAAAACAAAACAAAACAAAACAACAATAGATTCGGCTGCCTTTTCTTTTTTTCCATGAGAGCTGGAAGATGAGATGCCCATGAGCAGGGACAGGTAACAATAGATACCTTTGAGAAACAGTGCCAGAAAGGTAGAGTCAGTCATAGACAGAAGAAAGACTTGCTTTAGAGAAAGGTATTGTGGTTTGTTCATGGAACTAGGGAACAAAAGTGTGTACTGTTCAAAAGATAATAAAAATGGTTCCTGGAACAGAAACTTCAATCCACTAGGCAGGACTAATGATTTTTCAAAATATTATGTTTGAACAGAACTTTCTGTTGAAAAGCCTTGAAAATACCATCTCTGTGTTTGTGCTTAAGGCAAAAAATGTGTTCAGTGGAATGAATAGGTCTCATGTCTGTTGTATACATTTCCAGAAAATACTCGAATGACCCAAGTCAGATTCAGTGACATATTTTAAGACTGTTATTCAATGTGCAGCTGATATTGCAACATCCTCGGCCTAATTCTCAAATGTCTATTGGGACTGGAGGGGGTTGGGAGATCATTGATCCAAGTCTAAGACTGGCTCTGAGGACTGGCTCCCAGTCAGGAAATGAATTTAAAATGCGTCATTGTCCGGGCTGGAGAGGGCCTGCTGCAAGGCAGAATTTAGCATCGCTCCAGTACAACCTTCACAGGACCCTTTCCAAGACCATAAATTTTGCCTTTTCCAATTCCATCTCCAGACCCGTGCGTCCCTACAGTGCTTCACCAGCTCCCACCCTATCTCCCAGTTCTCTGGACTCCTAAGAACCTCTTAAATAGTACAGTCTCCTGCATGGTGCTTTGTTCGTGTCTGGTGCCAAGCCCTGTGCTATTAGAAAGGTAGGTCAGACCAGGGTCAAATTCTGGCTGTGGCAGTGACTGCACATGTGTCTTCAGAGAGATCACTCTGGTCCAGAGAGGTTAAATAATTCATTCATGTTTATTTTATACAGGTAATAAGGAGCAGAGTTGGAATTAGAAAGGAAGTCTCTCATATGACCCCCTAACGAGTTCTTTGGATCTGTGTGCATGTGTGTGCGCGCGTGTGTGCGTGTATGCTTGCTTTCTTTTCCTGAGAGTGTTCAACTATACGACTCCAAGACAGTTAAATGACACCCAGGTATGATGTGACACTAAGCAGAGTCTCTGAAGTAAGCCAAAATACTAGAAGGTGTGTGACCTTGGACAAATAAATGAAGCTCTCTGTCCTCGAATCTGTTTTGCCTAATGTTAACTTGACCACTCTAGTTTTCTTTCCAACCATGTTAACATGGTTTATAAATCCTTTTACTTTTCATCAATATGTGGTGTTATATTTAAGGTGCATTTTTTGGTAAGCAGTATATAGTTGGATATTGCTTTTTTTTTTTAAATAAATTTTATTGTTATATTCCCCATACAATTGCAGCCCCCCCATTCTGACCCCAATCCCTCCCCTCCCGCCCCCGCCCCCCTAAAAGTGTCTCTGGTTCATAGTTTTTTGTTGATTTTGATTTTCACTTTCTTATAGTTATTCATTTTCCTGGTCCCTTATTTAAGTTTTCTAGATTCCTGCTATGAGTGAGACCATCCGGTATTTTTCTTTTTCTTTTTGGCTTATTTCGCTGAGCATGATCCCTTCCAGCGCCATCCATGTTGCTGCAAATTGCATGTGTTTATCTTTTTTGAATGCTGAGTAATATTCCATGGTATATATGTACCACATCTTCTTGATCCAGTCATCTATTTTTGGGCATTTGGGTTGTTTCCAAAGCTTAGCTATTGTAAACAGTGCTGCTATAAACATAGGGGTGCAGGTGTTCTTTGGAATTGATGTTTCTGTGTCCTTTGGGTAAATACCTAGGAGTGGAATTGCTGGATCATATGGAAGCTCTATGTTTAGTAGGTCCAGAAATCTCCACACAGCTTTCCACAGTGGTTGGACCAGTTTGCACTCCCACCAACAGTGCAGGAGAGTTCCTTTTTCTCCACACCCTCGTAGTTGGATATTGCTTTTTAATCCAGTGTGACGATCTTTGCCTTTAAATTGGAGTGTCGAATTATTTAAGATGATTATGAATATGGTCTATGCCAATAGATTTGAATCTATTCTGTTTATTTTTGATTTGCCTCATTTGTCCTTTGCTCTCTTTTCCCTTCTCTTCTGCCTTTCTCTTTGGATCAGTTGAGTACATTTTATGATTCTTTTTTATTTCCTTTTCTGGTTTATTGTTTTGTTATTTTAGTGGTTGTTTTAAGATGTATGGTTCATATCCTTGACTTAGTATAGTCAAACTTCAAAAGACATACTATTTTACATATATTAATAAAAATCTTTATAATAGTTGTAAGTCAAATCATTATGCTGTACACCTTAAATTTACACAGTGATATGTCAATTATATATCAATAAAACTGGGGAAAAATCTTCCAACAGTTTAATCCCCATTTCTGTTCTACTGGCCTTTACATTATTGCTAAGTATTTTAGTATTCTATAAGAATTTAAACTCCACAATACATTATAACTTTCCTTTAAATGGTCAATTAGCCTTTCTTTTCAGTTCAATAAAAGCATTTTTTAAATTAACTTGTCAGTTATTTATATGTCTATATGACTTTGGGGTTACCTATTACTCCTCCATAAGTAACCATGCATCACTCATCATCCACCAAATCTCCCATGTCAATGCCCTGAATGCTTCCTTCCCCTGTCCCCTTTGAGCTTTCTCTGCTGTTCAATCTGGTAATCTGTATTTTTCATTAAGTCTAAGAATTGTTTTTGTTGTGCTATGCTGGTATTTTTTTTTGTTATTTATGTTCCACAGATAAGTGAAATTACCCTTTACTTTCTGACTTATTTAGCACAATCACCTTGAAATCCATCCATTTTGTCCCAAAATAGCTGAGTAGTATTCCACTAAGTATATATTCCATAATTTCTTTATCCAGTCAACTGTTATTGGACACTTAGGATGGTTGCATGACGTTGTAGTTGTGGGCAGTGTTACTATGAACATAAGCATGCATAAGTCTTGTCACATTATTTTTTTTCATATTGTTTGGGTAAATACCTAGCAGAGCTATGGGGAAAGGTATGGAGTTCATTAAATTTCATCCATCTGTGTTCTTCTTTTCCTATTTGGATTCCTTGGATGTCTTTCTCTTGTCTTATTGCCCTGGCTAGGACTTCCAGTATTATATTGAAAAGCAATGGTGAGAGTGGACATCCTTGTCTTGTTCCAGATCTTAATGGAATTGCTTTCAGCTTTTCACCATTGAGAATGATACTGGCTGTTGGCTTGTCATAGATGGCCTTTATGATGTTGAGGTATGTTCCTTGTATCCCAAGAATTTCAAGGGCTTTTATCATGAATGGGTGTTGCACTTTGTCGAAAGCTTTCTCAGCATCTATTGATATTATCATATGGTTTTTATATTTCTTTTTGTTGATGTGTTGGATAACGTTGATTGATTTTCGGATGTTAAGTCAGTAGCCTTCCTATACACAAACAATAAATCTGAAGAAGAAATCAAAAAGACCATCCCTTTTGTTATTGAAACAAAAAAAATCAAATATTTGGGAATAAATCTAACAAAAGAGGTAAAGGACCTATACAAAGAAAACTATAAAACACTGTTAAAAGAAATAGAAGAAGACACAAAGAAATGGAGAGACATCCCCTGCTCATGGATTGGAAGAATAAACATTATTAAAATGGCCATCCTTCCAAAAGCAATATACAGATTCAATGCTATTCCAATCAAAATTTCAATGTCATTCTTCAAAGAAATAGAACAATTATTGATGAAATTCATATGGAATCACAAAAAACCCCGAATAGCCAAAGCTCTCCTGAAAAAAAAAGAAGGGAATGGAGGCATCAGACTCCCAGACTTCAAACTATACTACAAAGCCATACTCATCAAAACTGCATGGTATTGGAACAAGAACAGACATACAGACCAATGGAATCGAATAGAAAATCCAGAAATAAACCCACAGATTTATGGTCAACTAATCTTTGACAAAGGAGCAAAGACTATGCATTGGAGCAAAGAAAGTTTGTTCAATAAATGGTGCTGGGAAAACTGGGTCGCTACATGCAAAATAATGAAGCTTGACCACCACCTCACACCATACACAAAAATCAACTCAAAATGGATTAAAGAACTAGACATAAGACCTGAAACCATAAAATATATAGAAGGAAATATAGGCGAAACACTACGTGATTTGCACATCAAAGACATCTTTACAGACACATCACCCAAAGCAGTGATAGTGAAGGCAAAGATAAACAGCTGGGACTACATCAAATTAAAGAGCTTTTGCACAGCAAAAGAGACAATAACAAAAACAAAGAGAAACCCCACCAACTGGGAGAACATTTTTGCACCCAACACTAATGATAAAGGACTGATCACAAAAATCTGCAAAGAGCTGATGAGACTCAACAACAACAAAGAAAATAATCCAGTCAAAAAATGGGCAGAAGAGCTTAAAAGAAACTTCTCTGAAGAGGAAATGCAAATGGCCAACAGGCATATGAAAAAATGTTCAACATCACTTGTCATCAGGGAAATGCAAATCAAAACTACCATGAGATACCATCTTACACCAGTGAGAATGGCACATATTAAAAAAACTAGCAACAACAAATGTTGGCGAGGGTGTGGAGAAAAAGGAACTCTTCTGTACTGTTGGTGGGAGTGCAAACTGTTCCAACCACTGTGGAAAGCTGTGTGGAGATTTCTGGACCTACTAAACATAGAGCTTCCATATGATCCAGCAATTCCACTCCTAGGTATTTACCCAAAGGACACAGAAACATCAATTCCAAAGAACACCTGCACCCCTATGTTTATAGCAGCACTGTTTACAATAGCTAAGCTTTGGAAACAACCCAAATGCCCAAAAATAGATGACTGGATCAAGAAGATGTGGTACATATATACCATGGAATATTACTCAGCATTCAAAAAAGATAAACACATGCAATTTGCTGCAACATGGATGGCGCTGGAAGGGATCATGCTCAGCGAAATAAGCCAAAAAGAAAAAGAAAAATACCGGATGGTCTCACTCATAGCAGGAATCTAGAAAACTTAAATAAGGGACCAGGAAAATGAATAACTATAAGAAAGTGAAAATCAAAATCAACAAAAAACTATGAACCAGAGACACTTTTAGGGGGGCGGGGGCGGGAGGGGAGGGATTGGGGTCAGAATGGGGGGCTGCAATTGTATGGGGAATATAACAATAAAATTTATAAAAAAAAAAATTTCATCCATCTGTGAATTTGCAATTTTCACCAAATTTGGAATTTGTTTAGTCAAAATTTCTCAAATATTTTTTCCTACCATCATCTTTTCCCCCCTCTTTTTGTGACTTCAAACAGGTATATCAGGCCAATGAAGATATTCCATAGTTCTGTTCCTTTACTTTCTCTTCTTACTCTGTTTCCTTTTGAATAATTTTTACTGCTGTGCCTTCAGTTTGACTCATCTTTCTTCTGCAATGTTTAATCTTGCTAATCCAAATTATTATACTTTTCATTTCACACATTGGCATTTTTAATCTGTAGACGTTTGATGTGGGTCTTTTTTAATATAACATTTCTGTCTCTATTTAACTTTTGAACACATTAAATTCAGTTATAAAATGCTTTCATGTCCTTTTCTGTACTTCTAGCATATGTGTCATTTCTGGATTTGTGTCAATTAATTAGTGTCCTCATTATGAAGCATATTTCCTGCCTCGTTGTATGTCTGTCAATCTTTGATTTGGTGCCAGACATTGTGATTTTACCTTGCTGACTGCTGGAAATTTTTGTATTTCTATAAATATTCCTGAGCCTAGTTCTATGATGCAGTTAATTTATTTGGAGATATTTTTATCCCTTTGAGTCTTGCCTTTATGATTTGTTAGGTGGTTCTGTAGCAGTGTTCATTCTAGGGCTACTTACTTCCCACTACCGAGGGCTGACCCCTCTGTATACTCTGTCCAGTGCTCATGAGTTATGAGTTTTTCCAGTCTGAATGGTGGGAACAGGTGCTATTTCCAGCCCTGTGTGAGCACCAGGCACTGTGTCTTCTAAGTTTGTCAGATAGCTCTTTCCCAGCCTTGGTCAGTTTCCTTACACATGTACCAAAAAGCACTTTGCTGAGTACTTAAAGGAGGCCATCTGAAGATCTCCACAATTTTCTGTGCACTCAAGCTCCATTAGTCTCCTTGGACATAGAGCTGCATCTGCTTAGCCCTGGGGGTCTGACACTGTTGTCTTAGTTCTCCTGCTAGACCATAACTTAGAGAAGTTGGGGCAATCTTAGGCTCACATTTTCTGTTCCCCATTTCTCAGGCATCACTGTCCTTCACTGACTGATATCCAGTGTATTATAAACATGTTTCTTCATGTGCTTTGTCTGGTCATGGTGTTGTGGTTATTTGAAGTGGGGAGGTAAATCCCAACCTTTCTACCTTATTGTGGCTGGAAATTGAAGTTCTAAATGAACCTCTCAATGTCACTTTTTATATATAAAACGGAAATAGAATGTTCCCTGTGGTATTGAGTATTTATGATAACTCAGATAATATATGTGAAACTTTTTGACTGTAGCTTCTCAATAAGTATATATTCTCTTTCCTTGTCCTTTCTCACTAAGCATAACTGTGCACACCATGCCTACAAGGGACTGCTCTATTGTAATGGCCCTCAAGGCTTGCACAAGTGGTTTGAGCTATGGCTGCTACTGAAGTAAATTGTCAGTCCTTTAATACTTGAATTTATTCCAAAAACTTTTTTGGATACAGTAATAAAGAGACTCACACCTGCTCAATGTTAAGAAAACAGTTTGAAATAAATTGTTCTATATTTCCCCAGGACTGGAAGTAAAGCAATCTAACTCTAGTATACTAAGTTTTTGTTAGCTATTTCTCTTCCAGAGTTTAAGAACTGAGAGAGGGAAGGAGAGGTGTGTGTGTGTGTGTGTGTGTTTGGGGGCGGGGGTGGGGGGTGGGGAGAGAGAGAGAGAGAGAGATTATTTATGAATATTTATCAGTACATCATTATAAACTAGACAGATCTTTAAAAGACTATGTGTTCTTTCAAATTTGGTATTCACTGTACTTAAGAACAACTAGTGCTTAATTTTATAGGTTAGTTAGATCTATGGATTACTTATATGTAGTTCTTGATGCCTTCTCCAGGAAACAACATACTTTCGAGTTAGGAAGTCCCACACCCTCTTAGAAAACTGGATAGAAAGATTAAAAGAGACTCAGATGGAAAAGTAGGGCAGACACCCAAAGATGGTGCAGGCCAAGGAGTGAGTCACAGTTAGCATAGTGTCCAAATATTCTACAGAGTATACTTGACCTTTAAGAAGGAAAAATAGTTCCAAAGATTGAGTCAACTTATACTCTGTATCTTCTCCCATATATGCTTTAGAGGGTGCCTTGATTGCCCCTGTTAAACAGCAGTCCATTCATTCAATTGTTTATTCAATTAGCAAATATTTATCCAGCATCTACTATGTGTATAGCACTGTGCCAGAGGCAGTGATGAATAAAAAGTTCCATAAGTATGGTATCTCTTCTTATGGAACTTTTATAGCCAAGCTGCTGCCAAAAGAAAGGAATGACCATAACTAGTATCCTTAACTTTAACAAAATCTTACACCACCAATCCTCTGTGGGGAGAAAAAGGTTTTTTTTTAAATTTATGCTTGTTCACTTTAGTTCGGACCCCGTAGCTGTCATTCAATCCCACTCATTCACATATCACATGCTTCCAAAAAGTAGTTAAGCCATTTTCTGCATTCACAGAGGAACTGCCATGCCAGCTCTCTGCACCTCCCTGCCATCCGTTCCTGAGCTATTGCTGCTGATTCTTGACTTTGATTCTCACTTTTCATGCTGTTTTTTTTTCTAACTTTTAGAAAAAAAAGTCAACTGACCATTCTTCATCAAATTTGATTTTCTAGTGACTTTGACTTACTTCTCTCTTTTTTTCTGGGTATCTCAGGGCAACTTAGGGGCCTTAACTCACATTCTGACTTGACTTTGCCTGGATCCTGAGAAGTGAAAATAAGACATTTCAGAATTTGGACATCAGGCAATATGAACCTGCTCAGGAAAAACTTGAGAAGAGTATTTGTTCCTTTGACATGTATATGCTGAGCAGTTATGATGTGCCAAGAACTCCGCCCTGATAAAACTGTAGACTACTGGGAGCGTTATGCTAATTAAAAAAGCACAATTGAATGAATGAACATGGCAATGATGATCACAACCATTAAAGGAAATAAGCCAGTGCTGTGATGTAGAAAGATTGGCTAGTGGTGGTGGGAGATGACGACTTAAATAGGGTACTTAGGAAAATGCTTTCTAAAGAATTGTCACTTAAGCATATCTGTGCAATAGATAGGAGCCAGTCATGCAAAGATTCATCTGGGAGAAGTGCTTTCTCTGCAGAGGGAGCAGCAAGTGAAAAAAAAAAATGTCCTGCAGTTACTGGGGCAACAGAATGGAAGCTAAGGGGGTTGCAGAATATCATTCAAGGAAAGAGTGACATGAGATAGGGTTAGAGACATGGTTAGATCTTTGGTTTGGTTTCATGTTATATATTGAAAACGTCCCTGCTCTGTGTTGCTGAGGTTCAACTTTCTAAAAGGACCCTCAGGTCAAAGTCAGGAAGCCTGGTTTCCTGTATTATTTTACCATGAATTTATGTCTCTCTTTTAACTAGTCACTTCTCTTTTTTCTCCCCTAAATTTTCTCATCTGGAATTTGAGAGGGTTAGATTAGAATTTCTTTAAGTTCCCTTCAAGCTCTAATATTATGTGATCTATAAAAATAACTTGCAAAATTCTGACTAGCAGCTCTGATCTGGACATTAGTTTCAGCTGAGCTTCTGCAAGCCTTATTTAGTTTCAGTTGAGCTTCTTGTCACTTGCTTTGGGGATATAAATCTTAAGGATCATTCCTATATAGATTTTACATTCTGATGAGTTTTCTCAAATTTAATTTTAACTATTTCTGGAATAATGGCTATGACATAATATTTTTATCCTGAATTATAATTCAAAATATGGCTTAGAACAAACTATTTTCTTTAGGAATTTTGAAATTGTGGCACTGTGTATATACATAAATTATTGAAGATGTTTGACTATAATTCTAATTAATAATAGCTAAATTCATATATAACTATCATTACATAATTCATCTATTTAAAGTATACCTATCAATGGATTTTAGTATATTCAAGAGTTGTGCAAAAAGTACCACAAGAAATCTTAGAGCATTTTTATCTCTCCAAAAAACCCTATACTCATGTGCATAAATCACAATTTTTTAAAGTTCACAGACATCTTTAACTTTTAGGAGGTGTCATGAACTAACATTCAAGAGGATTATCTTGATGACAGCTAATTTTAGAGGGGCTGGTTTTTCTCATTCCACTGTGCACTATGATACATAAGTTCAGAATAAATATGAGAACAATAGCACAATAAATAAAGTCATCTTGAAACTGGTAAGATCTTTTAGCCTTTACACATTCCATTTGCTTAGACTGTATATTTATGTTGCTCTGATAGATTGCAAATATATATATCACATGAATTGATGTGACTTGCTGAAGCCTGATTAATTTGCATGAAGACATTTAGGGAAATTGATAGCTTTACTTACCAAACATCAATACAACATGGACTAAATAATTGTCTCTTGCTGCCTACAGGAATCTTTGTATTACAGCCAGGATTCATTTCACTATTTACCTCTGATCTACTCAGTGTAATAGAATGGCCAGCTTGAATGAGGAGTATATTCAATTCAAACATTTGAAAGTTTAAGTTGCAAATTGCTGTCAACATCCTTTCTATATCGTGTATTATATATTTTACTTGAGATGCAGTGTTCTTAATATTTTTGGAACTCTTCCAATAATGTTTCTGATAAAGATAATGCTAAGAGCAAAGTTAGAATATGTTAAAAAATTGTGAAAATATTAAGGGTTTGAGCTCCAGCCAGTGGTCCAGCAGCTAATTACACTCTGGTCTGCCTAAGCACCCAAATCAGACTTTTCCCCCTCCAGGTTCTGTTATTCTTATTGATAAAACTATGAATAAATGAACTGAATGAACAGATAAATGTATCTGACCTGGAGTATTTTAGAGGTACCCAAAATTGCACTGATCTGCCTATTTGTCAGTCCAAATTTGTCATAATTAGGTTTCCTGGGTCTTTTCTCTCAAGCCCATTCCAATAGGAAGATTACTCCAAGGCCAAAGAAAAGGCGCGTATCGTAGAGACACCAACTTGAAGGTGTTTTTATTCTACAGTGTTAGCTAACATAGAATATTCTTGAATATTTAATAGTGCTCCTCTGAGACATTCTAGACCCTTCCCCAGAGTGGCTGAGGAATTGGTAACTGAATTTTTACCCATCTACACATGAAAGTTTGATTGTCTACAATGGAAATCACCGGACCAGGCAATACTTCTGGAACTTTAATGTAGGGTTGGATTGGGGCCTGTAATTCTGCATTTATAACAAGATCAAAGGTAACACCAATGCTGCTGGTCCACAGGTCACAATTGGGCAGTAGTGAGCTGGTCTGAAATTTTCTGTGATTCTGCAACAAGAATAGATGGCAAAAACAGAAGTATGAAGCATGTACATGTTTGTTTACTGAAATTCTTCCCTGACTTGACCTATAATGTATCTAACATGGATATATGCCACCTAGCATGTCCTAAGTGTTACTGGAAGAATGTGTGTGTTCATTGCAGAATTAAATTACTTTGTAAGGTACTTTATACTTCTTGAAACAGATTTCAATATATTATCTTGTTTGGTCCCAAAATGCCTGCCCTTATTCTTGCTACCTAGACATTTTGGGGTGGTTCTGTGGTCTGAAGTTGTGACAATAGGAGGGCAGCTTTCTTTGGATGTAAACTCAAACTCCAAACACTAAAGCTGGAATGTTGACCTGGTGACCAGTAGACTGACCCATTCCCCTTGGCATCAGGGTTTTCCAAGGGTACCAGGGTACAAAAGTGTGTTCAAAATAAAACTAGTTCTTAAGTTGTAAAGGGCTGTATCTGAAAAATCCATGTGTTGTTGGGGTTCTCTCTTAAGCTAGAGGGGTTTAATATTTTTGTCCTTTTTTAAGATTTATTTATGCATACAAGAACTGAGGTGTAGGCCTTTGTTCTATTTCAGTGCAGACAGAAGGGGGATAGGGACTCTGATTTGATGACTACTGAAGTCTGAGCCACACTGGAAGAGCTGTCCCAGCTGGTATGGGATGATGCCATCAGTTATTATTTACAACTCCTCTCTGCTTTTTCTCTTCTTAACTATGGTTCTCTAATCAAAATGCAAATAGTAATTAAGTGTAAAACCTTCTCTGAGGTGTTTTGTTGATGATTAAGTAGAAGCCAGATGGTAAAGCTGCAGACTAGGTAGAACAGAGGGAAAACACGAGCTGAATTATTGGCTTTGAATGCCTGTGAAATGTATTTACATTGTTGTTGGGCTATACGTGCTGAGCCTTTTGGAGAGTTTAGAATATAAATTCTCTATATCTTTATATTATATCTTTTCCTTAGTATTCCTAATTGGTAGTCAAAGCTTCTTTGGATACCTTTGTTAGGGAGAAAGGATGTCCTAAGTTAATCCCATACAGGCTTTGTGGACCCCACCCCCACTCCAGACTAAAGCCATCAGGACATTGGGAAAGACAAATCCCATCACCACCAAAGGGAGGGTGGCTGGGACCTGAGGGTGGAGTTGGGCAGCCAGGTTGGATATAAAAACCAAACACGTGGGCCTTGGGGTCTCTGGCTCGCTATTGCTCGCCTCCTGGCTTCACCGCTCCTGGCTGGCGGCCAGCTCTCAGAGTGTCATTTTGGGATTCCTGATCGGTAGATCGGGTAGGACTCATTTAAAACTTTGTCTCCCACTTTTCTCCCTGAGCTGTACATTTCCTCATTTGCCCTTCCCTTGTAAATAAACCTTTTATTAACCTTTCGCATGTGCCTGCAGTAGAGCATTGATAAGTCCTTTTAAGCGCGGGTGAGGACCCACAGTCAGGCACCCCATTTTGTATCGGGGTTGCTCTACAACAGTTTGGCGCCCAGCGTGGTTTCCAAGTTACACCCGCGGTGGACCAGCCCAAAGTAACATTCCTTGCGTTGGTCACCATAAGTGCACTAGTTCTGCAGGACTCGCAGTATAATATTTGTCTCAAGTCCTGAAAAGTCTGTTTTTTTCCCTGTGCGTACAGCCCTCGTGGGTGCGTTTTTGACTCAAATATGGCCTCAACCATGAGCCTATACAGTTTCATCCCTAGCCTGAGTTCTTTCAGTTTCCTTCCGGCCTTGAATTTGAGTAGCCTTCTTCCATTAAATATCACCACCAGTTTCATTAATATAAATAATTTGATGAAGCCTGGTGTATGGCACGTGATTTTACTACTGTGTACATACATGGGTGGTTTACAAGCCATCCCTTTACAGTCTGTGCTTCTGGGTGTTTTTTTTTGGTAATATGTGTAAGCGCAATTTGCTACATTCTTGTTTCTGTGAGAGGTAGATGTTCTACTTCACATACTGAGGATGTGTAACAACACATTCAGGCTCTTAACTTAGCCATGCAACAACAAATTCAGGCTTTTAACGTGGCCATACAACAACAAAATCAGGCCTTTGATTTAACTATTAAGTGCATGAGGGATGAGAACCGTAACATCTTTGAGTCAGTTTATAAAAGCATACAAGATCAAGCCTTTAAAAGTATGCAGGACAGGATACAGGCCCCCTCCATAAATTGGATATGGCGGAGGCTCAGCTTATGGCACAGAGAAAGGATAGACCTTCCCTTTCCATGAGGACTGCCAGCGGGCAGAGTTAGAAGAGGAGGAGCATCATATTTTGAATACTTTAAATACATCAGGACAAAATCCTCTTCCATGTGACAAGGCCCCTCCCGTGCAGACCCCTGAGGCTGCACAGCCTCCACTGCCCTCTGGGGAGGAAACTAAAATAGCGTCTCCTCCCCACACTAGACTCAGCACCCATTTTGGCGGGAAGGATCACCCTGAGGCAGGACAGTTTCCCCTTCGCCAGATGCCAATGGGTGGCTTAAATGAACATGGGAGACCTGCTGGGTACTTTTGGTCGCACCATCCTTTCAGTACTGCGGACCTCCTAAATTGGAGGAGCTCTGTTCCCTCGTACCGGCAGCCTCCTAAGAGGATGGCGAACTTGTTTGCCTCTATCTTCGTCTCCCACCGCCCTAACTGGGCAGATATACAGTCCATGCTGCATACTTTATTAACTCTGGATGAGCAGAGGATGGTATTCAGGAAAGCCAGGGAGGAGGCTGACCGTCTCCACCAACAGGATAGGCAGTCCCCAGAGCCGGAGGTTGTTGTCCCAGAGAAAGATCCTGGATGGGACCCTAACAATGGAGGAACAGCGATGTTGGATCTGTATAAAAAATGTTTATTGGTAGGACTGCAGCAGGGGATCCCCAAACAAAAAAACTTTAACAAAATATTGCAACTGGAGCAAGGAGCTAATGAGGATCCGTCAGAGTTCCTTGAGAGGATTATTCAAACTTACACTAACCACACAGATATAAACCCAGATGCCCCAGAAAATGCTCGTCTGATCACTATGGCTTTCATTACCCATAGTGCCCCAGACATAAAGAAAAAGTTAGCTAAGGTGGACGGCATCACAGAGATGAGTCCGTCCCAGGTAGTGGACTTGGCATTTAGGGTTTATAATAATAGATAGGACAGGAGACGGAAACCTGCGACTGTTTCCTTACAAAGAGAACGCAGAACAGGGTTTCAGGGAAACAATAATGGACAGAGACGTGAACCCCTAGGAAGAAATCAGTGTGCTTTCTGTAGGGAAGAGGGACATTGGAAGTACAGTTGTCCCAGGTTACAGGGAAGCAGCAGACGCGATAATTATAGAAGGCAGGATAGAAGACAGAGAACCCCAAGATATGATGATTCACGTAGGGGTTACAGGAGGGAATATAGAAGGAGCACACAGAACCAGGAACCAAGGAGAGAGGAAAGAAGACAAATGTTAGCACAGAGTAGAGGCTCAGATGATGACAGGGAATACAGACAGAGAAGGAATCGAGAGCCCAGCACAGAGGAAAGGAGACAAATGATAGTTCATGGGGAAAGTTCAGATGCAGAATAGGGGTGCCCGGGGGCTTCACTAGATCTAGAGAAGCCCATTAGAATAACCCCCTTAGAGCCCCGGGTAACACTCGCTGTGGGGGATCGTCTCATTGATTTCTTGGTGGACACTGGAGCGACATACTCAGTTTTGAATTCAAAATTAACTAAAATGAGCAAAGAGACTGCAGCAGTCACTGGGATTACGGGAAGGCCACAACAGACACCCTTCCTGCAACCTTTGGAGTGCCGGCTAGGCACCACACAGCTCCAGCATAGCTTCCTATACATGGAAGAGTGTCCAATCCCTCTACTTGGTCGCGACCTTTTAAGTAAGCTCAACGCACGAATTATATTCTCACCAAAACATCAGAGGCTTCACCTACAGGTGCCTCCAGAGCATGCTCTGCGGTTCCAGATGTTACTTACTCAAGATGTTCCACCAAAAGGTGAAATTTTACCTCCAGAAATTGTTGAAAGAGTAAGTAAATGGGTATGGGCTGATGGAACCCCAGGACGTGCGAAAAATGCTGAGCCTGTAAAGATAGAAGTGATAGAGGGGAGCAGAACCCTGAGGAGGAAGCAATACCCCTTAAAAGGCCTTGAGGGGAATTGAGCCAGTATTGAAAAGGTTCCTTCAATCTGGACTCATTCGGCCCTGTCGCTCACTGTATAACACTCCGATTCTGCCAGTGAAGAAACCCCATACAGGCGAGTACCGTTTTGTCCAAGATTTAAGGGCCATTAATGACATTGTTTGGGATTTACATCCCACCATGCCTAATCCCTACACCTTATTAACTGCCATACCTGGTGACTTTGGGTGGTTTTCGGTATTAGACCTGAAGGATGCCTTTTTCTGCATCCCAATAGATGTCCAGGATCAACCGCTTTTTGCCTTCAAGTGGCAAGACCCTAAGTCCAAGAGCACTCTCCAGTATTGCTGGACTGTGCTTCCACAGGGGTTTAAGAACTCCCCAAATATTTTTGGGGAAATACTGGCCAGGGATCTCAGGAAGGTTCAATTAAACCAGGGCATTTTGTTGCAATACGTAGATGATTTATTGATTGCAAGTCCAGACTACAAATCTTGCCTGGAAAATACCATAGTGGTACTGAACCACCTGGCAGAATGTGGCTATAAGGTGTCACCTCAAAAGGCACAGATCTGTAAACAAACGGTGACGTATTTGGGGTTTGAAATTAAAGGCAGATGGAGCTTGATGACAGAAAGGAAACAAGTAATTTCAGCCCTTAAAGTCCCCAGCAACCAGCGACAGTTGCGCGGATTTTTGGGTATGGCTGGGTTTTGCAGGATTTGGATTCCTAACTTTGGATTAATAGCAAAACCCTTGTATGCTGCTCTCAAAGGCCTGGACTCTGAACCTTTGTCTTGGACCCCAGAATGTCAAAAGGTCTTTGATGAAATAAAAGTAAAGTTGATCTCAGCACCAGCATTAGGGCTTCCAGATCTTAGGAAGCCATTCAAACTTTATGTACATGAGAGACAGGGTGTTGGCCTTGGAGTACTAATCCAATTGTTGGGACCAGAAATGCAGCCCGTTGCATATCTGTCCAAACAATTGGACCACACCACTAAGGGATGGCCTCCATGTTTGCGTGCTGTAGCTGCCACTTGTGACCTCCTACACGAGGCAGAGAAGTTTACATTGGGTCAGCCCATCACTGTGTGTGTGCCACATCAGGTCTTGACATTGCTGGAGCAGAAGGGTGGACTTTGGTTGACTGCCGGGTGAATGGGAGAATATCAAGCAGCTCTGTTGGACAATCCTATTGTGAAGCTGCAGGTTTCTAACTCCCTGAATCCTGCCATACTGCTTCCAAGCAATGCTGATGGACCTGAGGATGACACTTTAATCCACAACTGTTTAGAAACCATAGACACAGTGTATGCCAGCTGACCAGATCTGACTGACCAGCCTCTGCCAGACCCAGAGTGGGAGCTATTTACAGATGGCAGCAGCTTCATGGACCAAGGCCGTCGATGTGCTGGATATGCAGTGGTGACACTCCAGAACACCGTGGAGGCCAAGGCTATTCCGGCAGGTACATCAGCACAAAAAGCTGAATTAATAGCCCTGACCTGTGCATTGGAGCTCTCGAAAGGTAGAAGAGTCAATATATTTACTGACTCCAAGTACTCTTTTATGATTCTCCATACGCTTGGGGCCATTTGGAAGGAGCGGGGACTTCTTACTGCCAGTAACAAGGACGTCAAACACCCATTAGAAATCCTGGCCCTGTTAAAGGCAGTAGCTTTACCATCAGCTGTTGCCGTGATGCATTGTCCCGGCCACCAAAAGGGTGGGTCTGACATGGCAAAGGGCAATAGTGCAGCCGATCGGGTGGCTAAGGTCGCTGCCCGTTCTGCCCATTCTGCCCTCCAGGGTGCACTCATCCCTCTTGTGGACCTGACTCAGTATGCTCCTGAATACACCGAGCGGGATGAGGAGAGAGCTCGTGCATGGGGATTTACTGAATTTGACCCCAGCTCCACTTGGAGAGTAAACTCTCATGGGATGATACTCCTCCCGGAGGCCCTGTTATATCCGGTGCTAAAACATCTTCACGAAGGATCTCACTATGGGAGAGATGCCTTATTAGAAACAGTGCACCCATATTTGAAGGGCCCGTATTTACACAAAATAGCACAACGTATCACCCGAGGTTGTGAATTATGTGCCAGGAATAACCCCAAGACTAACTCCCACCCTAAGGCCATTGGGGTTCAATATTGGGGCAAGTGTCCTTTTGAGGACTGGCAGGTGGACTTCACACAAATGCCTAGAACAACAGGCAACTTCAAATATCTCTTGGTTTTTGTCGACACGTTCTCGGGATGGGTGGAAGCATTTCCCACAAAGATGGAAAAAGCTTCCGAGGTTGCCAAACAGCTACTGAAAGAGATAATCCCTCGCTTTGGGTTGCCAGACTCTATCCAGAGTGATCATGGGCCGGCATTTGTCTCTGACGTCATCCATGCAGTGAGCAGTGCGTTACAGATCAACTGGAAATTGCATGCTGCTTGGAGACCGCAGTCTTCCGGGCAAACAGAAAAGATGAACCACACCTTGAAGAAAACCTTGGCAAAACTGTGCCAAGAAACACAACTTCGTTGGGACCAGGTACTATCCCTTGCCCTCCTCCGCATAAGAGTGGCACCTAGAAGTGGGCTACAATTAAGCCCCTTTGAGATTGTGTTTGGAAGACCTTTCCAGGCCTCAAAACCACTGGTAGTATGGGTTTATTTCCTAAATATTCAGAAACCTATCAAGCTGATAAAAGTCAGCAGACACTTTGAAGAGCACGGATTTTAATGCAAAGATACCATAGATCTCATAATGATTAGAAGCAAACACTTATTGATATCTTAGTGACTGAGCCCTGGTTGAGAAGCCCTGGTTGATCAAAGGAAGATCTGCTGATAGATCCTATTTTTTTTAAGATTTATTTATTTATACAAGAACTGGGGTACAGGCCAGACACGCGGAAGGGTGAGAGGATTCACCAGAGACAGAGCGGGAAACAGAACAGGCAGACTGACTGCAATACACTGCTGAAGGGAGCATCGGACGAGTCAGGAGAGGTCTGCCACCCTGTGAGTATCTCTGCGGTCTGCCGGGATCAAACCTGCACTGCAGAGGCTGCAGACAGCACTGCGCTCAACTGCCTACTTATTACAAAGGTTAATTAGAACACCTAAATATTGACACAATCATTCAAATATCTATTGAGCACTACAATGCAATGCAGATAAAACTAGAAACAAGGTTGGCATGGTCTCTGCCTTCAGGGAGCTGGCATTTTCATGGGGGGCACATAAAAAGACAGGAAAAAAATAAGTGAATAAGCTAATTCCAGAAGGTGATTGCTGCTAACAAATTTTAAAGTGGTGTTTTTATAATGATTAAGGACATCTGTTTTAGAGTCGGGGTGGGGGGCGGAGGGATGATCTCTCTTTAGGTAGTGACTTCTATTCTGAGGCCTGAAAAATGAGAATGTGAGATATGCAAACAGCTTGAGGTAAAGGTTTCCTGTCAGGGAACTTGGCGATCTGGCAAAATGGACAAAAGGTCAGTGTGACACTACAAAGCTCAGCATCGTGTCACCTTTAGCAGCCACTGAACTGCTGGGAGTAGGGGCGGGGGTCAATGGCAGACCTCTCCTGACTTGCCGCTGCTCCCCTCAACAGTGTACTTCAGTCAATCTGTCTGTTCTGTTCCCCACTCTGTCTCTGGTGAATCCTCTTACCCCCCATACCTGTGGCCTGTACTCCACCTCTTGTATGCATAAATAAATAAATCTTTAAATAAAAGATTATTTTAACGGTAATCTATGTGCTAACATTCTCTCTTTTTTTTTAAAAAGATTTTTTTTTAAAGATTTATTTATACAAGCACTGGGTACAGTCAGAAGCGCGGGAGCGTGAGAGAATTCATCAGAGCCAGAGCAGGGAGCAAAACGGGCAGACCAACAAAATACACTGCTGAGGGGAGCAGTGGGCGCGGCAGGAGAGGTCTGCATGCCACGTGGGACCCTCGCCCGTGGCTGGGGATCAAAACGGTGCTGCAGAGGCTGCGGGCAGCTTCGCAGCCCAGCACTTAACCACTGCACCACCAGGGGAGGCCCTGTGCTAACATTCTTTTAAGGGTCATGAGAAACCCCCATTGTTACATGCCCCTCCCCTAACTCTACTCACAGCCCCTCCCCTCCAGGGCTTGCCCTTTACTTCCAAAATGGGGTAGACATCTTCAGTGTGCCCCTAAGGTGTCATGCCTCAGGGTCTGGGGAGTTTATTGTTTTCTATGTTTTCATAAAGCAGAGTGGGGCTGCTGCCATGTCAGCTACACATATGGAATGACCCTGCATTGAAACAGGAACAAAGGAGTCTAAAATATGTGACTGGGGGGTGGGGTGGGGTGAGAAAGACCACCTTTGCCATGAAGGCTCTTGAGGAAGGTGATGTGTAGGGAGGGCACCCCCCCATCTGAACTTGTACCCTCCACTGCACTACTCACTACTACCTAGAAGTCAGTTCCTCTATGTTGGACACAGTGAACTCCCTGCCTAAAGCCTCTTCACCCTCTCATGTCTTCATTCACCATACTAACTGCTTTGTATTCTGATGATTTGTGCATTTTTCTTGGTTTTCATTACTATATTATAAAGTGCCAGAGGAGCAGGGATAATGTCTTTATTATCATTCTCCTACAGTAAGTCAAATTTTCATTGGTTCCATTAAATGTCTATCAGTAGAAATTCTTATTATTTGGCAACCTGCTGCTGAAGAGTTGCTCAGCTTACTCATGCAATAGTTTATTAAATTCTTGCAAGGTCAAAACCTGTCTGCTAAAGACCTAAGACCTGAGATGAGCTGGTATGAAATTCAGAATTCATTGACAAGTTTTTGGACCTGCAGAGCTGAGAGTAACTCATTAGCCCTTGAAGTCCCTAAGTTTCCATCTAGACATAAGAAAATTATCCAAAAGGTATTAAATGGCTAAAAACAAAACAGTATGGTATTGGAACAAAAACAAACACAGAACAATGGGACAGAATAGAAAGTCCAGAAATAAGCCCACACAGATATAGACAGTTAATCCTTGACAAAGGAGTCTTGACCATATAATGGAGAAAGGAAATTCTCTTTAACAAATGGTGTTGGGAAACATGATAGCAACAAGCAAAACCAAGAAACTGGATCCATACTTAACTTTATACACAAATTTCAAAATGGATTAAAGATTTGGATTTAAGAACTGAAACCATAAAATACTTAAAAGAAAACATAAGAGCAGCAGTACAAGACATTGACCACAAAGATGTCTTTTCATTTGAATGATAATTTCTTTCACTGTGTATAAACTTTCTAGTTTGATATAATCCCATTTGACATAGTCCCATGTTTTTGGTTTCCTTCCCATTGGGGGGTCAAGACCCCAATGACATCAGTGAAATCAGTGTCTTGGAGTGTTTGCACAATGAGTGTTAAGTCCATTGATCCTTTCCAGTCTTTTCTGGTGTTATAATGTATCTTAGTTCTGCATACATTTTTGACCACACAAGACTTCATTAATTTTTTGCATAGCCACTATAAATTTATATTAACCAAGGTATAAGTCATTCCATTGTTTTTCTTCCTGAATTTATATTTTGTGATAAAGGATGATTTCCCACAGCCAGACTTAATGCTGGACATTAAGTTTGAGAGATTTCTGGATCCTATATGTGAAAAATAGCTAGACATGATGTATAAAACATTTCAGAGACACTGGATTTTGAAAACATTTTAGATAACACAGGATGTTATCTTCCTATAGAGTGGGTTCACTGTAGCTACTTATGAGCAGGTTGTTTAAGGACCAATCACCTTTATCCAATCAGATACTAGCTTGGTTGCAGTATTTTTGTTTGTTTGTTTCAGTTCATCTCTGTTTTTCCCTTGGCGTAGACTGTATCTCAGCTGACAGCAGCTATATTTATTCGGACCTCTCCAGCTTCTTGGGAATACAGAATAAGAAATTGCTTTAAAACTCAACTCTACTGTTCAGTAGCTTTCTATATAGCTTCTTGCTTAGTCTGCTGTCCTGCACAGATGACAAATTCAAGAAATTCTCAATGTGGGAAAGAACAGAATTCCAGGCCCAGTTTCTATTACCTTTCTTCTATCTGGGATGTTAGACCTTAAAGTCAGCCCCAAATGCCATTGTTTTCCTTCTAGTCCTGCTAGTTTGTCAAAAGCCCTGTTGATTTCTCTGCCTCTTTACCTCTGGCTTATTTGTCAGTCTCTCACCTCATATTTAGAATATGCAAAACTCTTGGAAGGAAAAGCCTCTTGTAGACTGTTGGTTCACATCTCTGCGTTTCCCTTTTCTGAGGTCTCAGATCCTCAAGTTCCAGTGGACTTGGCACCTCTTAGATGCCTGCAAATAATTTTTTAGTATGTCTTGTATAGTTGTGTCCAGAGGGAGCATAAATCTGTTAGAAGATAATCCATCACAGCAAGCCAGTGGAAGTCTGGACATCATCCATTCTAACTCATCAGGGCAAGAACTCAGCACCTTCTGCTCTTGCATCTCAGGTTCAGTAATATCCAACAAGTTTTAAGCAAAGGTTATTACAAGCATAGGCTCTGTGGTCTCTCTGGGTTTGATTCCTGGCTTCTTTATTTACCAGTTTTGTGTTTCTCTGAAGGATTGCTTATTTTTTCTAAGCCTGAATTTCCTCATCAGTAATATAGGAGTGATTATAGAACCTAGCTCAGTGATTAAAGAACTTAGCTCAGGAAGAATGAAATGAAATAATCCACACATACATTATAGTACTTAGTAAGTAGTATGTCCTGACTACATAAATATCAGCTTTTATTATTAACAGTAGTATCTGTAGATTTTATGTAAGAATACCCACAATAGCTATTCAATATAGCAAATTTAATGTACATTACATATATTCTTTTATAATGAATGAATATTATTAGATAAAAGCTGAATTAGAACAAGGAAGGAGAGTGGATTTATATGAATGTACTTTCATTTGTATAGTTGCCTTAATTTTATCACCTATATATAATCCACCAATTATTTCATTGATTCCAGTGCCTAAGAGTACTTCGGTTACTTGTGTATATTAGCATCTTCATTCTCATTCTCTAACCAGAGTTTTATGTTAAAAAGTATTTAGTTCATTATATTTTACTAATCATATACCTTTGTTTCTCTTACTACATGTCTCAAATAAATTTTTGATGTCACTGTGTGAATCTGTATATGAGGCAGAAATACTTGCTTAATCCTTTCTTTTGTATTTCCCTGAAAATTCATGCACATCTGAGCAGTTTAGCAGGCCTGTCGAACATGCCCACCAAGGTGCTTATTTGCAAAGGAACTGTAGCTGTGGGTGCCTAGGTGGCGGGTGTGGTGTGGGGACATGCGTCTGAGGATGTATGAGCCTATGCCTCTGAATCACAGACCATGTTGTAAACCAGTGTTACTGCAATAAAACAAACAAATAAATACATAAAATAAGCAAACTTGAAAAATAAAAGGAACTCTGGAACAGAATGGATTTCTTATTTTAAAACGATTTTGTGGAGCTGTCATTGCTGTACAAAAAGCTGGGCATATATAACTTGATGTGTTTGCAGTTATACACTGGTAAAATTATTTCCATAATCTATGCCATAAAAATCTCCATCACTCCAAAAGTTAGACTTCACTTTAACTGTAAAGAAGTGAGAAAGAACAATGGCCATGGTGTGAGAGAGCAACTTTTTCTGAACTCACTCCATGTGCTATAATGCTTCTTGTCCTTTGGCTCAACCCATCTCCACTCTGCCTGAGATTTAGCTTGAGAGGCTGCAATGACATTGAATATAAGATAAAAGATTGTTTTCATTCTAGTCCCTAAGCCTAGGTGGATGAGAATGCTCGATGTCAGTATTGGAGGAGCCACTAGCTCAGAAGACCATGCCAGTGGCTTCAGCAGCAACAGGGACAAGTGTCCTTGTTGCAGATATCATGGCTCTCCAAAGTGGAGTGTGGCAGATTGGATGGTAATACAGGTGTACAAGGGAACAAGAAGCGGTGGCTGCAAAACATTATTTCTAATAGTAAAATATCTAAGATCATGAAGCTAACAGGTGACAGAGCTAAGATTTGAATCCAGCTATTTTGCCACTGATGGAATGTGTCCTTTTCATGAAAAGATCACGCTTTGTTTTGCAGATTTGAAAGCCTGCCTTGGTGGGTTTCATGACCAAATGGAAGGGGATCCAGGGCATTGCAGAAACAGAGACTGGTGTGTTTGTGAGGGAAAGTTTTTTCTTTAAAGATTTATTTATTTATGCATACAAGAACCGGGGTACAGGCCAGAGGTACAGGGGATGAGGAAAAGATTTGAATGCTGGGCCCACGCAACTCCTAACCTTAATTCTACCCCCACCTATTCAAATAAAGCAGTTTTGTCAATGAATTCCCAATTTCAGTTCAACAGTTACCGATTTCTTTGCTCCCTTCCTTTTTTTCTCATATTCTTACACTTATTAACCACCATCGCTGATCTGAGTGACTCTAACATCTGTGTTTCTATCTGAGACCTCTCTTAGGCTCTAGCTCCAAATCTTCTGTTATCTGGTGAACATTCCTATCTCCATATGCCAGGGAAGCTACAAACACAAACAAGTTAAAACAAGACAAAACAAACCCTTTCTCTGCTCCTTTCCCTTTTATTCAAAAGAAACCTTCCCTCCTACTGACTTCCTTATTTTGACCCACAATCGTCATTAGATTTTTTTTCTCCCTCCTTCAAACCCTCCCATAGAAAACCAACATATCTATGGCATTTAAAATGTTCATGCCTTCCATTCAGATGTAAGTATGGGCATAGCCGGGAATATCTTTTCCTCCACTTTTTTCCTAGAGATGGACAGATTAATACATGTTGATTATTTGAATAAATGAATCTAGTCATCCATATAATCTGTTCACCCACTTTTTTTTTAAAGATTTATTTATTTATTTATGCAAGCACTGGGTACAGTCAGAAGCGCGGGAGGGTGAGAGAATTCACCAGAGCCAGAGCCGGGAGCAGAGCAGGCAGAAGGACCGAAGTACACTGCTGAGGGGAGCAGCGGGCGGCAGGAGAGGTCTGCGCGACATGTGGGACCCTCCTTCGGTGGCCGAGGAGCAGCCGGGGATCGAACCGGCGCTACAGAGGCTGCGAGCAGCTTCGCAACCCATTGCTCAACTGCTGCACCACCGGGGAGGCCCCTCACCCACTTATTTAGATAGATGCATAAATCAGTGGATAAATGGCTGCAGAAATGCACCTGCCCCTCTTCCCATCCCCAAAGCCACTACTTTAGTTCTGCCTCACTTTCACCTCTTGCCTGCAACATTGGACCAGCCTTATAATTCACTTGTCCTCTTTCAGGTCTACTCTCCAGTGGACATGGGTGTGAGATGAATATTCCTAATGCTCAGCTCTTATTATTTTCTCTCCTTTGTTTAAAAACCTTCATTGTAACTGTACCCCCATCCATATAAACTAAAACTCTTTAGCGTGTTTTCCAGGACACTTGCAATTTGTCTATTTTACATCATGTATGCTCTCAGCTTCTGGTTCTCAAATCTGACTTCAGATAAAGAACTGTCTGGGGAACTTAAAAAAAAAAAACAAAACCTTGGGGCTCACCACAAAGCAATTAAATTGGAATCTCTGAGTTGCACTGGCACCTGTAGTTGTAAAATCTCCCCAGATGATTCTAATATGCAGCTGGGATTGAGAACATCATAAGCAAACTGCAATATTTTTTGTTTCCCAAATTTGATCAACATATTTTGCTTCTCAGCCTTTGTTCATGCTTTTTCTTTGAGACTCCCTTTGTAGCTATACTGAACTTTTGTAAAAGTATTATTAGCACAATAAAATAAAGAACTTTTAAGTGTTCAGTTGATGCATTTTGAAAATTCTATTCATCTCTATAACTACCATCCAACATAAGAACATTTTTATCACCCCACAAAGTTTTTTGTACCTCTTTCCAACTGGTTTTCTTCCCTTTCTGAGATAGCTTGAATTTTTAGACTGAGATTAATTTTGCTTGTTCCTGGATTTTAAATAATTGCAACCACGTGGTCTATGCTGTTTGTCTGGTTTCTTTCTGTTAAGAAATTGACTATGAGGTTCATGCATATTTTTGAATGCACCAAAGTTGGTTCTGTTCTCATCGAATGGTATTTTTAATTGTATGACTATACCACAACTTGTTTACTCATTCCTTGATTGGCAGACGTTGGACTATTTTGACATATTCATCATCTGAGGGCCTGCTAATCCTTCAAGGCCAAGTTCAACTTGTAATTTTGTCATGAGGTCTTTCCTCATTCCCTGGTTATAAGTGATCTCCATTGTCTCTGAACTCCCATGGTATTTTGTGCCCAAATATATGAGTCAAATGGAGCTGGGCTTAAAATATGTCATCAAAGACTAGTTGCTCTTAGGTAACTCAGTACAATTGCTTTTTATTGCTGCGGTAACAAAATGCCACTAATTTAGTGGCTTAAGACAACACTAATTTATTATCTTACAGTTTGGAAGACAAAAATATAATACAAGTGTCATTGGACTAAGATCAAGCTCTTGCTACAACTTCATTCCTTCTTCCAGGCTCTGGGGAAGAATCTGTCCCCTTGCCTTTCCAGCTTCTAAAAGCTGCTCTTCCTTGGCTTGTGGTCCCCTTCCTGCATCTCCAAAACCAGCCATGGCAAACTGAGTCTTCACAACATATAATTTTGACCTTTTAATCTGCCTTTTTGCAAATTTCTTTTCTGTCTTCCACCTTTAAGGACCTTATTTTTTACATTGGACCCACCCAGATAATCTAAGATAATCTCCCCATTTTATGGTAATGTGATTATCAGTCTTAATGACATCTGTAACCCTTAATACCTCTTTGTCAATGAACATAACTTACTCACAGGTATTAGAGATTAGACATCTTTGATAGGGAGACATTATGCCTACCACATTCAGTTAACCTCTGTTTCAGTTTCTTCATCTAGAAAATGAGAAGAATATTGGGCCTCCCCGGTGGTGCAGCAGTTGAGCGCTGGGTTGTGAAGCTGCCCGCAGCCTCTGCAGCACTGGTTCGATCCCCAGCCGCTGGGTGAGGGTCCCACATGGCGCGCAGACCTCTCCTGCCGCCTGCTGCTCCCCTCAGCAGTGTACTTCATCCGTCTGCCTGTTCTGTTCCCTGCTCTGGCTCTGGTGAATTCTCTCCCCTCCTGTGCTTCTGACTGTACCCAGTGCTTGTAAATAAATAAATAAATCTTAAAAAAAAAAAAGAAAATGAGAAGAATATTATTTACTATATCGAATTGTAGTGAGGGTTAAATTAAATGAGCTAATATATATAAATTGTTTTTTAATTTTATATATTTTTACATCATTTTTCATTTTTGCAATGTATGCATTTTCATCATGGTTATAGTCCCCACACAATTCCCACCCCCCTTGTTTTGATCCTACTCCCTCCTCCCGCCCCCATAGTATGTCTCTGGTTTATAGTTGCTTGTTGCTTTTGATTTTTACTTTATTATAATTAGTCTTTTTCCTGGTCCCTTATTTAGGTTTTCTAAATTCCTGCTATGAGTGAGACCATCTGGTATTTTTCTTTCTTTCTGGCTTATTTCGCTGAGCATGATACCTTCCAGCTTCATCCATGTTGCTGCAAATTGCATGAGTTTATCTTTTCTGATTGCTGAGTAATATTCCATTGTGTATATGTACCACATCTTCTTGATCAAAAAAAAAAAAAAAGTGGAGTTAGCTCTCTACTATATGGTTAGAGGGACAGGTTGATTTTTCCATCTGTGAAAAAAAATCCTGCAATTTTTAACTACCTTAGTGTCTAGGAAGAAATTCTGTATAATTAGAAAACTTGCTGTCCATGTATGGAAAGCCATATTCCCTAATAAATTTATTCTTAAGTCTAAATATATATATATATATATATATATATATATATATACACACACACACACATATATATAAATTGTTACATACAGTTCCTGAAGAAACTGGAAAGTATCATTTGTTCAGCGAATATTGAGCTCCTACATGGTGCTAGGCACCATTGTTGATGCTGTTGATACAGTAATCAAAAACAAAACAGAACAAGTGTCTGTTTTATATAGTTTGCATTTTACTTGGAAGATACAGATAATAAACACTTAGAGAAGTCAATAAATAGAATCTCATAAGATGCTATGTGTGGTGAAGAAAAATAAAGCAGAATACAGAGAGTGATTAATGTTATTTTCTATCAGATGGCTATAGATAGACTCTCTGATAAGGTGAGTCATAAAGGTGTTGAGGGAGTGAGCCAAAAATATCTGAAGGGTAAATTTCACAGAAGGAAGAAATAGCAAGAATAGACATGGATGAAGTCATCCCAGTGGGCTGGACTGAATTGAGAAAAGGGGGAAATATAGGAGATGAAGTCAAATAGGTCTTGGAAACTATTATGATTATTCTATTGTCTATTGCTTTACAACTCTTTGTAAGGGGTTTGAAGGCATGAGCTATGTCTTACTCAGTGTTGCAGACCTCTCAGTTTAGCACAATGCCCAACACATAGTAACAATTCAAGGTAATGTTATAACAACTGATCTTTGTTATACTGTCTACGTAATATTTTAATAAGTCACATAGGAGCAAATACTTTCCATTTCTGTCTATTTCTAGGTGGCTGGAGATTGATTGAGCACACTTCTTCCCAATGAGTAGCTTTCAGCAACGTTAGGTGCTTTAATTTTTTACTCAAAGAGTTCCTAAGAAAAGACTATTAATCAGTTTTATTTGTGTCCTCAGAGTTACATGCTCCAGACCTTTGCTTTATCTCAATAGGTATTTTGTTCTCTTCGGTGGCCCAGGAAGCCTGGAGCATTTCAGAAATCTAGAAAGATTTGAAAAATTGGAAATTTTAAATTCATGTTAAGTCTCTTAGTGTTTATCTGTAGTTTACTGAAAAAATATGGTATGAATTTTAATATTATACAAAGAATAAATTTTACTATAGGTATACCCCAAATATTGCATCAAACATATTTAAACTAAGAGCAGTCTATCTAGAATTTTATCTGCAATTGTTTATCAGAAATTCTAGTTTAACTGGGTATTCTGCATTTTTATTTGCCAAATGTGGCAGCAGTATCTACAGCCTAAAGTCTTGGGAAGCCTCTTTTTTTTAAAAAAAAAAAGGTTTATTTATTTATGCATACAAGAACTGGGGTATAGGCCAGAGATGCAGAGAGTGAGAGGATTCACGAGAGACAGGGAGCAGAACAGGCAGATTGGCTGAAGTGCGCTGCCGAGGGGAGCAGTGGGCGAGTACCGGGAATCTAACTTGGGTAGCCTCTTAGAGCTGTGTCTCAATCCCTTGTGCCATCAGGGAGGCCCCCTGAAGAAGCTTCTTTAATCCATCAGTGCCAGTCTTAGAAAGAGTTGCCAATATTCACTTTCCATTTCTTCTAGCCCCTTCCTCTTATAAATCATTTTTTAATTAGGTTTTTGTGACCACCATGATCTAAAATTACTCTTGTAAATATCCCAATGTCCTCCACCATCTAAATCCTATGGTCATTACTCACCGTTTTTCTTACTTGACCATCAGCACCCTTTGAGCATTACATTACCTTGGCTTCCAGAACATCCCCCTTTTCTGGTATTATATCTACACAATATCTTACTCTTAATTCATTTTCTTTATTGGTGCTTTGCCATCTATCTTATCTCAATTATCTACCTCTCAATAGCTCAGTTTACCTATCTTCACTCTCTTCTGTTTCACTATTTTGGTGATATAATCTCTTATCTATAAATTTAAATTGCGTTTATCTGTTGACAGCTCCTAAATTGATCTCTGATGTCTACCTCTCCACAGAACACCAAACTCAAACATACAATGATCTATTCATAGCCTTCACATGGATGTACCACAGGCATCTCAAAGTCATCACATCTAAAACTGCACTTCTGATCTTCTACACTCATCTTCCCTAGCCCTGTTCCTTCCACAGATTTTTTTTTTTCCATTTCAGTAAATGGAAGCACCATCTTTTTAGTCATTGAGTTTTGACCCAGAATCTGGGCCTCCCTGGTGGTGCAAGGGGTTAAGATGCAACCTATGAAGCTATCTGCAGCCACTGCATCACGAGTTTGATCCCCGGCCAGGGAGCTAACCACATGGTGCAGCAGACCTCTCCTGACTCACCCGCTGCTCCCCTCAGCAGTGTATTTCAGTCAATCTGCCTGTTCTGTTCCCCACTGTCTCTGGTGTATCCTCTTAACCCCTCACCTCTGGTCTGTACTCCTGTTGTTGTATGCATAAATAAATAAAGCTTTAAAAAATATACCCAGAATCTGACTACTCTTTGTAGCTTTTAATACTACCAGCATGGTCCACAATCTTTTCATTGAATTATTATTATATCAGTCCTATAACTCTTATTATCATAGCTTTTTAAGTGGCCTATTCCACTATAGTCTATTTATCAAACAGCTTCCAGAGTAATCTTTTTAAAACATTAAATCAAATCACAATCTTCTATTAGCACCCATCTCATTTAGATTAAAAACTTAAATCCTTGCAATGGTCTGCAATTCCTTACATACTTCTGTTGCTCCTCCAACTTCACTATTTCTTTGATTTCTACTCTCTTCCTTGTTAACTTTATCCCAGCTATGTTGTCTTCTATGCTGGTCTCTGAATACCCTAAGAACAGTTTGGCATTAGGATCACTACACTTGCCATTTTCTCTACTTAGCACACTGTGCTATGTGTCTGGCTCATTTCGTATTTTAAAATGTATCACCTGGGCCTCCCCTGGTGGCACAGTGGTTGAGCGCTGGGCTGTGAAGCTGCCCACAGCCTCTGCAGCACTGGTTCGATCCCCTGCCACCAGGCGAGGGTCCCACATGGCGCGCAGACCTCTCCAGCCGCGCCCGCTGCTCCTCTCAGCAGTGTATTTCGTCAGTCTGCCTGTTCTGTTCCCCGCTCTGGCTCTGGTGAATTCTCTCACCCTCCCGCGCTTCTGACTGTACCCAGTGCTTGTATAAATAAATAAATAAATAAATGAATGAATCTTTTTTTTAAAAAAAATGTATCACCTCTTAGTTTTCTCTGCCCCCTCCCCTGCTCTATTTGTCTTTGTAACGCGTATCACATTCTTTTTTTTTTAAAAAAAAAACTCTATTTTTCAGTTGTTTGAGGTTCACAGCTACATCGAGTGAAAAGTATAGGGCTTTCATATGACCCCATTCTCCCATATGGAAACCTCCCCCATTATCTACATTGTGCATATATTTGTTTCCAGTTGCTAAGTCATGGAACCAATGTAAGTGCCCTTCAACAGATGAATGCACAGAGAAATTGTGGAACATATACCCAATGGAGTATTACACAACTGTGAAGAAAGATGAAATGGTGGCATTTGGGACAAAATGGAATGACCTTGACGTGATTATGTTGAATGAAATCAGTCAAAAAGTGAACGACAGATATCAGATAGTTTCACTCATCTGTGGAATAAAAATACCCCCCAAAACTTATACACAAACAACAGAGATAAAGAAAACCTTGATATTGCCCAAAAGAAGATAATGGTTACCAGAGGAATTGGGGGAAATGGTAGAAGGAATGGGAGAGGGAGGCAGATGGAGTACAGACACAGGTGGTTTGGTGGAGTTCAGTCTGTGGCCATTAAGGAACCTCAATGCAGAGGTTCAAAGCTACCTTAGCATTTGGAGGGCTCAGAGATGACTTAGAGCCTAAGTAAGACAACTGTTCTCACAGACATTTCCTTATAACTCACTACTGTTGTGATTATGTGACTTTAGAGGGAAGACCACAAGACAGCAGATGTTCTCTCTTTTATTTAACAAACATTTATTACCCATTTTCCATGTACCATGCACTGTGCTAGGGACTTGAGATCCAATAATAACTTAGATAAAATTTTCATTCCTGAGGAACTTCTAGTTTATTATTTTTTTAATGATTTATTTATTTATGCATACAAGAACTGGGGTACAGGCCAGAGGTGTGGGGGATGAGAGGATTCACCAGAGACAGTGGGGAACAGAACAGACAGACTGACTGAAATATACTGCTGAGGGGAGCAGCGGGCGAGTCAGGAGAGGTCTGCCTTGCCATGTGGGCAGCTCCCTGGCCGGGGATCAAACTCGTGCTGCAGAGGCTGCAGATAGCTTCACAGGTTGCATCTTAACCCCCTGTGCCACCAGGGAGGCCCGGAACCTCTAGTTTGTTTAGTAAGGGAGGCAGTGAAAAAGAAAAACCACAGTATAGTATGGAAGCCTATTAAACAATCACTTAACTTAAACTGTGTGTATTTAGAGAAGACTTCCTGGAAGAAGTGATAAGTATGCTTATAGCTGTAGATAGCTTTTAGGTCGAACAGGGTGAGAGGGAAAGAGTGAATATTGCATAAGCCAAAGTTTGGAGGTGTGAGAGTACTGTTTGTAGCTGGATGCCAGAAGTAGAATCGGAGGAGAGTGAAAGAAGAATCTAAAGAAGTTTGAAGGGACTAGATCATGCCATGTAAAAGAATCTGTACATTATTTTGAAGGCCAAGAAAAGTCATTAAAGGTTGTTTGGTTTTGAACATAGGAAAGTAACTATCAGTTAGGAACTGCGTTCAACGGATTAGAAGAAAGTTCCACAAGGACAATTTAGAGCAACTACAACGTGTTGAGGATATCAGAAATGATTTAGGTGAGTTATCTCTGCATTGCTCAAGCAGCTGGACTCCACAATATCTAATTCCCAAATCAGAAATTCCATGATGGTGTGATGAAGAATTTTTGCTGAGATATAACACTGGGCGGAGGGGTGGGGGGAACCAACTTCAAAATAGAAAAGGAAACTTTAGGTGCAACTCTATGAATGTGTGTTTGTATATATGTGTAATTGTTGCCTTAGCTCTTGTGGAAAAATAAATATATTAAGTTCCTAAAACCCACAAGAAGCAAATTACCCTCTACTTGACCTTGTTTCATATTGGGTTCAGACTCAGGCCTCTCCCTAGCTCTCCATTATATTAAAGCAAGGTAGCAATACTCCAAAGTTGCTAGAGAAGTGGGACTAGCTTAGAGAATATTATGGAAAGTTTTCATTAAAAAGCTGTTTTGTCAGCTACTGTTTAAAAATAGTTCTTGGTGGTTGTGGTGTGGTAACAAGGCCTGAAGGGGGAGATCCTGTGCTTGTAAAACACAAACAACATTGTAAACTAATGTTACCTCAATAATAAATAAATAAATAATAAAAATGAGCGCTTAAATAGCTAAATTTACATTGTTTGAAAGACTGCAATAAAAAAGAGATTGTGAATTTAAAAAAGAGTGGGAATAGGGGAAAACATGCTCTCTTATACATAAACTGTAATTTAATAAAAAATAAAAATGGTTCTTGATGGAAATAGCTACACAGACGCATTCCACTTTAATGAGTTTTGACAAGACATTGAAATTGTTGCATTGTATTCAAATCTTATTAAAATGGAAGCCTGTTACAATGTGCAGAACTAGTGCTCTCAGTTGTTTACAAATTTCCTGTCTATTTATATAAAGCAAATATTTGATATTTATTTTCTGCTAGCAACAATATACTGAAAATAAAGATATCTTGTGATTTCCAAAGAGTATCCAGAGACCAGCCCATGTGGGACAAGATGTGCCTGTTTTCATCTTCCTAAGAGATACAACAAGAAACCTGAATACAATATGAGGTGTTAATTTAGGGGATATGTATAGAGGCGTGGGTATCAGAAGGAATTTCAACAAAAAAAAATGAGACAAACACTGAATTTGAATTCTGAGTAAAATTTAATGAAGGGTATATTCACAGAGGTGTAGGCAGGATTATGGGGCTCAAAAAGGATCATGAGGTACCCAGAGACCCACAGCCTAGCAATAGTGGAAGTTCTTACCCTTAGGCCAGAGAGAGCTGGGCTCTGTAGAAGAGGATGGGGGCATCAGGCAGGAACTGGCATCACAGAGGACACAGCCACAGCTGGTGAAACCCCATCAGATAGAGAATGGAGTTTAATGGGTTTGGGAAGATGGTGCAGAAGGAGAAAAACCAATGCAACTTTAAGTCTTTTCTTCTCTGGGGAAAGTGTTATACTCCTGGCAGCCTTGCAAGGGGCAATGTGTGAGTTAACATTGTAGTCAAGATTAACTGGTCATTTGGAAGTTCACAAACTCTGCCCTCACCTACAGTTTTTAACCCAAGAACCTTGAAGTCCAAGCCACTTTGCTGCTGAGAATGGTAGATATGGTCTCCCTGGCTGGGTTTCTCAGGTAGCATGTCGGCCAGTATAGTTGTCACCAAACACCAGACCATTCAAGCCAAGTTAGGCTATTAAGTTCCTTTACTAACATATGAAACCTTCAGATTCTTAAGGAGCTCACAACTGCTCTTGTATTCCCTTTGAGAGACAGCAAACTTTAAAAGGTGGAAACAGCAGTAAATTGAGATTGTGAAGTCTGTACCACTTCTGATTATTTGAATGACCTTAAAACAAATCATTTTCTGTGGTTAGGTTTCCTCATCTGTAAAATGAGAAAGTTGAACTCGTGATTCCAAATGACTCAAACCACTCTAATATTTTTGGCTTTGAGAAGAGTTATTCCCAGCATCAATATACTTAATTTTTTTTTAGCACCCAGACTGCTACTTTAAACAAAAATGAATAAAAAAGGGAGAGGAGAATTATTACCACTTCTTTCCCTAAATCATCAGTTCACCATTTTGATATGTCAGCATTAATTAGGAAATTAAAAAAAAAATTGTATAGCTATTCAAATGTTCACACTTATACATAGTAGCAAAGACAAACTTTATCAAGTTTTATGATCTAGCTACATATTTTACAGTGTATTGATTTGGGTTGTTTGGTAAACATGCAAATGGCCTCATTCTATTGGACCAGATACCATGAATTACTGCTTAAACATGAGTTTCATCCACCTGTGTTTTTGTGAGTTTATTGTTCCTCTGTAAACTGGATTTATAAAATTCTTGTGAAAAGTGCATTGAGAAATGACTTAAATAGGGTCTCCCCTGGTGACGCAGCGGTTGAGCGCTGGGCTGCGAAGCTGTCCACAGCCTCTGCAGCGCCAGTTCGATACCCAGCCACGGGCAAGGGTCCCATGTGCAGACCTCTCCTGCTGTGCCCGCTGCTCCCCTCAGCAGTGTATTTCATTGGTCTGCCTGTTCTGTTCTCCGCTCTGGCTCTGGTGAATTCTCTTACCCTCCCGTGCTTCTGACTGTACCCAGTGCTTGTATAAATAAATAAGTAAATAAATCTTTTAAAAAATTAAATGACTTAAATAGTTGAAATATTTCCATGTAAATTTTATACTACACTAACTTTTGTAGCTCCAGAGGATAAAATTGGGGCCAAGAGTGGAAGCACACTAGACATTTCCAAAAAAACATATGGCTGCGATTAAGTATAAGATATCTCTGGCATAAGTGTCTAAGTTCAAGGAATTAACCACTGCATCATAACTCAAGTGCTCTCTGCTAATTTTATGTCTCCGTCACCACCCTCAAATCAAAAGGTGTAGACTGAGAGTGTGACTCAATTATTTCATAACTAAGAAGCACCTACTCTGACCCTAATTAGTCATCTCCAAACTAGGACTTCACCCGGACTTTTTAAGCCTTGCATGACAAGTTAAAAAGTCATATAGAGAATATATTTACATGGTCTTTTCATGACTATGCAAAATAAATGACGTCATTAATAATATGGATTTTTTTTCCTTCAGGCAGTTTTCAACTATAGGAAGTATTCTATTTGTTTACATGTATTTTACAATTCAAGGGAAGGGCCTGATATAGGGAAAGATTCTTTTTTCTCTGAACCTCTTCAAAGAAAACCAGAAAATGTTTTCTAGATTTTTTTTATAGAATCTAAAGAGAAAATTAAGGAACTTTCATTTACTGAATGCCAACTCTATAAAACAACAGTAGTAGCTGCTCATTTTATCTTCCTAACAATCCTCTAATATAAATATGTTCTTATTTTATTGGTGAAGAAATTCAGGGTTACAGCAAGAACTAATTTGCCTAAGATTACACAGCTGGTAATTAGCATGGGAATCGTTGTTTCTGATTTTGTTTGCCTTGCTCTTGTCTTTATCTACTTAAGTTTTCCTGAGACCACATTCATTTCATAAAATATTTTCACAGGTTATTTTTCCATTTTAGATGTTTAGAGTTTTTACTTTTCAAGTCCTATGTCCTTTGAATAGATCTCAATTTTCAGTTGGGGCCAACACTAACAAGTCCAAGATTAAACATTAGGAAGCTCTTTCTGCCCACGAAATGTGTAGAAAGCAACCAGTAAATCTGGATTCTAATGCTTGACAATCAATATTCATAAAGTTATTGCTGAGTTTAGGTGACACCAAGAAGGCAGTGCTATTTAGTACTTTGTTAAACAGCTATAAGTTAAATAGGTTTGCACAAGGGTGTTCAGCACAATGATGTTCATGATGGTAAATTTTGAAAACAACTTGTAATAAGTACATTAATATGGGGATGAATTTAGTCATTAAAACTGATAAAATAAGGCCATATTTATTTATATGGCTAGATGTTCACAACATGTTAAACTTCATGTAATGAAAAATCCTACCATGTAATTAAATGAAGTGCAGTGCTATATTAAAAAAGATAATATATCCCAAATAGGTTAGGTTTATTTCAGGAATGCAAGGATGATTTAACATTTTCAAATCAATTAATGTAATTCATATTAAGAGAACCAAGGAGAAATTCATATTTTTTTACCAGATGCAGAAAAAAGTATGATAAAATTCATTTAAGATTAAAAATATAAAACTTGTAACAAATTAGGGAGAGAGGAGAAATTGTTCAGTCTGATAAATAATATATATCAACAGCTACTGGAAGCATCTTTAACAATAAACTGTTGAAATGTGCTTTCCCCACAGACCAAGATTGAGAGTAAGACAAGGATGCCCATTTATCATTGTACAATGCCTTGGCCAATGCAACAAGATAGGAGAAAAATGGTAAAGGTTGGAAAAGAGGAAATAAAACTTGTTATTCATAGATGAGATTGCATATGTAGAAAATCCAAAAGACTCTATCAGGAAACTACTGCAATGAATAAATCAATTAAGATCATTAACTACAGATCAAATATATAGTTGCATTTATATGCCAGAAACAATAATAGAAAAAAGAAATTTTAAAAGAATTTAAAATGCCATAAAAATATCAAATACCCAGGACAAAATCCAATGAGATATGTGCTATATCAGTGTACACTAAACTACAAAATAATTACTGAGCGCTATTAAAAAGACCTAAATAAATGGAGGTATATACCATGCATTGTAGTTTGGATGGCTCACTATTGTAAAATTGTCAACTTTTACAAATGTGTCTATATATTTTAACTAAAACTGCAGCATGTACTTTGTGGGAGTTGACATGCTTATTCTTAAGTTTTCTGGAAAGTGCCAAGATAAATTAAGACAAGAAGAATTAAGATGAAGGAAAAACACTGATAATAAGACTCATTATAGAGTTACAATAATTAAGATAACATGATGTTGGCACAAAAAGAGAGAAACAGAGCTATAGGGGAAAAAGTTCAGAAACCAGTCAGCACACATACTGTTACTTGAGTTATGGCAAATGTGGCACTCCAGTATGGTAGGGAAAGATGATGTTTTCAATCAATGGTGTTGGAGTCATAGTTTATTGGATTAAACATTGAAAAAAAGGAAATATCACCTCTACATTATGTCACATACAAATCAGTTCCAGATGAGTCCATCCAGATCTAAATGTGAAAGATAAAACAATACAACTTCTAGGGGGGAAAAAACATAACAGAAAATCTTCGTCAGTTTAAGCAAAGATTTCTTAAACAGGACACAAAACACTTAATAAATGATGATGCTATATTATTGGACATTAAATTAAGAACTTGTGATAATCAAAATCATCTTTGTGAGAGTGAAAAAAACAACTGGCAGACTGGGAGATATTTACAATGCATACAACCAACAGAGCTGGTATAATAAAAATATATAAAGAATTCCTATATATCAATAAAGACGATTTAATAGATAAGAGTAAAATATTTAACCACATTGTTCACAAGGGAAGATATCTAATGAACGTATGAAAAGCTATTCACTATCATCACTCATCAGGGAATTGGAAATTGAAAACAGGTTGAGACATAAATATGCATTCACTTGTTTGGTTAAAAAAAAGATAATAGTGTGTTTTGGTAAGGACATAAAGCAACTGGAACACCCATGAACTACAGGGGGTGGAGGGGAATGTGAACTTATATAACCACTTTGGAAGGACAGTTTGACATTCTATACTAAAGCTAACATAGGCTATGATCTATCGATTCCACTCTTAATCACGTACAAAAGAAATGTGGGCATAAGTGCACGAATGATATGTACAAGAATACTGTTAGCAGCACTGTTCATAATAGCCAAGAACTGGAAACATCCCAAATGTTCATCAAGTGAATAAATAACTTCTTGTATACTCACACAATGGACTTCTGTACAGTAATAAGGGAGAGTGATTACTATTACAAACAACCGCTCGGATGAATCTTATAAATATAATGAGACACTAAGAAGCTAGATACAAAACAAGTGCATATTCTGTAATTCTCTTTTTAAAAAGTTCAGAAACATAACTAGTAGGCATGGGTGGTGTAGTTGGCAGTCAGTAATATTTTATTTATCAGGGTGATGATTATTTGGGACACATTCACTTTGTGAGGAGTCATTCAACTATATACTTACAATTTGCCCTTTTATCTATAAGCATGTTGTACTTTAAAAAATACATGTAATAGATAAGGAAGAACACTTGCTGAAAGAATACATCAAATTATCTTTTGCTTGTTTGCTTATCTCCATAGAAAAAGGTTTAAATTATTTATATAATAAAACTGTTACAACAAAAATGTCAGTAAGATTATTGATGATTTTGATTTTTTTGTTTTGTAATTTTACCTCTTGGGAGTGGGACAAATATGGAAAGAGCCACGTGAGCATCATGGGTTAGCCCAAACTTTGAAGTGAAATGGATTTGAATCAGGTTGGCAAGGAACTTCTAGGTTCTGTGCAGGACTGAGATACTTGGTTGAGTTTATATTGCTGCTGAAACTTGAGGGTGACTTAAGGAGGCTGAGCTGGAACAGAATATTTTTCACATTATTCTCCTGGGCCTCAATAAATGAGAATGAAAAGGGTGGGGCTGGAAAATGTAGGAGATACAATAACAAAAATTTTGATGGCTAAGCCTCTTTGTGCTTCGAAACGGATTTCCTTCTGTGTTTTCCCCTCAGATGCATAACTGCCCGCTTTGAAGTTGAACATTAAATTTGTTGTGATTTAAGGGGGAGGTTCATGAGCTCAGACTTTGATTCTTTTCAGTACAACTGGTGAGTTTTTCTAGTCATCCAGAAAGGGGTAAAGTTTTGTCCTCATAACTGTGTGTTTTGTCATAAGCAGTTCAATCACACATGAACCAAACAGGTCTAACATGATTTTATTGGCCAAAAGCCAGTCAGCTACACTGTCTCTTACCTCACACATTTTGAATAATCCTTATGGTTCCAGAGTGGCTAGGGCACTCTAGTTCCGGGAACATGAGTACATATGAAGTACAGGTTCTTTGGGCAGCTCTTGTGGGTTTCGCCATTGTGTGACTCTATTCTTTGATAGCCATGCATGGATTTCAATCAGGGAATCATTTCCTTGTTACAAAAAAGAAAGTTAAATTCCATTTAGGTGAGAAGACTGCTAGCCAGATTCTTCAGGAAAGTTTCCAAAGTTCTGCTCATAAAAATAGATTTAGTATTGCTTTTAAATGTACTTCCAAAATGGAAAAAGGTGAGGAAAACTCACCAAACATCTTTCCAAGAGTTATTCTTTGTTGTTTGTATAAACTGAGCCACCTTTTGGTGTGCTCTTTTGGTTGTTGTTCTGAGCACTATTACTGAATTATCACAACTATCCAGTGAGACAAGAACGATATCTTAGAAGTATGCCATTTTACAAATAAGGAAACCAAGACACAGAAGGTTTAAAAACTTATCCAAAGTCATTCAGCCAATAAATGGCACAGCAGGAACACCCATGAAGATTTATAGTATTATTGAAATAAATTCCAAACAACACCAATGCATTTCCCATATATGTCTCCTACCTAATTGTGCAAATATACCTTTTTTTATTCTTCTTTGAAACAATCTATTATGGTAGAGGATAACCATTGTATACATTTATAGATATACCCTAAACAGCACCTTACTGCAAAGACTACTCACTACAAAGATAATGTTAATGACCCTTTACTGAGAGCAGTTCTCAACTGGGAGGGGAAGAGTGGATTTTGCCCACTGCCTCTCTCACTCCCGAGGTACTCTGCCACTTCCTGGGCACATTTTGGTGGTCACAACTTGTGGGTGAATTGCGAGGGGGAGGGCTGTCTTTCTCATATCTATATTGGCCCAAAATGTCAATAGTATCAAGGTTAGGTAATTCTAACTTGGAGGGTTAATCATAAATTGCCTTACAAGGCTTCTTGCATATGAACCTATCTAGAACAATACCAGTTCTGTAAGTAGGTTCCTATCTTGTAAATGCCAATAGCTTTAATATAGTCAAGATGGCTCCTGTGGACAAAAAGAGTTGTCTCAAAGATTGTTTCCCAAGTGTTTATAGAATTCTCATGCAAGTAATTAATAATTTATTCAAAGAAACAAGAAACAATTGAAAGACAGGGCACTCCTTTTAAGGGAAGAGGTGGGACAGCGATGCTCTCAAAGAAGTTGATTCAGAGATTAGTTCTGACCTCATAATTAGTAACTTGTACCTTAATACACAGATAATCAAATTCTGCCCCCAGATATTTACATGGAACTCTTACATATCTGCAAGAGTTATGACAAGGGTATCTGAGGATAAACATTCTCTCTCAACATTGCAAAATAAGAAAGTGCACATCTACAGATAGACTAATAAATAATAACATTGGAGCTGCTGGTTATAAGTCACTGTCTTACAGTAGTTTAATGTCCCATACTATGTAAAGGTGTGTTGTGTTATTCAGTGCTTGTGTTTAGACTTCTAATGTGCTCTATAATCACTTTTTGATTCATCTTCAGAATATTCCTGAGGCAGTAATGGCTCATGGCAGAAGGTTTGGGGTAGAAATAAAATCAAGCATACTATGAGATATTAAGGGAAAGAGGAATATTATTGAACATATGAGGTGATATCTCTCTCTCAGTTTACTTTCATAATGTCATGTGGTGAAGTGGAAAGAACTCTAACTCTGGTGTCAGACCTGTGTGTCAGCTGTGACTGCCATTTTTTCAGTGGTTGGAGTAGACTTACTTATCCTTTCTAAGTCTCAGTTCCTTATCAGGAAACTAGCACACCAAGAACATCACTTAAAAGTCTGTGAGGATTAAATGAAATGATACATAAAAAATGAGAAGCACAACTCCCTGGCCCCTGTTGCTATTCAGGAATTGTCTGTCTTCCCCCATATTATTTTCACAGGAATTGACTGAAGGTAATGAAACATTAGGGAATTACACCTAATGTTCATGTGGTGGCCTGTTTGGCCACCTGAAGTCATACTAGCAGCCAGTTAAAATTTTCACATGGACACTTGTTGTGCAATTTTTATTACCGTTGGGTGAAATTTGTGATGTAAATGGAATCTACAGAGAAATGTTAGCTGAGACATCAGACAACAAAATGACTAATTTGACATCATAGGCATGTGAAAAATTTATTTTCCATAAATATCCATAGAGACCCATAGACTCTTTCTGAGTACAGATAGTAAATTACTTCAAATGTGAGGTACAAATAAGTACGTATGACACTGAAATATCTGGAACTGGGGCAGGGTTTCCAAACACTACTGAAAATGTTGGCCCAAAGTTGTCATGTACCAAGAATTGACAAGATTTTCTGATATACCTCTGGGGGTAGTTTGTATTGGCATGATTTTCTGTAGTATTTTAGCAACATGTCTTAAAGCTTCAAACAATCTTTCTTCTGATTTCTAAACACATTAATAGGAATATATCCTGAAGAAATCCTTAATAATTTCTAGAGAAAGATGCTTATTTAAGCATCCCAACAATGCAAGCTTGAAAAACTATAAATCATCCAGAATTGGTCAACTAAATTATCATACCCTTTTGATAGGATTCTATGAAAGCATTAAAAAAGATATTGACATAAGAAAATTCTCAAAATATAAAACAATTGGACTCTGAAACTTTTTTTGCAGCATAAATCTGATTTCGTTTTCTTTATATATATTTTTAAGTATTTGTAAAGTGTATTTAATGGATGGATTATGGATGAATTTTTTTACTTTATACTTTTGTTATTTTGTGGTATTTTAAACAAAAATATTACTTTTATAGTAAGTAGGTAAAGTAAATACTACATGCTATATAGTTTTGAAGTACTTAAAGAAGGTGTAGAAGCTTTGCAGAGTAGGCCTGCTGGTCTGTCAGGAAAGAGGAGGGACATATGAGTGAGTGATTCTGCCTTGGAAAGAAATCTAGAGCAACAGCCTCTTCTAAGGGCCTAATTAACAAGTAAGCTGTACTGAACTCATTTAAATAATAAGCCTGTGTACCTGCAATTTACCTAATCTGTATAGTTTATATGCTGAACTTGCCATACTCTGTAAGTAGTTTTGCACTCCAACTGGCTGACAGAGCATGTGTGAGCAGCAGATGTGGTGTGGAGGAAGGAGACAAGAGAAGGAAGGAGGAAAGACTACGGGCCATAAGGTATGGAGTTCAGCAAAGAACCTTCCTCCCTCTGCTACCCAAGAAATACCTTGCAAGATGTCAGCAGAAAGTTAGCCAACAGGGAACTCCTGTTGAAGGTGAGTAGCCACATTTCCTAATATTCCCAATTAATGTAAGTTGGGAGGAAGTATAGAGTAAACACTGTCAATGTTTCCAGGTACCATTTCCTCCATTTGATGTTTTAAATTGTTGGCCACCTATGAGTGCAGGAAGCAGAACAGAGGTTTAGACCAGAATTTTAACAGATTCCCAAGCTTATTTCTGTAAATACCATTCTCTTTCCTCCATGGGAGAGAAGAACACAGAGACCTATATAATTTGAAATTTTTTGTTCTGTTTTGCTGTTGTTATTTGCAACAACACTTAAAAAAGGGAGGAATTTGCATAATTACTATAGGAATGCATTTAGAGTACCCAAGAATAGTCCATAAAAACCTACTAATAGGTTCCTCACTTGCATTGAGTTTGTTATCACTTTCATTTCTTTGTCCCCTTTTATTTTTTACCCCTGTAGAAGGAATGAGAAGATAAGATCAAAGATTTAAAAATTTAACTCTTAAAGGGTAATTTTTCTCTGATTACAAAAAATATACATGATAGTTGGAAAAATAAATTATTATTTTTAAAGAATTATTTATGCATGTAAGAACTAAGGTGTAGGCCAGAGGTGCAGGGAGTGAGGATTCACCAAAGACAGAGTGGGGAGCAGAACAGGTGGATTGACAGAAATACACTGCTGAGGGGAGCAGCAGGTGCGACAAGGACAGGTCTGCTGCGCCATGTGGGTTACCTCCATGGCGGGGGATTAAACTCGTGTTTCAGTGGCTGCCGATAGCTTCAGAGTGCTAATAAGACTTAAGCCCTTGTGCCATCAGGGAGGCCCTGGAATTATAAATTATTAATGATCTTAACACCTGAAGAAGACTCCCTTAAACTTTGCATAATTTATTCCAATCTGTTTTTGTTTAAGTTTACATTTTGTATATCAGTATGTATTTTTTATTATGCTTAGTTTTTCTCACATCTTTATTGCCTTAGGATACTTTCCTAGAATTAAGAAGCAGTGGGTCAGAGTATATGAACATTCTTTAAATTTTTAATATGGTTTTTGACAAGCTGCCCTCCAAAAATTTATAGTCTTATCAATTATGCAAATAGATGTGAATCTGCATTTTTTAACTGCAAGAAATTCCACAAATGTTATGATAAATTTGATTCTGATGATAACCAAAGAAATAGAAATGAATGCTACTTTAGTCATTCCTCAGCCTTATTTCATAGGCTGGAACTGCAGTTTTGCCCTTATCTACTGTGAGATATTCTTAAGTAAAAAATAAGAATGAAGAGAGGATATAAAAATGAAATTTGAAATCATTCTCAAGGTGTTTTGCAATATTCTCAAGTAATCCTGGCTCCTTCTTACCTATAGGGGAGAATCCAGATTCAAGTGAGTGTGTTCTCAGGCTCAGTAGGAAATCAATATTGAGTCTGCTACGCTCCCCGACTCCTACAGACACTGAGGATACAGTGGTGAACAAGACAAGGTCACTTCCACATGAATATCGAGGTCTGGTAATCCCACGGCAATGAGCCAACCATTTCTTCTACTCCTTCTCCCCAAAACAAAATTTTTCACTCTAGTGAGACCTGTATTTGCTGCTATATTTGCTCATTCTTGCCTGAATCCTGTTATCTTGTCCTACAAACGCCAATCCTTTCAGTCAAGGCTTAACCTAAATCCCCTGTGATTCCAATCATCTAACACTTCAATCTGCACTACAATTTAACACTTGATCATTCTTCGTTTTGTTCACCTTTCCTGAGAAAGGCTGCAGCTTCCCCCCAGCACCTGGTGAAGTATGTGTGCCAATTAGCCCTTTCTTTCCCAGAATATTACTTCAATACCAAAATGTCTCGGACCAATCCTGTCCAAGGAAACTTTAATATGGAGGTCCCCAGTGACTTCATGTCAGTCTAAATGCAAGAATGAAACAGATCACTTGTGGGTTCCTATGAGCTGGCTACTAGCTGGCCGCTCATGGGCAACTGTGACCTATTTGCTATCTACAAATCACAGCAGAACATTCCTGGACTGCCTATGGAGTATAGCTCGTATCACAAGGCAGGCCAGGGGATGCCTAGGCCGCAGTTGACCTGATTACGTGACTATCTCCCTGGTGGTCTCAGGATAACTGCCTGTGATAACATCAAATACTTTGCTGACACAAATGTCTGTGATGTATGGTCTCTATGTCCCCTTCCCTGTCCCTCATAAAACCTTGTCCCCCATTCCTAGCCAACCCTCCAGACTTTATTCCTCATACTATTGATGCATGATCAGTTTTTACTAGCCCATGTGCTTTCAATAAATGGCACAAGAACTTCTGCTCAAGTTGCAGTCTTGCCTTGCAAACCTGCTCCACAACTGCTATGTCCCACACAGGATTCCTGCCGCAAAGCGGCAACAAAGTTCCTGTCACAAAAAAATTCCTGGTGCCTGAACAGGGACTTCATCGGTGACTGGCTGGCCCAGAATGACCAGGGATGGATTGACCAGGGATCATGAGCTGTTCCTCGACCCAGTGAAGGGATGAGGATGTCCACTTCAGCTGTATCACAGCCCCATAGACCTTTGAATCTGCGACAGAATGGTATTTGTGACTTTCTTTCACACAGCAGTGATGCTGTCTTTTCTTCCTTATTCTCCTTGTGTTTTCTTTACAAAAAGCAGGCTGGAAAAGCCAAATGCCATATGTTTTAAGTAGGCCGAAAAGGCTCACCTGGCAAATGTTTTTTTTCTCTTGCTTAACATCGCCTTTATCTCAGAGCCAATTAAGCGGCCATATAAAAAAGGGCACTGGTCACCCAATTTAACATTAGGTGGCTGCCATAAGACTTCCATGACAAGATGCAAAGATCCAATACAAAGAAACTCCATCCTGGCCTCAGATCCCCTGTCAGATATCTAAGTGGCTCCTCTTGTCTCCTTTTTGTTCTTTCCTTATCTTGGAGACAAGTTTAACCTCTTGCAAAATGAGGAATACATGAATGTGTGGGGAAAAAGAACTTTAAAAAAAGTTGCAGCATCTCTTAAAAGTGGTGGGCTACAAGGTAACAAGGCAAAAGTTAAAAGATCTCTTGATAATCACCAGAAAGAGATGTCCCTGGTATTCTAGTAAAGAAACCTCATATTTAAATAACTGGAGAAAGGTAGGGCAATGGCTAAGGCAATCAGCTAGCCCGGTAAAAATATCTCACCTTTCCACATGGAAACTCTGTAGATTAGCACTAAGACCCATTCAAGGAGATAAAGAGATATTACATCCAAGAGCCCCAGGGGCTCCTGCCCTAACTTGTCCTCTTCCTACCCCTACTGTGCCATCACCATAGCATAGGTGCAGTTGAGATCCAGAAGCAGGACTAACGCCTGCAACAGATTTTGAGCAACTCATAAAAGAAAAAAAATGTTTTCATACAATACAATTGGAGGGAAAAATGCTTCAATCTTTTCCAGTTATTTGAGGAGGAGGCCAGGGCCCCTAACACAAGAGTTTGCCATTTGTTGTTTCTTTCTTTTCTTTTCCTTTTTTTTTTTTTTTTTTTTTTTGGTGGGCCCCTCTCTGGCAGCTGGGGAACGAACTGGCGCTGCAGAGGCTGAGGGCAGCCTCACAGCCCAGAGCTCAACTGCTGTGCCACCAGGGGAGGCCCCATTTGTTGTTTCTTAGAATTAAAAAAAAAAAAGTATTTTTAAAAAAGGTAGTCAAAGGTCATTTACCAAAAAAAAAATTGTTAAAGTTATAAAAAAAATGGGTATAAAAATAACTGCATGGGACTGGAAGGTTCCCATTAAAACAGTACCAACCCACTGCAGCTCAATGGTGGGGGTCTCAGCAAACAGCTGCCTGGACCTTTGCTCCAGTGTTGAGATCATTGGCATGTCTCTGCCTCCTTCCAGCCATGGGAAAACTGGACTCTCCTTTTGTCCACCTTAACATAGTGGTCTGGTACGTTCTATGGGTAAAAATTTATATTTCCCTGTGTTTTCCTACAGAATGCTTCTTGATTGGGTAAAAACTTCTAAACTGCGTATTGGGCCTATAAAAAGTTAAGTTTGTTATTAAAATTAATTAACCTGGTAAAAACCATAAAGTGGAAATACAACCTCAGATTTCTGTCTAGGAACAGACAACCTGTAAAAAAAAAAAATCTTATTCTATGTCTTCTCCTGTTCTCAAGGAAAAGTGTCTTTTGTCTTAAAAATGTCTCAGTGAGATAGAACAGAAACAATGTAAAGCCAAAGGATGATTTCTTAAAAATACAAACTCAAAAATGTTTTCTTGTCTAAAAAAGTTAGTAAAAATTTCTGGTCTTTACAATTATTGTGGTCTTGAGCTCTAGTAATGGTTAAAATTGGACACTTATTCTATATAGGGATTTTGCCTTCTATCTCATTAGAAATCTCCTTGATAGGGCCTCCCCGGTGGCGCAGAGGTTGAGCGCTGGGTTGCAAAGCTGCCCGCAGCCTCTGCAGCGCCGGTTTGATCCCCGGCCACCAGGCGAGGGTCCCACATGGCGCACAGACCTCTCCTGCAGCCCGCTGCTCCCCTCAGCAGTGTACTTCGTCACTCTGCCTGTTCTACTCTCCGCTCTGGCTCTGGTGAATTCTCTCACCCTCCCGCGCCTCTGACTGTACCCAGTGCTTGTATAAATAAATAAATAAATAATCTAAAAAAAAAGAAATCTTGATATAAAAAAGGATATCAAAAAGTTGTTGAAATGGATGTGTCAAACAAATTAAAAGCTAAATTCAAGCCAAAGAGTCACTCTTAAAAATTTAAGACATGTTTTAACCTAAAGGAATTACTCAACAACTAATATTTAATCAACTAAAGTTTCTCAGTGTCTTCCCAAATATTGGTAAAATAACTAATTATTAAAATTAGTACACATGGTCAAAATTTTAAATGAAAATCAAACTCTCTGTGCCTGTCATTGTTTTTTGCCCTTGGAAGATTAACTATAAACAGTGCCTATATAAATTCTAATAAAATCCCAAATTTTGAGATGGATATAGAATTTTGCTAAACAAAAACTAGTTCAAAATTTAATGGTTTAATTTAAAGCATGCATGCTTTGAGGTTATAATGTTGGGTATTAATACTTTATTCTATGTTTAAATGTGTTTAATTAAAAAAAACCTCATGGTATTCAACAAAAAAGAGTAATTAACCTGGCCTATGCTAACAGAGATATAGTTGCCTTTCGTTTATACCAAAACTTCTCTTCATAAAGTTCCTTTCCAGGAAGACTAATCCACTCATCTTTTCCCCTTAAAAAATTACTTTTTTTCCCCAGTAGGTGCCCTAACTTCTTTCCTTCCCTAGCTTGGGAATTCAATATGCCATCTAAAGCCATCTGGATGAGCCACTCAGCCACACTAAATCTCTCATAAGTATACAAAAAAATGTATATCATATTAAATCTCTTTGATTTTTCTTACTTTTATCAATCTTTCTAGTGTAAACTTAAAAAAAAATACCCAAAAAACTAAAGCTGCTTTCACTAGCTTCCTACAACAACAACAAAAAAGACTATGTAGGTAATCTAAAAATCTTGGTGGTCTCTTACCCTCATGATACCTAAATAAAGTTCTTATCCTATCACAATGGCTGAGCCTTGTCAAAAAAAAAAAAAAGACCCATTCTTAAAAATCCTTGTCACTCGAAGTAACTATTTTATAATATTTGTAAGTTTGTCAATCCTGTGACAACTTCCCTGATATAAAAAAATTCTAAAATATTAAAATTTTTATCCTAAAAGGACTCCTAATACAGACAATAAAAATGTTTCCCTGTATAAAACAGTTTAGGTCAATCTGGGTACATTGATACCTCATAAAAATCATTGTAATAAAAAAATTGTTACACCATTTCTATATAAATGTAAACTAATGGGAGTATTGTAAAAGTACATAAGGCTTCTTAAAATGTAACATATTCTGGTAGGTCCCTACCACTGACCCCAGTTGAGTTCACAACTCTAAGACTCTGGTCATAGAAACAAAAATCATATGATTACCTGCCTCCTTCAGGGCATGCACAAGACAATTTTTAAGCTACTCAATATAAAAAAGTAATAAAAGTTACTCAGAAATAAGAAATCCTTAAATCACAACCTTTAAAACAGAAAAGGGGGATTCTGGAGAGTAACTTGCCCCATAGGAACAAATATGCAAAGCTTTATTTACTTTTATCTTCTTAAATTGTAGTTCCTCCAGCCTAACAGCTGTTGAGCAACATTTCATTCCTAATTCTTCTGGCCTCACAGCAGTAGAACAACATTTTATCCCAGCAGAACCAAGCCCTAGGCCCTTGGTCTTGTATCGCCACCCATTGCAAGGACCAATTTGGCTGGGACCTGTAGAAGTTTTAACATGGGGGATAGGGTATATTTCTGTTTTATCACCTACAGGACCTCCTTGGGTTCCAGTGAAAACAGTACGCCCCTATCACAAGCTGGCATCAAGGAAGGGCCAGTCCTATTCCAGAGCTCCAGCTGTTAGCGATTCAGATGCCACCCGGGATGCATCCCTTTCCATCGACTTTTTTTTTTTTATAATTGACTAGCTTAAAAATTGTCTTATGTATGCCCTGAATTCGATGAATCAAGTCCAGAATCAAGACTTGTTGCCCTTGAGACTGTTGTAGCTGGCTTGGTGAATATCAATAAGCCCTCTGGACTCTGGACTCAGCAATAAACTCTGTGGACTCCATCTCTCCTCCAATGTGACACAGCACATTGGTGTTGCCTCTACATCCACTCATGTAGCTGCCAACAAGCCATGCTGATCTGCCAGACTACTCTTCATCATTTCCCCCTTCTTCTTGCCCATATAATAGGGTTCCTATGAGCTGGCTACTAGCTGGCCACTCATGGGCAACTGTGACCTATTTGCTATCTACAAATCACAGCAGAGCATTCCTGGACTACCTATGGAATATAGCTCGTATCAAAAGGCAGGCCTGGGTATGCCTAGGCCGCTGTTGACCTGATTACATGACTATCTTCATGGTGGTCTCAGGATAACTCTGCCGGTGATAACATCAAATACTTTGCTGACGCAAATGTCTCTTGACGTGTGGTATCGATATCCCCTTCCCTGTCCCTTGTAAAACTTTGTCCCCCATTCTTATCCCACCCTCCGAACTTTATTCCTCATACCGTTGTCGCATGATCAGCTTTTACTAACTTGTATGATTTCAATAAATGGCACAAGAACTTCTGCTCAAGTAGCAGAGTCTTGCCTTGCAAACCTGCTCCACGACTGCTATGTCCCTCATAGGATTCCCGCCGCAAAGCGGCAACAAAGTTCCTGTCGCAACAATCCCTGTAGTCAGTGGGAGAGTGAGACTCAATGAGCATGGGCCCTGGAATCAGGGAATCATCAGCCTTAGCTCCTGGCTCTGCCACTCACACCAGGGAGCTATTGAAAACACAGTATCTTGGGAGAGCCTTATACTCCTTGTGTTTTAGCTGCTTTTGTAAAATGCAAACAATGATACATTTGCCACCCAGCTCTAGTATAATTCATATAATGAGGAGTTAGTTGTAAAAAGTTACAGTGTGAAGTATAAGAAGTTATATTTGTGGTGTGTTATATTTTACCTCTTTTTAACAGGGATGAGGAGAAATGTTCCACCACCAAGTTATGGTAGTAAGGCTTCCAAGGTAACTGCTTGCCAGAAATTGCAAAAAGAGGACACTGGCATGCCATTCTTTGTTTTAACCTCTGCTTACCTAGTGGACATCTGATCTGTCCCTGGTGATTCTTTGAGCACTATGAAAAAATAAGAGGAAAAAGGGCAGGGCAAAGAAAGGAGATGACATGGAGTAGCCTGAACTCCCAACCTGGCATAGAAAGTATATATGTACTTCTCATTGGTCATATGGATGCTGCCAAAAGTAGCCAGGCGTAAGTCATCTCACCGGTATGCTACCCAAGTGGGCTGCCTGTTAGTGAGGTGTTCCCAGCAGCCCAAGACACTGAGACATACTATCAGAGAGCAGTTTGTAAAAGGTAGCAACTGGCTGTCAGAGAATAGTGCGGGGAGTCCCATGTCCATGAAGTACCAGACAACTTCATCCACAATCATGATTTGAATACCTGACTTGTAGAGGGCATTGATGATGAGTCATTCATCTTCAAGAAAGTGTGATAGATGAATGCAGATTATTCCAATAACTCTTCCCATGGCCAACTGCAAAGAGGAGAAAGGGGCTATGAAAAGAGAGGGAAGAATGAAGGAACGAGTTGTAGTTCCTCAAGTCCCTTAAGCTAAAGGTTGGCTGTTTCTTGCGGGGAGAGAGAAGGTGAACAGTAAATTGGCAATGAATGGAAGTTTTAAAATGGGTTTAACTAGTTTGCCTTTTTCAATACCTAAAAGTTACTGAAAACCTACAGGATATGCCTGAACATATGTTTTTAAGAGTCTAGAAATGAAGATTTAACACATCATGGCTAAAGGCAATAATCAGAAAAAATGCTACCTGCATAGCCACCACCGTAGGATAGATTGGTTATCAATAATGCTTTCCCCCCCTATTTCCTAAAGAACATCTTAGAACAGGGATAATGAACTTGCAAGTGTAGATCGTGTGCTACTTGAGGGGTAAGTTTTTGTTAGCACCACAGAGGTCTCTGGCTCATGAGTGAATTTGATAGTAACCCTTGCTACGAGTACAATTTTAATGTATAAGAACTTCAGGGAGTGCTGAAAGCTTTTGAAAAATGACCTCTACTTTCTTCTGCCTTTCTCCATATTTCTTGCTGTTTGGACCTCAGGCACTGCTTGGCCTTTCTGTTTTCAGACTAATTTCGTGAATCCTGCTTTAACATCCAAAACGGGAGCTCACTCAGTGGATGGCAAATGGACGCTGGCAGGCAGGGAAATTCTGTGCATGCGTGGCGCACTCTGCGCGAACACCCATGGGGGTGGTGCCTGATCTCTACTTCTACATGGATCCTGAAGAGATTGAAGAGGAAGAGTAAGCTGTTGCTGAAAAGGAATTCAGGAGTGAATGGACAGCTCCAGCTCCTGAGTTTACCATCTGCCTGAGATGGGAGACAGGTCTGAAGGCTTACGGTGCCCTCTGTGTCTATGCAACTGTTCTCTACTGAAGCCTGGAGTGCCCAGCCTGCCACTGAAGACTGGTCTGCAGCGCCCAGTGCTTAGACCACTGAGTGGGTAAGAACAACCTCTGAGTGATTCTAAGCTGTTCTTCCGGAGACTTAAACAGAAAATGAAAATAAGGTTGGTAGAAGATAAACTGTTTTAAAACAAACAAAAAAGAACAAGTAAATAGGACTAGTGCTTATATCAGGAAATACTGCTATTTTTTTTTTAACTCCGCCGTTTTTTTTTTTTTTTTTGGTGGTTTTTTTTTTTTGTTTGTTTGTTTTTTTGCCTCAACAAGTATGTAGCAGCAATGTGAGAATTTTCCTCTTACTTGTTTAGAAAAATAAAACTAATACACATTACACCTGTTTCACTTGGAATACCTCATTGGAATGAGCAACTCAAATTGGTAACATGATTTAACAGAGAGGAATTATGAAAGGGCTATGTTTTAATTTTTCCTGCATTTTCAATAATATTCCTCAGTAAGTCTTACTCATATAGCGCCCTTCATTTCTCGACACAAAAGATCTAAACAAATGAGTCAAGCTGTAACCCACACTGAGGCATTAGCTGGTGTTGCATAATTAAAGGACAGGTGTATCACCACTCCTAAGCCTGAAACAACAGTAGCCCAGTAACACAGGGTCATGGGGAATCTGAACTCCTAACCACGAGTGACTGCTTGCTGCACACCACCGACGTTAGTAACTATAAGAATACTGATTACAGAGCCAGTCTCCATTTTAGATAGAAGGCCTTCCTTGCATGGGAAGAAATTGATGGAAACCTTGGTTTGGTTTAATAAATCAATCTTTGTTGTGAGATGTCTGTGGAGCAGACCCAGTTGGTTATACAATGAATCAATACTCCTCTCTTCAGCAGTCTTCCAAGAGTGACCCCCAGTTTGGAGAAGTGAGGTATCTGGGAGGTGTTAAGGTTTTATCTGTTCAGACTGGTAAGGACTGTGTTTTAAGGAGAGATGGACTGAGAGAGAAAGAATAGAAGGAGAGGAGACTGCTAGGGAAAACTATTTGTAGGAAGCACTGGGTTAGGTATGATATGGGGTAAAAAAGAAATGCAAGGGCAAACAACATTATAAACCAGTGTTACCTCCATTAAAAAATACAAAAATAAAACTCTCAATAACATTAAAAAAAGAAATAGAAGTAAACAACCAAAAAGGAGGAGTACTGAAAGGACAAAAAGAAGTTAGAGATAACCAAGAAAGACTGAGGTGAGGAGGAGAAATCTCATACCGTGATTACTGGGAAAAACTCAGGTTTTGTCAACATAAGTGAGTTTGAGTATCAGGCCCTGCATTTTCCAGGCCTATGATCTTGGATAAGTTACTTCACCTCCCTGTGCTTGTTTATTAAATGGAAATAATAATAATACCTATTTGGTAGAGTTATTGGAAGGATTGAAAATAACATAGATAAAGTGTGTTCTACGCAGCAGCTATTCAAACAAAGGGCAGGTGATATTATGTTCTAGTGATTTAGAGGTGGTAACATTGTCAGTGACAGTCTTGTTTAATAGTAAAACAGCACAAAGAAATCAGTTGCCATGATATTCAATAATAAAAGAACATTTGTAGATGAAGGAAATCTCAGAAAGGAAATCTCAGACTGGTCTGTTTTAGCGAAAGAAGGTTGGACATCACAGTGCATGGTGAAGGAGAAAGGAATTGCATTTTATCATTTCCATTATTAGACACTGTACTGCACATCCCTTTTACATTAAAGGACTTCAGTCAAGCAATAAAAAATGAATGCAATACTTTATACACATGCTTGGTTTTATTCATAACACTTGCTTTTTCCATTTCTTTACAATACGTAATGTCAACTCCCAATTTAATCTTTATTAATTAGAAAAATATATTGAAAATTCTTGAACATGTACATAAATAGTATTAACATAGTCATTTTTAATTGATTGTATCTTCTCAAAGGACTCTAGTAGGTGGATTTCAGTTAGGTCTCATAATAAAATGATATTTTATGCTTGCCTTTATTTAGGAAGTTAGTAGGGACAATTATTCTGTGGATCATATGAAGTGAATTATTTCCTTAGGTGGAAAGCAAAAGCTTAGGCATCTGGATCTTTAAAGGGCCTGATGTTTAAGAGCTGTAACATAGAGTTCTGATACTGTTTATTATGGTAAATGCAAACTAACAGTGAACATGCCTTAGAGCGATGCTTTTGAAAGGAGAAATGCCAGTGTCTCAGGAGAGAAGACTAAATATTTCTCTCCTTTAATGTATTATTATAATAGTATCAGATAACTAGGTCAAATTAAAATGTTTATTCGTTGCTACTAACAATTTAAAGAGTACCTCTAGTGGCCATATAATCATTTCTAGGGTGATAGAGAGAATGAATATTGATGTACTGAGGAAAGACCTCTCTGCTCTGGGAGAGAAATTCCTGATTTGTTTGTTTAAAAAAAAATCCATATTAGCTCCATTGCTTAGTGTGATTCAGATATCTCTAATATTATGAATTGCTTTGGTTAAAGATGTTTCAAAGAAAAAACAAACTGCCTTGAATGGATGGAATGGTTAGCAAAGCATCTAACTCCTCTTTAATAAGCTCCAAACTCGATGTGTTTGTTATGACTCAGGGAACAATATGTATCTCTCTTTGTTTTTAAGCTGTGGCTACTGAAATCCAGTACAGATTGTCCTCACTGAATCAGCTGAACCCAAATCTCTAGATGGTGATCCTTATAAATTGACAATGTGCGAATCAGCTGGGATGGAAGGCAAATATTGTCTAAACTGTGACTTCTCTGAGGAGAGCATACAGATAAGCTGATTGAGTCTTACTGAAGATTCGATTGAACAGTTTAATCTATGTGTACTGTTCTACTGGGTATGGAGTATCAAATAATGCCCAAGGATTCTATATCATCATTAATGCTGATGAAGTAGCAAGCCCTAACCAGCAGGAATGCCACAGACAAAGCATTTGGTAACATCTTGCCCTCATGTTATTTATAGTAAAATGGTTTGAAAGTATAGAATTTCAGAATCAGTTAATCTGGGTTCAAATATCAGACTTATCACACTAGTTGTGTGACTTATAGCAAATCACTTAACTTCCTGAACCTTTCTATCTTCATTTGTAAAATGAGGATTACAATAGTTTCTACCTGAACAGGGCTCTACAAAAATTAAATAAGATCATAAATGTAATTGCTTAATAACAATACCTGGTGCAGTAAATAACTATGTCTTATCTTTTCCCTCAGGAACCTCCTTCTTTCCATCTTCCTTCTTTTCCTTCCACAACCCATTCCATGTGGCTTTTCAAAATCTATATGGTTGTGCTGGGGAGAATGTAAATTGGAAAATCACTGTAGAAAATTGTTTGGCAACATCCACTGAAGCTGAACTGGGTGTACACCCTGTGATCTAGAGGTCCCACTCTACGTCTATACTAATAGAAATACAGAAAGAACACATGTTATAAGAAAGGCCCTAACTCTACTCTTGAAAATAACCGCAATCTGGAATTGGTCCACAAGACCATCAGTGCAATGGGTAAATAAATTGTGGTGTAGTCAAACAACTGAATACTATACAAAATGACAATAGATTGACTGCAGATCTCTGTTACAGTGTGGCTGGATCTTCAAAACATAATGTTGAGCCAAAAGAAGTCAGCAAAGTGTACATGGCATATTATCCCATTTATGAAAAGTTTAGAAACTGGCAAAAACAATTTATGGTGTTAAAATTCAAGGTAATGGTTAAACTTGAGGAGGGTTAGCAGGGGCATTCTGGGTCCTGGTACTGTTGTTTCTTTATATTGGTGGAAGTAGCATGGGCGTATTATGTTTGTGAAAAATGATCAAGCTAAATATTTAGGATCTATCCACTTAGGACTAGAGAAAAGTTCTATTTGAGCCCTTCGATCCAACAGCAGAACTGAGATAACCAGAAGGGCTGTCGAACAGAGTGGGGGGGGTGTAGTGGGCTGTGGGAGAAGGTTATTGGTATTTGGCAATAGGTGTGATGTGGCAATGTATATCTGAGGAGATGTGAACCTGTACTCCTAAAACATACCATGCAGTAAACCAGTGCTATCTCAATTAAAACAAGAAAAGCTCTGGGCCATTCTGGTGGCACAAGGGGTTAAGCATCAGCACTATGAAGCTATCCTCAGCCACTGCGACATGAGTTCCATCCCTGGCCAGCCAGGGAGCTACCCACATGGTGTAGCAGACCTCTCCTGTCTCACCTGCTGCTCTCCTCAGCAGTGTATTTTAGTCAGTCTGCCTGTTCTGTTCCCCACTCTGTCTCTGGTGAATCCTCTCACCCCCTGAACCTCTGGCCTGTACCCCAGTTCTTGTATGCATAAATAAATAAATCTTAAAAAAAAAAAAGCTTTATGGTACACCACAGTCAATGTAAAAAAAATCTTGAAATTTAACAGATTCACTTTCCCTGAGTAGAAAACACCAGAGTGAAATCATGCACCGGGAGGTATTCTTTTCTGTCAAGCTTCTCTTGCATATTATCCTTTAGTACCTGAAATAAAGCAGTGTGTGTTTTCTGTGTTCATTCACTAGTTGACATAGCTAGAGAGTAACTGTATTCTTCATTGGCAGAAAGAAAGTTTATGTGGTTGTCCTTTTTTTAGATTATATTATTTTTCATTGAGGTAGCATTGGTTTACAACACTTAACATAATTTAGAGGTATAGGTCTTTGTTTTTTTAAAGATTTATTTATTTATGCATATAAGAACTGGGGTACAGGCCAGAGGTTCAGGGGGTGAGAGGATTCACCAGAGACAGAGTGGGGAACAGAACAGGCAGACTGACTAAAATACACTGCTGAGGGGAGCAGTAGGCGAGACAGGAGAGTAGAGAGAGTAGGAGAGTAGAGCCACGCCATGTTGGTTGCTCCCTGGCCGGCCGGGGATCGAACTTATGCTGCAGTGGCTGCAGTGACAGCTTTATAGGTTGCGTGTTAACCCCTTGCGCTACCAGAAGGCCCCCAAAAGTTTATTTAAAAAATTTATTTATGCATACAAGAACTGGGGTACAGGCCAGAGGTGTGTGTGTGGGTGGTGGTGGTGAGAGGACCCACCAGAGATAGAGCGGGGAGCAGAACAGGCAGACTGACTGAAATACACTGCTGAGGGGAGCAGCGGGTGAGACAGGAGAGGTCTGCCACGCCATGTGGGTAGCTCTCTGGCCAGCCAGGGATTGAACTCGTGCCAAAAAGGCTATTGATGGCTTCATAGTGCTGTGTTTAACCCCTTGTGCCACCAGGGAGGCCTGGTGTAGGTCTTTTTAAAGTAGGCCTGGCAACTGGGCTTGAAGGAAACCATTTTAGAAATATTTTGCTAACTTTTCATTATGGGTAGAGTTCAATTTATTAAAGGATAATTCATACACACATTTAATAGGATAGGATTTTTAATATATATTCACATGCATATATATTATATATATTTACTATACACTAGTGCTACTCCTCTTAAATTTTTTTAGCTGGTGAAGTTTAATAGCATTCTTCTAGAAAAGGGCTATAAAACAGTGTGGTTGCTCAACAGGCTTTGGGTTTTGTGAGATTGTTCAAATGCCTTCTCATTTGTGTAAATTCTTCACACCCAAATAGCTAGAAGAAAACTTTAGGTAATGAGTCCCCTTTATTTTCAATGACTCAAAAGGAACAAGATTGAAGGGACTTACATTGACCATGACATAAACCTAATCTCAATAAGAAGGGGAAATAGGATGTGGGATATAACTATTGAATCACTTTTTATTTTAACTTTTTTCCTGGACAGAATCATAGTTATGAGCTGATTTATGGTTGCTGGTGACTTATTACTAAACAAATTACTAAATAAATCTTTAGATTGCTGTCAAACCTTTTTTTTTCCTTCAATAAAAGCGGAGCAGATGCATGGCAGTAATGTGTGTGTGTCCTGGAAGAGATGGCTTATGGTTTACAAGTCCAGCATTGCACAACTTGGTGCATGGAGGTCATTAATTATAATTTTGAGGTGTTTTTGCACAACTAAAATGTACTATGTGTCATTTCCAAGTTCTCAATCACTCTATTATTGGCTATCAGACCATGGCTTTGGTCCGGATTCCAAAGCACTTTCCCTCTCCAACCTTTTTCTTCCTCCCCTAACAATTAGTGGAGTCTTGTTCTGTTCTCTCACACCATACTAATTCAGGCGCCTGTGACTGGTTCATGTAGTTCTCTCTCTTGTGTGCCCTCAATTTCTATACTTCTTTTAAATCCCCAGTAAATAGACAAATCATAAACCCAATCCGTTCATCAGTTAATGATTCAGGTCCAAAGAGGAAGAAAACACTCCTGGAATTTTGTGATATTCATTTATGATATATATTTTTTTAAAGATTTATTTATTTATTTATTTATTTATACAAGTACTGGGTACAGTCAAAAGTGCGGGAGGGTGAGAGGATTCACCAGAGACAGAGCGGGGAGCAGAACAGGCAGACCGATGAAATACACTGCTGAGGGGAGCAGCGGGCATGGCAGGAGAGGTCTGTGCGCCATGTGGGACCCTCTCCGGCAGCCGGGGATTGAATTGGCGCTGCTGACGCTGCGGGCAGCTTAGCAGCTCAGTGCTCAACCGCTGCGCCACCGGGGAGGACCTCATTTATGGTATTTATGATGGTTTCTATACCAGTTGTCCTTTCCCATTTTTGACAACAAAGTGACCTTTCTGAGCTAAAATATTCTACTAAGCAATTACTGAGTGCCCGCTCTATATCTGGTCTTATGTTACATGCTAGGAATGCTGGCATGATTAAGGCAGCTTGCCTGTCCTCAAAGAACTTTCGGTCTAGAGAACAGTCAGCAAATATTTTCACGCAATGTAAAGGATGTATAGGGTACACAGGAATAGAGAAGGGAGGCATCGAGGCATCGAAATCCAGTAAGAGAGGAAGCAAGCATTGTGGAAAGACCTGGAGGAGGTCATACCTAAGCAGAGTCTTAAAGGATGAGTAGTACTTAGCCAAATGAGGAGGGCAGGAATTTCCAGCAGAGGAAATAGCATGAGCAAAGGCACAGAGGTGAGAAACAAGTATGTACATGCACAGGAAAGGCCACATCAGCTTAAGCGTTTGAGGCAGAGAATGGCAAGAGGTAGGCAGGACCCAAATCATAAAAGACCATGCATGGCAACAGGAATAATATCCTCTCCCAAACAAACAGCACATTCTCTCAAATACCTTCTATGTTCCATTTTATGCTTCTGATGCTCTAAATTCTCAAAGGCGCTAGAAGTTCTCTAGCATACAACAGGATAGCAAAATTGCTGGTGGTTTTTCGTGCATATCACCTGCCCCTGCCTTGCTGTTCCTCTAATATATCTAGCCATAAAATTTGTATTTTCTTTCGAATCCCATAGCTAGCATGTTTGCTGTGCCCTGTAGTGAATTCCTTTAATTTCTACAGAGCTTCGATAGTTTAGTAAATGCTATTAGATTTGCTTGCAAGCTCATTCTTTTATAAAGAGCATGTAAGTCCCTCTTCCACTCCTCTCCTCCATGTCCACAACAGGCTAGCAACTCCTTCACTTTGCCTTTTAGGTCATACTAGTAGCATATACAGTTAAAGGGGGCACGTGTGCATACACACGCCAGCTCGTGCTTTATTCAAGACAGAAGAAACTCATGGATACTTTCTTCTTTCTATCTTCCCAGTCCTCTCATGGACTTTCCTCTTCCTTATCTGCCCAGATTCCCTGGGGCACATTTCTATTGCAACTGAAAAATTCTTGTCAGTCAACGGAGAACAAAGGAACTCACATAGGGTGCAGAGTTGGGCTCTCCATGGTTCCTGTGTGCACTGATTTGTACTGTATTTCACAGACCTGCGACCATCTTTGAGCTGGACAGATTGATTTTGAATGCTTTGAGTTTTGTGATGGAAAGGTGCAACACCAGGGAAATAGCATCACAATAATTTTTTTCTTGCTCGGTCAAGTTGAGATGTTTCCTCATAGCTTACTTTCTAGGCCTCACCTTTCTTGCAAAGTGGAATCCTTTGTTAGGGTTAGAATTTCCCATAAACCTGCTCAATAATTTGTTTTTGTTTGCCATCTTTGAAATAGTACACAAAGCAATGCCTGTGAAGGGCAACGTTGTCCTGAAGGCTGAGAAAAAAGTGCCTGAAACATAGGCTCAAAGTTACTCTTTTCAGGCAGAGCCAGCTCAGTAATCTTATCTCAGCTGGCTGCTTTTCAAGGTGCCCGATTCAGGAGCTTTCCTTCTGGGAGTAGCAGCTTGCCCCTCAGGGGATCAAGTGCTTTCTAGTGAGGGGCGAATCCGAGGGCTCAGGACAGTAGATCTGTTCAGGAGAATCCCGGGAACGAGATATGGGCTGCGCAGACCGTGCCCTTCCCCCCTCCAGCGCCAGTGGAGATCAGCACTTGGCCCCAGGACAGAGACCAGCCTGAGATAGGAGGTTAGGAGGAAGCAGGGAACCCGGGAAAGGAGGCGAGATTGCGAAGGCACGCGCTAGGCTCTGAGTCAAAGGCTGTCAGTCATCTGGGCTCAGTCGGCTCTGCTCTTTCAGAGCCCAGCCCTTTCCCGGGCCGGGACAGGGGATTGCTACATGCCGGCTTACCTGGGGAAAAACCAGAGCCTTGCTTTGGCCCCTTCCGGTAATTGATACAACAGGACGACCAGGAGGGGGAGGAGAGAGCTTCCCTCCATAAATGGTCCCACCCCTAGGCAAGGTGGCTCACTGGCAGGTAGGAGCGGGGGAGTGTGCACCTGCCACCAGTCAAGCTCAGCCAGACTGCGAGACAAGGCGGAGCGAGCCGAGGGACTGAGTGAACCATGGACAAGTTGAAGTGCCCCAGCTTCTTCAAGTGCAGAGGGAAGGAGGTACAGGTTTGGGGACTGAGGGCAGTTTGGAGGGCCTGGACGGGGAAAGCTCAAGGGGGAGGCAAGTCTCAGTTTTTGCCTTCCACAGCTGTTCCTTTTTCTCCACATTTCTGTTCAACTGCCTTCAAGAGTGGCAGAGATGTCCCAAAGAGTGGAGGAAAAATAGAACTGCATTTGTTCCAGTGGTCAGAAAGCACAGGCCCACCTCATCTTCTGCTTTGGGGGGGTTCTGTTTTCTGTCCCTTCTGTACACTGTCTGTGTCCATGTGCTGCAGGGAAATGTGCAAGTGCAGTGTCCTTGTGTGACCTAGGGTGCCCTGCAGACCCCACAGCAGCAACAGGTTAAGAGAGAATCCCAGCTCCTTAAAGTGGAGAGAGAGCTGCTCCACCTGCTGGGGCAGGAGAATTTGTCCCAGAATGTTATTCTGTGGCTTTCAGAAAAGTGCTGATTTTACTCTCCAAGACAGGAGAGAAGTTAAACCTGCCTTAATTCCAAATATTCCAAACTGCCAGCTGATAAGAAAAGGAGCTTGCATTTGACACTTCTCACGGATATCCTACAATCCCAAGAGTATTAGTTTAATCTAATACATCTTTAAGACTTTAATATTTGAAACCTTATTTGTCCGCTTTCTTTCACCCTTCTTGCTGGGTGCCACTTGTAACATTTTCACCAAAATTTGTATAATCTCACTAGAAGAAGTAGTGAGATGATCCACCAACAGAGGTTTTTTTTTTTTTTTAACATATCAAGGGGTAAAGGCTATTATAATAAAAGAAGTTATTGGCAAAAATATACCCAACTTTGGAAAGCCTTCCCCTTTGCTATGTTTTTCAGGGGTCTCTCCCTCCACCTACTTCTTTCTCTACCCCGACCCTATCTCTCTCCAGATTTCTGAAATTGTCCTTCTGTGGGATTTTTTAGTGGTAGAAAGACAAAGCTGTTGATATGTTTGATATCTCCCCTTCTCTAGAAAGTGACTGCTTCATCAGAGAATTTCCATGTTGGCGAAAATGATGAAAATCAGGACCGTGGTAACTGGTCCAAAAAGTCGGATTATCTTCTATCCATGGTTGGATATGCGGTGGGATTGGGGAATGTTTGGAGATTCCCGTATTTGACCTACAACAATGGCGGAGGTATTTCCCTTCACATACTTCTTTTCCCTCCATTTTTAAGCAGAGAGCTATATGGTTTCTAAGGATATTTTAAGAACTAAGAAAAAGTGTGTGATAGTTTGTTAGGAGGAAGAAACACAAGCATACTGCATTAATAATTAGACTATGAGTTGCTAGCTCAAGTTTAGGAAGCTGGCTTCACAAAATCCTCAGATATAATTGATAAACATTGTATATATAGCATTTATGAGTTTCTGATTTGTAATCACATGTAATCTTCAACTATGACTTACTCTTCTTAATTTTTGCAGGTTCCTATGATAATCTGTTCAGTCTCAAGCTGTGGTTTGCCTTAATTTATAGCTGAATCTAACATTAGGCATGAAATTCTAATTCTAATAAGAAGGTCAAATAAATTGCTTGCTTAAATAGAATAAGGCATTATATTTTGGAAATTTAATTGTGGAAGGAGTTACTTAAAACATTAATTAAAGGTTTAGTTGAAAAATTCAGTATTCCAAATTGGGTTGACCATGTAGAAATCTTTCTAAAATACAATAGAGTTTAGTTCAAGGCTAGGTGTTTAATTTCTGCAAAATAATACAGCTTGTATTTAATAGATTATTAAGAAGACTCAATTAGAACAAGGAAAAAAATAACTCTGCAGTGACACACAAAGGGAAACAAAATGAATTACACAATTATCTAGTAATGTTGAAACATATTTTCACTTACACCATATTTTATTTACTTGTAATTACAGGTTCTATGAGAAATGTAGAGGTGACATACCTTAATATTTCATAATCGGGTACCAGTGAAACTGTGTCACTATAATTATTTTTCTTGGCGCAATAGGATTGTGTGGCGATATTTCAATCTTATATTTCTTGTTAATTGGTGGTATTAAGACATTTGTACTAGCCTTCACAGACTTAAGGAGCTCTGTTTATCAGACACTTCAAGTAGTGACGGCATTAGTTATCCTATCTAGTGCCTATATTGTTAAGTCATGGGTTTGGTATAAGTTTTAGCTGGAGAATGAGTCAGGAATCTTTTTGGCGTCTGTGTCTTAAGGTCTAGTGTAGTTAAGAGAGGCATTCAGACTCCTTTCCAGTCTCTTATCTTCTTGTTTAGAATAAGAAATTCACTTCTGACTTGATATCATACATAGGCCTAGTAGTTGCCATATATTTCCAGGAACTCGTTTACCAGGAAATTTTTAAATATAGCCAACATGAAATAGTATTATTATTTATGATATCTCTTTCAACATTTTATCTCAAAATTAATATATCATGCTGGCTCTCAGTTTTTAAAGTTCACATCCTTTGGGCTATAGATGATCTAGGCGCTCTCAATTGCTTTTTTCTTTCGCCCAAGGGTAGAAGAGGAACATGAAATTCAAACTTGTCACATCTTTATTTTTTTAAAAGATTTATTTATTTATGCAAGAGCTGGGGTACAGACCAGAGATGCGGGGGGTGAGAGGATCCACCAGAGATAGAGTGGGGAACAGAACAGGCAGAGTGGCTGAAATACACTGCTGAGGGGAGCAGCAGGCAAGACAGGAGAGGTCTGCCTCACCATGTGGGTTGCTCCCTGGCTGGCCGGGGATCGAACTCATGTTGCAAAGGCTGTGGATTACTTCATAGTGCAGTGCTTAACCCCTTGCGCCACCAGGGAGGCCCAAACTTGTCACATCTTAATAGATCAGATTTAAAAATATAGTCAGATTTGAAAAACTATTGCCAGAATCTGGAATCATTTTTATCTGTAGGTTTTTTTTTTTTTTTTTTTTTTTAGTAGTTCATGAAAGAGAAGTATCATACTGCCTTAGGGTCTAAGTCAGAAATACTATCTCATTGTGACCATTGTTCTGTATTAACAACTCACCAATTATGGTTGCTATTAATAAAAAATAATGGGTGAAAAGTCATATATAACACTGAGAAAAAGAACTCTTTAAGAAGCTTATTACAATGAACTAGTAGAATTTTTCTTATTGTATTGAAACAGGGATATCTTGTATTACTTTTTCTTCATAGCTACCTTGGTAGGATTTAAAAACTTCTATTAGTCATGATAATGATGGTATGTACATTGCAACATCTATGAAAACATATTTGTCCCTATGTTCTAGTGACTAGTGACTTGTATATAACAAATACTTTATTGTATCATTATATTTATATATATATATATCTCAGGGTTGGGAAAAAATGTAATTCCAAAGTATGATGTTACAGTATCACAATATGAAAAATACATGAGGAAAAATGTACATAGGCAAATGAGGTATATATAATCAAAAAGCCCTTTTTTATCCACTGATCTCCATATTTTCTTATTAATTTTTTTATCATACCTTTTAAGACCTCACGAATACTTGATCAGTCAGTTGACTATGTCTCTGCTTCTGAGTATAATCTGGTAAAGGTTCTAATGAGCAATGTGATGCCACATGTCATATATCTGAGGAGGTATGGTCCTACTCCCCTAAATCATATACAGTATTGTAAACCAATGCTACCTCAAGAAAAAAATGATATCTGCTCTAAGATAAAAATAATGTAGAGTTGCACAAATTTGAATATAAAAAATGACTTCAGAAAATACGATGCCACAAAAGTAGTCAAAAATCAGTAAAATAATAAAAGGTTCTTGAAAAAGGGAGCCTGGATAATCTAAATATAGGAGAATTAGTCCTTATGAAACTCAAAGACAATTCTGAATGCATCTCAAAAGCTCAGATTCTTCTGGCCAAGACAATATATGTATGTTGAGCAAAGATCCATAGGGACTATTTGGAGAATAATGAACTTAACTGCAATATCTTACATCCTGAACCACATTAAGCATTTGCACCCTAAGTCTTAAAATTGCATCACTTATTTTTAAAGAAAAAAGGAGGGAAACTAACTTCGAACATATACTATGTGCTTGTCATTTCACCAAGTATTTTCTTTCACATAGGTTCTGTAATCAACCCTTTATACAAACTGATGAGGTGGTTAATTAACAACCCATTAATAAGGAACCTTAGATTCATAAATTAAGTAATTTTCCCTGGTCATGTAACTAGTAAATGGTAGAACCAGGATATAGATCTATATGTATCTGGCTCCAAAGCCTGTGTGATCATTCACCTCCTCTGGATTCATTTCTATGGACTTATTGGATTTTTTTAATAATCACAATAACCTCATCAGATAATAGCATTCCCATTTCACAGAGGAGGAATTCAAGGCTTACAGAACAAGCTCCTTTATCAGAGAAAGTAATAAATAGGGGCCCTGACTGCACTCAGAATGCTTTCAAAATATTGGTTGTCAAAGTGCCATCAAGATTTGGGGATGTAATTGTGCTTTGGTTCTGTTTTTTTTTTTTTTTTTTTTGCATTTTCTAGGTGCCTTCTTGATACCTTATGCTGTTATGCTGGCATTGGCTGGTTTACCTTTGTTCTTCCTTGAGTGTTCACTAGGACAATTTGCTAGCTTAGGTCCAGTTTCAGTTTGGAAGATTCTTCCACTGTTTCAAGGTAGGTATTCAAATGTTTCCTATTGTGCTTGTTGATCTACTCATACATGTTGAAATCATAGATGTTAAAGGCAAACAGGCATACACTGTTGGTTTTCTGAATATTTGCCACCATAGAACTTGAAAATTCAAAGGTTAATTTTTATTTCTCTTAAACTCTGAACGCAGATGTGGGAGTTGTCAGGAAGGATATTAGAGAGGGTTGTAAGGGTATTATTATTTTCCTAGTTTCACCTTTTAAATTCTCTCAGCATGTAATGCTGTTGTGCATTTGCTTCATGGCTCTGATTTTTTAAAAAAAGATTTATTTATGCATACAAGAACTGGGGCACTGGCCAGAGGGGGGTGAGGGGATTCACCCGAGACAGAGTGGGGAACAGAACAGGCAGACTGACTGAAATACACTGCTGAGGGGAGCAGCGGGTGAGACAGGAGAGGTCTGCTGTGCCATGTGGGTTGCTCCCTGGCCGGGGATCAACCTCGTGCTGCAGTGGCTGGAGACAGTTTCATAGGTTGCGTCTTAACCCCTTGCGCCACCAGGGAGGCCCCATGGCTCTGAATTTTTTTCTACTTCATGTGCAGCCTTTGTCTTCCTCCTTTTGCATGTCTTTTACAACGGCTCATTCAGAAAAGTTGAAGGGCGGGTCACTATTTTTCCTTGGATGCTTCTAATAGACTAATTGGATACCAGTATAGTTTTCAAAATGCCTTGATTGTTATTAAATAGCAAACAGCTTTTCTTTATGGTGATATTATTTTGATATGAGCAATCTATTAAGATCTATTCATAAAAGCCTCCATGCGATATCATAAACAAATTTATAGTGAGGTAAATAGAAGTAAATAGAACATTTAGGAACATTAAGGAAACTACCCCAAAAGGTAGTCTTAAGCCTAAGAATTAGATTCAGTATGCTAAACTGCATTTGGAACTACTGAGTTAAACTTAGGAAGTTTAAATACAAATTAGTACACAGTTACTGGATTCTCCCTACATATACTTGTGAAAATATTGTATGCTATCCTTTCAGGACATTAATTCAGAGTTTTATCTTCCACTTGCCAAAATGTGTGTTTTTAGATGAAAATGTGTTTGTCAGTGAGCCGACAGGATATGAGATTTTGAATTTTTTTTTTTAAAGAATAGTACCCCCTCTGACAAGAATTTGTGGAGTTAATAAGAGTAACACGGTTTTCCTTAAGTGGATTTGATGGCTTAATACAGGTCCTCTGACTTGAGCTTAGTATCTTTTTCTAATCAACTAAAAAAGTCAATCCTCAAAATTATTTTAAATTTGAGAGGAAAGTGCCTCAGCAGTAGTGCTTTGCCTCACCAAAAAAACAGAAAAAGTTATTTGAAACCATTTTCAAATACAATTTGTGGAAACTGAGATGCAGTTTTGTTATGAATCAGCAAAAGTAATTTCACTGGTTTGTTTTTTATTTTAATTATTCTCTTTTCCAGGTGTGGGAATTACAATGGTCCTGATATCTATTTTTGTGACAATCTATTACAATGTCATAATAGCCTACAGTCTTTACTACATGTTTGCTTCTTTTCAAAGTGAACTACCGTGGAAAAATTGTTCTGATTGGGCAGATAAAAACTGTAGCAGATCACCTATAGGTAAAACTCATTTATTTTTGAGATATTGTTAACACTGCATTATTCTTTTCTATTTCTAAATAAACTTAAATGGTTAAATCATTTTCTAACCAACTTAGCTCATTTTTACATGAGCTGGAGGTCATTGATGAAGGCAGGATAAAGCATGAATAACCTGAATATTGTTTAATGCCATGTTCATTTCTAAGGGCTGTCAGGAAAACTAAACTAAGGCTAGGAATACTTCTTGCAGGCCTAATCCGTGGGCAGCACAGAAAAAAGAAAATGGGAATGTGAAAGAGGAAAAAACATTATGCATAATGTGTCATAGTAATGTGTTCCAGGTGACAGCGAGTGTTGTCCACGTTGCTAATATTTGGGAGAATGTAGTATCAATATTATAGACTACCACCACTGGGATTTCCTGTGTATTTCAGAGGATAAAGTAATAAAAATGTAAAATTTCTTAAGAATTGAAAGGTGTCATTTATCTATAGAGTTAAAAAAGCCCACATTTTAAAGGTTCCCAGAGCATTAATCACAGCTGAAATGACTTGTTATGTAGCTGTTATTACCATATAAATATAATCTCAGTTTAAGAGGGGAGATATTTTCATATTCATCCCCAGGCTAGTAGTAGAGGAGATTTCAGATGCTCAATGTACATAACTTACTCCACTTGTAAGATTTCCACTTGATAGTCACACAACAATTTACATAGTACTTCAAATATTTTATCATTACAACTTTGTTTTTGGCCAGGATAATATTCTTCTAATACTAAATTCGTGTCTATGTTTATCCCCTTTTTACAATTTTTAGTAACTCACTGCAATGTGACTATAAATGGGGTGGATATCCAAATGAACAAAAGCTGGGTGGATGCTAACAATTACACCTGCATCAACAGAAGTGAAGTTTATCAACCAGGGCAGCTTCCCAGTGAACAATATTGGAAGTAAGTACATTAGATGATTGGCTTCTTAAACAGATGTTATTTAAAAGTTTTTATTATTAATAATGATTAGCTCTTTAACTCACATAAGTAGAAAAAAAGGTGAATCAGGGTAAATTCTACTTCATTGACTCAAATGTTTGCTTGTCTTGTGTGATACTAACCTGCAAAATCACCAGTGGTAAACATGTCATTAAAATTAGTTATTAAATGGGCACCACACAGTAATGACTTATTTAGTCTACTTTCAAGAAGAAATACTCAAATTAGATGATGAGCAAGTTGTAATGATAAACAATGGGGTTATGGGTAACATTTATGGCACAATTGCTATTTAAGGCTGCAATTCCCCATTATCCATTTTGCTTGATATTGTTATTATGTGGTAGGAATACATATGTTGGGTTTTATTTTCTTTTGTTATTTCTAAGTGAGTTCGCTTTATGCTCCTTACTGTGTACCTGCCCTTCACCTTTAACCTAACTTGTTGTAATGGGCTCTTCCTCATCTATATGTTAATGCTGTGTGTGACCCTTTTAAAATCTGGATCATGAATTGTTCCCGAACATTAAGATAAGAATTAAAATCCTAGATCCGTGCATGTCCCTAGCAGAAAATGATGGATTTTTACAGAAAGCCTTTGTAAAAGGTATAAATAATGGGACCATAAAGGTTTGATAACTAAAATTATAATGAATAAAAAAATTTACTATTATCTAAAATGTTTTCTCCATCAATTTAAATTGCGAAAAAATACTATAATGAGTAGAATGAAATAATCTGATGAAAGGTGAATTTTTTACATAAAAGAGGATTGAAATATTGGGGGGAAATCATAGCTTAAGGATTCAGTAGATCTTTTATTCTAGGGGTTAGAATTTTTTATTGGTAATAGATAACCCTAAATTTCAGAGCCTGGTTTTTCATTGAAATTTTTGCCTCTGTACACAATAGTATAAAAAAAAGGCACATAGGACTTGTATTAATAAAATACGAATGAAACTTGCCCCTGGATGAAAAATATTGCAAAATTTAATGTATCAAGACAAGTGACTTTATTTTCATAAAAGGACTTATGTGTTTTCAGTAAAGTGGCACTCCAACGTTCAAGTGGAATGGATGAGACTGGAGTAATTGTGTGGTATTTAGCACTTTGTCTTCTTTTGGCTTGGCTCATAGTTGGAGCAGCACTATTTAAAGGAATCAAGTCTTCTGGCAAGGTAATTTGGAAAACATTATACAATGATGTAGCTGTTTTCCAATTTAATTGTAGTTCGATGTCAAGCATTTTCAGTTGCATGGCTTTTTTTCTTTCTGTAATGGTAACATTTAAATGTGCAAAAAGCTTTCTAAGTAGATAGCCTAGCTTGAAGAACACATACAAGAACATTGCTATTGTTGAATATAAAACAAAACAAGCAACTAGAGTTGTACAGTTACTTCAAATTTGGACCTTCTAGCTTGTACAGCATTCTGAGGCTTGAGAATATATTTTTAAATTTTCTTTGCTATAATACAAATACGCCTCTTGGATGGAATTACGTATTAGAATGTTTGGTTTGGAAAGCCTAGCTCGTTGTTATATAGGACAACAATGTTGGAATTCCCTTAGTTGTAAAGAGAGAGAAAACAAACTATGCAATTGTTCTCTTAAAGCTTACTAAAACTGACTCAGAACCCTCTTTCTCAGCAGTCTTTTCCTGGAAAGTGTTTTATTTTTTAAATTTTCAGAGTGCACAAGGGCAATTTCAGAGAACCACATGGAATTTTCTCTGTGAGCAGTTGTGTAGTACCCATAAAAGTAAATGTTTGTTTTTAACTACTATCCTGACATTTCTTTATGGGTGGAGGTCAGGAATAACTGGACAATATCTTTATATTCCTAGTACAATATCTAGCACAATCAGTTAATATTCAGTTGTAATGAGACATGCTGTTCAATCACAAAAATACTGTGAACATCACAAAGTCAATGGAAACTTTCCAAAATAATGTTTCGATTGCACATTGTTGAAACCTTCAGTTCCTTTTTGATGTTAATATTGGAAGAATCCATTAAAGGTCATTTACCCGGGTAATTAATTTTTATTGTTCTCTGGATGACTTACTTAAATCATCTCCTTGGGTATATTATCAAACATAGGACATCTATGGATCACAGGAATCATCCACATTAATAAAAAGCCAACTTCAAAGGCAACCTGCTCACCTGGAACCATATGTTCTAGGACACAAGTAGTGTGCTTGTAGGTGAGCTTGTAGGTGTGAATCCCTTACTGTATAGTTCAGACTTTTGGCACAGGGTGAAGTGGATGTGGTATAATGTGAACATTAACCATGATGCTTGATATATAGTTTTGATACACTTTCAAGTTAAGGAAGGTGTCATTCATGCTGATTTCACTGAGAGTTTTTATTAATTGATGTTGAATTTTATTAAATGCTTTTCTGGTTTTGTTGATTAAAATAAATAAATAAACAAATAAACAAACCCCTTACTGTAGCTTTAAGGATAATAATACCAAATGTCCAGCATTCACTTTAATCAACTTTCACAGGATTTGGACATCAACTAGAAGAGTATTTTCTTTCTCCATGGTGACCCAGTATACTGCAGGGTTTTAAATCATTTCCCTTTCTACCTCAATGCAGTACATTATGCAAGGAGATTCTCAGTTCCCTTAGACATTTATACAGATATGGTTAGGTGAACGCTCCATTTAGATTCCAAGTTAGCAATGTTTGATGTGCTATTTACAACATGAACCTGGGAAATACAGCTTCATACATCAGAATGTTTGAAAATTGATCATTTGAGAACCATGAGAATAGAAAAAGAAAATTATGCCAGCTTGGGAATTGGCATCACCACACTTATTATGAAATCTCTAATGGATTTTGTTAATCTCAACTGGTTAGTAACTTTATTTCTATACAATTATAAACCATGATTAAAAAATTAACTTTTGGTGGTTTTTCTTGGTAGGTGGTATATTTCACAGCTATTTTCCCCTATGTTGTCCTACTCATCCTGTTAATACGAGGTGCAACTCTGGAAGGGGCATCAAAAGGCATTTCATACTATATTGGATCACAGTCAAATTTTACCAAACTTATGGAAGCTGAGGTAAGACTTAATTTGGATTTCAAATTATCCAAGGAGGTAAACCTTAAAAGTAAATACTGAGATTTTTTGGTTGCATGTAAGAATATCATAATGTAGTAGCATACAAAAAATATGCAGTTAAATTTATTAGTGTTTCTCTCCACTAGGATGTCTGATTCAGCTACTTAATATGACACTAATGCTCTCTTATTGGAAGTGAGGTATTCATTTTTAGCAAAAGGATTTTAAAAGTCCTTTTTAAAAGTCATTTGTATAACTCACACTATTTGACCGAAAGGGTTTGGGGTTATTAATCTGAAAAAGATATTTCATGCATGAACACCTCAAATTGAGGACTAAGACTATGCATAAACTCATAGTAGATTAAAGATTATAGTTGAAAGCTTAATGGCCAAAATACACGAAAAGATCTGACTTTGCCTAATGGATTATGAAGTTAAAACATACATTTGAAATTGATTAAGAATTCCATAGACAAAACAGTTACTTGTATGTGAACCATAAACAAGTCCTGAATATGAATTTGGTAACCTCTTGTTTTAACTTTCGACCACGGGCTCAGATATACATGTGTATATCTTGGGTACATAAAAGCTTTTATGATTTTGACTGCAGAGAACCTTAATATTAAGTGTACTCTAGATACTATACTTCTATTGATATAGCCTCAGAATGCTTTCACTTTTTCAATAGTCACATCACATTCTTGAAACAAATTAAGATTATGGTCAGCTAAAAATACCATGATCTTATCTGAAATCAAGAAACACTATATTAGTATTATCCATTTTACTAGTAGTGATATCCAAAGTGGGTATCAGTTTAATTTGCTGTTTTATAAATACTTATAATACCCCAATTTTTTCATTAATTGGTCAGTTGTTTACATATCTGTATATGGGGTTACATTTCTACATCCCATATATGCACATAATTCACTGAGTTTCCATCAATACTCCTATGACAATGAGTATCACCTTTCTCTATCCCCTTCTCACTCCACCCCCCCACAACCCCTGTGGCAATGAGTATATTTTTCACAGAGTTTAAGGATTATTTTTGCTGTGTTTTGCTAGTGTGTGTTCTTTGCTTGTTTATATTCTATAAGTAAGTGAAACCATCTATTATCTTTCACTTTCTGACTTACTTCACTTAGCATAATCACTTTTAGATCCATTCATTTTGTCCCAAAAGGCAACATTTCATCTTTTTTAAATAGCTGAGTAGTATTCTTTTGAGTATATATTCCACACTTTCTTTATCCACTTGTCACTGTTGGGTACTTAAGTTGGTTTCATGGCTTTGCTATTGTGGATAATGCTGCTATGAACACAGGAGTGCATGAATCTTTTCATATTAGTCTTTTCATGTTCCTTGGGTACTTAGTAGTAATATTGCTGGATCATATGATATTTCCATTTTTGGTTTCCATACTGTTTTCCATAGAGGTTGTTGTACCAAGTTGCATTGCCACCAATAATGGGTGAGAGTTTCTTTTTCTTCACATCCTTGCAAACATTTGCTGTTTCTATTCTTTTTGAAATTAGATCATTCTTACTGGGGTGAGGTGGTATTTCTTTGTGGTTTAGATTCGCATTTCCTTTATAATAAGATGCATTGAACATTTTCCTTTGTAGGCAGGCCATCTGAATGTCTTGTTTGGAGAAGTGTCTATTTCAGTCTATTGATCATTTTTTGATTGGGCTGATTATTTTTTGTTGTTGTGTGACTGAGCACTTAATATATTTTGGAAGTTAGCACCTTGTCAGATGTGTGATATGCAAATATTTTCTTCCAGTCTGTAGGTTACTTTTTTGGAGATGGTTTCTTTTGAGCTTTAAAAGCTTTTTGGTTTGATGTAGTCTCATTTGTTGTTGCTATGTACTATAGTTTGAAATGTAGAAGTGGATACCTCCCAGATTTTTCTTTTCTCTCTCAGAATTGCTTTGGATATCAGGGTTCTTTTGTGTTTCCATATAAATTATATAGATATTTGTTCTATTAACATTAATGAAACAAAAAACTAATTCTTTTTCAAAAATAAACAAACTAGACAAACCTCTAGCTAGACTCACAATGAAAAAAAGGGAGAAAACTCAAATAGAATTAGATATGAATGAGAAATTACAACATCTCAGAAATTCGGAGGATCAAAGGAAGTTACTGTGAACATTTGTATACTAGTAAGTTGTATAACCTAGAAGTAATGGACAAATTCTGAAAAATATAAAACCATCAAAGATTGAATCAAGGAAGAAAACTTGAACAGACGAATTACAAGCAAGGAAATTGAAATGGTAATCAAAAATACTCCCCAAAACAAAAATTCCAGGACCTGACAGATTCACTAGTGAGTTCTGCCTAAACTTCAAAGATGAACTAAAACCTATCCTTCTCAAATTTTTCAAAAATTTGAGGAGGGAATACTTTCAAACATATTTTGTGAAGTTAACATGCCCTGATACCAAAACCAGACAAATACACCACAAAAAAACAAAACAAAATTATAGACCAATTTCCCTGATGAACATAGATGCAAAAATCCTCAACAAAATATTAGCAAACAAAATTCAACAGTAAGAGTCACATGCCATGATCAAGTGGGATTTGTTCCAGGGACAGAAGGATGGCTCAACACCTGAAAATCAACCAATGGAATTCACCACGTCAAAAGAAGAAAAGATTAAAAATCATATGATCATATCATAGATGCTGAGAAAGCATTTAATGAGATTCAACATTCATTTATAATAAGGACCCTGAAGAAAAAAAACCCATACCTCACATAAGACAAACCCACAACTATTACCATTCTCAATGGTGAAAATCTGAAAGCTTTTTCACTAAGATCTAGTACAAGACAAGTGGGTTCACTCTCACCATTATTATTCAACAATGTATTAGAAGTCTTAGCTAGAGCAGTTGCATAAGAGAAAGATAAGAAAGGAATCCAAACTGGGAAAGAAGAAGTTAAACTATCATTATATTCAGATGACATGAAAATATTCATACGAAACCCTAAAATTCTACTGAAAAAATTAATTGGAAAAACAATAAATAAGTTCAACAAAGTAGTAGGTTACAAAATCAATATCCAAAAATCAGTTCTGTTCCTATATGTAAATAAGCTAGAAGAGGAAGAAATTAAGAAAATTCCATTTATAATTACATCAAAAAATTAAATAGCAAGGAATGAACAAAGAAGGTGAAGGACCTATACAATGAAAACTATGAGAATTGTTCAAAGAAACTGAGGAAGACAGAAAGAAATGGAAAGATATTCCTTATTCATTAATGGGAGGAATTAACATTGTTAAAGTGGTCATCTTATGCTTCAATACAATAGTTATCAACGTTTCAATAGCATTCTTCAAAGAAATAGAACAAATAGTACTGAAATTCATATGGAACTTGCAAAGGATCCTAGAAATAAAAGCCTCTTCAATAAATGGTGTTAGGAAAACTGGACACCACATGCAAAAGAATGAAACTAGACCATTCTCTAACACCATACATAAAAATAAACTCAACATGGATAAAATACTTGAACGTAAGATTTGAAACTATAAAATACGTAGAAGAAAATAGGCAAAACACTCCCTGACATAGGCTTTTGTGATGATTTTGTGGATTCATCTCCAACAGCAAGAAAAACAAAAGAATATAAGCTATCGTGACTACATCAACTAAAAATCTTCTGTATTATAAAGGAAGTATCATTGAAATGAAAAGACATCTTACCAAATGAGGGAAAATATTTTCACATCATATTTACAGCAAGGGGTCAATATCTAAGATCTACAAAAAACTCATTCAACTCACAAATACAAAAAATAGTAACAACTCAATCAAAAACTAGACAGAAAACCTAAATAAACACTTCCAAAGAAGACAATACATATGAGGAAGACATATATGAAAACAACCTATGTGCCCAAAGATAGATGGGTGTATTAGGAAGATGTGATATATACACAAAATGGACTACTACTCAGCTATTAAACAAAAATGAACTTTTGACTTGCAACAACATGGATGGAACTGGAGGCCAATATGCTAATCTAAATAAGTTAGAAGGAAAAAGATAATTACCAGATGGTTTCACTTATATTTGGAACATACATAAACAAAACGAAGAGTCAAATAAAACCAAAGCAATATCCAACTCTAGAAATTTGACTGTAGAATTGAGGCTATCAAAGGGGGAAGGAAAAATAGGAGAGCAAGTTAGGGAGGAGGTCACAATGAAGAGTGGTGAAAAACTTTCAGTGCTGCAGTGGTGGGGGTGGTGTGGCAACATTCACCTGAAGGGTGTGATCCTATTCCTCTAAATCATACATTTTAAATCAGTTACCTCAATTTAAAAAAAAAAAGTGTAATATCACACCACCCCCAACTTCAAGGCACCCCTAGTCCTTCACCATAACCCACTGTGTATCCTTCTCATTTTGATTTTTTTTGTTTCTTTCTTCAAGTTGTTTATACATAGAAATGTAACTAATTTTTGTGTATTGATTTTGTATCCTGATGCTTTACCGAATACATCTGCTATTTCTAGTAATTTTTTAGTAATCTTTTGGTACAATCCAGCTATTTAATTTTTATAGAATTTTATTGGTAAGGTAGAGAAATTTTTCAGTTTTTAGTTGTGGATATCTCTGGTCAATCTCTGCACTTGGGCTATAGCTCTTGGGCCCAAATAATTTTCACTTAATAATTAAACACAACAGCTCTAAATTATTTTAGATGGGTCTCCCCGGTGGCACAGCGGGTTGAGCGCCACGCTGTGAAGCTGTCCGTAGCCTCTGCAGTGCGGGTTCGATCCCAGCTGGCCAGCGAGAATCCCACATGGCGCAGCAGACCTCTCCTGTCTCGCCCGCTGCTCCCCTCAGCAGTGTATTTCAGTCAGTCTGCCTGTTCTGCTCTCTGCTCTGTCTCTGGTGAATCCTCTCACCCTCCCGCACCTCTGGCCTGTACCCCAGATCTTGTATAAAAATCAATAAATCTTAAAAAAAAAAAAGTGACCAAAAAAAAAAAAAGTTATTTTAGAACTTTGCCCTTTTATTTTTCAGTCCTGGAAATCAACAAACTTTGAAATGTCAACAGGCCATCTGTTTTTGTTCTCCATTTATCTTAGGCCTCACTCTTTTTAACCTCGTTTGTTAATCTCTTCCAAAGTGGAGAACCATTTACGACGATAAATAAGAAACACATAATATGGAGGTTGTGGTTCATCACCTTCTCTCTGTTAGATTATTAAACAAGATAAAATGTTAATGTACTTTCAAAAATGCTAATCTTTTATAAAGATAAACAAATACTAAATTATGTCAGTTATTGTTGTATTTTCCCCTAAAAAATGTACCTTCCATTTTCTGTAAAACTGATAACTTTGTGTTACATTGTCTCCATAATCTTTAAAACATCAGGGCGAAACCTAAAGCTCCCTACGAAGCATACAATTTAGTCCCTCATCTCCCCACCCCAACACAAATATCACCCCCAATCCTTCCTTGGATTTGCTGGTAATGAGATTTTTCTGAGATTCTTTTTTCCTCTCAATCCCTAATCTAAGCAATGAAACACAAATGTATAATTTTGTGCTTTTCTTTGAATATGTGAACTCTATTGAGATCGCTTCGGTGATCATTTTACTAAATCCTTCATTTCACAGGGATGAAATTGAGACCCAGAAAGAGTGCCAGTTTATGCATTCTGAGTTAAGATTTCCTAATCCCTAAATGAAAGAATGACAATGAGATTGGTAGATATGGAAATCGTAACTATGTTTTGAATTTCGCTACACTTTTATTTTATAACGTAGGTACACATTATGGTATCCAGGGTTATCCAATCCAGATTTGTCCCATTCACTTCCACCTCCCCCTACAATATATTAAGAAAAAGCAGCTGAGAGAGCAACCATAAGAATGTTTTTCATCTCTCAATATCTATAACTTCCTAAGAAATAAGAGGGCATTTTATTTCTAACTTAATTTTATATATATATATGTGAAATTATCATGATCGATAAGTAACCTATTTTTCCATTCATTTTTTTCCTATTAACTTCCTGCTACTATAAAGCAATTATAGTGTAATAAAAACCAAGCATCAAGCTATATTATTGAGACTTAGTAATTCACTTGTATTCCTTCTATAACAAAAAAATTAAATTTCACATGTTCAATTTGATAATGAGTAAGTCTTAGACAATTCTGAATGAAAAAAGGAAAGTTGCATAGGTTTGTATGCATGAAGATAACTTTTGCTAAAGTTCCAAACCATGCAAAATTAAGTGTCATATTGTTTAGGTTTATATATTTATGTAGTAAAAATATAAAGAAAAACAAGGGAACGATTGTAACACAAAAGTTAGCATAGAAATTACCACTAGGGGGCGCAAGGGTGCTATAAGGAGGAAGGGGCACAAGTGGCTGTAAATGGTTTTTCTTAAGCTGAGGAGTAGTAGGTACTTGGGTATTCATTTCATTGTCATTTATGATAGCTATTAATTTTGTATATGAATTGTTTTATACAAACTGAAAATTAAGCACGGGTTTTAAAAAATATGATTTTTTCTTATAGGTTTGGAAAGATGCTGCGACTCAGATATTTTACTCCCTTTCGGTGGCCTGGGGTGGATTGGTTGCGCTATCATCTTACAATAAGTTCAATAACAACTGTTTCTCAGATGCCATTGTAGTTTGTTTGACAAACTGCCTCACTAGCGTGTTTGCCGGATTCGCTATTTTCTCTATACTGGGACACATGGCTCATATATCTGGAAAGGAAGTCTCTCAAGTTGTAAAATCAGGTAAGTAATGTTCTACATTATTAATTTTGATAATTTGCTATCGCTCACTTAAGAAATGCTAATATATTTCATATCAATTTACTTAAAGCTCTCAGGATTTAGGGCATGGTATTTTCCTTCTCATTTCATCGTATATAGTATGGATATTTTAATTCTTAGATGATCTGGGAAAATGGCTACATTAAGGAATAATTGTTTAAAGGGATTATTTTTCCAAAATTTTGTTTTGTTTTATTTTTCTCAAGTTTTCTCAAGTTTTATTGATTTGCTACTAGTTTACATAATTATGTAATTTGGGCAGTACAACTTCACACATCCATGTGTTCACATATGTCATTCACTCTCCACCAGGCCTCCAGTGCCACTGTCATCTTCCTGTCTGTCCCTGCCCCCACCTCTCTTGTCAATTTTGTTTTGTCTTTAGTATAAAACTACTTATGTAGAATTGCAAATATCAGGTGGTATGTTAAGCACTTTGCATATATTATCTTTATTTAATTCATGTGTATGTAGGAATTTCTTATTAATTTTTTATTTATAGTTAGCATCATTTGGTGGAGAGACTGATGAATGAAAATAGTGTTATAACTAGGAGAGTCTTTGGAGATCACCTAGGATCTAGCTCCTCATTTATAGAAATGTGCTGCAGAAGGTCAAATAATTAGGAAGTGATAGATACTAGGCTAGAAGCTAATTCTCCTGAAACCTAGGTCCGTCCTCTGGGAGAAACTTAATATACTCAAAACTAAGCAGCACATTATGCAATTAAAAAATTATTAAAGCATCTCTAAAGGTAACAGAAATTAAGTAGAAAATATTCAATTACAGTTTCATTACATACAATTTTGCAGGTAGCCATAAACTAATTAAAATGGCACTGCATACAGTGATTCTGGGCAAACATTTGGAAAGACAGTTGAAGACAAAAAAGTGAGTGTCATAAATGTATCTTTCTTAATAGTATAATTCTTTTAGGACTTCTAGGGGAATAATAAGGTGACCTGATTGATGTTTCTGGAGTTTAAGACAGTTAGTATTCTTCATTAATCTTAAAAAATGAAATCAGTTAGGCAAAATCATTGACATAGTTATAGTTCTTATGTCAAAAATGTACATTTTACAAAATTTATCTCACTAGCTTCATTCATGTCACATGCTCATATCACATTGTAGAGACAAGTCAAATAGTTTAAGTGTAATAACAATTGCTAGAAAAGAGAATCAGATTGTTATCAAATTAAAAATGATATTTTTCTAGTATCTTATTTTGAAAATGTCTAAATATGCAAATTTTCTTGGCAACCTAATTAAAATATCATACATTTTTCTTAGGTTTTGATTTGGCATTCATTGCTTATCCAGAAGCTCTAGCTCAACTCCCAGGTGGGCCATTTTGGTCCATATTGTTTTTCTTCATGCTTTTGACATTGGGTCTTGACTCTCAATTTGCTTCCATTGGTAAGTAATATTCCTGGTGTTAACATGTCTTTCCTACATTTTACCCAGATTTCCTCTACTTTAAAACATCCATTTCTTACCCCTGTTGCCCCACTACCTTCTACTCTGAGAATCTATCTGAAAGTTTTTTAACTAAAAATTTAAATACAGCATAATATAGTGTATTCATGTACCAGACACCTACAAAGAACAAACATTAACATTTTGTCATTAATTTGAGCACTGATATTTTATTTAGAAGAATAAACTGTTACAAATTTGAAGTTTCCTGTTTCTCCCCTAATAGAGTTCACATTTCTTCCTTAAAGCAACTGACACATGGATTATGTATGTTATTCAGTTCACGTTTGTCTAGAAAACGTAGACAAATATGTATCCATAAATAACATAAATTTTAAAACTTTCACATGAAGATGAAATTTTATAGTGTTCTGATTTTTCTACATGTATTATGAACACATGTCGGTACATAGACATAGTTCCAGTTAATTAACAATCTCTGCCCATAAAGATGGGTACTTGGATTATTTCTTACTTTTTATTACATACGCTCCTGCTGTGACTCTCTTGCACATGGTTTTATGTACACAAAGGGATTTTCCCAAGGTTACACACCCAGAAACCGTGAAAGTTTTTGTCATATCACTGTCTTACATAAAACATTTTAGTAGTTCACTCTTTATAGAATAAAGTTCAGACTACTCGGTTTGACTTTCAAAGTCTTCAAAAATTTCAAACATGTCTTAATGTTGTTACTCATACATCTCACTTTTAGCCAATACCTGGTACATGAACACATTTGTATCCTAAACCTAGAAAGCCTTTCTGTGTCCATGCTATTTCTTCAAATATTCACCTTATTAAAAAGTTCTGCAAAATTAGTCTTTGTCTATAGCCTTCTTTCAAAGTACTCCCATACTCAGGAAACTAATGCGTTATAGTTAGCAATGAAAATCCTTATAAAAAGGCTAAAAACAACAACCAGAGCCACATTTGATTTTTATCAGAACCAACAAGTGCTGACTGCCAAGAGAAAGGGCCCTAATGATTTTTTTAAAGCTAAAGTATATTCTCAACATATATTTGTGATTTGATTAAAAGAAATTGAATTTTGATTAAATTGACAAATGAATTTACATGTAACATGCTATTTTTCCCTTCTAAAGAAACTATTACAACAACAATTCAAGATTTATTTCCCAAAGTGATGAAGAAAATGAGGGTTCCCATAACTCTTGGTTGCTGCTTGGTTTTGTTTCTCCTTGGTCTCGTCTGTGTGACTCAGGTATACTACAATATTTTTTCATAAACAAAATGTTAGTTGGAACATACTTTATAATCTAAATGAGGATACTAAAATTTTTTTAATTAATAATAAATTTTATTTTTATATTCCCCATACAATTTCAACCCCCCCATTCTGACCCCAGTCCCTCCCCTCCTGCCCCCCACCTCCCAAAAAGTGTCTCTGGTTCATAGTTTTTTGTTGATTTTGATTTTCACTTTCTTATAGTTATTCATTTTCCTGGTCCCTTATTTAAGTTTTCTAGATTCCTGCTATGAGTGAGACCATCCGGTATTTTTCTTTTTCTTTCTGGCTAATTTCGCTGAGCATGATCCCTTCCAGCGCCATCCATGTTGCTGCAAATTGCATGTGTTTATCTTTTTTAAATGCTGAGTAATATTCCATGGTATATATGTACCACATCTTCTTGATCCAGTCATCTATTTTTGGGATACTAAAATTTAAGAGGATATATATTGACAGGTCCAAGTCTGACTTGGAACAAAATTTTTCTGAATTTTAGCCAAGATTTTTCAAATTGTAGCACAATTTCAATGATATATTTTGCAGAGGAAGGAGATCTAATAATGAACAATTTCCACAATTGCAATCAAGTTATAGATTTTAAATATACACTATATGTTTCTTGGGAAGTACTAAAAAGCACACAGATACTGCATATCACTTAGACAATCAACTATTCTAAATGCTTACTTTTTCCTATAACAGTGTGGACTGAAAAGTAACTGTATCCTCTGTATCCTCTGAGATATGTAAAGCCATTTTGGTGTTTATATTTGAAAACATTCCTTTTCATATTTTGGCAGAGGTGACTCTAAGGCGCATATGCTAATATCAAATTAATATATTCAATTTGAACACCGTATCAATAATAAAAATAATTTAAAATATGATTGTTATTTTTCTGGTAGGCTGGAATTTATTGGGTTAATCTGATTGACCATTTCTGTGCTGGATGGGGCATTTTGATTGCAGCTATACTGGAAGTAACAGGAATCATCTGGATTTATGGTAAATTGTGATGATAGAATTATTTACATGTTTTATTAAATTGACTTAGTTTGATTCCCTTTCATGATTTTACTGTAACATTAAAATATAATATACAGGGCAAAATACATTATGAACAGAATGTAATTAAAGGTGTATGTTTCCTTGTTATTGTGTAGAACAATGTTTAGACATTAAAAATAATTTGGGACCACAATGATTAATGGAGTAAAATATAAGCAAAATATTTGATGTTGTTTAGGAGGGAACAGATTCATTGAAGATATAGAAATGATGATTGGAGCAAAAAGGTGGATATTCTGGCTTTGGTGGAGAGCTTGTTGGTTTGTCATTACACCTATCCTTTTGATTGTAAGTATTCAATAAAGTTGGTATCAATGATATTTACATTTAAATGTTTCTAAGGTAAACTTAAAAATAATTCACATTGCATTTTCAGCTTTTGCTATATGACTGGAACCTCCAATTTTCCTTAATCAAAAGGCCTTTTCTGTATTATTTTTGAGATCATAGGTTTAAACATCTATATTTAAGACAATAAAAAGGATTCTACAGACTTCAAAGTCCTTAGACTTAAAAATTATCTTTAGGATAAGTAAAAATGAACCATTCACTAGTTCATTCCTTAAAAAATATACAATGTTCCTAACTTCTCTGTTAGGTACAGAAAATACAAAGATGCAATCTAAATATACTGATTGCTGGGCCTCCCCTGGTGGCGCAGGCGGTTGAGCCCAGCGCTCTGAAGCTGTCCACAGCCTCTGCAGCGCAGGTTCGATCCTGGCTGGCCGGTGAGGGTCCCACATGGTGCGGCAGACCTCTCCTGTAGGGCCCGCTGCTCCCCTTAGCGGTGTATTTCAGTCCGTCTGCCTGTTCTGTTCCCTGCTCTGTCTCTGGTGAATTCTCTCACCCTCCTGCATATCTGGCCTGTACCCCGGTTCTTGTATAAATAAATTAAAAAATATATATACTTATTGCTAAGAATGCTCACATTTTTTTAAAATAGAGGCATGTTTATTTATTTGTTTGTTTGTTTGTTTGTTTTGTTCATACATGCACTGGGTATAGTCAGAAGGGCGGGAGGGCGAGAGAATTCACCAGAGCCAGAGCAGGGAGCAGAGCAGGCAGAAGGACCGAAGTACACTGCTGAGGGGAGCAGCGGGCGGCAGGAGAGGTCTGCACGCCATGTGGGACCCTCCTCCGGTGGCCGGGGAGCAGCCGGGGATCGAACCGGCGTCGCAGAGGCTGCGGGCAGCTTCGCAACCCAGCGCTCAACCGCTGCGCCACCGGGGAGGCCCAGAATGCTCACATTTTAATGCATATTTTTTTCTCTTTATGGGAAGTATTTAATATCTGTAATTACTAAAAGGAACTCCCCTGTGTCAAAAGAGGTGATGGTTTATGTCAATGAATTGAACAATTGGTGCTTTGTAGGAACTGAGGGAGAGCAAAGGACATCTTACCATCTTACTGGAGAGACATGATATAAAGACATAGCATCTTTAATAACAATTCAGACCATGAATGGCTAAATCCCAAAACTTGATGTGATGGAGAATTACTATAGACTAGAAGTAATGGTAGGGTGGGGCAGTGACAAAGCTTTATAGAGGTTATGTTTTGGTTTTCATTGCCTTCATACTTCAAAGGTTTTCTGGGAAAAAAAAAACCCATAAGTAATTTGATCCAGAATTTGCTTCAGATCTGAAGTATCATATTTGTTTGTTTTCAAGGGGTGTTAAATTTTATTTTTTAACATTACAAAGTCATTTTCAAGTAGCGAGCACTTTGGGACTGGATTGCTGAATTAAAATAGTTGGATGCTCTATATTCTTGTTAAATGTCTGATAGCCCTATTAAATATCATTTTCCTCATTTGCTGTCACCATCATAATAAAATAAACCTCTTATCAACTTAAAAGATCTAACTAGATTTTATTAGTCAGCTATTTTTCTTGCATTTCCATTACATAGGTTTTACAACTAGATTTACTTTAAACATGTAAAATATTCATCTATTTTCTATAAACTCACATTTATTAGACTCCAGTAACCCTCATCCATCTCTTGTAATTATGCACAATTATGGTAATTATGAGATATATTTGAATTATTGTAATTGAAGTAATAGAATAACCTATTTAATTATAAATTTAAATTTGACTGTTTTATAAAGACTTTTACACTATTATTTTCTCATTGATTTTAGTTAAACAAAAACGTTTAGCTTTAGAGAAACTATTTGGTGATTTTTTGTTTTTTACTTTGTCTTGTTTTGCTTCACCTATTTCTAATTAGTTTTAATGCTTCAAAATGTGTAGCTTCTTTAGAAACATTTTTTATCACTTGGCTTTAAAATATCTCCATCTTTAAGATTTAAATTTCATTGTATTATGGAAACATACATTGTTTTCCCTCATTATGAAGCTGGAAGTGAAGTGTGCTTCAGTAAATATGCATCAGTAGTGGGTGTGAATGTACATGCGTTTGGGCTGTTGAGTAAGAGGTGCTCTTTGCAGTGCAAATAACAGAAACAATTGCTAAGGGAAAAGCAAAATATGTTCACTAAAGTGTAGTTTAATTAATATGCTGGTTAGTTTATGGCATACAATAAAAACACATTCTTATAAATAAAAGTTAAATAACAAAATTTCTAATATTATATTTATAAAAAATACCAACACTTATCCAATAAAATATTTTTTGAACTAAATATTTATTTCATTGAAGTAAATACTGGACAAGTATTTGTATCTTTTATAAATATATGAACGTGCTAAGTTTGGATGAATGTAATCAAAGCCAAGATGTAAATTATCCAGGCTGGTTCATTTCTAGTTACCTTCTTTTTAATTGGTTTTGGTAAGCTATTTCTAAAGAATGGAATCAAATTGCTTATGATTAGTGCAATAAAGTCTAATTGTTAGCATTATCTTTTTATATTTTATTCTCACAGGCGATTTTTATTTGGTCACTGGTGAAATTTCATAGACCTGAATATGCCAAAATCCCATACCCTGACTGGGGAGTTGCTCTAGGCTGGTGTATGATTATTTTCTGCATTATTTGGATTCCAATTATGGCTATCATAAAAATAATTCAAGCTGAAGGAAACATCTTTCAAGTAAGCACATTCAATTTATATTATACTTTAGTGTTTGTGATCAAAATGAAGATGAATTTACCCATATAGTAATAATATATGAGATATTTCTTTTCTTTTAGGCTACTTCTTTTATTTTCTTTTTTTGTTAATGAAGTATTGTTTTACATTGTTGTTATATTTTGGGACTTCTGCCCTAAGAAGTGTGGTCCTCATAGCTCTCCCACCACCAAAGCACCCATAGTCCTCCATTTTTCAGGCTACTCCTATACCTGTAAAATCATTTGGTACAATAAGCATAACATTTTATTATCCTGTATATATTTATGTTTCTCTCTGTACTAGATTATAAACTGCTTTACAGAGGTGGCTTGCCTTGTTTCCTGTTACAATGCTTAGGGCTTAACGAGTGTGATATGTATACCAGTACTGAGTTATATCCCTGAAGATGTCACAGAATAAATGACCTTGGTGCTTTATAGCTATAATCCTCATTTTTAAAACCACACCTGTTTATAATACAAGTCTGAATACTGTGTTTATAATGGGAAAAAGCCTGGAAAACTATCTAGAACCCAATCTAGACCCTGAGTCATTCTTCCTCCATGGAGGCCTGGGGCCAAGGGGGTGGGTTTATGACATCTCACTAGGACAATGACAAGGTAGGCTCAGGAGTCTTAGATTTTAAATACATTCTCTAGTACATCCAAGAGTGAATCCAGATCAACATTTTGACTTCAGAGCGCCTTTTCTTTGTTGAAACATTCTAGGCATATATACACTGGTTTAGGTGCTTACCTAACCCTCACTCCAAGGCCGGGAAAGAAATGTCTAAGAATTTGGTGAAAGTATGTGGAATTTTGCTGGTGAGCCAGTGGCCTCAAAACACTTTTTTTTGAAATCATTTGCATACTCAGTTATTTTGGTTTTGTAGTTAATACAATTCTATAACAGTTAAATTTAAGTATCACCTTCTCCCTGGTAGATTATATATTAAGGAAATTAACATTTTAAAATGAAGGTATGTTTGATATTTGCTTGTTTACAGATTGTAGCACTTAAGTTCTAAGACGAGGTCTTTTGTTTTTGTAGCGCATTGCAAGCTGCTGCAGACCAGCTTCTAACTGGGGTCCATACTTGGAACGACATCGTGGGGAGAGATATAAAGACATGGTAGATCCTAAAAAGGAGAGTGACTTTGAAATACCTACTGTTAGTGGCAGTAGAAAACCAGAATGAGATCTAATTTTTAAAAGTATGTGGTTTGTAATGTGATTATTTTAGAATCAAAGAAAATTTTATTTATTTGTATGTCAAGTAGAAAAATGTACATACTGTGTTCATAATAAAGTTTTTTTTTCTTTTAAGCAGGAACGCAACATAAAATGTGAATCTAACATTTAGCAATGTGCTTATATATTTCTTTCTAGATTGTCTATCTATATAACATACACATATAGCTATCTCTTTCACAATAACATTTTTTGTAAATATTACCATATTTTTCTACTATGTTGATGGCTTTATTTTGAGCTCGTTAATTTAGAAAAATAGTTCCATTTTCTATTAACAGGTTTTAAATATAATTTGCTTATATTTTCTTAGTACCCAACCTTCCTTTTCCGTAAAGCTGGGGAAAATAAATCAGTATGTTTAAAGAAAGTGTTAGAAACTGAAGATCTCACGTAATTAAAAATGCCATATATGGAAAAAAAATTGTGTATATAAAATGACAACTGTCGTTTAATACTTTTGATACAAATATATCTAAAAACTTCATGTATTTATGGCTTTCTTTTTCTGTGTGACCTTAGTGGTTATTCTTTATTGACAAATAGTGAAATAAGACAGAAAAAATAAGGCTCCCATGGCCAGTAAGTAATAAAATTTAGAAAATGGAATCCAGAGCATCGAGTACTTCTTTCCCATATGTCTTTCATCCTTAACATTATATTTGGAAGAAAAAATATAGCGTTCCACAAAATTAAGAGTAGTTCATTATACTCCCTGAAAACTAGGCTTAATTTCAAATAGAACATGGAATGAAATGGAGTCAATCAAATCTAGGGTCTTATGATTGTAATAAGTAGAATGATTTTTTTTAATTTAACAAGTTACTAATTACAGGTGATAACTTATTTACTACTTATAGGAGATAATCATGTCAAACTTGTCAAGAATGAGAGCAGCAAAATTAGAAAGTCATATGTCCCAGTTTCCTTACAAAAGGTAATGAAAGTATATTCTGTCACTGATAGATTTATACACTATAAATCATGCACAACTGGTATAAACATCACAGCCTAGGATGATGAACATTGCCTAAATATGCAAGATACTTTTTGGCCGTTCTTAAGGTTCTAACCCTAGCCTGAGAAAATGGACAAGAATTTTTCTAGGGAATGAGTCCGTAGTTTCCACCAGAATGAAGAGATCAGTGACTCAAAAAAAAAAAAAATTCAGAACCACATATACTCCAATGGTTTTTTTATTCTTGGCAAGTGAGGGATAAAAATAATAATTTCAATCTTAATTTCTTACACGTTTTCATTTCCCTTTCCTCTTCCTTTTTATTGAACACTAAAGGAATAAAGGACTAAGGTATCTCTAATTTATACTGGTAATTTATTTTCAGGAGGGGGCATGAAGCTAGGTACATAGGTAGACCTGTTATTTGTGAAATCTCAGTCAGTTATGTACACGATCAGCTCCTGTTAGATATTTTGAGGGTTTTCTTTGAAGTTAAGGCAAATTCTATTAGCAAACATCATTTATTACTGTTTATAAAACATAATTTGAAGTAGATGGCTGAGAGGAGCTTAAAAATACTTTATCTTAATTTTAATCCATATAATATTATATGCATCGTCTTGCTGTATTTTGGTGCTATTAAAGTGTGGATTTTTCACCAGATAGAAAAACACACGCAATTTTCTATAGGTTACATTTGCAATTCAGGGAAGATTAGCATGATTCTAATGCAAGATAATCAGTAGGGGTGGGGTTTGGGGGCGTAATTAAGAATTTGTGTCGTTAAGAATTTGTGTGACTGGGTCTCCCCTGGTGGCGCAGCGGTTGAGTGCTGGGCTGCGAGGCTCCCAGCAGCCTCTGTAGCGCCGGTTCGTTCCCCGGCCGCCGGCGAGGGGCCCACAAAAAAAAAAAAAAAAAAAAAAAAAAAAAAAAAAGAATTTGTGTGACTATAGGGCAATGATATCTTAAACAATTGAACAGTAGAAATTTGGAGACATTTGCAGGACTGTAAAGCAAACCATTAGAGAAAACTTTTTCCCACACGTGTGAAATTAAAATCACTCTCTCAACTATGCTCTTTACTATAGCTTATTATAAAAACTTGAATTGTTTTCCTTTATTGTGTTTTCACTCTACCCCCAGTAAAACATATTAGCACATAATCAATTCTTAAAATAAAAATTAAATTCTTTACATAAAAAGTGAGTACACAAATGTCTGAATGTTGTATCTGACTTGGCAAGCCCTCCCCTCTTAAGCAATAATTCACTTGATATAAACACATAATTAAATGAATCCACTCAAAGTGCTTTTTAATGATTGCCTTGCCTGTCATTACATTTTGTAAGTTTTACAGTGGATTTCTGGTTAACTAATGTACCATTAAAACCCTTGATAACTAGGAAAAGTTCCAATTCAGCCAGCTTGTATTCCACGATCCTGAGGTTTACCAATATTCGCTTCTGCATGGCTATTGAATGTGGGACATTATTTAATATATCCTGGGAGAGGCTGCTGACTGAAAGACTCTTATCAATAATGTTCTTAGTTGACCCAGAACGAGAAGATGTTCTTACTAGTGCATGAGAAGGCGGGTTTGATGACATTTCACCAGAGTTTCTCTGTAAGGGAAGGAAATTATAATATGTAATTAATGTAGTTTAGCAATTTCCAAATACTACCAACTAACATGCTTAAATTTGATTATCAGAATGAACTGATTGTTCTCCACTAAGAATTAGAGATCAAAAATCTGTTGAGGGCCTCCCCTGTTGGCGCAGCCTCTGCAGCACCGGTTCGATCCCAGCCGGCCGGCAGGGTCCCACATGGAGCGCAGACCTCTCCTGCCATGCCCGCTGCTCCCCTCAGCAGTGTGTTTTGTCAGTCTGCTGTTCTGTTCCCTGCTCTGTCTCTGGAGAATCCTCTCACCCTCCCGCGAATCTGGCCTGTACCCCGGTTCTTGTATGTATGCATAAATAAATAAATCTTAAAAAAAATCTGTTGAATAACTACACTGATTTGAAAATATGTTCTTGTCAAACATAGATGGAAAAAATACATATGAAAGTAGCCTTTCATCAAACTGCCAGATCTTTGGGTTGTATTTCTTGGGCAGTCTTTGTAGGTCTATATTTGGACCCTGTCTGATCCTATCTGACTTCAATTGCTACTTTAAATATTAACAGGAAGCCCACCTTTTGACCCGAATTATTTGTGAGACAGGAAATGAAGTAAAGGCAAACAGAAAGTCAGGGAATAGCGGAAGCTGCCACAGTAGGTACAGATTCTTAAAATGGTAGGTTGTGGGGAGTGGGCACTTTTAGCTGTAATTTTCAAGTGATTCTAAAGCTCACCCTAACACTACTGAAAACAGACCACAGCTGTCTAATCACAGTTTACTATGCCAGAAGTGTGGGGTAAGAAGTAACTCTCTCCCCGAAGCAGGTTTACCTGAAACAGGTTTTTCCAGAACGCAAACATTATGGTGAACAAAATGCCGCTAACTAGGAGCAAGAAGACGCTCATGGCTACTTTTGGGCCTCTTTCTCTTCTGGATCTTGGAGGTACTCGGCAGCTGGGAAACTGAGGGCCCGCTAGCCGCCGGGTTTTGGGAAACCACCAGCCAGGGTGCTCACCGATCCTCACTGACTCGCGCAACTGAGCCGGGCGTCCGCGTCTAGCTTTATACGTACTGGGAGGGCGTCTGACGTCACAACTGAGCACTTAGAGGCCCCACGCTGCAATCCAATGACCTAACCCCCAACCTGCTAGTGGCCAGGCAGCATTTAGTAACCGCCCACCTAGTAGCCGTGTCAGGTCTTTAGAGTAAGAGGACTTGGGGGTGTTTGGAATTTCTGGGAAGCTAAAACATGGTAGAAGTACAAACGCCAATTGTCTGGTGAAAATACAGATTTTAAAAGTGCTTCTCCGTCTTTTTTTTTTTTTTAAAGCTGTGATTGTTTTTACTGCAACCACTACACTATTCATTTCAAAAACAAGTTCAAAATCAAGATAGGAAGACCTTGTAAAAAGTAGTCACCTACAAATTGTCTTTGCTGGTATCTCCACCACACTCCCATTACTATTTTAGGATTCACTCCAACGGAATCCATATTGTGATGATTATGTATATGTGTGTCACTGTACAGTTTAAAAAGTATTCCAGGGACATTGTCCTATAAAACTCACAATAATTTTGTGCTATGGGTATTTTTTAAAAGATTTATTTATTTATTCATACAAGCACTGGGTGCAGTCAGAAGCGCGGGAGGATGAGAGAGTTCAGCAGGGCCAGAGTGGGGTACAGAACAGGCAGACTGACGAAATACACTGCTGAGGGGAGCAGCGGGCGGCAGGACATGTCTGTCGTGCCATGTGGGACCCTCGCCGGCGGCCGGGGATCGAGCCAGCGCTGCAGAGGCTGCGGGCAGCTTCGCAGCCCAGCGCTCAACTGCTGTGCCACCAGGGGAGGCCCCCTATGGGTATTTTTAATTCTGGGTCTACTTTTGGAAATGCCGAAACAGATTCAGGTGTTAAGTAAATTCACTTGTAACTAGCAGCAAAAGCAGAACTTGAACTCACAGAATTTGAGTCCTGAGAATAACTGCCCCATTACCTCACCCTCAACCATATCTCCAAAACGTCTGCCTCTAGTTGCTGACTTGTGTGTATCAAATATTTAGTATTGTCCACCCAAGGAACTGAACTGTTTATTTGGATTAATACTGAGAGGCAACAAGCACAGTAATCATAGTGCTAGACAAGTTAGAAATATTCAAGAAGTTTGGGTAAATGTATAATATAACACTGAACTAAAAATTCAGAACTAATGGCACATAGCTATATGGGTGTAATTCTAGGTTCTTTATACTGTTTCACTGGCCAATGTGTTTATTTATTTATTTTTGCCAATACCACACAGTTTTCTTTACTATAGCTTTATAGTAAGTCCTAAAGATCAGTATTGCCAGTCCTCTAACTTTGTCCTCCTTCAATATTGTGTTGTACATTTCAGGTACTGTGTCTTTCTGTATAGACATTTTTTTTCTCAAATTATACAAATTTGCCAACTGTTTATATATAATTTTGGAATTATAGCTTAAGTGTTAGTTTGCCCATATCCACAAAATAACTTGCTGGGACTTTAATTTAGGCAGCATTAATTCTATGGATCAAGCAGGGAACAACACACATCTTGACAATATTGAGTTTTCCAATCCATTATCAAGGAATATGTGTACATTATTTAGTTCTTCTTTGATTTCTTTCATCATTTTTATCATTAACCTCATATAGATCTTGTACATATTTTGCTAGATTTATGCCTAAATATTTCTTTTTGGTGTATGTTAATATAAATGGTATTGTGAGTTTAATTTCAAATTCCACATGTTCATTGCTGGTATATAGGAAAGTGATTGAATTTTGTATATTAACTTTGCATCCTGTAACTTTAATCGCTTATTAGTTCCAGAAAGGTTATTTTTTGTAAATTCTTTCATATTTCATACAAGATATTTTTGTTTCTTCCTTACCAATCTGTGTACTTTTTATTTGCTTTTCTTCTCTTCTTGCATTATCTAGAACTTACAGTATGATTGTAAAAAAGGAATGGTGAGAGGAGATATCCTTAGCATTATCCTAATCTTTGTGGGAAAGCTTACAGTTTCTCAGTAGTATGTGTGATTTTAACTGAAGATATTCTATTAATTTAAGGAAATTTCCCTATATTCCTAGTTTACTGAGTGTTTTTGTAATGAATTATTGTTGGTTTTGTCAAATGTTCTTCCTGCATCAATTGATATGATTGTGTGATTTTTCTTCTTTAGTCTATTTTGATAGTTGATATTAATTAATTTCATTTTTGAACACTGAACCAGTTTTGCATATCTGAGGTAAATCACCTGGTTGTGCTGTGCTGTATAATCCTTTTTATTTGCTAATATTTTTATGGGGATTTGTGAATTTATGTTCATGAGTGATACTGATCTTTAGTTTTCCTTTCCTGTGATGTTTTTGTCTGGTTTTGGTATTAAGGTAATATCCACCTCATAAAATGAATTAGAAAATATTATCCTTCTGTATTCTGAAAAAGTTGTAGATAATTGTATGACTTCTTCCTTAAATGTTTGGTAGAATTCACCAGTGAACACATCTGAGCCTGATGCTTTCTGTTTTGGAAGGTCATCAATTAATCATTCAATTTCCTTAATAGGCATAAGCGTACTCAAGTTGTTTCTTTTTGCATGGTTTTTGTAGATCGTCTTTTAAAGAACTGATCCACTTTGTTTAGCTTATCAAATTTATGGGCATATTTGTCCATAGTGTTCATTGATTATACTTTTAATGTCCATGGGATCAGAAATGATGTCCCCTCTTTATCTACATTTTTTCTATTAGTAATTTGTGTCCTCTTTCCTAGTTACCCTGGCTAGAAGATAACCAAAATTGTTGATCTTTGCAAACTACTAGTTTTGGTTTGTTGATTTTTACTACTGGTTTTCTGTTTTCAATTTCATTGATTTCTGCTCTAATTCATGTTTTTTTTTTTTTCTGTTTACTTTGCACTTCATTTGAACTTCTTTTTTCTAGTTTCCGAAGGTGGAGGATTACATCATTGATTTTAGATCTTCCTTCTTTTCAAATGTATGCATTCAATGTTTTAATTTTCCTCTAAACATTATTTTTTTCTGAATCTCACATGTTATGATAAGTTGTTTTCATTTTCATCTAGTTCAAAATATTTAAAAATTTTCTTCAATATATACCATTTTATCTGTGTTATATAAAAGTTTGTTTTTAATGTTCAAATATTTTAGGATTTTCCAACCATCTCTCTGGCCTATGTTTCTACTTTAAGTCCATTGGGGTCTGGTAGCCGACATGATTTCTATTCTTTTAAAAGTGTGTTTTAACAGGACCTCCCTGGTGGCGCAAGGGTTAAGACATAACCTATGAAGCTATCCGCAGCCACTGCTGCATGAGTTTGATTCCCCTGGCCAGCCAGGGAGCAACCCACATGGTGCAGCAGACCTCTCCTGACTCGCCCATGGCTCCCCTCTGCAGTGCACTTTGGTCAATCTGCCTGTTCTGTTCCCCACTCTGTCTCTGGTGAATCCTCTCACCCCACCCCTGCACCTCTGGCCTGTACCCCAGCTCTTGTATGCATAAAAAAATAAATCTTTAAAAAACAAAAGAAAAAAAAAAGTGTGTTTTACAGCCCAGAATGTAGTCTATTTTGGTGAATGTTCCATGTGCATTCATATTCTATACACTTTTTATTTATCCACTTTGACAACATCTGTCTTTTAAATGGTGTATTTAGATCTGACAGTTAAAGTTAGATTAAAATCTATCCTATGTTTTACTTGCTTTTTTTTATTATCCTTTCTCTTCTTTCACTCATTTTCTGGGGCTTCTATAATGCACAGAGGTCTATTTGATGTTGTCCTATAAATCATTTAGGCTATATTCACTTTTCTTGTTTTATTTTTTCTCTTGATTCTCATTCTAATGACTTCAGTATCACTGATTGTTTCTTCTGCTTGTTCAAGTTTTTTTTTGAACCCCTCATGAAATTTTCAATTCAATTATTGTATATGTCAAATCCAGAATTTTTTTATTATTCTGTGTTTTTCTTCATTGTTTAGAACTAAAAGCCATTCTGGTTATCTGTATTCTGTTTATTGAGGTAACATTAGCTTACGATACTGTATATGATTCAGAGGTGTAAGATCACACTTCAGGTGTCTGTTGCCACACCACACCCACCATCAAGGCACCCATAGTCTTCCATCATAGTCCCTTGTGCGATCACTCATTCTGATCTCCCTCTTCCCCCTACCCCTATGGTGGCCTCATCTACAGTCAGATTGCTAATGTTAGTTATTGTTTTGGTTTTATCTGACTCTTGTTTTGTTTCTCTGTATTCCACATATAAATGACACCATCTGGTATTTGTCTTTCTCCTCCTGACTTATTTCACCTAACATAAATCCCTCCAATTCCACCCATGTTGTCACAACTAGCAAGAATTTGTCATTTTTTATAGCTGAGTAGCATTCCATTGTGTATACATACCTCATCTTCCTGATTTCATTTGTTTTTGGGCACTTATATTGTTTCCATAGCTTGGCTACTGTAAATAGTGTTGCAATGAACATAGAACTATATATATATATATATATTCCTTTGAATTAGTATTTTTGCATTCTTTAGGTAGATATCTAGGTGTGGAATGGCTGGGGTACATAGTAAATCTATTTTTAATATTTTGACAAATCTCCATAATATTTTCCATAGGGGCTGGACCTGTCTACGTTCCCCCCAACAGTGTATGCGGGTTCCTTTTTCTCCATACCCTCTACAACACTTGTTATTTTTGCCCATTTTGATATGGGCCATTCTCATAGGTGTGCTACCTCATTGTGTTTTTGATTTGCATTTCTGTGACAAGTTCCTGAACAGGGGCTGTGGGAGAATCTGTGGGACTCAGTGGGGTTGGGGCAGGTATCCCGATTGGTGAACAGGCACTGTTCCTGACTTACACTTTCTCAGTCTTTCCTACCTTTTCTGATGGTTTCAGTCTCTCCTTGCTGAAATACCAGTCCTTACATCCACAGCTCTATTTCCTATCTGGCTGCTCCCTCCAGCAGCTTGTCTTCAGTGTCCTTGAAGGAAGCAATGACTCAAGGATTCTGTTCATCCACCATCCTCCCTTCTTCCCCTATTAATTTTTCTGTAGAGCAGAGGAGCTGGTGTCCAGAGGCTCACTTCCCTGCCAAGCTGTGGAAGGATGCTGTCAGGATGAAGCTCACTGAGGATTATGTGTTCCTGTCTCTGAATCCAGACCCTTCAGCAGCTCCTTCCTACTGTTTTAATGTGGCTTTTTGTGGATTGGACAATCACTTTGTTGCTGTAGAGTTTTGACTGGTTTACAGTGCTCCTATAACATTATTTTAGTTATATATAGTTATATATTTCCATGGTGGGGGTAGGGGGAAGAGGTTCTGGAGTTTCCTATTCCATCATCTAGATAACATTACCAACTGAACACCGATTTTTAAAATACAACAAATCTAAAAATAGATTTAGTATGGTAGAAATAATTGAAAGGGTAGACTCTTCCAACTTGTGAGATATCATTCCATTGTTTATTTTTTAATTTCTCACAACTTGGAAGAGTCTATCCTTTCAATTATTTCTGCCAGCATTGGCTATCTACCCTTTTCTCTCTTTTTTTCAATGCTATAAATTAACAGAATCAATAAAGTACTTGCAGGGCCTCCCTGGTGGTGCAGGGGTTAAAGTCTCAACGAAATCAAGCTATCGGCAGCCACTGCAACATGAGTTCGATCCCTGGCCAGGGAGCTAACCCACATGGCACAGCAGACCTCTCCTGTCTCACCCACTGCTCCCCTCAGCAGTGCATTTCAGTCAATCCGCCTGTTCTGCTCCCCACTCTGTCTCTGGCAAATCCTCTCACACCCTGCACCTCTGACCTACACTTCAGTTCTTATACGCATAAATATTAAAAATAATCTTTAAAAAAAGTCTTTGCATTATACTAATAAATGTTTATTGTTATTTTAAAATGTTATAAGCAACATGAAATGATTGTATGGTGATGGACAAAATGTTAGGCATTTATTTCCTGGATTCTAATTTTCTGTTGTAAAGAATCTATTTTTAATTGCTTTGCTGGTTCTAGTACAGATAAATGGTTGAATTGAAACTGGGTATAATAATTAGAGATTAATATCTATGATATAATGTATATAATTTGTATTTTTGTATATTAGGTGAATTATTACAGTTTATTAAAATGATAATTTCAAAATAACACTTTGTTTTACTTAATATGCTTATATAGTTAATTATATTTTTAAGATAACATGGAAATCTTCACATATCTGTATGTTTATATATGTCTGAACACATACATATAAAACTATGTTAAAGTTAGAAATAAAGGTGGCTTATGAATCCTTTACTGAAAATTATTACAAGAGTATATACAAAAAATAAAATCAGAATTGAGTTTTCTTTCTGTTCTATGACCAACAGTAAATAGGTCATTGTTTTCAACTGATTTTTAAGTCAATTGCCATTCTTTATGATAAACTATTTTATACTTTTTAATAATATAATCAGAGTTTACTAGAAATGTTTCTTATATTTCTCCCCCCATGATTGAACTATTTTGTAAACTCTGAACTTCTGGCATATATTTAAGTCATATTTTAGAAGTTCCTTATTATTGGAGTAAAGTTCTGATTAATCATTGTTGCTTGTTGCTATGCTTTCAAAATGTTAGCTGTAAATATTTCAAAATTATTAGATACTGGTCATTGGCAGGAATGTGCTTACTCAATTATAGAATGTTATTTCAATTCCAAATTTATATCATTTAATGGTTATTTTCTTCTTCTTTTTTTTTTTTTTTACTATTTCCCTCCTTTCTTAAGAATGTTATTTATTGTTAGTCCAAATAAAAATCCATTCCCCCCCACCAAAAATAATCTTGGTTTGTACTATGAAAGAATGTTTCTGATAAATCTCTTTGTGAACAACTGTGGATGCAAATAAAAATTTGCATTTGCCTGGTAGTGTTTATATATGCAAGGAAGGTATTAATTTGTATAACAAACACAAGGCAAATATGCCTCCTAGGTCTTTCCCTCTCCCAACGACTATTTCTTCTAAGTCTCTAACAACATGGGTTCAACTTGAAGACATTGTGTCGAACATATGCCTTCATAGGTACTTTTCCTTTATAAATCAATGCAGTCATATTTTGGTTATTGTTTAAATATTATGACCATCAGAAAATTGTGAAATATCATGAATTTGTTGAATATTATGAATGTGAAAGATTATTGATATTCTTGAAATACTCATTTTTAAAAGATCTCCAAGAATTATGTTTGATATTTGTGTGTGATGATAGGCATTAGACATAGGCAGCTTGTCGGCATTGATAGAGATATAATATACATACAATTTCAATAATGGATAGCTGCCTCTTAGAACAAGTGGAAAGATTAAGGACATCAGGAGGGAGCAAGTCAAGTAAGTGTGGCTTAGAAGGATGGTGAGAGATTACAGGTGAGAGAGAGAGAGAGAGAGAGAGAGAGAGAGAGAGAGAGAGAGAGAGAGAGAGAGAGAGAAATCAGGCCAGTAGCCAGTTCTGGAGACATGCAGGTCAGGTTTAAATGGCCTGGTCAGTGCCATTCAGATATATAGCTCAGCTCCCAGACAATGCAGGGCAGATTGGCGACATTACTGGAGTTTTGGTTTTGAATCCTTATCTGGTTTTGAAAACAGATCAAACAAGTCCGAGCTCCGGCTGGCACCAATTAAGTTCAAGCTCCCACTGGCACCAATTAAGTCATTAAAACAGCTGGTTTGGAAAAAGGACCAATCACGTTTGGAAGGTAGGCGCCCTGAAGGGGATGTAAGCAGGCTTGCTAGCGACGTGGGTTGGCTTGAGAGGGAGGCTTGGCTTCATCTCCAGGAGAGCAGCCGGTTTCGGCCTCCCTTCAGAGGGGCGAAGCAATCTTGTACACGCAGTTTTTTGTTTGGACTACTAGACACTGTGGACACTATCTGCGGTAGGACAGCTGGCCACTTGTGGCCTTTCTTTATCCCAATCTCCCTTTGCAAATAATCCCCGTTGTTGTCGAATCCTGCGCTTGAGCCGTGACTTACAATTGTAAGCACATGGTGAAAAACTCCTAAACTCTGAGCAGATCCCCAAACTCTGCTCTTTCATTTTGACTTTGATATCTTATCAGAATCAATCTTATCTCATATGCTTAGAGTGTGGTTTTAGAGGCCTTGAGTGGGTCCCTTGCCACTTCATTCTTACACATAGAAAGATTTCTTACATGCTGCCAGTCTCCTAGGGGAGGAAGTTGTGCAAACATTTATTCCACAGTTTAGAGAAACACTTAAAATACTTCTTCCTCCTAAGAATTTTCTTTATTCCATGGTATGCATGACATCAATTTTGTAACCTTTTTTTTTTTTTTACTATCAGGATTAAATTAGTTACATGATAGAGTTTTCTTGGCAAGAGGGAGTAAAATGAGAAAATACGTTTGTTTAATGGAGAGTGTGCGGGTAGGAAGTAGGATAGAGTTAAGAAAAAAGGGACGCTGAATGTCAAATATAAATTCAATCACCACTCCACAATTTTCCCCAAGACTCGACATATATGTTACACAATAATGAGTTTGAAAATATCAGATTCCTCAGTTATTTGAATATCATTATCAAATATTTGTGGGCAACTTAGCAAATGTTTCCAAGGCTGGTGTTTCAAAGTGATTTTGACATTATAAGTGGATCACTGACAGTAGTTTTTGTTTTAATGCCTTTCAAATATCTTCATTTGCATGATTTCATTTAACCCTCCCTACAGCCCTGTATTGTAGGTGGGACAGGTGCAATTCCTACTTTACAGAGAATGAAGCTGGTATAATTTAATTGCTTTAATTAAGACCTCAGAAGTTGTTAACTAGGAACCTAGTACCATGATTCTGGGTCATCTAATCATACTGCCTCCATATAGTTATCCTCAAATACAGAATCACAACTTAGATATTCTATAGTTTGAAACCTCTGTTCTTGTGTTGAAAAGGTGAGCAATTGGAGATAGCTTAATAGCATTTTGTGTGTGTGTGTGTGTGTGTGTGTGTGTGTATATATATATATATATATAAAATCTTGTGTTTACCATCACGTCTGCTGACATATAACTCGTTTCTCTAGTTGTGAAACTGACAGGGAATATTAAATGATATTAACACATTATGTTGATTAAGAGTTTGCTCCTTTTTAGTTTCACTACGCAGATAGTGAACAAATACCATTGCTGAGGAATTTCTCTCGGGTTTGCTATCATGTTTAACCACATCTGTAACAGTATCATACATTGCATGCTCAAGGGGTAATAGCTCCTGGTGTTTGGAAGATAAGAATCCATATCCATCTGATCTTGAAGGGGAAAATGTATGTGTATGGGGCAAAAAAACTTAGTGCAATCCTTTTCACTTAAAAGGATACCCTGTCTTCAACCTGAATCATCATGGAAACTCTCCTTAACAATTGAGTCAGCATAACCACAGAAGATAGATGGTATCCAGAATGTATTACAATAGGTAGGGTCTCTCATATGATCAACTAAGTCATATTTTTCATTCTGCAATAACAAAATTTATCCTGTTTATACAGTTTATCTTTAACACATCCAGTAAAAATTAAATACAAATATATTTGAATAATGCAGTAAAGGTTTTGTAAATAGTTGACATAAACTATTTTATAGCATCGCAATGCTTGATTATATCATTTTCCCTTTTGTGCTTTTCACTTTTATAGGTATGTGAAATAGGGAGCTTCGTTGGTTGTTTCATTGTCTACTCATCCTATTTGAGAGAATCCCAGTCATAGTCTCTTTGAAAAGTGTTACCTTAATATTCCTTCTGTTTCATTTAGGTTTAGACTGTGCTGTAGCTGAGATCCAAAGTAACCATAACTCTTAAAAGATGTTAATTAGGAGAGAGTCCTCATAGGTAGGGAAGATTCCCACATGCACTGTGAACCCAGGTTTGGTGTACTCTGTTGCTTTGTCATCTTCAACATTTATTTTCCACCTCATGTTCCAAGATGGTTGCCAAACTGCTTGCAGGTAGCAGACCCATGGAAAGGGTGAAGAGGAATGTGCCTTCTCTATTAAGGCCATTTTCCAAAAGTTGAATATGATATTATAATTTTCATTTTACCAACCAGAATGTAGTTACATGGCCAAGCCTAGTTGCAAAGGAGGCTGAGTAGTATAGCCTCTGTATTTGTTCTGCGTGACCAATATGCCCAACCAAAACTTATGTGTACAAGTAAGGCAAGAAAGAATTACGAATCAATACCTATAAATCTTTGTAACTTCTCCTGGAGGAAGTGATTTTGATGTTGCCTCAGGATACCTACTCATTCTTGTGTCCAGAAGCCAAAATGAATCCCATAATATGTAAGACTTGGCTGACATTTGAAGACTAAGGGAAATGAGGGAGAGGACAACAATCTGGCTTGTTTAGAATACCACTAGTCCACCTTTCTCGCCTTGCTTTAATTGAAACTGTGGAAAGATTGCTCTCCCAGACCAAGACCTGGCTAGATCAGACCTATTGAAGGTCATGCAAGTGGCTCTATCATATTAACCAGTTATATTTTGATATTTTATCTATTACATAATTTTGTGCTATAAAACATTCACCTTATGAAATTGAATTAGGACATATTTTAGAGGAATGAGTTTAAAATGAAATAAAATGAACTGAGAAACATATGTTCCATTTTTTTCTTTCTGATCCTATATCCTCTAGTCACACATTTCATCAACAGAGGGCATTGTAGGTTTATTTCATTTTTTGGCTGCTTTGTAACTTTCAATTATCGCTTCCTTTCATTTAGAATTGCACCATATTATCCCGGGTAACATTAATAAGTGTGTTGTATTTGTGAAAGATACCACAGATAATTGATCTATGATACCATAATCCACAAGTCATTATATATAAATTATATATAATTTATATATATATCATAGTATATATATCATTATATATATATCATAGTATTTTGATGTAGACAAGCTATTTAAAATTAATCATTTAGAGTTAAAAACACTAGACTATTTTTCTAATCTTTATATTAAAGACTACATATCTTATGATCTGTGCTAACCTGAGACTCTTTTTTGTTGTTCTTACACCCCTGTATCACCCCCGATGTTATAATAAAGGCAAGTAGAAACAATAATACTATAATTAAGAATCATCATTTCGATTATATTTTCAGTGACATTGTTTTACTTTAAGTGACATTTAGAGCTTATTTTAAGTGACCTTTAGATCTGTACCATGTTCTGAAAAGCATTAAGGGATTTGGAAGAGAAATAGTTTTTAGCTTTTTTACAAATGAGCTACATGTCCATCTCAGATTGTGACTTAAAACATTCATCATGTCTGTCACTGAAACTTTTTTTTTAAATAATGAATTTTATTTTTATATTCCCCATACATTTGCAACCCCCCCATTCTGACCCCAATTCCTACCCCCCCCCGCCCCCCACTCCCCAAAAAGTGTCTCTGGTTCATAGTTTTTTGTTGATTTTGATTTTCACTTTCTTATAGTTATTCATTTTCCTGGTCCCTTATTTAAGTTTTCTAGATTCCTGCTATGAGTGAGACCATCCGGTATTTTTCTTTTTCTTTCTGGCTTGTTTCGCTGAGCATGATCCATTCCAGCGCCATCCATGTTGCTGCAAATTGCATGTGTTTATCTTTTTTGAATGCTGAGTAATATTCCATGGTATATATGTACCACATCTTCTTGATCCAGTCATCTATTTTTGGGCAACTGTCACTGAAACTTTTTAATGTCAACTTGAAATCTCTCTTAAAATATAATTTCCTCCTTTTTATAACTTGAGTTAATGTAAAATATTGGGAATTTTAGACAATTGTTCTTAATGGGAAATTTAAGTACATGTTTTTTCTAGTACTCTCTATACTTGAGTTGTATAAAAAAAACATTTTTAGAGATGTTGTGTAATAATGCTCTGAAAGAGCTTTATAGAGAAAAACACAGGATGAGTCAGAAAAAAAGAAACCTTCCTAACAGCTGCACAAACAGACCTGGAAATTTATTCATTAATTTATATTTATTCAACAAATATTTACTGAATACCTAAGCTGCACCAGGCACTGTTCTAGGAAGTAGGGATACAATAGAGAACTTAACAAGACAGAAATGCTTCTTGTAGCTTAAATTCTATTGGGAAGATATCTGTCAATTCCCAGACTGATTAAGCTTTTTTAAATTTTCATGGAATATGTAATAAGCCTATAATGTGAAAAATCAGATCATAGTAAAAGATAGAAGGTTCCCTAATACATTTTTGGAGCTAACACAATCATAATATAAAATTTTGCCAGATACAGCATAGAGAATTTAAAGACTGATTCAATTAAAGTGAAAACAAAACAGGCATAAAGCACTAAGCAAATCAAATGTGGACAATATTAAAAATAATAAGTGCTGCATGAATATAACGGTGCAAATACCCTCTCAAATTAGTGTTTTTGCATTTTTATATATTATATGTAGATTTTATATTATATATTATTCACAATTACATTACATATAATATTTTATATATATTATACCTAGGAGTGGAAATGCAGTATAATTGTATGGTAGATCTATTTTTAATAATTTGAGAAATCTCCATGCTATTTTCCAGAGGGAAACCAGTCTACATTCCCACCAACAGTGTAAGAAGGTTTCTTTTTTTCTATATCCGCACCAACACTTGTTGTTTTTAATGTTTTGGATATGGGCTATATTTATGGGCGTGAGGTAGTATTTCATTGTGGTTTTGATTTACATTTCCCTGATGATAATTTTGATGGTGAGCATTTTGAGCATTTTTTTCATGTGCCTGTAGGCCAAGTCTTGTTTGGAGAATTATCTGTTTAGCTCTTCTACCAATTTTTTGATTGGGTTGTTTTCTTCTAATTGATTTGTGTGAGTTCTCATAGATCTTGGATTTAGCCATTTGCTAGATATATGATGTGCAAATATTTTCTCCCATTCCATGGTATCTTTTCATTTTAATGATAGTTTTCTTATGCTGTGCAGAAGCTTTTTGGTTTGAAGTGGTAGTCCTATTTATTTATTTTGCTTTTATCTCCTTCCTGTTTTAATCAACTCCTCCCAAAATCTCTGAAGCCATTGTCTGAAACCTATGTTTTTTTTTTTTTAAAGATTTATTTATTTATTCATACAAGCACTGGGTCAGAAGCACAGGAGAGCGAGAGAATTCACCAGAGCGGGGTGCAGAGCAGGCAGACTGACAGAGTACACTGCTGAGGGGAGTAGTGGGCTGCTGCAGGAGAGGTCTGAGCGCCATGTGGGACCCTTGCTGGTGGCCGGGGATCGAACTGGAGCTGCAGAGGCTGTGGGCAGCTTTGCAGCCCAGCACTCTACTACTGTGCCACCAGGGAGGCCCGAAACCTACGTTTTCTTCTACGTATTTTTTTGTTTTGGAACTTACCTTTAAGTCTTTAATCCATTTTGAGTTAATTTTAAAGTTATTAAGACAACAGCCTAAGCACAAATGAGTGGATTAAGAAAATGTAGTATATATACATAATGAAATACTACTCAGCATTAAAAAAATAGTTGAAATCACCGTTTGCAATGACATTATGCTAAGTGATATATGAAGCATCAAAGTAAAGGAACAGACAAAATTAAATCAAAGCTAACCCTAAATAGATGGTAAAATTGAGACTACTAGAGGGTGAGAGTAGGATATGGTATAAAAAGGGATAGGGCTCAGTGGACTATGGTGGAGGATTATGAATCTTTTGGTAGTGTGGTGTGGTAGCATACTTCTTAAAGAAGTATAACCCTATACCCCCAAATCAAATACAGTGTAATAAACCAATGTTACCTCAGTAACAATAATGAATGGAAGAAAATTAATTTTGAATAAAAGGAAAAACTACAATATCACCAAATATAACATTCCAAAATATTAAGATGGCAACATTTGGAAATCTCATAGTATATCATATCCATAGGTCAAAAGAAAACTATTATAAGACTATCTTAACAGGGCCTCCCTGGTGGCGCAAGGGGTTAAGCACAGCACTATGAAGCTATCCACAGCCTCTGCAGCAGGGGCTTGATCCCTGGCCAGGGAGCTGACCCACATGGTGTGGGCGACATCTCCTGTTTCACCCACTGTTCACCTCAGCAGTGTATGTCGGTCAATCTGCCTATTTTGTTCCCCACTCTGTCTCTGGTGAATCCTCTCACCCACCCCCTGCACCTCTAGCCTTTACCCCAGCTCTTGTATGCATAAATAAATAAATCTTTTTTTTTTTTAAAAAGACTATCTTAACAGATGACCAGAAGAGGCTTTTACTAATTTTTAACACCCACTTCTGAATTAATAAAATTAAGCATTAAGTTTTAATAAACCTAGATATTAAAATATGGGTCCCTAATTATGATGCTTAGAAGAAAATAATAACCAAAATAACCTGTGACAGTAACACATGGAGGCATTATGATGAAAATCAGGAACAAGACAAGTAGGCTTCATGAAAACTATTCAATAATAGTACAGAAATATAGTGAAGGCAGAAATATAAACATATCTTAGAACTAATGAGAGTTTAATAAAGTTCCTAGGGATAAAGTAAATGGCCAGACTAAAAATCTTCTCATATGCTGATAGCTAGTTTGAAAATAAAGTAAGAAGACAAGACTACTTGCAATGCCAACAAAATACCTAGAAACAAACAACAACAAAAAAAAACTGATTAAAGAAAATTGCAAAACTTTACTGGGAAAGATACACTATTTACATAAATGTAGAAGAATTGCATGTTCCTGGATACAAAGACTAAACACTATAAACGTGCCAAGTTCTTCCACATTTCAGATGTAAATTTACTGTAATTCAGATTACAATCCCAAGAGGACAAGAGGATACTTGAAATTTAAGATAATGATTTTAACATTCATCCGGGAGTTTAAAACATGAGACAGCCAAGAAATTTTTGAATGACACAAATAGAGAGGATACTTACTAAATATAAAAATATATCAAAAAAACATTTGAAAACAATGTGGTGAAACAGTAAAATGTAGAAATGGAAAGAAATTAGAAAAGTCAGAACAAAGATAAATTCTTGTAGAAACTGGTAAACGTAAAGGAAGAAATAATTTATAAAGACATAATGTCTAACCTATTTAATCAAAGAAGAAAGTTAAAATAAGGTATATGACTATATTTTTAAAATGCTAATCCTGTGGTGATGTGTGGATATTCATTCTAGAAATAGGAATGGAATTAGCCCAAATATTCTCAAAGGCAATATAGCAAAATATATATCAAAAGTTTTAAAAATATTCACATTCTGACAATTATATTCTAGGAATTTATCCTAAGAATCTATTCAGAGACGGAGCCAAAGATGCATATCACAAATGGGTATTTATGTAGTGGAAACTGACAGGTACTGAAAAGGCTGTGAATCAGTGGTCAAGGAGTATCACCTAACCACCAAATAACATACTTTGCAGATTATTTAATAGTGGCCAAATGCTTAATATATGATGTTGCACAAAGAAATTAATGTGCAAAATGGCATGGAATGAAATCCAACCAAGATGATAAGGAGGATCCTTACTCTCTCCTGAGAGGAATATCTAACAGTGAATCAGAAGAACACAGCTCTGAGAAAGTCCCATGACTTGGGGTGAAACTGGAACACCTCTTGGACATCAGGGACCTGCACAGAGGGTTCATGTTGAACAGAAGGTGGGTGGAGAGAAGCACCTGGAAGCTGTGGGCCAGGGTAAAGGAAACAGATCCAGGGATGCCAGCTGAGCTAGGGTTCCTAGGGAGGGGGAGAGCACATGCAGAGGTGCTAAGCTGCTCAACACAGGCTGGGTGCACAATGAGGAGAGCAAAGAAGTTTGCTAGATTCAGGATACACTGGCAGCACACAGACTGCACTCTGGGATCTGCAATGCCAGAGAGGAGGGATATTGGCAGAGCCACAAACACAAGCCAAGCACTGCCCACCACTCAGTAACTGCAAAAAATAGGTCTCCAAACCTATGGAAGCCAGCGAAGACCAATAAAATAATGTAAAATAAAATAAAGCTACAGTGCCATCTTCAGGAAAATCTAAAGTAGTGTAACTTTCTAAATATCTGCTGCAGATATTATTTTAAAAATAGAGAAATTTAAGGCAGCATATTTAGCAGACAAGAAAAAATGTGACATGGCACCTTGAGACCTCAAGGAAATATGACATAACAAGGAGAAAAAAATGCTCCAGAATCTAAACCCAAAGACAAGGAAAATTACATCTCCCTAGAAGAGAGTTCAAAATTGCTATAATAAAATCAAAGATATAGAAGAAAATGCAGAAAAGCAAGTCAGTGTGATAAGAGAACTCATAAACATAAAATCAATGAACAAAAGGTAGAAACTGAAGTTTTAAATAAGAAAACAGCAATTTAGGATGTAAGGAGCTTAATTAATAAATTTTTTTTCAAAAACTACAAACTACAAAACTATGGAAGTAAAATACACAAAATGAAGGAATCAGTGACATCCAAGATAGTAATGTATAAAGAACCCAGGTGCGAGTATAGAGAGAAATAAGATGAAAAAAAATATATATATCAGACTCCATTGGGAATGGCAACATAGGGGAAGAGAGAAATAGTTTCTGTTTCTCCACACTCTTGTTTTTGGTGGTTTTGGCATGCATCATACTCAGGCGTGTGATGAGATATCTCATTATGGTTTTGATTTACATTTCCCTGATAAGAGACTATGAGCATTTTTTTTTTCAAGTGCCTATTGGTCATCTGTATATCTTCTTTGTAGAAGTGCCTACTAAGCACTTCTAACCATTTTTTAACTGGGTTATTTCTTTTCATTTTGTTCAGTAGTGTGAAATCTTTGTAGATCTTGGGTATTATTCCCTTGTTGGGTGTAATGATGTGCATATATTTTCTCTTATTCAGTAGGGTGTCTTCTTTTCAATGAGACTTTTTTTACTGTACAGAAACTTTTTAGTTTGAAATTGGAAATCTTACCTCCCTTAATATCTTTAGTCTCCCCCTTATATAATATGGTTGTCTTAAATATACCTTCTACAAACATTTGAAATCATACCAGTGTTGTACTTCTTTTAAACATTACATATAATTTATAAATCTCAGAAGAAAAGCCTATTATATTTACACATACTTTTTAAAAAAAGATTTATTTATTTTTATACAAGAATTGGGGTAAAGGCCAGAGATGCAGGGAGTGAGAGGATTCACCAGAGACAGAGCAGGGAACAGAACAGGCAGACTGACGAAATACAATGCTGAGGGGAGCAGCGGGCAAGACAGGAGAGGTCTGTCCAGCCATGTGGGTTTTTCCCTGGCTGGCCAGGAATGGAACTCATGCTGCAGTGGCTGCAGATTGCTTCATAGGTTGCGTCTTAATCCCTGCACCACCAGGGAGGCCCTATTTACGCATACTTTTTTGTTACCATGTTCTTTCTTCCTTTCATGTGTTCCAAGGTCTGTTCTTTTATCATGTCCTTTTTTAAATATATATTTTATTTTATATAATTCTTACATCATTTTTCATTTTTGCACAATGTATGCATTTTCATTTTGGTTATATTCCCCATACAATTGCACCCCCCTCATTTTGACGCTAATCCCTCTTCTCCTTGCCACCCCCCCCACCGCCAGTGTGTCCCTTGTTCATAGTTGCTTGTTGATTTTGATTTTTCCTTTGTTATAATTAGTCGTTTTCCTGGTCCCTTATTTAGAAAACTTCCTTTAGACATTCTTTTAAAATATAATTGCTGGCAATAAATTCTCTTCATTTTTCTTTCATTTTGAAGTATTTGGATTTTTCCTTTCTTCCTAGTGGATATTTTTGCTGGCTATACTTTTGTAAGGGTTGACAATTTTTTCTTTCAGTGCATGGAAAATATTGTGCTACCTCCTTTTGTCCTCCATGGTTTCTGATGAGAAATCCTGTCATTCCAATTTTTCTCCCTATACAGTAAACTGCTTTCTTCCTCTGACTGCTTTGAATATTTTTAAAATTGTCCTTAGTTTCCAAAAGTTTAATTATGATGGGTCTTGGTGTATATTTTTTTCTTCATCTTGTTTGGAATTCACTCAGCCTCTCCAATATGTGCTTTCTTTTGTTGGTGTGGTGAAATACATTAATTTGTGTATGCTGAACCACTCTTGCATCCCTGTAATAAATGCCACTTGCTTGTGGTGTGTGATCCTTGCAATGTATTGTTGAATTAATTTTTTCTAGTATTTTGTCGAGAATTTTTCCACTTACATTCATCAAAGATAGTGGTCTGTACTTTTCTTTTTTGATAATGATGGCCTCACTAAATATGTCTAGAAGTATTCCTCCATTTTTTTGGGAAGAGTTTGAAAAGGATAGGCATAAAATCTTCCTTGAAAGTTCTTTTATCTCTGGATTACTGTTTTTATGTCTGTAGAACTTCCTAAGGGTAGGTTATATATTTGTGTGATTTATACTGTGTGGTTATTTTATAACATTTTGTATGAGTTTTTTCCTTCCTGTGAAAGTCCCTAGTTTGTTAAGATATCTAAAGAAATAATTTTTACATTTGATGCTACTAGTGGCACCAGGGATTAAATATGTTGAGAAAGTTTCTATTGTTAACTTTTACTTTGCATTCCGCACCACATGTATATTATAAATTCACATACTACAGGGACATTCGCCACAAGTTTAAGACTTAATTTCTTATAGTGTACCATTGAGATCAAGGAAGAGACATGCTTCCTTGAAGCTTGCTTGTGCCATTGGTAAGTATTTTTCCCCAGTCTTCTATTTATAAAGTGCAATTTACTCATAGTTCTGTCACTATGCAGGGTTCTAGCTAACTGCCATGCACAAATACAAGGTCATGATTCCTTTCTGTCAAAGTGCCTCAAAAGCCTTACCCAGGGGCCTCCCTGGTGGCGCAAGGGGTTAGGACACAACCTATGAAGCTGTCCGCAGCCTCTGCAGACAGAGTTTGATTCCCCAGCCGGCCAGGGAGCAACCCACATGGCACAGCAGACCTCTCCTGGCTCGCTGCTGCTCCCCTCAGCAGTGTACTTTGGTCAGTCTGCTTGTTCTGTTCTCCACTCTGTCTCTGGTGAATCCTCTCACCCCCCACGACTCTGGCCTGTACCCCAGCTCTTATATACATAAATAAATAAATCTTTTTTAAAAAAAGCCTTATCCAGAGCTCTCAAGACCTATATGAGTAGGTCAGGTAGACATCATAATATTAGCTAATTTATTACTCTGGTTTATACTTCTGTTATCTGGAAATTTTGCTTTCAAGATTATGAAGAATATTAAAATAGTTATATTTTATTCAGCATTTATATGTTACTAGAGTAGACTTTGGTGTTAGTTCACTTTATCATGGTGATAGAAATACTGTCTATGGTGTATTTTAGTTTTTAAAACTTTATAATAAATTATTTAAATTTTTATTTTTAATTGAGGTAATATTTGGATACCCCCTATTAGATATTGCCACCATAGTGCACTCACTACCAAATCAACCATAGTTTACCTCCACAGTCCATTGTACTTGCTCCCCTATTTGTTCTTACCCCTCCTCTCCCTCCTCCATGCTCTGGGTGCTTCAACTTTCAAGTGTTCATTTTTAAGTTTGTCTTTATCTGACTTAGTCTCTCTATGTTCCTCACATTAGTGACATGATTTGGGTACGTTTTACACTTTTTAAAAAAGATTTATGCATCAAGAACTGGGGTACAGGCCAGAGGTGTGGGGGTGAGAGGATTCATCAGAGACAGAGTGGGGAACAGAACAGGCAGACTGACTGAAATACACTGCTGAGGGGAGCAGTGGTTGTGGCAGGAGAGGTCTGCTATGCCATGTGGGTAGCTCCCTGGCTGGGGATGGAACTCGTGCTGCAGAGGCTGTGGATAACTTCACAGCATGGTTCTTAACCCCTTGCGCCACCAGAGAGACCCTATTTTACACTTTTGAAAGTCCATTTTCCTTAAACATTTAAAATAACATGATTTCCATGCAACATTCTCAAAGTGTGTTTGATAGACTTTTCTATTTACTTAAATGATTGTTGTATTTGGAGATGTGTTCATTTTTACCATTCTCAGAAAAGGACTGAGCTCTTTTGCCTCAGTCTTAAGTATATGAGCATACTAGTGCATACTCACCTACAAAATGCTATTCATGAATTTTAGAGTTTTTAAGGATCTAATACTCTTGCTAATATAGGGCATATTTTAATATTCTCCTTATTCTTCTGTAATAAACAAATTTCACAGCATTTGTACCTCTGTTTGGTTGAAATATTTGCCTGACATCATTTCTCAAATTTAGATAATTTATTTTGCCTGCATGGACCTAGTTCAGTTAAAATTATGGCTGGTAATTTCTGGGGTTGTTCACCTCCTCTTACTGAGTTGGAGATCTAAAATTATTGGAATGGCATACCAAGCACTCACAAGTTAGAGAAGTCATATAAGTGAGCAAATGCAAAGAGAAACTGGGCACAATGGTGAGGGCAGGTCAAAGGTAGAAGAGAAAAGAGACCCATTATGAATAATTAGCCCATCAAAAGATTTAGAATTAAGGCTGAAATGAGTGAAATTGCCTCAATCTTCAGATTGGTTCTAGAATGAGGATCAGAGTCCACTATTCCTATTGTCTGAAAAGCACAGTCTGTACAAAATACCAGATCAAGCATAAGTTCTGTAAGTTTGACATAGTTTAATATTTTTGCATCAGAGCCTGCAAAAATGGACAGGAGAGGTAAAATTGGAACCAATGAAAATATGGTGAAGGTCCTGACTCTAGTAGCATAATGTATTTGAAAGGAACTGCTAGTCTCTGTTTTCCATGTTAATCTGGTCCTTTATCTATTGGATGATAGACTGAATGTGAAAAGTGGCTTAAAATATGAGTAATTTTGTGTTAGGAGAAAAACTATTTTCACTAAATTGCAGTCATTTCAATTGAAAAAAATATTCCTGTGTATGATTATTGCTGAATTTTATGTATGTTTTAAGATGTTAGTTCTTATGTTTTGCTTTATTTATTCAGCTTTAAGAAATGACTATGATTGAATACAGAGAAATAGGAATTGCACCATAAAATAAGCTGGACCTTTTTCCTTCCCATTACACCTTATTTATTTCTTGGTCTCTTTCACTTCTAAAGCTGATAATGAGGACTATTATTCTGGACTCTATTTTAAGATCAGTCTATAGTACATTAGACTTGAAATCCTACTGTTATTATTGTTCCTTGAATTTTACTCTAAATTATATTGTAATAACTGCAGTTCTAGTGGCATAATTGATTAGCTCATGGTCCTTCTAAGACTATATTGTAATAATTCAATATTATATTACAATTATATTCCTATATAAAAGAGTAGTAAAGTTTTAAAGAAAGAAAGAATTAATGATGAAATTTATAAACTGATAAGGAAATCTGGTGTAAACGAATCCTGGACAAAAATTCACAAAACTCCAAAAATGATAACAAAATCATCCTTTTGATGGGTTATTTACTTAAATTCACCTATGAGTATTGAATGCTCATTGCTACTTTTTTAAAATCAACTTTACCACATAAAAAATTTCAAGATTTATCTGAAAATAAATGTTTTTCTTTCAGTAGTATGTGTGTTAGTTATTACAAAATGAATTAATTGATGTTTTCTCTTCTAGAATCCATTCACATCTGATAGTTAAATTTTAAAAATGTTATAGAACCTAAAGGATTTTTTAACCTATCTGTGACTCTGATCTATTTCCATAGTTATCAGTGCACATAGATACATTGTAAAGAGTATAGATTTTTCTGGTCAGCAGATCAGTATTCAAATCCTCTTTGTTTCAATTACAATTTTTATGACCTTAAGCCTGCTATTTAATATAACTAGAACTGTTTCTTCATTCTTAAGGACTCTCCAGAGTCCTCTGATAAGTAGCTCTGGCTGTTTTTTATAGGCAAACATCTGTCTACTTTGTTACATGATTTGAGGGATTTAATTATAATTATCTCCCCAATATTTCTTCCATGGATATCACTTTAGTACTTAAAATTTCCATATTATATTTACTTATGAATTTTTGAAGATTTATTTTAAAATGTATGTTTTTCTGCAGAGGATAAACAGGATATTTTGAAGCCATTATTAGATAATAAAAGTTAAAGTTGATTGAAATTTTTTCTGTCCCCTAAATCCTGAAATAGTACATATGGGTATCTCCAAGGAACTCACTAGACAATGAGAAACTGCAGGCCACAATCCAGACCTACTGAAAGAGAATATGCATTTTTGCCAAATATCAGTGAGTCATCTGCACATTCAAGTTTGAGAAGCACTTATCTGACTTCTTCCTAAAGAAATGGTGTAACTTTTGGCATGGAAGAGTGGTTCAAATCCTCTTCTGGAGAGCGAAGAGGATTACCACAGTAGAGGGGCTTGCACATTCAGATGCACATTGATCCATGGCAGGAAGACAGTCAGCAAGGGAGAAGACAGAAGGAGGATTCCAGAAACAATGTGCAACCCATTTCACACTCTCTAAAGAAAGAGAAACATTGTCTTCATGACAAAGAAATTGGTTGTCTGAAGGAGGGAAAGCTCAGAGAGCAAACAGAAAAAGTTCAATGCTACAGGGCCTATTTTTCATGTTTATTTAAATCTTTATCAAATCAAAAGAACAATTTTTTTCTAGGCTAGTAAAACTGACTAGAAGTCCTAGAACTAGGAGCAAATTTATATATTAGTTCATGTTCATTCTACAAAGCATAAAATGCCTGATCAGTTTTGACAAATAAATCTACTCTAAAAGTCTTATTCCTAAAAAAAGGAAAACTAATATGAACCCTACTTATCAAAAGTATAAATTAAAACCTTGTTTTTTAATAATCATTACACCATAATTGTATAGCAAGGCCATTTTCTTCTTTTCTCAATTTTAGTCTGTAATGTGAATTAAGTCAGTGGATGAGAACAAATTAAAAATAATGAAACTTTGCGAGCGACCTTTGGAAGGTCTACTTGAAGAAGTGCCAAGAAATTTCTGCTACAATGCTGTTTTCTCAGTGATTCACAGCATGGTATCAACAGCATTGCCTCTGGAGAAGTCTTATCACCTCATTAGCTATTTGAAAATGGATGGATTAGAAGTTAGACTGTGAAGTAAAATTGAGTGAATGACAAAAAGTAGTACAGATTTCCTATTAATGATAATAGTGTGTACCGAAGCCATATGAGCCCATATAACTAGTAATTATATTTACGGAAAAGATGATTTGCCAATGCATAATTTAATGTATTTTGTAGTTAAGGAGGAGATATCCTAATATCAGTCCATTTACAGTAATTTTACACTGACGGTTAGTGAAGTAGTTCATTTTTTCAGCAATTATTGATATATCCTGTATCACGTACCCTGCCCAAAGAACTAAGCTAAGCTTTATGGTGGGTACACTTTACAAAAGAAAAAGATTTTATGTGATTGATTATGGTCCAGTTAGGGGAGACATGACATTCTAATACAAAGCATAAGTACTATAAAAGAAATATTTCTGAAGTTCTCAAGAGAGTGAAAAATCAATTACATCTTGGGACATGTCCCAAAGCACAATGGAATGAGTGACCTTGGAATGAAATCTTCAAAAACAGTGCTTGTAATTGGCAGAGTTATGAGAGGAGGGCATTGTAAGCACAGAGAACAGTACAAAATATAGAAAGAAACAAGAAAGGCAGATGGTACTTAAGGGATTGCTGTAGTCTTATTTAGGTGTCAGAAACAGGGATATAGGGCTGGAAAGGTGTTTGGAGACAGGGTTTTCAAACCACACTGAACATCAAAATATTCTGGGGAAATTTTTAAGCATCAAATTCTTGATTCTCATGCTCAGTGTGGTCTAGTGGGTCTAGGATGGGGGCCCTAGACAGGATTCCATTGGAAAAGCTGAGGCCCAGTGTTTTGAAACCATTGAGTTAGGGACAGATTGTAAAGGTAAATGCTAAGACCATTTAAGAAAAATTATTTTGGGTTCAAAGTTAGAAGGAATTTCAGTGCAAAGAGTATAGGCAAGATCACTAAATGGTAATATTCCTACTATGAGATAACAATTTGGGGTAACAAAAATGGAAATGTAAATAAAAGTCAAGAGGTATGACATATTGCTCAGATGAAGAGCTTGATATAGTGACTATTTGGAGGTAGGAGAAGTCCTGGAAGGAGTCTAGATCAATAACGATAGTAAAATTCAAGTTTAAGTGAATGAACAGGGGTACCATTGTCAATATATAAAAATTAAGTGAAATATAACTAAGAAAGATGAAGAAGACACCACAACATCATGGCAGAATAGAGATTAGAATCACATTCTCCTCCAAAAACACCTATTCAAAAATATTTGCTCAAAGGAAGATTTGGAAGTTCCCAAACAGAGTCCCGGGACATTACCATGGACAGTTTTATACTAAGCTTGGTGGTTTGTTGCAGGGAAGAAGAGATGATGAAGGGGAGTATGACCAAGAAAGCAGAAATACTGACCTGTGAAACAGTCTGGGGGTTGGCCATCCAAAGCCCTAGGGGACACCATCTATTTCACTAGGGAAACTTTTCAGAAAGGGAGTGTAGTCAAGCACAGGAGTGTTTGCAGCCCAGGTCACCAGGTGTTCCACGGCCAGTGCAGGCAAGACAAGTTCTCCCATCCTCCTCTTGACTATAAGAGATCAAAAAGACTTCAGTGTCAGCCCAGGTCACAAGTCCTTCCTTTAGAAAGAATCGAGGAAGTACAGTGCTTACAAATCAGGTCCCTTGCGCATGGGCAGTAGTGGTGGAGTCTACAATGGCAGCCATGGCTGGGTGTTGAAACACACAACCCATTCAGGATCCCCTTGCCTTCCAGGGCCAACTGAGTCCTGGAGCTTGAGACCTGTGAGCCAGCCATACCTCACCACTCCTGCCAGGAAACGCTTGCTAGAGCACAATACACCACAGAATGCAGTAGCAAGGAGGCAGGGTGGGGAGTTAGGAAAACTGTAGCACTGTCCATAACTTGCTATAGAAGAGAAGAGAGATGGGAAAGCTGACCTTCACGCCTCAACAGAACTGAGAATGAGTATTTAAGCCCAGCTTCTCTTCCTCCACCCACCTCAAATGTCAAGGCAAGAAGATAAACATAAGAGTGCCCCAACTGCAGACAAACAAAAGAGGCAACATACATTCCTGGGAAGCAAGGGACATCTGAAAACAAGATGGAAAAAGAAAAGGAAAAGACTAGACATTCAGAAAAATATATAAAGGATATAGAAACAGAGTGCCAATCAAAAGACTTTTAAATAATGGTATTAAAAATACTAATTGAGATACTGAATGGTCAAAGACAAATAGGCAGATAAAATGAGATCTAGGAAAAACTATGTGATCAGTGTTGTACAGTTTTTTCCCAAATAAAATATTTCACTTCTTTATGTTCTTCAGGATTCTTCACATTTAAATTTTATATTTTTAGATAAAATTTATAAAATTTTAAATTTCATAATTGAAATCAGCACATTCAATTTTGAGTAATGTTTCCTTCGCTTACATTGTATCATGAACATTTTTCCATGTTGTCATATAATCCCTTTATTGTTTATGAAATATATTACTATATTTTACTTAATCATTGCTCTAACTGTAGTTATTTTGATGGCTTTTAATTTGTTACTACAAATTATATTGCAAGCAGGTTTTCCCTCTTTGGAATTATTTCTTCTGGATTGTTTCTAGAAATTGGATAACTAAATTACTGGGCTCTGTTTGCCTGCAGCAAACACCTATAGAGGAAAGGGGAGACATTTTCCTTCTTAATAAAGAAATTCTCTAGTGAACATCAAATTTCTGAAGTTAAGTAAATTTAGTAACAAATCACATCCCATTTTTATAGATAAAAATTAAGGCTCATCGTAGTTCCTATGTCATGTAGCAAGTTGGGAGGATTGATTTGATTCCAAACCCCATGCTTCTTTAACTACAACATAAGGAATGCTAATTCTCCTGATTTCCACTAGAGAGTTTCATATTGATACTTTTCTGGAAAAGATAGAAAAATTTCAGTAGAGAGAAACAGTTTTATCCAAAGGGTTGGAACATTCTTATATAAACAGAATTTATATGAACATTGGCAAGATTGAGGAGGGAATATAGGTGGAATTTGATAGACATGCAGCAGTGATTTGGAAAGGCAAATCTAGAAAAGGTAGGGAAAAAGCAGCTCTGGGTAGACAAAACTCGGTAAGAATCCTCACATAGTTAGGGTAGGGAAGTCTAGGATTTGGCAGATGAGTAGGAAAAAGGCAATTGGAAATCACCTAGAAGAACTTGATCCTCTTGGTAAATTTTGTCCTGAACTTTTTCTCCAAATTCTATTTTATAAGAATAAAAAGCAAAGCATACATAATATTGAAATCCACCATTTTAAAGTGTACAACTCAATGGAATTTACTACATTCGTGATGTTTTGCCACCATCACTCAAATCTAGTTCTAGTTCTTTGTCACCTAAAAAAGAAACTCATACTCATTAAGTACATTTTCCTTTCTTTTTATAGGCAGTTAGAGATCAGCAGCTCAGGTTGCATTTTTTTTTTAAATAGCTGTAAAAAAAGCTTCCTGCTGAAAAAAATCAAGATCATCTCCAAGTTTCCCAGTCATTTAATTTATCCCTTCTGCAAAACTCTCTCTTTAAATCCAGCCACTAGATCAAAAGCAGCTTTTCAGTGAAGCCATTCTCTGGCCATTCCTTAAGTAAAGACTGATAGAGACCAGAAATTTGATGAACCAGGTTGGTTAAACACCTGTTCTTGATGTAAACGAAGAGAATACCATTCCAAACATGATATAAGATTCTGTTGGGAATGTACTTTATTAAGTCTTTACCGTTCATGCACATAAAATCCCTGACAAAACTTAGTGTGGGTAGGGAAGAATCTCTTGTAATAATTGCTTAAAAGTAGAGAAGTCCGTGATAAAACGTTAACTCAAGATTTATTGTTTCTAGACAAGACATACAGAAAGCACTTAAAATATTGAAAAAATATTGCATGGTAGTGGACAAAAGAAACAAAGAGCAATAGGAAGAAAGAATTGAAAAAAGCCAAAGTAATTAAAGCTTAAGTCTTTTAAAAACATTAATGTAATAGAAGCTACAGCATAGACCACCATTGGAGCAGAGAGTCCCACCTCCAATAGAAAAACAGAAACTGATAATTGATTTTCTTCTCCAATCGACAACGTTCCATTCACAGTAACTGCAGAAACCCACCAGATGGTCTGAGTGGAGAACAATAAGCAGGATGATATGAGGGAATACAAATCAGTCACTTTTATTGCACCGTTGCTTGGAGTTTGATGGGGATGGCAGACAGCAAAGAGTTTTTTAGTATGCACATGAGAGCTTTCATTTGGGAACCAATTTATTTTGATATTTTACCTCAAACATCAAAGTAATACACAGAACCAAAGGTTCTCAGCAGGTTTTCATAACTTATCCCCAGAATGGGATAAGATTCAGTCTCATCACCCCTCAGTTTACTATTCATTGAAAGGGAGAACAAGATGACTAACACCGTGAGATAAGTGGGCCAAACATTTAAAAGAATATTCAAAACACAAACTTTTTGGAAAATTCCAGTAGGCAGAAGAAAAGACAACTTCGACTTTAAAATAGCCTCCGTAGGGCCTCCCCTGGTGGCACAGCGGTTGAGCTCTGGGCTGCGAAGCTGCCTGCAGTTTCTACAGCACGGTTCGATCCCTGACCGCCGGTGAGGGATGGCGTGCAGACCTCTCCTGTCTTGCCCGCTGTTCCCCTCAGCAGTATATTTTGGTCCATCTGCCTGTTCTGTTTCCTGCTCTGGCTCTGGTGAATTCTCTCACCTGCCACACTTCTGACTGTACCCATGCTTGTATAAATAAATAAATAAATCGTAAAATAGCCTCAGTACAGTTTTTTCATGGACAAAATAATCTCAAATATTTACCATTAGAATAACAGCCAAGGTCATATTATCTTCCCAGAAAGAATCATGATATAGAAATTTAGGTAAGTAGTCCTTAACCTAAGAATCTTGGCAGGCTCCAACATTCTTTTGAAGGTGGGTGCTTAAGAATTTGTAATACATCTTCCTAAAGATGATTTACAGAATAAGTACCCAGGTCAACCTCCAAGTTGAGAATGTAATGCTAAACTCATTCTGAGGTTTTGGTTTGGGGTCAGAAAATAAAGGAATGAGTAAAGGGAGGAAAAAATAAGAGATTTTCATCCTGTTGCAGCATTTGTGATCAGTTTAAGGTAAAATTTTCAAATAAGCAAAGTTGGTGATTGATTTGCGGCACACACTAGAGTCCTTAGAGTCACATAAAACTCAGTGTCCTCAGGCTGCCCTAAATATTTCCCTTCCTACCACTGTGGGATCTCAAGCAGGCCTGACCTACTTTCTTAACATGATGCAAAGCTCAAAATTTCGTATTTTACTTATTCCTTGCAGATAAATCACTTTATATGCCAACATCCAGCAGAAGATAATCTGCTTTAAGCCCATCTTAATATATATAAATGACCATAATTTCTTACTCCTTGTATAGATATTTAAATTATAAAGGAGAATTGTTATTAATCCAAGGAGATCAATAATCAATGGATTTTATTTGTGTTAATAACATGAGGTGAAAATAATCTGGGCAGACCAAATTTTTTCCTGAACTGAATGAAGATCATCAAACATGTAAGTTACTGTTGAATGATTCTCCCTTTCTTCCTTGGTTGTTACTTTTTGTGTTAAAAGTATAACAACTTTATAGGAATATGGTGACTCCTAAGGCAGCGTCAATGATGACATGGCTTCAGGGGCTCTAGATGAGGCAAGGATAGGGATGAACAATCCTGCTTTGTAAGGCAGGCGTTTTAAAGTTGGAAAGATTGAATACACTCTTAGTTTTAAAAATGAATTTAGCAGTGCATATGGGTAAGATGTTCACTTTTTTGGTCTGATTAAATCCCAATGAATCATCAGCAGTACAAAAATGTATACACAGCATTTGGCAATAATAAACTGTAGGATGGCAGAATAATTTAATGTAGCTTTTGTGTGAAACAGAGTTATGTTTCCTCCACTGAGGTTACTTTTGTTGGAATGCACTTTAAAAAGTCATGAAAAGGCAATTTAAACATTAAATTGCCAGAGCAACAGATTGCTTTGATGTTATGTATTACTGAGAAACACAACTCAAAATTTCAACAAGAAAAGATGTGCCATTAGTCAAAATTTATAAAAAAAATTGAAATTCATTTATTTAGTATCCTCACTATTGCCAAATCTCTAAGGTTTTGGTATCAAGTGTAAAGTAGAGATGAAGATTTAGGTTAATCAAGTAAGCATGAATTTACTTCTCTGAGAAGCACCGCCCAGGCAATAAATGTATCAGAGAAGTGTATGATGTCCTCACAAGTAAACAGTAATGAATACATTCCCTTCAAGCGCCAATGGTTTATTCATTCTAATTTCTTAAGCATGGCCAATTTGGAGTAGAGTCCCATGACATCATCCAAAATGGCTGTCCTCTGAGGACAATTCTATCTATTGTGTAGGAGTTTCCTTTTCCTTCTTAGTGATACATTTCTGGAGATTCTGCTCTTAGGAAAATAATTCTGCTAATAATAATGGACACAATATATTGTATATAAATTATGTGTTAGGTTTGGTGACAATTGTGTTACGCATAGTGTCTCATTTTTATTCTTACAGCCCCATGAGGTATGCTTTTTAACATTTTCATTTTATAAATCAGGAAAATGAGACTTAGTGAAGTTGCGTCTCCCTAAGGTCACACAGCTGGAAAGAGGCGGAACAGACATTAGAACCCCAGTCTGTCAGAGCAAATCAAGCTCTAAATCCATTGTCTTAAAAGTGGGTACATGCACATTAGAAAGTGTGCAAGAAGATTCACTTGGAAGTTAATAGTAAAATAGACTTAAGTAAAAATGAAAACCCAAAGTTTACCAATAGTTAAGTACAGAGTTTGACACAAGGACCCTCATTAGATCTGCATGTCCAAAGGTCAAATACTACACGTTACCTGACTTAGTCTCAGGGAAGTTTGGGCATTTTGTTATGTAGAGAAGGAAATAGTGCTCTCTATTGCTTTTAGCTTATTGCCACATGTTATAATTTCAATGTACTCATTTGTAGTACATTTGTGGATTACGTTATACAGTGTTAAATGGACAGGTTGTTTAAGGAAACAGGTTATAGGTAATATTAAAATGTAAGAGCAAGCGATCAAGAAAAAATGGGGCTGCTATTTCTAGGATGAGCTTTGAAAAAATCACTCATAAACGGAGTAAAGATGATGGTGCAAAAGAATGATTGGAACATGGCTAAGATTTTTTAATTTTTATGGAATCAACTTGAAATGCAGCTGTAGTATATCCACTAACAATCCCACTCTACATGTACATTGTACCTTGAGCCATTAGCTATTGATAATATGAAGCCTTGTTGATTAGCAAAACATTAAAACTTAAGCACTTTGAACATTAGCATAAATCCCTACAAGTACTTCAACAATATTTAAAATCATTAACTCTGTATGTAACATTTGATAACACTTCTCTGAACTTAATCATAACTATTTAGAAGCCTCTTTTGAAGTTTCTTAATATATTTGTTTATACCCATGACATAAATATGAATGCATATATTAAATGTACTGTTTTTTTTTTTTTTAAACTCAACTGGGTGCCTAAGCAAAAACATTTAAAGATCAGTCTTCTAAATAACTAGCACTGTGTTGTTTATGAAAAATGAGGCTTAAATTGTTCTGTGAAAGGGCATTTTAATATTAAGAGAATGAAAACATGGTGCAGGAATAGGAACAAGAATTATCAATGACCCATTTAAAACTCTTCAACTTTTCAGCTTCTCCTTCAGTCTTTTTTATTTTTCTTAGTAATCTTCAATGTTTTCAATGCAGCCTTATGCATCAGGACTACTCAAAACAGTACTGGAATGATAGCTTCATTATACTATTTTCTTGAGGAAGTATTTTCTAATGCATTAAAATATAGGTGAACTTGTCTGCTAGCGCCTGCTTGTAAAATCTTATATTTCAGATTATTGTCTTTACTTACATATCTGTTAGTTTGATTTTCTGCATTTTCTACTCTATGAAGGACTTATATGTAGCTGATTTTCTTTGGCAATTGTGAAGTAATTAGACATATTTTTTACATTAACACTTTTGTGTTATAGAAAACATTTTAAAACATAATCTAGACCATGTATATTAACTTGCCTCTCTCATATATGACATAATAGCCAAAACTCTTGAGCCAATTTCACCTAATAGTGTTAGTGCTATTGTACACTTGGAAGAGTTCCTTGAGTTGCAGCAATGATGCCAAAATCCTTGCCAAAACTGATGTACAAGTAGCAAGCAGAAAGAGGAGCAAAAGGCAGAGTCAATGAGAGTTGATATATTCACTAGGGCCAGACATATGTGGCAAGAAAGAAATGGGGAGAAATGGCACCTGGGAGATCCAGAAGTATATGTTAGGTTGATATATTGCCAGGTAAAAACCCAGAGTCTCAGAGGAGAGTGGCAGAAAGGAACAGTGTTTTCGGGTTAGAACAGTAGCACCTGAGAGTCAAACCACAAAATGAACAGATATAATGATACAAAGGCCTTTGAAAATCAAGACCAAACCCAAATTCAAAAGTTGGACTATAAAGAAAATGTTTGTTGTGATGTAGCAAGGCCAGAACTACGATAACTGGCATCAGGTACAACTTTCATAATATTGGTAGTGTTCGAACTGACTTGATGCTTAACTGCCAAGACGTGCATCTGGATCGTATATCTCTTATTTGATTGCCTCAGAGTCAGCAAGTGGGTTGGGATTAATTGACATTACTGTGGAAGCAGATGGTAAGTTCACCCCCAAAATATGGTAGGGAGTTGTTAATCAGAGGGAAGGTTTTGCTAATTAGGACTATGAAGTGATGCCAAATTTGTGGTTACTTTAGTTTATCGTTCCCAACTTGAATTCCAGCTATGTCCAGTGTAAATGGTTATTATAACTACTTTTACATATCATCAGTTTTGACAATAAGATATTACTAGAGGGACTCCCTGGTGGTGCAAGGGGTTAAAGCACTGCACTATAAAGCAATCCGTAGCTTCGGCAGCATGAGTTCAATCCCTGGCCGGCCAGGGAGCAACCCACATGGCAAGGCAGACATCTGCTGTCTCACCCGCTGCTCCCCTCAGCAGTATATTTCAGTCAGTCTGCCTGTTCTGTTCCCACTCTGTCTCTGGTGAATCCTCTCACCCCACCTCCCCCGTGTCTTTGGCCTGTGCCCCAGCTCTTGTATATATAAATGGATGAATCTTAAAAATATATATATATATATATATATATATATATATATAAAATACTAGATCTGATGCACAGGCTCTATTTGTCAGGGTTCTCCAGAGAAACAGAACCAAGAGGAGATAACTACCTTTGTCTCTATCTCTATTTTTATCCCCATATCCTTTTTATTTTATTTTATTTTTTTTTTAAGAAGTGGCTCATGTTGAACACATGAAATAAGACATTAAGGGAAATGGGTATGGAGAGAAATGGGAAGATAGAAGATATTTAGAAGATAGTCTCAATAAGATGTGGTGAATAAATAGATTTGGGGAAAGTAAAGAAGAAGCTGTATGGGCATTTGACTTGTTGGAGATGTAATTCCTTAGAAGGAGTAGTTATGGGAAGATGAGTTTATGTTTTTAATATGAGATGCTTGGGATACTGGTTATAGTTGCTCAGTGGATAAATGGATATATATTTATGTGGACAAAAGGATATAAAATCAACTATTTGGCCTGGTCAAAAATCAAAGAATGATCTCTGACCCTCATCAAGACAAATAAAAATCCTGTCTGCTCAAACTTGGAAATCTATTCTGAATCTCATCTTTTCCCCTATCTCATTGCTACCAATTTAGTCCAAATCACCACCATTTCTTGTCTGGATTACAGCAACAACTTCCTAACTGGTCTTTCTGCTTCTAACATTGAATGAACTACCACCTTGGTCTATTATGAATTCATTATTATAGCGCTAAAAACATAAGCCATATTCAGAAACTGGAGGACATTATGTATTATGAAATAAACACAGAAAAAAAAAACTGCATGATCTGACAACTTATTTGTGGAATCTAATAAAGTTGGATACATAGGAGTATAGAGTATAATGGTTTACCAGGAGTTGGGGGCGGGGGGATGTGGAGGAAATGGAAGATGTTGGTCCAAGTATACAAAGTTGCAGTTCTGTAGGATGAATAAATTTAGAGATATAATGTACAGCATAATGATGAAAGTTGATAATAGTGTGTTGAATATTAGAAATTTGCTAAGAGTACATTTCAGGCACTCATCACACATAAAACAATGGTAACTATATGAGGACATAATAAGTTTTTTAGCAGTGATTATTTCACTGTGTATATGTATATCAAATGATTATGTTGTACACCTGAACATATAACTTTTATTTCCTAAAAGTTTAAGAAAAACAAACCATATCATATTATGCCTCTGCTGAAAAATCCCAAAGTGGCTCCCCATTTCACTCATAGTAAAAGGCTGATCCCAATGATGGCCTTCAAGTTTCAAGATGAATGCCCTACTCCACTGCCCAACCTAATACTCTTCCCCTCACTCACTCTGTTCACATCATACTGGTCTTGATATTTCTCAAACCTGCCAGACACGTTCCTGTCTTTTCTCTCTGCCAGGAATATATATCCCCCCAGATACTACATGACTCACTTCCTCATTTCAGTCAGGTCTCAACCTGATTCCTCATGAAACATTCAGTAGTAACATAATATAAAATTGATCACATAATTTGCTTTATTTTTCTTATACCACTTATGATCAACTGATGTATTTATTTGTACCTTCACTTAGAAAAATGCAAACTACATGAAAGACTATCTTGTTTACATCTCTATCTCCAGCATTTATTTTATTAGAATATGGCTAGTGATTTCAGTCACAAGGGTGGATGAATTACCCATAAACTATTAAAACATGAGAATAGGTTCTAGTAGGAAGCACTGAAAGAAATATACATTTAGTAATTGAACAGTGTGGGGGAAACCCTGAAGCTGAAAAGCAGTGAGAAAGGCAGAGAAGAGAGAAGAGATGCCTGGATCACCAAAAAAAAAAAAAAAAAAAAAAGGAAAAAGGGAATTTCCAAAAGGAAATAAATGAAAAAAAAAGTAATATTCTAATACTCTCCCTTCATTCATTCTGCCTTTTTTCCAGACTCAATGGGGCTTTCTATACAAGCAATACAAGTAAATTAAAGTTGACCAGAACAGCATTGAGACCAAAGTCAATAGTCCCAAATTGTTTAAAATTGTTTTATAAAATAGAAATATTGGGTAATTTAGAACTAAAATGGCAAGGTGTTGGAGATGAATACTTAGTTTAGATATATTTTATATTATAATTAGGATCTTTTCTTTTTTTTTATTTTTTTTTTTATTTTTTTATTTTTTTTTAAATTTTTTTTTTTTTATAGAGGCATGCTTTATTTATTTGTTTGCTGGTTTGTTTGTTTGTTTTGTTTATACATGCACTGGGTACAGTCAGAAGCACGGGAGGGTGAGAGAATTCACCAGAGCCAGAGCGGGGAGCAGAGCAGGCAGAAGGACCGAAGTACACTGCTGAGGGGAGCAGCGGGCGGCAGGAGAGGTCTGCACGCCATGTGGGACCCTCCTCTGGTGGCCGGGGAGCAGCCGGGGATCGAACCGGCGCCACAGAGGCCGTGCGCAGTTTCGCAACCCAGCGCTCAACCGCTGCGCCACCGGGGAGGCCCATAATTAGGATCTTTTCAAAGAGTACACTAGATTCAAGAATGTTTTCATTTTTGTGAATAAATAGAACCACTGGACTGAAATGATTAAGCAAATTGAAACGTTCCATACAATTTTTTATTAGCAGTAATGAGAGATTTTTATTATCTGCTGGGATTCATAAAAACTTACCTTAGAATCTAGTCATTTTGAGAGTAATTGCAACATCGATTGGACAAGAGCATTTGTGTATGTATGCATTTGAGAGGCAGTGGAATTACTTGTTGGAAAGATTGATAGAGACAAGAGATACATAGATAAGTAGATGGTGAATAGATACACACATATATAATATATAGATGACAGAGAGAGAGAGAGACTGGGGTAGCTGAGAGCCAAGTTTCAAGGGACAGAGACAAGTTCAGGGATATTCCATACTAAGCTGTGGATACCACTGAGCCATTGACAGCCACTGACCTATTCAACCCTTTTCAAATGAAGCTCCTATAAGATTGGGAGACAGAGAAAATAAGGGAGATGGTAAGAGTCATCTCACATAATTAAATCTCTTGTCAATTGCTGGCGACTTTTGCTAACTCAACACTGAGTTGAGTTTTTCTCTGAAAGATGGTAGTGGTGGTGAAGGGCAAATACTGAGGAAGGACAATATTTCCTTAAATACTGTAGGACGTGAGATAATTTGCTTCAGCTGGCAAATAGAAATAAGATGACATGGTCAAGAAAGGACAGTATAAACTCACAAATGAGGCTTAAAGGGAAATAAGGAATAAGACCAAGTATTAAAAGCAGAAAACACTGAGTAAAGGTTTATATTAATTTAATTTTGCAAAAGTGATAAGTGAGATGTTGTGTCTATAATTTGTCTACTCCAAAGGTAGCTTGTATGCTGAGGTTTCCTTGCCCTCTAGTAAAATATACTGTAAACAAACATTTAAGTAGGCATGACATAATAGCACTGTGCTGGGCACTGTGGAGGTTCAGCTGGAAATGCGCTTCACTGGACTATAGTATAATGCTTCAGAACGTAACCAAGGGGAAAGCCAGGAATCTTAAGGTTATCACCTTTGGAAGATAAATGACAAGAAAAATCGCACCTACTCTCCAGATAGTAGAAGTTGAAAGAGACCTATTATCAATCATACTCTGTATACAGTGGATTTTTTTAATTTTGTAGGAGATATACCGGTTTACTGATCTTGTCAGTTACAATTATGAAACATCTATTCTCTGTCATCAGTGCTCCCAACTGTGCTACTTCTGATATCCCTTCCATGTTAAATAACACATACCTTAAAGCCATCTTGCTCAGATGTCAGAGCTTTCTATTCACTAGTTGCTTTCTTGATAAGGGGAGAACCCCCATAAAAAACACTACCCAGTACTTCATAACATTAGAGTATGTAGGCAAAAAAACCTGCTCCGTTTCCTTGAGTCCACATGAAGCAGTATGTGGTACGGGAGTCACTGGGCTACCTAGACAATCAAAAACTGAAGAAATATTTAACCCAGAGAAGGGGTATTGTTCTTTCTAAGAAATTATCAGGCAGATAGGAGGGTCACTGAGATTATGTTGTACACTGCCTCATTTTATAATGAGGAGAATGCTGAAAGATTTAATTCCATTAAGCAAGATTATAAAAATCTGTGTTAAGATGTGATGCAGTAACATTGCAATGTAATTTGACGGGAATCAGGTGATATAAGAGGTGTATCCTTATTATAACTGATGACATGGGTATCAACAGTTCTTTGCAGGCTAGTGGAAAATGAACTTAAATATATATCTCACCTTAAGAAATTTGAAACCCAATGTTATTATTCTACTGACAAATTAACTACATTGCCATGAAAGCTTTTGATTTTTTTTAAGCCAATGATCTTGCTTAATTACTTTAGTAGAAGGGAATAATCTGTTTATAAAAATGGTGGAATGAATATTAGGAAGGGAGAATAGAAGTTTGAGATACATGAAAACAATGTCATTTCTTTTTCTAAATAAATGTACAGCTTCTGATTCAGAGACATCACATATCAGAATTCTGCAAGATTTTATAGATAAGATTGCTCAACCAGTTTGTTCATTATTGAGAATGAGGAAATACAGCAAAATATTAGGATAGCAATTTGTTGTTCCAATAGTAAACAGGAAAAGAGAGTGGATCCTTGAAAGACTAATGGGTATGTTTTCAAAGTTGTGTAGGACTTGAGAAGAGCTTGTGAAATCTCTTATTAGAGAAAGCAATGATACTTTGAATCTACCATAAAATCACCAAGGAAATTCATATCAGACCATTTCTTTTCTTGATGAGGGGAATCGGGGAAATTGTATAGGCATAGACTATCTAGAACACAGTATTCCATTTCTTTTCCCAGCTCTCTCTACACGGCATATGGCACAACTGATTGTTCTTTAATTACTTTTGACATAATCTTGCTCTGTAATGCTACAGAATTTTTCCTGCCTCTGACTGCTATTTGCAAACCCATATCTCTATACCTATAGAAACTGTGTCCTGAGATGCTAGTGTACATGAGCATTTGAGCCCTTGGATGAATTCACTATTTCTGATGTTTAAATTCCTGCCAATTAGCTATCGATTCCCAGAGCTGTCACTGAGCCCCAGAACTCTCTCTTGGATTTGCACAGGAACTCAAGCGCAACACATCCAAAATAAGCACAGTTCTTTCACACTACAGCTGCTTTCCTTCCTGAGTTTCTTGTCTCTATGAACTACATTGCCCAGTTACCAAAGTCAAAAAACTGGGTGTCATCCTTGACTAGTCTCTTGACAGGCTGCATCCAACAAGACACATTTTTAGCAAAGATAACCACAAGATACTTCATTAGGATTCCCAAACTCCCATCCAAAATAGCAACTGAAATGTGTAACGACACACTGCAGGAAGTGTGACTTAGCAGGTGCACACAAAATCATATTAGTGCTCTTTAGCTGATTTTTTAAGTTCAATATGCATAGTCAGTTGATGTGGCTGCTGGAGAAGGTCATACTACTTTAAGCTGCATGAAGAGAAAAAAATCTAGAATGAGGAACTGAAAGGTTCGATCTGCTCTTCATGCCACACTTGAATAATACTGCAGGGAAAGAGGGATCGCTATGGAAGAGAGTGGCCATGCTCACTCACCATGCAAGAAATAGCAGGATTAATTTACAAAGCATTAAAAATGAAATAACCTTCAATAGTCCTTTTAAATTTTCCATTTCTGTTTCAATTTTTATATTCAATTAATGTATCATATTTAAGATTTAAAACAATTGCATTTAATGGAAATTCATTTACATTTTATATTTTAAAAATTGTATTTTGACTATATTCATAGGTATACTTGTGACATTTAAGTTGCTACTGATAAGAATTTCTGAGTGTTTTTTCCTAATTTGAGATGCATGGAAGGACCTCATACACTCTTGACACTGATAGGGACATGCTAGATTCACGACCTTTCTTTCTGTCTTAACCCAGTTTGCCTGGCGAGATCTGTTGAACAGTGGATCTAATCAATATAGACACGTTCATATTACTTCATTTAAGGATAAACTACAGTAAATGAAAGGGCACAGGGTTTGGAGACTGGCAGTCCTGGTTCAATTGCTTTCTCTATCCTTTCTGGGTCTTAACTTTTCTCATCTCTAAGAACCTCAGTACTTGCCTAAAGGGCCATTAGTCTGGAATGAGATGACATATAGTCCTAAAAGGGCCTGGCATATAGCAGGTATTTAGCAACCACTCTCTTCTTAGCTTAATGATCACAACACTGGCAAGGGTTGGAAATAATCTCCTGGTAGCAATAGGAAACCCGTAACCTGAATTAAGGTGGGTCAAGGTTTCTGTTTGATGCTTTTCCTACTTGTATGTCCCTTCTCTTGAGACTTCCTTTCTCCCTAAAATCTATTTTAAAGACAATTTAAAAAATATATGTTGTGTCTCCCCAGTGGCACAGCAGGTTGAGTGCCATGCTGTGAGGCTGTCCACCACCTCCGCAGTGCGGGTTCAATCCCGGCCAGCTGGCAAGGGTCCCACATGGCGCGGCAGACCTCTCCTGCCTCGCCCGCTGCTCCCCTCAGCAGTGCATTTTGTCAGTCTGCCTGTTCTGTTCCCCACTCTGGTGAATCCTCTCACCCTCCCACACCTCTGGCCTGTACCCCAGCTCTTATATAAAAGTAAATCTTTTAAAATATATATATGTCTCCTATTATTTTATTGTACACACTTGTAATATTTCAGCAATCAGGACAATTGTTTGTAATGAAAAGACAGGTTGCAAGATCATAAAAGATAGGTTAGAAAAGTTGTGATGGGTGGAGATGGGATGAGGGTAAAGGACAAATTTCAATTTGATTCAATCTATGGAAAGAATCGCTTGTTATTTATGAGGAGGTATAGATAAAGAAAATGGCATTTAACCTTTGGGAAGGTTAAATATAGGAATAGCAAGCAAGAGTGACCAGGGTCAAGGGAGAGACACTAGGCAGGGTGAGCCAATAGAAGTCTCTGAGAGTAATGGGCAAGGTGACAGTGGCCTGAATGAAAGGATATGGCTGTGGTGATGAAGAACTAGGATACTATGTCACTGAGAGGCATACAGGAAGAGGAAGTGAATTATTATTTGAGACACTTGCTTCTAACACACCTGACAGATTCTGACATGAATAATTAGGCTCCTGCTAACATTGCCTGCTTTCTTCTCTTACCTGTTGCTGCCCTGACTTCTTTCAGTTTTATCCTTTCCCCACTTGAAAATTTTGGGGGGAAGATAAAGGAGAAAGAAGTGACTCTTTCCCCCCACTGCCTGTTCCAGTGGGTCACCTCATGTGTCACCAGTTAGCCTCACCTGGTTATTTCCAGCACAGGGAATGGCAAAGAGACCAACTGACCGATGTAGGTCAGATTGTATTATATCCAGCTTGGGGGCAACACTGCATTGTCCCTGGTACCCAGGAACCAGGGCCTGATTAATGACTTCTATATTCTGTGCAGGCCTATGGGGATGAAAAAGATTTGAAGGGCAGGAAGTCCAGAATGAGTTTTGGCTTTGGGATGTAGCAAACTTTATTACTTTCCACTCCATTTTTTAATTTTGGGAATTTGTTTCATTTCTTTCTTTCAATTTGTTTTATATAGAAGGGAAATACATATACAGACAGAAAATCAGCATCATGACACACTATATAAGTAGCCTCAATAAAGGGCCAGTTGTCACAAAACAAAAAAAGAAAAATCAGAGGAAATACATTGACTAGTATTAATATTTGAAAAAAATTATCTTTTTCCAAAAGGACAAAGTAGGTTATGGTACATACATAGGCTGACACCCTTGCTTGGGGCAGCACTTACCACACAGCTACCACATCCACTGTGTCAGAACTCATTGTTAATCAGATCCATTATTTTTACTTGTTATTAATTTACTAAATTATCTTTAATATTACTTTTATGTATTGTAGGCATTGTTATTTGATGTAAAAATCTTTGATTAGATTGATGGCAAGGTTTAAGGACTATTTCTTGAAGTTCTAAACTTAGAAAGAATTAGTTAAAATAAGGAGCAACATTTCAAATCTTCTATGGGATAGCTGGATATCAGAGCTGGGAGGACTTTTAAAGATCACCCAGTCTAGTTTTCTTATCATGCAGATGATGCTGAGGTCAATAAGGGAAATTTACTTGTCAAAGTACACAGAAATGTTGGATTAGCTCCTTTTTGAAGCATTCCTTTCTCCAGATTTCTGTCACACCACTTGTCTGTGTCTCCTCCTGGCTCCTCATGTTCCATTGAACTTTCCTCTGCCTGTCTCCTAAATACTGGGGCCCTATTCAGACCCAGGCACGCTTCTATTTTTTTTTAAAGATTTATTTATTTATGCAAGCAAGCACAGGGTACAGGTCAGAGGTGTGGGGGATGAGAGGATTCACCAGAGACAGAGCGGGGAACAGAACAGGCAGACTGACTGAGATACACTGCTGAGGGGAGCAGTGAGCGAGACAGGAGAGGTCTGCCACGCCATGTGGGAATCTCCTTGGCCGACTGGGAATTGAACTGGCATTGCAGAGGCTCCGGACAGCTTCACAGTGCTGCGCTCAACCAGCTGCGCCACCGGGGAGGCCCCGCCAGGCACTCTTCTATTCAAAAGAGTGTGTGTGTGTCTGAGTTTCTACCAGCATCATGTCTTGATTACTACAGATTTGTAGTATAGTTAGAAGTCTCCAAGTGTGAAATGACCATTTTTCTTATTTGTTATATTTTTAGTGTAGTCTTTAGGATTTTCTATGTATATCATCTGCAAATAATGGTAACTTTACTTCTTTCCCAATTTGGACTCCTTTTATTTACTTCTCTTGCCTGATTGTTCTAGCCAGGACTTCCAATACTATGTTGAATAGTAGTGGCAAGAGTTGATATTCTTGTCTTCTGGGAAAACTTTCACTTTTTTAACATTAAGAACGATATTATGGGCCTCCCCTGGTGGCTCAGGCGGTTGAGCGCTGTGCTGTGAAGCTGTCCGGAGCCTCTGCAGTGTGGGTTCGATCCCGGCCGGCCAGGGAGCAACCCACATGGCACAGCAGACCTCTCCTGACTCGCCTGCTGCTCCCCTCAGCAGTGTATTTCAGTCCATATGCCTGTTCTGCTCCCCGCTCTGTCTCTGGTGAATCCTCTCACCCTCCCAAGCCTCTGGCCTGTACCCCAGTTCTTGTATAAAAATAAATCTTTAAAAAAATAAAGAACGATATTAGCCATAAGTTTGTCTCATATGGCCTTTATTATTTGAGGTATGTCCCATCAATCACCAGTTTTTCAAGGTTTTTCATTATAAATGAATATAAATTTGTAAATTATAAATTGAATCTTATCAAATGCTTTTTTGGCATATGATCATGCGGTAAATTTCTCTTTATCAATATGGTAAATTATATTAATTTATTTTCAGATGTTGAACCATTCTTATGTCCCTGGTATAAATCCCACTTGATTATGATATGTAATCCTTTTAATGCGTTGTCGAATTTAGTTTGCTAAGATTTTGTTTAGGATTTTTGCATCTATGTTCATCACGGAAATTGGTTTTAGTTTTCTTTTTTTGTGGTGCTTTATCTGGCTTTAGTATAAGGGTAATTTTGGCCTCATGAAATGTGGAAATACACCCTCTCAAATTTTTGTAAGAGTTTGAGAAGGATAGATATTAGTTTGTCTTTGAAGGCAGAACTCAGTTGAGAAACTGTCTGGACCTGGTCTTTTGTTTTGGGGGAGACTTTTGATTACTGTTTCAATTTGTTTACTTGTAATATATACATTCAATGCTATCCCAATGACAGTTTCAATGGCTTTCTTCAAAGAAATTGAACAAGCATTATTGAAATTCATATAGAATCATAAAAGACCCAGAATAGTCAATACCCCATGTATGTTTTGTTTCCTTATCATTACACGAGAGTTGCAGTACTTCTACTTCTCCAGCAGGTGGCTCTGTGTTTTGGGTTGGTTTTTTTTTTTTTTTTTTTTTTTTTTTTAGTTTTTCCCAGCTTTATGATTTTGATGCTTGGCTTCCATGGCTTTCCATCAGTCCAGAAACCAGATCTTGCATCTCTGGCTCATGGAGTATGGGAAGGACCTGGCGGGGTTCAATGACTGGTGACACTGGCTCATATTTGTGGCTTCACTAATAGCCCTCCTCTGCAGTTCCAGGCCAGTCTCTTAAGTCTGTGCACTCTGAGCATAGGGCCAGGGGAGCCGAGCCCAGTGCATTTTCCTTGTTCTTTTCACTGGGGGCTGACCCACCTGGAGAACCCCAACTCCCACACATCTATTTCCCTTCAGTCAGAGGCATCTGCTTCCACACTCTCTAGCTCTCCCCTCCCCAGGGCTGCTGGCCATACCCCATCACAACAGTTAGGCAGCCTCCCACCTGCACTACAGTCTCCAGGCATTTCTCTCCACCCACCTCTTGTTTAATGAAGGTGAATCAGTGTCTCCTATGTCCATTTGGTTCCCTGGTTTGCCTCAAGTTATGGACCCTCTGAGCAAGGTGCCAGTCTAAGCTAACTTTCAGATTATTCTTCTGGGTTAAGAAGCAAGGAACCTCCTCTGATGCCACTTTGGCCCAGACTTCCATTGCATCTATGCTTTATTCAAACATTATTACTTTTTCTCTCCCTAGCACTAGACACAATGTCTGACACACATTAGGTGCACAAATCCTTCTTAACTAAATTAAGGAACCAAGTATAATGTATCATTATCCTGATACATAGTTCAAAACATTTTTGCTATATTACCCTGTTATATACATATTATCTCTCTAGTTATACAGGGCAGACTGAAGCTTTTATATATTTACTTCTCTGTGTCCACTTTGCTGCTTCCTAATTAGCATTCTTCAACACCAAAATAGTTCTCTACTTTTGAGTCTTCAGTTCAAGGCTCATTAGTCAGCATTTATCACTTCTATTCAATAATAGCAAAAGGTTAGCCTGGAAACAAGTAATGAAACAAGCTTATCTTTTTGCTCAAATCATATTATTTTATATTATTTCCTATACCCTATAATTTGGCATTACGTGAAAACTGTACTTTTGGAACAGAAATAGGAACATTCTGATTTGAACAAGTCTATGACTCAAATTGCCCCAGTCCATTTGTTGTCCTGGCAGAATACTGGTGAGTGCTGTCTTCTGAACTTCGGTCCAAATACTTACACATCTAGTAGCCTACTTGTTTTTTTTTTAAGATTTATTTATACAAGAACTGGGGTACAGGCCAGATGTGTGTGAGGGTAAGAGGATTCACCAGAGACAGAGCGGGGAACAGAACAAGGGTCTACTGAAATACACTACTGAGGGGAGCAGCGGGCAAGACAGGAGAGGTCTGCTGTGCCATGTGGGTATCTCACTGGCTGGCTGGGTCGAACTGATGCTGCAAAGGCTGCGTACAGCTTCACAGTGTGGCGCTCAACTGCCTGCGCCACCAGGGGAGGCCCTAGTAGCCAACTTCTATTACATTTTCTTTTGAAACTTAATGACTTCTCTTATTCTATTGTAGGAGTTTAATCTTGCAGATTGTTGACTGATTGCATATTATTAAGGTTTTTTTTTTTTTACAGATTGAAAATATGAAATAGGGAAGATTTTTAAAAGATGTTTCTTTTTTCTTGCCTTCACAGTCCATGACCATGACTAGCAATCACGAATGTACATGGCAATTCAGGCTGCCCAGTGTACAGTGCTTAGCTCTGCCTCTCTCCCTCCCATCCTAACCTTCTCCTCACTCCCTCCATTTTTATATATTACTTCCACATTTTCAACATCACTTCCTCCCACCTTGCCTTTTCTCTTTGCTGTTGCTTGTTAGTGTGATGAACAATGATGTGTGTGCATGTATGTAGTGACTGTGTGTGTTGCAGGGACAGAGAAAAATGAGAAAAACAATGTCTTCGACCTAGAGTGATTTTCAAAAGAAACTACATTTCCCCCTCATTGTTACAAAGAGGACATAAAATCTAGTATTATCAGAGCCTAAGGAAGCTTAAAGAACACTTGGTTTAAGTGGGGTAACTGAGGCTCAGAAACATGATGTGAGTTGTGTAAGTCAAATCAAATAGGCCACAGTTTTACATGTATGGAAATAGTTACAAAAAGCTCCATTTAAAATCTGGGTTGAAGGTGAGGAGTACAGTAAAATTTCTCTATTGTTTGTGGCCTATTAAAATGCCCATAGTTGCCTTACACTTACTCTGATGTTGTCACAGAGTTCTGCCACAAGTGGTAACTGTTACAACTGGAATTTCCCAGAAAGGTCTTTGAGCTTTATAGATGTTACATATATCCAAACTATGGAGGAATAAATATAGTAGTGTAGCTCAATCCTGATTTACCCAGGATAATTCTAAATTATGCCTGTTCCTGCTTATTGTATTCTTTCTCTATCAACAATGTTCCAATTTGGACAAAAAATTAATTTATGATCACCCCACACATAAATCACATTGGAATTAGAAACAATTCTCAACTTAGTTTCAACTTTTCTAGTCCTCCAGTATAGGATGGAATTCTAATTAGTGTGCAAAGTGCCAAGAAACAATTTATTATTAGTCCTCATGATCAGAATGCACTTTATGCATATATAATCCCTTCATTTGAGTCTCTCGAAGTGCTTTATGAAGCCTCACATTTTTGTAGCATTTGTGATATTGCTCCCAAATTACTGATGACATCTGTAGTAGAGAGATTAAATGATCTGTGCAAGGTCACACATCAATTTCGATAGTAACAAACCTGGAAACATTATAGGCATTATAATTGCTTAACACTGTAATAGAGCTTCTCTTCGCCATGTTATTTCTTACAACTTTGAGCTGGGTTAGCCTTATTTTAAATGGACTATATTTTAAAAACAGAACCAGGTAAGAGAATTTCAACAAATATTGGTAAATGCACTCTCTAAAAATAATTGTGGTCCTCAGACTGAGACAGTTATTTGAAGTCCCTACCTAGTATTATTCTTAAGGCCCCAGTATACTCCTACTCCACCCATAACTTCTACCCCACTAGATCAACTTCTTTCACTAGATCAGCTAGACCATTAAGTAGATAAGCAGAGATCATCTTTCCAAAGAATTTAATACTTTTTATGTGATTATAAATTGAATTGTTTTGTTGATTTCTTTCTCTTCTAGTTCATTGTTTGCATACAGGAATACAACTGAATTTTGCAAATTGATTTTGTAACCTGCCATTTTATAGTAGTTATTTATTGTTGCTAATGGTTTTTTAGTAGAGTCTTTTAGTTTTTTAATGTATGTTTACATCTGTTCTTCTATCCCTTTTCATTTGAAGATTTTTATCAAAAGTAGATGGTGAATTTTTTCCAAATATTTTCTCTGCATCTATTGAAATGATGATATAATTTCAATCTTCTGTTAATGCAGTGAATTACATTGATTGATATTTGGATGTTGAGCCATCCTGTGTTCCTGGGATAAATCCCACTTGGTCATAATGGATGATTCTTTTATGCACTGTTGAAATTGGCTTGAGGATATCTGCATGTGTGTTGATCAGGGATATTGTTCTATTCTTTTTTGTGTGTATGATGTCCTTGTCTTTTTTTGTGTGTCAGAGTAATGTTGGCCTCACAAAACATATTTGGAAGCATTCCCTCCCCTTCCATTTTTCAGAAGAGATTGAGAAAGACAGGTATTAGCGCATCATTGAAAGATTGGTAGAACTCTTTAGTGAAAGCTTTTGGTCCTGGGCTTTTGTTTTTTTTACTTTTATTGTTGTTGTTTGAGACTTCTGATTACTGTTTCAATTCCATTCCTTGGCCTATTCAGGTTGTCTGTTTTGTTTTTTTTTTAACTGACTGAGTCTCAGAAGTTTGTATATTCCTAGGAATTTTCCATTCCGTCAAAGTTATTCCATTTATTGGCATGTCATTGTATAGTTATGGTCCTTTGTATTTATGATCCTTTGTATTTCAGAGGTTAAAATATCTACTGTAACCTCTCCTCTTTCATTTTGGATTCTACTTATAGTTTTATCCCTTTTTTTCTTTGTTACCATAGCTATAGGTGATTATTTTATTTTTCAAAGAACCAGCTTTTTAGTGGGAATATAAACTGGTCCAGTCACTGTAGAAAGCTGTGTAGAGGTTCCTCAAATCACTAAAAATGGAGCTACCATATGACCCAGCGATTCCACTCCTAGGAATCTACCCAAAGGACACAAAAAGCATCCTTAACATCCAGCCATTCTGTGACATATAGTCTGATTCCACTGCCGGGACCTTCTACAGTTTCCATATATCCTTTGGAATGCAACTTTATACTTCAGATCATAAAGCATAAAATTTAGGTATTAAAGTCAATTTGAAAAATAAGTTAGCTGACTCTAAGTGACTGGAAATTTGTAAAAAGAATTCAAAGAACCTGAGTTAATTTTCTTTTTTTGTAGAAATTCATGTATTACCCCAGGGGAGAATATCCCATAAAACTTCAGAACTCAATACACTCATTTTATAACTTCATTTAAGAGTAGAAAATAAATTACAAGAAGTGTTTTATGGATCATTTTGATATTTTACCCCAAGATTCTTTCTAGTGCTGGAGAAAGTAAGACTCTTTTCCCATATTACAACGTGGTCTTGGTAAACCATTAATTCACAATATTGCTTTTAATTATGAATTATCTCTAGAGCAGAAATAAATTTGTCTAATTATAATGAATATCTAATCTTATTAGATAAGGATCATTTGCAAATTACAATGTTCTGAATCTCAGCTCAGGCAAATATTTAACCTAAAATTGATCAAAAGGTTTAAGTAAAAATTAACTATATAAATATTATCAATACAGATTTGTTATCAAACACATAAAAATGTTTTTGTTAAGAATGGAAAAGGTTCTGAGGTTTTATCTTACTTGCAAACAGGTTCACCTACAATTTTGTTGAGGTTGTCAGGAGACATGAGACTGCAGGGTCAGAAACAAAGAGCTTTATTGCTCATGGCACTGCCATCATCACATTCACCTCAATTCCAAGTGCCCTCTCCCAAGCACCACAGTAGTAACCCAGGGTGGCCCATGTAGTGGGTTTGCATCACACCTGAGGCCAACATCCAACTTAAGAAGTCATAAGCATTTATATTGGTCACAAGGAAACCTACCCCAACTTCCTCTAAAGGAATAGACTTTCTTTGTTATACTGGAGAGTAACCAAACCTGCCCTCTGCTATAGTCAGAGACACTGGCTCTGTATTTGCTAGACAAGCATCTTTGAAACGATAGTTCAGAACAATGGCAATCAGTTCCTCTCTTCACCAGACAGAGAAATACAATAGACCCATGGAGAACTGTCTTCCAGCAGTCATTAGTTAAGCATACTCATTTCAAATTATTATTTTAAATTCTGAAACTGTAAAATAGATAATTTGGTTTTATCAGACCTCACCATTGAAGTATTTTTTGGAAGTATTGTGTCCCTGTTGCCTTAGACAAGCTGTTTGTCTCTTACACTTCACATGATGGGTCCCTAGGACATTTACATACTTGGATTGCCTTTGGAAGGTCATATAATTCTCCTGAAGGCACAATATGGCTAATGGCTTATATTAGTGGCTCTGCATGGGCCATTCACTTTCATTCAGATGAAAGCAGCTGTATCACCCTTTCAGTGAATGATTTTGAAACCCTTAGTCAAATTGCTTCTTTCAAAGGTCATGTTTACACAACAGCTGACATTTAGAGAAGGCATAAATTTGGAGATACAGGTGGAAAGTCTGGTTTCTTGATATAGAAATCCATTTACCTAATGCAGATTTTTTAAAAGATTTATTTATTTATGCATACAAGAGCTGGGATACAGGCTAGAGATGTGGGGGCTGAGAGGATCACCAGAGACAGAGTGGGGAATAGAATAGGCAGACTGGCTGAAATGCACTGCTGAGGGGAGCAGCAGGCGAGATAGGAGAGGTCTGCCGCGCTGTGTGGGTTGCTCCCTGGCCGCGGATCGAACTCATGCTGCAGAGGCTGCGGATTGCTTCATAGTACAGTGCTTAACCCCTTGCGCCACCAGGGAGGCCCCCTAATGCAGATTTTGACAGCTTTTCTTTTAACAGGTTTGGTTCTGCTGGATCAAAGGTAGTTTATGATGTAAAAGTCTTTTGATGGGTTGTCAGGTATTTTGTTTGCCTTGTATCTAGATGACAAACACACCTTATTACTGACCATCCATTTATACCTTCTTCTTGGAACATTTGAGCCCCTCTTCATTCCTTCCCCTGACTATTTCCATTTTATCCTACTAGTTTCAATTTTTGAGCAACAGCCTCCATGAAATCTATCTCTATAACTCTGGAATAAGTTTCCTTTCTAGATAACATCATAGAACACTATATTTCCCTATATCACTTATTTTCTTGTATACACTTTTACTTACTTGTCTGAATTTCTTGTGCTCCTTGAGAACACTCTGTATAACCGTATTTATGTACCCAGAGTAGCCAGCATAGTGCCAGACACAGAGTAGACATGAATAAATTGCTGCTGTATTTAATTGAAAAATAAATTATGAAGATCAATTTAGGCAGTATAAACACCTTGAAAACTTGTTCAGCAATTTCACAGGTTTCCTTGTTTTGAATAAAAGTTTCCTTGTTTTGAATAAAATTGAAGTAGTTATGGTCAATTTAGATAGTCAATGTTAGAGACCTAGAACAGAGGCTTGCACTTGCATGCAAGATCACCTTAACACATTTGCAGTCCCCAAACACTCTAATTTTTAAAAGAAATTTTAGTAATTTGGCTTTAGAATTATTTGTCTGCAAATAATTCATTTATTTATCATTAGCTATGATTTCTCCACAATCACTATGCATACTTGGAAACTTTTCAAAAATGAAATCTAACCCATAATTTTTTTCAAATGCAATTAAATTTTATGAATACTAAATTTAACAAAGTTGAGTTAGTGTTACATTTCATAATTTTGATTAAAACTTAATTTTAGTTGGGTGCAAAAATTTTATTTTTAATGTTGCAAACAAATTTGGGGGGTTCTTAAAAAGCTCATAGGCCTGAATACCTTGTTTTCAGTTACTGGTAAATAAAATTATCCTGTACCTAAGGCACTAAGTGAGTGTTCATAAATCAGAAGAATGGAAGGTGATAGAGAAACAGGATGATTTTGACTCTAAACATTTATATGACTGGAGAAAAAAGCGTTTCTGTTGAGCAAACTCATGAAAGTCCTTTGGCATTAGTTATTTCTATACTGTGAAAATTTGTCTATAGTTTGCTTAGAGAATTTCCTATTTTTCTGAGATACTTGTTTTCTTTTTTCTAAAGTACTGAATGTTATCTTAACGTAGTGAACCTAGCCACCCAATTTGATGATGCTATAGCTGTGTCTGCTATAGAGATGCTCTGATATTGACCGTTACCTAGAGAATACACAATAAATGTGTGTTGCATGCATGTAATAATGAATGAATTTTACTGTGATATTTTGCTACCCTTTCAATATCCTGAAATATGTGAAGTTGTGCAATTTTTTTAAACCAGAAAGATAGATGATGGAACAAAAAATGCAAGTATAAAAGACCTGTCATAAATGTTAATTAAAATCACTGACATGTTATTTTGGTTGATTTTATAATTTTCTTTCATATGAAATTGAGTCATTCTCACTGAAATTTATTAACAAAATGGTATATAGAGAACATTAGGAATTAATCTCATCATATTTTTATGTGTTTGAAAATTGAAGAGGCAAGGGGAAAGGTTAGGCTTTTAAGAATCAATTTACTAAACACCATTTTTAATTTGGTGTACAACAGGATTGTCATCTAATTTTCATTGCAGAAGAATAACTGACACTACTGAATTTAATACTGAATTTAATACAGGCTTTAATACTGAATTTTCTGGAATATATTTTCGTAACTAAAAATAGGGAATTTCATATAAAAGTCAAGATGATTCTGTGAAGAGTAAATTATTATCAACATCTATTGTGATATTTAATTACCAGTCTAAACTAAAGGATTATCTTTTCTCAAGAATTTGAGATAAAGGCCAATTATATTTCTAAGGTAGTTTGAGTGAAATCATCTTAGATCATCTTTAGGTGTGTTGTAAACTGTGAGTCAGTTTAAGGGAACTAACTTAAGGGTCCATAAAGTCTTGCTCCTGAATCCATTATTTCCATTTCACTTGGTTATACTACTTGAAATTCCTCCAGTTGGGAATTCATTCAGGTCTCTCACAGTTTCTTATAAAAGTAAAGATGCAAATAAATAAATAGAAGTGAAAATGCTTGTGAGTAGAAAGACTATCACGATTTCATATATTCCTGTGGATATCATCAGTACAATTCCTTCCACTTAGAACTCACTTGTGCTACATGAGAGAATTGACCAGTGTGATTGAATGTGAAACAGAAGTTAGTAATTTTAAAGTTCTTGTTGGAAAGCTCATGGCTTCCAATGGAGTCCCTTTTGGAGTCGACCTTCAACAAAGATCATTTCACCCGAATTATGCCCTCTCCCCAAGGTCAGCTTGTATCTAAGGACTGGCCAGTGTGAAGGTATAAAGACTTCGATTTGAGAAAAGTCATCTCAGTTCTATAGCTCCCATGCCATCGGCTCCACCTTTGTTGGCACTGAATTCAAAATTCAACATCTCCTGCCTAGTCCTCTTTCCTTCATTCCTTCCCCATAAATAAACATCAAACAGCACATTTATGTCTCAAGGACATTTCTCAGTGTACCCAATCTGCAACACCTGGTATGAGAACTTACTTATAACTACATTGTTAATTGGGAGATGAATTTTGTATGTCAAGCATCTTACTAGGTATAGATGTTCTTTTGCCTTGCAATACAGTTTGCTTCCATTTTGGAAAGATACATTTCCAAATCTTGACTATCTTCCAAGAGTGTGTATTTATTATTATTTTTATTTTATTTATTTTCATGTAGAAGAGGTGGGTATAGTCCAGAGGTATGAGGGGAGGGGTGGATCAGAGGATTCACCAGAGACAGAGTGGGGAGTGGAACAGGCAGATCTACTGAAATACACTGCTGAGGGAGAAGCGGGTGAGACAGGAGAGGTCTGCTGCACCATGTGGGTCAGCTCCTTGGCCAGGGATCAGACTCATGCTGCAGTGGTGATAGTGCTGAGACTTAACCCCTAGGTCACCTGGGAGGCCCAGGAGTGTGTAAAGTATTGTTTGCATTAATACATTTGATGACCTCTGTCAAATGACTTCAAATATAAAATTTGAAAAATTTTCCTTCTCTGTTCCTAGGATTAAGTAGATTCCTACTTCTGTAACTATAGATATTTTTCCTTTATTAGGAATAATATCTGTACTTCTCCATACTTCTCTAGTGCATGTCTTATTAACAGCCATACATACATTTATGGATCAGTATCACACTGACGCGAGACCTGGAGTTCAATAAGCAGTTGTTAGCAATTGACTCTTCTTCCCTTCCATTATTCAATTCTTTGTAATCCTTCCCTTCCACTTCCTGTCCCACTGCATCTAACAAGAATTTAAAAAACAAAAATTTTAACAACCTGGATTAAAACTACAGGTCTAGGTATAAATGTATATTAGCATTAGGAAAATATAAAGATAGGAAAAGAAGTAAATTTTCTAGAGAGACAAACACTGTATTCCAATAACCACACTTACCAATTAAATAAAATGTGGGCCTGAGTACAACAATAATGCACTTGCTAATTGCGTCACCATTTTGAATCACAGTAGGAATTCTACAGGTTGGAAGGAAAAACAAATGTTAAGGTATCTAGAATGAAGGCACTCTATAATTTCATATATAGGGATGTGTGATCCCCTGTGTTTTTCTATTATTAAGAAGCATAGAATGAGCTAAATGAACTAATTGATGTAAACTCATTCAGTTTCATGTTATTGTACACTCATGTTATCACCTTATGTCTATTCTTTTCAGAGAGAATTGTGCTATTTGGAGGAATTCAGCATATTATAAGAGTTAATTTTCTTTTGCACATTTATTTGTTTGGAGTTTAATTGCTGTTGGGTAGCCTGAAATGACTGCATGTCACAAGATGATAATTTACTGAAATTGGACATGATCTAACTTGCAGAGAATTCATCAGGTTTATTTGTGAGTTTGGAACCATGGGAATCAACAACTAGGCCAGATGTTTTATGGGCTAAAAAGATACCAGAGCTGTGTTGAATGAAATTATCTTAGTGAGAACACCCACAGTTCTTAGGTGTAATGGTGAGTGCGGATGCTTCAGTTTCATGTTATTAAGCCTGGCACTGGAAAAGGAAAATCCTACTCAAATCTTTCATCCATAATACAGCACAGAGGAATAATTTTAGTTTGAACTCTGGATGCAATGTAGAAAAGGATAGATATGCTGCGACATTAACACAAATGAATGGTAGTTTAAGTAGGGCAGAGCAACATAAAGGCAGGAATATATGCATATTCAAATTACCCATCTGCACCATCTACTTACACTTGAGGCATTTCAGCGTGCTTATTACCCAGGAACATTTTAATGAGGTGCTCACTCTCGGTACCTGAGCTAATTTGCTTCTCCCAAAAGACTATTTCTGATATGATTCTAAAAGAAAAATAAGAAAGGGCTGAATATTTCATAGGTATATTTCATGGGAAAAGCCCTCTCTTCCTGCACTATCTCAATGGATGTAGTTTTGTTGTTGACTAACATGTTAGCTTCATGCATGTGTCAATAAAAGGAGACACTTTCATATGTAATTGAAAAAAGTTGGGAAAATACATCTTCAAAATATCATTTTTATAATTAAACCTCTATGTTTCTGATTGCACACTTTTAGATAGCGTCAAGAAGGTGAAATTGTACCCCATCACCCACCACACTGATCTCCTCACGGGGGAAAGATGACCTCAGTAAGGGGAAAGGTTCAGGTTTTCTAACAAGTATGAATTAATGTACAGTAGGATAATTGTATATAAAAATATAGGACAATATCATCAGAAAGATTTTAGAACATAAGTATGGTAAATTACTTTGTTAAATTACAATGTACAGATTTCTAAGAATATTTCTGATCCTCTCTTGAGACCTGGTGTTGTTTCCTTGAATGAAAGTTGTACCTATTACATGTATGGTTATTTCTTTCAAAATTTCCATAGATAAGAAATATTATCCCATCAGGTGTAAGTATAATATTAAAGTAGTCTAGGCTTAAGTCTCTTCCTTTGTAAAATGTTTATAAGATTCTTAAATCTTGACATTTTTTAAAAGGGGTATTCTATAATGGCTATAGCCAGAGTTTTATTAGGATAAACCATTTTTTATTGTGATCCCAGTACTGCTTTGAGAGACCAAATTCAACAAAAGGGGCCCAAAACTATTTTCCAATTGGCACTGATTGTTATCAATAATAAATCAGCAAAGAAAAGGCTTTTGTAGCTGAAAGCATTTCCATTAAGATCTGGAACAAGACAAGGATGTCCACTCTCACCACTGCTTTTCAATATAATACTGGAAGTCCTAACCAGAGCAATAAGACAAGAGAAAGACATACAAGGAATCCAAATAGGAAAAGAAGAAGTCAAACTATCACTATTTGCAGATGATATGATAATATACATAGAGAACCCCAAAAACTCCACAGAAAAACTAATTCAACTCATCAATCAGTTCAGTAAAGTGGCAGGATACAAAATCAACACGCAAAAGTCAGTAGCCTTCCTATACACAAACAATAAATCTGAAGAAGAAGAAATCAAAAAAATCATCCCTTTTATTATCGAAACAAAAAAAAATCAAATATTTAGGGATAAATCTAACAAAAGAGGTAAAGGACCTATACAAAGAAATCTATAAAACACTGTTAAAAGAAATAGAAGAAGACACAAAGAAATGGAAAGACATCCCCTGCTCATGGATTGGAAGAATAAACATTATTAAAATGGCCATCCTACCAAAAGCAATATACAGATTCAATGCTATTCCAATCAAAATTTCAATGTCATTCTTCAAAGAAATAGAACAATTATTGATGAAATTCATATGGAATCACCAAAAGCCCCGAATAGCCAAAGCTCCCCTGAAAAAAAAAAGGGGGAATGGAGGCATCACACTCCCAGACTTCAAACTATACTACAAAGCCATAATCATCAAAACTGCATGGTATTGGAACAAGAACAGACATACAGACCAATGGAATCGAATATAAAATCCAGAAATAAACCCACAGAGTTATGGTCAACTAATCTTTGACAAAGGAGCAAAGACTATACATGGGAGCAAAGAAAGTTTGTTCAATAAATGGTGCTGGGAAAACTGGGTTGCTACATGCAAAACAATGAAGCTTGACCACTACCTCACACCATACACAAAAATCAACTCAAAATGGATTAAAGAACTAGACATAAGACCTGAAACCATAAAATACATAGAAGGAAATATCGGTGAAACACTACGTGATATTCACATCAAAGACATCTTTATAGACACATCACCCAAAGCAGTGATAGTGAAGGCAAAGATAAACAGCTGGGACTACATCAAATTAAAGAGCTTCTGCACAGCAAGAGACAATAACCAAAACAAAGAGAAACCCCACCAACTGGGAGAACATTTTTGCACCCAACACTAATGATAAAGGACTGATCACAAAAATCTGCAAAGAGCTGATGAGACTCAACAACAACAAAGAAAATAATCCAGTCAAAAAATGGGCAGAAGAGCTAAAAAGAAACTTCTCTGAAGAGGAAATGCAAATGGCCAATAGGCATATGAAAAAATGTTCAACATCATTTGTAATCAGGGAAATGCAAATCAAAACTACCATGAGATACCATCTTACACCAGTGAGAATGGCACATATTAAAAAAAACTAGCAACAACAAATGTTAGCGAGGTTGTGGAGAAAAAGGAACTCTCCTGCACTGTTGGTGGGAGTGCAAACTGGTCCAACCACTGTGGAGAGCTGTGTGGAGATTTCTGGACCTACTAAACATAGAGCTTCCATATGATCCAGCAATTCCACTCCTAGGTATTTACCCAAAGGACACAGAAACATCCATTCCAAAGAGCACCTGCACCCCTATGTTTATAGCAGCACTCTTTACAATAGCTAAGCTTTGGAAACAACCCAAATGTCCAAAAATAGATGAGTGGATCAAGAAGATGTGGTACATATACACCATGGAATATTACTCAGCATTCAAAAAAGATAAACACATGCAATTTGCAGCAACATGGATGGCGCTGGAAAGGGATCATGCTCAGCGAAATAAGCCAGAAAGAAAAAGAAAAATACCAGATGGTCTCACTCATAGCAGGAATCTAGAAAACTTAAATAAGGGACCAGGAAACTGAATAACTATAAGAAGTGAAAATCAAAATCAACAAACAACTATGAACCAGAGACACTCTATGGGGGATGGGGGGCGGGGAGGGGAGGGATTGGGGTCAAAATAAGGGGGTTGCAATTGTATGGGGAATATAAAAATAAAATTTATTTAAAAAAAAGAAAAAGAAAAGGCTTTTGCAATGGCAACAAGCATTGTTGCCTGCTTCTTACATCTGACTTCTGAATGTTGTTGTGGGACTATATGAAAGAGTGCTGGCTTGCTCTCTTGCACTTTATTAGGAAAACTTCTTACTCACTGGAGGACTCACCCTTCAGATAAGTACCCTCCTGGATCTTTTCCAAATTTATAAAGGGTAGGCAGTTCAGAGTCAACAGAAGCTGTAACCGTGGCCTCTAGTCTTGGTTTGAGCAGGTATGGGCAGATAAGAGGATTTGTACTCCTCACCTCCTCACATTAGAGATGTAAGGTGAAAGATCTAGTTTAGCCACATGTTGGAGAAACAAAGATCAGACTTCTTGGCTTTATCACAAAGACAAAATAGTCACATCACCCTGAATATGGACAGGCTGTGCTCAGGGGAATTCAACAGGCAGACAACAGATGTCAGAAACCTGAGCTCTGATTTTTAGTAACACATAAACGGACACACAACACTACTTTGAATTATAAATTTAAATGTAGGGTAGTGGTTTAAAACTAGAACCCCCAAAGCCGATACAATACTGTAAATGTACCTTACCTCAATAAACATAATGTGGAAAAAAATAAAATAATAAAATGGCTTATTAAACATATATGTATATTATACATCCAAAATTCATGTGTATATATACATGAATCTCATGTATGTAGACCTGTAGAATTGTACTGAGTGCTAGAACGGAATTAAAAATGATTTAGTGGCAGTTCCTAATTCTATATATGGGGACTCAGGTTCAGAAATAGTAAGTAAATTGCTGCAAAACCAGTTGTTGACAAGGTTAAGACTAGTCTGTCTTTTGCAAGACAAGCATACCATGAGGATGGCTCGCATTCTAATATATTCTAAGTAACTCTTTTGAATAACTTGTTTTACTTACCTTAGTTCAAAGGCAACTTATCTACATTGCCAATAACCTTATTTTCAAGGTATACTGAGAGTTTACTAGCTTTGGTTACGAAACAGTGCTTCAAATTGAGGCAGCCATGACCTACCCCAGAATTGTACACTCTGCACATTTTTCTTACCAGGTTAAAAAATGTATTTTTTATTCGTGTATTAAATGTACATAAATTATGAGTGCCTGTTTTGTACAATGCAGAGGTGCATATATTTCAGAAACAAGGAAGTTTCCAACACTGCGCCCTAAATTAAAACACTGAAAGTTAGAGGAAAAAAGCAGTATGTTTCCAATCATCTATTTTTATGCTGTGATCACTCCTTGTACTGTGTCATTAAGACCTGTGTGCCTTATAGCTTCAAAAGGAGTTTACTACAAGCAGTATTTTACATCTTTATTTTACATTTCTTCTAAATTCACTTTCCAAAACACACACATATATCTAGTGTTGGGCACTGTCCCATGGGCTGGAGGATACACAGGTATATTGCTTCTTGTCCAACACCAAAAAAAGGATGACAAAACAGGTTGTGGGTGAGGTCATCTAGAACACAGAGTGATGAAACAAACACTAACTCTTGTTTTCTTTTAAACAAAACACTTTGGGAGCTTTTTTAACAACAAAGAGAATCCAAAACATTAATAGTTTAGCACTACTTCAAAAAAAAAAAAAACCTCCCTCAAAATGTCTGTCTCTAGGAGGTGAGAAGCTAGTCAGATTCCATATTACCGAGGAATTTCAAAAGGCAATTATTCAACTCAATTACTGCATATAGGAACATTGGAGATTTTATGATGTATCTTTCACAATAAATTATTTTTCAGAGCTTCTAGAAAATCAAGTATAGTACAGAAATTAATCTAGCCTCAGGCACAGTCTTTTTCAGGAACAATCTGTGTATGTGTGTAATTAATTAATTTTTTTTCTCACATCACTGTAGTCCCCATACTTCTGCCACCGTATCTCCGGTGAACCATCATCATATTTCCTTGAGTTCACCTCTCCCCTGTTTTGCCGCCCCCCCCCCACCTCTGCCTTTGCTGTGTGCCTCAGTTCTATACTCAGCTTGTTAGTTTTGACTTTTTCTTGACCTTTTGTTTGGTTTCTCTATATTCCACATGTGAGACCATCTCGTATTTATTTCCTTCTGGCCAATTTTGGCTAGCATAATCCCTTCCAGTTCCATCCATGTTGCCACAAATTGCATGAGTTTGTCTTTTTAGATTGCTGAGTAATATTCCATTGTATAAATACGTCACAACTTTTTGATCCATTCATCTATTTTGGGGTATTTGGGTTGTTTCCATATGTTGGCTATTGTAAATAGTGCTGCTATAAACACAGGAGAGTAGGGTTCCTTTCAAATTAGTGTTTTTGTGTCCTTTGGGTAGATTCCTAGAGTGGAATTGCTGGATCATATGGTAGATATATTTTTAGTGTTCTGAGGAAGCCAGCCTTTCATAATGACTGGACCAGTTTGCACTCCCACCAGCAGTGTAAGAGGGGTCCCTTATCTCCACACCCTCTCTAGTATTTGTTGTTCTCAGTTTTGTTCATGTGGGCCGTTCTCATTGGAGTGAGGTAGTATCTCATTGTGGGTTTGATTTTGCATTTCCTTGAAAACTAGTAATGTTGAATATTTTTTTAAATGTCTGTTAGCCTTTCTTCTTTGGAGAAGTGTCTTTTTAGTTCTTTTCCCCATTTTTTGACTGGGTTGTTTGTTTTTGTTGAATTGTGTACGTTCTTTGTAGATCTTTGATATCAGTCCTGTATCTGTCATATGGTGTGCAAATATTTTCTCCCGTTCAGTAGGATGTCTCTTTGTTTTGATTATTCTGCTGCACAGAAACTTTTTTTTATGTAGTCCTAACTGTGTATCTTCTCCTTAGTTTTCCTTGCCTCTGGAGAAGAATCCTCAAAGATGTTCCTGAGGTTTATGTCATAGAGTGTTTTGCTTAGTCTTTTATGTTTTTTTTGCACTTTTATTTTATTTTATATATTTTTACATCATTTTCATTTTTGCACAATGTATGCATTTTCATCTTGGTTATATTCCCCATACAATTCCCACAACTCTTATTTTGACCCTAATCCCTCCTCTCCTCCCCCCACCCCCGCAGTGTGTCTCTGGTTTATAGTTGCTTGTTGATTTTGTTTTTTTACTTTATTATAATTAGTCTTTTTCCTGGTCCCTTATGGAAAGCTGTGTGGAGATTCCTCAGCCTGCTAACGATGGCACTTCCAGATGATTCAGAAATTCCACTCCTAGGTATTTACCCAAGGGACACAGAATCATTAATTCAAAAGGGCACCTGAACCCCTATGTTTATAGTGTTCTATATGTTTTATGGTGTCAGTTCTTACAATCACATCTTTTATCCATCTTGAGTTGATTTCTGTATATGGTATGAGACAGTAGTCTAGTTTCATTTTTTTGCATGTAGCAGTCCAGTTTTCCCAGCACCATTTATTGAAGAGGCTTTCCTTGTTCCAGAGTATATTCTTTGCTTCTTTGTCATAGATTAGTTAACCATATATGTGTGGTTTTATTTCTGAGTTTTCAGTTCGATTCTATTGGTCTGTGTGTCTGGTTTTGTTGCAACACTATGCTGTTTTTATTATAATGGCTTTGTAGTATTGTTTGAAGTCTGGGAGTATAATGCTTCCACTCTTCCCTCTTTTAGTCATGAGACCTTCCACTATTCAGCGTTTTAGGCACAGTCTTTTTTAATAATAGGGGAGTTGCCATTTTTTGAGTGCTATGATGTACCAAATCTTCTGCTGGGCCTTTTCATATAGTAGCCTCTCTCTTTACAACAAAATCACAAGATTGATAATATATTTTTATTTGACAATTAAGAAAATTGAGGCTCAGAAAGTAAAGTGATTTCCTCTAGACCCAGTGCTATAGCTGAGACTTAAAGCCATGTTCAAGTCATTCCAAAAATCTATTCTTATTCCAGGGCTAACCTTGTCCTACTTGCATATATTTTTGAATATTTTTTTCCTTTGCGGGGGAGGGGTAGGAAAATGTATGCATTATTTCTTCACCCTTTAAACTTCTCTATAACCTTCAGCTAAACCTGCCTTTCATCGTCCATAAGTCATTGCCTTAGGCTGAGAACCAATTTATCTAGGCCCAGAAACTCGAGCTCCCTTCCAGAAGTCAGGTACTCCTCACATACCTTGGATTTCAGTTCCTTTATAATTATATTTGTTCTGCTCTTTCCAGTTTGGATAACCTTGAATGAGGTGACCAAAGCACATTATGGGATTCAACATCTCTGCTTTCTTTCCAATCATGTTGTCTTCCCCACCAGTAATTTCCTCCTGCCACCATTGGATGAAGTGCTATGAACACCATTAACAATTGACTTCAAGGACTGGAACAACTAACAAGCATTGACTCATCAGCCATGTACTTTCCTTCAAATACATTAGAGATGATTCAGCCATTTTAGAGCATTTTATTTTTTCCTTTTAGCACATATCATATTATTAATACTGGCAGCGCTTTATAGACCACAGAGGTTCTAGTTTTAAAATGATTCTAATTTATTTTACAGACCTATGTGCTCATTGACCCTGATGTGCTACATTATATATGCTTGAATTTTAGGTATATGTTAACAGATAACATGGAATTGATCCTAATCACAAGTCCTCTCAGAATCAATCTGTTCACCTTCCCAGAAATATAAAGTATGTTTTGCACCTGAAGTTCAGTTTTCCTTTAGGTTAAGTTCTAAGTAGGTAATGAGTCTGGCTGCTCTAACTGTCCCATATGTCACTGTTCTGCACCTTGGAGAGTAACTTCATCCAATATATCAGTCTCTGGACTATCTCATTATATGAAAAAATGTTCCTTCAAATGTTATTATATTTTATTTCATTACATAAGTCTTTGAAATATTTCCTTTGGCCAAATCTTTTCCTTGAGAATGTTCATTTTCTTCCACAGTATAAATCAGTTTGAGAATCAACATGTGCTTGAGTAAAGTAAATAGTCCAGCAATCAAAATACCAAAGTTTGTACTCTGGTAAATGAGCAGAAGAAATATTGTCCAGAAACATTAAGAGAGCCATGGTATGAGAATGTTAGACCTTAGAGATCATCTCTTTATGCAGACAAGGAAATTAAGAACAAGAAAAATGAAATGACTCACTCAAGTCACAGGTTAAGTTCATTATTGAGCCAGGACGAGAACACATGTCCTGTGAAAGATGTTTTTCCTACAATACCACTTATTTTTAACACTCACTATGGATTTGAATTGTTTAGGGAACTCTTAAAAATATAGATGATTGGGTGATATCTTCAAAGACTCTGATCAATTTGTCTGGGTTCAGTGCAAGACACCTCTATTTTTTTAAGGGCTTCCTCTACACCAGACTACAGCCAAGAGTGAGAAATACCAAGCTACATCATGGTGCCTCTCTAAAAGAAATCACTGACTTTGAAGCTACAAGAGCAATGCTTATTCTCATGAATGAGTCTTACAAGACCATCTCTTAATTGTGCTGGAGGAAAACAAACATGTGTTGCGAGTATTACACAGTTATAAAGTAATGTTGGGGTTCTATCCAAGACAATTAAGTCAGCATTACTTAGTTTAATATAAAACAATTCTGGCTTCATGATCTCCATATTTTGTAGAGAATTATTGACCATTCTTTATCTCATCTGCTTCAGTAAACTGTCACTGGACCTCCCTCTTAGATGCCCTTCCTAGATCTTGTCATAGCATCCTGTGTTTATATGTATGATGGCAGTTGCCATATTGGATGGAGTTGTTTTATTTGGGTTTTTATTTGCATTTTTCTTCTTCTAGAGTGTGAGAAACCTGAAGGAAGAAATCAGTTATTTATGTGTAAATTTCCAAAATTTAACATGTTTTCTGTTAGAGAGTATATACTCAATACCTGTTGAAATGAACTGGGTTTGGAGTCTTAAAATCACAATTACAATAAGTCTAGCAAAAAAAAAAATGCTGCCAGTTCAGAATAGTTGAAGATGATGGGAAAGAGTGTCTGGTACCAGGACAAAACTATGGCTATGTCTTCTGTTTTTATAGGAGAAGAATAAGATGTGCGTCCTGTCCTTGTGCTAGTAAGTTTATGTTGACTTATTACATGCTCACATTAACCTTTCAAAGTTGTTAATAATTCTGATTGAGACAGAAAGAAACCGATAGTTAAAGCAAGCATCTAACTTACTTAGATGGCTGACTCTACCTGTCTAAAATCACCAATTTTGTGAATTTCAAATTCAGGCTTTTCTGGTTCTGCTGCTCCTGCTTCTCTGATTATCCTTCAAACTTTACCTCTCACAGGGTTCATTTAGCATTCATTCTTCATAGCCTACTATTCCAAGGAAAAAAGAATTTATTTAAAACCCCCATTATCAACCAACTTTTTAGCCTGTTTCTCAAAATGTTGAATCCCCAGTGCTTTGAACAAGCTAGTGTATGGTAGATGCTGATTAAATACTTTTTGAAACAGAAACGAATAGGTAGCTAGTATGTTACATTAACCAATACATATGTTTACTACTACTAATGCTTATTCATGTCTATCCTTTCCCAAATATGTACAAATTCTTACACATAGATGATCACCAGTGACTGTTAAAACAAACACTAGAAAATCCCATCCTATAAACTCTACCTTTGTCCTTCAGACCTCTGTTAAGAAACAGGGAAGAGACATTGAACTCTGAAGCAATGCTGGTGCCTTACTGTGGAGATCCTGTCTCCCAAGTGTGAACCGTACCATATGGAGTCTGTGTTGCTAGGGCTCACCGATATATTCAGACATTCCTCTACAGACAAACTCAAAAGTCATAACTATATCAAAGCCTCCTGACTGACCTCTTCAGGAACAAAATCAGAAGCTGGCTCAATTCCCACCCACCTCTCCCATTAGATGTCTGTCCTGAATCATAGTTGGTCTTGGCTCTGTTGCAGCTTTGTGACTTCCTTCTCAAATGGTCACTTGTTGACCAGTTGGACCAAAAACACTTTTTACCCCAGAGAGGTAGGCCATCATAGCCAATTAAAATATCAAGCTCTGGTCATATGGACTGAAGTTCAAGGCTATTAATTTTCCTTGAGAGGAAACCGAATTATAAACTTCTTTTGAAAAAAGACATTGATTTGTTTATATTCTCTAGGGAAACTTCTGAAACCCGGGACTACATAGAAGCCAGGAATTGTCTTCACACATCAGATTCTGAATTTGGACAGCAGTAGAGTTGAGGGTCAGTGTGGGAGGTAACACATGATGGTGGTGGTAGGACCATGAGAACACAATTTTAAATTCTGACTACATTCCAAGTTCCACAAAGCGCAGATTGAGAATTGAGGGACACATGGCAATATGGAACACTATGGGCACATGAACTGCCTCTGTCAATATCAGGTCTAAGATAGGGTGATCCTGTGGTCATGGTCAATTAATAGGCAGTAATGTGGGGCTCTGAAGGTGAGAATCAAGAGAAAAGAAGACGGGCACTGGCTAAGGTTCTAGTCTAGTATAAACCTGTGAAGGGTCACAGATATAAGGACTTTGCAATTTTGTTCTTGTCTACTGGCACTTTGGGAAACTAGGTCTGAGACATATTTTCATGCTCACGATAAAGGGATGAGTGAGGAAGGGTAAGAAAGCAATTTGGTTTGGAATTAAAAAAAATCAGTAATTTTTTTTAAAAAGAAAGGGAAAAATGAGTGTACCAAATGTACACTTTTCTGTTTTTATCTTTCTCTGCAACTCAAAATGTACTGTCCAATATGGCAGCCACTGAAATTAATTAAAGAAATCCGATTCCTGAGCCTCCCTGGTGGCATGGAGGGTTGGGATGCAACCTATGAAGCAATCCGCAGCTGCTGCAGCACGAGTTCGATCCCCAGACAGGAAGCTTCCCACATGGTGCAGAAGACCTCTCCTGACTCACCTGCTGCTCCCTTCAGCAGTGTACTTTTGTCAGTCTGCCTGTTCTGTTCCCCACTCTGTCTCTGGGGAATCCTCTCACCCCCTCACCTCGCATCTCTGGCCTGTCCCCCAGCTCTTGTATGCATAAATAAATAAATCTTAAAAAAAAAGAAATCCAATTCCTCAGTCATGGTAGCCACCTTTCTACTGCTTAGTGGTTGCTTGGCATAGTGGCTTCTGTGTTGGACAGCACAGATAGAGAACACTTTCATCACCACCATCTACTGCTTCCTTTTCAAGAGAATTTTCCCTCATTTCTTCCATGAAAACATATTCTCCTGGTTTTCCTCTTACTTTACTGCTGCCTCTTCTCAGTCTTCTTTACTAGATTGTCTTACTTCTATCATTAAAATGTTAGTGTGTCCTTGAACTTAATCTATAGAACTCTATTCCTTGTACTCTCTAGCCTTACCTTAAGTGAGCATATCAAAATGTGTGGCTCTAAATAACATATCTAAACTAGCACTCCCAGAATTACATCTCTAGCCTTAACCTCTAACCTTGAACTCCAAACTTGTGTATATAATTTTCTGCTCAACATTTTCTGGCTCCAACTTAATATGCTCAAAACTATCTTAGAGCTAACCCCCCCAAAGCCTAGTCTTTCCTAAGTGTCTTCCAGCTCAGTAAATGCTGCTGCAGTCTACCAAGTTAGTCTAAAAATCAAGAATCACTTTAATAATACTTTCACTCTACTAACACAGAGAATCTATTTGTCTTATTTAATAAAAAAGAAATACTTAAAGCATGATGAAACAAAAAGTTCAAAAATAAAAGGATGAGCAAAGTAAAATCAAATTGATAACATAAAAAAGCATGTGTTATGTTATTATCTGAAAATAGGTCAATAGCAAACTGGACCAAAAGCAATAGTCCATGTTCATAAAGCAGATAATTCTAGATAGAAAATATGTATCTGAATATAGAAAGGAAACACGAATGAACATGGGATTATAAACAAATTTATATCACGAAATGAATTTTTTTCTCAAATTTAACATTTTTATAAAGATAAACAAAAATGCATAAGAATTTTGTAAATTGATATATAATACACTAAAATATCTTGTTCTAAAATATATAGTATTGTTTCCTTATTTTTAGGATTTTGAACTTTTGTATTAAATACTATTGTAAGTTTAAATTACAAAGCTATTCTTAAAATAGCTGTTTAGTTTCCTAAATTAAATTCATTTTTGACCCAAAAGAAGATAGACTCTCTATGTTGCAGGATATATTTTTCATTGTTTTTAATTATCCACTATCTTAAAGAAGATAGGGAATTATTTGGGACAGACTCACATAATTTAAAGTGCCTGTCTCTGTTAGAAAATATTTATGTTCTTCCTCCATGGTAGCCTTCCCTCTCGCTTCTTGCTACTAAGTCTAGAGAGGAGCTTGTCTGGGTCATGTGCTCTTACTACCCCCAAGTGGTTTATAATCAACCTACAGCCGGGCCCACTAGTAACCGGGAAATTAACAACCTATAGAAGCAACTTATTTCATATCCAGACTGCTTTGACTTAAAAGGGGATCTCCCTACTTCTGTATTCTTTCTGATTTGGCAAGAGAAATTAAGAGAAGTTGTTTGATTAAGAGAAATCAATTCTATTTTGATTGCAACTGTTTATGGAGGCTATAGCAAAAGGGAAATCATTTCTGCTCCTCCTTACCTACAAATGACCTTTCAGTGTGCTCTGAGGACTGTCCGGTTGGCTCCACACCTGCATTCTCTCCATCTTCAATTTCTGGTCTCTCCCAGACTCATTCATTTGCCTTCTCAGTCCTTCCACTGTCTCCGGCTAATGAGTCATCAGTCAGTAATATAAATGCTTGATCAGGGAAGAAAGGCAGTGCCTCCACCAATACATCTACAATCACCTTTCTGATATTTCCCCTGCTATCCATTTTATGCAATATTATCTTGTTATCATTAATCGGCCTAATCATATATGCCTTCCTAGAAATTATTGCTGATTACTGGTCTCAAATTTATTTTTTTTAATTTTTTTATAAAGATATTTTCTTCTTTTATTTTTTTTTAATTTTTTTTATTTATTAATTTAATTTTTTTAATTTTTATTAATTTTTATTAATTTTTATTATGCCTGTAAGAGCTGGGTACAGGCCAGAGATGTGGGAGGGTGAGAGAATTCACCAGAGATAGAGTGGGGAACAGAACAGGCAGATTGACCAAAGTACACTGCTGAGGGGAGCAGCGGGCGAGCCAGGAGAGGTCTGCTTCGCCATGTGGGTTGCTCCCTGGCCGGCTGGGGATAGAACTCGTGCTGCAGAGGCTGCGGATTGCTTCACAGTGCGGTGCTTAACCCCTTGCGCCACCAGGGAGTCCCTCAAATAAATTTAAAATAACATTTTTTGAGGGTAAATATTAGAGAATGCGGAGAGAAGTATTTGAAATCATCTTCTGAATTCTTTCTTCGTATGCGGTTAGCGAACAGAGAATAGGAAATTCATTGGATAATTATTCAAACTTAGGTTGGTGTAGGTAGGCCTCGCTTTTGTCAGTTTGCATTAAGGGTGAGATACATGCACAAATACTAACTGGAATATTCATCTTGCCCTAGTAATAATAAGGTTTTAAACACAGCCTGGATGGTGGGGAGTCTAGGATTTCAAAAATTATTTAAAATAACAATTTAATTCATATAGACCTTTGCTGCACATATAAATTTCCCCTGGGGTGTTGTTATATGAAGGCTTCCAACTTGTTCCCTCCCATTACCTGAAGGTGGCACCCTTTCCACAAACTAATTTCTTAGGACCCTGAAAGGTAGGCACTCTTATTGCTACAACATACATAACACTGAAAAGGTCAAACCACTACAGAAAACCACCACATATTACAGTTAGATGAAGCAAGAAAATTCAGATACTTTATGCTCACCTAACACATGACAACAAAGAGAAAATGAAAGGAAAATGTATTAGCATGTAGCTATATAACCAAACCTTTAACAAGAATCAGACCAACAGGTAAACAAAGATGATCTTGTCTTAAAGACTAACTTGCATGCTTTATCCAAGAATGAACTAAAGTGCCTCAAAACTTCTACATTTTACTAGAATCTGTGAACCAGAAGGAGCTGCCAGGTTACAAAACATGTGCTTCAACAGAATGGCATTTAAAATGGGGGTTTTTAAGAAGAAATCATCCTTTAATTACTATTGCAATCCTCCTTAAAATGCCCCCTTTCAGAGATTCCACATCTCCCACAACAGTTCTGGACAAAAAATACATTTCAGTGTTTTGGAAATGTCTTAGAAATGCCAAATAGCTCATTTGTTCTTGACTTAGCTCAAATTTATGTATTTTATAAGCAGTGAAAAAATAAAGGCAAATCCAAATTTTATCTACTGTTGGAACTAGCCCTGGATACAACATGTGTTTTGTCTACTCTGGCCCACACAGGAACAAAACATCAGAGGCCAATTTTGGGGGTGGAGAATAGACATTATAATGTGCCGCATAGAAGCAAAATTTGAAAAGCCACAAAATTGTGACTCAGAATATCAAAAGTTTGAGACCAATTTGTAATAACAGCACAAATGGCAGTGAGAGTCTTGTGACAAACTTTATGAACCTGAGTCACAAATAAGTCCCTAATTCCTTTTAGAGAGTTCTGTTCTCTATCCATGATCACTGAGCAGAAGGCAGAGCCCTGAAGGAAAACAGACTTCACAGGCTAAGGTAAATGTAGTCCTGTTGTGATAATAGGGAGGGAGGGAGAAGGATCTATTTTGCTCCCGTTCCATTCCCTTTACTTCAGAGCAGGGTTGACAAGCTATCGCCCAGGCAATATCTAGTCCAATACTTGTTAATTGTTTATGTAGGTAAAGTTCTATTGGAACATAGCCTTGCCATTCATTTAAGTACTCTCTGTGGCTGCTTTTGCACCATCATTTGGTATAGAAATTGCAACAAAGACTGGCCTGCAAAACTAAAAATATTTTCCTTTACTGTAAAACACTACTGGGGGCCTCCCTGGTGGCGCAAGGGTTTAAGCACCGCACTATGAAGCAATCCGCAGCTTCTGCAGCATGAGTTCCATCCCCAGCCAGCCAGAGAGCAACCCACATGGCGCAGCAGACCTCTCCTGACTCGCCTGCTGCTCTCCTTAGCAGTGTATTTCAGTCGGTCTGCTGTTCTGTTCCCCACTCTGTCTCTGGTAAATCCTCTCACCACCCCACACCTCTGGCCTGTACCCAAGCTCTTGTATGCATAAATAAACAAATCTTTAAAAAAATAAAAAAAAAATTGACCATTGCAAAAAAAAAAAAAATTACTGACTCCACGTTAGATTGTCATATCCATGCCCCCATCCATCAAGAAAGTAAGATGCATTTTTTTTTAAAGATTTATTTATTTATTTATACAAGCACTGGGTACAGTCAGAAGCACGGGAGGGTGAGAGAATTCACCAGAGCCAGAGTGGGGAACAGAACAGGCAGACCGACGAAATACACTGCTGAGGGGAGCAGCGGGCATGGCAGGAGAGGTCTGTCACGCCATGTAGGACCCTTACTGGAGGCCGGGGATCGAACCGGCGCTGCAGAGGCTGCGGGCAGCTTCGCAGCCCAGCGCTCAACCACTGCACCACCAGGGGAGGCCTAGTAAGTTGCTTTATTAACAAAGTCAACAGGCAACTATAAACCAGAGACATTCTGCAAAGGGGAGAATGGGGAGAATGGAGTAGGATCAAAATGGGTAGGAAGGGCACAAAGGGCCGTGGTGATGGTTCACGGGTGAATGGATGTTGGGAATTTCACGGGGACTATAACCGAGATAAGAATGCATACATTGTACAAAAATGAAAAATGACGTAAAAATATATAAAATAAACTAAGAAGAAAGAAAGTTGCATGACAGCATGCACTAGATGTAGCGCTACCTAATGATATAGAGCTAGATCTTATTTACTACTGTATTACCTCCCTCTAGCATAATGTCTGGTACATAATTGACATTCAATAAATATTGGTTGAATGAGTGAGCAAATGAAGTGTTACCCTGAGCACAGTCAAGCTTGCAGTCTTTCTCACCAAACCCAGATATAAGTAAGACTAGCATATTGCACCAGCCCTCTGTCTCTCAGACACCTGAGTCATGAGCCTGAATGAAAAGATTGGAAGGGAATCAAGGCTGGGGAAGCAACTGAAATAATTGCTTAATACCTTAGACACATTGTTTGCATAGTCCATGAATACACAACTCTTTCAGACAGCAATTATGATAACGGTGGTCATGATTTATGAAGCACTTAATGTGTATCAGACTGTCTACATTGACATCTATAACATTTACATAAGCCCTATACCATATGCACTATTATTATCATTCCCATTTTATGAATGAGAAATACTCAAGGTTAAATACCTTGACAAAGGGCACAGATGAGGGAAGAAGGATGTGAATCCAGGTAGTTTGATCCAGAGGCTGTTATAGTAGAAGCAGAATCCATTGTCTGTACTGTTTTCATTTTTTACTTATGATAATCAGAGCAGTTGAAGAGAATCTCTGATTTGGTCACAACTGCAAAAAACCTTTCTGACTAGAAATGCCAACTTTCCCCCTCTCCATCCTTGTGACGAGAAGTAAAAAGGAATATCTTTGTACTAATTTATCTAAAGGATGCCCATCTTCCCACTTTTATTCAATATTGTATACTGGGAGGTCTACCCAGAACATTAGGGCAGAAAAAAAGAAAAAAAAAGGCATTCATGTTGGAAAGAAAGAAGTAAAGCAATCTTTATAACAATCTCTATTTACAGATTGTATGACTTTGCAGAACAAAAGACCCTAAATCCACAAGAAATTACTAGAATAAACAAGTTTAGCCAGGTTTGAAAATGTAAGATCTACATACACATAAAAATCGTACAACTATTTGTAATTTTATCATATTGTGTATAATAATATTCCAATGTAATTCCTACACAATGAATAATCTGGAAATCAAATTTATGAAAAATTCCATTTGAAATTATCAAAAATATGAAATACTTAACAATCAATTTAACAAAGTCGTGCAAGACTTAACTGATGATGTCGAGACCACTGTGTATCCACAAGCAAAAGGATAAATTGGGGAACTTACCAAGCAATAAACAAAATTAGACTTCATTTGAATCAAAATCTAAATGTAAGTGTTATAACTATAAAATGCAAAAGCACAATCAAGTAATGGAAAAACTAGGTAAGTTGAGGATTCATCAAATTTAAACCTTTTGTGCTTCAAAGGACTCTGTCAAAAAAGTGAAAAATCTGGCCTCCCTTGGTGGCGCAGCAGTTGAGCGCTGGGCTGCAAAGCTGCCTGCAGCCTCTGCAGTGCCGGTTCGATCCCGGCCACCCGCGAGGGTCCCACGTGGCGCGCAGACCTATCCTGCAGCACCCACTACTCCCCTCAGCAGTGTGTTTCCTTGGTCTGCCTGTTCTGCTCCCCGCTCTGGCTCTGGTGAATTCTCTCACCCTCCCACACTTCTGACTGTACCCAGTGCTTGTATAAATAAATAAATAAATCTTTAAAAAAAAGTGAAAAATCAAGCCACAGAATATAAGAAAATATTTGCAAGTCATGTTTCTGATAAGGATCAGGTATCCACAGGATATAAAGAACTCTAACAATTTAAAAATGAAAAGATAAATAACCCAATTTAAAAATGGGCATAGGATTTAAAAAGACATTTCTCCAAAGCAAATATAGAAGTCAAAATCATAATAGATAACACCTAGAAAGTGTGCTAGTGAAAAACACATACAATAACAAATATTGGAAGGATGGAAAAATAGGAGCTCTCATGCATAACTAGTGGAATGTAAAAATGTGCAGACACTTTGGAAAATAGATGTTTTTTTTCCTCAAATTTTAAACTTATTTACTGTATCACACAGGAATTTCACTCCTAGGGGTGTATCCAAGGGAAGTGAAGACATACAAAGAAATATTATTCAACCATAAAAAAGAATGAGATACTGATTTGGCTATAGCATGGATGAGCCTTGAAAACATTATGCCACGTGAAAGACACTAAACACGAAAGACCCTATGTTGTATAATTGCATTTATATGAAATATTCAGAAATAAGAAGTTCTAATTTTGCCGGGTTTGAGGTGAGATTGGGTAGTGATGATTAATGGATTAAGGTTCCCTTGGGGAGTGTTGAAAATATGCTGGAGTTAATACTGGTGACCATTATGCATATATTCAAAACCACTGGATTATACACTTTAAAAAGGTGAATATTTTAGTCTGTGAATAGCATCTCAATTTTTTTAAAGGAATGGATTGCAAGGAAGTGGGGAATATTGCACATATTGCATGTTTGATTATAATGAGACTAAGATACAGTAGTGAATTGGAGCAATTCCTAAATAGAAGGAGCTTGACTAAAAATTTCCAAGATGAGGAAGCTTAGATATGTGATTGAAGGTGTAAGGAACAGAGACTTAAAAAGTTGGATGGAGGGCCTCTCTGGTGGCATAGGGGGTAAGTCTCAGCACTATCACGCTATCACTGCTAGATGTTGACTTTGATTCCCAGCCAGGGAGCTAACCCACATATGGCACAGCAGACCTCTCCTGTCCCACCCGCTGCTCCCCTCAGCAGTGTATTTCAGTAGATCTGCCTGTTGTGCTCCTCACTCTGTCTCTGGTGAAGCCTCTCATCCCCAACCCCCGAACCTCTGGCCTACACCCAGTTCTAAAAAAAAAAAAAAAAAAAAAAAAAGGGTAGAGTCAGAGAACATGCTTCTAGCTGCTAATCTCAAACTACAGCAGACCAGTGGTACTTAAGTGCAGTTGGCTTCCTTTCTATATGGCATTAATAGCTTCTGAGTCAAAACTGAGAAAAGAGCTAAATGATCCAATTAATCTTTCTACGTGCAATATTTACGATGCCTGTGCATGACTTAGTTTCTTTATAGCAAATGCACACAGAGATTTAACGGTTGTTATTTTATAATAGATATAAAATTGATAGCATCCAAATAAATGAAAATGAGAAGAATGAGTTGAACTGGGTTTATTAATTTTCCACTGTTGAAAGGGAAGGAAAAAGCCCTTGTAAATATTGTATGTTGATGCCACATAAGATAAAGGTAAGCATGGTTATGTTTTCAGAATAGCAATTTTTTCTCATGTCACTTCTCCTCAAAGTATAAATCATTTATAATCTATTTGCATTGTAAATCCTTTTATTCCTACAAATATGGCATTTATTGATGTGCCTTAAAGTTCCATGGGGATGAGATCCTCTACAACAAAAAACTGAATCCAGAGCTGAAAACAGACCTTGCAGAAAAGAGAGGAAAACACAGGTTTAGCCTAGAATGATGCATTCTCGTTTTTTTCTGGACAGTGCCAACACTGCTTTTTCAGATTAGTAACATAACAAGAACCAGATCCCAGAAATCTGCCTTTGTTGAATAAGTTCAGATGGTGACTGAACCATGGATTTTGAATTGTTCAAAGGACAGAAGTTAACCAAATAGATGTTCCTTATATATTGACTATTTAACAAGAAGTCCCTTCATGTTTGTTTTAGACCTCAGGTAATATAGAAATATAAATGACCCACTCCCTTGTCTTGGTATATACATACTACAATCAGCAAGGCTTTGTTAATGAAACGAGGCTAAAAGAGCATTGATTTTGTAGACTCAACTCTTTGACTCCTAACCCACAACAGTCAAGTTTTTAAATCTTTGTGGTACACAAGGGGGGCAGGAGAAGGAAGAGGAGAGGGATGAACTTTGCTTATTACTGGAGATCAGCTTAAATGGTGAACATTCTTGTTCTCTCGCCCTGTAACAGAACTGTGTGACAGTGCGAAGCAATCCGTCCGTGGGTGTGCTGCTATTATGTCTGTCCTAAAATAAGACCAAATAGATTTGAGGCCATAGAATTTCAAAATCTTGAGAATATCTGAAAACTCAAAAGGATTGATTTTTTTTAGAACTTCTGATTCAGAAATGAATTTTGTAAAACATTTCTGTCTAGTTTAGAAGACACTCTGCTGTTTAACTCTACTCATTTCAGGCTAATCGAGTTTGGCATTTTGCAAATTAAAGTGATTTGGAGCTGGAGCACATTTGCAGAAATTTCAACAGACTGAAAATTCAAGACATCTATACATTACTGTCTTCCTTTATCTAATTATAGTTTTGAACAATGCATTTCTATCACTGGCACCTTACTGATTCTCATTTGTAATTAATAATTATGGCATTTAGCTTATGATCTGATTGGAGGTAGAAATGGGAGGCAAACAGACTTTAGCACTTCCAATTTTTTTTTATTCAATGCCTTTTATCCATCTACTTGTACCCACCCTCTGCATCCTCTTTCTTCTTCTTCCTTCCATCACCACTTTCTCTGTCGCTCCCCCCCTCGACCCCCACTCCTTACCCTATACTCCATTCCAGTGGAGAAACAAAAACAAAAACCCTTAATCTTGCTTAGTTCACTATTCAATAAGCCCACATCCTAATGTCTGTTTATCTTCAGGCTCTTACTTTATGGGTTTTAATTATTATTTGACATAATACTTCATGTAAAATATATACATACACATATGGGACATTTGTAAGCTAAAAAAAGTGCAATAAAATTAAAATCCCTGTACCCTTAACAACTAAAATATTATCAACATTTTGCATTTGCCTACCATTCCCCCTCTATCTTTCTCCCCTTTTTCATAGCCAATCATCATGATCCTGATTTGCATTTAATATTCCCTTGCCTACATTTCATCTATGTTCCAAAATATTTAGTCTTACATTTTTCGAGTTTTACAAATAGCATTATGTTATGCCTTGCTTTATTTTATTAAGTGTTATTTATAAAAATCCATCTTTGTGTTTGAGTATAGTGATTCTTCATTTATTTTTTTCTTTTCTGATGTATAGCTTTCAATTTGCAAATTGTTACAATTAATTTGTTCAATGTATTATCAGTAGACATCTAGGTTAGTTCAGACTTTTGTTTTTTTTACATTTATGAACAGAAACATTGGGAGCATTATTGTACATACCTCCTGGTGCACATGTGCAAGAGTTTCTCTGCAGTAGGTATATGACAGTGGAAAGCTCTAAAGCATGTATGTGTTCAGCTTTACAAAATAGTATCAAATTGTTTCAAGTAACACCTTCAGTGAGTATTGTCATACTTTATTTATACCAGTCTAGTGGGTATAAAAATGACATTTCATTGGAATCACAATTTGTATTTCACTGCTTACTAATGAGGTTAAGCTTATTTTCATATGTTTATCTGTCATCATGCTTCTTCATTTGCAAAGATGCATTTTCTATTTCTATTTTCACTTTCTCATTTTCTGTTGTATTGTTTTTTCTTTTCCTGTATTTATTTTTACACATTAAAAATGTATTCAGTACAAAATCATTCTCACTCATATATGTGGCATATCTTCTCTCGAGGTGTAGCTTGTGTTTTCATTCTCATTATGTCATTATTTAAATAAAAACATTAATTTTGATGTAGAAAAACATAACATAATCATATGGCCAAATTATTTGTAATCATACTATAAATACAGGAAAGAGAAGGAATGTAAAAGAAACAATACTTGTAGAAAGAATGTCCAAAAATTTTCCAAATATGGTGAAAGGCCTCATCCCACAGATTCTTAACATTCAGCAACCTGCAAATAGGATTAATGCAAATAAAATCACATTTAGGTTTTTCATTAAACTGCTGAAAATTAGTGATGGAGGTAAAATCTTCAGAGCATCTGGGGAAAAAAATGACATATTACTTCCAAAGGGAGAACAAAGTGGAAAGCTGACATTTCAATAGAAACTATGAAAGCCAAATGCCATTACAATGACATCTTTAAAAATGCAAATAGAGGGCTTCCCTGGTGGCCCAAGGGGTTAAGATGGCAGCACTATGAAGCTATCTGCAGCCACTGTAGCACGAGTTTGATCCCAGGCCAGGGAGGTAACCCACATGGTGCAGCAGACCTCTCCTGACTCACCCACTGCTCCCCTCAGCAGTGTATTTCAGTCAATCTGCCTGTTCTGCTCCCCACTCTGTCTCTGGTGAATCCTCTCACCCCCCACACCTCTGGCCTGTATTCCAGTTCTTGTATGCATAAATAAATAAATCTTTTTAAAAATGCAAACAGAAACACTTCTAATATAGCATTCTGAATCTTAAAGGGCAATCAGGTCACTATCAAACAACTAAAAGATGAAAAATTTAACCTCATAACACACCTTTATTTAAAAAAATATATTCAATGAATTTTTTCAGACTGAGGAGGTGATACCAGCTGGAAGGAAAGAACTGCAAGAAGAAATGAAAAGTATCTGAAAAAGTAAATTTGTAGATAAAGTATTTTGACTCACTTTGGTTATATCAAGCCCACCTTAAACTCTAAGGGAATCTTTAAGTATAAAGTTCTAGAGTTATAATAGGCCAGATGGATCCAATGAAACCATTTAGTCCAACTCACCTTACTGGACAGATATGAGTAAATAATTTTACAGATGAATTAATGACCTACTTTAATGATTGAGACATTTGGCCATTCACTAATTTTCAGGACTTCAAATTCTCTTAGGAAAACCTGCTGTTATGTATCGCCTCTGGTTAATTTACAGTTCCAATGTTGCCCATGTTTGAGAAACTGTATAAGGATTTTCTTCACCAAGAAGCTACAAGACATACTCTAACCATCTTGAACTGTCTGAGGTCTCACTATCTTATAATATTTTTTATACTATGTGACAGATCTTGTTTAAAGTAGATTCCACATTTGTAGAGGAATAGGGTACTAAGCCTAAGGTTGCTTCCTCAGGTAGATATAACATTTTCTTTAAAAAACATTTCCATCGGGAGATTGAGATGTTTTTCTCTGCTAATTATAGTAGCTAGGAGGGTATTGAACTATCAATAAACACTCCTGATTTCCTGTCCCAGCAAGTCCCTTAGGCTGGCAAGTGGTACAATTAGACAAGTTAGTACCTAAAAGTTAGGATGTTTATTTCCACACAACATTAGTGATGAAAAAGACCTTTTTTAATTTAGTGGTTTAAATAAAATAACATTTTATAAAACAAATTTTTCATTTTTCTATTTAGGATGTGGTGAAGTTGCTACAAAGTTGTCTGATTTGACCAAATTTCATTCACTAAAAAAATTTTATCATAACTAATTTCATAATTATATAATCATCAAAAATAATTTCATCTTAATATATGAATTCTGCTATTTTGAGAAAATAAGTAGTAGCCAATTAACTTTTTTAACATTGTCATAGTCTAAGTGACTTTACTATCCCCAGTACCTGGAAATCTCCATCTTGGAGAAGACATGGCTGCCGTATTTGCCTGCACTGTGCTGGTATGTGAAGTAGATATCTAGTAAGCAAGGATCCTTTTATTTTGGGAAAGACCTTTTCAAATGTATTTCTTTTGTGATTGAGAGCATCAACATATGGGGAATAACTGTTCCTTTAATTATTCAGATGTGATTTATTGAGAAAATACTAACATAATATGAGACATAGGTCACTGTGCTTTCATATAGGGAAGATATGGTTTCAAGTACTAGTTCTTCCATTTATTAGCTAGTAAGTGATATATTGAGCAAACAACTAAAAACCCTGTGAGAGTGTATTTTCTCTTCTTGAAAATGGGAAAAGCTACTATTAAAACAAAGAAACTATTGCCTAGTATTTACATTCCTGGACAAGATAGAGCCTAAGAGTGTTTTACACACAAACTTTCAGTCTATGATTATATGGGACTATCTTCTCATCCTATCATTTGAATGAAATAAGAAAGAGTCATAGGATTGACAGAAACTAAACATCAATATTCATGATGCTATTGCATGGAGACAGAGCATTTATGATATTTTCTTAAGCTGTTATGTCTGGTTTATAATGAGTATCCCAGAATAAGCAAAAGGCTAGACTTTCAAGTCTCCGAAGAACCATTCAGCTCTATGCATCTGTCTGAATTTAAATAATGAAGATCTGCATGCAGAAAAAAAAAACAAGAAAAAGGGAGCTAAGAAAATAGTATGCTTACATGGAGAGATTTTTTAAGAGCAATTATCCTAGCTTGTTAAAATCAATTATCCATAAATTCACACTGAGATACATCTATGACATGAATGATGACTAAAATCCAATGGAATGAGAACTCTTTGTGCCCTCTTGGTCCTGAAAGGAGGCCAAAGTAAGTGTTAGGTAGACTTTTTGGTTCTAAGATGGGGTACTTTAGTAACATCTGAAAAATATCAGCTCTTGAAATACTGGAACTATATTTGAAATCTCGTTACACATTATTTATACACAGGGTCAGAGAGAAACAGAAAGAAAAGATCCCAGCAGGAAATGGATGTTGTATTCACCATGAAATTATCCTGGCTCTTTTACTATTGAAAAGACCTTTGTCTAAGGTAGTCTCTAATCAGAAGCTTAGAATTAACTCATAATCTGAATCTCTTCTGTATGAGACTTTTTAGAAATATCTTGGGGAAATGGGCAGTATTTTCTTAAGAATATTAAATATAGACTGCATTTTCCAACATTTGGAGCTGCTAGACTCAAGGGTGCAGTTAGTTTATGGCAATTTGAAGTTATTCACAAGAACACAGCCAAAGGTTTATCTGTAGTCAGAGCCAGAATGCTAAACTCAATGCTTAAGGGCAGTCCAGAAAAACCAAGTTTCTGTGGCTCAAGAATTGTAGGTTCAAACAAGAAATCACAGGGGGCACATTTCCCAGAGTTCTTTTCACTTGAATAAATACTAATAACAAAAGTCTTGAGATCTGGCAATCAGAGTAATTTATTTATTCAAAGAATGTTGCCACACATAAAATCTCATTCCCAAGCCCCAGTCTTTATAGCATTCATCACAATAAATTTATTACCAACACAATAAAAAAAATCCAGGACAGTAAAATAATGTATACCTTTTCTACCTGCAGCAGAAACCATAGTCAAGGATGAAGATGACTTTCTTAGGTACATGCAATTATTCTTTCTTTTATGCTGAACACTTAGCTAACATAAAAAAAATGATGTAATGTTTGAGTGTGTGTGACCCCAATTTCATATCATTTCATTATCATCATCATTCCTTCTTTGACTAGATCACTCAGATGCTTAAGATGTTAGATTAGTGACCTTTTGGGGAAATGGTCTAGGGTAGTACCTGCTATTTTTAATTACTTTATTTTCATATATGTTCAACACTCAAAGTCATGTTTTCCCACATACATATTCTTACTTACTGTGAAAATTGTCCCTCTACCCTTTGTTTTAACAGGATTCTTGGTTTCTAAGTCCAATTTTACAAATATTATTGAGTTTGCACTGATTAATGAGACATACTTCCTATCCTCAAAGAGTTCAAAATCAAGCTGGAGAAACAAGAACACAGATACATCTAAAAAGAACACCAACACTAGGACACCATAAATGATTAACCACATTGAAAGTACAGAACTAAATAGGAAAGTAGGTTATTTTATAGAGCAAATTTTAGAAAATATAATTTTTTTCTCAGCACTTAATATTATCAATTACATCTAAATATAATCCAGGTTACTGTGAAGAACACTTTTTCCCCCTAGTATGCTTCCTTATATCATACAGTTAGACCATTCTTGGAATCAGTTTCTTTGGGAATGTACAAGGTTTCAGGTTCATTATCTAACACATCCTTTAAGAGTTGACTTTTCTCAGCTTCTCTTCAATGCATGCATTAGTAGCCCATATTCACTATTAGGGGTCTCTTAGGGAGCTATTAGAAATCAGTTAACTTGGGTTTTTAGGAATCAGTTAAAATGAAGGTCATCAATTTCTTGCTAACCTCAGGATCAGCTCAGTCAGTGCCCTTCAACATTAGTTAGACAATGGAATCTCCTGGGGAACTTTCAAAAACCCTGATGCTTGCATGCTTCTACAGCATCCCCACTCTCCACTGATTCTAATTTAATTGATCTGGTATGCTACCTGGATATCAGAATTCTTGAGAGCTCCCCAGGTATTTCTATTGTGTAGCTAAGGTTCAAAAGCATTGTGCTAATTCTATGCTATTTTTTCTGATTTACATATACTTTTCTTCTATAAATGATGGAATGTTTATAAATATCAAAGGCTTGAAGGCCTCATCCCTATTTTCAGAGCACAAACATGCCCTATTAGAAATTTCTCCCAAATTATGGGCTTCCTTCTTCCTAATTTTGTACAAAGCCAAGAGGGTAAGTCGCTTCCCCTTGAATCTGGGTTGACTTAGCAATATACCCATTACAGGTAGTATGTACCCATTACAGGTAGTATGTACCCATTACAGGTAGTATGTAACCATTACAGGTTTTCATACAAAACCATGAAGTTCTGTCTGGTTCTCTTTGAGCAAGCCCTGAGCCATTATATAAGAAAGTTTGCCATCAGGAAGTTTCCATGCTTTGAAACAGCTAGATCATATAGGTTGATTACCTGTTGCCCTCTGCTCAATAGCTCTAGTCTTCAAATTATGTTTAGGTGCAAGATATGTAAGTTAAGAAGTTTCTAGATGATTCTCCCCCAACCCCCACCCCTGCTATTAAGTGATCAGTCTTTGAGTCTTCCCGTTCTCTGTCCAAATTTCTGACCCACAAAATCATAAATACATACAAAATTTGGTAAACCAAAAGATGTGGCACTGGTTGTGGGATCATGGTCCCACATGTGTACAACAATGAATTACTGATAAAGGAAATGTGGCTATACATAAATGTACATATCTATACATCTACTCAGCCATAAAAAGGAGATAATCCTGCCACTTACAATAACATGATGAAACTTCAGGAAACTATGCTAAATGATATAAGACAGAGAAAGACAAATGCTATATGAGCTCACTAATATACAGAATCTAACACAAAACCCTGAAATTAGAGAAACAGAAAAGATGGGTGGTTTCCATGAGGAGGCAGAGAGTGAGGGAGATGGGGAAAGGGAATCAAAAGGTACAGGCATCCAGTTATAAGAGGAATAAGCCCTGTGGATAAAATGTACTGCATAGTGACTATAGCTAGCAATATTCTCTCATATATTTGAAAATTGCTAAGAGAATAGATTTTCAAAGTTCTTACATGAAAAAATTGTACCTAAAAAAATTGTCACTATATGAAGTGATGGATGTGTTGACTACTCTTATGATAACCATTGTGTAATATATACATATTAAATTATGTGGCACACCTTAAAATTATATAATATATGTTAATTATATGTTAATAAAACCATGGAGAACAAATAACTGCTGGTTTTCCAAATAATTAATTGAACTGATTCCAAGTGTACCTAAATGCTGCATCTAGTAGAAAAATTTCAAATTAATGTACAATTAATATCATCCTAACAGCTGTAAAACATGGTGCCTAAAATACACTAAACAAAATCTGGTAGAACTTGAAGGGTCAATAGGCAATCTACAATTGGATATAGAGATTTCAACTTCTATCTCAATAATTTATAGAACAAAGAAGATAGACAATCAGAAAGGCAACAGAAGGTCTGAACATCACAATCAAGTAATAGGATCTGACATCTGTAAATCACTTCATGCACCAACACCAGAATGCACATTCTTCTCAGATATATGTGGGACATTTTCCAAGATAAAACATATTCTGGACCATAAATCAAATATGAATACATTTTAAGTCATGCAAAGTTAGTACTACAACCATTAAGTAATTGAATGAGAAGCAAATGACAGAACTGGAAGCTCTGTAAATATTTGTGAAGATATTAACATAATTCTGAAGAACCCAGGGGTCAAAGAAGAAATGAAAACTTATCAGTTTCTATATGATGTAGCTAATGCAAATCATAAAAAGAAACCTGCAATTTTAAAACTTACATCATCCACAATGGAATACTAAGCTATAAAAAAAGACAAACTGCCGCCATTCGCTGTAACATGAATGGAATTGGAGACGGTTCTGCTTGGAGAAATAAGTCAAAAGGAGAAAAACAAATAATAGATAACGTCATATATATGTGGAGTATAGAGGTACCAAACAAATGATGAGATAAAGCAAAGCTAAAAAACCCTAGAAAGTTGATTATAGAAAAGGACTTCCAGAGGTGGGTGGGGAAAGGGCGGGGCAACAATGAAATGTCAGAGCAGCACAAGGGACTGTGGAGACTGATTGTGGATGCTTTGGTGGTATGCTCCGGAGGGTGAGATCCTAAACCTTCAAAACACAAATAGTGATGTAAATCAATGCTAAGTCGTTTAAAAAAAAAAATATATATATATATTTAGATTAATATTTAAAGTTCTAAATCAATAATCTATACTTCCACCGTAAGTCAGAAAACAGCATTGCAAATTAAGCCCAAAATTTGTGGAAGTAAAGTGATAAAGATGTTGTATTGGTTTGCCAGTGCTCTCACATCAAAGCACCACAAACTGTGTGGTTTAAGTGATGGAAATTCATTTCGTCACAGTTCTGGAGTCCAGAACTGTCAGACTAAGGTGTCAGCAGAATTGGTTTCTTCTGGGGACTGTGAGAGAAGGATCTTTACCAGGCCTGTCTCCTCGGTTTGTAGAGGACTATCTTATCCCTCCATCTTCAGATGGAATTCTGTCTATACATGTCTATATCCAAATGTCTTCTTCTTGTAAAGATACCAATCATATTGGATTAGGTCCTACATCATTTTAACTTAATTCCTTCTGCAAAATCCACCTCTCAAATATGGTCACATTCTGAGGGCTGAGGATTTCCACATGAGTTTTGGCAGGAGTACACAATTTAGTCCATAACAGATGGATAATTATGAAATAAGATAGAGTAAGAATTATGTCACCACAACACAGAGTACTAACCACTATATGATCACAGACAATAATTTGAAGGCATACAAAGCCCAAAATGCCCAAAGCCAAATGAGTAGATGAAGAAGATGTAGTCTAAATATACAATGGAATACTACTCAGCTATACAAAAAAAAAATATGAACTCTTGCCATTTGCAACAATATAACTAGAGGGGATTATGTAACTAGAGGGGATTATGCTAAGTGAAATAGATCAGAAGGAGAAAGACAAATGTTGGATGATTTTTTTAAAAAAATGAATGCAGTCACCAAAAATGGCAGAGTATGGAACTCTATGACTTGTGTCTCATAACAGACAATAGCAAAAACAAAAAAACAAAACTAAAATGGTGGTAAAAATTATCAGAATCAACATTTTAAGAATTTGAAATGTCCAAAACCTAGACCAACCAAAGGAATCCTTAGTGAGGAAAGAAGCTTTGAACTGCAGTGAAAGTGTTGTGACATTTTAATGACCTACCTTCCATGTCTCAGCCCCCACATCAGCCATGGCCAGAAAGGTGGCAACCTGCATGCTTGGAACAGGTGTTAGTCCAGAGAGGCGATGTGAATCATATTCTCAGTGTGCTTGCATTGGTCTGTCTGATGGCTCTCTGAGAAACCTATACAAGATTTTTTTTTTTTTTTTTTTTGGTGAATACAAAGCATTCCCAAGTCTGGGGTGATTTCCAGAAGCATTTACTGAAAACATTTAAAGCAAAAATATTGTTCACAGCAGCTTGGAGCAAGGGAATAACAGCCAGGATAAACCAGAAACCACACAAATCCTGAGCAGGAAGAATTTTAAAAAAGAACACAAGGGGGCCTCCCCGGTGGCACAGCGGTTGAGTGCTGGGTTGCGAAGCTGCCCGCAGCCTCTGCAGCACCGGTTCGATCCCTGGCTGCTCCCCAGCCACCGGAGGAGGGTCCCACATGGCGTGCAGACCTCTCCTGCCGCCCGCTGCTCCCCTCAGCAGTGTACTTGGGTCCTTCTGCCTGCTCTGCTCCTCGCTCTGGCTCTGGTGAATTCTCTAACCCTCCTGTGCTTCTGACTGTACCCAGTGCTTGTATAAATAAATAAATAAATAAATCTTTAAAAAAAAAAAACACAAGGGGGAAAAGAGGAGAGTAAAGGTTATTTTTTAAAAAATGGTTCCACATAGGGCCTCCCCGGTGGCGCAGCGGTTGAGCGCTGGGTTGCGAAGCTGCCCACGGCCTCTGTGGCGCCGGTTCGATCCCCGGCTGCTCCCCGGCCACCGGAGGAGGGTCCCACATGGTGCGCAGACCTCTCCTGCCGCCCGCTGCTCCCCTCAGCAGTGTACTTCAGTCCTTCTGCCTGCTCTGCTCCCCGCTCTGGCTCTGGTGAATTCTCTCACCCTCCCGTGCTTCTGACTGTACCCAGTGCATGTATAAACAAAACAAACAAACAAACAAATAAATAAATAAGTAAAACATGCCTCTATTAAAAAAATAAATAAATAAAAAATGGTTCCACATATATAAAGAAATAAAGGAGACCAACAGGATGAATGCACAGAAAAGGCCTGAGAAGACACTGAGCTTCCACTTTCAGCTGAACTCTAGGATTCAACAAGCACAATGTGGAAGCCATGGTAGAGTTGTGATTGCCTGCCTAGCACTGAAGGAGTGCCCCCAAACAGAACCAATCTGCAATACCTGGGAAAACAGATTTTTAGGGTTTGTTTTTCCTTCTTTTTTTTTTTTTTTAATCGTTGTCCTTCTGATTTTCCAGTAATATAAGACAGCTTTATCAAAATGTTGGTTGGAAAAAAAAATGCTAGTTGGCCGATTAACAGAAGACAGATTGCTGTGGCACACAGGACAAACATTTCACAAAATTGGTTTAGAAAAGCCACTAAGCAAACAAAACAAAAACCCTGAATAAGCATATGAAATTGCTTGTCAAAACAATCTCAAAAAAGAAAAATTGTAGGACTCATACTTCCAGCTTTTAAAAGATACTGCAAAGTTACTATAGAGCATTGATATAAGTTTGGACATATAGATCAATGGGAGGGAATTGAGAGTCCAGAAGTATACTCATATCTATGGCCAACTGATTTTATGTAAGTTAACAAAATCAATCAATGGGGAAACAATAGAATCTTCAACAACGTTTCTGGCTATCCACATGCAAAATTAAGAAGTTGGATTATACTACATACCATATAGAAAAAATAACACAAATCACAAACACCGTGTCACTTCATGCCCAGTAGGATGACTATCACAATAATATTTCAAAATGGAAAATAGCAAGCAAGGAGGTGCAGGGATTGGAATCCTCATACATTAGTGGCAAAAATGTAAATTATGTAAATCTTCACAACAAGTGGTGACACTGTACAATAGCACAGCAACTGTGAAAAAGAGTTTGGTAGTTCCTCAGAAATTATAGAATTATATGACCCAGAAATTTTACTCCTGGGTATATAGCAAAAGAATTAAAAATTGGTATTTTCAATTCTTGTACATAGTAACACTATTCCCAATCACAAAAATGTGGAAATAACCCAATGTAGATCAGCTAATGAATGGATAGACCGGTGTGGTATATTCATACAAAGGAATATCATTCACCTATAAAAAGGAAATAATATATACTATAATATGGAGGAAGTTTGAAAACATACTCAGAGAAAGATGCAAAATGCAAAAGGTCACAAACTGAATAACTGAATATCCAGAATAGACAAAACCCTAGAGACAGAAACACTATTAATGGTTTCTAGAGACTGGGGAATGGAGAAATGGGGATTGACTGCTTACTTATATGGATGTGGGAATTGCTCTCTGGGATGATTAAAAAGCCTTGGAACCAGTTAGAGGTGATACACTGAATGCCACTAAATTGTGACATTTAAATGGGTTGATTTTGTGTGTGAATTTTTCCACAATAACAAAGTTAGTTGAAAAAATGCACAAAAATTAGAGGAAAATCAGTGAAACTAAAAAATAATGAAAAGATCTATAAAAATAGTAAACCTCCAAATGGTCCAATTTCAAAAAAATAGAACACAAATTACCTATATTGCCAATGACATATAGCAAATCTCACACACACAGTAACAAACTAAAGGAGCATTATAAACAACTTTATGTTGATATTATTAGCAATTAGATTAAATTAAATTTCTTGAAAGATCCAAATTGACAATGAACAAACAGAAAACCAGAATAAAGTTTCATCTATTCAAAAATAGAATCAAAACCATTCGGGGGCCCTCCCCTCCCTCTGTTCACACACCCACTCTCCCTCCCTATCATGCAGTCTCATTTCTACAGTCACATTTCTATAGTTTGTTTTGGCCTAGTTTTGTCTGTACTTTTGTTTCATTTCTTATATTCCGCCTATGAGTAAAAGCATACAGTATTTGTCTCTCTCCTTCAGACTTATCATAACCCCTCCAGTTGCAGCCATAGAAAAATTTTGTCTTTTTTAAATATATATAGCTCAATAGTATTCCATTGTGTATATGCAGTACATCTTCTTAATCCAATCATCTGTCACAGGGCACTTAGGCTGTCTCCAGAAGTTGTCTTTTAAAAATAGCACTGAAATGAACATAGTGTTAGCACACAGACTGAGGGCACCCAGGGAACCCCATATTTGCACACTCCAAAGGGATCCAGCCATCCATGTGCGCAAAGATAAGGCATACTTAGTGTGAAAGAACTTTAACAGAATTAATGTGCATAGAGACAGAAGAGAAGAAAGAATAACAGTTTCCAAATAATAAAGAATAACAGTTTCCAAATAAAGTTATTCATCCCTTTGTGTGTAAATCCCCAACCAAACAGGATTGGCCCAAAGCAGGACCACTGAGGTCTGAAAACTTGCCACAAGTCTAAGGCACCTTCTGGTGGGGAAGAATACAAAAGGGCGAGAAGGGGCCAGGCAAGTCTGGAATGAAAGGAGCAAAATCAGAGGAGAAATCAAGGTAATGTCGGCCATTGTCAGCCTCCCACGTGTCTCTCCACATGATTTCCACATCATTCTTCCAAGTGTTTCCACATCATTCTTCCACATCATCTTCCAAGTGTCTTTACATGTCTCTTCTCCACATGTCTCCTCGAACTCTCCCAAGTCCCCAGTGCAAGTCCAAAGCTGAGATGCAAGCACAACCTTCTTTCCCGCCTTCTTCTCCCCTTCCAAGCCCACCTGCCTTCTGTGTCATATAGCTTCACCTGGCCACTCGGCTCCACCACTCATTAGGTGGGGTAAGGGACATGGTACCCCCCCCCCCACTTTATGGAGAGGTCTCTGTTACAACAGGAAAGCATATACCTCTTCAAATTAATGTTAGTGCATTCCCCGGATAAATAATAAGAGTAGAATTTCTGGATCATATGGTATATCTATTTTTAATATTTTAAGGAACCACCATCTTATTTCCTATAGGGTCTGGAACAGTCTGCATTCCCACCAGCAGTGTACAAGGGTTCCATTTTCTCCACACCCTCGCCAAAATTTGTTGTTTCTGGTTTTGTTGATAGTCATTCTCAAGGGAGAGAACTGGTATTTCGTGAAATTGCATGTGGTTTTGATTTGTATTTCCCTGATGATTATGCTTTGGTGGTAGGTGTGGCATGGTGATATAGATCTGAAGAGATGCAAACCTGTTCCCCTAAAATATATACAGTATTGTAAATCATGTTACCTCATTGATAAACAAAAACAAAAATACAATCACAACTCCTCCAAATTAGCACTACCACTTGGAGGACCTTTTAGAGCACATGACTTTCTTATAAAATGTAGCTTACCCTATGGTTCACCAATTTCACTCCTCGATATTTATTCTGTCTCTAAATTCAAACATAAGTACTTAAAAAATTTGTACATTGCACTTCTATTCATAATAGCCAGAAATTGACAAAATGCAAATATCTATGAACAGGAGACTGGGTAATGGTAACAGAAGAACAGGATGTTATATTCAAATAACAGAATCCTACTCTGCAATAGAAAAGATCGAACTGTGATACAAGCAGCAACATAACACATCTTATATAGACAATGTTGACCAAAATAAGGTAGTCATAAAAGAGCATATACTGTATTATTTTAAGCATATGGAATTCTATAACAGGTGAAATTATTATGTGGTGATGACAAAAAACAGATTGTTTTCTCAAGGGAAACAATATAAATAAATATAAATGCTTACCCTAAGGCACTATAAACTAAATATTGTTTTCTTTCTAACAGTATTTTAATTTAAACTAGTTTAAGGGGCCAGGAATAATGCTTACAAATCATATGGGTTGCCCACTGTAATATAGGCAAAATCTAGAACAGAAATATGAACTTTCTGGGTTTTTAAAAAAATATTATTTTATAAAATTTGATTATATAACACTGTGCAGTGGTCCTTGGTTTTGCTTAGTTATTCTGATTTTATGGTTGCTCAGTCATTTTGTATTTCTGGTTATTTGTATGTGTGGTAGGCAGAACTATGTGGAATATGTCACAAATATAAGCAAAGATAAATGGGACCATTGAGTACAATTTCATACATTTAAAAAAATATCCTTGTAAACATTTTTTTTTTAATTGGGAGATGCTCACAGAAAAAGTGCCAAGAGCAAAATATATACAGCCCATCAGCTATAAAATAAGCCTACAGTGAAAATATCCACATCCAGGAATAGAACTTTTTGAATATCCTGTAGGCCATCTTCACATCATACCATATCCTTTCCTGACCAGTTTCCTCTCAGTCCTCTGGAACTGTTAGTATTCTGACTTTTATGGCAATAATTTCCTAGCTTGTCACTCTAAATTTAGCCATCAATGCATACATTCCCAAACAATATAATTTAATTTTTCCTGGTGTTCAGCCTTATAAAAATGGAATTATTTCATATAGATTCTGTGTCCTTTGCCCCTTTTACTGAAATTCATGTTTGTAAGATTGAACTTTCGGCATTAGTTTAAAGCAAGCTTCTTCTTAAACCTCTGGAGATGATGCTAATTTGCTTTATATTATAACAATTTCAGCTCTGGTTCTCCTGTTTTATTGTCTTAATCATCTTTTCCCCACCTTATACTGTTCTTAACTGCCTTTAACTCTGCACCATCACCCAATATTTTCCTATCAGTATCCAGAAATAAAGAAGTTCAGGAATCTTTACTAAACAGCTACCTGGTAATTAAAATATATAAGCAGCCTTGGCATTACCTAGGGAAAAGTTATCTCAGACAAGTAAGATAACAGCTTTTTTCTCTGTCTTGCATGACTGTGAGGCCTTTGTAAGATTATAAAATTTCTATTCATTAATTACACACCTATAAGTCCCATTTTGTGATGTAGTCAGTGTTCTTATTGCAAATATTTTAATTCAGAAAAGCAGTAAACTGGAAATCAAATAACTAAAGTTAAAGGATGTACTCATTTGAGTAAATATTTTTTGGAGGAGCCATGAAATTTTTTTTATATATGTTTTTATTGAAGTAACATTGCATCATAGCATATATGTTTCAGGTGTGGATTATTATAAATCAGCATCTGTATATACTACATTAAATTCAGCACTAAAAGTCCATTTTTATTCATCTAAATTAATGATCTGAAGTTATAAAGAGTTATTTTATTGGCTTAACAAATGTCTCATAAAATGAAATTCAGGAATATAAAGTAAAGGAGGGAAAATTGCCTTTTGAAAATAAGAACAGTCCTTCCTTTCTCTTTCCCACCTCTGCAAACAAAGGTAAGGAAATTTCATGCATTGGAGCATATATGCACACACATGTACTCTACTGAGCAATCCCATTCCACTGATGGATGTAGAATGCCAACACTAAAATAAAGCATAAAGACAATCCACATTTTATAAATTTGGAAGCTATAGAAAAAATAGGAAGCAAATTCACAATGTCAGTACGTACGCTTTCAAATGGTTATTGAAATGAAGGTGCAGTTGTGGCCAATTGATGAATCCATTCTGTCATCCATTCTGTCAAACAATTGACTTGACTGATTGTTGTTTACTTTGGGAAGCTTGTGTGTTACTGTGAGCATGTAGGTGTTACTGAGATTTTTTAAAATGACTGAACAAACTGATTATCATATAACTGGTTCCATATAACTGGTTATGTTAAACATAGCCTTATTTCCATATTTTACAACACTGTACTCATCTTATGCAACAGAAGATAGGTTAATCCAAAAAAGCATTCACTTGAATAGGTTTTTCACTTGATTAATAATGGATGTTAAGGATCAATTGTTTTATTTTCCTTTTTGAAATGATTTGAAGCAACAAGTAGAGTATGGTATATTCCCTCAGAGATTCTATGCCATCCATCCAAAGATCACCTGGAATACACCTGAACTTAATGGAACAAGTTGGATTTACTTCTTACTGTAGTGAGAGAGATTTGTGGTTCCAGGGGAACCACAAAATATCTCAGTAGGAGGATGTTGGAAAGAACTTATTATGGGATTTTGACTTTGGTTGATTTGGAGAATGCTATGAGAAAGCAAGGGCAATTCCATGATTGTATATCACAATAAATCTTTAAAGGGAGGATGGACGAGAGCAAGGAGAAAACCATATGTGGTAAAGAAGCAACATCTTGTCCAAGAGAGTGTGTACTTGGTATATTGTAGGTTGCACAGCAACCTTGTTTTGGTCTGTGCTTAGACAAAATTATGAAGTGGCCTAACTCGTAACTCCTTTTTCTCATTCTATCATGGTCTCAGAGTAAATTATCTGATCTTGGGTTCCGTGAAATTGATTATCTCCAACAGACTATCAGTGAGTGCCAAGACAGCTTCCAAAACACCCTGGGACCTTGCTGTAAGTATCAGACCAGTTCCCAGATATCAAGGGTTATTTTTTCCCCATAAACTTATTTGAGTACAAAACTACAGAATTATAATAATTTTAATTTTATTGGATTCATGGCATATTGAGCAGAAAGTACAGAGTTCACATATACCCACTGTTCCCAAACATGTACAAATGCCCTCACTGTGACATCCGGCAACAGAGCGGCACACTTGTTGCAATCAACAAAACCAACTTGGCACGTCATAATCACGCAGTCTATAGTTACATTGGTGTTCACGCCTAGTGTAAATTCCATGGGTTTGGAAAAATGGATAATGAGTTGTATCCATCATGGCATCATAACAAGTTTCACTGCTCTAGCAATCCTCTGTATTTGGTTTAGTCTTAACTCCTACTTCCTACTCCCTGGCAAACACTGACATTTCCAATGAATCCATAGTTTTGCCTTTTCAAAAATGTTATATACAGTCATATAACACTTATGGATAGGATTATGTTCTGAGAAATGTAGTCTAAGGAGATTTTATTGTTGTAGGAACATCATAGAGGGTCCTAACACAAACCTAGATGCAGAGACTACTACACATCTAAGCTATTGGGTACAGGCTGTTGGGACAAGTATAGATAACATGGTCTGTGCATTACCTGAACATGGTATACAGAGCAGAACTGAAGTTGCAATCATTCTATGTGGGTTCCTATGAGCTGGCTACTAGCTGGCCATTCATGGGCAACTGTGACCTATTTGCTCTCTACAAATCACAGCAGAGCATTCCTGGACTACCTACAGAGTATAGCTCATATCACAAGGCAGGTCCAGGTACGCCTAGGCCACTGTTGACCTGATTACGTGACTATTTCCATGGCTGTCTAGGGATAACTCTGCCTGTGATAACATCAAATACTTTGCTGACACAAAGGTCTCTGAACATGTGGTCACGATGTCCCCTTCCCTGTCCCTCATAAAACCTTTCCCCCATTCCTATCCCACCCTCCAGACTTTATTCCACATACCATTGTTGCATGATCAGATTTTACTAGCCTGTGTGCTTTCAATAAATGGCAAAAGAACTTCTGCCTTGCAAACCTGCTCCATGACTTCTGTGTCCCTCATAGTGTTCCCTTTGCAAAATAGCAACAAAGTTCCTGTCACAAAAATTCTATGTGTAGCCTTTTCAGATTGATTTCTTCCACTTAGCAATATACAGTGAAGGTTCCTCCATGTCTGTTCAAGGTTTGATAGCTTATTTCATTTTAGCACTGTTGTTGGATCAGTTTATTCACCTACTAAAAGATATATTTGTCACTTCCAAGTTTAGGCAATTATAACTCAAGTTACTAGAAAGATCTGTGTTCAGGCTTTTGTGTGGACATAAGTCTTCAATTCATTTGCATAAATACATTTTTTTTAAGATTGATTTATTTATGCATACAAGAGCTGGGGTACAGGCCAGAGGTGCGGGGCATAAGAGGATTCACCAGAGACAGAGTGGGGAGCAGAACAGGCAGACTGACTGAAATACACTGCTGAGGGGAGCAGCGGGTGAGACATGTGGGTTGCTCCCTGGCCGGCCGGGGATCGAACTCGTGCTGCAAAGGCTGCGGATTGCTTCATAGTGCGGTGCTTAATCCCTTGCGCCACCAGGGAGGCCCCCGCGTAAATACATTTTCACTTAAAATGGTAGCTGGGTTCTATTTTTTATAACAAGTTACCAAAATGTCTTCCAAAGTGGCAATACCATTTAGTGTTCCCACCAGCAATAAATGAGCTACTTTTGTTCCATATTCTCCTCAGCATTTAGTGTTGTCAGTGTTTTGGATTTTTGACCATTTAGTCTCACTGTTTTATTAATTTGCAGTTCTCTAATGGCTTATGCTTGTAGAACAGATCTATTCATGGCAAATCCCCTGGATTTTTGTTTGTTGTTTCCACTAAAGCCCTAAGCATATTAATCATAGTTTAAAAAAACTTACAGTCCTGATCATTTCTCTGATATGGGGGGCGCCACCTGGAGTCTTGATTCTCAGACTTGTCCACACAGAGCCTCCAGCAATTCATTAACTACACTTCAGGTTTCCTACCCTAAACGGGTTCATGTGGAGATTCCTGCTCTGTCCAGTTGTGATTTTCTGTATCTTCCTGTGATTTTTTTTTTACCTGTGACCTCACTTCTCTCATGAGAAATCTAAGATTTCTTTATTTTTCAGTTTGTTCAGCTTTTTATTTGCTGTTAGGATGGGGTGGCAACTTCTAAACTCCTTATACGTACTGTGATATTTTGGGGTATACAGTTGACTACTTAGGATTTTGGAAAAGTGAACACACACTAGACTTAGGGCAGAATTGATCCACCTCTGGAGAGATCAAAGGAAATATTAGCTTTAATGGAAGATGGTGCTGGCTTTAGAAGAAGGAAGACAGATCCTATTTACCTAGGTACCTGAGACCCACATATATGGGGTGAGGCAGAATTTTTTTTTAAGGTTTTTATGTTTTTTATGCTTTTGAGAATCAACACTTTTCCCCACCATCAGCTCCTATACCCCTTAGACCCATTCTCCCTCTCTCCTCCCTCCTAGTCAGAAAAGCTTCACTTCGTTTATTAATGTCCATTAGTTTTTGTATATATTTTGCTTCATTGAATCATCTGCTACGTAAATGTCCAATATTTGTCTTTGTCATTCTGACTTGCTTTACTACACATAATTCCAGCAAATTCATTCCATTTTGTTGTAAATGCCAACATTTAATCTTATGGCTGAATATTATTCCATTGTGTGCATATGTCCTATCTTCTTTTTTTTAAAAGATTTTTTTTAAAAGATTATTTATTTATACAAGAACCGGGGTATAGGCCAGATGCATGGGAGGGTGAGAGGATTCACCAGAAACAGAGCGGGGACCAGAACAGGCAGACTGATGAAATACACTGCTGAGGGGAGCAGCGGGCGAGACAGGAGAGGTCTGCTGTGCCATGTGGGACCCTCACTGGCCGGGATCGAACCGGCACTGCAGAGGCTGCAGACAGCTTCACAGCGTAGCGCTCAACCGCCTGCGCCACCAGGGGAGGCCCTGTCCTATCTTCCTGATCTAATCCCCTATCCGTGGGCATTTAGGTTGTTTTCATATCCTAGCTATTGTTGGAATCTATTTAAGCCTTTTGGAGTGCTGTTTTTTTTTTTCTCCTCTGGTGTAAATCTCTTAGGTAGAGGTGGCACAAACTGCCAGGGTCCTCCAATTTGAGTTACATATCCTCCTTGACAACTCCAGGATGAATGTGAATGTGCAAAACTCTGGTTTCTCTCCAAATTTCTAAATTTACATTCTCAGTTCTCTTACCAAGGCACCTACCGCAAGATAAAGACCAACACAGACTCCATTTGTTTACACACCTGATTTAGAGTCAAACAGATCTAGTTTTAAATTCCATTCTGTCAAGAGAATAGGTGAGTAACTTAGCTACAATGAGCCTCAGCTTTCTGATTTATAAAATTTGAATGATATTAATAATTCATATGTACAGATTAAGGTCTGTAAGAGATAAGGCATGTACAAGCATGTTGGACATGGTCCAAGAAATGGCAGTTGCTATTATTATTACTGTTCCTATGATTGTTAGTATTATTAAAATTATTATGCCCACAGTCTACATTCAGATTATACAATACAGTGGGTGTATTTTATGTCTTTCAGACAATAACAGATGGTTCTCTGAAAAGCCATGATTATATGTTACCAGATATAGAAAGGTTTAATAAACTTTAAACACTAAAGTTGTCACTGCATTTCTTTTCTTAACTCTATCGTACATATTCATGGAGGTAAGCCAGTACAATACCTGAACATAGGAGTAGCATTTTCTATAAAATATTATCTTGGATATTTTTCTAACACAGAAATACACAAAATACTAAGAGTACAAACTCTTGTAGGATGTGTGTTGGGAGGGGAGGGAGAATAGAGAAACAGTGTAGAAAATACAGTTCAACTAAGAATTTTCCTGATGGTTGACACTTGTAGAGCAAAATAAGATAAGATATTTGAAATGCCTGTGCTGTTTGGAAATGTAAATTACCGTTGCTATGGGGAATATATAATTTTACCCATGAGAATGTGACCTGAAGATAGAGAGAACTACCAAAAGCAAAGGTAACAAAAACTTTATAACTATCTAGAGTTTAGATGACACATACACATACACACACACATACATGTATGCAATAATACATACATATATATATATACACACACACACATACTTATCTGTATCATAGTGCAACCAGCTCCATGATCTATCTTGGAATGATTTATATCATGATCTTATTTTAAATCATTTTTGCATAGAAATGGAAACAAAATCATGAATTTAGGAACATCTATCTGTACCCTGTCTTCCCATTCTTAAACCCATTTTGGCTATCTCCTTACCTCATCCTATATATCATACTCTCTATCCCAGCCCTCTCATGTTGCCTGACCCATCTTTCATGTTAGAGAGGAAATATGTTTTATGAAAGCACTCACAATTAGGAATAATTATGGAACCTGTCATTTTTAGAAATATTTTCATGTAGGTCACAGAATAACATCACTACTGAATTGCAAACTGTGGATTTGTTTCCAGCAATGCTGGATGGAGACTCTTGTGGGTGAATTGCATGACTCATATCATATGTACAATGAATTGACTATATCTAATTTGGGGTGTGCTCTAGTCATATAAATTCAGAGTTGTGACTTTCTTCCATCATGCAAATATCAATATCTTCTCTGTTCTTTGCCTTCTATGCTTATCCTAGGATATGAAATTAATCAGTGGCTAAACATACATATTTCTATATAAAATCATAAAAACTGAAGTATGGGTATTTTTCTAATTTCTCTACTTGTCCAAAGGGTAAGCACTCAGAGTGTCCCTAGGATTACCAGTTATATTTCTAAATAAACAACTTATATTTGACTCTAATTTTATGCAAGTTGATATTGACAAAAGAACTTGTGTTTGTATTTGTGTATCCCAGCTCTGTGGTGCTTAAGTATGCAAATGAGCTTTCTGTTTACATGCATTTTAACAGTTCCATTGATGCTTTTGGAATTCAAAAGTAAAAATAAACCCAAAATAAAACATTCTATGTGGAAAGTGTCATATATATTGAAAAGAGTAGAATAAAGGCAAAGCCAAGTGGCTCCTGTGGAAGGTAACTATCCTAAAATTAATCTCTGCTTCCTTCAGCAACAAAAAGACACATCAGTTTACTATGTAGAAATAGTATGGAGTGTGAGCATTTAGTTAAAGTGACAGAATCACTATGATTCAGACTGACCAGAATATTCTGAGGTTTTGATCACTACTACACTACGAAATTCTGAATTGAACATTTCAGGTGACATTTAACATTTTAATTAATAATTGGAGTCATAATTAAGTAAAAATACCTCTATAAGGCTAGTTATGAAATTCTCCAGTAATATTGTCCATCGTATGAATAGATCAGCAGTCAGGGCATAAATATTATTATTAAATTAGATCCACATTTAATCCATGATCTACACATCCTTCATGGTACAATTACTCACTTCCTGAAATGCTTTTATTTCTTTTTTAAAAATTATATATTTATTACCAATTCTCCTGAAGAAGTACAAAATTTCTCTCAATACATACAAATACATTTGATGACCTATTAATTTGATCTCTTTGTTAAAGATAGCTTTCCTGTAGCTACTCATCATGTTATTTCACTTTGGACTTTTTATCCAAGTCTTGGTCTCTCTCATTGGTGCCTTTCTTGTGAATCCTATGTCTTTTCTTGCCTTCCCCCATTATAGTGGTGGAGTATAACCATCACCTACTTAAAACAGTTATAATAGAGGCAAATTATTTGATAACTTGTACACCTGAAAATTCTTCATGTCCAATTACTGATAAAGAATTCAAGATTGCAAATTACTTTTCCTCAAAATATTAAAGACTTCATTTCCAGAGTGTTATTTTGAAGAAGTTTGTTGTATTCTGATTCCCCATTCTTCAGTATTCTTTTTTTTAACCTCCTCACTAACTTTTAGGATCTGACAGAGGGCTAATATCAAAAATCTATGAAGAAATAATGTAACTCAAAAATAAGAAAACAGGGCCTCCCCGGTGGCGCAGTGGTTGAACGCTGGGTTGCGAAGCTGCCCGCAGACTCTGCAGCGCCGGTTCGATCCCCGGCTGCTCCCCGGCCACCAGCGGAGGATCCCACATGGCGCACAGACCTCTCCTGCCGCCCGCTGCTCCCCTCAGCAGTGTCCTTCGGTCCTTCTGCCTGCTCTGCTCCCCGCTCTGGCTCTGGTGAATTCTCTCACCCTCCCGCGCTTCTGACTGTACCCAGTGCTTGTACAAATAAATAAAAATAAATCTTAAAAAAAAAAAAAGTCAAAGAATAATTAAAAAAAAAATAAGAAAACATATAACCCAATCCAAAAATGGGCAGAATTGCTAAATAGACACTTCCCAAAGAAGACATACAGATGGCCAATCAGCACATGAAAAAATGCTCATAATCACTTTTTGTCAAAGAAATGTAAATCAAAATGATAATAAGATACCACCTCATACCTGTGAGAATGGCTCACATCAAAAAGACCAGAAATAACAAGTATTTGTGAATATGTGGGATAGGTAGAATTTTTTAGTCCCTATGGAATGTAGTTTGAAAGTTTCTCAAAATATCAAAATGAGATTTACTATATGATCTAGTGATTCCACTGCTAAATATCTACCTGAAGAATACAAAAAGACTAATTCAAAGGGTTATATGCACTCCTATGGTTATGGTGAACTATTTACAATAGCTAAATTATGGAAGCAGGCTAAGTGTCCAATGACAGATGACTGAATTTAACAAGATGTAGTACATATACATTGTGGAATACTGTTCAGCTATAAAAAAAGATGAACTGTCATTTTCAATAATATGGATGAAATTGAAGGGGATAATGCTAAGTGAAATAAGCAAGAGGGAGAAAGAAAAATATTGGATGAATTCACTTATGTGGAAACAAAACAAAGGAACTGACAAAATTAAAAACAATCTTGAATTATGACTGTAGAAATGAGGCTACTCGAGGGGGAGTGTGAGGTGGAAATAAAGTGGGGGTACAAACCCAATGGTATACAATAAAGGGATGTGGGTGCTCTGGGGCAGAAGGGGTGTGGTGATGCCCACCTGAGGAGGCGTGAACCTAGTCCTCTGAATCATAGACAGTAATGCAAATTAATGTTACCTCAAAGATAAATAAAATAAATAAATTAGATAATCCAATATATAATTTGTTGTTTAAACCAAAAAACAAAAACCCAATACATCTGTGGGACTAAAATTGCTCTACAAATAGTCTGCTAAAAATTGCTTAAGACATTTGTATGACGGGTACTTTAAAATTCTTGCCAGAAAATTCCTACATCTAATTCCTTTAAGTATTGATATTTGTTTACTGTCTTTTCACATTCATATTGTTATTTTCCTGAATCTGTATTACACGCAATTTTCAATTATATCGTGAATATTCAGCATATTTTATTGTGAAACTGTGGATCCTATTTACTCTTTTATTTAACAGGCAATTACTTCATTGAGGTGTACCTTGGGGGTCAGGGGAGTGTGTGTATTCAGCTTCCCACCGACTCTCAAAACCCCCTGGCAAAAGTAGGTCACTGACTCAGATTTCCCATTTAAATGAGTGAGGTAGAACTTCAGGTTCCCACTCAACCCTAGTCAAGTTGAACATTATTTTGCACTGTCTTGTTGCCTCACTGAGGATCTGAGTTCAGTTTCCACTGGGTCATGCTGAAATCAGGGGTTGGAGTGGCAGAATTTCAACTACTCTGCCTCATGCTGCTTCATACTGCCTTGTTGATATGTAGGAGATGTGGAGACTGACTTCTTCACTGGGTATAGCTGACATGGGGGTAGGTGGGGAGGAACTGGAATTCCTACTAACCTCCACTTACGCTGTTTTATGATTCTGGTTGAGAGAGGAGGCTCACTTTGCTTCTGGGCCTTGCTGATATGAGAGAAGGTGAAATTCAGTGGTGACTTAACATTACCTCATTCTCCTTGTTGTCTATTGGGAATGGAGGCTCTGCTTGCTGCTGGACGCTGTTGACACTCTGTGGCTTGGGAATGAAAGCACCAGGTAACAGATGTCTCTTGCCAGGTAGCAGATGGAAGTCTAGCTCCATGTTTGATTCTGCAAGTACCACAGCTTGGTGAATGAGAAAACTGTGATTTATTCCTGTCAGGGTTGGAAATAGTATGGAAAGTAAAATATTACCCACTCAGCCCTGCTGAAACCATAGGGGAGGAATGTGGAGTTTTTCTGTTAGTGTTTGACTAAGTACTCTGAGAATTCCAAAAACTGTCTTATTAGACCATGCTCTTTTTGTTCCACTTGCTGGGACAAGAGGTGTTTATTAAGACATTCTTTTGTATATAGCCACTGGCAAGTCAAGGTTGGAGGATTTTATAGCACCTTGTCCTTGATACATGGGAGGCAGTAAAGAAATCCAGAGAGCTCACAACCATGTCATTGGTAAAGCCCCAGTGTCTGTAGGAAGTCCATCTACTTTTTCTACATTTTAGTCTCCCTATACTTGTTTATTTTGCTCTGTCCAGAGGAGAGAGGACATAGGAAGAATGGGAAAACTCTATTTAATTAGAAAGAGAAGGCCCATTCCATATCATTTTAATTAGCAAACTTAACTACTGAATTAGTACTGAATACAAAGCATCATGTCAGGTGTTTGAAGAAATTTAAGAATGCTAAGTCATGTCCAAGCCTTCTAAAATTCTGCTATATGTTTAGCAAGGTAGAAAAGTGACATAAAATGGAATACGAGGTTTATATAATAAGTATAAATATGTAGTGTAAAGTATTAAAACTATCAATATGGACTGATGCAGACAGGAGTGAAGTTGCAGCTGAAGTCCAAGATCATTATATTAAAAGTAACTCCATAATAAAAAGCTGCTGATGTTTTGAAGGAGAATTGTGGTTTACTACTATGCCTTCATTTAGTTATATGATAACTTTTTTTGTTTGTTAAGTGGGAAAATTAGGAGAAATAGGAAACAAAATAAAATCTAGGTAGAAGAACAAATTGCATCTTCAATTTGTTTTGATTTGAAGAACACTGATATTATGTAAAGCAGTTTGTCTTCATGTAGTGATTCTTGCCGATTCCTTGTATAACCTCAATTCCTCTTCACCTTTTCTCATGCTTCCCAGTCTCCTTTCCTTCTTTCCTCACGCATTCAATAACCATTTGCTGAATTTCCTTTTTTGTGCCTGTTAATATTGTAGGTATACATATAAGGTCCTTCTTTCTTGGAGTTTATAATCTAGTAAGAGAGATTAGCAAACTACACCACTAACTACAATAACAAACTATATCACTTAAATGCTATATTAGTGGCATAGAAAATCCATGCAGTAGGAATTCTTGGAACAACTGCTATTGTCCATTTTGCTTTCTAAAAGACCATCCATCTTACCCAGCATATATCCCACTCTCTTTTTCTCCCTGCCACCCTTTCTATCTGCTCAGCCATAACTGTCATATCCATATACAGTCCATATCCATACACATTCATTTGCATTCCAAATGAAGATTTGTAATCAGGTAAGATCCATAAATTCAACCTAACATTTCAGTAGCCAAGCTAAACATTTTTTGGAACACTGCAAGAGGATCTGGAATACTGAAGGCAAGCTGATTAAAGCTTCCTTCCAAAAAAGATGAGGAAAATGAAGTGATACATTTTAGTATCATCCCAAATTAATTTAGAATTTTTCATTTTATAGCCTAATTACCCAAGTATTTAAAAAAATCCAGTAAAAATTTGATGTGAAATGTTCCATTCAGCCCAGGAGTTAAATTTTTCCTGAATTTGAGGAAAAAAATGAAAAGAAAAACAACAGATGTTGAATTATAGGCATAAGAATTTAAGATGGTTTATTTGCTTTGGAATTCAAGTAACTATAGGACAGATCCATTCATTTTAAATTACATTTTACAGATGGGTTGTCTGAGATTCCTCCTGGGAGTGGAGCACAGTGGGAAAAAAAAGTAGGAAAATATGAATTCTCTTCTGCTGTAACTCTTCATGCCTTTGGACAAGACCTCCCCTCCCCCTTATTTATAAATTGTTTTCTTTAATCACACTTCTACCACATATTACCAAGTCTTATCTCCATTTTGAAGGCACACAGCCTGCCTCTCTAATACCCAGCAGAATAAAATCCTCTCCGCTCTTGATAATCAAGTTCCCTTCCAGGTAGGGTCTCAAAGTCTTCTCTGTATGAGCTGCTCCTTCCATGAGAATCAAGTTCATTCAGGAAGAAAACACCCTGTGTGTCTTCGGTGCCAAATAAACTTTCTTCCCTCCCTTATTTTCTCTAAAGTAAAGAACTTTGTGAATCATCTTACTTTCAATATGGAATTTGCTAGAGGCAGTTGTATAAATTATGTAAATTCCAACCCTACTTCCTCATTACTGCTTTCTCCTACTTTTTCCTTGTGTGTTCTAGTATTCTTAGTTGTCTTCTTTGGCCTCTCTCATTCTCATTGTTCCCTTCTCTTCTCTTCTTCTTTCTCATAATTTCACATTCTGATTCTCATTCCCATCCACCAACCTATTACCTCTCTGTGGTAATTAGTCTTATTTGTGATAAATACTTCTACTTAATATCTGAGATTGATAGATTCAATATCCACTTTTTTCTTGCAACATAAAAAGGACCAGACATCTCCTTTCAGGAATCTCTTTAGCAACCAATCTGCCCTTAAAAGTTCATTTATTCTTATGAATTTGCTTACTTTTTCCACATGCTTTATCCTTTAGTAGCATTTCTAACCAGCATTTATTCCTGAATTCCATTCTTTATTGTTCTCCTTAAAATTCATTGCATGTTTATTATAAAATATTGTAACTTCATTAAAATATGATAGATTGAATATATAAATGGATCATACATAAAGCTAAAATTCTGACCCACAATCTGCAATAACCAGCATAGAAAACCCATTCAATATCTTCAGTAACCAGTCTGGAAAGCCAGCATGCTATCTAGAAATCATCCTTGTAGGAAGTCAGGCCACTATATCTAGCAACCACTTCAGGAAGCCAAATAATAATTATTGTAACAATAGGACAAATTTACATGCATCCACAAAAAACAATCAAAGCAATAATGACAAAAAAGAAGAGTAGAGTATCACAGTCTCAGATTTCATATACTACAAATCTATAATAATCAAAACAGAATGGAATTGGACTAAAAATGGCACATAGACCTTTGGGATAGAATTGAGAACACTGAAGTTAACTGACAGTTAAAGGACAGAGGAGCCAAGAGTATATTAATGGAGAAAGGAAAATTTCTTCAACAAATGGTGTTGGAAAAACTGGACAGCTACTTGTAAAAAAAATTAAATAAAGGGCCTCCCTGGTGGCGCAGCAGGTTGAGCGCAGCACTGTGAAGCTGTCAGCAGCCTCTGGAGTGCAGGTTCAATTCCCGGCTGGCTGGGGAGATACCCACATGGAGTGGCAGACCTCTCCTGTCTCGCCCCCTGCTTCCCTCAGCAGTGTTCTCAGTCTGTCTGCCTGTTCTGCTCCCTGCTCTGTCTCTGGTGAGTTCTCTTGCCCTCCGGTACCTCTGGCCTATACCCCAGTTCTTGTATAAATAAATCTTTGAAAAAATAAAAATAAACTGGAACACTCATACTATATGCAAAATTAACTCAGAACAGATTAAAGACTTTGATGTAAAACCTGAAACCACAATAGGCAAGATACTCCATAACATTGACTTCAGTGATATCTTTGGGAATTCACTCCAACAGCAAGGAAAACAAAAGCAAAACAGAGTGGGTCTACATCAAACTAAAAAGTTGTTTCTGTACAGTGAGAGAATCTATCATTAAAGAGAAAAAGACATTTTACCCAATGAGAGGAAGCATTTGCTTATCATACTACATCTGACAAAGGACTGATTTCCAAGATCTACAAAGAACTCATGCAACTCAACAAGAAAACAAATAACTCAATCAAAAAAAAAAAAGGGTAGAAGAGCTAATTAGGCACTTCTCCAAAGTAGACATACAGATGGCCAGTAAGCACATGAAAAAATGTTCAACATCATTTTATCATCAGGGAAATGCAAATCAAAACCACAATGAGATGCTACCTCACACCTGTGAGAATGACTATTATCAAAAATTCAAGCAACAAAAGGTGTCGGTGAGGGGTGGAAAAGGAACATTTCAGCACTATTAGTAGAAATGTAAATTGGTGCAGCTGTTATGGAAAAGTGTGGAGAATCCTTTAAAAACTTAAAAATACCATATGATCTAGCAATTCCATTCCTAGGTGTATATTTGTAGAATATGCAAACACTAATTTGAAAAGACATACATACACCTTCTTTGTTCAGTGATGCCATGTTAGAGATTGAAATTGTCCAGAGTGGGAGTATTAACACCATGCAAATTGACAAACACTACAAATACTTGTTCCTGCCTCCCATTCAGTTGTTTAAATATTTATCAGCACATCATTGGCTAGGAACAAATAAGGAGTCTGAGGCTTTGACAAGTTCAGGGACTTCTTCAAATTCTGACAGCAAATAGATGACTGAGTGACTAAGTCAGCTCTACCTTAGGGGAGGGGTCAGAAACTACTGTTTGTAAGCCCATCTGTGTATGGCCCTTAACCTAAGAATGTTTTTTACATTTTAAAAGGTTATAAAAAAAAGTATACAACAGAGGACTTATGACATAGGTAAGCAGAATGAAATATTTATTATTTGATCCATTACAGAAAATGTTGCTGATCTAGACCCTCAGCTCTATCATACTTCCTGTGGCAAAGACTGCTGCTTGTCATCAAATTCCATTTTCCACATCTTCTATAGTAATCAAGCCGTATCTGGACAATTGATTGCCTAGCTAAGCTATATTAGCCAGCATCCCTCATGGCTAGATGTGCTTAAATGACTAAGCTCTCCCCAAAGGGACAGGCATGGATGTGATCTGTGCAATTTGAGTGTCATTTTTTTAAATGAAAATTGCTTTGTGATTACTACCCCCTTTCCTTCCCACTGACTGGAAAATTTGAAGGGTGAAGTAATAATGGTAAAAACCTCTTACTGGGGATGACAGAACTTCCCTGCTAATCTGGGCTCTTAGGATCAATTTGGAAGCAGAGTCCATTTTTTTTAGGTGAGAAATTTGTTATATGAGAAATTTCTATCTGTGTTAGCCATTTTATTTCTGGGTCCCTTTGTTAAAGTAGTTTAACCTATATGCAATGATACTTTCCTTTTCCCAGCCCAAGGCTCTTGGAAGTGGTACAATCCCCTCACAAAGTCATCTTTGTGTCCCCAAATCTCTCTTCAATTATTATTTAAGCTTAATTACTTTGTCTTAAGGCTAACAAATTAAACTAACTCTTCAAATGAAGTGTTGTGACTTCATTATGATATAAAATAAATGGTTCTATAGTATATGTACCAGAAATCTCAATATTTTCCCTGTGAAAAAAATATGGAAAATAATTTTAGCTATTCTTGATACAGTGTTCTCTTGATATTTATGCCAATGAGTAGAAAGAATATGATCCTGGATTACAATTTCTCATTGCTATACTGTGCTTTCCTCTGAGAAAATGTGTAACTACATTTGTTCCTAGTTTTCTCCTTAAAAGAGAAGCTAATTGAGTGTACAAGGCTTCCCCTTTTTTCCACATCTTTGGCAGCATTTGTTAACTTGAGTCTTTTTGAAACTAGCCATCCAAACAGGTGTGTGGTGGTATCTTGTTGTGGTTTTGATTTGCATTTCCTGATAATGATGTTGACCCCTTTTCATGCACTAATTAGCCATTTGTATGTCTTCTATGGAAAAATGTCTACCCAGGTCCATATTCATTTTTTAACTTTGCTTATTGTTTGTCCTTGTTATTTTTGCTATTGAGTAGCATGAATTCCTTGTATATTCTGGGTATTAATTCTTTATTGGTTATGTGGCTTGTAAGTATTTTCTCCCACTCCATAGATTGCCTGTGCGCTACTGGTGGCAAGTAAACTGGTATGGCTGGAAAACAGTATGTTTTCTCAAGAAATGAAAAGAACTACATGTGATTTAGCAATTCCATTTCTAAATATATATCCAAAGAAAACAAAACCATTATCTCAAAGAACTATGTGTACTCCCATGTTCATTGCAAATTTATTCATAATACACAAGGTAATGATAAACCTAAGTGGCCCTTAATGGAAAAATGGATCAAGAAAATATTACATATATATTATAGATAATGGAAAATTATTTAGCCTTAAACAATAAGATCTTGTCCTTTGTAACAACATGGATGAATCTGAACCTGGAGGGCATTATGCTATGTGAAATAAGCCAGACAGAGAAAGACAAATTCTGCATGGTATTCCTTATATATGCAATCTTTTTTTTTTTTTAAAAAAAAAAGCCAAACTCAATGAACAAAGAGTAGAAAACTGATTTCCAGGGACTGGGGGGTTGGGAGAAATAAGAATTTGGTAAAATGATACAAATTTTCAGTTATAGGATGAATAAAATCTGAATATTTAATGTGTAACATGGTAATTATAATTGACAACACTGTATTGTAAAATTGTAAATTTCTAAAAAGTAGAAGATAAATGTTCTCACCAATAAAAAGGTGGGGTAAATTGGTAAGGCGGTGGATATGTTAATTAACTTGATGGGGAGGAGGAATCACATATACATATAGTTTGATAAATATCTTACAATTTTATTTGTCAACCAAACCTAAAAGAAGCTGGAAATAAAAAGAAAAGCCAATTCAGTAGGCACTATGAATTGCTTTTTTTTTTTTAAAAAAAAGATTTATTTATTTATACAAGAACCGGGGTACAGGCCAGATGTGTGGGAGGGTGAGAAGTTTCACCAGAGACACAGTGGGGAACAGAACAGGCAGACTGATGAAATACACTGCTGAGGGGAGCAGCGGGCGAGACAGGAGAGGTCTGCTGCACCATGTGGGATTCTTACAGGCTGGTGGGGATCAAACCCGCGCTGCAGAGGCTGCGGACAGCTTCACAGTGTGGCGCTCAAACACCTGCGCCACCAGGGAGGCCCACGAATTGCTTTTTTAATGACAAATATAAAAAAGCTCTTTTGTCCCAAATGAAATCCTCAAATATCTTAAAATAGCTTACCATTCCAATCCTGCTCTCTGGGACAGTCTGTAAATTATATTACACCAACCTGTAATGGATAAGATGTATTTAAAGTAAAGTCATGCTTGTTTGGATAAGTGGAAAAAGACTTTCTGAAATGAGAAATGCAATTTTGATTTAATTTGTTGAGGCACAAAATCAATAGATTGTTCAAGTTGAAAGTGCACTTAGGCCAAACTTATAAATTCAAATCTTCGAACCTTCTTCTGGTTCTTGAAAATTGCCTTTGCTTTGTTCCTAGTGTCTAGTTTGGTGGAGCTTGTTTCTCCTAGATGTTGAGTTTAGGTATTCAATAGCTTAGAAGACAAACAATCACTGTTTCTCTCTGTCTCTTATGCGCACACATACATACCAGTTTTCCTAAGCTAAGAGCACAGGAAATAAAGATTTGGTAGGGTTGTTAAATGAAATATTCCCTCCCAGAATAAACTATTACTCTTATTTGTATGTTTACAATTTTGTTACTTATTATAGTGTTATTATGTGTGCAGATATATCAGGAAAATAGAACCACAAAAAGTATTTTATGAGAAAATTAATTTCTGTTCTTAAAACCACCCAGTCTGTGGTATTTTGTTTGGGCAGTTTTAGCAAACTAATGCAATGGCAGTAAGTGAGTTACTGTAGCAATCAGATCTTATATCCATGTGAACCACTAATAAATTTGGACAAGTTAGAGAAAGTGGGAAAATTTGAGAGACTGAGTACATGTGAATACCAAGGTTGTATCGTGAAAATAAAGATTTAATGGAGAGTTCTTTGGGAACTGCCATCTCTGCAAAAGTTGTTCCCTTAGTGGAAACTATTGCTTTTGTGAGGCCACAGTCAAGCACTTGGTGATGAGCTCACAGTTGACTGGTAAGGCCATTAGTCAGAAAGAGGAACCAGGAATGGAAACGAAGAGCTAGGAGAAAGTAGGGTCCTCTACGCTTCTCTACATCTACCCATCACCGTATCTCACCTTGATAAATTCCCTAGGAAACTGACTTTTCTTTTGCTTATTCCTTCCAAATATCATACAGCTAACTCAAATATGAAACAATAAAGAGAGCAGGATTCTTGAAAACATAGCTCCAGGTTTTATTTACGAGTGTTGCAAAGTGAATAACATACTTGCATGTCCAAAAGATATCATTAACAACATAATTAGTTTTATTTTTTGAAATTATAACAGTAACATACTGAAAAAATACACTCATTTGTGACTTGGTCTTTTCACTCAACATTAGGAATCTTAAACCATCCATGTTGATGAGTGCTGCCAAGTTGCTTTATTTTTATTCATATATGGTATGCCATGATTTACCCATTTTCCTGCTGATGTATATTAGTTATTTCTCATCTCTGATTATTGCAAAGAGTAGTTACATAGTCATCAACATGTCTCCTGGCACTCACGTTCACAATTTTATATATGTTGTATACATTGGAATGGTATTACCAGGTATGTGCATTTTTGAATTTTCAAGATGTCAAGTTATTTTCCAAAGTGGTTTATCCAATTTTGAATCCAACAGTAATATATAAGAGTTCCCATTACTTCACCTCTTGGAAAATACTTGGAATAATCAGGCTTTTAATTTTTGAAATCTGGAAGTTATAAACTGCATTTCATTTGGCTTTTATTTTCAATTACTAATGAAAATTAGCATGTACCAATGTGATTTTGAGCTTTGTTTTATTTTTTTTTTAAGTTGTGTCTTTTTTTTTTTTTTAAAGATTTATTCATACAAGAACTGGGGTACACGCCAGAGACGCGGGGGGTGAGAGGACTCACCAGAGACAGAGTGGGGAACAGAACAGGCAGATCAACGGAAGCACACTGCTGACGGGAGCAGCAGGCCAGACAGGAGAGGTCTGCTGCACCATGTGGGTTGCTCCCTGGCTGGCCTGGGGATCGAACACTTGCCGCAAAGGCTGCGTATTGCTTCATAGTGTGGTGCTTAACCCCTTGCGCCACCTGAGAGGCCCGAGCTCTTTGTTTTATAAGAAATTCTATTGATATAGTTAGACCATTTTTCTACTAGGTCATTCTTATTTTTTCCTATATTAAATCATAGGGATAATTTATTATGTCTGAATCTTTTCGCAGTTATATGTGCTGAAAATATCTTTTTTTAATTTTTGATTCATCATTAAACATTTTACTATTGATTAACATAATATCTGAATTTTAATTCAACCAAATGCATCGTTTATAGGAATTTGCCTAACATATATTCACAAAGAAATCCATCCTTACCTGAAATCATAAAAATACTCTTCCATATCTTCTTCCAATAAAATTTTACTTTTCACATTTAAGTAATCTACATACAGTGAATTTACTGTATGTATGATATATGGTTTCTGGTTCGAGAATGAATATTCAGTCGTATTTTGCATTAAAATGGATTTATAATTCTTTCAGCACCATTTCATTTTTTATTGAATGGCCATTCTTTTTCTATTTACTTGCAATGACAACTGTAGCATATCAATATATTTATTATTTATCATCTCCCTGTTTATCTATTTGATGGAGGCTAAGAGCAGAAAATTTGGTGCCAGATGATGTCAGTTTGGAGGGGTGTTGGGCTCAGAGTATGGGGTCCTTGGGTTACCTCTGACAAAAGTTTCACCAGGGCTCCCCTTTCAGTCAGACATGGTGAGTTGCCCCATGAGGTAGAGACATGTAGTTATTTCCAAAAGGGCAGGTTTACTATAAAAAAAAGGAAAGTTTTAAAGGATGGCTACACAGACCCAAATGGGCAGAAAGAGCTGCTCCTAAAAAGGACAGGTTTGTTAAAAGAAAGGCCTGCTTAGTCACGGGCAGGCAGTCTTGGGAGGAGAGCTGCCTCTGCTGCTTTGTAAAGGGAAAAGGTTGGTGAATAGAAACACCTGCATAGTCACAGGGGCAGGAGGGCTGCCTCTGGCCAGTGCAGAAATCACACCGATAGTGTTCTCTTTGGGAGGGGCTCATTCCTTTTTGGGATTGTTAACTCTTGTTGTGTAAATTACTTTTAGGGTGTGACTAGGCAGATTTGAAAGGACTGGTGATTCTCTACAATGGCCCTCCATCTCCATATCCCCACCTCTGATCTGTGCCTCCAGATATTTTCTATAGCATCTGATATTTGCTATAGCAGTTGGTGCCTAAGGATTTTTCATTTCTATAGCTGGTTTAACAACTATGTTAATCATTTCTACCCCACCTCCAGTTTCTAGTCTTGTAATGCCTCCTTCCTAAATTTTCTACTGTTAACCTCAGTCACTATCTCTTCTTGTTTCCCTCCTTTCTTAAGAGAATAGAAACACAGGAGACCATTGGAATAGAATTGAGAACCCAGAAATAAAGCTACACCTATATGGAGAATTAATCTATGACAAAGGAGGCAAGGATATACATGTGAGAAATCACCTCACTTGGATGTAAGACTTGTAATCATGACATACATAGAAGAAAACATAAGCAAAACACTCCACAATATAGGTTTCAATGATGTCTTTGTAGATTTGTCTCCAAACACAAGAAAAACAAAAAAGACTACATCAATCTAAAAAGCTTCTGCACAGAAAACAAAAACAACAGCAAATAAACAAAAAAAGTCACTAAAATAAAAACCGACTCTACAGAATGGGAAAAAATATTTCACACTGTTGTGCCCACGTCGACCAGTGCAGCCCCCAAGGACACAGACAACCGATGCAAGGGCACAAAGGAGTTTAATACAGGCTCGAGACCGGGCCCTCGACAGGCACCGATGCAACGGCAGAGGTTGAGAGCCCCGAACAGAGGAAGCTGGGATATCTTATAGGGTCGCGAGTGGCAGGAACTTTGAAAGAAGCTGGCAATTATTCATTGGCTATTACAAAGGCAAACTGATTGGACGGTTAGAGATGCTGTCCCATTTATGGACAGGACTGCCCTCATTGGCGGCTGGGGTGGTCTGCTTTTTCGTCACCAAGTGGAGTGAGGGTTGTGACTGCTGAAACTATCTCCGGAATGCGGCTGGACAAGGACTAACATATGAAGGTGGAGGATATACAAAATGGCGAAACCTCAGCTAAGCTTGGTTCCACAACACCACTCATCCGATAAGGGACTGAAATCCAGAATGAGATACCACCTCTTTGACCTATATCATAAAGATCAGAAACAAGTGTTAACAAGGGTATTGAGAAAAAGAAACCATTGTACACGTTGGTGGAAATGTAGACTGGTCCAGCCCTTATGGAAAATGGTGTGGAAGTTTCTCAATATATTAAAAATGTATCTATTATATGATCCAGCAATCCCACTCCTAAATATCTACATGAAGAATGCAAAAATACTAATTCAAGGAGATAGGTTCATTGCAGCACTATTTAGTAACAGAAGCAACCTAAGTACCCAAAGAAATGAGTAGATTAGAAGATATTTAATAATATAAACAATGGAATATTACACTGCTATACAAATGGTAAACACTTGCTCTTTGTGACAACATGGATGGAACTGGAGGACTAGAGAGGATTACCCTGAGTGAAGTAAGTCAGGAGGAGAAAGATAAATACCAGATGTTACCTCTTACCTCTTACATGTAGAACATAGAGAAATAAAACAAAGGGTCAGATAAAAGTCAAACCATTAACAAATAACAAACCCTAGAAATCTGACAGTAAAATTGGGGCTATGAGAGGGACAGGGGGAGAACAGTGTGGTGAGGAGCACAACGGACTGTGATAGAGGACAATGGGTGTCTTGGTGGGGGTCAGTGTGGTGACACCTCCTGAAGGGGGTGTCCCAATGTAACAGGGTGGTCCCCAGGAAAGGGGGAGGTTCCCTGGCGCCAAATCTGTTATAGGACAGGGAGAGGGGCAGCCCAAACCCCGCAAACCTGCCTATTTTACATGGGTTTTGTCATCCGCCGCATCAACACAAAACATAGGAGACTTTAATGGGAAGGAACTTTAATAAAACTAGGAAACAATACAGGTAAGGCAAAGAGTCTAGTTTCTAAATGAAGCATCCAGAGTTACCCGTCCCCTCGTGGGTAAAAGTCCATCCAAATGGGATTGGCCCAGAGCAAGGCCCCAAAGCCTGCTACAAGTCTAAAGCATCTTCCAGTGGGGACCCACAGAAAAAGGTCACAAACAACTGGACAAGCCCGGAAGGAAAAGAGCAAAATCAACATCAAGATAAAAGCTGCCATTGTCACCTCCCCACGGGTCTCACCCACATCTGTGTCACCCAGTCCACGACCAAAAGACAAGCGCAGTTTTTTCACGTGTCTCCTGGCTCCATCCTGCTTCCTTCCTCAGTCTCTTCTGCAGCTTCTCCTCTTCCTGCTCAGCTCCACCCTCCCTTGGGTGGGGCAGGGAACCTCCCCCTTTCCTGGGGACCACCCTGTTACACCAATACCTCGTGTTGTAACTCAATTTACCTTGATAAAAGAAATTCAAATAAGAAACAAAACCCCCAAAGCAACAAAGAAAAAAGAATATATGATACATATTCACAATGTAATACTACTCACCGATAAAGAGACAAACTTTTGCCGTTTGCAGCAACATGGATGGAACTGAAGTGGATGATGCTAAATGAAATACCTCAGAAGTATAAAGACAAATGCTAGATGATTTCACTCATGTGTGGAATACAGAAAAACCAAAACAAAGTACTGGCAAAACTGAACCAAAATAACCCTAGAAATGTGACTGCAGAGGGAGGAGGGAAGACGGAGGTGGGAACCAAGGGAAGAGAGTACCCCATGTGATAGAGAACTATGGGTGTGTTGGTGGTGGATGACGTGTGGTGATATACACCTGAGGATGTGTGAACCTGTTCCCCCAAATCATGTACAGTGTTGCAAACTAATGTTGCGTCACTAAAAAAAGTTATCTGTAACACACACATCAACATAAAATAGATCGGTAGAAACAGATACAGATCCTGCTTTTTTTTTTAAAGATTTATTTATTCATGCATACAAGAACAGGGGTACAGGCCAGATGTGCGGGAGGATGAGAGAATTCTCCAGAGATAGAGTGGGGGACAGAACAGGCAGACTGACTGAAATGCATGGCTGAGGGGAGTAGCAGGCGAGACAGGAGAGGTCTGCCACGCCATGTGGGTATCTTCCCGGCTGGCCAGGATTGAACCCGTGCTGCCGAGGCTTCGGACAGCCTCACAGTATTGTGCTCAACCGCCTATGCCACCAGGGAAGCCCCAGATCCTCTTTTTCAAGAGTCAAAGCAGGAGATACAGTTTAGAAATCAGATTCTCATTGTCAGTTTGTTGATTAAGGCTCAGCCTTACTATCTTTCAGTTTTATGCTTTTATTTATTCTTCCTGTCAGTCAAAAGTAACCTGTTTTTACAGTTTAGTTATTTTTTCCCCTCACCATTCTTCCTGTGCATAAAAGGTTGCAGTTCTAAGGTCATTTTAAATTTTAATCCAATTTGATATAAATCTTTTAAGAACTTACTGGTTTTCTTACGAATCAGTACAAAGTCTTCATTACTAGGATCCTCACAAATCTCTGTGAGAGTAAGCCTGCTATCCTGGGAATCCTGCAAGACATCTGAGGAAAAACAAATGCTTTTAAGATAATAAAAAGTCTACTGTTTAACTGAGAAGATTGGTAAGACTACACCTTAACATCTTTAGGAAAGCTTTTGTTCAACTAAATGATGCTTACAGGTACCTCATTAGATAGTTCCTTTGTTTTACAAAGGATGTTATGACCTTACTATGCATTTTCTCTGAAACTCTTCCTTAATTCTAATGGTCCTATTTATATAGTTCATGTCTCCAGGTAGTATATTCAGTTTTTCCCTCTTCCTGTAACTTTTAATATTATGGGTATTATATCCAAAATATGTCATTTCAGGTTCATTTATGATTAATAAATATTTCTTTTCATTTTGTTAGATATATTCCTTATTCTTCACATGCTTGTTAATTTTGATTAGATAACAGACTGTGAATTTTATCTTGTTTGGTGATGGATATGTTCCCATTCCTAAAAATATTTCTTCAGCTTTATTCTGGGACATATTTAAGTTACATTAAAATATTGTGATACATTTGGACACTGCTTTTTATCTTTGTGGGGTGATATTAGAGCAGCGTTTAATATTATTTTTTCCTGCTACTGAAGTTAAAAAAACCTTCTGTAGATAATAAACAATGCTTTGAATTATGAGATTACTAATTTAGAGGAATTGTTTACTATAATTCCTTCGTGACTGCATTTGCAACCTCAGGTAGACACTCTACCAGTATGCACTGATCATAACTTAGCTAAATACTTGAGATTGCCTTGCAGATCCAGAGTTCTCTCTCTGTGTGGTTCTCTTGCCACACTTTTCCCTGTGAACTCTGCCTTGGTGTCTCAACTCCCTGCTCCATCTCTTTGGCTCACCTGAGTCCTCCCATCCTCTGCTTTGGCCTGAGGATTTTCTTCAGGAAGTACTTGGGTGACATTAGGGAAGAAATCATTTGTTCCCTGATTCTTGAGAATCACAGTCCATCATTGCCTGGTGTGAAGTGCTTGAAGGACTAAGTCTGACAAGCATTGTTCGGTTTATTGTTTTGCTTCAGGTGGTAAGTTAATGAAAAAACTCATATTTACCCATATATCCTTCATATTTATTGCTCTGTATTTTATATAGTTTTAAATGTTGAAGATATCTCTCCTTCAATTTGAAGAATATCTATTTTTTTATAGTGCATTACCACTTATATTGAATTATCTCAGTGTTTGACTAATTTTGTAAATTTTTATTTTGCCTTTTTTCAAGAGTATTTTCACTGGTATAAAATCATAAGCTAACAATTTTTTTTCTTTCTTTTAGTACATACTCTGCAGTTTTACTACTTTTTTGGCATAAGTGTTTTTCTGAATAAATATCTGCAGTATTTTAAAATTTTTCTCTGTATATTTTGTATCTTTTCTTTGGTTGATTAAATGATTTTCCTTTTGTTACTGGTTTTCAGCTATTTGACCATGACATGCTTTAGTGTGGTTTGGTTTTGTTTTCTCCTGATCGAGGTTTGCTGCGATTCTTGGATCTGTGTTTATACTTTTTATCAAACTTGGAAAATTTCAGACATTATTTTTAATGTGGCTTTTCCCCCCTCCAGTTCTGATATTCCAATCATCCATATGTTAGCCATACTCCCTGACGCTCTGCTAACCTCATTATTTTCTCTCATTTAGTGCAGTTTGGATAGTTTCTATTTCTGTGTCTTAAAAAATCTATCCTTTGTTCTTCAGTACTCAACTGCTGCTTTTCTCATCCAGTGAATTCTTCATTCTAAATAGTCTATTGTTCAGCTATATAAGATCCATTTGCTTCTTTTTGTAGCACTGATTTCTCTCATTATTTTCATGTGTCTTTAATTTGTAACACCTGTTTAAAATAGCTGTCAGCAAATACTACCATCTCTCTTAATTTCTCGGTCTGTTCCTATTGCCTTATTTCCATTAAGTTATGGGTCAGATTTTCCTGCTTCACAAGTCTGTTAATGTGGATTGGATGTTTGAGCTGTGTGAAGTTTACAACTGCCAAGTACTGGAATTTGTTATCTTGCTTTAGCCAGTGTTGGGCTGTGTTATGACTGGTATTAAATAAATGTACTTTTGGATCAGTCTGATTCTTTTGAAGCCTGTTTTTTAAGCTTTGTGGTATGGGTCTGGAGTGGCATATATACCATGGGTAGCTTAGTCCTATTACTAAGGTATTATTCTTTTTTTATGATTTTATCTTATTTTTCAATTTTTTTTCTTACATCGTTGTTCATTTTTGTACAATAGTTGATTTTTCCTCTCAGGTGTAGTCCCCATAATTCTCTCACCACCACAGCGCCCGTGACCCATCATCATAGTCCCTTGTGTTCCCCCCTCCCCTGTTTTGACCCTTCTCCCTCCTGCTACCTTGTTGTGTGCCTCAGATCTATGGTTTGCCTGCGAGTTTTGTCTTTACATGGACCCTTTGTTTGGTTTCCCTATATTCCATCTATAAGTGAAACCACCAATAGTTTTCTTTTTCCTTCTGGCTTATTTCACTGAGTATAATCCCTTCCAGCTCCATCTATGTTGCTGCAAATGGCATGCATTTATCTTTTTTGATCTCTGAGTAGTATTCTGCGGTATATATGTAACTAAGGTATTTTCTTTTTTTTTTTTAAACAGGTTTTTTTTTTTAAGATTTATTTATTTATTTGTTTGTTTATACATACAAGCACTGGGTACAGTCAGAAGTGTGGGAGGGTGAGAGAATTCACCAGAGCGGGGAGCAGAGCAGGCAGAAGGACCAAAGTACACTGCTGAGGGGAGCAGCAGGTGGCAGGAGAGGTCTGCGCGCCATGTGGGACCCTCCTCCGGTGGCCGGGGAGCAGCCAGGGATCGAACCGGTGCCGCAGATGCTGCGGGCAGCTTCGCAACCCAGCGCTCAACTGCTGTGCCACCAGAGAGGCCCACTAAGGTATTTTCTTGTGGGATTCTTTACTGTATAATCTAGATGCACAGCTCTTTAATACTTCTTAATTAGAATTAGAATATCTCCACAGCCCTGGGAAAGTTCAGAGAATTCTTCATCTAAGAGTTACCTGATTTTTCTTTACCATGAATTTTCACCTTCCTCATAGATATTTTGGTATTCTGCAATAGACTCAAGGGGTGAACTATGAATATTCTAGTGCCCTTTCTTTGAATAGCTCCCCCTTATTTACAAATTTCATGCACCTCAGTCTTTCCAAATGCCAACATCTATCTTTTCAAGTCAATCCGATCCTGTACTCTGCTTGGTTTTTTCCCGACTTACATGTTTGGTTGCAAGCACGTCTTCAGGAAGAAAGCTAAGGTGATCATAAAGCTCATCTCAATGTTTTCCTTTCTCTGTAAGATCACAATCTTTCACTTTTTGTTGTCTAATGTCTGTAATAGCTTAAAAAATATTTGACCAGCTTTTGAGTTATTTAGTTATTTAGGAAGGACTAAACCCTGTTAAGCCATTATCTAGAAGCAGAAAATTCAACCAATTTTCTTTTAATTTTTTGTAAGTTACTTCATTTTAAATTGCCTAGAAATCTGACTGTAGAATTGAGTTACCAGAGGGGGATGTGGAGGGCAAAGGAGGGAGGAGGCTCAATGGAGTATGGCAGAACACCATGAGTGCTTTGATGGTGGGTGTGATGTGGTAACATACATCTGAAGAGGTGTGATTTCATTCAAGCCTTCCAAAACTTACACTTTGTTTCTTTTTATTGTTTCTACACTGCTAGGATTAATGATTAATAGAAATACAGATTGAAGCTGCGCTATCCTTTTCCCGATTTTAAAGCAAATACTTGCATCATGTCACCATAACGTCTGACTTGTATAGGTTTTTCTTAAATAATCTATATTCAATTGAGGAAGTTTGCTTCTATTCTTTTGCATTTATCATGTATGAATAAAATGACTCCTCAGATCACCAGTCAGAAATAAGCTAAAACCCAATTGGTCATAAGTAGAGACTGAAATAAGAACTCGTAGTTATACTTACAGTTAATCAAGGCAAAAAAGGTTAAAGAATCAATAGATCAATGTAGATGTGTTCAAAAACTGTTCTGAATTCATTAATAGGCTTGAGCCTGATACTAAATTTAGTTCCTAGTGAGTTGTTTATATACCCCCACCTTAGGTGGAAAGTAGTATTAGAGTAGGGATGTCACTAACTCCTTAGGAAACAGTGGTGGTTGGTTATGAAAGCAGTGCCTGTAGGTGAGTTGCAGTATAATCAAATACAATCTCTTCACTTTAGCTCGTTAGAGAGAATGAGTGCAATTATTGACTTTATTTGCCAGCTGGGCAAACTGAGCTATTGTGATAATGCTAAAAGAGATTCCACTAATTTTTCTTTCAGAAAATATTTGCTCTTCCAGACAAGATGTGAGGTACTGAGAAACCACAGCAGAATTGAACTCACACGGTCCCTATCTTCAAAGAGTTTAGAGTCTAAACAGACTCATGGGTGATTTGTGTCTATAATTTTACTTTAGAACTGCTCCATCTCCTTTCTGCAACACTTTCCTCCCTTTCAGATGCCCAAAATTTTCATGGTGCACTGCCTGCCAGCTCAAATATAGGACTTTCCGTTCTTCTATCCCCTAACCACAAAAATAAAGATGTGATATAATCTGTTACAGCAGTTCCCGAAATTCCAGATCACTCAGTGTCTCAGTAATAGCATTAGTTTTCCCCTAGCTCAGAAGAATATTTGAAATTATTAAATAATTAATTTCAAGCAAATTAGTTTATGTACTGACAACTTAGTGGCAACTTGAAAAAAAATTATATACATAAACTGGAAGAAAAAATATTTTTATTTCATTCTCAAATAATCATAATTAATAATGGAATACATGTGCCTGCACAACCTCTTAAACTTCTAGAATCAGGCTGGACATCACCATTTTCTCCTCCATATTGTTTTCACATAGTCCTTGCTTTTTAATCACAGGAATTGCCAAAATCTGACTTAGCAAATGTATGATGTCTTCAAAAATAATATAGCACAATCTAGTGTTAATACTATGAATATCTTGTGTAGTAGTTCACGTGGTATCATATCAAATATCATCATTGTTTCCCTTTAAATTCTAAAAGATCTCATAGCACCCCTGTGAATTCATTGTATCTTCCTTGGGTATCTTGGTGCAGAGTTTAGGAATGATACCTTGCATCCTTTTCCCTGTTTCCTTTTAGATCGCTCTTCCTACATTTGATAAACAAATCTGATGGACAGCCAACTTGCTAGTGGCCATGGCTTAATATAATACCACTTCTGGGTAGTGCATATGAAACCATTCTTATTTTAAAAGCAAGTTTACACTGTTCAAAGTAAAAGATCACATATACATCCAAGCATTGTACTTGGGTAGTGAGAAGACTATTTTAGATGTGGAGATGGCTATTCCATCCCTCAAAAGGACTAAATCTATCAAGCGTCCTATCAATACCAGAGAATATCTATATTTTCTATAAGATATGGTTAATGGGGGGATCCCTCAACCTGCTAAACATGGAGCTTCCATATGATCCAGCAATTCTACTCTTAGGTATTTACCCAGAGGACACAGAAACATTAATTCAAAAGGGCACCTGCAGCCCTATGTTTATAGCAGCACTATTTACAATAGCTAAGCTATGGAAACAACCCAAATGCCCAAAAATAGATGACTGGATCAAGAAGATGTGGTACATATACACCATGGAATATTACTCAGCAATCAAAAAAGATAAACTCATGCAATTTGCAGCAACATGGATGGAGCTGGAAGGGATCATGCTCAGTGAAATAAGCCGGAAAGATAAAGAAACATACCGGATGGTCTCACTCATAGCAGGAATTTAGAAAACCTAAATAAAAGACCAGGAAAAAGACTAATTATAATAAAGTAAATAACAAAATCAACAAGCAACTATAAACCAGAGACACACTATGGGGAGAGGAGGGATTAGGGTCAAAATAAGGGGGGTGGGAATTGTATGGGGACTATAACCAAGATGAAAATGCATACATTGTACAAATATGAAAAATGATGTAAAATATATATAGAAAAAGATATTGTTAATGTAGAGGCCAAACTGATGTGTTCAATTTACGCCTGTCAGTACTTACTGTGTGACCCTGCAAGTTACTTGGCTTCCTTTTGTATCTTAATTTTCTGATTACTAATAGGAACACAAAAAAACACATATTGCATAATCCAGAAAACAAGGTTAAATAAGGTAATGTATGTAAAGCATTTAGAACAGTGATTATCACAGATAAAATGCTTGATAAGCATCACACATTATTACAAGTAGAAATAACGGGTTTCAGTGGTCTCCCATGAATGAAAGGTAAATGGATGAGTGTATCAATGTCCTCTATCACTGACCCAGTAAGAGGGTTATAAGACAATGGGAAACCCATAGTCTTTACCTGTAATATATATAGTGATCCTGGCAAGTAGTTCTGGTTAAGCGGGTTGATTTTTTTGTTTATACTTACCAAATTGTTGGCAATATCAATTCACTTTGCATTAAGGACATAGGACTAGACGACATGTGTACAGTGCTTGAAGGTCAGTCATATTTGGTTCTGAATTTTAAAAAAGAAAAAGAACTTATGGGATGAATGGCATTCACTTCTCAATGAAGGAAGTGAAGGTAAAATATGCATTTCAAACTTCTGAAAGGGTTTAATTCTTTTTTAAGATTTTTTATTAAAGTAGCATTGTTTTATAAAACAATGTCAGCTTTAGGTGTACATTATACTTTGCTATCTATAGATACTACATTATGATCACTACCAAAAGTCTAGTTTCCATCCACCACCATACAATGGCCCTCTTATACCTTTCACCCACCCTACAACCCACTTACCCTCTGGTAACCACCTATGGTCTCTAAACCTAAGAGTTTCTTTTGTTTTTTCTGTTCATTTGCTTCGTTTATCTTCCACATATGAGTGAAATCATATTTGTCTTTCTTCATCTCACTAATTTCACTTAGCATAATACCCTCTAGTGTCATATACATTGCACAAACAAGATTTCATCTTTTTTTTGTAACTGAGTAGTAATCCATTCTATAAATAAACCATATCTTCCATATTCAGTCATCTGCTGATGGGCACTTAGGTTGTTTCCATAGGTTGGCTATTGTAAATGATGCTGCAGTCAACATTGGAGTGCATATATTATTTTAAGTTAATGTTTTCATGTTCTTTGGATAAATATCCAGGAATGGAATAGTTGGATCATGGCATTTCTATTCTTATTTTTTTAAGGAATCTCCATACTGTTTTTCATAGTAAACATTAGTTACGCACCCACCAACAATGTACAAGGGTTTCCTTCTTGCCATATCTTACCAACACTTGCTGTCTCTTGTCTTTCAATAATAGCCCTTCTAACAGGTGTGAGGTGATAGTTTGCTGTGGTCTTGATTTGCAGTTCCCTAATAAGTGATGATTATAATTTTTTCACATTGGCCATCTTCCTTCTTTGGGTAAATGTCTATTCAGATCATCTGGAAAGGCTTTACTTTTAATTACTCTATTTAAAGGTCATTGTTCTAGTTTACATTAAGGTAAGAAAAAAATAAAAGCAAATTTGTAACTTGAAAGTCTTGAGTGATATGGCATTTCTATTTCATAACACCCAGGAGGACAGAGAATCATAAAACATCCATCCACGGATATTGGTTTATTCAAAATTGTACACCACTCAAGACAACTGCCAATCCCCAGCCTACTGGAGTTTCCACTATGTTTTTTAAAGAAAATTCCTATAATACAGCCACTCAAAGTCTTTCTCTCAGAATCTCTAGGGAAGGATTCACAACTCATTGAAAAAGAAGTAAGACACTAAAAGAGGAGTCATGGAAGCCAGAAAAGATCTTTTGTAGAGGATATACTGAGTATATATTGAGTGTACTCTTTTTGTTGCCAATAGTCCATCTTATACAAGCTACGTGTGCAGGTTTATGGATGTACACAGTAATAATCAAGAACCAATAATTGCACAAGCACAAAGTAGAGGAAAAGATATTAGGATCAGATGTGTGGAACAAAACCAATGTGTCAGGAAACAGTGGAACACTCAAAATAAAGTGAGTTAAGCTTTCCTCAAAGTCTGTTTGGAAAGAGCTGGGGCATAAATTATAAAAAAAAATCCACCAATTACGACTAGACACAGGAGGAGGCCAGTTTGGCAGCTAAGAGAGTTGGAACCCTAATTGTAGTTACTTCGGGGAATTCTCTTTGAGAGAGTAGGGGAAATCAGTGCTTTGTTGTCAAGAGGCTGACTGGGGCATGACCTCCAGTATCCAACCGAAATAAACTTGATTCCCCAGGATTCAGAGACTAAGCATAACCATAGGCAGTGACAGTGACTGTCATGAAAATTTATAACTGGTAGAAAACTTAGAAATGCTTTGGCTCACTACCATGTTTTGTAGATAAGGAAATCGATGCTCAGAGGGCAGAAGGGATTTGCTCCAGGATCACACCTGGTGAGTTAGTCTGAGAGCCAGGTCTCCTGATTTCCTCTCTATGCTCTTTCCAATCATAGAACCATTTTTCAGCAATATCAACACATCATAGTCAACCTGCGCTTTACTGTTCTTTAGTATGACTTTGTTCTACACTTGTGAACTTTATGCAGAAATACATTGACTAAACATCTTTCTGCAAACTACACAGGTCATCACTTTCAGGAAATATTTCTAGAGCTCAACCAGAAGAGGAAATGTCTCTAATCACTTGATATTACCAAAGAATATTTCACAGACATCATTAGAGAAAAAAAGTTTATCTTTAGAACATTTCAGTTTCAATAATCTTTATGAAGAAAAATAAGCACAGGGAAATTTCTCCCAGCTTCCTTAAAAGCTTGCCCTACTGCCAACATTTGTTATATTCTTTTGGGTGAAGGCATTGAAGGTTTCTGCTAAAACCCAAATAGGTTCACTGAGAGCAAAATATTGGCAAAAACACACTTAGAAAATCTTTGAGGAAAAGGTAGATGCCAAGAAATTTTAGTTTGGGGAAGAGAGGGCCAGAAACAAGAAGAAAAGTCAAAGAAAAGTCTGAGAACTGACTAAGAATTCTGGATGTATCCTGAAGGCAATTAGGATCTCTTGGTGGGGAGAAGGTGAAGGAATTGCAGAGGAGTTAATTCCACACGTTCTTTATTTCCTTTTCTATTTCCGGCCTTCATTTGGAATTAATTTATTTTGAATTTTATTTATCTCCAAATTTGATTCATTAACTAATCATGTATGTATTATTCTTTTAGTCATTGCTCTAAATTTTACAATATGTACCTTTACCTTATCATTGTCTAATTTCAAATAATACTATATTACTTAATATCAAATATAATAACCTTTCCAAAATAAGCTTCCATTTGTCCCCTTTCTTCTTTCACAGTATTTCTCTCTATATTACAAACCTCACAGTGTGTTATTATTTTAGGTTTTTAAAAAAGATTTATTTATTTATTTATACAAGCACTGGGTACAGTCAGAAGCACGGGAGGGTGAGAGGATTCACCAGAGACAGAGCGGGGAACAGAACAGGCAGACTGATGAAGTACACTGCTGAGGGGAGCAGCAGGTGGCAGGAGAGGTCTGTCGTGCCATGTGGGACCCTTTCAGGGGGCCGGGGATTAAACCGATGCTGCAGAGGCTGTGGGCAGCTTCGCAGCCCAGAGCTCAACCACTGCGCCATCAGGGGAGGCCCTATTTTAAACAATACTCTTAAAGAAGTTGAACATAGGAAAGAAATGCGTTTCATATTTACTCAAATACTTTTTATGCTTTTGATTGCCTTCTGTGTATCTGTGCTCCCATCTGACATCATTTTCCTTCTGCCTCCTTTAGTGTATTTGTAGTGTGAGTCCACTGAGGTCAAATTTCCTCCACTTTTGTTTTTCTTCACTTTTGAAATATATCTTCTCTATAGGATTTTACACAGCCTTTTTTTTCCATCATTGAATTTAAAGGGGTGATCCTATTGTTTTCTGTCTTGCATAATTTCTGAGAAGATTTGTATTCAAAGTCTGGTCTCTGGATGAAACATTTTTTTATCTCTGGCAGATTAGAGGACTTTGTCTTTAACAGTGCTTTTCAGCAATTAAAATATGATGTAATTTTGTCAGTTTTTCTTTAAGTTTACTCTTCTTGGCAACCATATATTGGTCTTAATATATTTGTGGGTTCCTATTTCTCAAAAAGTTGAAAAATTACTTCCTTTTATTCCCCTAAGTATAGTTTTATTCTATTTTATAGTGTATCTTTTTAGCAGTTTTGAAAATCAATTACTTTTATTGTACTACATTTGATAATTCTTCTCTCCCAGTTTTATGAATTATAATATACAATATTGCATTAGTTTAAGGTGTACAGTATAATTATTTGATATATGTATACATTAAAAATGATTACCACAATAGGCTTAGTTAACATCGATCACTTCAGCTGCACTTTTTTCTTGTGATGAGTACCTGTGCAAATTTCAAATATACAATACAGTATTATTAGCTTACTCACCATGCTGTATGCTACATTCCCAGAACTTACTTAATTTATAACTGCAAGTTTGTCCCTTCTGACCTTCTTCACACATTTCCCTCATCCTCACCCCACCTTTGGCAACTACCAGTCTGTTCTATGTTTCTCTGAAGTTCAGATTCCGCATCTTAGTGAGATCATGCAGCATTTGGGTTTTTTTTTAATTACTTTTTTTTAAAGAAGTATTTTTTATTTATACAAGTGCTGGGGTACAGCCCAGATGTGCAGGAGGGTGAGAGGATTCACCAGAGACAGAGCAGGGAACAGAACAGGCAGACTGATGAAACACACTGCTGAGGGGAGCAGCGGGCGAGACAGGAGAGGTCTGCTGCACCATGTGGGTATCTCGCTGGCCGGCCGGGATCAAATCCACACCGCAGAGGCTGTGGACAGCTTCACAGTGCAGTGCTCAACCACCTGAACCACCAGGGAGGCTCCATGCAGTATTTGTATTTCTCTTTCTTATTTCACTTATAACATCTTATGTGTATAATATTCTGTCTTGGGTGAATAACTTAACTTTGAACATATTCTAAAACTTTACAATTTTTTCCTTCTTTCACCACATTTTATATTTTAATGTCTCATTGTACACCTTTATTGCATGTATCTCTCAACTGATTAGTTTAGATTTAATTTTAGTACTTTTGTCTTTTAAACTTCATGTTTATTTTATATATGGTTGATCACTACTTTTACTCTGATTGCTTTTTACAGCAAGTTTTTTTTTCCTTTTGTGAGTTTTCTTGTTGTTAGTGCCATTTCTTTTCAGTTTAAAGAAGTCCCTTTATCATTTTTTGCAAGGTCAGTTTAGCAGTGATGAACTTCTTTAGCTTTTTATTTTTGGGGAAACTGCTTCTCTGCTTCATTCAATTTACTGTTGGTCCTCTCCATTTTTTTCAGTTCTATCACTGCATCCTTCAGCTCTGTTACTTGCTTGGATCTTTTTAAAATTTTTTGTTCAGCCATTTTTCTCATGAGCCTGGTGGGCATCTTTATAGCCCATACTTTGATCTCATCCTCAGGTAGTTTACTTATGTCACTTTCTTTACAGTCTTTTTCAGAGGTTTTTGACTTGCCCTATCTTTTGTGATATGTTCCCCAGTCTCCCCATTTTGCCTGATTCTCTGTGTTTGCTTCTACTTACCCATCCACCCTACTTTCTGTCCTGGTCCTGCAGGAGGGGTCTTGTGCAGGTGCTGTCCCATAAGGTCCAGGAGCATGGTCCCCTGTGACCAGCTAAGCTAGGTGTAACACCTGTGTGGGGGCACCTTCCTCCTACATCAGCATGAAATGGTATAAGGGGCTGTTGGCCAGGCTGCTACAGTGTGGTGGTCAGACACAGTTGAGGCACATAACTATGGGGTGCTGGCGGGTGATAGTGGGGGCCATGCCAGCTATTTTGTGCTGCTCTTGTGTTGCAGGTGGGGTGAACTGTCCCCCCATCCCAGCCACATGTGCATGGTTTGTGGGGTGTAGCAGTGACCTGCAGGAGATTCAGATTTATCTGTTGTTTAAGTCCCCTTCCTTGTAAATTATTCCACATGTAATTGTAGATTTGTGTGTTTGGGGCAGGAGGTGAGAATGGGTTGTTCCTCTGCTCCCATGTGGAAACAAATCTCAAAATCTCAACAATTATTTCCTCAAATATATTTCCATCCCACTTCTTCTAGCAATCCAATTATGTGCCTGTTAGAATGGTATTATATCATATTTCATTGATGTTGTTTTGCTTTCTAAGTCTTTTTCTTACTGTGCTTTGTGTCAGATAATTTCTGTTGTTAGATCTTCAAATTCATGGGTCTGTTTTTCTAGTGTCCAATTTGCTGTTAATCTCATTCAGTAAAATATTAATGTGCAATATTGCAGCCTCTCTACATGGTTTTGTTTGTTTGTTTTTATAGGCACATTTTGGAGATATTGAGGGTTTGGCTCTAAATCAATGCAGTATTGCAATAAAGCAAGTCAATGCTTATTTTTCTTTCCCAGTTCATTTAAAAGTCATATTTACACAACACTATAGTCTATTAATTGTGCAATAACATGTGTAAAGATATGCATACTTTAATTAAATGTTACATAGAAACAGGAAGTGAGCACATGGTGTTGGAAAAAATAGTGCCAACAGACTTGCTTGATGGAGGTGGCCGCAAACTTTCAATTGTAATAAACAGAGTATCTGTAAAGCACAACAAGGCAAAGCTCAGTACCATGAGGTGTGGCTGCAATTTGCTGTTCTCTCATTTGTTCAATTTTTTTCTTTAAATCTATGGAAGAAAGCGGTATAAAGTGAGGGTGATGAGAGCTGAAGAGGCGTCTGCCTATGAGACTTAAGTAGCAGCAAAGTTAGGTGTGGAACAGTAGGTGGAGGTGGGCTTCAGTTATGCAGAGGAGAAGAGAAAGTCTAACTACTGCATTTCCAGAATGAAGGGTAAGAATTAATTGACTCAACAAAAAGTTCACTCCTCAGAATACTAACTGCTCATTTTCTGCCATTCTAGCTGACAGGTTTCACATTTTTACTCAACTGTTATATTAATAAACAATGTAAGGTGTGGTCTCGTGTTCCTGGGCTTCTTGCTGACATGTTGTCATGAACTTTATTACTCTTTTTATTGTGTAACCTGAGCAAACCTTTGATTCTTTCCCCTGAGTTCAAGCTGACAAGAAAGACTTCAACTGTCTAAATGTAGATTCCCAGAAAATCCTTTGTCAGTAGAGGTTATGAACATAAATTTAACCTTGGTATGTAATTAGAGGGGGAAGGACTAAAACTGCTTTATATATGAAAAATGAGGGAAACTCAGGCGAGAACAAGACAGAGAAGGAAGGAGGGAGAAAAAGAGATATAGGCGGGGCCTCCCTGGTGGCGCAAGGGGTTAAGCACCGCACTGTGAAGCAATCCACAGCCCTTGCAGCACGAGTTCCATCCCCAGGCCAGCCAGGGAGCTACCTACATGGTGCAGCAGACCTCTCCTGCCTCGCCCGCTGCTCCCCTCAGCAGTGTATTTCGTCAGTCTGCCTGTTCTGTTCCCCACTCTGTCTCTGGTGAATCCTCTCACCCCCTTCATCTCTGGCCTGTGCCCAGCTCTTGTATGCATAAATAAATAAATCTTTTTAAAAAAGAGAGAGATATAGGAGGAGGGAGAGAAAGACAGAAAGGAAGATGAGAGGGATAGGTAGGTGGGAAGGAGGGAGGGACAGGGGAGGGAGAGAAGAAGGAGGAAGGCAGAAAGGGACTATTAGAACTGTCTGGGGTAAAGAAGAGAAGGCACTGACTATAAAACTGCAGGGTTTTGTCTGCTTCTGGCCAGAGTATAGAATAGTCAATGAGGAGGATTTCTCTACAGGAGGGAAATTGCTTGTGTATTCTGAAAATTACACACTACTTACAAAACATTGAACATATCCCTGGTTACAAGTACTTAAGTATGCAATTTGGTACTTCATGAGGAAAGTTTTGCATTACATAAATTTGTGTTTCAGAACCTTCTCCCATTCTGGGTGCAAGCTGAATAGCTGAGTGGGAGTTGATATAGCTTTTATATCAATCATTATGCAAATCTGCTTTTGACTTTGCCTTGAGATTAAAATATTCTCGATTCTGTAAAATTATCATAGTTGGGCAAGTAATGTTTTGCCTAAATAAATGCTCTTCCTCACAAATCAATTAATGCCATGTTTTATATGAAAATCAAAGAAGGCGAAATGGGTACGGGGTGACTTAAGTGGCAGATTTTTGTTCATTTCCTTTAGTAGCACAGCTAGAAGAAGCCCTAGTTCTACTAAGGTACAGATGTTGAGGCAAATTCTCTGAGAACATCAAGCCAGTGAGAAAGATGAGCTCCATCCCAGGTCTTGGTACTCCCAGGTCACTGCATTAAGCAAAAGAAACCTCTACAAATCTGCACAGGAGAGGAAGCCTGCCATTGCTTCCATTCAAACAGCAGACATCCTCTCCCTCCTATTTACCTGTTTCCCTGCCCTTCCCCTAGATCTTGTCATGTCCTAAGCAAAAATTTCTTTTGTAAAACCGAACACCATTCTCCATCCCACACAGGTCACAGACTTACACCTCTTGCTCTCAGCTCAACATTCAAATTTCAGTTTTATGTGTGTTTATACCCGTAATCACGTGGTACTTAAGAATAATGCTTGATTATTCCATGGGGTTTGTTTTGCCTCTTCCATTTAACTGTGAGCTTTTAAAGGACAGGGGCCGTGTCTCCTGCTTGCTGAATAATAACTTCAGTCTTTTGCCAACCACCCACACACAACCTTATACAGCACAGATAATTGATAAATCTTGTTGTTATAACTGCAGTTTTTAGTGAGACACGGGCATTTTCAAACACATTTTTAAAATGTGCTGTTTTCCTCCTTGTACATTTCTCTATTTTCACATTCTATATAATGACTCTGCATTACCTTTTAAGTAGAAAATCATATAGCATCAAAAGAATCTAGAAGCCACATTTTGTTTTATTTAATGATTGCTTTTTTCTTCAGTTTCAGCTAGCACCTCTATTCTGAAACCTCCTGAAAGTATCACCCTTCTTGGACTTCCCCCTCCCCAAACCATATATATGTGTATGTTACTGCTCATGACTGATAGGTCTCTCTTCAAACTCTGTGTCTTAAATCTATCCCTGTAGTGGTTATTCAATCAGTTAGCAAATATTTATCAAGCACTGTTAAGTTCCAGGGCCAGCTTTACGTCTTGGGTATATATCAGAACTGAAAGAAATTATCAATTGAAATGATAGCAGGGAAAGATGGCTAACAAACAGATGCATAAACCAATAGATTTGTAATTTCTAATTGAGAGACATAAATTACAGCCTCATATTTATTTTATTTATTTAATTTTCTTATATCATTGCTCATTTTTGGACCATATTTGATTTCTCCCCTCAAGCTCATATTTAGATGCTGAGAGGTAGAAGGGACATGGACAAATTTCAAACTTTCCTTCTAGTTTTTATTTCTATTTTAAGATGCAAAGTAGATAACTGACTTTCCTAACATTATATAGTTAAGTCTAGAATTGTACGAAGGCCTTGGTTCTCTGCCTACTATTTTGTTTGAACATGATCATGCTACTCATCCATTTAGATGGTGGTTCATCTCAAATATACACTTTAACAAGCAGTAATAGAGGAACAAGATGTTCCAGTATCTCTACTACCTTCTAGGGATAGAGTGGTTGGGAATATGTCAATTACAGCAAAAACAACAAATACAATCTCTGTCTTCATGGAACTTATCCTAGAGAGTTTGAATTTTCACAGTTTTTGGCTATTTTATTAGATGTTTCAGAGAATCAGTTTTTTACTCTGTTGATTCTCTTTTCTTTTGTCACCATTTTTAGATTAGCTTCTTATTTCTATTTGTTCTTTCCTTTTTCCGGTTCTTTGAGTTGCCTCTGCTGTATCTTTTTCATATTCTTAATTTGACTACTAAAGCAATTTTTATCCTTAAGACTCTAAATTGGAAGAGATTTTAAGTATATGTATTTTTCCCATGTTTATTGAGTTAACCTTGGTTAATAACATTATATGATGTGTTCATTTAGCTTCATCTGAAAGAAATGTGCTACTTTTATTATTGCTCAGTTGCAAATGTTTTATTTCTATTATGACTTCTTTGGATCATATATTATAGAATATCTTATTTTTATGTTTGCTTTGTGACCTACACATGGTTAATATGTTTCAAGAATGTGTATCATCCAAATGATAAAGCTCGTTAATTGTGTTTTTCATACCTTTATTTGTGTTTTGTCTATGTAATCTGTCAATTTCTGGGGGGAAATCTGTACTAATTCTCCTATTGTAATTATGAATTTATTATATTTTAAGCTTCAACTACATTTTCCTGTAATTTGCCTTTCCTCATATAAATTCTAATTTCCTAAAATTCTAATTCTTCTGCATAGAAATTGTTAAGGACACATTTGTTAATGAGTCTTGAAGTCTTTTTTAAAAAGATTTATTTTTATTTATTTATGCATATAAGAACTGGGGTGTAGGCCAGAGTTATGAGGGGTAAGAAGATTCACCAGAGACAGAGTGGGGAGCAGAACAGGCAGACTGACTGAAATACACTGCTGAGGGGAGCAGCGGGTGAGACAGGAGAGGTCTGCATCACCATGTGGGTTAGCTCCCTGGCTGGGAATGGAACTCCTGCTGCAGTGGCTGGGGATAGCTTAATAGCGCTGAGACTTTAATCCCTGCGCCACCAGGGAGGTCCTAGAATACTTTTGTGATTTCCATGCTTGATCAAGATCCCCACTCTTATTTCCACCAATTCCTTATCATGAGATTTTTGCAAGAATTTTTTCTGCTCTTACACCAATCTCATTTCTGCCCCTATATTGTTCCTGCATCTAGGAATATCCTCTCTCCTATCCTTTATCTAATTCTTACCTATTCCTTAATTCCTAATTCCTAATTCTTACCTACATTTCCTCTAGAAAACCTTAATAATCATCCAAGCTTGTACTTTTCACCTCTTTTTCCAACTTATAAGAACTATTAATCTAATGGGTATTTAACAGTTTTGTGTTTTAAGTAGACTAGAAAATCTTTGAGGGAGAAGCTGCAGCTAATATATTACAAGATATAACGGACTGTTACAAGGGCTTAATTCATTGATGCCTCTTTTTAAATGATTTTTTTTTAATTTTCTAGAGGCATGTCTTATTTATTTATTTATTATTTGTTTGTTTGTTTTGGTTTATACATGCACTGGGTACAGTCAGAAGCGCGGGAGGGTGAGAGAATTCACCAGAGCCAGAGCGGGGAGCAGAGCAGTCAGAAGGACCGAAGTACACTGCTGAGGGGAGCAGTGGGCGGCAGGAGAGGTCTGCACACCATGTGGGACCCTCCTCCGGTGGCCGGGGAGCAGCCGGGGATCGAACCGGCGCCGCAGAGGCCGCAGGTAGCTTCGCAACCCAGCGCTCAACCGCTGCGCCACCGGGGAGGCCCTCATTGATGCCTCTTAGGAATTTGAGGGGCATTGTACTTTCAATGGAGAAGTTGATTAGCTAAACTGAGTGGAAACCAAGACTGACGTCACAATACTTTGAAAGACCTGGTATAATAGCTTAACTTGGTGCATGAAAACCCTGTTAATCTTATTTTGGGTAAAATATTTTTTCCATTATTGGTGTATTAATTATTAATTATTCCTATTTTTAAAACCAATAAAATGAAAGGTTTTACCATTCAAATAAAAGCAAATAGAAAATCATAGGCAAAACACATTTATGGCTGTTAGCTATTACATTGTTATTTATAATTTCTGCTTATATTTACCTGCATCCACATCAAGAATAAAATGCTAGGAAACAGCAGTCTTTTAACCTTCGTTTCAATGAAAAAGATCAAATAAATTTAGGAGGAATTTTTAAAAGGTTAGTTGCTGGTTCAATTTGTTTCCTGACAGTTTATTACATGCTTCAGCACACAGGATGTTTTCTGCAGAGTGATTACTAATCAATGTCTTATTAACAAATAGTATTTCTTGTAAATCATGGAAAGCGCCTCAGTTTCAGTACTTTAATTTCTTTTCCCATAGTTTTATTTTGGGAACCTCAATCATATCGCACGGAATTTCATTCATAAAAAAGACAACACTTAGGGCTGTGACATGACAGTCAATGTCCCACAGAAAAATCTCACTTGGAATTTGTTCAAAGATTCTAACCACTGTGGATATGGTTTAAAGATATTTTCACCATCACCTCTTCATACTGAACTTGGAACTCTCAGGAAATGAAGTCTGTAATTCAAATTCAACACTAGGGAGTTTTTATCTGTCTGCTTATTCCAAGAGCTGAATGATTTTTGAGAATTGGCGGGGGGGGGGCGTTTACTTGTTTTCCACTTCACTTGTTCCACGTGGATTCCTTTTCTTAGAGAAATACTCTTGGCCGTTTTCCTCACGACAGCACAAGTGCTTTAACTGGTGGTGAGTCTGGGACAATGAACTCAAGCATGGCTAACCCTTTTCAGTCTCTCAGCACTGGATTTACTGTTGAGCTGAGAACATATGTTTTCTTTTTCTTTTTTTTTTAAAAGATTTATTTATTTATTTATACAAGCACGGGGTACAGTCAGAAGCACGGGAGGGTGAGAGAATTCACCAGAGCCAGAGCGGGGAACAGAACAGGCAGACTGATGAAATACACTGCTGAGGGGAGCAGCGGATGCAGCAGGAGAGGTCTGCGCGCCATGTGGGACCCTTGCCCGGTGACCGGGGATCAAACCGGTGCTGCAGAGGCTGCGGGCAGCTTCACAGCCCAGCACTCAACGGCTGCGCCACCAGGGGAGGCGAGAACATATGTTTTCATGTCATCTCTGCATCATGAGACAAATGGCATGTTCCTGCAGAGAGCTCTGGGGTTCACTACATGAGCTGGTGAATTCAGAACTCATGCTTTTCACTATTTATTAGTACTTTTCGTCAACTCTCACATGTGACATGGGTTTTGGAATTAACAGATAGGGAATTTAAAAAACAATCATTAATATGCTAAGGGTGCCAATGAAAAAAGTACAAGAAATGATTGAAAATATAAGTAGAGAGATGAAAAATTCTAAGAAAGACCCAAAACAAAATACTAGGAATTAAAAAAAAACTAACAGAAATTAATATAATATTCTGGATGGAATCATGGAATAGAAAAACAGCATTAATAAAAAATGTGAGAATATGTGAATAAAGTACAGACTTAAATTAATAAGATCTCAATATTGCTTCATTAATATTCACAAATGTGACATACTACTGTAAAATGGCAATAGCAAGGGAAACTATTCAATTTATACAGTTCTTTAATCTTTTCACCCTTTCTGGGTCAGTGGAACTTTATTTCAATATTTTCTATTTTGTTTTTTGAACCATTTGTCAAAGTTTTTTTTTTTTTAAATCTGGTTTAAAATCTAAGTTTTGCCACTTTTCCTAGTTTTGCAGCCTTTGAAAATTCATTTAACCTCTCCAACTTTGTTTCCTCATTCATTAAATGGAAATAACAGTAGTCCCTTCTCAGCAGTATTGCCATTAGACTAAGTATTATATGTGTAATAGGGAAAAATAATCATCTCTTATCTTCATCTAATTTCTAAGAAGTTAGTTTGGGCTATCAAATGAGATGAAGAGAGCTTCACCAGTTATGCAGTGGAGCTGGGGAGGAGAGAGACTTGGAAAGCAGCTGCTGGTTGTGTGGTACATTATAAATAAAATCTCCCATTGAGTTTATCAAAAGGGTATGGTAAATTTTTTAATTGCTTTCATTTATATTTAAATTCCCAATTCATGTATTTTTTTAAATAATAAATTTTATTTTTATATTCCCCCATACAATTGCAAACCCCACATTCTGACCCCAATCCCTCCCCTCCCGCCCCCCACCCCCCAAAAAGTGTCTCTGGTTCATAGTTTTTTGTTGATTTTGATTTTCACTTTCTTATAGTTATTCATTTTCCTGGTCCCTTATTTAAGTTTTCTAGATTCCTGCTATGAGTGAGACCATCCGGTATTTTTCTTTTTCTTTTTGGCTTATTTCGCTGAGCATGATCCCTTCCAGCGCCATCCATGTTGCTGCAAATTGCATGTGTTTATCGTTTTTGAATGCTGAGTAATATTCCATGGTATATATGTACCACATCTTCTTGATCCAGTCATCTATTTTTGGGCATTTGGGCTGTTTCCAAAGCTTAGCTATTGTAAACAGTGCTGCTATAAACATAGGGGTGCAGGTGTTCTTTTGAATTGATGTTTCTGTGTCCTTTGGGTAAATACCTAGGACTGGAATTGCTGGATCATATGGAAGCTCTATGTTTAGTAGGTCCAGAAATCTCCACACAGCTCTCCATAGTGGTTGGACCAGTTTGCACTACCACCAACAGTGTAGAAGAGTTCCTTTTTCTCCACAACCTCGCCAACATTTGTTGTTGCTAGTTTTTTTTTTTAATATGTGCCATTCTCACTGGTGTAAGATGGTATCTCATGGTAGTTTTGATTTGCATTTCCCTGATGACAAGTGATGTTGAACATTTTTTCATATGTCTGTTGGCCATTTGCATTTCCTCTTTAGAGAAGTTTCTTTTTAGCTCTTCTGCCCATTTTTTGACTGGATTATTTTCTTTGTTGTTGCTGAGTCTCATCAGCTCTTTGCAGATTTTTGTGATCAGTCCTTTATCATTAGTGTTGTGTGCAAAAATGTTCTCCCAGTTGGTGGGGTTTCTCTTTGTTTTTGTTATTGTCTCTTTTGCTGTGCAGAAGCTCTTTAATTTGATGTAGTCCCAGCTGTTTATCTTTGCCTTCACTATCACTGCTTTGGGTGATGTGTCTGTAAAGATGTCTTTGATATGCAAATCACGTGTTTCGCCTATATTTCCTTCTATATATTTTATGGTTTCAGGTCTTATGTCTAGTTCTTTAATCCATTTTGAGTTGATTTTTGTGTATGGTGTGAGGTAGTGGTCAAGCTTCATTCTTTTGCATGTAGCGACCCAGTTTTCCCAGCACCATTTATTGAACAAACTTTCTTTGCTCCAATGCATAGTCTTTGCTCTTTTGTCAAAGATTAGTTGACCATAAATCTGTGGGTTTATTTCTGGATTTTCTATTCAATTCCATTGGTCTGTATGTCTGTTCTTGTTCCAATACCATGCAGTTTTGATGATTATGGCTTTGTAGTATAGTTTGAAGTCTGGGAGTGTGATGCCTCCATTCCCTTCTTTTTTTTTCAGGAGAGCTTTGGCTATTCGGGGTTTTTGGTGATTCCATATGAATTTCATCAATAATTGTTCTATTTCTTTGAAGAATGACATTGAAATTTTGATTGGAATAGCATTGAATCTGTATATTGCTTTTGGAAGGATGGCCATTTTAATAATGTTTATTCTTCCAATCCATGAGCAGGGGATGTCTTTCCATTTCTTTGTGTCTTCTTCTATTTCTTTTAACAGTGTTTTTTAATTTTCTTTGTATAGGTCCTTTACCTCTTTTGTTAGATTTATTCCCAAATATTTGATTTTTTTTGTTTCAATTAAAAAAGGGATGGTTTTTTTGATTTCTTCTTCTTTAGATTTATTGTTTGTGTATAGGAAGACTACTGACTTTTGCGTGTTGATTTTGTATCCTGCCACTTTACTGAAATGATTGATGAGTTGAATTAGTTTTTCTGTGGAGTTTTTGGGGTTCTCTATGTATATTATCATATCATCTGCAAATAGTGATAGCTTGACTTCTTCTTTTCCTATTTGGATTCCTTGGATGTCTTTCTCTTGTCTTATTGCTCTGGCTAGGACTTCCAGTATTATATTGAAAAGCAGTGGTGAGAGTGGACATCCTTGTCTTGTTCCAGATCTTAATGGAATTGCTTTCAGCTTTTCACCATTGAGGATGATACTGGCTGTTGGCTTGTCATAGATGGCCTTCACGATGTTGAGGTATGTTCCTTGTATCCCAAGAATTTCAAGGGCTTTTATCATGAATGGATGTTGCACTTTGTCGAAAGCTTTCTCAGCATCTATTGATATTATCATATGTTTTTTTATTTCTTTTTGTTGATGTGCTGGATAACGTTGATTGATTTTCGGATGTTAAACCATCCTTGTGTCCCTGCAATGAATCCTACTTGGTCGTGGTGAATTATCTTACGGATACATTGTTGGATTCTGATAGCTAAAATTTAATTGAGGATTTTTGAATCAGTGTTCATTAGGGAGATTGGCCTGTAGTTTTCCTTTTTTGTGTTGTCCTTGTTCGGTTTTGGTATTAGTGTAATGTTGGCTTCATAGAACGTGTTTGGTATTGTCCCTTCCTTCTCAATTTTTTGGAAGAGTTTGTGAAGGATAGGCACTAATTCGTCTCTGAATGTTTGGTAGAATTCATTTGTAAATCCATCAGGTCCTGGGCTTTTGTTTTTGGGGAGGTTTTTGATTACCATTTCAATTTCGCTGCTTGTAATTGGTCTGTTTAGGTGTTCTATTTCTTCTTTATCTAGCTTTGGGTGATTGTAGAGTTGTAGGAATTTGTCCATCTCCTCTAGATTGTTGAACTTGTTTCCATATAACTCTTCATAGTAGTTACCGATTAATCTTTTGTTTTCTGCTGTGTCCGTTGTGATTTCTCCTCTTTCATTTATGATCCTATTTATTTGTGCTTTCTCCCTTTTTTCCTTTGTGAGCCTGGCTAGGGGTTTGTCTATTTTATTGATTTTTTCAAAGAACCAGCTCTTGGTTTCATTGATCTTTTGGATTGTTTTTTTAGTTTCAATTTCATTTATTTCTGCTTTGGTTTTTATTATTTCTTTTCTATTGGTTTTGGGGTTTTTTTGTTGTTCTTTTTCTAGATCTCTGAGCTTCGAGATTAGGTTGTTTCTTTGAGTTCTTTCTTGTTTTTTGATGTGAGCTTCTATTGCTATATATTTTCCTCTTATTACTGCTTTTGCTGCATCCCATACATTTAGGAAATTGGTGTCCTCCTTGTCATTTAATTCAAAGAATTTTTTAATTTCTTCTTTGATCTCCTTGTTAGTCCAGTGGTCTTCCAGTAGTGTGGTTTTTAATCTCCATGAGGTAGGATAGTTCCTTGCCTTCTTTTTATGGTTTATTTCTAGTTTGATGCCTTCATGGTCAGAAAAGATGGTTGGTATGATTTCAGTCTTGGTGTATCTGTTGATGTTTGTCTTGTGCCCCAGTATGTGATCGATCCTGGAGAATGATCCATGTGCGCTTGAGAAAAATGTGTACTCCGTTTTTTTTTTGGGGGTTTAGTGTTCTATAGATGTCTGTTAAGCCCAAATGCTCTAGGTCCTTATTTAGAGCTTTGGTTTCTTTACTTATTTTTTGTCTTGTTGATCTATCCATTGTTGATAATGGTGTGTTGAAGTCTCCCACTACGTATGTGTTTTCTTTGATGTCTGTTTTCAGAGAGGACAACAGTTGTCTGATATATTTTGGTGCTCCTTCGTTTGGTGAGTATATGTTAATGAGTGTTATTTCTTCTTGAATATTGTCCCCTTGATCATAATGTAGTGACCATTGGGGTCTCTTTTTATTTTTTTGAGTTTGAAGTCTGTTTTATCTGATATAAGTATAGCTGTTCCTGCTTTCTTTTTTGGTCCATTCGCTTGTAGGATTGTTTTCCATCCTTTAACTTTGAGCCTATTTTTATCTTTTGTAGCTAAATGTGTTTCCTGGAGACAGCAAAAGGTTGGGTTTTGTTTCTTAATCCAGGCTGCAACTCTGTGTCTTTTTATTGAAGAGTTTAGTCCATTTCCATTTAGAGTTAATATTGATATGTTAGCATCTGTATTTGCCATTGTGTTTGTCTTTCCTTTGATTTTATTTATTTATTCTTTTAATAACATTTTTTTTTTTGGTCTTCTTTCGTTGTTATTTGTCCCTCTGAGGTTCTGGCTTTAGGATTCCTTGTAGTATTTTTTGGAGTGGGGGTTTAGTTGTAATGAAATTCCAGAGTTTCTGTTTGTCTGGGAAGGTCCTTATTCTTTCTTCATAGAGGAAGGAGAGCTTTGCGGGATAGAGTATTCTTGGTTGGAATCTGTTTTCTTGGAATCTGTTGACTATGTCCCTCCACTCTCTCCTTGCCCGTAGTGTTTCTTCAGAGAAGTCTGATGTCAGCCTGATTGGTTTTCCTTTGAATGTTATCTGTTTCTTCCCTCTTGTCAGCTTCATTATTTTTCCTTGTCCTGGATTCTTGGGAGCTTTACTATTATGTGTCTTGCTGTGTTTTTCCTTTCGTCGTGGAAGTTTGGTGTTCTTCTTCCTTCTTGTATATCAATTTTCAGCTCCTTCTTCACATTTGGGAAGTTCTCTTCAATTATCTCCTGGAATATTTTCTCTATTCCTACATCTCTCTCCTCTCCTTCTGGAATTCCTATAACTCTTATATTTCCTTTCCTCATGGAGTCAGATAGTTCACGAAGTCTTTCTTCGGTCTTTTTCCTTCGTACTTCTCTTTCCTTTTCTGTTTTGGTTCTTTTTATTTCTGTCTTCAAGAGTACTTATTCGTTCTTCCATTTCATCTATTCTGCTTTCATTGCTTTTCCCAGAGTTCTTTAGTTCCTCCATTAATTCTTTGATCTCCTCCTTTTCCTTTACTTCCCTCTTTAGGGACTCAATTTCATTCTTCTGACCATTGTTTTCCTTTATGACTTCTGTCACTTTTTTAATCATGGCAATTTTAAATTCTCTTTCTGGAAGGCTCAGAAGTTCTTCCAAGTTACTGTCGTTGCAATCTGGGGGGTGGTTTTCTTTTTGTGGTGTGCCTCTTTCCTGAGGAGTTGTTAGGTTGCGTGTGGTTCTTCTACTCCCTACCGTCTGTTTTCTAATTTGTCGTATGCATTGGGACACTGTGTTGCTCGGACTGGCTGGCATCTTGGGTGAACTTCTCCGCTCCCCTCTGGCTCCTCCAGGAGCCATCTCTGGCTTCTGGGGGAGCTTTCTGCTGGTTTTAGGCAGTCTTTACTGAAGAAATGTCCCTGATCTAAAATGGCGAAGCGGGACGCAGTCCCTGTGCATCCGGTCTCAGGCACACTCTTCTGTGTGCTCGGTCTGCCCCGGACGTGGGTGCCTGCTCCCTCTGTGGGCTCAGACTGCTGGTTGGGAGGGGCCTGGCATGGGCTAACTTCCCATCTGGCCACTGGGTTCTCCAGAAGCCTTCTGCCCTTTTCAAGAAGTCTTTTCTTAAGAAATTTCCCTGTTCAATGGGGTGTTAGTGACTTATTTTTCTGGTCGCTAGGTGGCGCCAGAGATCTCTCCTATTGTCCTTGGGGGGCTGCTTTTCGACCCCCCCCCTCCCCGGCAGCCCAGGTTGTGTGCAGGTCTCCCGGGGTCTTTGTTCTTCTCTAATGGCGCCCGCAGCAGCGAATCCTGCAGGGTTCTCCACAGCTCCCGTTCACGCGGCGTGGTGGCTGCAATAGTTCCTTTCCACTCACAGTCCCGCTTGCTGCGTAGTTTGTTCTTGTTGGTCGTTTTAGTTTGTTTTTTTTCCTCCTCTCTGCTGGTCGGAGAGTGCCGACTTTGTGGGCGGGGGATGAGAGCAGGGTTCTGCGCTTTCCTCCCTTCTAGTCCTCTTTTATGGCAATTTTCTTCTTTGGGCAGTTTGCTGGTGTCGTCCGTTTATCTTCCGTGCCGCTTTTCCTCCCTATTAACTTTTTTTAATGGGAGATCTTACTCGCAGCGTCTCCTCGCCGCCATGTTGCTCCGCCCCCCCCATTCATGTATTTTTGAATGCAAATATGAGGCAGCTTAGCATCTTGTAATTTCTAATGCTTGATATATAGTAAAATACTCAGAAAAGTATCTCTTAAAAAAAAAGAACAGAATCAAGAAAACTGGTAACGGGATGGTCTCACTCATAGCAGGAATCTAGAGAACTTAAATAAGGGACCAGGAAAATGAATAACTATAAGAAAGTGAAAATCAAAATCAACAAACAACTATGAACCAGAGACACTCTATGGGGGGTGGGGGGCGGGGAGGGGAGGGATTGGGTTCAAAATAAGGGGGTTGCAATTGTATGGGGAATATAAAAATAAAATTTATTTTAAAAAAAAAGAAAACTGGTAACATGGTGGGAGAAGAGTTATTGTTATTATGGAAGAAGCCAAGATTATTGAGTAATTAAAGGGTGTCCAGAGAAACTGAAAATTATCCAGTGGTACACAGCACAGCAACTCTACTTTCCAGGTCAGAAACCACTTAATGTTTTTGTTTCCTCAAATGCCCTTAAGTTTATAGAAATCATCTATCCTCAATAAATAGAAGGGTTCTGTCAGGCTTTTTAGAGTTGATATAATATCTATAGTTTTATTTTTGTCACATGTGCATTTTTTTGTTAATTCATGTGGATAAGACAGTTTTTCATGTGGAGGGAACTTAATTGCTACAATGTTTCTGCAGTCTTTACAGGAGGGAGGGGGCGTGGTTTTTGAGTCTAAGAGAAAGAAGTGCATATTTGGGGTTCCAACATTTCTCACTGGGAGATCTGCCTGATTACAGAGAAAGAGCACTCTTCTGCTCTCATTCATGGAGAAATGTACAATAAGCAGTCTGATTTCTGTACCTGTAGTGGGTGGCCCATAGGTGTTTGGTGTGCCTATGATCCTTCTAGCAAGCAATGATAGGAAATCAATTGTTGCTCAGCAATCTCACACATGCTCTCCAGTATCTACCAAATTATAGCTGACATTGTGATAAGCATCTGTGTAGATAACTTGTTCTATGTCTCAATTAATTTAGAACTTGGGAAATTCAAAGATGTGTCATTTATTGCTCCTATTTCCTGTACCTCTCCCTCAAATTACATTTAAAAGTATCCTTGTGTTGAGAGTGCTAACCAGAATTTGGGTCATGACTCCTCATTTTCTATTAGCAAATAGTTCCAGGGTCACTAGGCAGGGGAAGGATATGTTGTGAAAGGTGTCATTTCTGTCAGTGACCTAAAGACTGTCATGAGAAAGGTGTGCCAGATCCAAATGATCTATAATATACAAGTGTAGATAATTATCCATCAAACTACAAGTATCATAAAGACAGTTCTTGTAATTCAAAATTCAGCCCAATATATAAAATATCCTATTATGAGCAATGCAATGACAGTGACAAAGAAAAATTGTACTGACAGAAGCCCTAGAAACTGCCAGTGAAAGACATTTCTTAAGAAATATTTGTGCATATGAGCCTGCGTGCTGGCATTTGCTTACCCTAACAAAAAGAAAAAGAGGAAAAAATAATCCAGAAACTAACAGAATTGATTTCTAGTAGTGAAACAGGTATCTCAGTTTGTCTGAGTCCTGCCTTCCCTTTTGTACATCATTTCACAACTGGTAAATATTTTTTCTTATTGTGGCAAAAAAATCAATTTACCCTTTTAAGAAATTATACATCTATATTACAAAATTATTCATGATATGAATGTGGCTGTACAGCCACAACCAAAATATTGGGACATTTCTGATCTATTTGGAATTAAATATTGCATATCTTCCTTCATGATCTCCAGTATAATGCCAGGAACTAGATAGTCCCTTGTCCAAAAACCACATTACATTGGGTTGTTTATCCCTCTCTTAATGCACAATGATTTTGTTCGCTCTATTTCTGAAGCAGTATTACCCAATTCATAAGACTGGAAGTAAATATTTTCTCCACAAAATGCTACTTGCAAACTCTAATATCAATAGTGGTCAGAGGAGCAATTTAAATGCATAACAAGGGCTTCCCTGGTGGCACAAGGGGTTAAGCACCACACTATGAAGCAATCCACAGCCTCTACAGCACGAGTTCGAGCCATTGCCGGCCAGGGAGAAACCCACATGGTGCAGCAGTCCTCTCCTGTCTTGCCCGCTGCTCCTCTCAGCAGTGTACTTCAGTCAATCTGCCTGTTCTGTTCCCCACTCTGTCTCTGGTGAATCCTCTCACCCCCCACACCTCTGGCCTGTACCCCAGCTCTTGTATGCATAAATAAATAAATCTTAAAAAAATTAAAAAATAAATGCATAACAAAAACCAGGGGTACTGGGCTTCCCTAGTGGCGCAAGGGGTTATGTCTCAGCACTATGAAGCTATGGGCAGCCACTGCAGCACAAGTTTGATCCCTGGCCAGGGAGCTAACCCACATGGCGCTGCAGACCTCTCCTAACCCACATGGAACAACAGACCTCTCCTGTCTCACCTGCTCCCCTCAGCAATGTATTTCTGTAGATCTGCCTGTTCTGTTCCCCACTCTGTCTCTGGTGAATCCTCTCACCCTGCCCCTGCACCTCTGGTCTATACCCCCAGTTTTTGTATGCATAAATAAATAAATCTTTTAAAATAAATAAATTTAGTACAGCTCAGGGATATTGATATGAAATAAGTTAATGCCTTTTACACACCCATTCTGGCAAATGGTAAATCTCTCCAGAAGCCTTGAAAATTATTCAGAGGTGTGATACTAATTGACTTTTGTTTACTGCAGAATCCCTTTTAAGTATTGTTCATCTTTTGAAATAAAGTAGGAAAGAATAGGGAAGGGTCACAGTCAGAGAGAGACATTAATTAGTAGCTTCATTAGAAGACTCTAGACATTGAGCTTGATGTTAGAAAAACTAGTTATCCTAACTCTGCAAATGCAGTTGGAATTTTCAAAAACAGGCTTAGTTGGTTTGCTAAATGAAGAGTGTTTAAAATATTGTACAAAGAACATTCCAGTCCTGTATAGTGCTAGATTATGCAACGGAATAAAGCCAACAAATTATCACATCTTTAAAGTTTCATTGACAATCAGGTTTTGTTTCACCTTGTAATTACAAACTCCTTATGAGAAGTGTTTGCTTAAGTAGGTGTTTTGCAATAGAGTGACAAGCAGTTTTAAATCATTGTAGAAGCAGTTTAATTTAATATTGTTTCAAAAGTATGCTAGGGTTATTTGCATGCATATTTTGCTCAAGCACAAGATAAAAACCAAAATTCCTAACAACAACATAATGATGTTGTGATGACAGTAGCAAACAGATATATACTGTTCATCGCTTAACCATTCAATCACTAAAAATTAAAATTTTAAATATCTCAGTAAAGCATAAATTAGGGCGGTGACATGTGCTACTACAGAGTTTTCATCCATGTTTTCCACAGCACTGAGTGATCATATAGTTACTCATTGTTTCATTTATTCCACAAGCATTTGTTGATGATTTACTATATGCTAAGGCAAATATTATTTGTTGATGTTAATAGAAGTTAAATACAAAATTCCTGTATTTTGAGATCTCCCACTCTAGTTTCCATAACATAAATAAAAATATTAGTTAAGTCTGGTCAAGATGAGTCAGTAACTTTATTATCTAGCATACCATTTGTGCTTTAAATACTTAGCAATTATAAGTGCAAATAAAAAGAGAAAAACCAAAGGGCATATATAAGAATCAGATATATAACAAGAATGAAAGGCAGTGAGTGGAGCTGAAATCTGCTGGTCTCTGGAGCATGTAATGGAAGCCAGAAGTTTGCCTACTGAAGTGTATTAAATACTAAACATGTTCAATGTGATATATTTATCAATGCCAGTCTCTCATTATAAAGTCAGTGGTTGGGGATGTGGTTCATTATCTACTCACTAAAGATAGGCAAGATCTTCAAGTACCCTTACCAAACAAGTTTAGATGCATGTACTTTGTTAAATTTGAAAGAGTTAGCATGACAGGACAGTAAAGAATATTTAATAAGTGAAGCTGAAAATATTTATCTGTTTACAAAACATTAAAATATATGGCTATGTATCACTATATTAAAAGATAAATTTCAATTGCACTAAGAATTTGAAAGTCCAAGGCACAACTTTAAAACATTGGAATAAAATATAAGGGAATACATTTCTTTATTTTCCATATCCTTGAGGAATAAGGGAGGCGTTTTAAGACAAGTCACAATTAAAACCAGAGTTGAACAGTTTGGTAAATTTTACTATATAAATGGATGGACTTCTGTCCATTATAAGGCAATCTTGAAACAGAGAAGCTGGCAAAGAATTATTGAGAGTACATAAAGAATTCTTATAAATTAAAAAGAAAATGAGCCTAAAAACATGTGCAAAATGATGAACAAATAGTTTGTAGAAGAGAAGTACTTGTGAGGAGTAAGCATAAGGTATGTTTAACTTCAAAGTAAGGGAAATGTAGATCAAGACCAAATGCCATTAACAGTACATACCCACTTAAATTAGCAAAGTGTTTATTCCCAAGTATTTGATTTTTATGAAAAAATGTTCAACATCACTTGTAATCAGGGAAATGCAAATCAAAACTACAATGAGAGACCATCTTACACCAGTGAGAATGGCACATATTAAAAAAACTAGCAACAACAAATGTTGGTGAGGATGTGGAGAAAAAGAAACTCTCCTGCACTGCCGGTGGGAGTGCACACTGGTCCAACCACTATGGAAAGCTGTGTGGAGATTCCTCAACCTACTAAAGATAGAACTTCCATATGATCCAGCAATTCCACTCCTAGGTATTGCCAAGGACACAGAAACATTAATTCAAAAGGGCACCTGCTCCCCTATGTTTATAGCAGCACTATTTACAATAGCTAAGCTATGGAAACACCTAAAATGCCCAAAAATAGATGACTGGATCAAGAAGATATGGCACATATACACAATGGAATATTACTCAGCAATCAAAAAAGATAAACTCATGCAATTTGCAGCAACATGGATGGAGCTGGAAGGGATGATGCTCAGCAAAATGAGCCAGAAAGAAAAAGAAAAATACCACATGGTCTCACTCATAGCAGAAATTTAGAAAACCTAAATAAGGGACCAACAAAAAGACTAATTATAATAAAATCAAAATCAAAATCAACAAGCAACTATAAACCAGAGACACACTAGGGGAGGTGGGTGGGAGAGGAGAAGAGGGATTAGGGTCAAAATAAGGGGGGTGGGAATTATATGGGGAATATAACCAAAATGAAATCCTCACATACCACTTTGCTAATTTATTTTTTATTATTATTTTGTATAATTCAAAAATTATAATTCAAAAATGAAATGATGTAAGAATTATACAAAATAATAATAAAAAATAGCAAAGTGGTATGTGAGGATTTCATGTTGAGGCAACAGGATTTCTTATTGTTGTTGAGTGTAAATTGTTACAACTGTTTAGGAAACCAGGCATCTTTGTAAAGATGAATATTCACATTTTATAAAACAACAACATGACAACTCATGCACACATGTACTAGAGATATTTATACAAATGTTCATAGCAGCATGGTTATATGTTACTATGAAAGCAAAACAAAAAATGAAGTATCGTTCAAATAACAGTCTAGAGCTACAGGCAACAAAATAGATGACTCAGCAACATAATGTTGATTCATAAGGCAGAGTTTTACATAGCATTTTAGCTTTAAAAATATATAAAACAATACAAGTTTAAGCATACATATACATACAGTTAAACAAAAATACAATGTCACCACTGTGGCTACTTTTGATAGGAATGGAATGGGATAGAGAATTAGCACATAGTGGACACTGTGACTGACAAACAGATAATAACAAATACAAATTATTGCTTCCATATCAGAAACAAAAAGGAAAGATCATATAAAATATTATTAATTTAAGCTAAGGCAAGAAGAGAATAAAAAAGGATAAATGGATGATAAAGTGAAAATAAAAGAAATATGTTAAAATATAATTCAAAAAATCTAAATATAGAAAAACATGTGTAGTGAGTTTAAAAGCATATCCAAACAATTCATGTGATAAACAAAATATTTAGAAGATAAGACAATAAAATATGTACACATCAAAAAAAATAATACTTGCAGGTAAATACATAACCTTAAGTATAGATATTTAAAAACAAAAATACAAAGAAAATAATTGAGTGTAGAATTAAAATAAACTAAGAAAAAACCAAAGGCAGGTGAGAGTGAAGAAAATATAAAAACATTTTAGCTACTAGAAGCAACACCAAAAATCTCTTGAGAAAAGAGTGTCTCTTGAGTGTCAGTAAAACTAAGGGTGCGACTTCAAGATTAATAGTCAACAATCATATCAAACATGATTTGGAGAAAATTATTGTGGGTTGAAAGCACAGATGTATCTATATCTAATTAGAGGTAACCTCTCAAGCCTTGAGAATAACGTTTTTTTACATTCAGATTGTATAAGAATAAAGAAAGAGCCCGCAGATTAAAAAAAATGTTCAATATTCTGATGAAGCCATCAGATTGCCACTTCACACCTTCAATATATTGGGATCTTTAACATTTCACACAGTAATTTCACATGGATGGTCTAGCTTCTAGAAAATGTGAAAAACAGGATGTGCACCTGTCATAGGTGTGAAAATCCTCACAGGGTACATAAAGACAGTTACAATCAGATCCCATGTTCTTGCAGCCTTCCTGAAAAAAAGGGCAGCAATATAGTGTCCATAAGTAAGTTTTCCCTTGAAGGAAATACAGTAATGAGACTAGATAGAAAAATATAGCATTGCTGCTAATGTGTCAAAAAAAAAAAACCTCCATAAATTATAAGGTCAATATTATTAAGCTATAAAAAGAAGTTCATTTTTACAATCTGAACATTCATCATGAAAACAATAATAGGAAGATTTCTGGATGCCTGCTTCACTAAAACTTAAGAGCATTTTACTTGCTCACTTAGAAAAATTTCAAGAAGGCAAAGTTTGAGGTAATAATGTATTACATTATTCACCCATAGAAAATTAAAAAAAATTGTTTTATCTGTGGTCAAGACCCATGAATAGTTCATTGTTCAGTGCTTGCCGATATTTTGGATGATTGGCTTTCCTCTTTATACCTAAGAATTGATGATAATGGCAAAAAATAAATATATAATAAATTATATTAAATAGTTGGTAAGTTCACAAACAGGTAATGTGTTATAGGAGCTACTACTCACACATAACAAATCAGTTATTTGGGATAAACTGATTATAAGGCATGAGTTTTATTTATAACAAAATATCTTTGCTATATTTATTTTCTTAAGAGTGATTTCACAAGCAAAGAATCCATGATATCATATATTAATAAAATCATTGCTTGTATTTTAATCTTTTCAATGAAATACCTTTCCACAAAAATAAAATATATTTTTTAAAGATTTATTTATTTATGCATGCAAGAACTGGGATACAGGCCAGAAGTGCGGGGAGTGAGAGGACTCACCAGAGACAGAGTGGAGAGCAGAACAGGTGGTCTGACTGAAATACCCTGCTGAGGGGAGCAGCAGGCGAGGCAGGAGAGGTCTGCTGTGCCATGCAGGCAGCTCCCTGGCCAGCCAGGGATTGAAATTCTGCAGAGGCTGTGAACAGCTTCACAGTGCTGTGCTTACCCCTTGCACCACCAGGCAGGCCCTGTATATTATATGTTAAAATGATGATAGTCACAAACAAGAAGGTGACTAGACCACCACTTCGAAGGGACATACGCACTCCTAATCGAACATACTTTGTGGTCACAGAAACAAAAACTAATTGAAATAATCCAATGTGTCTTATGAGAATGAACATCCATAGTATGCAATTTGAAGGATTTCCACTTGCTACTTTAAAAGTGGAACAGTATTAACAGGAGGCCCTGAAAAATCTCAAAATATTAGTCACAGATATCCAATTAAGGGTGTGAAGAATTGGACCTCCCCGGTGGCGCAGCGGTTGAGTGCTGGGTTGCAAAGCTGCCGGCGGCCTCTGTGGCGCCAGTTCGATCCCCGGGTGCTCCTTGGCCACCAGAGGAGGGTCCCGCATGGCGCGCAGACCTCTCCTGCCGCCCACTGCTCCCCCCAGCAGTGTACTTCGGTCCTTCTGCCTGCTCTGCTCCCTGCTCTGGCTCTGGTGAATTCTCTCACCCTCCCGCGCTTCTGACTGTACCCAGTGCTTGTATAAACAAACAAACAAACAAATAAATAAATAAAATAAATAAATAAAACATGCCTTTAAAAAAAAAAGAGTGTGAAGAATTAAAGATGTCTAATTGCTAAAATAAAACAAAGAGTACCTCCTGATTTAAAAGATGTGATCTGAAAGTTTAGGGTAAGATAGGAACAAATGTGCAACAGGCACTTTGATCAAATTCATTTCTATGCACCACAAGGCAAAACCGGCCATGTCAAACATAAAATCTGAAGGTGATGTGATTTCCCTTCTCCTGGCTTTAACCTTAGCAGTAGCTGGTCGTTACAGACACAGTCACGTTCTGTAATTTGAGTCGAGTTTAGGAAGAATAGAGAAAAATAGATAAAAATTTTTGAATCATGGACTATTGCTTTAGCAGTGAAGAGGAATTATAGAGAGACAAATTTTCCTGAAAGGATAGCCCAAAAACTCCAAAGTCCCTCCCAGTCAGGCTTCAATATCAGTTATTCAGTAATATATCAATTCAGGCCTCCTGCAAAACTTCTGAGTCAACAAGTCAGACACAGAGAGGGAATTCGAGACTCCTTGTATGTTAATATGAGGTGTTGAACAGTTCGATATAGACCTAAGTAAGAGATACTTCCTTTGTAAAACCAGCATATGGCTTGTGAAAATATCCTATGACACGAAAAGATTAACATGAGGTTAAAGTACAAGAAGCGAACAAAAGAAACAGTCAAAAGGCAAAAAGTAAATAACTCAATTATGTAAAAGGGCAAAGGAATAGAATGGACACTTTTGCAATGAAGACATAAAATGGCCAATGGGTATATGAAAAGATGTTCAACATCACTAATCATCAGAGAAATGCAAATCCAAACCACAATGGGACATCACATCTATTCAGATGAGCATTCTCAAAAGAAAAGAAAAAATAATAGAAAATAGCAAGCCTTTGTGAGGTTGTGAAGAAATCAGAGCCTTTGGACACCATTGATGGGAACGCAAGCTAGTGCAACTATTATGGAAGATTCCTCATAAAATTAAAAATGGAACTATCAGATGATCCATTAATTTCATTTCTGGGTATATATCCAGAAGAAATGAAATCACTGTCTTAGAGAGATATTTGCACTCCCATGTCCTTTGCAGCATTATTCACAATAACAAAGAGGTAGAAATAATCCAAATATCCATTAAAGGATGGAAACAAGTGTTGTCAAGGAGGTGGAGGAAAAGATACATGCCTTTGTTGGTACCCTGCTTTCTGTGACTGCCCCAGAAAACTTATCTATATCACCTGGCTTTTATGACCCGTGAGTCTTCTGTTCATGGCTACCCCATGGGCCTCCCTAACCAACAAAGAAAGTTCGCAACAGTCACCACGCCAAGGCAGAGAAAGTGGCAATAGACCTAGGAGCTCAGTCTTCCTCTGAACAATGCCTGTTAGTTTATCACACAGCTGCAGCCTGAAACACAGGCTCCTAACTAAAAATATCCCATAGTGCTTCATGTATTTCAGATGGGAAGGGAAACCTGGTACTAAAGATTCATTTTCTTTGGCAAGTGTCCTGTGCATAGTTTAAACGTAATCAGCAACAGGAAAATCTTTAGCATCTAGCTATGTCAGAATTCATTCAATAGTTTGCCCATAAAAGGCAGAATTTGATCCCAGAGTCCAGTCTATATAGTCACTGAACACATCGTTACTATTATGTAAATAGACTTTGTGCTGTCAGCTTAGCTAATCTCCCATAGATATGGAATTTACAGACATGACTTAATGCAACTTCAATAAAGGCCAGGTTTTAAACTTCAGGGGTTTTCAAAGCAAGAAACATTGAAGAAAATGTTTGCTGCTCTTTACCATCTGTCTTTTCACATGATATCATCCATTCACAGGGTGGGAGAATTTCCAGTTTTTCTCCTGACATCTGGTCACATAATTTAGGTCTACAAATGGAAATCAAAATGCAGAATTGAGCCTGTTATCTAAATTATTCTGCCTTTAGTCTCTCTGTAGCCCTGGTGCTAAATAAAAGTTCAGGAAAAAAAAGTGAAATATCCATAAATACAAAGCAGAATTATTTGAGAGGTTTTCATCAAAGTAAAATAGTCACCTTGCAATTCCTACTAGAAACTTTTTTCCCCCTCAAAGTATAGTACTGTTTCAGGTGGTTTGAATATATTAAAAAGAGTTCATGAAGAAGAACAAAATAAATAAGGAGAAATACTACATGTTTAGTGCTGAAGGAATATTGACGAAAGGCTCTCCTGGGTGTGCTAGGAACTGAGCACAGAATAAAGTCACTGAAGGAGAAATTCATAATGGTTGATTATCATTTTGTCCTTAAATAAACTGATTGAGAAAAACAGAGAACATTCCAAATAATGACAATGGCAGTAATAAAGTTATGCAGTCAGGAGAGAGCAAGATGTATTAATGAGAGTGATTTGACTAAAGACATGGGTATTGTTATAATGGCTGAGAAATACAATTATGAAAAGAATATGAAAGGATAAATCTATGTTCAGATATAGAGATAAGTCTATTGAAAGATTTAAGGATGTATAACTTCTTTTTTTTAAAAAGATCTATTTTATTTATTTATGCATACGAGAACCGGGGTATAGGCCAGAGATGCGGGGGTGAGAGGACCCACCAGAGACAGAGCGGGGAACAGAACAGGCGGATCTACTGAAACACACTGCTGAGGGGAGCAGTGGGTGAGACGAGAGTGGTCTGCTGCACCATGTTGGTTTCTCCCTGGCCGGCTGGGGATCGAACTCGTGCTGCAGAGGCTGCTATTGCTTCACAGTGTGGTGCTTAATCACTTGTGCCACCAGGGAGGCCCTAAGGATGTATAACTTCTATTCTAGAAGTAAAGTGAAGTAGGAAGTCTTACCAACCTTACCTCTCTGAAACCAACCAATCCAGAAATCTGATTTAGAAACAAAACAACCGGGTCTCCCTGTGGCACAAGGGGTTAAGTCTCAGCACTATGAAGCTATCGGCAGCCACTACAGAGCTCAATGCCCAGCCTAGGAGGTGACCTACATGGTGCAGCAGACCTCTGCATCCCAACCTGTATCCCATTACTGCTGGGAAGGGGACATAGGAGGAGAGACATGGAGGAGAGACAAGTAGAAATACCTGGAAGAGATACGTGGGTGAGAGGCTGGCAGGGAGGCTGACAGTGGCAGCTGTTATCTTGATGTGGATCTCCTTTTGTCCCAGCTTTCTGGGCCCTGCTCCAGAACCCCCTTCTTATCTTTCCCCACCAGAAGGTGCCCTAGAACTGTGCCAAATTTTCTGATCCAAGCAGTCCTCCTTTGGGCTCCACCCTATTTAGCTGGGCATTTGCCCACAGGGGATAGGTCATTTGGGGTATTTTATTGGAACACAAATATCTTCTCTTCCCTCTACATGCACGCTGATTCTATTAAAGTTCTTTCACACTAAGAGCTCTGTCTTCAATGCAGATCCCTTTAAAGCAAGTTTGGGGGTCCCTGGACACCCCTCAGGTATGGGCTAGCATAACTGTCATATTTTTACTATTAGTTACTATTGTTAATCTCTTACAGTGCCTAATTTATAAATTAGACTTTATCATAGGAATAGGAAAAAGCCTTGTACAAAAAGGGTTAAGAACTATCCACAGTTTCCGACATCCCCTGGGAGTCTTAGAATATAACTCTAGGGGGCCGGGCCGGTCGGGGTCTGAAGTATGGCCACTTCCCATGCAAAGAAACTGAGATGCAGGGCCTTCCCTGGGGGTGCAGCGGTTGAATGCTGGGTTGCTAGGCTACCCGCAGCCTCTGCAGTGCCAGTTCCATCCCTGGCCACTGGCGAGGGTCCCACCAAAAAAAAAAAAAAAAAAAAAAAAGAAACTGAGATGCAGGAAAACTCAGTAAGTCCTTCAAGGGCATTCAAATGATACATTGTAGATGGTAACTATTACTGATGAAAAAATAAATGGAGTAAAGTAGGGAATCAGAATTCATCAAAGTTTAAAAGTTTGACTATGGTCAGATGAACAGAAATAGTACCACATCTCCAAGGGGGCAAAATGTCAAACAACTCAGTAAAAACACTGGCCATTTCCTAAATGCTTGTGTTCAGCAGTCCTGAGTCTTAAAATCTTGTTAGCTCAAGCTGTGAAATGCCATTGTGGGAGGTTAGGGAAACTGAATCTATAAACGGACAGACAGCATCTCCAAGACTAGAAAAATACTGGCTAGTTGAAAAAGTTCACCTAGGATGCTATTATTCCAATGCTTATTTCAGTTAGAGGGTGGGATACGACAGGTGGTGGTAGTGGAGCTAAAGAGTTATATTTCAAATGCAAGGATTTGAACATGTAGCAGTTTAAAATAGCTCTCATTATGCAACTTAGATATTAAAATGACCGTTTTTTTTCTATGAGTGATAAATGTTTCCAACTTGAGCCTTTGTTTGGCGGTGTGATGGTATACTTAATTTTGTTAATTGTGAGTAAACTCAGATAATTCAGGGTTTTCTCCAGGGTAAATTCTTTTTTTTTTTTAAGATTTTTTTTTTATTTATACAGACAAGAACTGGGGTACAGGCCGGAGGCGTGGGGGAGGGAAGTGAGAGGATTCACCAGAGGCAGAGTGGGGAACAGAGCAGGCAGATTGACCAAAGTACACTGCTGAGGGCAGCAGCGGGCGAGACAGGAGAGGTCTGCTGCGCCATGTGGGTTGCTCCCTGACTGGCCAGGGATTGAACTCGTGCTGCAGAGGCTGCGGATTGCTTCATAGGTTGCATCTTAACCCTGTGCCAGCAGGGAGGCCCCTCCAGGGTAAATTCCTCATATTTATGGTTTGTCTCCCCTTTTCTCTAAAGACATGTCCTATTAGCCTGATTTGTTTACACATTTGCTTTTGAAAATCAAAAGCTACACATGTTGAGATTCATAAATCTGCTTTTGAAAGCTGATGCCTCTCCTATGAACTTCAGAGCCTACTTTGAAACTCAAAAGTGAGAGTTGTCATTTCCTTCTTTGTGAATTTCCGTCCTAACAACTACATGTACCCCAAAGGCAGTGAGTACAGAATGATACATTTGCAGTTACATGAATGAGATAGAGTAAAACAAACAAAACCTTAAAAAATGATACTATGTCATATTTCATTAAGTTCACCAAATCAAATTATTCAAGTTACTCTCAGGCCTACATGGATCATCTATTCAATATCAAGACCTCTGAGTTCTTCAATGAACTCCAATAATTTATTCCCCTGCTCCATAAGAGTCAGTCACTTCCACAAGTCTTACTTGAACCTCACCATCATTCACAACTATTCTAAGCAAAAGAAATCACTAAAATCTTCCTGACTTCCTTCTCTACCTTCAACCTCCCATCCCTCCAGTGTGCCTGTTCAGTTGCCTCCCCACTGTATCAGGGTCATGGAGACTTCCAGTCTATCAATCCTTCAGATTTTTCCCCATCCATTCAGATCCTCCTTCCTTTCATCACTTGCCTCTATTATCCAGCATAAACTTCATGGCACAAACATTATTTCAATAACTTCCAGTGGATTATTTCCGGTGTAATTTTGCACTTACTAACTTTAGGACTGCAACATTATTCAATATCCTTACTATATTGAAATCAACATTTCTCCACTGTCCTCAGATATCTGCTCCCTCTTCCATGCTGTACTTATGCAGAATATAAGAGAAGGGGAAAGAGATTTGAGAGTAGAAGATAGAAAGAAGCCTTCAGAAGGAAGTCTCTTCATTTTCTCAATACAAATTCCACACACTTACTTCAGCTTCAAAGAGCCTATCATCCTTCTTCCCAATTAGCACAAAGGAGTTGCTCTCTATTCTGAGGCTAATTTCTCTATAATATTTACAATCACTGTCTGCTTCTTCAGCTCCTAACCACCCACTCCACTGTAGCTTTCTGTACCATCCCTCCATAATGTCAGTGGTGTCGATAGATAAAATAGACTTTATAGTTCACATTTATTTGACCTTTCATCAGCAACATTCGCTGTTAAACTGCACATCCCTGCTTGAAATCCTTTTTCCTTACCATCCATCTACAGCACAATACGTAACTGCTATTTAATCTTCTGCTCCTGCACATTTCTTTTGTGTTTCGTTACAGTCCCATCCTTCTCTTCAGCCTTTACATGTTACATGTGGGAATTAAGTAATTAATTAGGTTTGTTCATAGACCCCAATGGATTCTTACTTTTTCCCATAGCACATATACTCAAGTGAGTAAAAAACAAAAAGTATGTAACATAAGCAGAGAAACAGAAAAACGAGAACAGTTAAGTTTTTTTTTTCAAGATTTATTTATTTATGCATACAAGAGGTAGGGTATAGGCCAGAGGTGCAGGAGGGTGAGAGGACTCACCAGAGACAGAGTGGGGAGCAGAACAGGCAGACTGACTGAAATACACTGCTGAGGGGAGTAGCTCAGTGGGTGAGGCAGGAGAGGTCTGCTGTACCATGTGGGTAGATCCCTGGCTGGGGAGCGAACTCGTGCTGCAGTGACTGCAGACAGCTTCATAGTGCTGAGACTAAACCCCTTGAGCTACCAAGGAGGCCCTAGAACAGTTATGTCTTATGTATCAATATATATGTTAAGTATTATGTGTGTGTCTATCAGACATCTAGCACCTGTACTCTAAAGCTGCCTATTCAACTACTTTTTCCACATCTTTCTTAGCTGTGTTAATGTTACCTCCAGCTAACACTACAGACATCACACATCTACACACATTCCTACACCTACCCCAACAAATACAGTCCTCTTCCAGGATCCCCTACTATCAAAATGCATCCTCGAACCACCTCACGCCTCTTTCTTTGCTAATCCAGCAAAAAGTCTCATGGATTTTACTTTGAAAATGTGTTACATCCATCCAGTTCTCTCCATATCCGCTGCCACCACCCTAATGCAAGGCACTATTTTTTGACGGAGCTAGAGCTCGTCATCTACTATCACCACTTCCTGTCTGTTTCCAACTGCTGCCAAAAAATTGTAATGCAAATCCTATCAGTGGTTCCTCTCTCAATTTAAAATCTTTCAATGTTTTTGCATGCTTCTTACAATAAGGTTAAAACTCCTTAATAGTTTCAACAACTCTGCATGGTCTGGCCGTTGCCTATCTTTCAAGGCTTTCTGGTATGTTCCATTATGGCATAAGGCTTTTGTACATGCTGCCTCTTATTTTCTGGAACATTTTAATGACAGACTCCTTCAAGTCATCCAGCAGAGCTTAGGTTGAGTCCCTTTCTGACAGACGTTCTTTCCTTCTTCCTAGTATCAATATTAGTATGCAAGGTTATTACTGCCCGTATCTGGAGTCTAGATTCTAAAGCTCTGTTTTTGTCCACCTTGTATTTTCCATGCCTAGTGAGGAACTTGAATGAATGAATGGACACATTGCCAGCACAACAGTGAAATTTGCCAGCTGGGGTTTAGATGATGTTGGCCACTCCATTAAGGTATTCTTTTCTCAACAGTAGTAATACAATGTCCTCACTCTCCCGAGATACTCAGTGGTCTCAAAACCTTTCTCTTGCATTCTTTCCTAGTTCTAAAATTTGAATTTTCAAGGAGGTGATAAGCTCATTGAAAATTATGAGTGACATTCTGGTAAAGCTTAATAGTTTTTCCCCTCAATTGAATTTATATTTTTAAAAAGGATTAAACTTCAGAATTAACAGCAAAGAAGTTTTATTGAGTTTTCACTCTCAGTTAAGTACTATAGGACTTGAATTGATACCATAAAGTCTACTGAAGAGACACCCTTTTCACTAGAAAAGGCTGTGAAATCATTTTCTTGTCTATAGTACAAATTTGTTTTGGATTCTTCTAGAAAATCATAGATACCAAAAATTTTACTGAGGTTAGGCCAACTACCTAATTTTATTTATGATATCTGAGAGCTGTGCATGACTTAAGCATTTGCCATTTGCACATAATGTATTCTCATTTCTTATTTCACATATTTCACAGATATTCCACATATTTTCATTTCTTAAATGACCTGAGTAGTAATTATTTTGAAATGGTTATTGTCAAGGCAGTACATAAATCATGTCAACTGATGTGTAGATATTCAAATAGTGAGAGGTACACATAATTGATGTTATCATACCTATACTATTGGTAAGGACAAATGATTATAATATGCCATTCTCCCTGCTATCCCGAGGAAGAAACACTTCCCTTGAGAGCCATAGACCCAATGAAAGACAGCACCGGAGCTGACAAATCTGCCTGAGCTTTTGTGACTTAGAGCAGGTTATATATTCTGTTTGTTGGGAAATCTAATGTCTGCATTAACATAGCAGAAAAAAGCAATCCACAAGTCGCTGAGACTCTGATTGATATGCGGCAGCATTAAAATGAGAGAAAATATAGTACTGTTTGCCTAGGCTTTCCTTCAGTCACCACAGGGTAATAAAAGCAACATATTTTTTAATTACCATTTCTTACTAGAATGTGGAAATATTAGCCTCCAGATACCTATTTAAAAGCTTGAAACCAGATGGTGGAAAATATCCAAGTGAATGGAAGTAGAGGGGAGAACAATCTGAGAAAAGTAGTTTGGAAACAGCTGATACATAGAAAGGGGGCATATAAAGACTCTAGGAGAGAGGAAAGGAAGGCAAAATTCAACTACTAAAACCTCTGAAAATGTCAGACATAGCTGAGAAAATGATATCAAGTCAATAATGGACAAATTCACATCTTATTTCAGGGAATTGCTGGAAATCATAGGCTGTTATTTCTAACATCAGATATGAAATTGCTCCTTTAAGTGAAGTAATTTTGATACCTTAAATTTCAATGATGTCTTTCTTCTCAAGAAAAGATTTCTTAGACTGAGGCTTGCAAGTACATCGTTAGTCGTTAGCAGAAACTTACAAAGAGAAAAAATGTCCCCAGTCATGTTGCCCTCTTTTTCCTTTCCTATAGCTCAGCATTACAATCTTCACCAAACACACCTCCACACTCAACCACCACACCCAAAGAAAAATACAAAATATGTCTCATTATATATATGAACATTTCTTTTGGAGGACAAGAACAAATTGTTCCCAGCAGCAACTCTCTTTTAAGGGATCTCACTATTTTCATTCATTTATTGAGTAAAAATTTATCAACCATCCATGTTGTACCAGACACTTAGAAGACCCTTCAGGATAAAAACACAAGCAAGATAAACAAGCTCCTTGCCCTTGTGGAGCCCCTTGCTGCTAAAGGAGAAATAAAAGTAAAAGTAAACCAAAATCATAATACAGTAACAGAGAAAAGAGATCGTTATAGGTTGGATACACTTTAGTTGACCCAACATAATGAATATATCAGCCTTTTTCACCTTCAAAAATGTCTTCATTTACATATTAAGTTTTATGATCCTATGGGAGAAAGTCAAAACCTAAAGGAAGGGTAAGTGAAAAAATCAGGTGGGAGAAATGATGCTCAGGGATAAGACTACACAGATGAAAAATCCAGGGAGAAGATATACTGGCACACCAAAGAAAGCAATTATAGCTGAAGCATTTAAAGAATAGGAGGAAGTGTGAACTACAAAGTAGTAGATTAGGCAGTAATCAAAGTCACATTTCTGTGCACACACCATGAAAGCTCCAGCCGCAGTGCCATTGCATCCTTTGTTCCCCTTACCTCAGACACACCCCCTACAACATCCACATAGCTCTCTTGCTTACTTCATTGTTGCTTATGCTCAAATGCAACCTAACCCTCCCAAACGTAATCTTACCCTACCATTCTAAATTAAGATTTTTGGGGTCTTCCCTGGTGGTATTGAAGGCAGTGCTATCAAGCTATTGCCAGCCACAGCAGCACAAGTTCTATCCCAGGCCGGCCAGGGAGCTACCCACATGGCGCAGCAGACCTCTCCTGCCTCACCCGTTGCTCCCCTCAGCAGTATATTTCAGTTAGTCTGCCTGTTCTGCTCCCCACTCTGTCTCTGGTGAATCCTCTCACCCCCACACCTCTGGCCTACACCCCAGTTCTTATATGCATAAATAAATCTTAAAAAAAATTTTCTCGCATTATCTATCCTTCATTTCGCTTCATTTTTCTTCATAGTTTTCATCTTCATCACAGTAGTTATCATTACCTGATATGTTATTATCATCTCTCTTCCCCTAGTAGAATGCAAGCAGCATGAGTGAGTCATTATCCTCTCGCTGCGGTATCTCCAGCACCCAGTATTATTCTTGGCACAATGTAGTTTTTCGATAAATACCTGATAAATGAAGATTTGAAAAGTACTTAGAAATAAGTAACAGATAGTAAGTGCTTCAAAAGCTTCAGTGGTGGCCAGGATAGAAGAGATGGTAAAAAGACAAAATAAAAACAAGTATTTGTGAATATCATAGTATCATGGATAGGAAACCTGGGTTTGAGTGTCTGCTTAAAATGCCCCATAGAAAAATGAGCCTCACTACTTTCGTGGGGCAGACTATACCACAGTTAGAACAAAGATCTACTCATTCTACGGGTTTCTCTCAGGATGACCTGAATCTGCCTTTGTAAATGCTTTCATCTCTTCCAACCTTCTTGAAAACTGCAAAGCAAATTCCTTCTGGAGAGTTAAAGTTTGCTCTGATATGTTTCTTTTAATTAGAACATAGACTCAATTTTTTAACTGTGCTTCATGAATTTCAGTTTTAAAATATTCAGACATACAATCAGACCAATAGGTTTCATTGATCCCTGAGTATCATTATTGATGCAAGTTATGATTCTATGAGCACTTTAGTAACTGCATATACTGAAGTAGTTACATAATTTTATATGAATATTGATTCATTTTCAAGTATATCTTCTAAAAGACATATGTTTTACTGAGTAAAGTTGTTAGTTTATTCTATTTTTCAGACTTCAAACAAGACAAAAGCTAATCTCTTAATCAAATGCTTCCCCTTAAGCTTAGTATAGCAAATCCTTAGAGTTTGACGATTTAAAATTCGAAGTTTCAAGTATCCACAGAAGACCCAAAAAATTATGGCATGTGACAATTTGTCATTTTACTAAGGCATGAGTTTTACAGGGTTTAGAATGTAACAGTGAATCTCTCAGCTTATGAATGCACCATACTAACTCCAAAGCTTATATATGATTCTGTTATGCTCTGCTCCAAATTGCATATGCATTTTATGGGATTGAAGTATATGTTATAGAACTATAGGAAATACTGGGTTAACCAGAGATTTAGTAGTTTTTCCTAGAAATTGTTGCAGCTATAATACACTATTACTAGATGGGTGGTCATAATACTCTACTGCCACCTGTTGACACCATGTTGTCCACTCAGCATACATTTATGATCTAACTTCTTCCATCCTACTACATGTAGGATTTGTTAGCCAGTAAATGAACTCTTTATCAATATCCATGTTTTATACATAATCAAATTAGAAAAAGGAGACCAGCTTTTTTTTTAATTGAAAGGAAGTACCATTTTATTAAGTGTTGTAAGAATTTTTGGGTTACTTCTTAATAACAAAACCGAAGAAAGACAAATTTCCCTAAAGAACAAAAAGAAAAAAAATCTATAGTCCAGAAATACCAGGCAGGCTTTCAATTAAAGGTAGGAAGATCAAGGCCAGGTGGTACCTCAGGTACTAGAGATTCAGAGATCACAGAGTTGAGGTTAGTGTGGATACTGGTGTGAATAGTTCTAAATGAAAACAAAAATGAAAGAATATTCATATTGCTGGGCCAGAGTTTAAAAATATGGTTGTGAAATAAATTCAATTGATTAAGCAATGGCTGAAAATTCTTTGAAACATTTTAAACTTAACCCTTTTTTTTTTAAGATTTATTTATTTATTTATACAAGCACTAGGTACAGTCAGAAGCGCAGGAGGGTGAGAGAATTCACCAGAGCCAGAGCGGGGAACAGAACAGGCAGACTGACGAAATACACTGCTGAGGGGAGCAGCAGGCACGGCAGGAGAGGTCTGCGCGCCATGTGGGACCCTCGCTGGCAGCCGGGGTTTGAACCAGCACTGCAGAGGCTGCGGGCAGCTTAGCAGCCCAGCGCTCAACCGCTGTGCCACCAGGGGAGGCCCTAAACCTAAACTTTGATGGCATTTATATACTCTGTGTAGGGTAACAACTAAATTTGAATGTAATACTTTAGAGAAGCTTCTCTACATTTCTTAGTGTCCATTTATTTTTTAAATTTTATGTCTTTCTTAACTTTTTATTTCAAAATAAATATTCATAGAAAATTGTAAAGAGCATAAAGAGAGAATCTGGGCACCCTTCATCCAATTTTGACAATGGTTACATCATAGGTAATATTTATAACATCAAAACTTACATTTGGTACCATGTAATTTGATTATATTTCATCACCACCAGAATCATTATCCAGAAATATGCCATGGCCAAAAAGATCCTTGTTACTCCTTTACAGTTGCATATCTCCCCCTATCACAGTCAACCCCTAGCAACTACTAATCTATCTTCATGATCATGTCATTTCAAGAATACTACATAAAATAAAGATGGTTGAGTTTTGTAGTGTTGATAAAAAAAGAATATTACATAAATGGAATCATACAGGATGTTAAATTTTAAGCTTTTTTTGACCCTAAGCATAATATACTTGAGAGCCATTCAAATTCCTGTATGTTGTAAATAGTTTCCCCTTCTTATTGTTTCTTTCCAGTTTTGGATTATTACCCAAAGAACTTCTGTGAATGTTTGTATGCAAGTTTTTATGTGTCATAGGGTTCTCAAGGACAGGGTGCATTTGTCTCTCCTTTGCTATTACATGATGGTTTCACACAAATGATAGAGTGTTTTGTTTTTTTTTAAAGAGAAACTTGGCATCCACTAGTAACTTTGTTAAAAAGTAAGTAGTAAATCAAAGTTCCAATGAAAGAATTATTTGTAGAAAATAATCTGTAAAAAGTGGGCTACCACTACTATCACCAGCACCCTACTCTGATAAGTGGCTATATCATTTGGACCTTACATTTAGTGTTTCTTTAATGTTTCATATGAAAACATTCACTAGGAATTGCCAGCAACTTACCAGTGGTGTAACCAACACAGTGGTATACACCTTCCTATAACCTGTACCAGGGAAATCTGTCCAAAGAACCTAAGTTGTCCAAACCCAATAAGGATTAAAGATCATGTGTTGAGGGAATATGTATGAAAGAGGAATTTGGTGGATGAAAAGAATTAACAGGGCCTCCCAGTGGCCTAGGGGTAAAGTCTCAGTGCTATCACTGCTGCAGCCTGAGTTCAAACCCAGCCAGGGAGGTGACCCACAGGCACAGCAGCCCTATCCTGTCTCACCTGCTGCTCCCCTTAGCAGGGTATTTCAGTAGATCCAGCTGTTCTGCTCTCCACTCTGTCTCTGGTGAATCCTTGCACCCCTCGCACTTCTGGGCTACATCCCTTCTATGCCTAAATAAATAAATCTTTTTTTTTAAAAAGATAAACTCATGCCATTCATAGCAACATGGATGGAGCTGGAAGGGATTATGCTCAGTGAAATAAGCCAGATGGAAAAGGAAAAATATAGGATGGTTTCACTTATAGGAGGAATACAGGGGAACCAAAGAAGAGAGCAGGAAAAAATAATAGTAAATAAAAAAAGAAAATTAACAGGCAACTATAAATCAGAGATGTTCTGCAGGGGGCAGGGGGAGAGTAGAGGGATCAAAACAGGGGTGGGAAGAGTGCAAGGGACTATGGTGATGGTGCATGGGTGAATTGGTGGTGGGAATTCTATGGGGACTACACCTGAGAGGGGAAAGCATACATTGTACAAAAATGAACAATGATGCAAAATACATACAAATAAATTTTAAAAAAGAATTAACACACTTAAACATATTTTCTTTTATGAGGTTCCTGCAGGTCAAAAAATTACAAATTGACCAGTATAAATCAATCTTGTGTCTCCAACATAAAGAAGGAAATCTGGGCCTCCCAGGTGGTGCATCGGTTGAGCACTGCGTTGCGAAGCTGCCCGCAGCCTCTGCAGCGCTGGTTTGATCCCAGCCGCCAGTGAGGGTCCCACATGGCGTGCAGACCTCTCCTGCTGCACCCACTGCTCCCCTCAGCAGTGTACTTCGTCTGTGTGCCTGTTCTGCTCCCTGCTCTGGCTCTGGTGAATTCTCTCACCCTCCTGCACTTCTGATTGTACCCAGTGCTTGTATAAATAAATAAATCTTAAAAAAAATAAAGAAAGAAGGAAATCTTCTCAAGAACAGTGCATAACGAAGGGAGAGATGTTTTTGGCTGGAGGCTTTCTAACAGAGGTCTAATTATGCTCTGGGTCCCTTGTCAGATGAATAAATGTGAAGGTCTCACAATAGACAACTCATTAATGATGGGTTCAACACAGTTCATTCTATCACATTCAGTATTTCTCCACCAAGGTATCCTATGAAGGTTATAGCCCTACTTTCAAGAAGTTTCTTACACATTGGTGGTTGCTAGAGGTGGTAGAATTGGGTGAAGTTAGTTAAAAGCCACACCCTTCCAGTTAGAAGATAAATAAGCCCTGGGACTGTAATGTACAACATGTGACCAACTTGCTGTATTGTATGTTTGAAAGTAGCTAAAACAGCAGATCTTAAGAGTTCTCATTGCAAGGGGAAAAAAATGTAAGTTAACAAAACTTACTATGCTAATCATTTAGCAATATATATATATATATATATACATATTTAATCATTATGTGGTATGTGTTAAACTAATGTTATATATCAACTGTATCTCAATAAAACTGGGTAAGAGAAGTGTTTCTCAAAGAAATCAATTTTTTGCTCTCTATTCAGCAATGGGTCAAAGAAGGTAACATTCAGGCATACTTTCCAGTTTCTCCTTATGGGAAATAAGGCTCATAAAATTTTCTTGTTCGTAGAAATCACAAAGGTAAATTGAAGAGAGAGACCTATTTTGGGCTCTTAATCAAAAATATGCAATATAAAATTCAAAACACTGATATTTTTGGTGTAGTTATTACATAACTGGACAAGCTATTCAATTCAAGAGGCTAGAAAAGACACTGTCCCAAAATTGTGGTGACAAATAATCTTTGGGTAGAGTCCTAAGCTTATTAAACTGTCACTGCTGAATTATCAGTAAATCAAGAAGGATGTTAATGAGCATCTGTGCTTCAGCTTTCATTGCCATTTGGCAAAGAGTAGCACAAAAAGAAAATGGTAATTAGCAATAAAGGTGTGTTTATTGGTTTGTGCAATTGACAAAGGCTGTATGTCTCTTCTGCACCGTATGTGTCCTTTATAAAACTGTCAGACAATGGGTGCAAAACCTGTTCTTTCCCCCATTAGACTAGAGCCTTATGACCTTGAAGTGACACTAGAGGAAAATCAATTAATTTGGGGATAAAAACTCTTTTCATTGAAAAAGCAAAGAGATTTGATGAATGAATACAATTTGGTACCCTCAATCCCTACCTCCCCCAAAGGTCTTTCCTAAAATCTCCCTTCTCACCCCAATCCATTCTCTATACAGCCTCTTATGATCTTCTTTTAAAAATATTTATTTATTTATGCATATAAGAACTGGGATACAGGCCAGAGGTGTAGGGCGTGAGAGAATTCACCAGAGACTGGGGAACAGAACAGGCAGATCGCCTGAAATACACTGCTGAGGGGAGCAGCGAGTGAGTCTGGAGAGGTCTGCTGTACCATGTGGGTAGCTCCCTGGTGGGGGATCAAACTCATGCTGCAGTGGCTGCGGGTAGCTTCATAGATTGTATCTTAACCCCTTGCGCCACCAGGGAGTCCCTTATGATCTTCTTAAAGGGAAAATTGATGATACCATTCTCTTGATGACAATCCTTCAATGTTCTAAGGATAGAATCCAATTCCCCAGTATGTTCTATAATCCACTTCATAATCTAGCCCTGGTTTAACCCCAAACCACGACCCCTCATTTCTTCAATCTACTCTCTCTGATACAGGAAGGGTTGATAAGGAATGTTTATATACTTCTGGAGAAAGTGTGCATTGACACAGTCAGGTTTGAGAGCAATGTGCCAATGTCAAGTAAAGAGAAAGTTTTCACACTCTAAAATCATGTCATTCCACTTCTGGGTACATCACTGAAAATTTTCACACACATGAATCTATAGAATTGCACTGTTACCTTTGTTACAGTCATGCTTACAAGAGTGAAAAACAAAAACTCACCTACACAAGGGAATGAATACATAAATTATGGTTTATTCACATAATGGAATCATATATAGGAACTGACAAAGAGATAGTAGTAAAATAGATCCATAAATGTCAAGAATTAATGTTGAATTATAAATAGAATACCAAAGGATAAATAGAATACCATATGACTTATGTGAAGTTTTTAAAAATTTGTATAATGTTATGGTCACATACATGTGTGTTTACGTATAAAAAGGAAGGATACAAGGGCCTCCCCTGGTGGCGCAGCGGTTGAACACTGGGCTGCGAAGCTGCCCGCCGCCTCTACAGCGCCGTTTTGATCCCCGGCTGCCGGGTGAGGGCCCCACATGTTACGCGACAGGCCTCTCCTGCAGTGCCCACTGCTCCCCTCAGCAGTGCATTTCGTTGGTCTGCCTGTTCTGTTCCCCGCTCTGGCTCTGGTGAATTCTCTCACCCTCCCATGCTTCTGACTGTACCCAGTACTTGTGTAAATAGATGAACAAATCTTTAAAAAAAAGAAAAGGAAGGATACAAAACAACTTTAAGAAAAAGGTAACTACTGGAGAGACAGGTGGAGAAGGGAGAATGGGATAGATGAGGATTACAAAGGTGCTTCAATTTTAACTGAAATAGTTTATATCAGATATTTCTGTGATACTGTGAGTGATAATTTATATCTCTTCTTCATCCCTGTTTCTAGCTGAGAATTCCTAAAATTATTGGAATTTCCATTTGCATAATGGTACCTTTTGGTACCTTAATGAGGTGACTTTCCTGAAGCATCTAAGGTTGAGGGCTGGTTGTCAGTGGAGCCAAGCACATGATTAGAAAGCTGGAACTTTCAGTCCCACCCCCCTAACCATCATGGAGGGGAGAGGGGCTGGAGGTTGAGTTTGCTCACAAATGGCCAATGATTTAATCAATCATACCCTTGTAATGGAGCCTCAATAAAAACTCAAAGGGACAGAGGACATAATCATCTGACGTCTAAAGAGTTTCCTGTTTAATGAACCATGGAGATTTGGTAAGAGTGTCCCCTCAAAGAGAGCAGACATGATCCTTGCCCCTTCCCACATATCTTGCCCTATGCATCTCTTCCCTCTGGCTGAGCGAAAGAAAGGTTGTAAGTAAAATGGGTACTACTATCTCTTTGTCAGTTCCTATATATGATTCCATTATGTGAATAAACCATAATTTATGTATTCATTCCCTTGTGTAGGTGAGTTTTTGTTTTTCACTGTTGTAAGTATGACTGCAACGAAGGTAACGAAGGTGCAGTTCTATAGATTCATGTGTGTGAAAATTTTCAGTGATGTACCCATCTAGCATTCTGTGACTTGCTCTAGCAAATTAATCAAACACAAGGAGGGGGTTCATTGAAACCTCTAATTTAGAGTCAGTTCATCAGAAGCACATGTGATCATCTAGATTTGTAACTGGCTGTGAATTGGGGGCGGGGGACAGTCTTGTAACCTAAGCCTCTACCCTGTAGGGCATGATGCTAAATGAAGTGAATTATGGATCACCCAGTTGGTGTCCAAGAATTGCTCACTGGCTTGGAGGAACCCCCCCCCCCAATACACACAAGTTGGAATAAATAGTAGAATAATTTTACTTTCTGTCTCTGTCACCCCCCCTCTTTAAGAAAGATACAAAAGGTTAACATTTTTTAAATTTGGGTGGTATATACACAGGTATTCAACCTATTTTTTTTTTGTACTTTAGTTTTGAAAATTTTCATTCAAAATCAACATTTCACATACATATTTTTTTTTCACATACATATTTTTTTTTTTTTGCCACAAAATGAAAAACATATAAAAGCTAAGTCATGCAATGGATGGAACAGGATTGGGTGGGGTGCTTTGTTGACTTTCTCCTCAGTCATCTACTTTTTTCTTTTTCCTCTTTGGGATTTTCATGCCTAAAATTGATCATACCTTTCCATGGGGTTTTATATTGTGTGATTTTCTAAATGATGAAGTACTGCCTGAACCTGTAGCCATGAGGTTATTTACATATAGTATGGACTTGGGTATCTAGGTGAAGAGGGTTTTAGTCTATTGATGAATCTGACTGTTACTGCTGATTGTGTTAATTTTCCATAGAGACTTCTGTACTTAATTCTTTACACCATTAATGCAGTGTAAGTTGGTATGAGAACTGTGGAAAAATCATCTAGCATTAGTAAGTAAAGTTGTACCTGCTTAACCTATATGACCCAGCAGTTACACTTCTATTATAGACTCTGAAAGAAAATTACTAGAAATGTGCACCGGGAAACATATTCATAGAATCTATTGTAATCATTAAAAAAAATCACTCAAACAAACAGAAATGTCACAATGTCCAAGCATTATAGAATGAATAAAAGGGTAGTCACACAATGGAATTCTACAAAGCAGGGAGGATGAATGAACCAGAACAACAACAGGTCAGGGAACAATGCATACACGGTGATTCTGCTTATATTAAGTCAAAGACATGAAAAGATTAAATATATCTTTAAGAGATACATATGTGGAAAGTATTGGAATGATGAATACCTAATTCAAGATATTAGTTTCCTTTGCTGGGAAGAAGGGAAAACTATTAGCCAGGACTTAGAAAGGATGTCAAACTGATGTTTGTTTAGAATTACAGGTGGGTATATATATGCCTCTCTTATTTGTATTATTTTAAGTATATGCATATACATTTTTGGGTGTATGCTTCATTTCATAATAAAAACAGAAAAATGTTAATTTAAATTAAATTAATTTTAAGACTTTTTTTTTATGCATACAAGAGCTGGGGTACAAGGCCAGAGGTGCAGGGGGTGAGGATTCCCCAGAGACAGAGTGGGGAACAGAACAGGCAGATTGACTGAAATGCACTGCTGAGGGGAGCAGCAGGCGAGACAGGAGAGGTCTGCTGCGCCATCTGGGTCAGCTCCCTGGCTGGCTGGGTATGGAACTCGTGCTGTGCTGCAGTGGCTGCAGATAGCTTCATAGCGCTGTGACTTAACCCCCTGCATCACCAGGGAGGCCCTAAGTTAACTTGATTTAAATTTCCTAAATATAATGCACCACAGAAATCTCTTCTCGGTAGACTGGCCATCCACTGGGCCAAGTAATGGCCTTGCTAGAGTCATGCCCAGCAATCTCCTCTTACCTGCAGGTCTTTGAACACCCGCTGAGTGTTTTGTCAGAGTGCTGAAAGCTGCTGAGCTGCTGTACTGTGATGTGTGGAGTACCTGCATGGCACCCCCATCCATAATTACCTCATTTCTGATTGATGAGGTTCTCATACTAAATATGCGTTCTGTCTTTTGAGAATTTTCTTATCCCTACAGTTTTTTTTTAAAATGCAAACCTGCCCAAAGAGAATGTCACATAAGACTGTTACCTGAGTTTGAATTACACTATTGATTGCCTACTTGGGAAAGGAGAAATATGAGCAGGCTGCAGTGTTCAAGTAAGAAACAATAGGAAGGAACTGGGTCCAGAACGAGAAGAGAGCGCCTTGCCAAGAACCATTTTGGACTTCACCATTTTGACTGTACATGATACAACAAGAACTAGAAGACTATTTCAAAGCTTATTCACTCAACTGGGTATTTACTAGCCTCCTGGCTCTAGAAGAAATATATTTTTAGAAGGCCACCTCTGTGACATGTACAATGTTCATTTAAGAGCAGTGAGGGGGCCTCCATGGTGGTGCAAGGGGTTAATGAAGCTATCCGCAGCCACTGCAGCAAGAGTTTGATCCCCAGCCAGGGAGCTACCCACATGACGCAGCAGACCTCTCCAGTCTTGTCTGCTGCTCCCCTCAGCAGTGTATTTCACTTAGTCTGCCTGTTCTGCAACCTGCTCTGTCTCTGGTGAATCCTCTCACTCCCCACAGACCTCTAGCCTGTACCCCAATTCTTCTATGCATAAATAAACAAATCTTTAAAAAAAAAAAAACAACAGTGAGGTGCTGGCCAACCTGGGAAAGTGGTCAAGGTTCAATGTGTAAAGGAGGCCAGTTAGACAGAATGCCTGATGAGTTGTGGTTGGGGGAACAGGGCAAAGCTTACAGAGTTAGTGAAGGGTAGAAACCCCAAAATGTAGAAAACAAGCTGCAGGTGGTGAGCCAAGAAAATGATGGCAACAACGCATTTAGGAATGTGTAGAGACATCACCATTCAGAAGCTTAAAACCTGCTACAAACACTTAAGGGTTGGCAGGCAAGCAATATGACTTCTCCTGCTTCTATTTTTGTTAGTTGCAGCATACCCACATGAGCAGACAGACAAAAATCTGGCTTTATTTATTCAATAACAAAGTTGACTCATGAGCTTCAGACAGAAGGCTCACAATTCAGCTATTTCTGAGGAAGACAAGGCTGGAGCTTGTAGCTTCAGTTCTGGCATGCACACTAGCATGAAAACCATTCCCCATCTAAGGGCCAAGTTTGACAAAATCAACTTCAGTTATTTTAATTGTCATGCAGCTGGGTTAAAATTGTTTGCTTGTTATGATGCCATTAGCATTTCAACTAAACATGTACATTCATATTTTTTTTACAAAGGTATAAAGTCATGAAAACACATTACTGAAATATTAAATCTGACACATTAAAATTTTAAAATGCAGTTCCTGGCACACAGTAGGTGCTCAATAAATGTCTGTTGAGTGGAGTCAAATCAGGAAATTAGAAGAGAGTGTTTGGCTTTCCAACAGTGCATTAAATCGAGTACAGCATTTCTCAAGCTGAAAGGAAGCTAAATGAAAGGAAATGGGTTTATTTGATTGTCTTCCATATGTAATGACATGAAGTAATAAGGAAATTATTCAAAGTATTCATCCCAAATTCTGCCTGTTCTAGACAGATGATTAAGGCTTTTGTGTTTTTAAATCTGCATTATTCAGAAAGCTTCCTCAAAACTCCCTTTCCATTTATAAATTTAAAAATGAAGTGCCCTAAACTAAATCTTCGATACGTAAACAAATCTATTTGGCTATATATCCTCAAAGGACGTAGGTATGATGTCATTGCAAAAGACTCAAGATGGAGCTATGCAAGTTAAGTGGCCTCCCGATGCTCCCACACCTGCTTTCCTGTCTGTTTCTGATTTAGCCAGCGAGACCCTGGAGATTATTTGAAAATATATATGTATTCTTCTGAACCACAGCACTGCATTCTGAAGATCCAAGAGTTAACTTTCATTAAAATAAAACTCGACCTTAAAAAAGATCACTCTTAGGGCCTCCCTGGTGGTAAGGAGTTAAGCACCACACTGTGAAGCAATCCACAGCTTCTGCAGCACAAGTTCAATTCCTGGCCAGGCAGGGAGCTACCCACATGGCAAGGCAGACCTCTCCTGTCTCACCCACTGCTCCCCTCAGCAGTGTATTTCAGTCAGTCAGTCTGTTCTGTTCCCAATTCTGTCTCTGGTGAATCTTCTCACCCCCCACATTTCTGGCCTGTACCCCAGCTCTTGTATTTATAAATAATAAATAAATCTTAAAAAAAAAAAGATCACTTTTAGGTGGTAAATGGGCCTGCCTCAAGTAAAGTAGATTATTCAAGGAGAAAGAAAAGATAGCCAGGTGCAGCATCTTAGAGCCTCTGGGATCAAGTGACCACTTCAGAGTCTCAGAGTGCAGTTCCCCTGAATCAATTCAATCCATAAGTAGTTGAAAGAGTACATGGAAATAACTAAATGCCCCCAACAGTCAAATGCTTCCAGTTAGATGCTTTCCATAGAAAACTGTTGCTGAAAATCTATTCCTGTTTTGACCTGAAATTATATAGTGTCCCTCCATCTTCATCTGAAGGTCAGTCAGATGATTTCAGTGAAGTGGTTCATCATCAGTTAGTATCTGAATATTTTTACCTGGTGAGCTGGAGAATGTATGCATGGCAACATAAGCAAGCATGCGCACACACATCCGGGCATTCACACTTAAGTCACAAGACATAAGTAAAACTCTCTTCACTGTGACAGAAAAACAAAATATACACATCACACATTTTTTATTAAGTACTTTTTTAGAGCTGCTTTATATTCATAGAAAGATTAAGAGGAAAGTACAGATATTTCTTATGTGCCCTTGTCTACAAATGGCTGATGAATCTCATTGATATATTATACTCATCTCGAGGCCATAGTTTACATTAGGTTCACCCTTGGAGCTTAGTTTTAATTCAGTTAATATTTCACAAACATTGATGGACTGACTATAATATCAAACGCTAGGATTTTGGTATTACAAATTATCTGACTTCAAAAAACTTAAGAGGATGGGGACATAAATTTGATAAACACTTTAATATATGTATGGAATATTAATACCTGTAGATTTGGGGAAAAGTTTCACATAGGTGGCGACATATGACCTGTACTTTGTGGACATAGACAGTAGAGTTTGGTAAACATTAAAGAGGTAACAGTGCATTATAGATAGAATAGGATGGACAAAGGCATGGGATTGCAAAAAGGGTATGAAGTCCTCAAAGAATGGTGAGACATTTGCTGCAGTTGGAGCATACAATATATGGGAAGGGGTGCAAATAAGTTAAGCTGGAGAGTTTGGGAGGGAAAAGATTATAAAGGACTTTGAATGTGTAACCAAGAAATTAGCTTTATCCAGTAGGTTGTCTGGAACCAAAAGAGATTTAGTAGCTTGGTTTTAATGGTAGAAGAGTTTTCCTCTCCTGTATGACTTTGGATTCACTGCCTTGGCAGTGTCAGCTGAAGCTGCATTTGAAGCTGGTTGGCAACTTAGGTACTATGAAAGTACCCAGCAAATTTCAAGTTTAAACGATGAGACACAGAAAACAGCTAATTTGTGGTGATTATATATTTGTCTGATCACCTCTCCACAAGGAATACCTTGAAATCATTCCTTGCTTCTACCTACCAGAGAAACAGCAGCAGAGCTGAGATCTTATGAGTTCCATTTCATTGAAACTTTGAGCATATTAGCCGAAAGAAACTTTTATTGTTGTTTTAAACAATCTTGTCCTGGGAAATACACTTAGAATGAAAACTTTCATTCTGATCATGTATATATGGATTCATCTATTATTAATATCTTATCCCTGAAAAGCAGCAATCTCTGTATCACTTCAGTTGGTTATATAGCTGTTCATCTGAGACAATATGAGACAAACCAACAAACTACCTGTCCCCTACAAAACATGTACTGGAAGCCAATGAAATCAGATTAAAATGGGCATCAATAACAGATTTGAGGATAAAGTCAGAAAAGGGCACATGCTGCATGGGTAGGAGCACCACCAATAGGGAGAGCCAGTTCCACCATTTTGTCTTAGTAGTGATATTGAATAAATTGTATTGATTGTCAAGTTCTAAGCTACTGTCCTGTCATTTGAACCCAGCAATTTGTAATTTGCTGCAGCATAATTTCCTCCACAGAATTACGGAATATTGGATCTGAAGGGACTACAAGTAGCCACAGTACAATGCCTTCATTTTACAGTGGAAGACACTAAGGCCAACATGAACCACTTACTCTGCACCATGTAATACTAGGATCCTTCTACCACAGATTGCTTCCCATGGTTATCATATTCATTACTTTAAAATGCTTGTCTTCCCCACAGAACTCAACAGATGTCCAACTTTCTTTCCTTCAACTATGTATTCTTTACCCTTTCCCCAACTATCCCTATCTCCCACGGTCACCATTCCAGCAAGCCTTCACCCTTCCCCACTTACTCAGCAGAAATTGGTTATAAGCAAAGAAGTAAATCCCTTCCAGCACCAGATCAGAGCTCAAAAACTAGCTCTGTAGAAGTCCTGTAGCCAACCATCAACTTCCCCTAACATCTAACCATTTTGCTGTCTGCTCAAACACAGAATTTCAATAGTTTTATTCATACCAATGTTGGACAGTCCTTTTTTTTTAAAAAAAAAAATTTATTTATACAAGCACTGGGTACAGTCAAAAGTGCGGGAGGGTGAGAGAATTCACCAGAGCCAAAGTGGGGAACAGAACAGGCAGACTGACGAAATACACTGCTGAGGGGAGCAGCGGGCATGGCAGGAGAGGTCTGTGCGCCACGTGGGACCCTCGCCGGTGGCCGGGGATGGAACCGGCACTGCATGCTGCAGAGGCTGCGGACAGCTGCGCAGCCCAGCACTCAACCACGGTGCCACTAGGGGAGGCCCTGGACAGTCCTTTTTATGATAACCATTTTATATACATTGCAATAAAATATCAACCATTAAGCTGTCAATAGCCTAGTTCCAAATTTGCTTTAAGACAATTCTATGTACAGAGATGGAATGGAATCCACTGTTGTCAGAAAATACAAAGCCTAGAGTGACTTGAGCCTGAAGGAGATCATGAGACAGTTAGGACTTTACAGAAAATATTGGTTTGGTTATCCAGGATAACATGCTTTAATGATATTTAGAAAATCATCCCTTTGAAATTCAAGACACTCTTGCTAAGACAAAAAAATTCATGATTGCAGTAGTGCTCACATGCTAGAGTTGTGTTTTTGTCATCAACATTGAGGAGACTAATTTACCTCTTAACCATACATTATTTACCCAACAAAAGCATTAAGAATACTTCCTCCTGTTGATACACACACACACACACAGACCAATGAAACATCTCATCATATCCTTTCCTCCATGTTTTAAACATGTTGACTAGCAGAGCTAGTGCTGGGAGACAGAAACAAAATGTTTGACTTAATGACTTTTATGTCCCTGGAACCTCACACACAGTACCTGGTGTACCACATATTAGATAGTGAATGTTTGTGGGTCATTAAGATAAATGGATGGATCAACAGCAAGAAGTACTCTTAATGCTTTTAGACTTGTTTCTGAGACTGCCCTCCTCGGAGCTCCAGGGGCACAATCGGCTAGTGAGCAATACTTAAACAGATAACCTCTTCCTCCCTCACAAACTCTTTTCAATCTATTGCAGCTCAGTTCAGATGTAAACTCTTGAATATAGCCTTTATGGGTTGCCCCCGTCCCCCTCCCCTATCACATCCCATCTTCCAATTCTGCCCTTTTAGCTATCATAAATTATAAACGTAACAATAAGGCATTTTTTGAGTACTTATTATGTGTCCAATAATATATCAGACATTTCTACATGTGCTCTCTAATTTCATGCTTAAAATATCCTGGAATTTTTTTTTTTACTGCAAACACTATTATTATTCTCATTTTCTAAATTAGGAAACTGATTTAAGGAACAATTTAAAAAATTATCTTGTGCAAAGACACACAGCAGTGAATAGTAGATTTGAGATTCAGTTTCAGGGTATTTGATTCCTTAGCCATTTACTTATTCCTTCATTCTAATTATTCATTCATTTATCTGTATATGTGTTAGATACCAAGTATGTAAGATAGGAAAAAATGGTTCCATAAGCAGAACATTCTATCCTCACTTCCTTCTAAAGAGAATGCATTCAAAGGATTAAGCAAGGAATACAACTGAGTACCCCCTGACACATCGTGAGCAAGATTTCTACTAATGTATCTATCACTGTATATTGGATCTTACTCATACTTCTCTTGGCAATTATATGTCTGTGAATAAAGAGAAGTAAAATACAAATTTCTTACCACAGTCTCAAAACTTTGTGTGGATGGGCAATTGTCTACTTCATTTCCCCTTTATGGTTTGCTCCAGTAGGGTAGGACTCTAAACACATAATACTAGTTGACTGATAGTTACATAATTTAGGAAACAGATGCTCAAAAGGAAGTTACTCAAAAGACATTTGTCCTTAGAACTGTTTCTTTTCTCAAAATGAAAACAGTACTGAGGAGCTAGGAAGAATACAGCAACAGTGTGAGAGGGGAATTCAGTCACCCAGCCTTCAGACAAATCAGCCTAGGGGACCACTCAGGCTCAGCAGTGGGGGCCTGCATCCAGTCAGGACTGTAGAGCCTGGGGCAGGCAGTTCCATCACAGGTGCTAGTTTGTCACCAAGTAATGAGCTCACCATCCAACATATATAGAAGCCAATTATTATGGCACCAGGTTTTGAGAAAAGAAAGAGCTTTATTGACTGGCAAAGAAGTATAAGGATACCCAAGTCTACCTCCCTGTCCAACAAGGGGAAGGATTTATATTGATTTTGGGAGGTGGGGTTGAGAAAAAAATGAGTAAATTTTTTTGGCTAACAGAGTGGGCTAATGACTTTGCAATAGGCAAAACCTGGAAACAACCCAAAATGCCCAAAAATAGATGACTGGATCAGGAAGATGTGGCATATATACACAATGGAATACTATTCAGCAATTGAAAAAGATAAACTCATGCCATTTGCAGCAATGTGGATGGAGCTAGAAGGAATTATGCTCAATGAAATAAGCCAGAAGGAAAAAGAAAAATATCAGATGGTTTCACTTATAGCAGGAATATAGGGGGACCAAATCAGACATCAGTGTAAAAAAATAGTAACAGTACAAAACACAGCAAAGCAAAAGCAGACAATTATAAATCAGAGGTATCCTGCAGGGGAGGAGGAGGGAGGGAGGAGCACAGGGGACTGTGGTGATGTGCACGGATGCATTGGAGAAGGAAATTCTATGGGGACTACACCTGAGGGGGTGGGGGGAAGCAAATATTGTTTAAAAATGAACAATGATGTAAAAAATAAATTATTAAAAAAAGAGTGAGCTGATGGTAAGAAATGTGTACCTAGCTGAAGTCCATTGACTAGTTACGAGGCAGTTTATACATAGAAAAGCACATGGATGTGTTGTTTTTTTTTTTTTAGACAGCTAGAATTTTTAAATTTCTTTGATGGGCCCCTTGCGAGCAGCCCCCCCACCCCACAGTCATCATTTTCAAGTTGATCTTAGTTCTTGGACCTGACTCTTTCTGATGATTTTTTAATGAATTTGTTTTGTCCCAAGAAAATTTCTATTGAATTTCAATTAGAATTGCATTTAATTTTATAGATTAATTTGGTGGAGAACTGACATATTTATATTAAGTATAGCAGGTCTTTCCAGTTATAATATCCTCAGTCATTTCTGGACAAAGATCTTGAATTTTTTAATATTTATTCCAAAGTACTTTAAAATTTTTTTAGCTTTATTCATTTCATTTGTCAAAATGCATTTTATTTCCATAATAGTGGGTTTGGCAAGTAGTTTCATGCAGAAACAAGGTCTGCTCAATACTACCAATAAGTCAACATAGCACAATAAGCAACTCTCATCCCAAGACTGCCTGACCGTGTCTTTGAAGGTGTCTCTTTTAACAAACCCATCCCTTTTAAATGCAGCTCCTTTTGCTGGCTTGTATCTATGGAAGCGTCATCTTCTTTCCTTTTTTTTCTAGTAAACCTGCCCTTCTGGATATGAAAATATACATATAGCACAGTATCTGGTCAATTTTAGTTACAAAGAATAAATAACCTAGATACAAAACACTAAACTATTAGAAACATGTATTTAATCATTTTTCACCAGCATGCAAACTTAGCATGTCTAACTGCTGTGCAACTGAAGCATATTGCAGTCACTCCAACTGATTAATTTCTGTATATTTTGTGTCCATATATGACCATGGAAATTCTCTATATTCAGATCCACCATTCACACAGTTGAAGTATAACCAAAATTAAAGTTCCCACAACTACCCTTGTACTTTGTACCTTTAAAAATCAAGAATCCTGAGCTTGGTAGTAAGAGCATAACCTTCTATCTTCATAAAAGCAATCAAGAGAGAGAGAGGACTCCTGCTGGTACTTTAAAATTTCATTGTTATTTTGAATGATATCTTTTTGTCTTACTGCGTTTTCTAGTTGATTAATACTACTGCATGAGAACAATACTGTTTTTAATCTTTCATTGATCTCTGATGTCCTTCAAGTTTATATAGAAATAACAGTATAATTAAGATATAAACATGTAAGAAGAGTAAGCTGAACATTCATTCTGAATGGTTCTACATTTTATGATTTGATTGTTGGATGTGTGAATAATAATAAACTAAACTTTCCAATACAGTCCTACCAGACTGACCAGGTACTGAAATGACCATGATAAAAGGTATCATTTAACCATAAAATCATAAGATGTGTACACTTCAGTGGCCATTTATATATCAAGCATTCATTTATTCATTCAGTAAATATAAAGCATACAGTATAAACATATACTGTATGATATACTGTATGATATAAAGTATAAACATATACTGTATGACTAGTACTGTTAAAGAGATAACCAAGAAAGTCATGGTCTCTGCCCTCTTATATAACTTGTCATCTAGTGGGAGAATCAACAAATCTATTATGATGGTTAATTTTATAAGTTGGTGAGGTTAGACTTGGAGAGGTTATAGTAGTCATTTATTTAATTAAATACTAATATAGATGCCATTTTGAACGTATTTTGTAGGTGAGTATAACATCTACAATCAGCTTACTTCAAATAAAGTAAGTAACATTCAACAATATGGATGAGCCTCATCTAATCAGTTGAATGCCTTAGAGCAAAACAGGTTTCTGCAAAAGTAGAAATTCCACCTCAATATTATAGCATCGACTCCTTACTAGTTTCTAGTTCTAACATGCCCTAAAAATTTCAGACTTGACAATCTTCCACAATCATATGAGCCAATTATGTAAAATAAATGTCTGTACATACATAATCTATATTCTATATAGTCTCCTATTGGCAGAAATGGCATGGCATGGGGATTGAAGGAGAATTTACTTATTTGATCATGGAAAATCTCTGATGAATTCAAACTCAAAAACTAGCTCTTGAAAGCTAACTATAGAACTGAGGTTTCATGGGGGAAAGGGAAGCAAGAATGGCTAGCACAAAGTGGGGAGGGAATACAATGGACTAAGGTGGAGGACTGGGGGTGCTTTGGTGTGGAAGTGCCATGGTAACACCACCAGAAGGGGGGACTTGTAAAATATAAACAACGATGCAAACTGCCAAAAAAAATTTGAAAAACATTAATGTGAATGAAAAAAAGTATTTGACAAAATATCTGATTTCATAGTGGGTGTGGTATGGTAACATACATCTCAAGAGCTATGAACCTATTCCCCAAATCATATACAGTATAAATTAATGTTACCGCAATAAAAAATAATTTAATTTTTACAAGAGACTTTATTGTGAATTTGACTTGGGGAAGTTTTATCAAAAATATCAAAAGATTTGAAATATTTATAGGCTGTCATAAGTAATACTTAATCATAAGTAATACTTAATACTTATATCATAACTGATAATAGTACTTAATTATAAACAATTATTCTTGATAATATAAGTGACAAACACTGCAAAAGTAAATAAAAACTTTCATGATTGCTAATGAAACTTAGTTCTTTCCAGATCAAGAAGACTAAGTTAGCTTAAGGATTATGAATCTGCTAAAAAATGACATTTAGAACATGAAGTTGATTTTGACAGCATAGAAGTCCTTGCTTTGAAGGAAGGCTACTTAAACAATTTACACCATTTTCAAAAGCTGAGCCCAGTTTGAGACTACTTTTGTTCCTTAAGCAGATGAAAGAAATGAAAGTTTGGTTTTACATAAGTATACCGTTCATATTAAGGTTTGCTTATAAATCTTTTTTTTTTAAGATTTATTTATTTATTTATTTGTTTGTTTATTTATTTATTTATTTATTTATACAAGCACCGGGTACAGTCAGAAGCACGGGAGGGTGAGAGAATTCACCAGAGCCAGAGCAGAGAGCAGTACAGGCAGACTGACGAAATACACTGCTGAGGGGAGCAGCCGGTGGCAGGAGAGGTCTGCGCGCCATGTGGGACCCTCGCCGGCAGCCTGGGATCAAACCGGTGCTGCAGAGGCTGCTGACAGCTTCACAGCCCAGCGTTCAACTGCTGCACCACCAGGGAAGGCCCTGCTTATGAATCTTTAGAGTAATTCATTGATTTTTTCCAGATTGACCACAAAGTTTCCTTTCCTAAGATTTTTCTTTCAGACCTTTTATACATTTTTCCTTTTCCATTTTAAAAACAATTAGTTTCAGCTTGAGATCAAAACTTTTCCTCTACAAAAATATTTCCATTTTGTACTTTTCTTTTGCTGAACATATACATTTTCCTTTCTATGTAGTCCTCTTCCTCATTATTAGCTTTTAATTTAGTTTAATTCTAATGAGAACTCAGCCCTTAAAATCTTTTTTTGTTTGTTTGTTTGGTTTTTTTTTTTTATAGAGGCATGTTTTATTTATTTATTTGTTTGTTTGTTTGCTTTGCTTATACATGCACTGGGTACAGTCAGAAGCGCGGGAAGGTGAGAGAATTCACCAGAGCCAGAGCGGGGAGCAGAGCAGGCAGAAGGACCGAAGTACACTGCTGAGGGGAGCAGGCCAGGAGAGGTCTGCGCGCCATGTGGGACCCTCCTCCGGTGGCCGGGGAGCAGCTGGGTATCGAACCGGTGCCGCAGAGGCCGCAGGCAGCTTCGCAATCCAGCGCTCAACCGCTGCGCCACCGGGGAGGCCCTGTTTGTTTGTTTATTTATACAAGCACTGGGTACAGTCAGAAGCACGGGAGGGCGAGAGAATTCACCAGAGCCAGAGCGGGGAGCAGAGCAGGCAGAAGGACCGAAGTACACTGCTGAGGGGAGCAGCGGGCGGCAGGAGAGGTCTGTGCGCCATGTGGGACCCTCCTCTGGTGGCCGTGGAGCAGCCAGGGATCGAACCGGCGCCGCAGAGGCTGCGGGCAGCTTTGCAACCCAGCGCTCAACCGCTGTGCCACCGGGGAGGCCCCTACCCCTTAAAATCTTAATTTCCGAATTTTTAAATTGCAAGCAATTGTAAGAACTGTCATACCACTATCCTCTCAGATTGTAAGAGTTACAAACATATTTTTGTAACTTCTAGCACATGTGCATTTATATTTATTGGTGACCCAAGACATACTTTATTTAGAAATTAAATCTTTTTACTTTCAAAAGTAAACCTAAGTTTAGTAATCATTTTAGTAGAGTGAGCTAGATGTTTGTGAATTTCCATTATTAACATTAGTAAAACCCTAACCTTCCAGTGAGATTTGGGAAATTATTCAGACAGTACTGAAAGAAACAGACTAAAAGGAGAATTACTTATCAAGAATCAGTACCCAGAAGATGGCAGTTTTAAATTTTCCCAGGGTGGAATTCCAATTCAATAAATCTGAAATTACACCAACAAGACCATCTTGTCTGAAATAATTTTCATTTCTTTCCTCACTCCGTGAAACCCTATTAGCTTTCACAGACCTTTTCCAATGTGTTATATTCATTCGGTTTTCCCAATCCCTTATTTATTGTGAAACAATCATTTTATTTGACAAAATTACTTTTCCCCTTTTTCATCAAAAGAAAACCCTCCTTTTATACTTCCTTATCCAGAAAATACGCCTTCTGTTATTCTTGCCTATTTTTCATATACATTTATTTTCTTTTATTCTCTAGGATCCTTAATTCCTAATGAAAGTTAAAAAGTCGAGGGAATTTATCTAGCAGTCTGTATTTTAAAAAGACTGTCTTAATTTTTCTTTTCTTTCTCCAGTTTCTGTGGGCAGTGCCTTGATTATCTCCCAGGGTGGTTACATCCCAGAGACTGATTAGTTTTGTAATTTCCAGGGACAGAGGAAAAGTGCAAGCTTTCTTAGCTGTTTTTTTTCCTAGTTGTTTTGGGGATATATTTTTTTCCATTATCAGAAATCTCAGGTAATTGCTAAATTTCCCTTTCCCCATGCTTTACCTATTAGCCTTCTAATCAGGTTTTGTTATAAGTGCTTGGAACTTAATCCACAGCTTGTGTTTCCCAGCTGTGCAAAAGAATATTCTAAGGTTTCTAATCTTTTAACTCCTTTTAACTTTCTATCTGAAGCTTTAGCCTCTAATTGGGCGTCCTGGTCAGCTGAACTGCCCATAGTAGAGGTCAGTCCGTTGAGGTAGCTATTCATTTTTCCTACCTATTATAAGGAAATTTATTCATGAGACTTTATCTTGTAATATGAGTACATTTCCATATCATTTCCCATTAAATCTTATAGCTTTATAGAGGTTTTTGTTATATTCAGCTATGTATGTAGTCCAGATAGTTAAAACAACACACTATACTTTTTTCAGGGATGTATCCTTGAAAGAACTTCTGTGAACACACATTTTTAGGGGAGGGGGATAAAAAGTCTCAGGTTGTCTGAATTCAGTTTGTAGGTCAAGTACACATGCCTCTGATTGCTTTCCCCAACACTTTGTCCCTCTTGACCGGCTCTTACAATTTCTTGTGTACACATCTTCTGTAACATGCCCTGAGCAGTCAGCAGGGTGTTTATTAACATGGGGGGGCGGACTTGCCTGGCAGTTATCTGGTGGTACTTGAGGCAGATGCCGCAGCCCTACAGGCACATTCAAGAGTTAACAACAATGATTCCCAAAAATTAGGGATAATTTTTCTATTAAATGCCCCGTGATTCAAATCACTGATTTATTCATATTTCTAGGTCAAGGGTTAGCTCGTTCAGGCATTTATCTTCTTGTAATTTAACAAGGATGATATATTATCAAATTCATTAAGTTTTAACATAAAACATTTTGCTTGGATAATGGCATGGGCACCTCCCTGCAGTAATAATGTCCAAGACCATTGCATTTTTGGAGGATGGGTTTTTTTAATCCTCTTTGACAGATCCTAAGGGATCTTGAAGGGCATTAGGAAATTTCTTGATAATAGCCTGTAATTCAGTTTTAGTTGAAGGAGCATAAGAAATGAAAGGACTGCCTTTGTTATTAAAAAAAAAAGGGGGGGGGAAGAAGAAGCTGCAGCAAGCAAATTAGGATAGAGAATTTTCCATTAGAGATAGTTTGTGAGAAAGATCATACCTAGTCTCAGAAAGAACAGAGTCACCTTCTTATAAGGCAGTAAGTTTTAATTCATTTAAGCACTTGGAAGCCTTCAAATTCCAAGTGAAACTAGCTTTTCATTTGTTTGACCTTTGAGCAGGTTTCCTTTAGCTGGACTAACATACACAGGCCTAAGGATGTTAGAAGGACCCTACTTCAGCAATGGCAAAGCGTTCTTAGTTAAATCCTCCCATTTGGAGAGCAAATATTTTCTCTATAAGTATGTGTGAACTGTGAAGGGGGGTTGATGGTCAGTTTTCTCGTTTTGAAGCTTTATTTCCCATGGTCAAATCAAACTGGGTTTTGCTCAATTGACTTCCCCTCTGTTTAGAATTCAAGTGTGTTGCTTATGGCTTAGCTTGCCTCTGTGTCAACCAAGGGTCGCTTCTGCTTTTCGCATGCCTGGATTTACCAAACAACAGCTTAAAGCAATTGTAGGGGCTTAAATCACTCCCCATATGTTATCCACAAAGATATGTGAAAACACTTTCCCTGCAGGAGTGTTGCACACTGAAAGACCAAGTCTCAGCCACCTCAGCGAGGTATCTCCTCTCACAGAAACACTGAGCATGTGGGCCAGAGGAAGCGCTCGTCCTTCATCTTCGAAGACAGCTCAGGTTGCTCTCATACACTGATTCTGAATTCTGAACAAACCTGCTTGTCTTAGCCAATTAGAGCATATGCCCTATAACAACCACCAAGTGACAACCCTGCCTCTAGTCCTTGACAATAAGATGAAATTGCCACACTAAAGATCGGAATTCCCTTCTCTGCCCTCGCAGATTTCCTGTCCAATCCAAGACAAACAACAGTTCAGAAAACTGGAGAACCATCATCCGAGCCGGATGGGCTGAGGCCCAGGAACACTCACCAGACACCACATGTGGAACTCTGAGGAGCCGAATGGGCTCAAGGGGACATCGCTGCTACCACGAAGTTGGGTGTGCTTGCTGCTCCAGGTAGGTTCAGGTGAAGTCTCCCCTCCTTCCATCTGGTAGGGTGCCATCTGTTGGCTTAAATAAATCGAGGCAAGCGAAAATTGAGTTTACTAAAGAATCAAGCCTGAGAACTAACGCCTGGGAAGGGCCTCCAGTTAGCTCTGGGAAAGCTGCCCGAATTTTGAGCTTCCCAATGAGAATTTTATGCAGTCTGCAACAGGAAACATTTCAAGGACTTTTACCAAGAAAATCTGGGTAGGGGTCTGTTAAAGTATCTATCTGATGTTTTCTATGCATTGAGGAAAACAAAGAGGGTTGTTACAAGTTAGCTTCTCTTTTTAGAGTCTTATCTTGTGGGAACTAGGAATTTTAGCAACATCAAATCTCTGAGTGGACATTCCTTGAAGTAACTGATTTGTCTGGAGGCAGCAGTTTCCAAAAGGCTTCTTTTTCACAAAGAGCATTTTTCCTGGACAGTTTCTTTACAGGACCAGACCAGCCACATCCTGGCTCTTGGCTTGTGCCCCTTAGTTGGGAGAGGGGTACCCTCTTAATTGTTAGCTTTGGTTCACAATGTGAAAAATAACTTTTAAGAATTTGGTAACAAAAGGTATATAATAATAATTATCTGGCTTTTTATTTAAAAATGAACCTCTAAGCAATTGGTCCATCTAACATGCCTATTGAGATGGCTAAGTGCTTGTTTCTAGTTTAAAGTACTGGTATGTATCTCATTATCTCACTCTTAATAAATGGGAAAGGGAAATAAAAACTCAGGAAAGGGCTTAAGACTTGCATAAAGACAATAGCTACCATCCCTACACAATGTAGTTAATTATTCAAGTCAGTCAATATCGAGGACAGTGAATAGTGCTGTTTTTAGCACTATAGGATGATGTATTATCTTTAGAATCTAAAGTAAAAATAAATACTTGCCTTATAGGAAACAAAACAAGATAAAGATGACCATATTGTTTCAGTCATCCTGATAAGCTGCCCACCTCTGAGAAGCAGGTGGTCAGGGTGCCAATGGAAGCTAGAGAGCTGTAATTTTATGATTCATTTGATGCAACTGCAAAGTCACAAATACAGTTTGTTGTTTCATCATTCAAAATCATTCCTGGGTTAAAAAAAATAACTTTTATCACACTACAGTAATGTAGTGTTAAAAATGGATGTGAAATCCTACCAGTAATTATTATGCTGTATAACATTAATGAACTGACATTGAATCCTATTAGGGATATAGATTTATTCATACTAATTTTTATTGAAACCAGGTTCCCTTGGTATTCTAGTTTATTGCTTATTAAATACCATATTTTCAAGCAATACTGTTTTCATACCCTGGATAGAAGGCTTCCTGTCAATGTAATGAAATCAACAGAAGACATATTTTAATAGCCACATGCAAACTAACTTACTGCTCTATGATGGGTATTTAATGTTCAGGCACTCAGTGTTACATTATGCCCTTGACATCCAGAGTTGTTATCATCAGCTGGGATCACCTTTGATTAGTGCTCAACAGAATCCAACCCCAATGGAAGCAGAATACTGTCCTTACATTGTGCCATATTGTGGGGCTGTTTAGGTAAAGTTGTTTGAGCCCACATGAAATGGATTCAAAGAAAAGAATTCACAACCAAGAAATGCCTTGAGACATCTGAATCGGTCAATATATACTCAAATCTGTCTGACATTGCTATTGCTCTGAGTCATCACAATGGCCTAACTTGTTTCCTTGGGTCATCTAGTTTGACCATTAGTCATGGCCTTCGTTATTCCTCTTTTCCCCAGGTCAATAATCACCCTTTATCATGCACTTCACTTAAGTGCAAATGAAATTTCCCTGAAAGCATTCATTACATTACTAATTCACTTATCCAACATTTAGTGCATGCATAGATGGGCCAGGAGTCTTTCACACATTGCAGAACTGCAGATAAAGAAGATCCTTCTTCTCGAGGATGTAAACAGTTATTCTATACTATAATAAGCACTGAGATAAAGATGGGCACCAGGTACTATAGTAACTCAGAACAGAAAAATCAATACCAGAATTAGCTGGGAGAGATAGTCATGGATGGCTTCATTGGTGGTACCTTCACTGTGTTTTAAAATACTATTTAGGGGCTTTACAATTGAATAGATAAAGACATTACAGACAGAGGAAATAAAAATACTGGAAGTCAAAAACTGTATGAGGTATACAGGAATCTACAAGCAGTTCTACATAATTGTGGTGTGACATGTACTACAGAGGTGACCAAGACATAAATGACACTGAAAATTACACTAAAATCCTCTGACTTTGATCCTCCCAGTTGGAAAAGAGGAATCACTATATGATTTAAAGCAAGAAATTATATGATAAGAAGTGTTACTTATTTAATATTCTTTCCCCATGCCTAGTTTTACTGAAGTACAAGTGACTATAAAATTTGAGTATATTTAAGATGTACGACTTGATGTTTATATATATGTATATATCTACATATATCTATCTATACATATAGTGAAATAATACTACAAACAGTTAACACATCCATAACCTCACAAGGTTACCATATATTTTAAAGGTAAACTCAACTAGACTACTGGATCCTTTGTTTCTGAATATCAAATTTCAAAGCTGTGCTGGCCCAATACTGATTTCCTTGGTTCAAAATGGATTATCTTTCCACAAGAAACCTCGATTACATGGCATTGACCCTTCTAAGGGAGCAGATAGCCCCTTAAGCAAGAATTCATCTTTTCTCCCTTTCCCGTATCTCTTTTACTTCTCAGTTAAATATAACTTCGACACACAGATTAATACTAGAAAAAATACAGCATTCAATTTAATGCAATCAGTACCACAGGATACAGGGACAAATACCACCTTCTAACAGTCAGCAGGACATTGCCACCTGCTGTAATCTCAAATGTAACTATGTGAAACCTTTAATGGACTCACATCACAATACCCTCCAGAGGCCCCATGTGGGCTCATGGCAGGATACCACATTCTTCTTTCCTTGTTTTTCACAATTCAGAGCCATAACTCACCCAAACGCTAATAAATTTGTTAGCCACCAAGTCCAGTGCTTTATGTTTTCTCTCACATATCATCTCTCACCTTCTGTTGTGTGCTAAGCAGAATGATGTCACACCAAAGATGTTCATGTAATAATCCCTGGGATCTGTTACACAGGAAATGGAATTTTGTACATGTATTTAAGTTATGGACCTTAAAGTACAGAGATTATTCTGGATTTGCTGGGTGGCCCCAATTGAATCATAGAAATCCTAAAAGGTGGGACCCTCTCCCTGCTGCAATGAGAGCAGCATATGATGGTAGAAGAATGCTCAGAGAGATGGAAGCATGAGGAATTCCAGGTTCCATTGTTGCTTCTGAGCAACAGAGAATGGTGTGCAAAGACCAGGGAGAGGCCTCTAAATGCTGATGGCCCCCAGATGAATGCCAGCAAGTAAACAATGATCTCAGTGCTATAATGGCATGGAATTAATTTTTTTTAATTTGACTTTGCAATAAAACTCTACCAACCTGAATTTATTTTAAGCTAACATGCTGCAAACACCTGTGTATAAATGTCTTTAATAATTGGAGTGTGGGGTAGCATTTGGGGGAGAGAGGGTTATTGCTTGGAGAACTTATATTCAAGTGTGAGTATTCATTCATTATATAGAAATAGGCTATGGGGAAACAGAGACGAGCAATACTGAGCATGGTGGCAGATTTTGTCAGTGTTATAAACATAATATTTACGCTACATCTTCAAAAGTAAGAAAAACATGCATGAGGAAGGGAATTTGAAGCAAATAGAACATGAGCAAAGACCTAGAGATCCCAAAGTATATGCCATTTCTAGGCACTTCTCTGGGAAAAGTAGAGCTTTCATTCAATGAATAGTGACTAGCTACCTATATGTGCCAGGAGCTGTTCTAGGCACCAGATATACATAAATGAACAAGACAGACAAGGTCTCTGCTCTGCATTACGGTACTTTGATTCTAATAGGAAGCAAAGGCAGGAAATAGAGCAAAAAGACAGATTGAGGGCAGATCATGAAGGCTTTCAATGCCCAACTAAGAAGCTTGAACTCTGTTCTGATAACAACAGGACATCATTAAAGGCTTCTGAGCTGAGGGTAGGTTCGCTCAATTTTGTGGTAGAGTGATTACTTTGGTAGCAAAGCATAGAGTACATTCTGAAGTGGGGGCTGGTAATGGATGGGTACCAGACACTAGAGGTATGGAGGCCATTCAGGAAGCTACTGTAGCACACCTTGCTACAGAAAATCAGGGTCTGAACCAAGTACAGGCAGTGGGAATGGAAAAAGAAAGTCTTGGGGAAGTGATCATCAAGACTTTGTAACTGCACTTGGGGGTATAAGAGAAGATCAAAAGTGACTCACAGATTTCAAAATTAATCAAGGATCCACAATTTTTAAAAAGTAGGTTGAGAGAGAGAGAGTAAATGGATTCCATTTGGCACTGGGTGTGGTGCATGTAGCTTGACATGCAGGTCTGGATATGTCTATAGGTACAGTACTTAGGAGTCAAATGGGGGGAAGAGGATGAAACCATTCCCACAGAAAGTGCAGTGAGATGTTTGGCAAACCCTCCAGGATGTTAACTATTCAGAGAGGGGTTAGAGGAAGAGGAATCATAGGAGGATTCTAAAGCTGAGCTGGTAGAGTGCTGGGAGAGTCCGGAGCCAAGAGGATAGAGCTCCAAGGGGGAAAAGGGGTGAGCCTTCTTGGACGTATCTTGTAATAAAACAGAAGTTTAGGGGCTTTCCCAGTGGCGCAAGGGGCTAAGTCTCAGACTGTGAAGCTATCCGCAGCCACTGTGGCACGAGTTCGATCCCCAGCCAGGGAGGTGACACACATGGCACTGTAGACCTCTCCTATCTCACCCCTTACTCCCCTCGGCAGTGTATTTCAGTCAATCTGTCTGTTCTGTTCCCTACTCTGTCTCTAGTGAATCCTCTCACCCCCCACACCTCTGGCCTGTCCCCCAGTTCTTGTATGCATAAATAAAATAATTTTTTTTAAAAAAGAAAGAAACAGAAGTTTACTCAGATCCCGCATCCCTGAATCCTGTTGTCACAGTGGCCTGGTGCAGCTAAGCCAGGCATTCCCAGGGCTCTCGGAGCACCTGCGTGGCCTCCTCCATGGGTTGGGCACAAATCATACCCAACAGGAGGAGGAGCCAAACCCCACTGGTTAAAGTCTGGACACCACCCAGGCTAGAGGGGACAACATCTGGGCAGAGCCATGGTGTGAACTCCCCCCTGGTATCCTGAGCAAGGGGGCTGCTGGGAAGGCGGCAGAGCTGAGCAGTTATTTTGGGAGCCTCTAATAGGAAGCAGTGCAAGTGGCCTCACTCCCTTTGTTGTTGGAGCTGCTGTGGAAGGCAGCCAGCCTACTGGTTGGACAGGCAGTGGGTCTTGCCCCTAGCGCAGGGCTTGGGGGGTGGGAAAGATCCCAACCTTAGCAGCAGTAGGCCTCTGCGTTACCCTGTCACCCTGGTGGGGGCAGGACTTGGTCTTGGTAAGACTTTGCCCACACCCTGCCAGCTCCCATAGCTGCAGCTCCATTTGCCACCAATGGCTGGTAACTGGGCCTTATCTCTCTCTCTCTTGCTGCTGGTTCTCCCTCTCCCTCGACCTTGCTGGTTAGAATAAATCATTGAGGGTTTTTTGTTCTGCATCAAAGCCCCATTTGTTTGCATATGTGGCAGCAGGTGGCCGGACTCAAAACCAGTGAGAGAGGTTCTGACCCAACAAAAATTTTTAGACCCTTTGGCTGGTAACATCACAGTATATTCACTCAAAATATGCACACAGTCTATAATACTAATTAGGCTAAGAAGTAATCTAATCTATTTTCCATCTTCACCTATACCCGGTTAAATTATCTAACCTACTACACCAAAATAAAAGGTCATATTTATCAAAGAAAAGCAAAAACGCTACAAATAACAGAAATCCTCAACAATCATCATCTCTCTATAAAATTGATCACTATGCAACCCAGTCGATTTCCAATCTTTTCTTCCCAGAGATAAATTAAACTTCTGACAAAGCATATCTCTATTCCCTTGCTTCCACAGTCTGAAAAAAGTGTCCTACTTTATGTACAAGGCATCTGCCTCATTTTTAAAAATTTTCTTATTCTACTCAGGTCCAGAAGAAATAATACCTGGTTAGAACCTTGGCCATTTATCTCTTTAGCAACTGCTGCAACAGCTGCAAAGCAGCAACCTACAATACCTTTCACGAAAACTGATGCATCTCCCTTAGCACTTTCCAGACTGTGGGAAAACAGGCACTCTCACTATGCATTGCTTTTGGGGATGCAAAAATGATTCAAGGCCTATAGAGGGAATTTAGGAGTTACCAGCTACCAAAATTACAAATGTCTTGCCTGTTGATCCTATTTCAGGGAAATTATCCTAGAGACATGCCTAGACATGTAAGAAAAGCCATATGCATAAGATTACTCTTTGCAGCATTATTTGAAAAAATCAAATACTGGCAGCAATTAGTACCCATCAGAAGTCACACGATCGGATATTATGCAGGTTGAAAGTGAAGAAAACATCTCTACTGATAATGAAATAACTTCACTATCTATTAAATGACAACAATCTAAGCACATTTTCATCTATATCGATGGCAACTTTTGTGCAAGAAATGAAGGCAGTAACACATATTTGCATTCGGGTTGTTTATATAAAGAAGCACTTGAAGGATTCATGATACAGAAACATGTTTAACTATAGGGACTAAAAAGGATAGTATGGAAGGGGTAGATATGGACATAGTGAGAGTGATACTTAATGTTGTCCTATAAAATTTCACCACTTGAAACATATTAATGAATAACCTATTCAGAAAAGCATAATTTAAATGAAAAAAATTACACTGTTCTAGTATAGTACATAATGATAAGCTCAAAAATTTATTTTATGCAGAAAATATAATTCTAATAACAGCAACTCATAAAGGTAATCTAAAAAATACAAAACCATCTCACTTTTGGAAACAGATGCACAAATCATAAACAAAACAGTAAAACTCAAAACTCAAAATATTAAAACTCATTACATCAGAGAATATATCATGACCAAGTAGGATTTGTTTCTGGAATATAAGATGTTATCAACAAATAAAAAGACAAAAACATATTTAGTATAATAAAGGCATTTGAAAAGTTTAGCATCAATTCCTAATTACAAACAAAAACTGTAAGTAAAATGGAAACATGAAACTCTATGATAAGGTCTATCTACCAAAACTCAACAGGAAATACTTTGTGAATATGAGTAAATGATATTTGAGAGCTACTTAAATTATTATTGGAAACTTTCTTAAAGTTTGAAATTATAGCAAAAGGGCCAAAACCTTACAATGGAAAAGGAAAAGTTTCTTCAATAAGTGGTATTGGGAAAACTTGGTAGCCACATGCAAAAGAATAAAAGTAGATGACTATCTCATGCCAGACACAAAAATTAATTAAAAATGGGTAAAAGACTTGGATATAAGACTGGAAACCATAAAATACATAGTTGAAAACATAGGCACTAGGTTTCTTGACATCAACCTTAGAGATGTTTTTGGGAATTTGACTCCAATGGCAAAGGAAATAAAAGTAAAAATAAATGAATGGACTACATCAAACTAAAAAACTTCTGCACAGCAAAAGAAACTTGCATAAAAAATAAGAAGCATCCTACTGAATGGGGAGAAGATATTTTCAAATCATAAGTTTGACAGAGGGTTAAAATCCAAAATATAAAAAAACTTACAAAATTCAACAAAAAACCACAATCTGATTTAAAAATAGACAGAGGATATGAACAGACACTTCTCCAAAGAGGACCTACAGCTAACCAACAGGCACATAAAAATATGTTCATTTCTTATAATTTAAGAATTGCAAATCTAGACAATAATGAGGTATTGTCTCACACCTGTGAGAAAAACTACTATGCAAAAGACAAGAAAAAAAAGTTTCAGAGAGGATATGGAGAGAAGGGAAGCATTGCTGGTGGGTATGTAAATTGGTGCAGCTATTATAGAAAACAGTATGGAGATTCCTTAAAAAAATTAAAAATAGAAATTCCATATGATCCAGTTATACAACTCACTATAACACTTCTGGGTATTTACTCCCAAATTAAAAAAAAAAAAAATCACTGCTTCAAAGAGATATATGTACCATGTATTTATTGTAGCACTTTTTTTTTTAAAGATTTATTTATGCATACAAGAACGGGGGTACAGGCCAGAGGTGTGGGGGGGTGAGAGGATCCACCAGAGACAGAGTGGGGAACAGAACAGGCAGATGGACTGAAATACACTGCTGAGGGGAGCAGCGGGCGAGTCAGGAGAAGTCTGTTGCGCCATGTGGGTAGGTCCTTGGCTGGGGATCGAACTGGTGCTGCAGTGGCTGTGGATAGCTTCATAGGTTGCTTTTTAACCCCTTGAGCCACCAGGGAGGCCTTATTGCAGCACTTTTCACAATAGCCAAGAACTAGAAAACAACCTAAGTGCTTACTGATAGATGAATGAATAAAGATGTAATAGATATGCACAACAGAATACTATTTAGCTGTATAAAAGATTAAATACTGCCATTTACAACAGCATGAGTGGATTTAGAGGGAATTATACTTAGTGAAATAAGCCAAAAAAGAAAAAGACAAACATATGATTTCACTCATATGTGGTATTATAGAGCAAACAAACAGACTAACTAAATATAACAAAAAGAAATTTGGGGGTTAGAAGACCAGTTAGTGGTTACCAGAAAGGAAGGGGGAAGGGAAGTGGCAGACCAGAAAAAATGGACAACTGTATGGTGAAAGATAGACTTGGATTTTTAGCAACAAACTTAATATATACACATGTTGATTCTCAGTGATGCATACCTTAAACTTATGTGTTATAATGCAATGTTACTTAAAAAAATTACATGAAAATGAAATAAAATTTAAACTGCAGCTCCTCGGTCATACCAGTCACATTTCAAGTATTCAATAGCCACATTTGGCCAGGGGTTATCATATTAGACATCATATGTGCAAAACATACCCCCATTACAGAAAGTTCTATTATACAGAGAATATATATTATTCAAGAGAGACCAGTAGACTATTAGCACATAATAATCATTTAGTTAATATTTGTTAAATTAATTAAGGAAGGTATGCTTTCCTAGGAAAAGGACTATACTAGCTATTTTTTGAGTTTTTAAAATATTATTTATTGTCACCAGTTTAAGAGATATAATTGACATAAAATGTATAAATTTAAGGTGCACAATATAATTTGATATATTTATATACTCTGAAGTGATTGTGACAATAAGGTTAGCACATCTATCATTTCAAATGATTATTTTTTATGTGATTTTTAAAAAATAATAATTTATTCTTTCAATTGTGGTAACATTAGAATTCTCCCCATCAGGTATCGTCACTATAGGGCACCCACTACAGAAACACCCATAGTCCACCACCATGGTCCATTGTGCTTCCTTCCCTCTTTGCGCCTACTCCTCCCGCACCCTGTTCCCCTTTGTATGCTTCAGATCTTTAGTCAGTCTTCAAGGGTTAGCTTTTAAGGTTGTACAGAAAGTCTCTCTCCTTTCTCCCACAATTTTAATATTTTGAAAATTTTTTCTTGGGAAAAAAAGAGTATTTATGATACACACCCAGTTACTATTTATATAAAAGGAATGACAAAGATAGAAAAAAATATAGGTAACTTCTGAAATAAGAGGAATCTATTCATTTGCAATGGTGGGGTCGGGGGAGGAAATAACAAAGATGAAAATGGACTTTTATAAAATGGCATTGGATCTGTGAAATAAAAGAGTAGAAATATACTAAAGGGAAGTCCCCTCCCAAAGCTGGTACAACAATATTAGATAAAAGTTAATCAAGAAAATCAGGAAAGAGATAACAAAGGACATGTAATGGTCAATCTACCAGAAGAATTATCTGTCATGAAGTTGTATGTACTCTACAGAGACTTAAAATATGTGAAGCAAAAATCAATGAATCACAAGGAAAATGAGCAAATTCCTACTCATAGGGGAATATTTTATTATTTCTATTTCAGCTTATGCTCTCAAAAGTTATTAAGTGCTAACAATTAAACAAGATAAATAATGTGCTTCATATGAAAGTTTGTGTGTGGTAATCCATACCATATATGCCAAATATGCCAAATGACTCTGCATTAGGAAACTGAATGTGAATATTCTTGGCTGTAGCATTTCAAGGAAATAATAATGTTCCTGGGCTCCACTGACTTAGCAGATTTTTCACTCCATATTTGTATTTGTTTGACTTTGAGAAAAAATGTTATTGCAATTTAGTGGGAGAAAGGCCTTTTCAACAAATGGTGAAGAAATAATTAAAAAAATGAGTTTTGAGTTCAAATAGAATCAAACTTTTAAAAATATAGAAGAGAAGGATGCAATGGTGTCCAGAAAATATGTACACATACTAATTAACTATGTGAACAAATTAACAAAGCTTAATTTCAGTTTAGGAGAAAGACAACCAACAATTGGTTGTCCATTTGCTAGAAAACAGTGTTGGATCCCAGTGTTGCAGTTTAAACAAAAACAATATCCAGGTCTATCATAGATTTTACTATAAAAGAAAAAAATAAAGAAAGGAACTTGGAGTAGAGAATTTCTTAAACTAATCAGAAAACAAAGCTATAAAAGATAGGATAGTCATTTTTTTGGTTTGTAAAACAAATATTTCTCTGATAAAATATGTCAAAATTCAGCTCAAAAGACAAACAAAAGTTGAGAAAATATTTTAACATATATTCATACAGAGCTTTCACTTACAGGATATGCAAAGAGTGCCTATAAATTGAAATGTGAAAAAGCAAAGAATTCATTATAATACGTGCTAAGCATAGAAAAAAACATTCTATGGGAGATGAAATTCAAAGGACAAACTTATAAAATCATATTTAACTTCAAAAGCACTCACTGAAATGCAAATTACTCTGAAAAATAAGATACATCTTTACTCAGAAAACAGGCACAACAAACAACACTAGGTGGGTGGAGAGATTGCAGAGAAAAGGCCCTTCATCCAACGAGCCTTGATGATGCTAATGTAAATTGTTACTGCCTTATTTTAAAAATGAAAAATCTACTTTGATTTCTAATTCTGTATATTTATCATAAAAAAATATGAGCAGCAGTCCATGGGATACATGTAAAAGAATGCTTACTCGCATGGAAAACCTCTCAGTGCCCATCACTTGGAGATGCTTGAATAAATGGTCATATGAGAAGAGTGTCATCAGTATCATGGCTGATAAGACATCTCTCCCCTAACAACTACAGTTTGACATTCATCCTTGCAGAAAACTGCATCGGTGGAACTACATAACATCCAGAGGGTAATTAATAAACTGGCATTAGTAGTATCGATATATTATTCTGGGAACCCAATATCAATATTCTAAATGTAAATGCATTGAGTTCACCAATCAAAAGGCACAAGAGTGACTGGCTGCATTAAAAAAAAAAGACCCCAAATTATGCTGTCTATAAGTAACTCCCTTCCGCTTTTTCGCACATAGACTTGTTGGAGATCGGTTCACAGCTGCAAATCTGGATTTGTCAAAGACTTTGATGAAGTCAGGATGCATGACTTTAAACACTTGTGTGATTTTCTGAAGCATGACACGACCACCTAGTGCAACACCCGCAATCATTTAAAATCTGTAAAACGGAGCTGCTCCGCGGGCAGCCTAGGCCAGACCCTCCACTGGCCCTGTGCACACATGTGCGACCCCCACCAATCCACCACCCCCACATCCCCACCCACATCCCCATCCACACCCTCATCCACCCAACCCCCATGTACCCACCTCCCCACAGCCCCACTCACACCCCCCATCGTCTCACCCTCCATTTGGCCAGCCAGTCTACCATTCTCGCTGCCCTCCTGTACAACTTACTGGTCCCAGCCCCGGCTCCTGGTTCCATGTGGCCGGATATCCCCACATGGGATTTGGGAGGCGGGGTGGTGGAGTGATCACAAGATGGTGGATACCTGGCGGCTCCAGAAGGACATACAGGAGGAGGCAGGCGGATCTCTGGACTTGGAAATGTTGATGCTACTGAGAAGATTGGACAAGTAAGTACGCTGCAAGTCAGCACATAGTTAACAGACAAATGGTGGTCTGGAGATTGCCAGATACTAGCAGGGAATTCTGCAATAATGAAAGAGATTGTATTGTTGTTTTGGAAAGAAGTAGCAGGTAAGCTGACAATTCAGAAGCAACTCTGAGCAGAGCTAATAGAACAGGGGCGTCAAATTGCATTTTTCTGTCAAGAGAACAGGCTTTCAATCCCATATGCTTTTTCCAAATACGTACTACCTATTGTGGTTTGATAGCTTGCAGGTCAGAATGGTAAGGTAAGAGAAGTCAGGCAGCTTTGCTGGCTCTGTTGGAGCTGGAGCTGAGCGATTGGGTGAGAAGACCAAAATGTGCCCGGTCCTTCATTCCCTCTCAGAGAGGAACGACCAGGTGCAAACCGAGGCTGGAGCTGTAACACAAAAACATCTCCCGTGCAGTGGAAAGTTGCAAGAACTTTAGCCTTGTCCATCCATGAGTTTGCAGTTATTCTTGGAGATCGGTTGACAGCAGCAAATCTGGCTCCAACTTTTGATGGATTTGTAAAAGACCTTGATGAAGTCAGGATAGGTGACTTTAAACACTTGTGTGATTTTCTGTAGCGTCTTCATATTGACAAGAGAATTACCTTTATCAACCTCAAGAGTTTGGGGTGACAGGGTCTTAGTTGGACAGCTGATTTTATGTCTATCTATCTAGCTATCTGAACAGCTGATTTTATTTCTAGAATTATGTTGTCCCAGAGATTTTTATGATTATTTACATCTCATTGCTCTGAAACTGTGTACAGATAAAGTTTCTTCTAGTTGTTGAATTTCCTACAAGTTGGTCAGTGAGCTGGTGAAGAAGTTGCACATGGCAACACCATCTACACTTTGATCTCATCAACTACGTGGTAGAAAATTTTGGCAAATGTACCAAATAGTCTGTCTATTCACAAACCTTTGTCTTTGTCTAGCAGATTGTCATGGAAGAATCCTCTGGTGAATCCTCTCACCGCCCCCCCCCCCGCACTTCTGACTTATGCCCCAGTTCTTGTATGCATAAGTAAATAAATCTTTAAAATAAATAAATCTTTAAAAAAAACAATGTTAAAAAAAGATTATTATAACTGGAAGTCAAGAATCTGTAAACCTAATCTAAATGCATTAATTACTAGGACTCAAGAATATCTCAGCACTGATCCCATGCCTGGAAAGTTATAAATAAATCAGGTGATTTCCCAGAAAAAAAGATTTTAATTAATTTGCAATCAAAGAATCCCCACAATTTCCCAAAATAAGCTAATAATATTACAGTCTGGACCCATTTTACTGTTAGTAGTCACAGACTAAAGCAGAAATTAATGATATTTGAGGGAAGAGAGTGACAGAGAAAAATGACTTTAGAGGTGTTCAGCTTTTAAAAGAAATATGTAGACTCTACCCTGCTCTCTTTGGATTCCTTTCCATGTGGCCATGACAACACACAGAACACATGAAGCAATGTGAAATCTCACCAAATGGTTTATTTATGCTAGTTATGATGACAGTAGTTATTTATGCTAGTAATGAATATCTAGATGAATATCAGACAAGTAAGATAGCCAATGACACTCTGGAACACGCAAGCTCAATATGTAGTCAGAAAAATGGAAACACTCTAGAACCCTTCTTATGCGTATCTTCATGTATTTCACTGACCAAGAAATCTTGTCTAAAACCCATTAATTTATAACATTTTGTTTCTAGTAATATAACATACAAAACATCTTAAAGTCTTTACAAACTCTCTGACTTAATACCAAAACACTACATTTTTAATCTGAAGAGTATTACTCCCAGTTGTTGAACATGTCTTTTTATATTTCTCTCCTTACAAAAAATTCACCTTTGCATACCTCCACATCTTTTTCTCTCCAGGTTAAAACTAATATTTTTTCCATATATTAATCATGTAGCCCACATATGTACTACATATAAGTCTCCACCACTTACGTTACTTTCCTCATTGAGAAAAAGTTGAGTGTAAGTAGTTGCATGAATTGGATTGATCAATATGTAGCATTTTTATAGACAAAACTGGAAATTCTTAGGTACAAACATGAATCTCTTAACATGCTTTCCCTTTACATTTTCAGTAGCACCATGTGGTTACCATTTTTTAAATGGACTCAACCATTCCAGTTGGCTGCATTTGTTAGCTGTTTCCTTCTTCCTTTCTTTTCTTTTCTTTTTTTTTTCAGGATTCTCAATTTTATTTGACAAGGAAGAAATGCAAATTCTTTTCTTTTAGATGCTAAATTTTCACTCTTTGCCCAGTGAGAGGCTTCTTCAGGCAGGCCTCTTTTTTTGAGGTTCACTTATGTCACTCTTAGGCAGGAGAAAGCTTTCTTCAGGTCTGCTTGTCTTTTGTACCCCCAGTCAGCACTCTCACTTTCTCTCAGTGGCAAGATGTTCCAGGCTTATCTTGCTTTTTCCTGCCCCAAGATTTGGTACCAACTGCCCTCCAAGGAGCCCTGGTTCCTTTTAATGGAGAACAGCTTAAGGTGCCAAAATCTGGGCGCTAAGGTTCAATACAGATGTTTATACAATGCTGCTGGTAATGGGTAAGGTGACTTTAGAGACCACTTTGGCTATTACAGTGACAGAGCAAGAGACTTGTGGGGCCAGAGCTCATATTTCCAATTTATCTCTATTTTTCCCAAATCTCTTTTTGTCAATCATGAGAACTATACCATGCTATATATTGTCATCTCCAACTCATGCGTTCAGATTTCATTGTTGACAAATGTTTAGAAACTTCCATTTCCTTTTTCTTCTTCTTGGCTTTTCATCCATGGGTCCTGGAATTTGCTTCAGGTCGTGAAAGTCCAGATGCTCCTTCTGTCAGAATAGTCATTTTACTTGAAAAGAAAAATTAATGTCCATCTCCTTCCAGGTAGCATTGTCAGATATAGCAAATAAAAGTACATGCAATATGTGATACATACTTATACTAAAGCAAAATCTGTTGTTCATCTGAAATTCAAATTTAACTGGACATCCTGTATTTTATTTGGAAATCCTAACTCCAAGGGAAGAGAAGAGAATCTAAGACATAGCTCATTTAGTATCACAGAGTCTTCTAGTACTATTTAATAAACACAAAGTTAAAGGAAAATACAAAAACTACTGGCTTTTAAGACCTTTAAAAATTTTATTATTTTTCATTTTCATGGGCCAAAAATGTGGACATATTTAAGTTCCTAATTTGAACATAACTGTTTTATTATTGCTATTTTATTCTAATTGTTGCCCTGCAGATAATTCTGAGTAGTAAACATTCATGTTTCAGTGGCTTTTAGATATATACAGAATTGATCCATTAACAGTGTTTGATTATCTTAAAAATCCCTCAAAGCAACCAAAAATGTCAGAAAACACAATAACATTCATATTGAGAATCAACAGAAAGAATGTTTTTACTATAATAATTTTGAACCTCTCAGGCAGTAAATACATGTGGATTAATTTCTATAGGTTCTTATAAATGTTCACAACAGTGATGTTTTAAAATTCACAAAATGTGTTACAGCTTATTCTAATTATTATTACATATTCACCTTATATTAAGTATTTCTTATAAACAGTACAACAATTGGAAACATTTTTGTGTATTTCAAAAGGTTTTGTTATATTAAAATAACACAGAGGATTCAGAAAGCTATTGCCATAGAACAACTTAGTGCAAATGTCCTAATCCTTGCACGGATTAAAATATACCATGCTCGCCGTCCCAATTTTGCATTCTGTGGTAGTTGCACAGCCAACACAGAGTTGAAATGTAGTTACAAAATATGTTTTAAAAAAACACACCAAGTACTTTTCCTCCATCTCAGTTTTTATTATTCTAACTAGGAACATGAAATTAGAATCCCAGGGCAGGAGGAAAAATATATATGTGTATGTCTGTACGTATGTACGTACAAACAAAAAAGGGAAATTTTTATATGTAGATGCATGTATATCTACATACAAATACATAAATATGTAAGTATATTGAGCAAGTTGTATGGATAGAAATTTCTCATCTTTAAGCATTATACACAAAGAAAATTAAAAAAAACGTGAAAGCAGGATTTAGAATGCAAACAAAAATAATGGCAATGTATTCTTGAAAAAGTTAGAAGGAATGGAATAATGAATGACTTTGAGCTTGACAGTATATAAATAATAGAACTGATCAATAAAAAAGGAACTGGTTTTTTTAAACCAAATCAAAGAAACCTAAAAGAAAAAAATCTAATAAATAGTGTCCCCAAAAGATAAGAAATAATGTTAAGTTAAATATATACATCGTATATTTTTAACTTACCAATGTTGTCAAACTTCACTAAAATTTAAGAAACAAATTTTAGAAAATAATATGCATATAGGTAAAAATAATGATGGGTTTTTTTTTTTTGAGATTGTGCAGAGAATATTATCCACAACTTTTTTTCTTTTGTTTCTCTGCTATTTCAGTTTTTGCTTGAGAAATAAGAAAAGTGTGAATTTTCATAATAACAACATTGTATACACACAGTGAAAGGGGTTGAAGATATATGCAACCAAATTTTGGAAGATATTGTCTTCCACAGGGTTGGATTAGTATTTTATGAATATACATGTGCTTTCCTGAATTTTCTAAATTTAAAGGAATACAACTTTTTAAGTAGATTCTTAAAATATACATTTTAGGAACAAAAATAATGTCTCTGCATGCATGTACATATATGCTCACGTGTGTAAGTATGTGCATACAGCAATGAGAGACTAGCAAAATAATGTTCTAAGGATTATTTTAGGTGGTGCCATTTTGTAGGGTTTCTAGTCTCTTCTTTGTAATTTATTTCTATACTTTCCAAATTTTATCAAATCAGTAAAATAACATTTTAAGCAAGTTATGAACTTTTCAAAATTATCCTATTTTCACAACAAAACTAATAGAGCTATTATAACTCGCATGTAGTTATACTCAGTTGGAAGTAAATCAAATGTTAACTGTTTCGAAGTGGCAAAGCTAAAATTACCTTTATCTTACTCATTTTTGCTTGTCTGATTTTTTATGTACTGTCTAATCAAGGTGTGCTTTTCCCCCATTTCTAATCGGAAGAGAATCTCAGAATACAAATTTGATAGAATTCAGTAAGATCCCCAATTGGGATCAGATTCTTCCTTTCCTTTGTCTGAGGAGAATTTTTTACATTTAAAACAAATCTTTCTCCATGAAAAATTCATTGAATTGCATTGATCACAGTCCCAATCACCCTCTCTGCGCTTGATGCATTTTACAGTGTGAGAGAGGCCAGACTGTGGATTAAACCTTTCTGGGAAGAATTTCCTGGTCTCAGTCTGCTTACCCTTCCAGCTATTTCTGGTGTCTTCCACAGGAGGCATTGCTGCAGGTCCTGGGATAGTAAATATAGGTAGGAATGAGTAACAGGTATTAGGTAGATTAATGGGTATCAGTGAACCAGACTGGGCCCAGGTTTGCAAGATAGCAGAACAAGGAAAAAGAGCAATGTTCTGGTCTTTACCACATACAGACATCACTGTATGCTCCATCATCTCCCCTGCTGGAACAGTAGTAGCAGGAGTAACAGTAGTCCCCTGGGCTGCATAACTTGCTGCAGAATTAGCAAAAGCATACATGCTTAATGTCTGTGCCACCTCCTTTCTCTTCTCTTCCTGATTTACTTCCTGTGTCTGAGACTGAGTGCTTAGCAACCTAAGAAGCTGATTCCTGAGTAAATTGCACTCTTCCTCTGCTCCATGAAGGGCTACAAGATTTTGTTTAAGCTCTAACTGCGCCTTCTGCCTTTCCCTTTCCTGCAAGTCCCTGAGTCTATTCACCATCCCCACCAAGACATTAGTGAACAGTTTCTGCTCCTCTAGCAGACCCCGAAGCCTCTTTACCTTTTCTGAATACTCCTGCTTCTGTCTCTGAGCAATGCGCACAGCCAGGGCCAGGGTGGTCCAAGCACAGGATTCCTTAATGGCCCCTGATACTGTTGAATCTCTCAGGATGTCTACCAGTTTCCTCTCCACATCACCCCAGGACTTGCATGTTTTCATCCTATAGAAGGAGGAAGTAACTCCATTCCTAAGTATATGCTTATTTATGAAATCTACAACCTCCTTCCTATAGAAGCCACAAGCTGGGTCATTGAAGTTCACAGCCATTTTAAGGAAAGCAGCTCTGGTCTGTTTTACCTCACCAAGCCACAGTAACAGGATGTTACCTTTGACCTTAACCTTTCCACTCAACTGCCCCAGGTCCTTGTGGGAAGTCAAATGCCCCAGGTCCTTATGGGAAGTCAAATGCCCCCTAGTGTACTGAGAGTTTAGCAGATTCTAGAAACATCTACCTCAGCATTACATTAAAAATAAGCCATCAGAAATAAGTAAAAAAGTCAGTGGAGATGGATACAAAGTTTATTAAACAAAACAACATGCAAAAAAGAGCCTAGCGATCTGTTTATGTCAAACTGCTGGATCTGGTATTGAGTGCAGATACATACTTAATATTTACTAAATGAACCTGGACAATATTAACTTACTTGCTAGTACTTGCTAGTACTTTGTTATATCATGCTGCAACTATTTTACAAATATCTGAGAACAGGGAAAACCTTTTGCCATGAGCACCTACTAGGCTGGCGGCAAAAATACAGTAACAACTGTTTATTGATTAATATACTTGATATATTAATATAATATACTTATGTGATATTTGTGATACTCTCACACTGTACAAATCCAATTTTACCCAGTCAGATTTCATTTATATACTGTAAATTTGAGCTTTATGTATAATAAAAAGTTATACATTAACTTTTTAACAATCTCCAAACTATAGAGGTACATTTTCTTTTTTTAAACTTTTTTTTTTTTATTGGGTCCTCCCCGGTGGTGCAGCGGTTGAGCGCTGAGCTGCAAAGCTGCCCACAGCCTCTGCAGCCCCGGTTCGATCCCCGGCCTCAGGGCGAGGGTCCCACATGACCCGCAGACCTCTCCTGCCGCCCGCTGCTCCCCTCAGCAGTGTACTTCGTCCGTCTGCCTGTTCTGCTCCCTGCTCTGGCTCTGGTGAGTTCTTTCACCCTCCTGCGCTTCTGACTGTACCCAGTGCTGTGTAAAATAAATAAATAAATAAATAAGAAATTAAAAAAATAATTTTTATTGAGTTAATACAGATTTACATCATTGTTTATATTTTGGGAGTACTGGACCCCCCCACCTTCAGATGTTCTTGTCATCATGCACCTACCACCAAAGCACCAGTGATCCACCACCATCGTCGGTTGTGCTCCCTCCCTGGAGGCTCATTTTCTGGTGTCATTTTGAAGTTATATTTCAGATAAGCCTGTTGCAAATCAAGTTCAGAAGTCAGACAACAGTAGTTCTGTTTCATATATAATATACAGATTGCCTATCTTGTGTTTACATAAATACAATGTGTGATGACCTATGTCAGTGAGTTGCTGTAAGGGAAGTGGAGAACTGAACCAGAGTTCAGAACAAAGATGTTTCCTACCAACATTTTCTTCTGAGAAACAAGCAATAATTTTGGGTTTTTTTAAGATTCATTTTTATTTATTTATGCATACAAGAACTGGGGTGTAGGCCAGAGGTGTGCGAGGTGAGAGGATTCACCAGAAACAGAGTGAGGAGCAGAACAGGCAGACTGACTGAAATACACTGCTGAGGGGAGCAGCGGGAGAAACAGGAGAGGTCTGCTGTGCCATATGTGGGTAGCTCCCTGCCGGCGATCAAACTCAGGCCATAACAGTGACAGTGCTGACATTTAACCCCTTATGCTATGAGGGAGCCCCTAATTTGTTTATACATAAATTCAGTTTTTAGCTATAAAAATGTTACACCCTTGTCATGGTTGGGGTTGCAAGTACAAGGCCAACCCTTCTGAAGTAAAAAGGGGCAGGATTGAGCAAAGAGAGATGTTAAGCTTCAATACGGGACCACCAAATTCCTGGTTAATCCAACTCAGCACTCTGAGGCAAGCTGCGCCTCACAGAATCATCAAGTAGCTAAAATGGCCAGGCCCTTATATCTCCACCTTCCACAGTCACTAAATAGGAGTAGCTTAGAAATTGTGTGCCTCAGGTCAGAAGCCCACAGCTGATCCCTGTCCCCACAGCTGCTTGAGCAGCAAGTCATGCCTTAAAGGAGAAACTGTGCAATGCATTTCTGTGTCTATTACAAACTGCATTTCTTAGATAGACTTCTCTTTACTTACTCAGGAACTCCTCCAGGATTCTGAGAGGCTTCTTTTCCTGAGCAGATACTTAGAAGGGGAAGGATAGTAAGATGAACTATTGCTCTTGCCATAATCGATTCTTATTTCCCTCCTTCCTAGATTCCTCTCATTCTTAGTACCACCTCTACCGTGATCGGTGGCTTATCTGACAGCAGCACCCAGCCCACGTGGGTTCCATATATATCCTTCCCTGCTCCTTTGCCTAACAACAGCTCCTTGATGATCAGCATCCATTACCTTGAGATGGTGATTTTTCTTCGTGCTAGCTGACCTCTGGACCAAAGTAACCCAAAGCAATCACGTGGCAGGCATAGTTTATAATTCAATGAGAATTTTGCTGTCTTCTGGTAAACGCATGTCCCTTTAGAAATCAGTACCTTGAACCCTTCATATCACAAGAATTGTGAGGTCTGGGAATGCAAGTCCTTTAGTGGATTATTGAGAGTGATGATAAGTGAATTCACCCTTGTTTCCGAGACCCATGTATTTTTCCTACTGAGGACATAGTACCATGTAAATGTCTTTGGTTCAATACAAACTCTAAGTCCTGGGGGCTGATACTCCCATGCTTTCAGGATATTGCCTCAGAACTGGGGTGTTAGCAACATCTTCACTAGGCCACCCAAACATTTTGTAAGGCTAGCAGGTCCTGTGTAATGTGATCTGACCTACGGGTCCTCTGGTCATGAGCCATTCCCATACCTCTGTTGCTGTGTAATGGTCTCTGTAATATGATATAATATGACATGGGATCCCATATTGCTGGATTGAACATTCTGTGAGCTCCTGGATAGTGGTACTAGCTGAGGTCCTATAGGAGGGAAAGAAAAACATGCCTGGAATACTTACTGCTGATCCTTTCAGGATGAAGAGTCCAGTGCAGTCCATCTGGTACTAGTGATCTTTTGGGCTCCTCGAGGACTGCTATCATATCAATGGTTCCAATTTGAATTCCACTGCAGAAAGGCTAGGCGTTCGCCAGTGGCAGTGAGATAGCACTGTGCTCATGTGAAGCTCCTATCCCCATCACCATGGCTACTTTGCTCATGTGCCCATTGTGACTTGAATGGCTGATGACAGAGGATGGCCTATCAACTGGCCAAGTCTTTTTCTCATCTTGACTGTTTAGTGTTTCTTCATGGCAGATGTTGTTTGGTGAGTATTAACAAGAGACACTAAAATCTTTCTGCTTCTTGCTCTCGCATATGAGTATTTATATCAACCATGTTAGGCTTTCCGATTTCCATTCTTGTACATTTTTCCTTCCAGGCTTCTGATCATTTGGATATATTGTAATTTAGAACTTTCCTATCTAGGGTATCAGTTGTTCTAGTATCAGTTTATTGAATTATTCTTCCTTTCCAACCCTACCTGTGGAACTGATCGTTTACATAAAAATATTTCTATTTTTGAGTTTCTTCTGTTCCAGCCCTCTACTTCATTTATCCTCAAAAACTCTGATATTTAAATTATTGCAGTTTATTATAGTCTCGCAATGTGATTGGGTAAGTCTCCCCTTCTTACTATTTTTCCATATGTCCCAGGCTATTCCTGGATGTACCACAGTTTATTTATCCATTTACCTACTAAAGGACATTTCGGTTGGTTCCAGGTTTGGTAATTATGAACAAAGCTGCTTATAAACATCCACTTGAAGGTTTATGTGGACACAGGCTTCCAACTCCTTTCAGTATGTACCAAGGAGCACACATGCTGGATCATATGCTAAGAATATGTTTGGTTTGGTAAGAAACTTCTCTACTGTCTTCTAAAGTGGCTATATTATTTCTCATTCTCATCAGCAACATATGAGCTCCTTTGGTCCACATCCTCACCTGATGCTGTCAGCGTTCTGGGTTTTGACTACTCTATTCTGCATGTAGTATTTCATTTTACTTTTCATTTCTCTGATGCAATATGATATAGAACATAATTTCATATGCATGTTTACCATCTGGATATCTTTTCTGGTAAGGTGTCTGTTAAGATCTTCAACCTGTTGTTTTTTTTTTTTTTAAGATTTATTTATTTTTATACAAGAGCTGGGGTACAGGCCAGAGGTGCAGGAGAGTGAGAAGATTCACCAGAGACAGAGCAGAGACAGAACATGCAGACAACTGAAATACACTGCTGAGGGGAGCAGCGGGCGTGACAGGAGAGGTCTGCCGCACCATGTGGGACTCCCTGGCTGGCTGGGAATCAAACCGCACTGCAGAGGCTGCAGAAAACTTCACAGCTCTGCGCTCAACCCGCTGCACCACCAGGGAGGCCCTCAACCTGTTTTTTAATCAGGTTTTTTGTTTTGTTTTTATTGAGTTTTAAGAATGCTTTGTTTGTCTTTCGATAACTATCCTTTATCACATGTGTCTTTTGCAAGTATTTTCTCCCAGTGGGTTCTCTTCTCATTCACTTAAATTATCTTTTGCAGAGCAAAAGTTTTTAATTTAAATGAAGTCCAGCTTGTTAATTTTCATAGGTTTTACTTTGATGCTATTTTTAAAATGTCATTGCCATAAAACATTTGTTATCTTCTAGTTTTATAGCTTTGCATTTTATGTTTAAGTCTGTGATCATATTTTTGCGAAGCGTGTAAGGTTTGTGTCTAGAATCAGGTTTTTTTTTTTTGCATGTAGTTATCCAGTTTTTCCAGCATCATTTGTTAAAAAGGTTGTCTTTGCTACTTTATATTGTTTAGAGAAGAATTTATGATTATATATAAATTATTCAAACTTTCCTAAAGGAGATGAGTTTGAACCAGTTTGGAGAGAACAGAGGAGAGCAATAGAACTAGAAGACAGTGTCTCTAATAATAAATCCTTTGTTCGCCACACTCATGCCAAGTAGAGGGATGGTGTAAAGGGATCTCCAAAACATAAGTTGAATAAGTTAGAGGGAATGCTCTCTAAAGCAAAGGGAATCTGACTAGTTACTCAGGATGTCACTGAGGTTATTGTAAGACACACGTTCCCCATAGTACTGGAGGACTCAAATGTCAATTATGTGAAAGTCAAAGCAAATGGGGGTAGGGGGAAGACCCCCTGTGTAGTATGTATCTCACTTTATCACTTTGGAAAATTCCTATGTGTCAGATGGGCGCAAAGGGGGTTCAGATAAGGCAGGCCAAGTTCATGCAGACTAATAGTGGATAAGGAAAGAGGACACAGAGCGCACGAACTGTCAAGCAGAGGTCACAGTGGGATCAGGATGATCTCAGCAAATGCCATTGGGGGTGGAAACTGAAAAAAATAGGAATATTTAACTACAGCTTAATTTATGCTAGCAGAGGTTATAGGACAGGCCTAAGATGATGTCTCTTCCATCTGAAGACAATATTCAATCCTCCAAACTCCATCACGCTTTTCATATTGGAGACATTAAAAATGAGTTTTTCATGAGCCATGCAATTTAAAGCAACAACAAGAAAAGCTAAAAGTACAAAAAACTTTGAAATCCTGTTACCACGTGCAGCAGTTGCTGGTGGTTCACTTACAGGTTATCTTACTGATGTGCTTGATTTGTTTTAAAAAATTATTTTGAAACAGAAAAGTTGCAAAAGTAGTAGAGTTCCCCTATATTCTTTATTAGTTTCTCTTAGTGGTGCATATATCAAAACCAAGGCAATAACATTCTGATATCATTGGTTTTTCCACTAATGCCTTGGATCCCACACCACATTGAGTTATATTTCCTTAGTCTCCTCTGAGTTGTGAAAATCATTCAGTATTTCCTTGTCTTTCGTGTCCTAATAATTTTGAACCATACTTGTCAGTTATTTTCTAGAATGCTCTTCAACTTGGGCTCCTCTGATGGTTTTTCTAAAATATGATTGAAGTTATGCATTTTTTGGGTGACTACTATGGAGGTGGTGATGTGCCCTTCTCAGTGGATCATATCAGGGAGTACTTCATGTGTTTATGTCTTCTTACTCTTGACATTATCCTTGATCGCTTGGTTAATGTATATCTGCCACACTTTTCTACTGTAAAGTTATTTTTCTTTTGAAAGCAATAAATACCTTGCAGAAGGTACCTTGTAACAATACAGATATGCCATTTCTCCACAAAACTTTGCCCATTAATGTTAGCATACTTAAGTAGAACTTTCCAGCACCATTTATTACTGTGGGGTCTTAATGGTGATTTTCTATTGTCCTCTTTCCTTCTAAATTTGGGTTTGGTTTTTGTTTTTGGTTTAGGCATGAGGCTGATGCCAGATACTTTTTTATTACATTGAGAGGGAAAACGTAACTGGAAATAAAAGTCACTCAAGATGAATGAGAGTTTTTAAACATCTGATAATTCTTTTATGGCAGCATCTAGGTCCTCTGCCCAGGGTAGTTTTTACCCAACAAAGATACTGGAAGGGAGAGCACACAGTTGTGCCCATCACACTAATGGGGGTGATGGTTCCCAGGGCTCCCCAGTTTTGCTTGCTGGATAATAGCCATAAGCACAAAGAATTCATCCAACAATCCAGGCTAAGCCCAAGCCAGAAACTATACATGAGTGGTCAACACTTCCCACAGCTAGAAAAATTAAGGCAGGATATACTTCCAAGGGCTTGCTGAATGCAATTGAAGAGGTGCTCATTTTCAGGGTTTGTGCTGTACATGATAGGATACGTCTTGCAGGCCATGGCTATGCTGATGGGTATGGCTGGGTGAGCTATCACGACAAAGCTGTCAGCACCTATCAGATCCACAAAACCGTATTCCTTAGCAAGCATGGCCATCCTGGCTCTGGTCCCCTCCACTCGGCTGGTGCAGAAGGCAGCTGTGCCTCCTCGTACATTTGTTAAGTGTATTTTTCCATAAGAAAAATTTGTTCCTTATTCAATTATTTATTTATTCATATCAGTATGGATGCATCAGTTTTCACTTTATTCTAGGGATTATAATCCAGTGCTATTGTTATTTGTTGTTAATTGTCGAACTTCTTCCATTTGTGATGGAAGATTTAAATTAAGGCCTAATGTCATCTATTGCCTGAAATCAGGAGGACTTCCATGATCTAATGTCAAGTTTCCCTCCTCATTCTATGCCCACAGATATCTCCTAGCCAAGAAATACTCATTATCAAGGGGACCAGACATAGTGCTTGCTTGTCCCTGAGTGACGCATTTCAGATCACAATTTCTTGCAGGAACCAGGGGTGTCTCACCCTCTTGACACTACAGAGTTCACCTCCCATATCCTCTGCTTGTTCACTATACACCCAAGTGTAAATCCCTTGTGTCTCATGTGGTGTGTGGTGCCCTCCCCCTGGACTGTGAGTATGTGTAACTGATAAAATTTTCTTGGATGTCAAGTGTTTGCCCACCCTGGTAATAAGATAAGAAACCTTCCCTCACCAGCAAGATGAAAAAGGAGGAGATTAAAACAGCATCTTAAACCACTGGGAGTTATTCCAGGTTGTACCCTTTTGACTTGCAGAAATGATTGGTTCATTGGTTAGGCAGGAAAAAACTCAAGAGGGACCTGGAGCATCCTGTGGTGCCAGTAAGTAAAGAAGTGTTCCTTTACATTGTGTGAGGAAAATATACAACCAAAGTTGTTTTCCCCCCACAGATTCTTGCAGTTTTCAGAGTTGTAGCCCTCGTAAATCTCCATCTACTGTAAACATTTTCATATCCCTTAGTTTTAGCTATAATTCTCAAAAGACTTTTGTAACAGTAATACTAAGTCCTAGCTTCCAAGAATGTACCAGACTTTTTCATTACATGGAGTCTACTAACAATTGTGTTTACAACACAACATTAAGAATTTCCTGTGTGTGTTCCATTACATTGCCAGATCCCCCACATATGCTGCCTCCCCACGGAGAACCCTGTTATGTTCCTTTGTGAATCACATGAAGTCATATATAGTAATCCTCATTTAACTAACTGCAGACTCCTCAAACAGCAGTCACTCCTGGAAACTGGGATTCATAGCAGGAAACAAAAGAGAATCCAGACATTGGTACTTCAAAAATGCAAATCTGGAACTTCCAAACAAAAGGGAAAAAACTACACAAAGCATTTTGAACAGCTTTGTATTTGCTAATTGCATTCCAAAAAGGCAGGAAATCATGGAGAGTCTTTCCAGCCTAAACTAAATGTGTGTGTGTGTGTGTGTGAGCGAGAGAGAGAGAGAGAGAGAGAGAGAGAGAGAGAGAGTTTGGCTTGTCTTTTTTATCTGGGGCTTGAGATGGTTGAGATATATACCTCAAAATGAAATTCCATCATATAAATGGATAATAGTATATTATGAGAAGTGACTATTATGTAATAAAATATAGAAACATGAATTTTGTTAAAGTGGTGAGTTACAGCATTATTTTTCTTTATTTAACCACCTTTAATAATGGGCTTATATGTTATTAAATAAATGTGATTGATAAACACAAACCTAGAAAAAAATGTATTTGAAATGAAAGTTGTTCCCTTAAAACTGTCATCTTAGAAAAATACATACTTACCAAGAATTATGCTGTAGCTCCCAGATTCTTTTAGAATTCCTTTTTGAAAAATGTCTCTGGAGTAACTTTATAAGCCACATAAGAAAAATGTGATCACTATTTTAATAGTCACAACCGATTAAGTCAAAAGCATGTTCCTTAGCTTAATCATCTGCTTTATTCACAGATTTGGCTTCAAATTTTGACACTTTTAAAAAATAAAATTGAAGCACCAAAAAAATTGTGATACTGCTCAGTCTATTCAAAAAACCTGGGGCAGGGCTTCCCTGGTGGCTCAGCGGTTGAGCACTGGGTTGCGAAGCTGCCCGCAGCCTCTGCAGCACCGGTTCAATCCCAGGCTGCCGGGTGAGAGTCCCACATGGCGCGCAGACTTCTCCTGCGCCCGCTGCTCCCCTCAGCAGTGTACTTTGTCCTTCTGCCTGTACTGCTCCCCGCTCTGGCTCTGGTGAATTCTCTCACCCTCCCTCGCTTCTGACTGTACCCAGTGCTTGTATAAATAAATAAATCTTTAAAAGAAAAAAAAAAAAACCTGGAGCAGACTCCGGAAGTAATTTCAGCTAGCATCTAAGAAAGTCCAAATTTCCCTTACCATCTAGCATGTAAAATTTGAATACCACTGTCCCCTCACTTATCACATTCAATATTAAACCACTTTCCTCCCTAGTATAAGAGTTAGCAAAGAAATTCAAATACATTTTCCCAGAATACGAGTTCATTAAAACAGAAATATTAATTGATTTCCTCACAAGCTATCCCTCTTTCCTCAACCCTTAGCACAGCACTGGACATATGGTATCTGTTGACTAAATGGTTATCTAAAAGGTAATACTTGTATAAATACCCCCCTCCAGATGCCGATTTCCACCATGTGTGAATCACCAGGAAACCTTCCATCTGTCTACTATTATCTCATTGACTTAGTGGCAATTTACCAAAACTACATGAAAGCTTTTATTATGTTTTACAATTTCAACTTGCATTTACATTAGTTGACGTTATTTTCCTCAGCCCTCTGAGGTACTGACTCTTGCTATTCCATATATAAGATAATGAAACTACGAAATAGGATAGTCGCAAAAACATCACTGTTAATAAGTGGCAGTATCGGTGTTGAAACCAATATATTTTGTCCCCTAGTACAGTGTTATGTTCATTCTGTCAAACTGCCTTCTCTCTACACTTCACTTTTCTTCTTATTCCTAATATCTGGCATTATTTCAGACTAAGCTCCATTGGGCCTCAATGAAGTCTCACTCAGTTTGAAGAATATCTCATCTGCTACTCCAACTACACAAGACTCCCTAGTTTTCTTTTGGAAGCAAACTAACCTTTGGAGTAGAGGAGCAATGTTTTATTTTAGTCCCTTCTTCCCTCTTTCCTACATTCATTCCTGCAAGGCACTGACTGGGAAGACACAATTCATGTCAATAATATTCATATAAAAATTATTGCCCTTCTTCGGGTTTACATTAAGGGTAAGTAAGATGCTCTGTTGCATATCTGCAACAGATGTTTGAAGGTCATCTGGTTTGCCTAGAACTAAGGGATTTCCCAGGAACTGGGGCTTTTAGTATTAAGAGTAGGACAGCTGCAGGCAAACTGGGATGGTTACTAACCACCATTCATATACAAACCCAGCAAGATGAGAAAGTAATCTCTTATCTCCTGAACCAGATTGCAAATTCCTCACAGGCCAGAAGCATGTCATATAGTGTTATCTAGCTACTTAAACACCCAGTACGTACTGTTTGATCACTAAAAGTTCAAACAGATTTCGTAAACAAAACTATCCACTCATTATCAAAAGAAAATTCTTGCAGTCTAAGTGATTACCTGGGAGGATGAGTCTGAAAATAATCGGGTGATAGAAGACACTGCTCAAATCTATCTTCTTATAGTCCTGAGATTCATTAACGGCCACAGAGATTTGGCCTACATTGAACACACATGCATTGGATGTTTATTATGTTGATTTGGTCTCTGGTAATCAGTGAAGAAGTCCCTGTTCTCAAAATCTTGCAATCTTTAATGGAAAGCCTATAAATAATTTCCAATGCAATGTAATAAATACAGCTAGAGAAAATATGCACAAGTTTTTTTCCCTCCCTGAGGTTGGAGGAAATCTCTGAAAGAATGAAAAACTATTGGCTCATGGTTCAATGGTAGATGAAGCAGGAGTTATCCAGGAAGAATGGTGCATAAATGGCATTCCAGAGAAAGAATTGCAAGTACGAAGATATGGGGGCATGCCATTAATAAAGTATATGCAGGAAATTGCAAGCATTCAATATTTATGGAGCATAAAATTTCTGTCCCCACACAAGTGGGGACAGTTTCAGAGGGAGAAATAGCTAAAGATATTTGTGGGGTCACATCACAAAATATGTGCTAAGATTATTGTATTCTTTCCTGAGGTAATGGATAGTCATTGAAGGTTTTCAAGTAGGGAAAGGACATGCTCAGATTTGCCTTTTAGAAATGTCAGTGTACACCTGAAACCGATATATGCGGTACGTCCATTATATTTTAATAAAACAGACAAACAAAAGAGGTCAGGGAAGAGAATGGAAAGGGCCAAGTTAAGTCAGGGGGATCAGCACAGAGCTGAATTAATGAGTGAGAAAGTCTAACAGACTGTATTTTTTCACATTAAATAATAATAAACAGCTGTTTTTATTTCACTTGGATTTGAGAAATAACTAAGTTCCAGTCCCAATATCCCTCTTGCCACTTTTACCCCAATCTTTTGTAAATGTGTTGGGAGAGCAGTGTGTCCTGCATTAACTACACCCACTGATGTTTTATGGACTCAACTCTCACCCCCATGCCCAAGAGAGTCTAGGTACAGAGGACTACAACTCCCATCATGCCATGAGTCTGCCACGGCTCTTGACTTCCTGAAGAGTGGATTGCTGGGAACTAAGGGTGGGGTTAAGCAGCCACTCCTCCTATAAAACCAAACAATGGTGTGCCTGCAGGGAGAGTGGGTTTTGCCTGCCTTCAGCAAGAACTCAGGGCCCCAGCATAGGCAACGTTACTGGTGGGACATATTGACCAATTAACCTCTCTATATCTCTCACTCTCTGTGCTCCCCCTTTTTTCATTTCTCTTGTAAATAAGGCTTTTATTAACTTTCCTATGTGTGCCTGCCCATGGGTCTTGTTCTGAGTTTTTTTTTAAGCATATGGGTGAGGACTTAGACCATCTCATTTCCTTTTGGGGTTGCCCTGTAACAAATGCACATCAAAATAAAATCCATCTCTCCACTTCTCCATACCTAGTATGCTGACCTGTGTTCTTTGGCATTTATGGCATCACACTAGCTCAATTTCCATCCATCCCCCCAATTCAGCAGGTAGTGACCAAACAAACCACACTCCATTTGGTTAGTCCAGGTTGCAACATGGTGACCGTAATACAGAAGCGATATTTTACTTCATTGAGTCCACTGGATCTTTTACACTGCCTCCATTTTGAAAAACTTTACATTTAAAGCTTTACATTTACATTCTTCTTTCAGGATTCATCCCCCAGAGGCAGATTCGCCATTAGGGTGCTTACTAGCAGCTTGCAGACAGAAACAAAGCACAGCTGGTGTCTCCAAAGGCAGTGGTTCCCTGAAGATTTGCTGAGGCTTAAGTAATGTGAGTATGAGCAAATAGGAAACTGAATTTCACCCCAGGTGTCTTCGGTCCTGTATCTGCTACAGCACTTGAATTTTCCAGGTTCAAACGACTTTGTTATCTGATAGGAGTTGGCAGCCCCTTTTCAAACCTGCCTCTACTCCACCAAGTTTCAGTGTCATCAGTGGATTTTCTTGAGCATTGATACCACTGCTGGATCCATGAGAGTTAGTAAATAGAGAGTTAGTAAATAGAGAACTTCTTCTTTTGTTTTTACAAGCTGGAAATATTTGTGTTTAAATATGACTGGAAGTGCATCAGGGATTTGTTGGTTTGTATAGCAGTTTCAGGTCACATCCATATCCCTTTCTAATTTCACTGCCCCCCCACCCCACACACACATCCCTCTTCCCACTTCCCCCTCTAAGAATATCCTCTCTGCTTTGATCATCCTGGTCATGTAACAAAACTAAAATGGGTCCAATCTTGTCTATGAACAAACCTTGGCTAACAGACTACTTCAATTTCAACTACCCCATGAAGTATATTCCACTCAATATATACTGAACCCACTGGCATCCTACTATGTGCCCATAATTGCATTAGGCTTTGGAAAACACTTATTCTTATTTAACCCTCAAAACAACCCTGTGAGAAAGATGTTATTATGGTACTCATCTTCTAATAGAATGAATTTTTGCTACTTTTTAATAACAAAGGGAGACAGACACTATTTTAACTTCTTCATATATGTCATGGTATTAATTGTTAGTATATGTACCACTTGTTCTGTCTTTCCTTTTCCTGATTTCTACCTGATCTCGGTTTATTTGAGCATTTTTATGACTGTTTGATTTCCACTAGTTATGTATTACTCATCTCTTTTTTCTAATGTTTGTAGCAGAAAAGGTAAGGACTACTATATGCATTTTTAAGTAAGTTCTGTTTCTCCCTTCAGATACATCTTGTTTTTTATTTTAGAGTTTTAGTTACTTATTTGGTCTGCAAACATACTTCTCTGAAAGGTACAACTAGTTTCATTAATTTGTAGCTTTTTTTACTTTATTTCTTGTTTTTAGGATAGGAGCAATGCTCATTCAAGTTCTCTATGTCTGAGCTGAAAACAGAAGCTCTAATACATTTTTCAAAATACACAATTTTGGGTGAGAAAGAGAAAAATATATTTTATCCTTAAATGTACAATTGTAAGTGATATAATACAAATATTTTACAAATATTATTTGAAGTCTCTCATTTTAAAATTATTTTTTTATTTTAAATAAAATGGCAAGATATCAATATATGCATCTTTATGATTCACTGCATCTCATATATGAAGATACTTTATAGATGCTTATATTATTTTAACCACATTTAAATTTTGTTTCATACTTTGAAAAATGCTAAATTGCCAGGTTATTGTTAATTATACCCTTCCTTATATACATACACACAATAAATATATACACAATAGATGAGATAAGTAAATGAGGTATTACTGATAAACTGCCTGAATGCTAACCTCTGGATACAGTGGATAATTTACCAAGTTAATTGTGAATTTATGAGAACTGTCTAGATAGTCAGCTAGGCTCTCTCTGTTGATTCCTTGCTCACCTTTTAAAAAATTCTAAACTTTCTTTAGAGAATGCCCTTTCTATTTCCTCCTGTAAAGACTAGCGCAAATGTTAACTTCTCCATAAAGCTTTCTTCATTTTTCCATTTCAAATAAATTGCCCCCTCATTTATACTCTTAAAACACTCTTTTCAGATTCTTCTAATAGATTCATCTAGGAATCTTCAAACACCCTGGAGAGAAGGCAAATAACTCAAATAATTTCAATATGCAATTAATAGGTTTTTCATGTATGTTCATATCTAAAGAATGCTATGTGACATATAAAGTAGGTCCTCTACAAATCTCACTTGCAGTTGAAATGCTGGATAAGGACTTAAAAACCTCATTTACATAAAAAATAATCACTTGGAGAAACAAATTATAAAGCGTCAACACTACAGTATACCCTGCATTCATTACTCATGTTGTATTTATGATGCTATAATGATATACATCCTGATTAATTGGCATAGAATCTTGTCTCTTAGTGTTATTTGGGAAATCTGTAATAAAATACTATACATAAAACAATACTGTTAAAATATATTTTTTAGTATTTGTTTTAATATTTACTAATACATATATGTAATTCTGGAAGGATAGACACCAAAATATACTAGTGGTTTTGTCCAGGTAGCAGGTTTATAGATACTTTTCTTCTTATATATCCTTTATACTTTTCTATATTATCTGTATGTTTTATAATAAATGAATATTGTTTTTATAATCAGAAGAATACCAAAAAAGTTATTTTGATATTGGGAAAATACATGCAAAAATAGTACTGGGGGAAAAATCTTGAATGAACTGATAAAAACTCTTAAAGAATAAACAACAAAAGCATTATCCATGTGTTACTTTTCTTGATGCTAGTAATCATGCCACAGTGAATATATATGTCAAGTCATTACATTGTAAACTTTAAATATATGCAAGTATATTTATCAATTATTCCTCAATAAGGTTAAACCAACAACAGCAGTACACTAAACAAAGAAAACACCAATGATATTCTAAAAGTCTTAAATTAGTAATAGTAGTACAATTAATTTCCACTGACCATCCCTTGCTTAAAAGAAATAGACACTTCTTGTGCTGCTTCAAGGGAACATTTGTAAATTTGTTTTCTTTTATTTCAGATAATATACATGCTAAGATGAATGTTTTGTGTTTGGTTCTCAATCCAAATGACCCATGACTTACTTCCTTTGTTTTTAATTAATTATCAACATTCTTCTTTTGAAAAAATAACACAGGGACATGGTAACACTCCAATAAAGCAATCATTTACAATATAAATGATATTTCCTTACTATCCAGGAAACTCCTTTCCCTAAAGGCACTGACTATATTAACAATATCTTATGTATCCTTTCATGTCAAAATTGCATCAAATTTTCTTTTGCACAAATAAGAGCATAGTATTCACACTTCTGGATTCTGCTTTTGTACAGTTAGACATATATCTCAGAAACTATGTATAGTTACATATAAATCTGCCATATTCTTTGAACAACTTAACATTGTACAGAATTTATTTAAACATTTACCTGAATGAAAGGCACAGTGAGTCTACTCTTTGCTGTTATAGACAGACCTGAAATAAATATCCTTCTGTGTGGATGCATATATATTTTAGCATGTAATGCCTACAGGATAAAAGCCAAGTAATGGATCAAAAGATGTCTGTATATTTTATATTTTGACAATGTTCTTGTTGTTTGTATTCATCATGCAAACTAATTTCATTAAAATACATTGAACCAAAATACACTCAATCAAGAATAAATGAGTATGTATACTGGCTCACAGCTTCCTCTATAGGTGTCTATCCTTGTGTATGACTAGATATTTGGATATTCAGCAATGTAATAAGAGAATAATAATGTATACTTGTTTTCGTTTAGATTTCCTGGAGTAAGGTTGAGGTTAAACAGCTTTCCATATTTACAATTCACTGATACAATTTTGTTCTGTGATTTGCCCGTTTATGCACTTTGCTCATCCCTACATTGATTCATCTTTTTCTTATTTGGAAGGATTTGGAAGGATTTTTTACAACTTAGGAAACTTACATCTTTCTTTGTCATATGTGTTGTTAAAATATTTTCCAGTTTCCATTTATATTTTGACTTTTTTAGGGTGTCTTTTGCTCAGAAAATTTGTAAGGTTTTCATGTAGTTAATCACTTTTTTTAAGCTTCTGTGTTCTGTGTCTCACTTTAGGAATACTTTCTCCATTTCATGGATTTATACATTTTCTCTGTGTTTTCTGCTAAGGTGTCCTAAGTCTATTCTTTATTTTATGTTTAAATCTCTGAGTCATTTGAAATTTATTTTTAAATAGAAAGTTAAAAATCCAGGTTTCTCTCTTTTTCCCTCAAAATAGTTGCTAGTTGCCCCAACATCATCTATAGAACATTAATCATTTCCTCATTAATAAAAAATAAAAACCTCTTCAAAGAGGAGTGAAACGCAATGTTCTGTGGTGGTAGAATATGGGTGTTGGTGATGGGGTATCCCAATATTACCTTAATTTAAAAAACAAAAATAAATAAATACTCTTTATCATATACTAAATTCCCATATTTACTTGGGTGTACTTTCGGATACTTTTTTGTTCATTGATCTGATTGCTGATAACAGATGGTTTTATTTACTCTGCCTACATTATACATTTTAATACCAAGTCAGATGAGGACCTTCTTAATCTTAGAGTAGTCAATGCTTTATTTACTTTCTATTTACTTCATTGGTGAGTGAGGCAGTCCTGCCCAAGGGCTAAGAGCAGACACTTAAAAGATTAGATTGATAGCTCCATCCTGTAGTAAGGGGTCTGAATAGCTGTGCTGATCTTGGGGGTGCTGCTGCCATTACCCATGCTATAATGGGGTCATAGGATCATCAGCTCAAGGTCTGTAAAAAGCATCTGTTTTCTCAAGAACCAGTATGTGGCCAACAACTGCCATTCTATTATGAATAATACAATGCTGAGAAAAACAGTTTATTGCATTTGAAACTCATGACTAATGGCCATCATAGGTGGTCCAGAGGCTCCAGGAGGTTGCCAAAGTCTACACTGTAGAAGAGTCTGAGGGCAATAAATAGCAGGAGTACCCACTGATTTTTAATTTGGACACATTCTAGAACCTTTTTTTGGAGAAGTTCCCATTTAAGATGGTTTCATATGCAAGTAATAGCAAAAAGTGAGATAATATAAAATTATAAATGAGGAATATGTTGACTACAGATCTTAAAAAGGGCTAAAAGGTGGTGGACATGTATTAATGTTGTGGGTTCTGAGTGTCAGACAGAGCAGCTTTCAGTTTGCCAAAGAATTTTCAGGAATTTACTAGGGCCATACATTGCATTTGAAACTCATGCAATGACCTATCCCCTTTTGTAAGCTCCTTTGTGTTTGAGTATGTCAAATGAATTTCCTCAGAGCTGTTTAAGAACTCTTTGTTGGTTATACTCCTGTGGGACCAACAAGCATGAGCCCTGTTGGCCGCCAGAATTAAGTCATGTAGACAGGGCCCCTCCTTGCAACTGCAAAAAGTGGGGTCCCTGACAAGGGTATAACTCCTTTCTAAGATATTCCGGTGCTCTAGAGCATGACAGAGAGTGTGAAGGAGGTGTCTACAGCTGGAGTCAGGAACATAAAATTGGTTCTAGTTTCCACAGGGGAAAAGGGGGAGGGGTGCCTAGATTTACGGGGCGGGGAGTGGAGCAGGGAGGAGATGACACCTGCTGACTGGAGCCAAACAGAGAGAGACTGCAAAGACGGTGTCAGTCAGTGTCTATCCCCAGAGAGTATACCAGCAGGTCTCTCTCGTGTGCGTTAAATTAGATGCAGCTCCCCAGGCTTGAAGAGTAAGAAATGAATCTCTTTCATATAAAGTGTGGGTGTTGATTCTGGGCTGGGCCCTGCGCTGGGTGAGAGATAGTGCGAAGGTCTCCACAGTGGTTTTTCTCAGTTCTCTATGTAAGCCCTACTGGTTTTTAAAGATAGATGTTTGGGGGACTTATCTCTTGGGTGCAGGTGTTAAAAGTTGGGGGTCTCCAATGTGGGGCTCAGACCCTTTGTTCCTCAAGAAGAAGTAGCAGGTTTTGAATTCCTTTCTAACTGTGGGTGGCCCTGGGGTGGAATTTGTGGTGAGATTGTGTCTCAGCTTCACTTACCCACTTCCGTGTTGTTTTTTCTCATTTGCCTGATGTGTAGGAGTTACTCAGTTAGTTTTGAGGGTCTTTTCAAAGGAAATTATTCCACACATAGCTGTAGAACTGGTGTGTTTGTGGGCGATGGTAAGTTCAGGATCTTCCTACATCAGCACCTTCGATGTGTTTTTAATTTTGCTTAAAAACCTTGCATTAGGAACTGTAATGCCTTGACTGTCAGCTTGCCTCACATAACCAGGATTTCAACATCTCCAGGTCTAATGCCATCTTCTCTTTCTCTCTAGAACTTGGATCACTTCCAGGATCCCACGAGCCCCCTGCAAATGCTAATCTTTCAGGGCACCCTCCATTCAGCTCAACACAGAGGCACAAAAAGATACAGACATGGAATGCAGGTAGGAAGTGCTATAGGCCGGAATCCAGGTTTATATCATTGTGGACTTAAGAGTCTCGACCCTGAAATGCAGCACATGCCTATTTTTATTGCATTATCATTTTTCTGTATCCAGGATAGTATGATTGTTTCCCATACAGTGATTCAAGATTAAAGACCTGCAACTGGTTAGCTGGTTGTTGGATATTTTCATCTGTAACTAATGAGGCATTATTAGCCTGTTCCTAAAAGTGTCTGAGAATCCAAATAGTTAAATTTAGCTTGTGAACTTCTAGAAAAGGAAGATGTGACTCACCAACAATAGCAGTGAAAAAAAAAATCCTGTCATTCCAACCTTTGGAAACTTTTAGAAATAATTTAGCAGAATTTCAAGAAATCATTTGGTAAACTGGCACCTAATGAATATTGTATTTTCTTGCTTATTTTGTTCCTCAAATAGTTCCTCCTTTCCATTTAGAGAAATAGGAGGAGGGGAGGAGGAGAAGAAGAAGAAAATATTTAAGCCATATATTTTTTCTCCCACCTGTTTTTCTTGCTTTTATGTATCAGCTGATACTGCAGTAGAGGTGTCTCAGCAGAATTAATTTTGTCTTTGCAGATAAGGAAAATTAAAGGGTTACTAAAGTTTGAAACTATTTGGAGGGGTGAGTAGAATGGGGAGGAGGAATTGAATAACAATAGCTGTAACTCATCTGTCATACTTAAGAAAAAATCTGTCTTCCCTTCATAAGAATATGAAAGTCATCCCTTCTTCCTTCCCTTGCAATACTCTATATTGGAAATTATTAATGTGCATTTTCCAGTTTGTGATTTGCACCTTAGTTGACCTAGAACTCATACCAATATCTGCCTGGGGAGTGAGGGAATGATATAGAGGAAAATAAAAATGTTACAGAAGGAATGCAAAGATGGAGGATACTCATGTTTTGATTTTCAAATCTGATTATGCACACATTTTAAATCACTAGCTAGTGCATTTTATTCTTACCTTGGTCATAGGTCAGTAACAGAATAGCACTATCAAAGACCAACCACAAATTAACCATATTCTTAGACAGATTACTTGTGATTTCAATCATCTTTTTGTTATTTCATCTTTAAAATAATTATAGCAGAATGAAATCATGGCCTATATGGTTGATTTCTTAAAAAGATTTATTTATGCATACAAGAACTGGGGTACAGGCCAGAGGTGTGGGAGGTGAGAGGAATCACCAGAGACAGATTGGGGAGCAGAACAGGCAGGCAGACTGAAATACACTGCTGAGGGGAGCAGCAGGCGAGACAGGAAAGATCAGCTGTGCCATGTGAGTTAGCTCCCTGGCCAGGGATCAAACTCGCACTGCAGAGGCTGCAGACAGCTTTACAGGCTACATCTTAATCACTTGTGCCACCAGAGAGGCCCCGTGTGGTTGATTTTTTTTAAGAAGATTTTCGTGTATCTGTTGATGTTCGTCTTGTGGCCCAGTTTGTGATCGATTCTGGAGAATGATGCATGCACACTTGAGAAAAATGTGTACTCAGATTTTTTTGGGTGCAGTGTCCTATAGATGTCTGTTAAGTCCATGAGTTCTATGTCTTTATTTAGGGCTCTAGTGTCTTTGTTTATTTTTTGTCTCGTTGATCTGTCCATTGGTGAGAGTGGGGTGTTGAAGTCTCCCACTATATATGTATTTTCTTTAATATCTGTTTTCAGAGCTGATAATAATTGTCTAGTATATTTTGGTGCCCCTTCATTTGGTGAATATATGTTGATGAGTGTTATATCTTCCTGATGTATTGTCCCCTTGATCATAATGTAGTGTCCATCTATGTCTCTTTTTACTTTTTTTATTGGAAGTCTATTTCATCTGACATAAGTATGGCGATTCCTGCCTTCTTTTTTGGTCCATTTGCTTGTAGGATTGTTTTCCAACCTTTTACTTTCAGTATGTGTTTATCTTTTGTGGTTAAATGTATTTCCTGGAGACAGCAGAGGTTGGCTTTTGTTTTTTGATCCAGTCTGCTACTCTATGTCTTTTTACTGATGAGTTTAATCCATTTATATTTAGAGTTAACATTGATATGTTGGCATCTGCGTTTGCCATTTTGTTTGCCTTTTTTTGTGATTTTATTCCTTGCTTTATTCTTTTCTTCTTGACAAAGGAGCAAAGAATATGCACTGGAGCAAAGAAAGTTTGTTCAATAAATGTTTCTGGGAAAACTGGGTCACTACATGCAAAAGGATGAAACTTGACTACTACCTCACACCATGCATAAAAACCAACTCAAAATGGATTAAAGAACTTGACATAAGACCTAAAACCATAAAATATATAGAAGGAAATATAGGGAAAACACTACATGACATGCACCTCAAAGACATCTTTACAGACACATCACCCAAAGCAGTGATAGTGAAGGCAAAGGTAAACAGCTGGGACTACATCAAATTAAAGAGCTTCTGCACAGCAAAAGAGACAATAACCAAAACAAAGAGTAACCCCATCGACTGGGAGAACATTTTTTCACCCAACACTAATGATAAAGGACTAATCACAAAAATCTACAAAGAGCTGATGAGACTCAACAACAACAAAGAAAATAATCCTGTCAAAAAATGGGCAGAAGAGCTAAAAAGAAACTTCTCTGAAGAGGAAATGCAAATGGCCAACAGGCATATGAAAAAATGTTCAACATCACTTGTCATCAGGGAAATGCAAATCAAAACTACCATGAGATGCCATCTTACACCAGTGAGAATGGCACATATTAAAAAAACTAGCAACAACAAATGTTGGCGAGGGTGTGGAGAAAAAGGAACTCTTCTGCACTGTTGGTGGGAGTGCAAACTGGTCCAACCACTACGGAGAGCTGTGTGGAGATTTCTGGACCTACTAAACATAGAGCTTCCATATGATCCAGCAATTCCACTCCTAGGTATTTACCCAAAGGACACAGAAACATCAATTCCAAAGAGCACCTGCACCCCCATGTTTATAGCAGCACTATTTACAATAGCTAAGCTTTGGAAACAACCCAAATGCCCAAAAATAGATGACTGGATCAAGAAGATGTGGTCCATAGACACCATGGAATATTACTCAGCATTCAAAAAAGATAAACACATGCAATTTGCAGCAACATGGATGGCGCTAGAAGGGATCATGCTCAGCGAAATAAGCCAGAAAGAAAAAGAAAAATACCAGATGGTCTCACTCATAGCAGGAATCTAGAAAACCTAAATAAGGGACCAGGAAAATGAATAACTATAAGAAAGAAAAAAATCAAAATCAACAAACAACTATGAACCAGAGACACACTATGGGGGTGGGGGGTGGGGAAAGGAGGGATTGGGATCAAAATAAGGGTGTTGCAATTTTATGGGGAATATAAAAATAAAATTAAAAAAAAGATTTTCAGACTTGCTTTAAGACAGAGACTGTTTTACTTTACTAAGCAACAGACTGTCTTTTGAGCTAGGTGAATGGAAACTATAGAATTGTCTGGTCATTCCAGATGCCACAATCCCATTAAATACAGGAGTGCAGTGGCCTGCAGGCATTACTAAGACCACATTCTGTGATATGATATTCACATGCGTGAATAAAGAAAAGTAAAATTTTGTTGAATTAGATTGATATGCTGGCTAAGACATACTCTTCCTTGAGGCACAGCTGCTGCTATCGCTAACAAGAAAAATATTTACCTTTTTTTGAGTGCTAAATGCACCAGGAACTTTACATACATTATGGTAATTGTTTCTTAGAAGTTTAATAAGATTCTAATATTATCCTTCTTTTACAGATGAGGAAACTCATCTTAGATATAGAAAGTAATTACTTTTGGACATTAAGTTAACAATTGATGGGACATGGATATGTACCCAGGTTTGTCTGATTCCAAAGTCTGGTGTCTTTATTACTAAGCTAACAAACCAAACTTAAGAATAAAAATTGTTATAGTTCCTTTAGATTTGGGGGAGTTCAGAGTGAGTCATATTTGTATCTCTGAAAGTATAGCATTTAATTTTAAAACTAAGCGCATTTCGCAAAGGTTATTGAATGCCATAAGAAAGCAGTGCTGATATGAGACATATTCATTCTTTATGGAACTTCCCATCTTTCTGAACTGTAGAAATTAAGTACCTGTCAACTTTAATCTAAAATGGCTCTAAGTAAACACTCTGACAGAGAGCATAAAAATATCAATAGCCGAATAAGACTATCATTACTAATAAAATATCAAATGGAATGTTCTTACTAAAAAAGTCGAGTAGTCTATTCAGAATTTTTTTAATATACAGTTGTAGAAATTAAAAATGAAAGTTTGATGCTATCATTTCCTTTCTTATGTGTTCATATAATTTTTGTTTTCATCTTTAAAACCACATAATTTTTCAGATGAGAGGGATGATGAAGACCACCTGGTTCAACACATACACTTACAGTCCAGAAAAGACACCACTCAGAGTTTACAGGGCTTGTCCAAAGTCACATAGGGTTTAGTGTCAGAGCCAGGATTGAAATCTTGGCCCCTAATTCAGTCATTCTCCTTTATATTCCTTGTTTCATACCAAAAGTTTATTTTAAGAAGCTTTCAAAGTCTAACAATTAGGTGCTTTTGAAAATCACTGCTTTATTAAGTCTGTAGGCCTATAACTTTTACTTATTAGTTTTAGAGGTGAACTTGAGGTAACATATGTAGGTGTTGATTTATTGGGTCATCGGAAAAGTCATGACGTGTTTTTTCCTTGAAAAAAAGAAAAAATGTGTCATGACTTTTCTGACACCCGAATACAATGATGAACACCTGATAACCTAATGTTATGATGCAATATTACTTCAATAAAAAGTTTTAAAAATAAAATAAAATAAATATTTAAGTGACTTGACATAATAATGAAAAGCTATTGGATTTATTCCACATCTTTACCATTCATCCGCCAGATAGACACTTAGAATGTTTACATATTTTGGTTACTGTGAATGGTGCTATAGTGAAGGTGCAGAAATCTCTTCAAGATTCTCATTTCATTTCCTATAGAGATCTGTTTGGATCCTTTGCCCCGTTTTTATTTACATTTTTTGGTTTTGCTATTGAGTTCTATGAATTCTTATTATTTTGCATATTAACCACTTATCATAGAGTGGTTTGCAGGTAATTTATCCCAGTCCATAAGTTGCATTTTCATTTTGTTGAAATGTTTCTATGTAGAAGCTTTTTATTTGTTTTTTAAAGATTTATTTATGCATACAAGAACTGGGGTGTAAGCCAGTGGTGTGGGGGGTGAGAGGATTCACCAGAGAGAGTGGGGAGCAGAACAGGCAGATCTACTGAAATACACCGCTGAGGGGAGCAGCAGGAGAAGCAGGAGAGGTCTGCTGCGCCATGTGGGTCAGCTCCCTGGCTGGCTGGGGATCAAACTTGTGCTGCAGTTGCTGGTGATAGCTTGATAATGCTGTCTTTAACCCCTGCGCCACCAAGGAGGCCCTGTAAAAGCTTTTTAATTGATGTAGTCCCACTTGTTCATTTTTGCTTATGTTACTTGTACTTTCGATGTAATATCTAAAAAAATCACTGCTGAGACTCATATCAAGGAGATTTCTTCCTATGCTTTCTTCAAGCAATGTTACATTTATGTCTTTAATTCATTTCTGGTTAATTTTTTTAATAAATTATTTTATTTTATGTAATTCTTACATCATTTTTCATTTTTGCATAATGTTTGCATTCTCATTTGGGTTACATTCCCCATACAATTCCCACCCCCTTTTTCTTTTTCTTTTTTTTTTTAATAGAGGCATGTTTTTATTTATTTATTTGTCTGTTTGTTTGTTTTGTTTATACATGCACTGGGTACAGTCAGAAGCGCGGGAGGGTGAGAGAATTCACCAGAGCCAGAGCAGGGAGCAGAGCAGGCAGAGGGACCGAAGTACACTGCTGAGGGGAGCAGCGGGCAGCAGGAGAGGTCTGCGCACCATGTGGGACCCTCCTCCGGTGGCCGGGGAGCAGCTGGGGATTGAACTGGCGCCGCAGAGGCCGCGGGCAGCTTCGCAACCCAGCGCTCTACTGCTGCGCCAATGGGGAGGCCCGCCCACCCCCTTTTTCTGACCCTAATCCCTCTTTTCCTCCCCCCACCCCCCACTGTAGTGTGTCTCTGGTCTATAGTTGCTTGTTGATTTTGATTTTTACTTTATTGCAATTAGTCTTTCTCCTGGTCTCTTGTTTAGGCTCTCTAAATTCCTTCTATGAGTGAGACCATCCAGTATTTTTCTTTTACAAGTGGTATAACATAGGGTTCCAGTTTCATTCTTTTGCACGAATGTCCAGTTTTTGTGTAATATGAAATTAAGTGACGATCCAGTTTTCTAAACACTATTGAAGGGACTGTCTTTCCCTTATTGAATTTTTTTTTGCTCCCTTGTTAAATACTAGTTGATTGTATATGAATGGGTTTTATTTCTGGTCTCTCAATTCTGTTCCATTTGTCTATGTGTCTGCTTTTTATGCCAACACAATACTGTTTTGATCATTATAGGTTGGTAATATAATATGGTTTAAGATCAGAGGTGTGATGCCTCCAGTTTGTTCTTGTTTCTCAAGATCACCTTGGCTATTCACCATCTTCTGTGGTTATATATACATTTTAGAATTCTTTTTTTTCTAGATTTGTAAAAGTTCCTTTGGAGGACACAGAAACATTAATTCAAAAGGGCACCTGCACCCCTATGTATATAGCAGCACTATTTATAATAGCTAAGCTAAAGAAACAACCCAAATGCCCAAAAATAGATGACTGGGTCAAGAAGATGTGGTACATATACACAATGGAATAGTACTCAGCAATCAAAAAGATAAACTCTTGCAATTTGCAGCAACATGGATGGAGCTGGAAGGGATCATGCTCCGTGAAATAAGCCAGAAAGAAAAAGAAAAATACCGGATGGTCTCACTCATAGCAGGAATTTAGAAAACCTAAATAAGGGGCCAGGAAAAAGACTAATTATAATAAAGTAAAAATCAAAATCAACAAGCAATTATAAACCAGAGACACACTATGGGGGGGAGGTGGAGAAGGGAGTAGGATCAAAACAAGGTGGGTGGGAATTGTATGGGGACCATAACCAAGATGAAAATGTATACATTGTGCAAAAATGAAAAATGATGTCAAAAACATATATAATTTTAAAAAAAGTTCATTTGGAGTCTTGATAGGTATCACATTGAATCTATGAATGTCTTTGAGTTGTAAGAACATTTTAACTATATTAATTCTTTGGATACATGAACATGGGATGGCTTTCATAATCGTAGGTTCTGCCTGCTCATATTCCAATACTTATACACTATTACCACTCTTTTTATTCCATTTGTTTTCACTTGAACTATTTTTTAATTAAATTCAACATGGAAACATGAATAAGTGAGATTGATTTCCTACCACAAGTGCCATAATTTCAGCAAGAAATCATGTATGATTGAGGGAAATAAGGTATGGTCACAAGACCTTCAAATACTTAGAATTTTTTTTAAAGCATAATTGATTATGTTAGCTAAAACTTCCTTTATATATCATTTTATAGAATTTTCCAGTGGGATGAGACCATAAATGCTATGTAGTCAAATATCCCATCAACATAGATGTGTTTTCTGTAGCATTCCTCTGTCAGGAAATTAGGCAGATTGAATACATTTAATGATGGGCATCTCATTGCTTAAAAGGCATTAGATTTCCATGTTAGAAAGATTATCCCTATTTTAAGCTACAATTTAGTTCCTTGTTCTAATTCATTAGTTTAAATTTCAACCTCTCAAGCAATGTGTAGTGTTGATGGTTAGCCGATTATGCACTAGTAGAGCCATACCAGATTTTCTTGGCTAGCATTCATTCGGGGTGGTCAGACATCCATTCTAATAATTTAGGCATCTCTTCTGGCTAATTGGTACCTGTTCCATACTGCTTGTTGATTATTTTTCTTTTTTTTTAAAGATTTATTTATTTATGCATACAAGAGCTGGTACACAGGCCAGAGATGCAGGGTGGGGGAGTGAGAGGATTCATCAGAGACAGAGTGGGGAACAGAACAGGCAGATTGATGGAAATACACTGCTGAGCGGAGCAGTGGGCGAGTCAGGAGTGGTCTGCTGTGCCATGTGGGCTGCTCCCTGGCTGGCCAGGGATCTAACTCGTGCTGCAGAGGCTGTGGACTGCTTCATAGTGCAGTGCTTAACCCCTTGTGCATCCAGGGAGGCCCCCTGTTGATTATTTTGACTATCACAATAGATGTATACATTGGTGGTGGTGATAAATGTATACACTTGCTAAGTGAATAGAGTACTATACTGAGAGCGAGGGTTTAGTTTTGACTCTGCCTCTTTTTTTTCAGCACCCCCCCCACTGACTCTGCTTCTTTAGGCAAGTTATTGCCCTGCTTTAAGATCTGCTTCCCTTATCCGTCAAATGAGAATGTTCCATTATGTCAATGATTATTCAATTTTGCAATATATCAGAATTATTTGGAAAGCTTATTAGGTATATTTACCTGGATTATACCCCAAGTATACTGGTTTAGAATCTTGTCAGGTAGTTGGAAATTTTGTGGCCAGAATAAAGGATGCAGAATATAAGGTGGTGGGAAATGAGTGCCCTTATTTTAGGAGCAAAATACTTGCAAACATTTCATTTGCCCCAAATTAATTTGGCACTTCCTATGTGGTCCTCAAAATGTTGATCCAAGTAGAGCCAGAGAAGGTATTGTAAGTAAGATAGGAAGAAGATCTGATACACAGATAACCTTGGCTATTCTTGGAGAAAAATTGCCTCCATACTGAGATAGCAGTTCCAGCAGGATAAATTGGATTTCCAGTTTCAAAAACAGTCCAGACCATGAAGAGGCAAACCAGGTAGTTCTTATCTTGAGGAAAATTGTATATATTAAGTGGCAATTATAAATGATGAGATTTTAGTGTGCTAAAGGGTCAGCGCATAGAACAGGGACCTTTATTCAGTAAAGACTGCTTGAAACCAGCAGAGGGCTCCCGGAGGAGCAAGTGGTGAGCTGGGAAGTTTGCCCATGCCAGGGCCCTTCTGACCAGCAGTCCGAGCCCAGTAGGGGAGTGGGCACCCACGGCCTTGGCAGACTGGGTGTGCAGAAGAGTGTGCCTGAGACCGGGCGTGCAGGGAGTGCGCCCCACATCGCCATTTTAGAACATGGACATTTCTTCAGTAAAGACTGCCTGAAACCAGCAGAAGGCTCCCTCAGGAGCCAGAGGTGAGCTGGGAAGTTCGCCCACGCCACGCCCCTTTTAGCCTGCAGTCCGAGCCCAGAGAGGGAGCGGGAACCCACTGCCGGGGCAGACCAGGCATGCAGGGGAGTGTGTCCCCGCATCGGCATTTTGGAACAGGGACCTTTCTTCAGTAAAGACTGCTTGAAACTGACAGATGGCTCCCGGAGGAGCAAGAGGGGAGCAGAGAAGGTCACCCAAGATGCCAGCCAGTCCCAGCAACACAGTGTCCCAATGTATATGGCAAATTAGAAAACAGACAGTGGGGAGTAGAAGAACCACATGCAACCTAGCAACTACTCAGGAAAAAGGCACACCACGAAAAGAAAACCACCCCCCCAGATTGCAACAACAGTAACATGGAAGAACTTTTCTGAGCCTTCCAGAAAGAGAATTTAAAATTGCCATGATTAAAAAACTGACAGAAGTCATAAAGGAAAAAAACGATAAGGGAAAAATAATCAACGATCAGAAGAATGAAATTGAGTCCCTAAAGAGGGAAGTAAAAGAAATGCAGGAGATCAAAGAATTAATGGAGGCACTGAAGAACTCTGGGAAAAGCAATGAAAGTAGAATAGATGAAATGGAAGAACGAATAAGTACTCTTGAAGACACAGAAATAAAAAGAACCAAAACAGAAAAGGAAAGAGAAGTAAGAAGGAAAAAGACCGAAGAAAGACTTCGGGAACTATCTGACTCCATGAGGATAGGAAATATAAGAGTTATAGGAATCCCAGAAGGAGAGGAGAGAGATGTAGGAATAGAGAAAATATTCAAGGAGATAATTGAAGAAAACTTCCCAAACGTGAAGAAGGAGCTGAAAATTGATATACAAGAAGCAAGAAGAACACAAAACTTCCACGACGAAAGGAAAAATACAGCAAGACACATAATAGTAAAGCTCCCAAGAATCCAGGACAGGGAAAACATAATGAAGCTGACAAGAGGGAAGAAACAGATAGCATTCAAAAGAATACCAATCAGGCTGACATCAGACTTCTCTGAAGAAACACTATGGGCAAGGAGAGAGTGGAGGGACATAGTCAACAGACTCCAAGAAAACAGATGCCAACCAAGAATACTCTATCCTGCAAAGCTCTCCTTCCTCTATGAAGAAAGAATAAGGACCTTCCCAGACAAACAGAAACTCCAGAATTTCATTACGGCTAAACCTCCACTCCAAAAAACACTACAAAGAATCCTAAAGCCAGAACCTCAGAGGGACGAATAACAACAAAAGAAGGCCAAAAAAAAAGTTATTAAAAGAATAAATAAAATCAAAGGAAAGACAAACACAATGGCAAATACAGATGCTAACATATCAATATTAACTCTAAATGTCAATGGACTAAACTCTTCAATAAAAAGACACAGAGTTGCAGCCTGGATTAAGAAACAAAACCCAACCTTTTGCTGTCTCCAGGAAACACATTTAGCTACAAAAGATAAAAATAGACTCAAAGTTAAAGGATGGAAAACAATCCTACAAGCAAATGGACCAAAAAAGAAAGCAGGAACAGCTATACTTACATCAGATAAAACAGATTTCAAACTCAAAAAGATAAAAAGAGACCCCAATGGCCACTACATTATGATCAAGGGGACAATATTTCAAGAAGAAATAACACTCATTAACATATATTCACCAAACGAAGGAGCACCAAAATATATCAGACAACTATTGTCATCTCTGAAAACAGGCATCAGAGAAAACACATACGTAGTGGGAGACTTCAACACACCACTATCAACAATGGATAGATCAATGAGACAAAAAATAAGTAAAGACACTAAAGCTCTAAATAAGGACCTAGAGCGCTTGGGCTTAACAGACATCTATAGAACACTAAACCCAAAAATAACGGAGTACACATTTTTCTCAAGCACACACGGATCATTCTCCAGGATCAATCACATACTGGGACACAAGAAAAACATCAACAGATACACCAAGATTGAAATCATACCAACCATCTTTTCTGACCATGAAGGCATCAAGCTAGAAATAAACCATAAAAAAGAAGGCAAGGAACTCTCCTATGTCATGGAGATTGAAAACCACACTACTGGAAGACCACTGGACTAATGAGGAGATCAAAGAAGAAATTAAAAAATTCTTTGAATTGAATGACAAGGAGGACACCAATTTCCTAAATGTATGGGATGCAGCAAAAGCAGTAATAAAAGGAAAATATATAGCAATAGAAGCTCACATCAAAAACAAGAAAGAACTCAAAGAAACAACCTAATCTCGAAGCTCAAAGATCTAGAAAAAGAACAAAACAAAACAAAAAAACTCCAAAACCAGTAGAAGAAAAGAAATAATAAAAACCAAAGCAGAAATAAATGAAATTGAAACTAAAAAAACAATCCAAAAGATCAGTGAAACCAAGACCTGGTTCTTTGAAAAAATCAATAAAATAGACAAACCCCTAGCCAGGCTCACAAAGGAAAAAAGGGAGAAAGCACAAATAAACAGGATCATAAATGAAAGAGGAGAAATCACAATGGACACAGCAGAAATCAAAAGAATAATCAGTAACTACTATGAACAGTTATATGTAAACAAGTTCAACAATCTAGAGGAGATGGACAAATTCCTACAACTCTACAATCACCCAAAGCTAGAGAAAGAAGAAATAGAACACTTAAACAGACCAATTACAAGCAGCGAAATTGAAATGGTAATCAAAAACCTCCCCAAAATCAATAGCCCAGGACCTGATGGATTTACAAATGAATTCTACCAAACATTCAGAGACGAATTAGTGCCTATCCTTCACAAACTCTTCCAAAAAATTGAGAAGGAAGGGACGATACCAAACACGTTCTATGAAGCCAACATTACACTAATACCAAAACCGAACAAGGACAACACAAAAAAGGAAAACTACAGGCCAATCTCCCTAATGAACACTGATGCAAAAATCCTCAATAAAATTTTAGCTACCAGAATCCAACAATGTATCCATAAGATAATTCACTACGACCAAGTAGGATTCATGCCAGGGACACAAGGATGGTTCAGCATCTGAAAATCAATCAATGTTATCCAACACATCAACAAAAAGAAATATAAAAACCATATGATAATATCAATAGATGCTGAGAAAGCTTTCAACAAAGTGCAACACCCATTCATGATAAAAGCCCTTGAAATTCTTGGGATACAAGGAACATACCTCAACATCATAAAGGCCATCTATGACAAGCCAACAGCCAGTATCATTCTCAATGGTGAAAAGCTGAAAGCAATTCCATTAAGATCTGGAACAAGACAAGGATGTCCACTCTCACCACTGCTTTTCAATATAATACTGGAAGTCCTAGCCACAGCAATAAGACAAGAGAAAGACATCCAAGGAATCCAAATAGGAAAAGAAGAAGTCAAGCTATCACTATTTGCAGATGATATGATAATATACATAGAGAACCCCAAAAACTCCACAGAAAAACTAATTCAATTCATCAATCAGTTCAGTAAAGTGGAAGGATACAAAATCAACACGCAAAAGTCAGTAGCCTTCCTGTACACAAACAATAAATCTGAAGAAGAAGAAATCAAAAAAAAAAATCCCTTGTATTATCAAAACAAAAAAAATCAAATACTTGGGGATAAATCTAACAAAAGTGGTAAAGGACCTATACAAAGAAAACTATAAAACACTGTTAAAAGAAATAGAAGAAGACACAAAGAAATGGAAAGACATCCCCTGCTCATGGAGTGTAAGAATAAACATTATTAAAATGGCCATCCTACCAAAAGCAATATACAGATTCAATGCTATTCCAATAAAAATTTCAATGTCATTTTTCAAAGAAAAAGAAAAATTATTCATGAAATTCATATGGAATCACCGAAAACCCTGAATAGCCAAAGCTCTCCTGAAAAAAAAAAGAAGGGAATGGAGGCATCACACTCCCAGACTTCAAACTATACTACAAAGCCATAATCATCAAAACTGCATGGTATTGGAACCAGAACAGACACACAGACAAATGGAATCGAATAGAAAATCCAGAAATAAACCCACAGATTTATGGTCAACTAATCTTTGACAAAGGAGCAAAGACTATGCATTGGAGCAAAGAAAGTTTGTTCAATAAATGGTGCTGGGAAAACTGGGTCGCTACATGCAAAAGAATGAAGCTTGATCACTACCTCACACCATACACAAAAATCAACTCAAAATGGATTAAAGAACTAGACATAAGACCAGAAACCATAAAACACATAGAAGGAAATATAGGTGAAATACTACGTGATATGCACATCAAAGACATCTTTACAGACACATCACCCAAAGTAGTGATAGTGAAGACAAAGATCAACAGCTGGGACTACATCAAATTAAAGAGCTTCTGCACAGCAAAAGAGACAATAGCAAAAACAAAGAGAAACGCACCGACTGGGAGAACATTTTTGCACACAACACTAATGATGAAGGACTGATCACAAAAATCTGCAAAGAGCTGATGAGACTCAACAACAACAAAGAAAATAATCCAGTCAAAAAATGGGCAGAAGAGCTAAAAAGAAACTTCTCTGAAGAGGAAATGCAAATGGCCAACAGGCATATGAAAAAATGTTCAACATCACTTGTCATCAGGGAAATGCAGATCAAAACTACCATGAGATGCCATCTTACACCAGTGAGAATGGCACATATTAAAAAAACTAGCAACAACAAATGTTGGCGAGGATGTGGAGAAAAAGGAACTCTCCTGCACTGTTGGTGGGAGTGCAAACTGGTCCAACCACTATGGAGAGCTGTGTGGAGATTTCTGGACCTACTAAACATAGAGCTTCCATATGATCCAGCAATTCTACTCCTAGGTATTTACCCAAAGGACACAGAAACATCAATTCCAAAGAGCACCTGCACCCCCATGTTTATAGCAGCACTATTTACAATAGCTAAGCTTTGGAAACAACCCAAATGCCCAAAAATAGATGACTGGATCAAGAAGATGTGGTCCATAGACACCATGGAATATTACTCAGCATTCAAAAAAGATAAACACATGCAATTTGCAGCAACATGGATGGCGCTAGAAGGGATCATGCTCAGCGAAATAAGCCAGAAAAAAAAGAAAAATACTGGATGGTCTCACTCATAGCAGGAATCTAGAAAACTGAAATAAGGGACCAGGAAAATGAATAACTATAAGAAAGTGAAAATCAAAATCAACAAACAACTATGAACCAGAGACACTCTATGCGGGGTAGGGGCAGGGAGGGGTGGGATTGGGGTCAAAATAAGGGTGTTGCAATTGTATGGGGAATATAAAAATAAAATTTATTTAAAAAAATAAAAATAAAGGGTCAGCATCCCCCAGATCTTCCCCTTCCTACCAGATAGTTCCTGTAGTTCTATCTTGAAAGCATATTGACTTTAATGCCTTGATTCCTATTAAATTCAGTGGCAAATAGAATTACCCATTTAAATGGATGGTGTGGAGTAAGTAGCAGGCATTCTTCAGTCAAATAATTTAATTTTTCATACAGGTGCTATATGAACTTATTCAGGAAAATTTGGAGAGAAAAGATACATAAACAATGAATTCTACTTATTAGGGTCAGGAGAGTAAAAAGAAGGCCAAGACTCTTTATTTATATTAGGGTTGAAATAAAATAACAGCCAACCCCATTATTTGAATTGAATGGCTGAGTCAGACTACAAAGGAAACCTAGACAATGTTCACTGCACAGGTGATAATTTATTAGACATGTCAGATCATATTCCTTTTTTTCTGTTCTCCTACTTTAAACTGAGCAAGAAGGCACACAAAACTGGGGCCAGAGAGGTGAGAGAGAAAGTTGTTTAATAAACCTAGGAAATGATAAAGAAACAGCATTATATCATATCGAAACACTAATACCGAGTAGGAAGTAAAATTCTGTGAGCAAAGAATAAACTATGTAAGGAGAATTTTAAAGAATTTAGTTCCTTCTGACTGGAAGAGTTAAAGAAAAACTTAAAGAATAAATGGCATATGAAATAGACTTGGAAGGATGGGTGGGAATAAATACGTGGAGATTGGGGAGTAAATGGAAGCCATGTTAAGTGAGAATAACATGATGCATAAAGGCATGAGAAAGCACAGTGTGTGTTTCATATGATCTGTTCATTTCATCTAGAGCTTGAGATGGTGAATGAGAGCAAGAGAATCATAGGAGATAAAGACTGTAGTAATAGTTTAAGGCTAGATTGTAGTGAATTTTTGGAAGTAAGACACAAATTGAAATTGGTCCTTTATGCAGTGGAGAGCTAGTAAGAGTATTTGAGCAGAAAAAGGACATGACTTCTCCAGCAGCAGCTTATAGGACAAAACAGATTAGAGGGAGAGATGATAGAAACAGAACTAGCAGTATGAGACACAGTTGAGTATTGCAGGTGGAGAGGGGAACATGAATTATGTCATTCTGTCCTCAACAGAAGTCTTTTTGCCAGCCTACCAACTACTCTCTTCTCAATTGATTTGACTTTTTTTTTTCTCTTCACTGCAATTTCCCTGATAGTACTTTCAGGTTTGGTACAGTCAATAGGGAGGTGGAACCAATACTCTGTCCCTGCAAAATGTGACATTTCATGCCTACTGGATTCCACAGACCCCTCCTTCCACTTACTTGTGCCTTCTTAGACTTGCAACTACCGTAGCAGTTCGATGGCTAACATTCAGCTACAGAAGCTAAAAATTTATTAAGAAATGGCTTGGTAACTCATTGTATGCTAAGATGAGTTGATGCACTGAAATTGTTAATCTCAAGGAAAAGTAAAACTTATGTCCAACTTGCCAGCCTGTATCAATCATGACAGTAGTAAAACAAGATGAGTATAGAATATCAAGGGACTCTTTATTCCCCTAAACCACCCATGTGTCTTCTGAAAGTAACTTCAAGGAGAAGTGAACTGCTCGGAAAATATTTGCACATGACCCATTACTACCTGGGATATCACTGCTACTGTATTGTTCATGGGAAAAACATTCCAAATAATTCTGGAGTAAATGTTTTTCTCATTCTTTCATGCGTGTCCCCAAAGCAGTGGTATAGTTTGATTCACTTCAAATAAGATATAGAAAACCATTTGCTCAGTGAGGTGAATTCAAAGAGACATTGCACACATGTATTAGAATGAAAAAAAAAAAGAAAAAACTCTAAAAATACCAGTTGCTGGCAGATAGGCTAAACATACTGGAGATTTAATTTTACCCTTGATCATAAGTCCCTTTAACCTCCACAGCAGCTCTCCTTTACCTCCTACCATTACTCATTTAATACTTAGGTGTTACAAGAGCTGTCCTTTTTATTTATGAATTGCTGATTCTGCTGGCTCCTGGCCTCATTCCTGTTTCCCTATTGTCTTTTCTGTTATGTCCAGTGCTTATATTTAGAAATGTTAGTAACATCTCCAAAGAGGTAGAAACATGACTCCCAAATCCATCTGTATTGACCAGGGGGTGGAGGGCAGGGAGGGGAGGGATTGGGGTCAAAATAAGGGGGTTGCAATTGTATGGGGAATATAAAAATAAAATTTATTAAAAAAATACAAGCTGCATCTAATCTGCACTTTGTAAGTAAAAACTTAGAAATAAATTAAAAAAAACCAATAAAATAAATAAATAAAACAGAAAAAAAAAGAAATTGAGAAAAAACAACTTGATATGAGTTCCTAGTGAATTTAATGAAGCTGTCAGGTTTTTGTTTTCTAACTCTAGGAATTCTAGTTTTTGTTGACTATAAATGAATTTATGCATCATCTTTTAACAGTGTTAGCATACTGTCATAAAATTAGCATTTTCTCCTTAAACATACAGCTTCAAATCATATAAGGTGTGGTTCTTTATTCCCCTTTGTAACCCTTATATTTTCTTGTTCTCATTTTATCTTTTCCAAAGAGTGCATCTCTCATAATGAAAGTCAAGGCAAAAAGTGACTCAAAATACATACATTCAGCTACAGGAAATTTAACACCCATGATGTGAATTAGCTCTGTCCTGGCAACACCATGGAAGAACTGGTGAAGTCTGTTCTTCCAATGTATTAACTTTCTGCTCTAAATCTAGAGATTTAGAGAATCACCAGCACTGGGCTTATATGGCAGAAATGAGGATGCATGATTGAGTCAGTATCTTGGATAACTAATCTTTTATATGAACTAGTATTGTTAACATAATTAAAACTATAACATCTACAATCCTGCTGTTGCTGTGATTGACTCAGCAAGTAATGGAGATTATGTAGTTGCGTCTTTCAAATTCTGTTAGAGACTAGTGAGAAGGAATACTCAGGTTCTTCTGCTGAATAACATTCAATTCCCTAGGCCTCCCCTGGTGGCATAGGCAGTTGAACTCAGCACCGTGAAGCTGTGCGCAGTCTCTGCAGTGCCAGTTCCATCCCAGCCAGCCGGTGATGGTCCCACATGGCGCGGCAGACCTCTCCTGTCACGCCCGCTGCTCCCCTCAGCTGTGTATTTCGTCAGTCTGCCTGTTCTGTTTCTTGCTCTGTCTCTGGTGAATCCTCTCACCCTCTGCACATCTGGCCTGTACCCCTGTTCTTGTATAAATAAATAAATAAGTCTTAAAAAAAAAACATTCAATTCCCTGATCCTGGAAAGATACTAACTTCATGCTCTTTCTTTTTCTGCCTCTTCCACTTTCCTTCTTTCCCTCTATTTAATATTTCCATATATAAATATATACCATATTCTTCCCATATCTATACATATCACCAAAGATAGAATTAATATATTATGTGTGTGTTAGTATACCAAATATATATACACACACCTACTTATATGTATTGTATTTATTTAGAGACAGAGATAGATATCCCAAGGGAAGTATATGGTTGAGGCTGGGAGAAGGGAAGTAGAGATGAATGAAATTCTCCTCTTAGATCATTTGCAAATGGAGGGTGGAAATGATAAGCTTTTATTGATCAAAGCTTTAGTATATTTTATAGATTTACATATACTGCCAGGACTATAGATCAAAGGCATTTTATTTGCATTTTCATAGACTTTTGTGTGGGGTAAGAGGTGTTACGCACTACCGGTTGTACAAAAATTATTGTTACAAGGAAAACAACTTTGTTTATTTCTCTCTTAGGATACTTTACATGTTTTGGTTGATAGCACACTAACTTAGATGCGTGTTGTTCCTATTCTATACTTTAAACTCCTAGATGCTAATGACAGTGTTTGATTCTTATTTAATCCTGGATGGTGGTGTCTAACATAGAACATGGCACAAAGCAAGTACACTATAAACGCTTCTTAAATAAATGAACCCTAGGGAGTGAAGAGCTATACAACAACTTTTTAACTTTGAATAAAACTATAGTCCTTGAGGTTTATTACCTAGATTCTGTATACATTTAAAAATGATTCAAAAAGGTGAAAACTTACCCTCATTAATTATAAAGGTTTATGTTGGCAACCACTTAGTTCCTATGGTTACATCTCCAAGAAATTATAAAATAGGCACTTCATGGGTTTGGGAACAGGAACAAATTGGCTGTTATAGAATTCATGAATGCTAATAACTCATTTACTTATAATGCTTATAATTAATTGGTTTAAAATCATCTACTGCAGTCTTAAAATGAATAGGATATTTAAAGGTCACCATTGCTCTTGGCTCTCATTTAAAACTCTAATCGAACAAAAATACATTGTGGATATCAATTAAAACATTTGAAATTATTCTCTAGCTAAACTCGGCCTAGAATAGTAAATAATGTATTCATTTGCTATCTTTTACGTACTATGATCTGTACTCTATGATTAAGTTATTATGAAGCCATAATTTCCAAGGTTTTGGATGATGGAGGATATACCCATCACTTCTGGAATGGAGTGAAATAGAATGAACTATATGCACATGGAGGTAATTTCTTGTCAAAGATGCAGCAATGAGCCGCCCCCCCCCCCCACCGCCCCTGCCGTGGTGCCACGAGTTGAGTGCAGCACTGTGAAGCTGTCTGCAGCCTCTGCAGTGCGGGTTCAATTCCCGGCTGGCCAGGGAGATTCCCACATGGCGCGCTCCCCTCTGCAGTGTTTTTGGTCTGTCTGCCTGTTCTGCTCCCTTCTCTGTCTCTGGTGAATTCTCTCAGCCTCCCACACCTCTGGCATGTACCCCAGTTCTTGTATAAATAAATAAATCTTTAAAAAAATGCAGCAATGAATCTTCACTTTTTTCCCTCCGCAAGAAATGTCAATTGATATCATGTGTTAAACCATGTTTAACACTACAGATATGAAATTCAATTTGAAAGTCCTTTTATCAATGGCAGATATAGTATCCCCCAATAAATTGCAACAAAACCAAGCAACCAATCTACACATAATGCTTATATGGAAGAAACAGCATTTCTTATTGTACTGTTTGTCTAGAGGTACATGAGCACATATGTTGATACTATTAAAATAGGTCATATGTAATTTCAAAAGCTACAAATCTTTTTTTCCTCTAAATTTATTTATTTTCTTATATTATTGTTCATCTTTATACAGTAATTGGTTACTCCCCTCAGGTGTAGTCCCTGTAGTTCTCCCACCACCACAGCACCCATGACCATCACCACAGTCCCTTGTGTTCTTCCCTCCCCAGTTTTGATCCCTCTCCCTTCTCCTTCCTTGCTGTATGCTTCAGATCTATGTTTAGCTGTCAAGTTCTGTCTTTTTTTTTACATTTTGTTCAGTTTCTCTATATTCCACATATGAATGAAACCATCCGATATTTATCTTTTTCCTTCTGACTTATTTCACTTAGCACAATCCCTTCCAGTTCCATCCATGTTGCTTCAAATGTCATGAGTTTACCCATTGTGTATATGTATACCGTATCTTCTTGATCCATTCGTCTGTTTGGGGGTATTTAGATTGTTTCCATACCTTGGCTATTGTAAATAGTGTTACAACAAACATAGGAGCACAGGTCTTCTTCTAAATAAGTGTTTTTGTGTTCTTTGGTTAGATTCCTAGCAGTGGAATCACTGGGTCCTGTGGTAGATCCATTTCTAGTGTTTTGAGAAACCTCCACACAGCTTTCTAGAGTAACTGAACCAAAAAACTACAAATCTTTTAAAAAATATTAAAACTTAGTCATCTGACAGAACCAGTGCTGTTCAATCCCATCCTAGATCGCCTTTCTTGAACAGTTGTTTATATACAGCTTCCCCTCACCTCTTATAGTAGAGTGTTAACATGAAATCTTTCATAAGTCAAAATGGTGTAACGTGAAGACCAAACATTAACTTATAAGGAAAAATGTTTGAGCATTCCCAGAACTAAAAAAAAAAAAAAACAAAAACAAACCAAATAACACATAAAACATAAAAGTAACTCTAGAATTCATATTGCGAAACAAATGTTGAATGCTATTTTCACATTTTGCCTCTTGTCATAAAAGCAAAAGTCCTCTTCAGATTTCTTTTGGTTAGCAAAAACAGTACTAATTAGATCTTTCATAAAAGTCAAGTTACGTATCTCGAACTTTCAAAAAGTGGGAATGCCTGTATAACTCTAACCAAAGATAATAGCGAATTAAAGTTCTGTTGTTTTAAAGTCACTGACTTGTACCTGAGTTGTGTTTTTTTTTAATTTTTATTTATATATTTTTAACATTGTTGTTCATTTTTGTGCAATGTTTGATTTCTCAGGAGTAATTCCCATAAAATTCCCAACACCAAGAGACCCGTGAACCATCACCTTAGTCCCTTGTGTTCTTCTCTCCCCTATTTTGTTCCCTCTCCCTCCTCCTCCCCTGCTGAATGTCTTGGATTTATAGTTTGCCTGGTAGTTTTGTCTTTTTTTCCCCTGAACCTTTGTGTGATTTCCCTATGTTCCTCCTGTAACTGAAACCATCCAATATTTTTCTTTTTTTTCTTCTGATTTACCTGAGTTGTTTAATAGTTCTGACCCTCTGTCTGCAACTGTGTGATAATAATAATAATATGGTTCTAAGCTTATAGTGCAATTTTGAAGATTATAGGTAATATATGGAAAGTATCCAGTATAGCACTCACTACGAACTCCTGCTGCTGCGTGTGATAATGGTATTTCCTTCCTCCACCTCCTGCTCAAAGTTAACATTATCACACCCAGACACACACACAGGCACAAATGTGCAATTCAGTAGGCATTGGATGATGTATTTGAGAGGGTCAAGATAGAGGTAAAAATGTTATATTGGAAAGGCAGACTTAAGGCAAAAATTATCCCTTTGTGCTATCTGCCATATAGCATCAGAAAAGTGTAGATGAGGTAAGGGAAGAACCTCAATGATCTCAGATCTCCTGGTGCACTGAGAGATCTGTCTTTTCAAGACTCATGCCAAAGTAAGGGAGAAACTGGCAGGAGGGTTGTTGCACGTATTTTTTTAACATATAATTCTGAAGTTATGATAGTGTAAGTAAGCATTTTCTTGTGACTCCTCATTTGTATCCTAGAAAGTGCTGCAAATCCACAGAAAGATATTAGAAACCATTTAAGAGATTATAAACAGTAACAAAAATAATTATGATAATGATATTTTTAGTCTTTACATACTCTTTTGCTTTAGAAATGATTTGGGAGTATTTATAGCATTTTGTGGAAAAAATAGTTTTTTAAATGCTTACATCTTAGTACTTTATGATGACTAGGTTAATATGTTGATAAAACATCTGCATGAAAGAATCCAGATGTAAAATACCCACATATTCAGCAACATCCAGATAATTGCTAAATTTGGCATTTTGTTTTTGTGGTTTAAATATCATGATGGGCTTTATCCTCACCCTTTTCATACAAACTGATTTGTAGAAATTGCTTTCAACTAGATAAGTTAAGAATTTGGAAAACTGAATATGTCCATATCCCCCTGGTTATTAATCTCACCCTTTAATAATGTGTTTTGTATTATTTTAAAGAAAAATTTCTGGATATATTTTATTTATTTTACTCCCTTAAATGCATTCCTTAGTAGATATTTTGTCAACTATAAATAGAAGCAAATGAAAATCTCATTTAATAATTATGTTTGGTAAAAAATGCAATTTGACAGTTTCAGCTATACCAGTCAATTGGTCGATGAAATTTATTGGATTCAGTCTGTAGCACCAAAGACAGAATTAAACACTCAGAAGAGATGATTAGGAATCTGAAAACATAGAATTATGTATTGAACTGTGGTTCTTACACTTTAGTGTTTTAAAAGGTAACTCAAGGAGCGTATTTAAAGTTGAAATTTTTAAATTCCCCTCTCAGAAATTTGGACATACTAGGTCTTGGGTAAAGTCTAGCAATCTGCATTTCCAAAGATTTTTGTGAGATGATTCCAGCAGGTAATCCTTGATCAACTACTTTTGACTCTAGAGATAAACATATTCATTCATAATGTTTTTCGACACTTGTGGTGCATTGGAATCCTCTGGGATTCCAAATTAAAAAATACAAATGCTTAGTTCCCATTTCTAGACTGTCAATACCAAATATACTGGAGGAATGCTAACAGTGCTAAAATTGTTCCTGTCTCACCCATTCGATCTCTTGTTCATCCCTCATTGAATTTACTCCTAGTGCTGGATTAGATAAGATCTTTGTCTGAAAATGTAAATTCACTTGCATTTCACACAAAGCACATGCACTTAACTGCTTCACTAGTTTTCTCAAAATATGAACCATGGTCCAACTTTATCAGAATTCTTTAAAATGCACATCCCCAAGATCCATCTGTAGAGATTTTGATTTGGTAGGTTTTAGATGAAGCATAATCTGCATTGGTAGAAGTTACCCCTAGATGATTAAAATCCAAGTGGATCATTACCTATACTGAGAAATACTGATTTTCAACAGCCCAGGGGATGTTTCTGTTACATCTGCTGTAACATCTTCAATAATGATAAACATGAATTCCTCTTTTGAAATGGTCTGTTTTTAAAATTTTTTCCTTAAAATCTGCCTCCTAGAGATTGTGACCTCTTGAGCCCTTTTTTCTCCCGAGTCATTTCTCAAGTGTACACTTTGCCCCCACTCCTAATACTTTTTCTCTTTGAAAACTAAACATCCCTTTTCTTCATGCAAGGTGGAGTAGATAGAGGTTGATATTTTTCAAAGTGTGTTTCATCTACCATCTACACCGCAGTCATGTGGAGGGACTTCTGTACTCTACATTAAACCTATTGAATTAGAATCTCTAATTCTAAGAGACCTAAGAACCTTCTATTTTATTAAGTTCCCTAAGTGATTCTGATGGTAATGGGTCATGGACTACCCTTTGAGAAACAGTATATTTGTATATTTAGAGTGAGATGGAATCGAGTTAAAAATCCCAGCTCTGTCACTTATTACTACTGCAAAGGCCCTAAGCAAAACTCATGTAATGGAGTACCCAAGTCTGCTCTCCCATCCATTCAGAACTGTATTTGTAATACTCTTCTGTGCACAATTAATTAGGGCATTTCCTTCTGACATTGGACAAGGAAAGCTTCCTCAGTAGGTGTTTCTGTCCATTTGTCCAGTTCGTTCATCTACTGTTTCTTCTAGTTTCCTGTCTTTTTTTTTTAATGATAAATTTTATTTTTATATTCCCCCATACAACTGCACATGCCCCATTCTGACCCCCACCCCCCAAAAAGTGTCTCTGCTTGATAGTTTTTTGTTGATTTTGATTTTCAGTTTCTTATAGTTATTCATTTTCCTGATCCCTTATTTAAGTTTTCTAGATTCCTGCTATGAGTGAGACCATCCGGTATTTTTCTTTTTCTTTCTGGCTTATTTCGCTGAGCATGATCCCTTCCAGCGCCATCCATGTTGCTGCAAATTGCATGTGTTTATCTTTTTTGAATGCTGAGTAATATTCCATGGTATATATGTACCACATCTTCTTGATCCAGTCATCTATTTTTGGGCATTTGGGCTGTTTCCAAAGCTTAGCTATTGTAAATAGTGCTGCTATAAACATAGGGGTGCAGGTGTTCTTTGGAATGGATATTTCTGTGTCCTTTGGGTAAATACCTAGAAGTGGAATTGCTGGATCATATGGAAGCTCTATGTTTAGTAGGTCCAGAAATCTCCACACAGCTCTCCATAGTGGTTGGACCAGTTTGCACTCCCACCAAGAGTGCAGGAGAGTTCCTTTTTCTCCACAACCTCACCAACATTTGTTGTTGCTAGTTTTTTTAATATGTGCCATTCTCACTGGTGTAAGATGGTATCTCATGGTAGTTTTGATTTGCATTTCCCTGATTACAAGTGATGTTGAACATTTCTTCATATGCCTGTTGGCCATTTGCATTTCCTCTTCAGAGAAGTTTCTTTTTAGCTCTTCTGCCCATTTTTTGACTGGGTTATTTTCTTTTTTGTTGTTGAGTCTCATCAGCTCTTTGCAGATTTTTGTGATCAGTCCTTTATCATTAGTGTTGGGTGCAAAAATGTTCTCCCAGTTGGTGGGGTTTCTGTTTTTGTTATTGTCTCTTTTGCTGTGCAGAAGCTCTTTAATTTGATGTAGTCCCAGCTGTTTATCTTTGCCTTCACTATCACTGCTTTGGGTGATGTGTCTGTAAAGATGTCTTTGTATGTAAATCACGTAGTGTTTCACCTATATTTCCTTCTATGTATTTTATGGTTTCAGGTCTTATGTCTAGTTCTTTAATCCATTTTGAGTTGATTTTTGTGTATGGTGTGAGGTAGTGGTCAAGCTTCATTCTTTTGCATGTAGCAACCCAGTTTTCCCAGCACCATTTATTGAACAAACTTTCTTTGCTCCAATGCATAGTCTTTGCTCCTTTGTCAAAGTTTAGTTGACCATAAATCTGTGGGTTTATTTCTGGATTTTCTATTCGATTCCATTGGTCTGTATGTCTGTTCTTGTTCCAATACCATGCAGTTTTGATGATTATGGCTTTGTAGTATAGTTTGAAGTCTGGGAGTGTGATGCCTCCATTCCCTTCTTTTTTTTTCAGGAGAGCTTTGGCTATTCGGGGTTTTTGGTGATTCCATATGAATTTCATCAATAATTGTTCTATTTCTTTGAAGAATGACATTGAAATTTTTATTGGAATAGCATTGAATCTGTATATTGCTTTTGGTAGGATGGCCATTTTAATAATGTTTATTCTTCCAATCCATGAGCAGGGGATGTCTTTCCATTTCTTTGTGTCTTCTTCTATTTCTTTTAACAGTGTTTTATAATTTTCTTTGTATAGGTCCTTTACCTCTTTTGTTAGATTTATTCCCAAATATTTGATTTTTTTGTTTCGATAATAAAAGGGATTTTTTTCTATTTCTTCTTCTTCAGATTTATTGTTTGTGTATAGGAAGGCTACTGACTTTTGCACATTGATTTTGTATCCTGCCACTTTACTGAATTGATTGATAAGTTGAATTAGTTTTTCTGCAGAGTTTTTGGGGTTCTCTATGTATATTATCATATCATCTGCAAATAGTGATAGTTTGACTTCTTCTTTTCCTATTTGGATTCCTTGTATGTCTTTCTCTTGTCTTATTGCTCTGGCTAGGACTTCCAGTATTATATTGAAAAGCAGTGGTGAGAGTGGACATCCTTGTCTTGTTCCAGATCTTAATGGAATTGCTTTCAGCTTTTCACCATTGAGGATGATACTGGCTGTTGGCTTGTCATAGATGGCCTTTATGATGTTGAGGTATGTTCCTTGTATCCCAATAATTTCAAGGGCTTTTATCATGAATGGGTGTTGCACTTTGTTGAAAGCTTTCTCAGCATCTATTGATATTATCATATGGTTTTTATATTTCTTTTTGTTGATGTGTTAGATAATGTTGATTGATTTTCGGATGTTAAACCATCCTTGTGTCCCTGGAATGAATCCTACTTGGTCGTGGTGAATTATCTTATGGATACATTGTTGGATTCTGATAGCTAAAATTTTATTGAGGATTTTTGCATCAGTGTTCATTAGGGAGATTGGCCTGTAGTTTTCCTTTTTTGTGTTGTCCTTATTCGGTTTTGGTATTAGTGTAATGTTGGCTTCATAGAACATGTTTGGTATTATCCCTTCCTTCTCAATTTTTTGGAAGAGTTTGTGAAGGATAGGCACTGATTCATCTCTGAATGTTTGGTAGAATTCATTTGTAAATCCATCAGGTCCTGGGCTTTTTTTTTTGGGAAGGTTTTTGATTACCATTTCAATTTCGCTGCTTGTAATTGGTCAGTTTAGGTGTTCTATTTCTTCTTTATCTAGCTTTGGGTGATTGTAGAGTTGTAGGAATTTGTCCATCTCCTCTAGATTGTAGAACTTGTTTCCATATAGCTGTTCATAGTAGTTACTGATTATTCTTTTGATTTCTGCTGTGTCCGTTGTGATTTCTCCTCTTTCATTTATGATCCTGTTTATTTGCGCTTTCTCCCTTTTTTCCTTTGTGAGCCTGGCTAGGGGTTTGTCTATTTTATTGATTTTTTTCAAAGAACCAGCTCTTGGTTTCATTGATCTTTTGGATTGTATTTTTAGTTTCAATTTCATTTATTTCTGCTTTGGTTTTTATTATTTCTTTTCTTCTACTGGTTTTGGGGTTTTTTTGTTGTTCTTTTTCTAGATCTCTGAGCTTCGAGATTAGGTTGTTTCTTTGAGTTCTTTCTTGTTTTTTGATGTGAGCTTCTATTGCTATATATTTTCCTCTTATTACTGCTTTTGCTGCATCCCATACATTTAGGATATTAGTGTCCTCCTTGTCATTCAATTCAAAGAATTTTTGAATTTCTTCTTTGATCTCCTCGTTAGTCCAGTGGTCTTCCAGTAGTGTGGTTTTCAATCTCCATGAGGTAGGATAGTTCCTTGCCTTCTTTTTATGGTTTATTTCTAGTTTGATGCCTTCATGGTCAGAAAAAATGGTTGGTATGATTTCAATCTTGGTGTATCTGTTGATGTTTGTCTTGTGCCCCAGTATGTGATCGATCCTGGAGAATGATCCATGTGCACTTGAGAAAAATGTGTACTCCGTTTTTTTGGGGTTTAGTGTTCTATAGATGTCTGTTAAGCCCAAATGCTCTAGGTCCTTATTTAGAGCTTTAGTTTCTTTACTTATTTTTTGTCTTGTTGATCTATCCATTGTTGATAGTGTTGTGTTGAAGTCTCCCACTATGTATGTGTTTTCTCTGATGTCTGTTTTCAGAGAGGACAGCAGTTGTCTGATATATTTTGGTGCTCCTTCGTTTGGTGAGTATATGTTAATGAGTGTTATTTCTTCTTGAAGTATTGTCCAATTTCTTCTTGAAGTATTGTCCCCTTGATCATAATGTAGTGACCATTGAGGTCTCTTTTTATTTTTTTGAGTTTGAAGTCTGTTTTATCTGATATAAGTATAGCTGTTCCTGCTTTCTTTTTTGGTCCATTCGCTTGTAGGATTGTTTTCCATCCTTTAACTTTGAGCCTATTTTTATCTTTTGTAGCTAAATGTGTTTCCTGGAGACAGCAAAAGGTTGGGTTTTGTTTCTTAATCCAGGCTGCAACTCTGTGTCTTTTTATTGAAGAGCTTAGTCCATTTACATTTAGAGTTAATATTGATATGTTAGCATCTGTATTTGCCATTGTGTTTGTCTTTCCTTTGATTTTATTTATTTATTCTTTTAATAACTTTTTTTTTTTTTTTGGTCTTCTTTCGTTGTTATTCGTCCCTCTGAGGTTCTGGCTTTAGGATTCCTTGTAGTATTTTTTGGAGTGGGGGTTTAGTCGTAATGAAATTCCGGAGTTTCTCTTTGTCTGGGAAGGTCCATATTCTTTCTTCATAGAGGAAGGAGAGCTTTGCGGGATAGAGTATTCTTGGTTGGCATCTGTTTTCTTGGAGTCTGTTGACTATGTCCCTCCACTCTCTCCTTGCCCGTAGTGTTTCTTCAGAGAAGTCTGATATCAGCCTGATTGGTTTTCCTTTGAATGTTATCTGTTTCTTCCCTCTTGTCAGCTTCATTATTTTTTCCTTGTCCTGGATTCTTGGGAGCTTTACTATTATGTGTCTTGCTGTGTTTTTCCTTTCGTCGTGGAAGTTTGGTGTTCTTCTTGCTTCTTGTATATCAATTTTCAGCTCCTTCTTCGCATTTGGGAAGTTCTCTTCAATTATCTCCTTGAATATTTTCTCTATTCCTACATCTCTCTCCTCTCCTTCTGGAATTCCTATAACTCTTATATTTCCTTTCCTCATGGAGTCAGATAGTTCCCGAAGTCTTTCTTCGTTCTTTTTCCTTCGTACTTCTCTTTCCTTTTCTGTTTTGGTTCTTTTTATTTCTGTGTCTTCAAGAGTACTTATTCGTTCTTCCGTTTCATCTATTCTGCTTTCATTGCTTTTCCCAGAGTTCTTTAGTTCCTCCATTAATTCTTTGATCTCCTGCATTTCTTTTACTTCCCTCTTTAGGGACTCAATTTCATTCTTCTGACCATTGTTTTCCCTCTTTAGGGACTCAATTTCCTTCTTCTGATCATTGTTTTCCTTTATGACTTCTGTCACTTTTTTAATCAGGGCAATTTCAAATTCTCTTTCTGGAAGGCTCAGAAGTTCTTCCAAGTTACTGTCGTTGCAATCTGGAGGGTGGTTTTCTTTTTGTGGTGTGCTTCTTTCCTGAGGCGTTGTTAGGTTGCGTGTGGTTCTTCTACTCCCTACTGTCTGTTTTCTAATTTGTCATATGCATTGGGACACTGTGTTGCTCGGACTGGCTGGCATCTTGGGTGAACTTCTCCGCTCCCCTCTGGCTCTTCCAGGAACCATCTCTGGCTTCTGGGGGAGCTTTCTGCTGATTTTAGGCAGTCTTTACTGAAGAAATGTCCCTGCTCTAAACTGGCGAAGCGTGACGCAGTCCCTGCGCATCCAGTCTCAGGCACACTCTTCTGTGTGCTCGGTCTGCCCCGGACGTGGGTGCCTGCTCCCTCTGTGGGCTCAGACTGCTGGTTGGAAGGGGCCTGGCGTGGGCTAACTTCCCAGCTGGCCACTGGGTCCTCCAGAAGCCTTCTGCCCTTTTCAAGAAGTCTTAAGAAATTTCCCTGTTCTATGGGGTGTTAGTGACTTTTTTTCTGGTCGCTAGGTGGCGCCAGAGATCTCTCCTATTGTCCTTGGGGGGCTGTTTTTTAACCCCCCCACCCCCGTGGGACAGGGAACAGAGAGCGAGAATGGTAGGGTAAACCTCAACGGCTTTGGGGTGCTGTGTCTGCCTTGTGCCCCACCATCGTGGAGAACCCACGCCCAGAATTTTGTGCCCCAGGTCTCAGTTCAAAGCCCTCAGGTCCAGGACGCGGGCTGTAGCCCAGTTCAGTGGCGCGGGTTTGGCGCCTTTTGCACCCCGCTCCCGTGCCTGGGCGCCTGGTTCCTGCTTACTCAGTGAGGGACTTTCACCCCCGTGAGGGCCTCCGCGCGTCTCCCCATAAGCCTAGGTCGCAGGCGCGGGGACCTGGGCAGCCGCGATCCCCGGTCCGCGTTTGCTTCAAGCGAGCCAAGCGAGCCGCTTTTCCACGCAAGCTTACCGGCAGCCCAGGGCTGAGTGCAGGTCTCCTGCAGAGTCTCTTTGTTCTTCTCTAATGGCACCCGGAGCCGTTCGCTCACCGCTGTGGCGAATCCTGCAGGGTTCTCCACAGCTCCCGTTCACGGGGTGTGGTGGCTGCAATAGTTCCTTTCCACTCACAGTCCCGTTTGCTGCGTAGTTTGTTCTTGTTGGTCATTTTAGTGTGTTTTTTTTTTTCCTCCTCTCTGCTGGTCGGAGAGTGCCGACTCTGTGGGCGGGGGAGGGGAGCAGGGTTCTGAGCTTTCCTCCCTTCTGGTCCTCTTTAATGGCAACTTTCTTCTTCGGGCAGTTTGCTGGCGTCACCCGTTTATCTTCCGTGTCCCACTTCTCACTGGGACCTGCCGCTTTTCCTCCCTATTAACTTTTTTTAATGGGAGATCTTACTCGCAGCGTCTCCTCGCCGCCATGTTGCTCCGCCCCCTCCTAGTTTCCTGTCTTGAAAATGGCTTCCAGTTCTTCTGCTTCTTATCTGCTGAATGGCTTGTATTCATTGTTCCAACCAATCTGATATCCTGGACGTCATGGCTTTATTTTAGGATTACCCAGTTTAAATTGTTTTTTGAACAACTACAAATTCAGTGTACAGAACCCAGTGGCAAAATAATCTTTGCAAACCTTAGAATCCTCCCTCCCTGCACCCATTTCAGAATTTCCAATTCCTTATATCCCATCACATAGCCACAGAAGACATCACAGCTCTTGAGAGTATGAAACATGAGACCAGGGAAGGCTTCATAAGGAAAGCTGTATTTTGAAACATACTTTGAAGGATGGTTGAGAACCCCTGTCATTGATGGAGGGAGAAATCAGACAAGAAAAAGACAATAATATAAACAAGGGCATCAGTGCTATTGAGCAGTGGTTCTTAAAATGAGATCTCCAGACCAGTAGTATAAACATCACATGAAAACTTACTAGAAATGCAGAGCTCAAGGAAAGATGGTGATGGACTCTGTGTGCTTTGGTGGTTCGTGGGAGAACTATGGTGACTGCACATGAGGGGAGAAATCATATATTTTCCAAAAAATAACAGTGATGTAAGGGGAAAGCTCTACATTTAATTTTTTTAAATAAAATTTTTTTAAAAAGACATGCAGAGTCTCAGGCCCCACCACAGACTTGATTAACCAGAAATTCTGGGAGGTGGGACCCAGGAATCCATTTTCAGAGACCTTTAAGTCATCCTGATGCATACTGAAGTTTGAGAAACATTATGTAAGTGTTAAGATTATGAGATTTGGGACTTGGTATATCTAGGTTCAAATCACAACTGCTATCACTTGGTAGATCTACTTATGGAATCAACCTCTCTTGCTTGCTCCTGCTCTTAGGCACTTCACACATCTCTTCCCTTACTACCTAAGGCTCGTGATCTACCATGCAACCATTTTTTGTCTATTGTCTTACCAGCCCTCTCTCTTTGAAAATGACTGTCAATATGCTTTCTCAAACATAGTTCCTTGTGATTACAATCACTACTCTGACCAATCAGAGGGCTGATATTGGTGCTGTTGTTATAAATGTGCTTAATGTATAGCCTTTGAATGCATGTGTTCAGACTTCCATCTTGAACTAGAAGCTTGGCTACCTTATTTTCTTTTGCTATGTCATACCATATTAGATAGAGGTAATCTTTTTCACATTTGTTTACAATGCCTCTTTTGAAACCATTAAAAATATTCTAAAACATTAGTCCAGAAACAGACCCTTGTATAGATGTTTGTTCTGTACCCCCTGTAGTCATGGATTCTTGTCCCATTTCTTATTGAACTAATTATTGTAGTTTGGAAATATATTTCCCTATTTTGGGAGTAGAAGTCCCTTTCATTATTCTCCTTAACCACTCCAATTCATTCTTGTAGATGAATTTTAAAACCATTAAATCATCTTTCTCTACCTTTTTTAAAACATTGATGAGCTCATGTGCTTTAAAATTTTTTTCTTGCTTTTTTAAATACTATTCTTATAATACCATTTTTTATTATCAAAACCTCTTAAACATAAAAAAGTCCACCCAGTTTTTCTCCAGAGACCAATCTATTAACTGTTCTGCTATACTGATTAGTTTAAGCCAATGGGAAATTTGAAAAGTCTTAAATAAGGAAGACAGATGATCATATTAAACTTATCAAAATATCACCCTGCTTGTTGTGTGGATAATTTAGGGGATAATATCAGACAGTAGGGAGACATGTTAAGAATCTATTGTAGAAATTTCTGTGAAAAATGATGATGGCTTAGGCCAGGATGCAATAGAAAGTCTAAATGAATTCAGGATATTTTTTAAGAATTAGAATTGATGGATATAGAAATATCTTCCCACTTTTTATGCATTAAGATTACTCTGGCTACTGTGTGAAGAGTTGATTGAAGGTGGGTAATAGTCAAACCTGGGAGTTAAGTTATAATGAAGGAATCGGGATTAGTGATGTGAAATGTAGAGAAACGAGAAATATAGGTAGTGAGGCTAGAGGGGTAGTCTGGGCTAAATTACATAGGGTCTTGAAAGCCATGAAACAAAATGTGACTTGCATCCAGAATTCAATTAGATCATTAGAAGATTTTAAGCAAATAACAAACAATCTGATTAATATTTTTAAGATAACCTTGGAGGCTATGAGCAGAACTGATGGGATATATGGGGGATGAAAAAAGGAAGACCAGTTAGGAGGCTAATATATAATATAGTGAATGATCTAGGCAAGACATGAAGAAAGAATGGTGATGGTAGAGTGTTGGGGATATATATGAGATAATGGTTTGTAGAATTGATAAGACTTTGTGATGGAGGTTTCTGGAATAACTACTGGGTGCTATTGACTGAAATAAGGATTGTGAATAAAATGAAAAGTAAAGCCAGTTTGAAGGAGCATGTGTGTGTGGGGGGGTTAAGATATAAATTCAATTCTCATAATTCTCAGTGACTCTGTGGAGAATTATAAAAATAAAGTAACCTGCTCAATCTTAACATATTTAATTAATAGCAAAGATGGAATCAAATCTAAGTCTGTCCGATTCCATAAGGTATGTTCTTTTCATTTATTCCACATGGCATTTTCGAGGTAGTGAGTCTTTAGTAGAATGTGTAAAGCAATGTGGAATTATATACAGAATGGGTGTGACAGAACAGACACAAAGAATTATCTTTCAACAGGCTTGGTTTAGGGAAAAGAGGCAAATAGTGAAGAACTGAATGAGAATATTTAGAAAGATGAGGGATGGTAAGTCACATAGTGTAGACTTTTGGTGTAGACCCTAAAAATTCACTCACAAGCAAGGTGATTATTTGGATTAGATATGCCTTATCAGTGGTATATTACAGGCATTATAATAGTGGAGTTACATACACTAATTATCACATAGGGAATATATTTGTTCATCACTTTGGGGAAGAGGGATTGGTGACAGTAAGGAGAAAAGTAGTCATCCAGATGGCTGCAATTTGATGTCGGTTATAAAGAGTTAGAGATACACCAGAGACCTCTGTAATTTAGGAGATCTTTGAAATTTTTCAGGGTTATATCTTGAAATCTCTGCACATTTCCAAATCCATGAACATCACTATAGCATATCCCCGTAAGCTGTAGCGAAGTTTCATTAAAAATTTTAAGGGAACCCTTTGGGTCTTTAATAATCTTATACAATATAAGTCTAAAATAATACGTAAAACCCTTTTTAGTTCTACCTATTAATATACGACACACTCTTAGATCACTTTCCTCACAATTGCTTGCAAGTTGGCATTCTTTGTACAGATTTTTTACAAGAAAATTACCTCCTCCCTCACCCCATCCATTTCCAAGAGAGAACAACAAATTCATGTTTAAGGTGCAGGCACTTTAAGAAAAAGAAAATGATGTCTATGGTGGGTGATCAGTGAGGTTCACTCACTAGCTAAGTAACTCACCTCCACACAGCAGCCAGAGAATACATGGTACAATTTCATGCCCCAGCACACTGACAAATGACTATGTGTCATGAAACTTCAGAATCATTTGAAAATAATTGGAACTGAGTTTCAAGCCTAGGAATACTTAGTAAAGGTTCACTATACATTAACCCTTGTGTCACCTAGTTAAGGTAAGATTACTGGTCCAAGTCCTTACCCACCCAGTAGTCATCATCACTCATTTAGGTCTCTTCTACTGGTAAGGGCTACATACAAGCATAAAAGGGCTACACACAAGCATAAAAGAGCTCTCTCTTTTACACGACATTGTTCTGTTGTGTCCTCGAAAACCCTAAGTCAGTGATTTTGCCTCCCAGCAACATTTTGCAAGACTTTGGTTATTGCAACTAAGGGGTTTGTGTTCCTGGCATTTAGTTTGTACAGGGTGGGGATGTGCTAAACATCCTGCAATGTACACAGCAGTTCTTCTAATTAAGAAACCCTGCCCTACGTCAAGGGAATTGTCTAATAGGAGAAAAGCCACTTTTAATTTTTTTCACTAAAAGTTTTGCTTGGTTTCCAGTTCTTTGTTCCACTTGGTTCTGTCAGACCTATGATTGGGAAAACCTTTAGTCTCCAGAGAACACAAATTTTTTCTTTGTGTGAATTTATTTCTCTTGAGTAAGTCACTGACATTTATGATTTATATACATCTTTTCCAAGTATAAATATTTCTAGGCACTAAGTGTTTGTGTCCCCTCCCAAATTCTTATGTTGAAACACTAATTCCAATGTGATGGTGTTAAGTGGAGGGACCTTTGGGACGTGATTGGGTCATAAGAATAGAGCATTCACGCATGGGATTAGTGTCCTTTACAGGAAGGGGCCAGGGAGCTAACTTACTTCCTATCCACTATGTGAGGATTTGAGAAGTCAGCCTCCTATCACCCAGAAAGATGGCCTCACCAAGAGCTTGACCCTGCTAGCACCCTGATCTTGAAACCCCCAGATCTATGAAAAATAAATGTTTGTTGTTTAAGCCATCCAGTACATGGTCTTTGATTATAGTAGCTCCAGCTGACGAAGAAAAGTACTTTGCATCTAGGGTGCTAGTTCTTAGTTCGAGTGGAGAAAAAGAGGGTAAGCAGTCTTCCCTTATGGCTCCAGAGTGTTTGATTTGTGAGGAATACAAATAGGCAAACAGATGATGATGATGATGAATGGTAGATCCTGTGATGGCAGACATCCAAGTTCACAGGCCTTTGAGGGCAACTTGCCTTAGCAGTTTAAGCCTTCCCTGATAGTTCCTTAAAGTTATCATTTTCCCTTTTTAGGGGGAATTGGGTCAACTGACAGCCTACCCACCCTGGTCCTTGATTCAGCTCTGCCTGGAAGGTGGGTGAGGGGAGAAAGATGGTGTGGAGTAGAGTGTGGGAGCACATTTCTGAAGGAACTGACATCTAAGCAGAAACAAGACAAGAAGATATTAACATTGAAAATATGGGAAGGAGGAGAAGGAAGGTATTCCTGGACTGAAGGAAAGCATGTTTGAGAGCCCTAACTCTTTTTTTTTTTTTTTAAGATTTATTTATTTATACAAGCACAGTCTGAAGTGCGGGAGAATGAGAGAATTCACCAGAGCCAGAGCGGGGAACAGAACAGGCAGACTGACAAAATACACTGCTGAGGGGAGCAGCAGGCGCGGCAGGAGAGGTATGCGCGCCATGTGGGACCCTCGCCGGTGGCTGGGGATGGAACCAGCGCTGCAGAGGCTGTGAGCAGCTTCGCAGCCCAGTGTTCAACCGCTGCGCCACCAGGGGAGGCCCTGAGAGCCCTAATTCTTTGAGGAACTGAATTGGCCCTCTGTGGCCTATGGTATTTTAAATTTATTTCGGTGGATGAGGAGAATAGAGGATTCAAGGACCAGGCTTATGAGGACCACACTGGTCTCATTACCAGTCCGGAAATTATCTTCCTTTTTTATTTTTTGTGTATATTAAAAAAAAGTCCTCATTCATTGTTAAAAGTATATCAAATGAGAGATGAAAGTCCCCTGTCTCTCAACACCAGTCAACTACCCTTTCCAAAAGTAGCCAACGTTCATAGCCTTCTCTATACTTCTTTTTAATGCCTTTACATTCACATATTGTTTATGGTCTCAAGGGTTTTATAGCATAAGTTGTAGCATGATGTAGATACAGATAATAGATGTAAACCGCTTCCCCTTTTCACCTTTTGTAATATTTTCTGGATTTTTTTTGTATCAGCACGTATGGATCTACCTTATTCTTTGGTATTTCATTATATGAACGTGCCATAATTTGTCAGTCAGGGCTCTTCCTTCACCACAGTTCTCCCAATTATAAATGGGGAGAAAAATCCCATTTCTGTTAAATGAGCAAGACAGTGGACTGTCTAGTCGGTGATAGTAGGTTGGGAGATGATGAGGAAAATAATGAGGGCTCCTAGCTGAGAATTATAGAACATCTGCCCCTGCAACCTCCTCTTCTAAACCACCATCGCACCCCCTCCCACTCTCCCCCCTTACAACACTTTTCCCTTTCAGTTTCTTCACAAGTCCTTTGACGTTCACCTTAATGTGATTTCATTTGGACAAAGGTATCTGAAGAGGGAAAAGCAGGGAGACACCCAGTGGGATTTGCCCCAGAACCTGCCCATTCCCCTTTATCCAGCTATGTATCAGATGGAACACAACTCATTGCTTTTAGATGTAATTTAAATGAAAATCAGGCTTTTAGAAATATAAATAAGGCAAGGAAAGGAACTTGGGAAATTCTCAAAAATAAGCGGAATGCATTTAACAGGAAGCAGAGAGCAGAGGCACCTGGCTGTGCAAGCCAACAGTAAAATAACATATGTTTGAAAGGCTCCAGGCTCAGGGTGATTTATTTGAATTGTTAACTATGTTATTTTTTTTTAATTTCTGACTTCACTACTTTTACTGGTATATGTTGACAGATCAAGAAAACAAGCAGTCTGAGTTACTGTTTCAAGAAGTATCTGCACACCATCTTTTATTTTGCAATTTCTTAAAAGATGGAATCAGCTTTTTCCCTCCGGATGATCACAAAATAGGATTGGATATCCGGTTTTGTTTGCTTTCAGTCCCAAAATAGTGTGAACTAAGGCAGGTGTATTTATTGGGTAGGTGACTGGAGGTACACTGGGTGACTGGAGTCAACAGAGGAGAGACAAGAACAAGAGGAGCTGCCATGGGGCCATCGTTAAGGAGCATAAGTGGAAAAAGGAAAGTGGATTGAGGAGGCCAGCAGCCAGGACAGCAAACAGGACAGAAACCAAGAGAGCACTCAATCAAATCAGTTTGGGAAGGCATAAAGAAGCCTGGGACCAAACAGATTGCTAGTGGAGCAGGTTGGGTGCCCAGGAACAGCATTAGCAAGAAAAGGGCCACTAGGAAGAAGTTACTCTGAGCATCCCCCCAGAGTAAAGTGGGAAGAGTTGATTTTGATAGGGCAGATTAAAGAATGTTAGTAGTAGCATAGGAAAGGCTGGTCAATTCTCAGATATAAAGCACTGAAGGTCCCCAAATCAGACCTCCCCAAGATTCTCAAAACTGGTCTCCTCAAGACACCCTGGTCTGGCATGCAGAGTGTTTTGAGCTTGGAGCACTGAAACCCCATGAGGCTGGGAGAAGCTTATGTCCTTGCCTAAACCTTTTGTCTCTCCTTAGTCTAAGAAGAAATCAGTGTGTCCTGATCTTCTACTCTTCTCCTAATCAAGGAAGCAATCACTGCCCCCCTTTCATGATGTAGAAGACTGTAGTCCTAGGAGGAGGGGTGTCATTCAGTTGTAGGTTTCTTCTCAAACATGTCCTCTCTAATTGAGAATCTCATCTCTACACTGAGAGTAAAGATGAAGTCATTTTCCTCCTCGTCACATGTAAAGACGAAGTCACCCCCTGCCCTTTCCTAGGCACCTCAGGCTCCTCCACACCGAATTTATATCTCATTCTCCCTAACTAATGACAGGCTCTGCATAATCATTATAGCTCTGCCATGCACTTTAATAAATTGATTGTATTTCCTTTGCTAACCTGACTGATGCGATTTTGACTATTTGTCCAGCTGAGGAGAACCCAGGGGGGTGAGGTATTTTCCCCTTAACCCCAATACCACTTTGGTCCATGTTTTTCCCAGTCTGCTAGGCACTTAGCCACCATTGCATAGCATTGAGTACACAATGCTACTCATACCTCATTCTCCGAGCTGTTCACTGCTTCAGAGGAGTAGTTGTAGTGATGGTAAGAGGAGAGCAGCGTCCATGTAAGTTAAAGTAGGCAGAAAGAGGCGTGTCACAAATATGGACATAACCCATAGTAAGAGTGTTGTGAGGTTAAAGGGCCTTACTTAACAATGGGAGAAAGTTCAATGAAATGGTCTTCACATTTCTTGAGGAGATGAGTGGATATGGAAATGTAAGTGCAAATTCCTTTTCTAGCATCTCTTTTGTACAGGTTCTTCATTGGGATGCTATGTATTTGCGCATGCTTTGCAGTTAATTTTGTCCGACTAAATTTCATGAACATCTCAGTAGGATGATGGTACCTAATTTTTTTTTTTTTTTGTGGGACCCTCGCCAGCGGCCGGGGAATGAACCAGCACTGCAGAGGCTGCGGGCAGCCTCGCTGTCCAGTGCTCAACTGCTGCGCCACCAGGGGAGGCCCTAAATTTTATTTTTTTAAGCCTAGACTTTATTTTTATCAAATGGAATTTGGCAGAGAGTTACAATATGTAAACATGTTAGAATATTTCAAGTTCAAATTTATACCATTAACTTAAGGTATAACTGGTACATGAATGAAGTTTGATTGATATAAACCTTCTGAATAGGGGGTTCTGCATGACAGTTGTATTCTTGTGTTGGCTTCAGTATCTGATTTATTTTCTCTATAAGGTTTTATTTATGTCCATCTCATATTTTATTTAATTATTTTGTTTTGTTGTTGTTTTGTTCATTTTTTAAAATTTATTTTATTTTATAAATTTTTTACATCATTTTTCATTTTTGCACAATGTATGCATTTTCATCTTGGTTATAGTCCCCCTATAATCCCCTCCCCTTATTTTAACCCTAATCCCTCCTCCCCCCCACCCCCACCTCCGTAGTTTGTCTCTGGTTTATAGTTGCTTATTGATTTTGATTTTTACTTTAGTATAATTAGTCTTTTTCCTGGTCCCTTATTTAGGTTTTCTAAATTCCTGCTATGAGTAAGGCCATCCGGTATTTTTCTTTTTCTTTCTGGCTTATTTCACTGAGCATGATCCCTTTCTATAAGGTTTTGATTGCACAATGTAGAGACATTCCTAATTCACACAGATAAATTGCAAATAGAAATGGTGTCTTGGATAGCTCAACTTGCAATCTCAGGGGACCCTTGAATTAAACAGAAACATAGCAGTGGTTATCAATCAAGGTCTACACCAAAAACTGAATCACCTAGTAGCACAAATTAACACTGTAGTGGCTTCCAACGTATTGCTATTTATTTATTCCATTTGAGTGTGTTATTAGCTTACTATGTTTTGAAAGATATTTAAAAATATAATGAATGTAATTCAAGGTGAATGCTTTCAGAAACACCGTGCCCTCTTCGAGGATCTTAGAGCTCTTTGACACAGTTGTGAATCCCCAGCCCTGGGGAGATGTCTGCTCTGAAAACAGCATTGTGAGAAATGAGTCAGGGAACTGCAACTTGTAAGAAAATGATGTTCTGAATCAAACTGGATGAATCAAATTGGATGATTATATACGTGAATTCCATTACTCACAAGAGGCACAATCAGTTGTTCTGTGGCCTTTGGGTAGATCCCTAGAAGTAGAACTCCTGGGTCATATGGTAGCTCCATTTTCAAAAGAATACCTATGTTTATTGCAGCACTCTTTATAATAGGTAAAACCTGGAAACAACCCAAATGCCCAAAAATAGATGACTGGATCAAGAAGATGTGATTTATATACACAGTGGAATACTATTTAGCCATTAAAAAAGATAAACTCATGACATTCACAGCAATATGCATAGAGCTAGATGGAATTATGCTTGGTGAAATAAGTCAGAAGGAAAAAGAAAAATATTGGATGGTTTCACTTATAGGAGGAATATGGAGGAACCAAATAAGATATCAGGGGAAAAAATAATAACAATACAAAACAGAACAGACAGACAGAGACATCCTGCAGGAGAGGGGGAAGAGAGGGATCGGAGGGAGGGAGAGGGGAGCACAGGGGACTGTGGTGATGGTGCATGGGTGTATTGGTGAAGGAAACTCTGTGGGGACTATACCTGAGGGGGGAAAAATGAACAATGATGTAAAATATATATAAATTAATTAATTTAAAAAATTGTTCTGTTAACATCAATTCCAAAGAGCACCTGCACCCCTATGTTTATAGCAGCACTATTTACAATAGCTAAGCTTTGGAAACAGCCCAAATGCCCAAAAATAGATGACTGGATCAAGAAGATGTGGTACATATACACCATGGAATATTACTCAGCATTCAAAAAAGATAAACACATGCAATTTGCAGCAGCATGGATGGCGCTGGAAGGGATCATGCTCAGCGAAATAAGCCAGAAAGAAAAAGAAATATACCGGATGGTCTCACTCATAGCAGGAATCTAGAAAACTTAAATAAGGGACCAGAAAAATGAATAACTATAAGAAAATGAAAATGAAAATCAACAAAAAACTATGTACCAGAGACACTCTATGGGGGGTGGGGGCGGGGAGGGGAGGGATTGGGGTCAAAATAAGGGGGTTGCAATTGTATGGGGAATATAAAAATAAAATTCATTTTAAAACAAACAAAAATAGCCAAGAATATACAATGGAGGAAGGAAGATATCTTCAACAATTGGTGCTGGGAAAACTTACAAAACAAATGAAATTGGACTACTATCTCATACCATGCAAGAAATTAACTCCAAATGGATTAAATACTTGGGATATAAGGATTGATATAAAACACTAAAAGAAAATATAATCATTACATTGGTTTCAGTGAAGTCTTTGGGGACAAAAGCAAAATAAACAAATGTGACTACATCAAACTAAAAAGCTTCTGCACACCATAAGAAACTGGCATTAAAATAAAAATATATCCTACAGAGTGGGAAAATATTTGCAAAAAAAATAAAAAATAAAAAAGTGTTCTGTGGATAACGCACCAACAGAGATACTGTCTACCCAACAATTAGTGTTTGGCACATAGCAGAGGTAAGGTGATCTGGCACATAGTAGGTATTCCATTGATATTAATTGACGGAATTCAGTGTGTGGGATTCTTGGGTTCCCTTTGAAAAAGATTTTGGGAGAGGTACCCAATTGGGTTAATTAAAGCACAGCAAGGTTATTCAGGAAAAAGATGTTTGTGTAGATGTTTGCTACCCGCCACCCCGCATAATACCATAACCCAGCAAATGAAAAGCAACTACATTTCGAAGAGCCGGTTTCCACCAATGAACTCTTCTTTTACAACAGGCCCTTATTAGAGCAAATTAAAAGGAACATAAGTATTATTTAATTACTGCCTTGTCTTTTTAAATGGCATCTCCTGTTTTATTTTTTAAATTGAAAGCTTTTTAAAATTAAAAAAAAATGTGTTTCTTGCTGTTCTAGGGGAATGTGCTCACTGTGAGACTACAATTTCCAAATTGCCTTCTGTAGTTGTTTCTAAATAAATCTTTTTTTTTTTTGGGTGAAATAGTCTGCTTATTTGTTTGCGGTCAACCCCTCAAACAATAACAGAGCAGGACAGGCCAAAGTGGGTTGGAAAGCATCTTTGAAGTCTAGCATAAAGGAAATTTGAATTTCCTGTGAACTCCTGTCCTTGCTAGAAAACTTATTATTGTTTCTTGTTGGTACAAGGACCATTCCAAGTTTTATTTACTAAGAGTTGTAAGAGAAGGTTAAGTAGAAATGCCTGCATGGAGTGGTGGTGTCATAAAGGAACATATTCATGTAAATAATGGTGGGAGGCTATTTAGCAAAATGATAAAATGGTTGACTATTAGGAGACAAAAAGAAGTCACTTAGCTTCTACTAAACTACTTCCTACCTTCTAGGGCAGCCTGTTTGATATTCAGGCCACTTTTACAGTTCAAAATTTATTTTTTATGTTGATCTGAAATCTGCCTTTCTGTATTTTCCTCTTTTTTGGCCCTAGCTATTTTCTTCAAGTATACAAATAAGTAAAATCCCCTGTCCTTGAGACTACAGATTTTGGGGCACATTTTGGAGAGGGCTTCCGAGTGGCTAAATTGTGCTATTATCCAACCCAAGATGAAAAAGCAAGTAGCGACTGACTTCTCATGGAAAGACTGGTTTCCTTGACCATGGACAGTTCAGTTTCTCCAGTAGGGGATTTTATTTTGAATTTGCTGTTATCTGAGCTCATTCTTATGGATCTTCCAAAATATCCGCAGAGTTCATTTCCATGGCAAACTCATTTGTAGTTTGACTTTGTTTACTTATTTCTGGTTAGGAGGTCTTGGCCCCATTCAGTGAATAGTTGGAGGAAGGAATTTCTGTTCCAAATAAAGAGAAAACTCAAAACTCTCTTTCTCACTCACAATCCCTGCAACCGTTCCATTCATCCCCAAATACATGTTTGTTTGTTTTTTTTAATAGTCAACCTGGCCATTTAGGATAAACACAGTATTTACAGGGATACATCATACGTGTGATAAAGACAGAAAGATCAGGCTTTGGTCTTACTTTGTGTGATTTTAAAAGCTAAATTAGTAAGATAAAGCAGACAGGTTAAAGGGACACAAAACTTATGCATTCTTCATCTCCTGAGAGACAGAAATAGAGGAAGGCAGAGGAGACCAGACAGAAAGAGGAATGTGCCATACAGGATAGTCTGGAAAGATCATCCAAGATATACAGCTTCTTGGCCTCTGTAGGATGAGAAATGAAGGAAAAATTGAACCAATGGCAGCCATAGATGAAAAGTGGGGTTTGAATCAAAATTAAGAAGGATTTATGAACCACATAAAGAGAAATTCCACGCCAGATACTTAGGATTTTTTTCCAACCAGAAGCCCTGAAAATTAAGAAAAGATGTATTGAAAGAAGTTGAGGCAGTGTAAATTTAAGAATTAAAAAAAAAATGATAGGATTTAAATTGGAACTCAAAGAAGTGAAAAAATGATTTTAACAGAAGCTTGCAATAGCTTTTCATGAGTTCTTTTTCTTCCTCTCCAGTGTGTGCATAGAGGCAGGGACTCTGACTTGGCAAAGATCTAAGTCCCAAAAGGTGCTGGTGTAGCTTTTGTAATGTGGTGCCAGAGAATAGCATGCAATGGGATGCACAGCAGGAAAATCCTACTTTCGGAAAAGAGAAGTGAGAGCACAGAAGGCAATAGAAAACAAACAGGGAGAAGTTCTCCAGATGGGCCAGAAACTGTATTGCATCTTGTAAGAGCTCTTTTTCAGCTTTCCCGCTGTGAAAACCAGATTGGAAAGTGCAAGGAAGGGCCACAAGGTAGTTATGGGAAATAAATATGCCCCCAAGATGCTGGGGAAGTAGTGTCTCTTTCTCTCTCCCTCATCTCGTGGAATTACTCTGGATTAGACTATAACCCAAGCCTAACAGCAATTCAGACCGAGGATGCAGTCCTATAGTCCTATAAGGAGTTCACCTGCTAGTGTGAGCTGAGAAATGATAAAATTTTTCCCTAGCCCTGACCCAGAGAAGGTAAACCCAGAATTCACAGGCAGGTTACACTGTTGCAAGTAGCTCCTGTAAGAATTTGGAAGCTGGGCTTCTCTGGTGATGCAAGGGGTTAAGCACAGCAGTGTGAAGCTATCTGCAGCACGAGTTTGAGTTCATCACAGCCTCCCTGGCCAGCCATGGTGCTACCCACATGGTGCAGCAGACCTCTCCTGTTTCCCCCGCTGCTCCCCTCAGCAGTGTATTTCCTTAGTCTGCCTGTTCTGTTCCCTGCTCTCTCTCTGGTGAATCCTCTCACACCCACCCCCTGCATCTCTAGCCTGTACCCCAGTTCTTGTATGCATAAATAAATAAATCTTTAAAAAAAGAATTTGGAAGCCTTGAGGAGATATTCTCAGATTTTTGGGGGAATCAAGGAAAAAGAAAAGTTATATTGAGAGTCCAAAACAAAGGGAATTAGACTGAATCTTTCTGCTTTCTCTGCTGTTGTCAAGTACACCCTTAAAAAATCTTGAGTGTTACATTGTGTGGGACATGAGGCACATTTCTCTAACCTCATAATTTTGTTGAAGATGAGTGGGTCATTTCTATTTCCAGTAGCAATAATTGGAAAATAGGAATGATCACTCTACTTCCTGTAAAGTATAGAATGCAAGAACAAAAGGTCAAAGGGGCTAATCCTTTATCAATAACTAGTTGATCTCCCTACACTGAGGGACTCTTTTTGGATTTTAGGATCTGATTATGTAATCTCTTCATAGTGTCACATTGTTTATAATTTGCCCCAGATAAGAAGTACATTTTCTTGCCAATGCTTAAAATGCAAAAATATTCAACCCTGAACAAATTAAAAGCAACATAAAGTAAATGACCTTTATTCATTATGACACTCTCAGCTATAACTGCATAAAGAACATCTTTTTCCACCTAAATTTTAAATGACAGAGTGTCCTGGATCAAAATCAAATGACATTTATCCTGTTATCCAATGCATCTAAGAGGTTGAAGGGATTCATAAATACAGTTGTCTTCATGCTTCAGACACATTTTTCACTCTTTTTGACAGTTATTAAATACATTAATTTTCTGATGGCAATTTCAATGTAATAACCATATGAAAAATGTAAGTCTTGTTTTCCCATCAGAGAAGAAGAAACTGGGAAGTATCTTGAGAACCATAAATCACAGAATGAAAGACCTTTAAGAAGCCATTCAGAGAGGGGGTGGAATTCTGTGTGTCAGAATTGAATTGGATAAAATAAAATGTGGTTATAGATGAAAGTACTTTTCTATGCAATATTCCCCTAATCCAGATAGAGATGTGATCGCCTTGCCAGAACAATTAGTAAGCAAGATACACATTGGTATAAGACAAGGCCTTGAATTCTCAGTCGATGCTAGCAAAACAAATCCATAAGTAATGTAGGGGAAAGGTTTGTTGGTACAAGGTCTGCAAAGGACCTGAGTTTATTTTCCTGAGGTAAGGCCAGTTGGTTCAGCGCTGTTCCAAGTATCTCCTAACCTTCACTAGCTCTCTCACTAGAGCTAGAGATACTGTTAGTGTCTGTTAATCTCAGGGAACTAGACCAAAGAACCGGTAAATGGCCTATCTCTATACCCATCACAACAGAAAAACCATCCAAAGTGCATTCCTGCCCCATAACAGAAGAATAGCCTATTAGTAATGAAAATGCCACTTTTATTCAGAAAGGTATATTTTAAAATATGGATTTTTTCCCCAAAATGTACTTTATTTCCTCAGTAATGCCATATTTTAATGGGTACAGTGTTTTTACTTGGCATCAATTATGAGTTGATTTTGAAACAGTTCAATATGACACCAGCTGGGATGATGACTGATCTCTCCATTCCTTTGGGGTGACACTGCCAATAGGGGACAGGTTCTATTCTGCTCCAATTTGCGTTGCTGTAGATGTCCACACAGCAACACAGTGAGCAGTTCCACTAGCTGGTACAGCTTTACCATATTTGTCATGGAAACCAAGGTGTCTGTTTCCGGTGGCTCTGTCTTGCCATCATTTGCTGCTGAATGTTTCCCACTTGGAGACAATTCAGTGCATTTTGGCCAAGGGAAACATTGTGGAATTGAAGACAGAACTGCGGCAATTGCAGCGGCTGGTCTGGTGTAACACCATGTCAAGTACCCTTGCAAAGAGCTGTGGATAGTTCTTAACATTATTGTTAAGAGCCCCAAATGAGCCCCAGAGAATACTGGGAATGAAGCATGACAGAGCATTTTCAAAGGTTCACAAGCAGTATTTATTATCCCTATTATTGCTTTTGAGACAAAACAGACTGATTTCTTGCGCATTATAAAGATCTTTCTTTCAAACACATCCACACAATTACATTCACCTCCTGTTTCTTTGACAATTCATTTCATTTTGTTTCATTATTATTTTTCTTTTTCCTGTCACCAGAGTAATTTGTGTGTGTGGTTAAAAATAAAGTTTCAATTAGAAAAAAGCAGTCCTTTTATTCATTTCTCCACTTCCAGTCCTATTTGAAACTATTTCTTCTAGTATTGATCTCCATATTTCTAAGTGATGTGCTTATGTTGCAATATCTTGATTTACCTTATCTCCTAACTTCTCATCATGAACAATGAGAAATTTAAGTTCTTTACGTCATGTGCATTCACGTCTATTATTATCTAAACTACTCTGCCTATGCAAATTATATTCACTATCAAAATGGTCTAACATCATCCTATTTTCTTTTTTTTTAAAGATTGATTGATTGATTGATTGATTGATTGATTTATACAAGCACTGGGTACAGTCAGAAGCCCGGGAGGGTGAGAGAATTCACCAGAGCCAGAGCGGGAAGCAGAGCAGGCAGAAGGACCGAAGTACACTGCTGAGGGGAGCAGCGGGCGGCAGGAGAGGTCTGCGCGCCATGCGGGACCCTCCTCCAGTGGCCGGGGAGCAGCCGGGGATCGAACTGGTGCTGCAGAGGCTGCGGGCAGCTTCGCAACCCAGCGCTCAACCGCTGCGCCACCGGGGAGGCCCCATCATCCTATTTCCTTTGTCATATTTTTTTGTTGCTAAATTCCTTTTTTTGTTTGTTTACATTTGACTGGTTTTCTATTTACCTAACACTAACATTTCCTCCAAATATTCCTCTAGAATTGAAAATGTTGCAAAAACTCTACGTGTTCCCTTTTCCTGTCAGTTTCTTTCCCACTACACAGCTTCCCCCTGTTTCAATCTAGAATGTCTGCTTCAGCTTTCTACCCTTTGGGCATAGTTCTTGTCCTGTCACCAAAGCACCCATAGTCCTCCACCATAGTCTTTTTCTCGCTTCTTGGCTTGGAACAAAAATAGATATCATGACTATTGACATGGAAATACCATGACAGGGAAATGTTACAGAATTATAAAGACCTGAAAAATATAGAATAAGGAAAATCAGGGCTAGATTAAATGCTAGTTAATGGCTGTGTATAGTGTTGCAATCACAATCATTAAATTCAAGATGATTTATTTGGCACCTAGCATGTGTTCTGTGAGAATACAGAGTTGAGCAAGACTCAGTTCTTGCCATCAAGTAATTGTCAATCTAGCGCTTGAGGATACCTATTTAACTCTGATGCATGGTCAGATATAAGGATAGAAACACAGGGCATGTTTTTCAAAGAAAGAAGGAACAGATTCATGGTGGGAGGGGACAAGGGTCCAGGAGAAGAGAGAAATGCCTCGGTGAAGAGATAACTCAAATGGAGCTAGAATGGTGAGTGCAAGTTCAATATAAGGGCATTTGCAATGCTCATTGATACAATCCAGTGAATGGCTCTTATCCCCCGCTTTGTTCTGCATTGGGCAGAGGAGTTTCTTGGGTCAGACTGAACCAGGGCAAGTGGTCTGTCCTGTTATCTACTGCAATGAGGAGTCAAATGAGTGACCTGACCCCAACACCTTTGCCTGGCTCTCTGGCACTATTGATAGATTAAGCATATTCTACTTGGTTGACCTATTGGGAAAATGGATACTTGGCTGGGAGCACCCAAGCATCTGAACAGTCTAAGCTCTTTCTGCTGGGCCCCTTGGGGAGTCTGTTTCTCCAGACTGCAAGTGTTCCCCAAAGCAAACGTTTGGACTGTTTGGCTAAGGTCTTTCCTTCCAAGTGGTATGTGCAGCAGCAAAATGAAAGCTTTCAGAAATCTATCTGTGGTAACTTTTACTGAAAATATTGCTATTAATGCAAACGCATTCACCTAAGAATAATGGAAAAAAGGCCAGTTTACAGCTTACAGCTTTTAGAAGAAGGGAGGGTGGGCTTTTGAAATTGATTGCTTGGGTGAACACAATTTGTACTAAGTTTGCCTCTCAATTGGACTTGTGACAGCTTTCAGCTATGTTTGAAATACCAGAGAAATTTCTCTTTTGTCCCTTGAAGGGGAAGTGGCTAAATCGATTTGGGTTATTTGTCTGGAAAACTGTCTTGCTATCTGGAAAACTGTCTCTCTGGATGCATAAAACAGTCTCTTTTATAAAGACGGGGCCCTGGGCGATGGCTACCTTCTATAATTACAAAGTGTACAGCATTTATCAGCAATAAAAATGGATAGTTTCTCTTTGGAAATGTTCTGGCTGAATTGCAGCTGTTTATCATTATTTCTAAATAAAAAAGCTCTGAATGGGTTGTGACAACTGCCAGACAGGTGTGATTTAAATAAATAAACAAAACATTGGAAGAATTCTGATTACATTTTTTCAAAGAAGTGTCATTGCAGGTAGTTAGAATAATAATCACGAGCACTGGTCTCTTCCAACAGCCTGCACCTGGAGAAGTTGAACGACAGCTCTTGAGGGTGGGAGGGTGAGAGGGAGTGGTAGGAGGTTGGGGGTGGAGCAGATGGATATGCTTAATGTATCCCTGCCCCAGAATTATATGGGCAATGGAAGGGGCACAAAGGTTAAAAGGCCTGCTGGTATTTTGCATATTTCCATCTGGTACCTAGTTAGTAAATTGGAGGAAACTTGATGTGCCATTTTACGTGATTACAAAGTAATATGCTGAGAAGAGATACCTAGTTCAAAGACAGTTGGCCCTAGAACAACAGGAGTTTTAACTTCCTGGTCCACTTCCTGGTGGACTTTTTTCCTATCCCGGCGTTCCTCATTCACCAACGACACGACCAACCGTGATGTCTGTGGTTTACAACTAACAGGTGTAAGTTGTACGAGTATTTTCCACTGCGCGGGTCGAGCTTCCCTAACCCCTCAGGTGTATAGTGAGTAATTTTTTAAGAAAGTGCCTTGGAGTTTGCCTAGGTTTTTTATAAAGAAGGTAAGGTAATGAATGCTGTCTTTCTATTTACCTCTAGAATTTTATTGTGTGGATTAAGTTAAATAAGACATGGATTAAGTTAAATAAGATATGAAAACAGTACAGTGCCTGCCTGGCACAGAATAGGGACTATCCAGTTATTTGAAAAAATGAATGAATACATGAACAGAAGAAATTGGGGTGCCCGCGTTGGGTGTTTTCCTTTGGAGGGAAACATCGTGCTCCTGGGTGAACCTCTGAGTATCTTAGACTAGGTAAGGAGTACATAAAGACGGCGAAGATTCTACAGCAGTTACACAGATGACCAAAGGAGGCATGAGCACTGGTTCCATCAGGGAAGGAACATCAAAGATTTTTATTTTATTTCCAAAGTGATTCCTCCACCCTGTTAAAATCAGAGATTTATTTGGTAATTGTCTATAATGCCCTCCTTATATTAAACATAAACTATCATGTTATTAGAGTGCTACTTCCAATATGATATTCTTTTAATAATAATAATAATAACAATAATAATATTACACTTAACACATTTACTATTTAATATCCTTTACAGTATAGGTATTATTATCCCCATTTTAAAGATGAAGAAACTGAGGTCAAAGTTAAATATTTATTGTAAGATCATAGGGACAGACAAATCTGAATATATCTCAGAAGAATATTCAAAATCACTAAATTTCTTTTTTAAAGATTTATTTATGTGGGCCTCCCCGTTGGCGCAGCAGTTGAGTGCTGGGTTGTGAAGCTGCCCGCAGCCTCTGCAGTGCCGGTTCCATCCCCGGCTGCCTGGTGAGGGTCCCACATGGCGCACAGACCTCTCCTGCTGCACCTGCTGCTCCCCTCAGCAGTGTACTTCATCAGTCTGCCTGTTCTGTTCCCTGCTCTGGCTCTGGTGGATTCTCTCACCCTCCCGCGCTTCTGACTGTACTCAGTGCTTGTATAAATAAATAAATAAATCTTTAAAAAAAAAAACAGATTTATGTGTACAAGAGCTGGGGCATAGGCCAGAAATGCAGGGGGGTGAGAGGATCCACCAGGAATGGAGTGGGGAGCAAAACAGGTAGATCTGAAATACATTGCTGAGGGGAGCAGCGGGTGAGACAGGAGAGGTCTGCTGCACCATTTGGGTTTCTCCCTGGTCGGCCGGGGATCCAACTTGTGCTGCAGAGGCTGCGGATTGCTTCAGAGTGCAGTGCTTAACCCTTTGTGCCTTCAGGGAGGCCCTAAATTACTAAATATTTTTAAATAGTATATTGGAGAAAAGGGAAAAATGCATATGAAATTGCTTTGTTAGGCGAGGTGAAATCTAGGGAATGAGTTCCTAGCCATCTTTAAGTTTATGAAGGAAGATTACAAGAGAGATACAGACTAGTTGTCTTTGGTTTCTTTAGAAATACCAGCCAGAAGAAATGGGCTAATGTGAAGGAAAAGACATAAAGAAGGTACCATATCCGGTGATCAATCTCTGGAAGAAATGACCCAAGTTTCATGGCCAGTTTTACAGTCTGCCACCGGGCTCACTTAATTTGCTCAAATCCTTACTCAGTTACAAGAGTCAAATGAGCTAAGCCATTAAGACCTAAGCAAGCTGTAAGAACATGTTTCTGGTTCCAGATTTATTTTGCTTTCAATCTATCACCCTAGAGAAGATATATTTCATTATACCTACCTCATGTTTTAAATGCATTAACTTGGTACTATAATATTTTTAACATTCTTTTTGACTTTTATATAAAGTATTTTCATTTAAAAATACTAAATTGGTATTGATTATGAAATCGTAATTACTATCATTCTGAGAACAATCTTTCAATCTCAAGATTAGGGGTCTGGACTACCTAACATGATCTTTAGTCTTTAGGAGGATAGAGGAGTTTGATTTTTAATTTCAGAATAAATTACTAGCATATATATTAAGTATCTAGATCCAACATCTCTTTAGTACTTATGATTTGAGAATTACATAGTGAAGTGGAATCCATAACATCTTCCTCAGGTCAATGATGATACATATCAAACAAACTCCAAGGAAATCAGATGCTTTTTTCACTTCAATTTTCATTGCCATAATGTGCAAAACTATTGATCTTTCATGAATTTTTCTAGTGCTTACAACTGCACTACCTAGGCACTTAATGAATTAACAATGAAATCAATATACCGCCCACTTTTTTATCAACAACCAGAGGTCACTTGCAGAACCAAGTTTGTATTAGTCCTCTAGAGTACTTAGAACAATGTGGGCATTTAATAAAGGATTAGTAGCAATTCAGATAAGCCTATGCATTAAAGAGGATTGGATTATAACTGTGGATCAATTTTTTGAAATGCCTTCACTTAAAATAGACCTGAAATTGACCTAAAAGAACAACAATGAACTGATATATATGGATAACACATCTTTTTCTTTCAAGTGAAGTATGAATGACATGTGCATTTAATCACTACTACTGTCACACTATGCTCATGGTGTCTAGGCCTGCCCATTTGTTTTAATCTAGATACTTTCCTGAAGTTCCTATCTTTGGATCTGAAGCAGATGAAGTCATGCTAGTTTCCCCATCCAGTCTCTTTAAATGATTTATGAGAACTTGTGTCAGCCTCAAGGATCTCCTTCATGGACTACTCAGTTCTGGTGTTTGATAAAAGAAACCATCTAAACACCAGGATTCAAGACTTCCTTAAGCCAGTTGTTGAGTCTTGTCTTTTTGGTTCCAAAGAGGGACCCTTGGAGTTCCTGATGGCTGAACCTAACCTGAACAGATTTTGCTGTGATCACTGACCTTTGGTTATTCCAAATGGGGTCTTTTAGACTAGTATTTATTATTGGGTTTACAAACTCCTAAAAAAGAAAAAAAAGACTTATGGACCATTGCCCTAGAAAAATTTTTTATAACAATCCTAGGTTATTTACAGGTCCCCAGAAATGCATCTATGAGCCCAGATTAAAAATTACTGCTTTAAAATGTCATAGGAGCTTAATGATACTCTAGAGCTGGACCCAAAGATTATAGGAAAGTGGAATATTCCAAAAGTTCTTGGGGGAAAAGTAATTTCCTCTCTAAGCAAATTTGTGTAATTTATTCTCTACTTTGACATTGTCCGGAGACTCAAATTGCATTGAAACTGGCTTGAAGTAAAAATTTAATACAAAATCATAAGTAGAAAATAATATAACTGCTTTATTTATGTTGCTAAGATTAAGAACAGAGTATTTTCTTTTGGAATTGAGCATATTTCGGGTTGGCAGGAATATTAAAGTTTATCTTGTCCAACAGCATTTCTGATGCTTAAATCCCCTCTATGTCATCAGTTTTCTTGCTGCTTCAGAGACAAATATGCGATCATATTTTTAATGTATGAGATGGAAGCAATTATTTTTTAGTCAATTATTTTGACAATTTAAATATACTTCTCTTAACCTAAGGAAAGTTTGGCCTATTGTGATCCCCGGTATTCTTCTTAAAGTTGTTAAGAGTAAAGCAAATCTATTCACACAGTAAAAGAATGTAATGTTTTTCTGACCTGATATCTAGATTATAAGGTTTGACTTTTACAGTTGTTGACATGCATCATTTTTTTTATGATGAGATATGCTATCAGTTTTTGAATGAGAAATAGAAGATCATTGTTGGAGCAGATAAAGAAAAATTGAATCACATATATACAAAATAATTTCTCTCTGTGGCAATCAGCACTCACTACCTAAATTAATAGCATATTTTGGAAATCAGCCTTTTATACCATGGATATTTTAACTCAACAACTTGGAGAGAAATGTCATGAAGAGAACACAGTATTTCTGAATGTCAGTTCCAGGAATTCTAGTTATACTTTCCATCTGTTTTCATCAAAACCCCTGGATTCCAAATGTCTTTATCCTTTCACAAATTTTCCCTCCCTCTTTTACTTTCTTGTTGAAGTGTGTGGAAATACTTATATATTAAAAAAATGGAAAAATAATGAAACCAACTTCATGAACACTATATGTTAATGAACATATTCTATAATGTAACAGACATACTTCAGAGTTGTCATTTTGAGAGCCTGTGCAATTACCGCAATGTTATCATTGCTAAAATTAGTTGAAAAATTCCTTCCAAGAATTATTTTGTGAGCCACATATGTTGTCCCACTGGCCAATAGATCTGTAGCTTCACATCAGGATCACCTACAGCACTTTCAAGATAGGGTGTCCAGACCCATCTTTATAGATTCTGATTAATTGGTGTGGGGTTTGGCCTGGCATTGGATTTCTTGGATTTCCCTAGTTGGTCTAATGTGCAAGCAAGGTGAAGAACCATTGGTTTTGAAGGCACCTAATAGCTTATCTGCCATGTGAGGATGTTTTGAACACAAATTTCACCTCTTAAAGTCATTCAAAGTGAAGTAATAGAATACTTGTCAGGTATTTTACCATGGCTCTCTATTGCACCATGATTTCTTTAGTCCAGTGCCTAATTCAGCACTGTATCCTGTAAGCACATTGTCTAGAAAGTCACTGAACTGTCTTTGATAAAGGAAATCTAAAAGGAAAGTGTATTGACAAGCTAGGCAGCCTTATTAATTTGACTTTCAGTTGACTAGGTTTAGTTTTATATTTAGTTCATTGAAGAATGTCGTTTTTGTTCTGCACTATTTCGAATGAGTAGTTACTAAATTAATGTGTTTTTACTATAAAACAGCAAAGAAGGAGTTTTTGTTTTCTTTTTCGGCAGAGGGAGAGGAACAGCTAAAAATATTTTTTTTATCCCATGGTCTTTGCTTATTTGGATTTGAGATTTTGTTCCAACTTCATGATTCCTGCTCTTTCCATAAACAATTTATCCATAATTCTGATTTCTATTAAATGTGTCATACAAGATGAAATTCTGCCTGACCCTACTAGAATTCTGAATGATTTTTACACAAATGATTGATGTGGTAGAAACGTTTTTAGCTCCACCCCCCATGTTAATGAGGTTTGGCTTTTACTACATGGATAAACATTTTTACTTGGTTAATGTATTTGATGGAATTATATTTGATGAAATTATATTTAGGAGCAGAATTCATACACTTAGTGATGATAAAACACAAAACAAAAGGACAATAACTTACAGATAAGGTGGATAATACAAATGTAGTCATAGAGAGAACAAGGGGAAAGTTGAAATTATGGCCTATGTGTTTTCCATGGGATGAGAAACTTCTAAGTAAACAAACAGAACTCATCATTGTGGAACACCTCCATATGTGTTGCGGGTGAACCAAAGTGTCCTCAAGTCCACTGATAAGGCTGGTATATTTATGCTCTTGATGCTGCTGCTTCTGACCTTGCTCTCCATTGATACGTATCAGAATGTTAAATGGGTGTTAATAAATTTCATTATAACTCTTTACGAACTGCCTATGGAAAACTAGTATAATCCTGACATAATTGGACATAATGGGTACATGGAGACTGAGAAAAGGTGACAGAGACACCTTCAGAAAATGAAGTAACTGCTAATGAGGGACAGTGATGAGATGGCTTGGAGAAAGAGAGGAATATATTATGGCTAATTACAACTAAACCTTTAGTGATTACTTCTGGATAATAGCATGACAAGAGAGAATAACAGGAAGACAAAAATCAATAAACCCTTCACTCTTTTTACTTTTAATCCTGTTTATCATGTGGCTGCATCCAAGTTTAGGCCATTCTTGAATGACCCGGAAAGTTCATTACCTCTTAAGTCTGTTAGACAGTGGGGAGTGAGCTATGGATTGGAAATTAAACTGGAGAAGTCACCATAGTGGAAAGGCCATAAATGGTGGGCATGGAGAGAATGCCCAGTCTTTGATTTAATTGCTAGTCAGTATGAACTTGATGGCAGAGAATTTTTATCATGTCATTTCTCTTCGACAGACACTAGAGTACTAGAAGTATATTAACCAAATTGCTTGTTTCCCTTGAACTGTTTTTGTTGTGTATGGTTATTACTTTGGAACATTTATTTAGAGAATGCTTGTTTCTGTCCATTTTCACAGAAGGTGATAAGGGCTTATCTACAAATTAGGAATGAGTTTGAAGTTCTGACTTTTCTGTTGTTCTTAACCTTAACTGTTACCCCTGGTGATGTGTCAAAGGCATCAAGTCAGTGAATCCCAGGCCGAAAATGTTGTTATCCTGAATTTATACAACAGGGACAAAAATATTACAAGGCAAGGCGATAACTTTATGGAAGATTTAATTGTTAGGGACAGTGTCAGAGTACCTGAGCCATATAGGAACCTTAACAGAATACAGAACAGAGAGATAAGTAAATACCTTGTCTTTGCCAATATTCTGAGATAAATCAGGCCAAGGATTTTATACTCTGCCAGAGTGAAATCTGTGATGGCTGTGCTGTTGTCACCAAAGGTTTTTCCTAGCCTTGGTTGCAGAGAATGGAAATGGTGATGCAAAGAGATGAAGTTAGACACTAAGGAAAACCTACATCGGCAACACAGCACACTGAGTAGTCACAAAAGAGAAACCAGTAAACAAAATTGTGTTTCCCTCTTAAGCTCCTGCGAGATTAACTATCACAGATACTAGAGGCAGAGTTAAAATAATTAGATGATTCTATTTTAAAATACTGTGTCCTTTTAACCTCCATCTCTTCTGTTGTTTTACCTATGTTTCCTGTCTTACAGAGTTAGGTTGTCAGTTCCTTTTAGGTACTTCATCAGGCAAACCCAGTCGCCTTGAAATGTTCATGTGTTTCAATTACTATAATTTGGGGTATTATTTTTGGTTTTGTTGTTGATTGTCTTTCTCAGATATTGGCTTAACATAAAAATTACTTCAGATTCATGCAAATGGTTTTGACTAAAACAAAGTCTGGCATTTATTTATTCATCCACACAGAATTATTTATCAAGTTCCTTCTATTTTCCAAGCTCTCCTCTAGGTATTGAGATCATTGCTATACACATACTGCCCTCAAAGTGCTAACCATCTGTTCAAAGTAATTTTGATTCTAAGAGTCTGTGTGTCATAAAACAATCTCAATCTCTCACATTATTCCTCTTTCTGTCACAGTTGACTTTCTTTTTGAATTGTGAGAACCTTAAAAGAGTTCACCTTAAAAAGAAAAGAGTTCACCTTGAAATTGCAAGTGATAGAAATCAAATGAATTCTAAAACCTTATAGTAAACAACTTCGATGTTCAGGGATTACTTTTGGCTTCTGGCTTACCCTCTTCTATTTTAAAATAGAAGCAAGGTTACATCATAAAAAGCCATCTCTAGATCCCTGGCAATCATATACTCTGCCTAACCAATTATCAAGGTGTTTCTGTGGTTCCAAAATCAGAGAATAAGAACTGCAAAATGTTTACAAGAAGATTGCTTTTTATAAAAAGCTACCCTAACTACAGTCTGAAATACAACAGTGCCCAAAGTTTATCCTGAGGTTAATTCAAATTTACAGAATATAATCTCAGTCATCATTTGGAGTCTGGAGTTCTTTGAGTAGGAATTGCTTTCAAGTGAATTCAATGTTTGTGACTGTCCATCTGGCGACCCTGAATATTGTAGTGTCCAGTCCACTTAAATCAGCAGTCTCTACTTTTGTTTTTTTAATTTTTATTGAAGTACCGTTGGTTTACATCATTGTTAGTGTTTTGGAAGTATAGGATCTCCTCACTCAGATGTTGTCACCTTAGTGGGCTCCCCACTAAAGCACCCATAGTCCTCCACCATAGTCCATTGTGCTCTCTCCCCATCCTTTTCTTACCTCACCCCCTCCCAATATGTCTCAATTCTATGGTCAGTTTAGCTGTCTCCTGTTGTAAGCCCACACGGGCAGCTGACCAGAGAAACCTGAAGTCATGGGAACTGTTTTGGGATAGCTGCTAGTGGACAGCAGAAATGAGTCCTTTTTCTCTTCTTCCTATTCATATAATTGACACAGTTAATATAATTAATGAACATCATCTCTCCATTTAAAAAACTACCTTTTTGTCTTTTACCTGCTTGTTTTTTCTCCTCTCCTTGGCAAATCTTGAACTTCATCACCTATAAGTTTGGTTGAGAGCTGATGTCATTTAGCCATCATTTTGGGTCAAAGCCAGGACACCGGTGCACAGCAGGAGGAGTCAATGATCAGAAAATAGCTGTGGAAAGCCTTTTACATATTTGTTGGAGTTGATCCCTGTTTGCCACTAATTGCTTCTTGGTATTTCATTCCACTATTCAGTTTAAGTCAAGCCTTCACTCACTTCCACCTAAGCCCCTGGGACTATTTTGATGCTGAATTAAGGAACTAAATCAATCAATTTATCAATATGCTGCTCACACAGAATTGGAGCCAGGACTCTGAAGCAAAAACATAGAAACTTTTTAAGTCCATTTCTTTTGTTGTTATTGTTCTGTGATAATAAGAGACAAGTAATTCTTCATTGGCAAAAGGTTTTCACACCTGAGTCCTTCCCAAAAGATGTAGACCAGTATATTGTTTATAAATCTCATCAGTATCATGCCTTACCCAGTTATACCATTCAACGTGAAGCAGCTTTACTGGACAGCTTAATATTTGGTGATGTGCAATTGGTTTCCTTTTACCCTGTCAGCCTGAGAGACAAATCACCCATTCCAATGAGCCAACATCTTTCCCTCGATCAACCTTGCAGTGACCTTGGCATGATTCCTCTCTGTTGGAAGTAATGATACCCGGGCCCCATTAATCTTTACAGTGATGTTGTCTGGCCTCATGTAATGGTTACCAACCCTTGAGTTGCTCTAAGGAAATGAAACATTATGCAAATTTGCACTCATTCCACTGAGGTCAACCTTTTCAGAACTTCCCCCCAAAGAACAATGCTTCATTCATGCTTCTTCTTGCTTTATGAATGGAGCCTCTTAGGAGCTATGCTGCCCTCACTCATTTGCTCCTAACCTGAATGCCCTTCCCTGAGAAGGACGCCTTTGCAGTATAATTATGACAAGCCTAGTGTTGTAAGTTGATGTCTCACATCAGCATATGCATTTAGGGTATTGGTGAGATTAAGGCAGAAAGGAAAGAAAAAGATTGAGGTATCTTTTTGTCCTGAAATATTTAGGGTATTTGTCTGTCTCCTAGCTCCCTGAAAGATGAACTCACTCAGCCACAATAGGCTAAAGCCGTTCAAAGAGAGAAGCAGTTTTCCTGAGGTTTCTCTGTTGCAGAATGATTAAATGCTTGTAAACCACTAAAGAATGAGTGGAAACTTCATTTCTGAGAGCTTTCATTGCAGTTCTGTTGTGTCAGGGTGAGCAAAATTAATCTATTCCAGAATATTGATTTCCAACCTTTTATAATTAGTGAAACTATTACAAAGTCATGCCCAGCTTTAAGAACAACAGATATTTGACAAGTAAGAGGTCATTGTTTGCATTACAGAAATCTTCTTTGCTTGACTAAGGAATTACAGAAAGTTTCTTGAACTTCATAATGCATCTCTGAGTTTGTTTACAGATTATGAAATGTTTGACAGAAAAGCTGATGAATAGAAAAATTGAAATTCCAAAGTTAGTAATCAGTATCCACTGAAGAATAACAAACATAACACATAAGGGAGTTATAATGAAGTCAACAGAACACTACAGACAATTTAAGAGTACTGATTTATATACAACATTTGAGAAACTCAGTTCCTATATCATAGAGAACCCATGTCCAGGGTCAGTGCTTTGGCACTGCCAAATTCTGATGACAGATGTCAACTTGGAGTAGGATTAAAGATCTTTAGGAATTGCACAGATGAACCTAATGATATATATATATATATATGTGCATGTGGGTGCGCACACACACATACACTTAGTTTTGGAACCCAGATTTCCAATTACTAACTATTTGGACTTGGACAAATTACCTCTTCATCTATAATGCAGGAATAATAATATTCATAATAATACTCTGGCTGCTGTGATGATTAAATTACCTAATCCATTTAAAGTTCTTAGCATGCTGCCTGGCCTATAGTAGCTACCTAATAAGTATTAGATGTTATTTTTATGATCATCACTTCTAGATGCATGGATCATCTTCACCATGCTAAGATAGTAATTCTCAAACTTTAGCTTGCCTTACAATCACCCAGAGCTTTTGCTAAACCACAACTTGCAGGGCCATATTCCCAGGGTTTCTGATTTGTAAGGTATGAGGTGGGACCCAGTAACTTACATTTCTGCAAATTCCCAGGTGTAGTCGATATTACCAGTCCAGGAACCACACATTGAGAACCACTGTTCTAGGTATTCAGGGCAGGTTTTAATGTACTTGTTTTTGTAAATGGAATAAATTAATATAAGTGGTGCACCAAACATACTCATAGCATATAATCTGAAAACACCTTTATTTTATTTCCCACTGTTTCTTTAATATTTATTCCGTGGTGAATGAGCTGCCTTCTCTTTCAGATGAAAACCTGAGCAGATGCAGATGCTCAAACCAGTCTCAATGGGAAAAGTTGTCAAATACGATGTTTCTGATCAATGGTTTGGGACTGGTAAGAGACTAGTCAATATAGGAAAATTTTAAGTGGGTCCAGCCATCCATTCCAGGTAAATATACAAACAACAGAAGCTTCTGATGGGGCACAGGGGAACATTCCCCCACCTCTCTGGGTTCTTCCCTGGCTGGACAAGCAAACAAATCCACACCAGACAGATTAGTTAGAGAAAAAGACCAAATTTAATAGCTTGTAGGGAATTTACATGGCTATAAATTCTAAAATAAATGGAACAAACTGAGGATTTATATCTGAGCTAAGGAATGAGATAGGGGCCTGGGTGACAGAGAGAGGAGGGGGCCTCACATGACAAGGAGAGGATGACTTCATGACAGAGCCTTGCTTCGAGGTGTTTGCCCTGCCTTATGATATTTTTCTGCAATGAAGAAAACTATGTTCTGGAGTGGTCCGTAAATCTAAGTCATCTGCATTCTTTAAGGTTATGGTAACACATCCTCTCAATTGACCTTAGTTCCACAAACCAAAGTGACATGTACTGGAAAACACCATGTCTGGGCATCTCATGAAAAGCCTTTCTGAGCATATTTGAGGACACCAATCTTACACATCAAAGGTTCTATGAAAGAAAAGAAAATGAAGTTTTCAGTTAAGAAGTAGTATAGACTTGCTATCTTTCTCTTCTGTCTGCCTTGCAGAAGGAAGGAAAATATTTCTGAAAGAAAACTGAAATGTGTAGGAGATGGCTTCAGAAACACTTTGAATCAAAGACAGTTACACAAATGATTTCTGAAGCTGAAGTAATTATGCCTGGTGGCTGAGAGAAACTTCAGGGCCTTTAGCAGTCAAACTAATCTGAAATGTTGGAATGATATACCCACCTAGTGAGTGTTTCACTATGTGATTATAATCTAGGGCAATTAGAAAAGAAATTTCTACACAAAGGCTGGAGATAAAACCAGGGTTAGATAAAGCTATGTTTGATAATGCTTAAGAGGTAGAAGGAAAAGTACCTGATGTGACCTAGAGTTAGTTGAAATTCATGTGGAGTTCAGCAAAAAAGTCTCTATCTTCCAAAGTATTCCCCAAATTTTAAGCAATAAAGTAAATATAACATAGAATAAATGACAATGGAAGCACTGATACTGCAAATCTAAATTTATGAAGGCAAAACAAAATCATTTAGAAGTAAAAATCTCCAGATTTGTTCATGTGGAATAGTCAAAAATAAGAAGAGGGAAAAACTAGGGAATGTAGTTTCATTGTTCTTGTCAACAAACACACTTTGAACTAACTTTTGTTTCCTTGAAATTTGGTATTTTATGTCAGATTACATTTTTTAAATTTATTTTTTAAAGATTTCTTTCTTTATGCATACAAGAGCTGGGGTGTATGCCAGAGGTGGGGGGCATGAGAGGATTTACCAGAGACAGAGTGGGGAACAGAACAGGCAGACTGACTGAAATACACTGCCGAGGAGAGCAGTGGGATAGGAAGGAAAGGTCTGCTGCACCATGTGGGTAGCTCCCTGACCGGGGATCGAACTCATGCTGCAGTGGCTGCCGATGGCTTCATAGTGCTGAGACTTAACCCCTTGCACCACCAGGGAGGCGTGTGTCAGATATTTAATAAGTGCCTTCACAAATGTTAAGTCCTTCTCAATTATGTGGGAGATATATTCCTAGGTGCTTAATCAATAATTTCATATTGAACAATAGAAACAAGTATTATTAATCAGGGTAAGTAATGTAAGCTAATAAAATAGACAATCCCATAATCTTCTTGGCACGATGCAATTTTCTTTTCACTCATGTCTAAGTCTATACAAATATTGGTGGGTGGTTTTCCATAAAGTTCTCTTCCAAGCAGCGACTCAGGGGAAAAGGCTTTGTATATTCAGTTGTTCCCCAGTATATAAAGCTTCCCCAGAATTCTGTGCTCAATTCTCTGCATTCCACTAACCTTCACTGCAAGAGGGACCACATGGGATGTCTGATGGCCAGACCCAAATATGGTATATTCTGTCCATATTGTATCAGCCAGAAAGCAGTCGAATGCTGCAACCTATTTTTAAGAAAGTCTGAGAAATAGCCTTTCTGTGTGGTCATATAAAGAAAATGGGATTGGTTAGCATCTCGGTAGTCTTTGCCGCAATGTAAGATATTTACTTTACACAGAGTGAAACTTAAGTTTAATGGACTTCAGGCAGCTTGGAGTAGAGGTTGGATCCAGATTTGAATCCAAGTATATGATTTAAACAATGATGTATTTGTTACCTCCGCAAAGATAATAACATTGTTTTTTTTAAAGGAAAAGGACAAAATCCAAAAAAGTACATATTTTCCAACTATCTAATAAACTAACAAATGAAAAATATTCTTACAGTGTTCTAGGTCTTCCCACAAGCATAGACAGGGGAAGGGGATGAAGGGTGGCATATGATGATGAGAATAGGAGATAGCTCTTGTCTTGGGGCACATTGAAGTTTCAGTTACTATTCCTCTTGAATCATGTAAATGAAAGTCTAAGGTCTCCCTGGTGGAGCATGGGATTAAGTCTCAGCACTATGAAGCTATTGTCAGCCACTGCAGCACGGGTTCTATCCAGAGCCAGGAAGCTAACACACATGGTGCAGCAGACCTCTCCTGTCATACCCGCTGCTCCCCATCAGCAGTGTATTTCAGTCAGTCTGCCTGTTTTGCTCCCCACTCTGTCTCTGGTGAACCCTCTTATGCACCTACACCCCACCTCTTGTATGCATCAATAAATAATAAAATATTTTTTTAAAAAAAGAAAAGTCTAAGTTGGTGAAGGTGCGGGAAGTTTAGATTCATGGAAGCCTATCCTCAATATTTATTGCTGTGGTAATCCACCCAGAAAACTGGTTACTGTCTGGAATAGCAATTAGAGGATGTGTTTCTGACTAGTTTGTTACACTTGCTATCTTCCTTCCAATATTTGTTTGACAGTATGTCTTTATTACTTTTCAGTCTTCCTCTTTGTTATTGCACTACCACGGGATGGATATATAGCAATACTTTAGCAAATGCCAAAGCATCTCTACTAGATGCAAATCAAAGTTGCCAGAGGCAGCCAAAATACCACAGGCAGATATATAGCTTAAAGTCTACTACTCAGTACCATGTCATGTTTTCTCCAAGAGCCAGATTTTTGTCACCAACTCTCTTTGATCTGGGCCAGCATCACAGAGATAGAGAGTTCAGGAATTGCTGGGCTGTGAAGGCCTCATTCTCAAATGTGTCTTCGTCAAGGCAGGAAGGAGGCTGCATTTGTCCTCCACCATTCTGTTCGCCTTCATTTCTTTCAAACCCTGTTTTCTTCAACTAAACCCCAAATCTCATCACTTCAGTTTCTACTGTTCTTTGTCATTCCTGCCAAGAGAACCTCCAATTAGTTACTAATACTTTAGTGTACATTAATTTGGTGCTTCTAAACTAATTCCTCCTGGAAGCATTTGTTTTTTAGTAGTTGATCAGTCTTGTTTTTAGATCTATGGGGTAGTGATTCTGAAACGACCTTATATGTGTACTGGAAAAGAACAAATAAGGAAGTATATATTGGAGATAATGAAATCTAGCGCTCTCTCTTTTTTTCCCCCCAAAGATTTATTTATGCATACAAGAACTGGGTTGTAGGCCAGAGGTGTGAGGTCGAGGAGGGGGTGGTAAGTGGATTCACCAGAGACAGAGTAGGGAGCAGGACAGGCAAATCTACTGAAATACACTGCTGAGGGGAGCAGCAGGCGAGACAAGAGAGGTCTGCTGAGCATTATGTAGGTTAGCACCCTGGCCAGGGATCGAACTCATGGCGCAGTGGCTGGCGATAGCTTGATAGAGCTGAGAAGTTAACCCCTGCACCACCAGAGTGGTCTGATACAGTGTTTTTTTTTTTTTAATTTTTTTAAAATATTTTATTTTATATAATTTTCATTTTGGTTATATTCCCCATACAATTGCACCCCCTTTTTTTTTACTCTAATTCTTCCTCTCCCCACCCCTCCCTAATCCCCCCACCTAGTGTGTGTTTTTAAACTGGGCATTGAAGGCATATGTGAGGGTGTATAGATGGAGTACATTCAGAAACTGCTTTTAGAAAGTACTTGAAAAATAAGTAAATAAATGATTTATCTGTATCCTGAGTGTGGTGGTAACTACACAAGTCTATACATGTAAGAAAATTTCATTGGTCTACACACACACAGAAAATGTAAAAACTCATAAAATCCAATAAATGTTTTGATTCAGTAAATAATATGTTTTGTACCAATGTTTCCTGGCTTTGGCAGTGTACTACTTCTCACCCTAGGACACCATGTAGTAGGACCTTTTGCATGAGAAAGACTTGGATTTGAGCACTATAAGCTATGGGATATTGTACATTCTAAAGTTCCTTTTCTGCATCTGTAAAATGGGAATAAAGTGTAAGCTTTCTGAGCTCTTATTAATTCTACATGCATCATCCTGTCAAATGAAACTGAGGATTGTTTCCTCATTTCCAGTCCTTACATCTTTCTTTTTTTTTCCTTGCCCTTCTGTGCCAACTGGTGCCCCTAGTAACATGTTGAGAAGAGCCAATGGTAGGAGGCATTCTTATCTTGTTCCTAATTTTAGAAAGTATGCTTTTGTAAACCTTGACCATTAATTTTTAAATTTCATGTAAATTTTTAGTTGATACTCCATCAGTGTTTACGAAAACCCTTTTGGGGCCTCCCTGGTGGCTCAAGGCGTTAAGTCTCAGCACTATGAAGTTATCCACAGCCACTGGAGCACGAGCTTGATCCCAGGCCAGGGAGCTACCCACATGGCACAGCAGACCTCTCCTGACTAGCCCGCTACTCCCCTCAGCAGTGTATTTCAGTCAGTCTGCCTGTTCTGTCCCCAACTCTGTCTCTGGTGAATCCCTCTCACCCCTTGCACCTCTGGCCTGTACCCCAGTTCTCTTATGTATAAATAAATAAATCTTTAAAAAGAAAAAGAAAATCCATCTGTTAAGGCCTTAAAATAAGTCCTTTAATCATGAAGGGGTTTTCAAATGCTGTTTTTTCAACCTTTATTGGCATGATTGTTATATATTTTCTCCCTTAATCCATGAATCTGTAATTTATTAAACTTTTAATATAAAACCAAATTTGCCATCGCACAATAAGAACAATTTTGTAGGGCTCCCTTTTGGTAGTATTTGAGTCTGGTGCCTATTATGCAAAAAGATTTTCCATGAATAATTTGATGGATTTTTTTTAAATTCAAAAATTCATTTTCTTATTTGGCTATTGGTTGTTTTGAGGTAACAATGGTTTACAACCATATATAACTCAGAGGTCTAGGATGACACCCCTTCAGATTATGTTACCATACCACTTACTCCACCAAGGCACCCATAGCCTGCCACCTGAGTCCATGGGACACCCTCCACACATTGCTCTTCATGCTTTTCCTTGCTATTTGCTGGCTTCAATTCTACAGACAGATTTCTAGGGTTTCTTACTGGTTTGGCTTTGTTTGACCCTTTATTTTGTTTCTCTATATTCCACACATAAGGAAAGACATCTATTATTGTCTTTTTCCTTCTCGCTGATTTTGCTTAGCATTTTCCCCTCCTCTTCAAACCATGTTGTCACAAAAAGCAAAAGTCCATCTTTTTTTTTTAATAGCTGAGTAGTATTCCATTATGTGTATATACCACATATTAATCCACATACCTGTGCTTGGCATTTAGGTTGCTTGCATAATTTGACTATTGTAAATAGTGCTGCAATCAACATAGGAGTGCACATATACCTTCAAATTAGTTTTTATGCTTTCTTTCTTTTTTTTTAAAGATTTATTTATTTATGCACACAAGAGCTGGGAATGCATACAAGAGCTGGGATATAGGCCAGAGATGCAAGGGGTGAGGAGAGGATTCACCAGAGACAGAATGGGGTACAGAAACAGGCAGACTGACCAAAGTCCACTGCTGAGGGGAGCAGCAGGCGAGTCAGGAGAGGTCTGCTGTGCCATGTGGATAGCTCCCTGGCTGGCTGGGGATTGAACTCATGCTGTAGAGACTGTCAATTGCTTCATAGTGCAGTGCTTAACCCCTTGAACCACCAGGGAGGCCCAGTTTTAATGCTTTCTTGTTAGAGCAACCATATATCTAAAAGGAATGTTTGTTATACTTTATCAAACATTTGTTAATCTTATATATAGAAGTTTTAAAGATATCAAATCTGACATATTGCTGTAAATGTCAATCTCTAATATTTTTTTTTATTTCTGCTATGTCCATTTAGTATAATTTTACTGAATCTATTTGTGATATTAATCCATTATAATTATATGGGCTTCATCTATGTCCAGGAGTCTAGAACTTTCAAACTTCTTATTCTTTCATAGCTCATTACTCATCTTAATGTAGATTCAGATTCAACTAACATTTACTGAGTGTCTACTACATGTCTGGCTTTTTACATATGCAATCACAGTTAATGCTTTTAAACCCCTATGAAAATAGGCACTTTTAACCTCATTGTGGACTCCCTCTGTTCCCAAGAAGGCCATCACTGAATTTAAATAAATTGAGAAGAGAATGGAGGCTTAGAGGGGTTAAGATTCTTACTTAGTCACAAAATGTGCCATGAGTCACATCTATAAGCAGAATTATTAAATGCATTCTTTTGCTCTATGCATCCCCACTCAGAAATAAAAACAGTGATCATGCCTTTGTTTCAATTAAGTTCACACCAACTAATGTTATTGCTTTTCTTTCTTCAGTGGGCGTGAGGATCTTAGCAATTAATGACAATGTACAATGAATAGAAATGTTGAATGACTGAAAAGAAAGATACCTAACTGATAGCCAAAAAGTAACAAAGCCTACACTACCCATAAGACACAAACAGATATGCAGCTGAATAGTTTAAACTCTTTATGTAGATTTCATGCTTTACAGATGCTGAAAGGACATACTAAATCTAAGCTTTCAAGACACATTTTATCCAAAAATCTAAAAATAAAGTATCCTAAGTACTTTATTTAATACTTTAAAAAAGTAAATTTTATGGGCCTCCCTTGTGGCGCAGGGGGTTGGGCACCACACTGTGAAGCAATTCGCAGCCCCCAGGCCAACCAGGGAGCAGCCCACATGGCACAGCAGACCTCTCCTGGCTCACCCACTGTTCCCCTCAGCAGTGTGCTTTGGTCAGTCTGCCCATTCTGTTCCCCACTCTGTCTCCGATGAATTCTCTCATCCCCCTGGATGAGAGGGCACCTCTGGCCTGTGCCCCAAATCTTGTGTGCATGGATGGATAAATCTTTAAAAAACAAAAAAAAAAGTAAATTTTATGAACATTATTTCCATGAGAATGAAGGTTTATCTAGTTGATTTTTCAGTATTGTTAAATTTATTCTTAGTTTACTGAGGCTCACATTTAAATAACTTAGACGTTATAACACCAGATTTTTGATCTTCTGTGTCTCTTGGAAGCTTCAATATGATTAATTGTAGATATAAGAATTTAATGAAAGAGGCAATATTAACAGTCTTTAGAAATAGAGCTTCACTGCTATTGGTCATATATAATAACTAGAACATATGGTTCATCCTCGCTTAACATGTCGAGAGGTTCTTGGGTACTGAGACTTAATTTAAGCAAAATGAGATATAATGAAAATAGGTCTTCAAAGAATGTCATTTCATTCAGTGTTGGCTGAGATTGTTTTTCTCATCAACATTAAAACAAGATGACATTGAACAAAATGTTGTTCGAGGACCTGCTGTATTTCCAATGATCTAATGAACTGTATTTTTGAAGAACATGGAATGATGGTATAGAAATCAAGATGCCATTTAGACTTGAAACTTCTTTCAGCATTATTTGCTATAAGACCTTGAGAGAATGTAAGAATTGTACTTACTTCAGCAACCCTTTTTAACATTCAAATAATTTGAAGTTGGACCTCCCTGGTGGTGCAAGGGGTTAAACACAGCACTGTGAGGCAATCTGCAGCCTCTGCAGCACGAATTTGATCCCCGGTCAGCCAGAGAGCAACCCACATGGTGAGGCAGACCTCTCCTGTCTTGCCCACTGCTTTCTTCAGCCATGCATTTCAGTCAGTCTGCCTGTTCTGTTCCCCACTGTCTCTGGTGAATCCTCTCAACCCCCACATATCTGCTTTTGTATACCCCAGCTTTTGTATGCATAAATAAATAAATCTTGAAAAAAAAATAATTTGAAGTCTATCCCTCTAGTACCCTTTCTTTAATTGCAGCTCTTTGAGAAAAGATGCTCACACATATGGTTTACAGAGTGCCTGTAGTAATTCTGTGACCCCCAAGGGATCAGCTACTCTAAGTTTTGGACCATTGCCATACCAGATTTCATATAGGCTTTATCTGGTACATGTGAGTATGCTTCTCAGTGTCACCAGTCGAGGACTCTACAGCCACTTGGTTGTGAATCAGGGTCATGAATTGCTAAGCAAAAAGAAACATTAATAACTGGCATTATTAGTGCTCTTATGTGCCAGATACTTTATATAAGTTAACTCATTTAACCCTCACAAGAACAATGGGAGATCAGTATTCATATTAACATCCTCACTTTTTTTCAGATCGGGGAGCTGAGGCAAGAAGAAATTGAATAACTGTCACATAGCTAGTAAGTGGGAGAAGTTGAGATTAGAACGCAGGCGGTCTGGCTCACCCCTTCATCACTGTGCTATGCTAGCAGCCTCTCCGAAGCTTGGGGAGTCAGATGCCAGATGCTAGACAAAAGACAAAGATGTGTTATAGTTCCATCTTATCATCAACCACTTCAAATCCATTTGGAAGGAAGGCAATAAATAAGAGTCTGGGAGCCCCAGATAGTGTCTGAGACATCTGCAAAGCAGGATGAAGAACTGAAATTGAAAAAAAACAATGCGGGCCAGCATATATGAGCCTGCATCGTAGCAATCCAAAAAGATGGCTCATTATAGCAAATCCAAAGAGATTAACAATTGCTAATTGTTCCAACATTTGCTAGAGTGCTTTTGATACCTTTAAAAATCAAGTGTTGGCTATATGCCTGATTCTTTACATATTTTACTTAATCCTGTCACAAGTGCCCTAAGAGGCTGATACTAGTTTGACCTATTTTACAGATAACAGATGATAAAACTGAGACCATAAGGAATAACTAAGTAGCGTAATACACATTTAAGTTGCTTAACTGAATTTTCGGCCTAGTTCTTGTAGATCTCAAACTTCCATAGTACCCTATCATACAGCTTTTTAAGTGGAAATATTTCAGCTCTACCTCCTTAGTGCATTTGTGTTTGAAGCCCTCACTACTTTTTGGCTAGGTTCACTCTCTTTCAGTAGTCTCCTATTGAAATACACTCTTGAAAAGACTGAGGAAATCTGAGGGAATGTCAGTTCACTAGGGACTTGGATAATAAGGCCCAGGTCTACACAATGTTAATCTGTGGGGAATAAAAAGGATCTGGTTGCCCAGAGACCGGGACCCTTATACTTTCAGCATCTGGTGTTTTATTATGTCAGAGTAGAACATGTTCCCAAATCATCTTGATTTTCTTTAATAGCTCATTAACAAAAATCACATTCTAAACCTATACATGTCTGTTTTCAACCCATGCTACCTTTATAAGTCATTACTTCCAAAAGCTTACTCCCGCTTGTGTGATAACAGTAATAACTCATTGATTTGGCCACATTAAGGCAAAGTCTGTCCTTGATCTCCTGAAAACAAGCCCTTTACTATCTGTTTTTATTTGAGTGTGCTCAGGATTTGTTTTTGTTTTTCAAACTCTGAATTTTATAAAACTAATATCTGATTTCAAAGAAGTCAAGTAGAGGTCCAGTAGTATTTAAAATTCAGAGAACCTTTGTATAGGGTCATTATTCTTCATCCTGATCTGATTGTAATCAGGCTCTTAATCAAAACACTTGGCGTTTTTAAATGTCTATGCTCCATCTGCTCATAATATGGGCAGTAAAATTGACTTTTGATTCTTGTTACTCTAAGTTTTCTTGTGCTCCAGTAAATATGAGCTTAATGAAATATATAATCAAATTTTTGAATCCAATCCAAACTGTTAATAATTTGCCAGACTAGCATTATGCCCATTAAGGAAATTAGAAGATTGAATCTGTACTTTAACTCGGAAATAAACATTGCAAAACCATTCTCCGATTTCCTGTTATTTTCATTTAACTATTCTGCAGTTGACGTATGGGATCAGATGCCATCTTCTTGGTGAGGTGAAAGACTAGGTTAAATAATAGACACTTGATGGAAAAGTCCATTACCTCCCATAGTGCCTTTCCTTCAGTGAAGTTTGAGGATCTTATAGTCTTGGGTTAATGCATTAATTCCACAGGGTGATGAAATAAAGAGAACATCCTTTCTCAAGCTGATAACAATCAGGCATTTCTATAATCTGTTGAAGCTTTTCAAGGCAGAGGCCGTGGATGTGAGTGCAATGATGAATCAGAGAAGGGGTGATTCCTTCTTTGTATCATCCCCTGACTGTCCTGCTACTTAGACTGAGCCCAGGCAGTGCTTTTAAATAATCAAACCACAGCTATCTCTCATTGCACAGGTTGCTCTCTGTGAAAAGTTAGAGAACTCCTTCAAAGCTTTAGTGTTGTAATCTGTAGAGACATAACAGTATCTACATCATAGGGTTATTTTTTTTTTAAAGATTTGTTTATGCAAACAAGAATTGGGGTACAGGCCAGAGGTGCAGCAGGGCAAGAATATTCACCAGAAACAGAATGGGAAACAGAACAGGCTGGCTGACTGAAATACACTGCTGAGGGGAGCAGCCGGCAAGACAAGAGAGGTCTGCTGTGCCATGCGGGTACCTTCCTGGCTGGCCGGGGATCGAACTCGTGCTGCAGAGGCTGCAGACAGCCTCACAGTGCTGTACTTAACTCCTTGTGCCACCAGGGAGGCCCCTATCATAGGGTTATTTTGAGGATTAAATAACTTGTGTGAAATACCACGATGTCTGACATATGATATGTGATCAATAAATATTAATTACTGTTATCATTGAAAGAGGGGGAGAATGGCAAAGGGGATATTAAGCCAGGGGCATCATCTCCATGCCATTCATTTCCACTGTTTCCCCCCAGGAAAAGGAGGGGCATAGATACCCATCTTTTGTGGCAACATGGCAGAAGTACTGTTGCATGTTGAGGGTGGCTATTCGTAAAATGTTGAGTAGGGCCTGGCCTCCCCTGGTGGCGCAGCTGTTGAGCGCTGGGCTGCGAAGCTGCCCGCAGCCTCTGCAGCACCGATTCCATCCCTGGCCGCCGGTGAGGGTCCCACATGGCGCGCAGACCTCTCCTGCTGCCCGCTGCTCCCCTCAGCAGTGTATTTCGTCGGTCTGCCTGTTCTGTTCCCCGCTCTGGCTCTGGTGAATTCTCTCACCCTCCCACACTTCTGACTGTACCCAGTGCTTGTGTAAATAAATAAATAAATCTTTAAAAAAAAATTGTTGAGTGGGGCCATGTACCAAGGTCCTTCCGCTAAAGCTGTAAAATAAGAGTATGCTATCATTGGCAAGTACTCTCACGTCCACGCTCACACTGCAGTCAGGGTTTTCTTTCTAAAGACCCCTGTTTTAAACTGTGCCATGACTTCTCATTACCCGGAGCATAGAGACAAAACCCTTTCATAAGGCTCGGAGGGTGATCTATCCTCTGTCTGCCTCTTCCACCTTGTATCACGGATGCCTTCCCTCTCTGTGCTCCCAGTGGTTTAAGGTTATTTCATTTCTTTGAATATTCCATATTTTGTAACTTTTGTCTATGTTGTTGCAACTCCTATTCTTGGCCAAGTTAACTATACTCGTGCTTCCGGCTCACCGTAAATGTCTTTTTCAGGGAAGACTTCTTTGATTTGGTAAACTAGGGAATCACACTCATAGGGATGATGTGATGACCTAATGCCCACCTCTTTATGGCTCCTCCCAATTCATATATAAAAGCCCTACCTTGCGGGCGTCCCCGGTGGCACAGCGGTTGAGCACTGGGTTGCGAAGCTGCCCGCAGCCTCTGTGGCGCCAGTTCGATCCCGGGCTGCTCCCCGGCCACTGGAGGAGGGTCCCACATGGCGCGCAGACCTCTCCTGCCGCCCGCTGCTCCCCTCTGCAGTGTACTTCGGTCCTTCTGCCTGCTCTGCTCCCCGCTCTGGTTCGGTGAATTCTCTCACCCTCGCTCGCTTCTGACTGTACCCAGTGCTTGTATAAATAAATGAATCTTTAAAAAAAATAAAAATAAAATAAAAGCCCTACCTTGCAAGATGACTGTGTTTGGGGATAAGGCCTTGAAGAAAAGAACTAATGTTAAGTGAGATGGTAAGGATGGTATCCTAATCTGATAAGGTTGGTGTCCTTCTAAGAAGAGACCCAGGAGTGCTCTCTTAGCTCTCTGGTTCTTTTCTCTGTCTCTTTCACTCTCTCTCATGTCTCTGTCTCTCTCTTTCCACATACATAGAGGAAAGAGCCTGTGGGGACACAGCTAGAAGATAGCCCTCTACAAGTCAAGGATAGAGGCCTTACCAAAGATCAACACTGCTGACACCTTATCTTGGATTTCTAACCTGCAGAACTGTGAGACAATGACTTTCTATTGTTTAAGCCCCACAGCCTGTTATATTTTGTTACCACAGCCCAAGCTTAGAGTATTCTATATAGCATATTGTCTAATTTTCTGTTTGTCTAATTACTTAATGGCTGCTTTAAATTCCTTGTGAACCAAAGGCAGAGTCCGGTTCACTTATTCTTTTTACCTCCAAGGTGTGTCAGAGCTCTTGGCATATAGTTTTTTTTTTTAAGATTTATTTATTTATGCATGCAAGAACTGGGGTATAAGCCAGTGATGTGGGGTAAGAGGATTCACCACAGACAGAGTGAGGAGCAGAACAGGCAGATTGACTGAAATACACTGCTGAGGGGAGAAGCTTGTGAGACAGGAGAGGTCTGCTGCGCCACGTAGGTCATCTCCCTGGCTGGGGATGGAACTCGTGCTGCAGTGGCTGGCGATAGCTTGATAGCACTGTGTTTAACCCCTGTGCCACCAAGGAGGCCCCTTGGCACATAGTTTTAAATAAATATTTATTCAGTGAAGGAGGTATTAGTCCCCCTTTTTCTCCTTTTTCCTTTAAATCTATGGGTGGTCATTAGAGCACATGTCTCGGCTGTATGTCAAACACACCTAACCAAGGAAAATTCATTCATTTGCACATTTCTCAAAATACTTATTAAGCGCAAAGTAGAAAACTGTGATAACCAAAGGAGAGAACCAGAGATTTGTTCTGGCTCACAACCTTTTGCTATGTTTCTTTTCTGATAAAGCACAAAGAAAGGAGACAAACAAAAAGACATTTTCATTTTTCTTTCATATGATGATCACGTAGGTTCCCAGAGGTTAAATACTATAGAGATATTATATTCCTAAATTGCCAGCATTAGTTTGAATCTTGAAAAGGATTTTAATGTAGGTGAATTAGATTTCCTTAGACATCTTTAACAAGCTAGGATTTAGATTTAAATTTAGATAGTTTGGCTGAAGAATCAGCTTCTTATTATTTGCTATCTTCTCTTCTATTACTCCCAATTTACACAAATAATATAATGTATTTCCTGGAAATAACATCTGGGTACTTGCAACGATGCCCTTTCTCCCCTATGCTTTTGCTACTAGCTCTTGTCACCATCATGAAGAAAATAAATAACCTTATTAAGAGTAATGATATCTTCAACAGCTTCTCAGCTCTGTTGGTAATGAGAAGATGTTTTCTGTAGCAGAAAATGAAACACAGCCTGTGAATTTGTGACTACTTACTGCATTTTACATGATTTAGTGATGCATTTAATGAGCATCTTCACTATGGTGTCTTCCAGAACTCCCTGTGTATGTTTTTAGATTTAAAAACAAATCTGCTTTTGGATGATTTCAATTTCGACATTTTCAAATCTTTGTATACCGTCTATGGGGAAAGATGTACTATTTTCACCATCACTTTGCCTGCATGATTTGGTACCTTGCTTGTCTCTTTCATGTAATACAGATTTGGAAAATAAGGCGTATTCAGAGGCCAAGTGTCTACTGAAAAGAGATAGAGAGATAGAGGCTAGATATCTACTAGTGAAGATTATGCATTCCACTGCTAAATTTTGTCATCAGAATCCTTGACAGTACAGGGGACAATATTTAAGAGACCTATGGGCTCATGTTGCCATGATGGTACTACTTCCTAGTGTCACTCACTGGCCTACTGCAGTATCTCCTCCCTCTCTTTGGATAATGTGCCAATTCCTATTGACACACAATCGCTACTCTTCTCACTCTGAACTCAAGTACATAGTTTTCTGTTGTGCTGGGTTCAGGTCGTGTACTTCAGAGGGTCCTCTTTCCTCTTAAATTATTATCCCCTCTAATTCTTTGCTGGAGATACTGAAATTTATCCCAGTCCTTCCAATCCCAGAGTGAATTTTTTATGATGAAATTTATTGTCAGAAGTTTTTTTAATTGAAATATCATGGCATATGGCTAGAATTTGTAAGCTGGGAAACATTAGCAGATACTGTCTTTACTTAGAAAAAATTCCACTAAAAACACTCTTTCATTATTTGCATGATCTAGTATAGGTAGCAGCAGGATCAAAATGGCGGGAGATCACAGAGTAGTCAATGTTCCTGTCATTTTTTAATCTACACAAATAAATAAATAAAAGCTAAAAAGTTCTTTGGTTTCTCACATAGGTGAGGCACTTTGTTGGTCATTTTAAGAATCGAGCCATCTGTCCTTGTGATAATCCCTCACTGTCAGAGCTCTGATGGTTCTTCTGTAGTGATTGTTCTGGAGATATAGCCACAATCTATGACTCTTGCATAGCAGGGGGATTTTAGTTGAGGAAATTATTGTTGTGTCTTCAGTGAGTAGTTAAATTTACCTACAGTGGAAGCCACATGGTAACAATATGGGGAAAGAAAAAAAATGGGGGCATGATATGGGTTCTGGAGTCAGACAGAACTGGGATGGAAGCCTAACTCCTCCTCTTACTAGTTGTGTGAACTCCACCAAATCACTTGGTTTCTCTGAACCTCAGTTTCCTTAGGCTTATTTGCTTCCCACCTCCACCCTACCCCCATGTCCAGTATCACTCTGTGTTTGTATGAAGGTCCATTAGCATTTCTGGCTTCATGCCCCACCATATTATTTTTCATAGAGGTGCAATAAATTTCCTAATTGGTATGTGTAGGAGGAGCATGGTATTTATAGCCCAACTTACCCTCTTTTCCTTCCTCCTGGGAGATGAGTGGCTTTCAAGGGGCGTACATTCCGCTCTGCTCCTTCATACTGTAGGGGCCAAAGTTCAGTTGGTCAATGATGCCTGGATTCAGTGATGTCTGGATTGTACTTCTCATATGCCTGGTCTGTCCACTTATGTTGTCTGGTATTACAGTCTGTTTGTCCACAGAGATAAGCCACATTCTCTACTTTAATTCTAATTGCTTTATTAGTAAAGGTAAAATTTTGTTCTCCATATGCAGAGATCTCTATGGTCTTAGTTTTCAGCTAGATGAGAACTAATCTAGGGAGAAGAGATACTCTTTCTGGGTACCTTCATTTTAGATAAACAGGTTGTCATGAAAATTAAATTAGATGGCATGAGTAAAGTGCTAGTAAAGTGCCCTGTCAATAAATGCTGTCTTTTAATTATTTAGGTAATTATAGGTATGCAGTCTTCTCTCATTGAACTTAATGTGAACGTTGCAATATTCCCTTGGATCAGTCATCATTGAAATAGAATGTGTGATTCCATTAGTTTCAGCTCTGTTTGAGTCTATAATGGTTCTACAAAAACCATAGGACAAAGGTTTGAGGAAAAAGTAGAATATGTTACTAAGAGGGTTTAACCTTTATACCCTTATTCCTTAAATTCATAACCTTTTTTTTTTTCAGGGAGAAAATATTGCATCAACTGGTCCAATACCTTGTTTTAAAGAAACAGAAGTGAGTCCCAGGTAATTAAGAGATTTCCTCAATGTCATCCATATACTAGCAGATGAGAATTAAAATCCAGATCTTTCTAAAAAAAATTTAAAAAAAATCCACATCTTTCTAGTGTACAATGCAGATAAGAAAGGGAGCATAATTAAGAGTTAGGCTACTAGAAAGCTTTAGTTTTAAAATTCCTGTTAGTGGTTGCCTTAGAAATCTTTGAAAGTATTAATTTAAATGGTCACTTATTTTTGAAGTAATGTCTACCCCTTTATATAGGGGATTTATGATAGTAAATAACATTTGAGTACATCCTGGTAATGGTGATCATTCATATTTATAGTCTTGAGATATGGAGAGCCTACATCTTAACCCATCTGCTCCCTTGTTCTATACACATAGGACATTCATAATTGCATAATTACACATAGAAAGTCATACTGTGCGGATTGTACTTTTCAGTTTTCTTCTGGGATCTGGCCCAGCTTCCCAGCTGGCTTAGCTGACTCCAGCCTCATGACCTTTAATTGTGTATGTATAAAAAAACCTCAGAAAATCCCCACTGTCTTCAACTGAACTAATTATCAACTAAAAAAACAAAACAAAACAAAACAAAGGAACAAAAATAAATCTCTACTTCCTGTGACTATCAGCATCACTGGGCAAATGTATTGACCCCCAGGGAGATGATACTGAAGATTATCTCTGCAAGCCTAGATCTAAGATTGCTTAAGGTGCCAAGTAAAATGACAATGAAAGGTAGTAAACCTGACATTTAAAAACTCTCTGATATTTTTGAAAACTGCTCTCCTGCCATTTATTCCTCAATAGACAAGACGCACAGAGCCATCATTGTGCCCTTAAAGACTAGATTTCAGGGAGCACAGCTGCTTACTTATATTTAGTTTGTTTTTTCTTCAAATTGGAGACTAGAAATGTTTTTCTTTCCAAATTGATTATTTGTGGTACAAATGGATCTAAATCTGTAGGCATTAATACCTACCATTCATTACAAATCACACCATCTCAGTGAGTGGGAGAAGACTATGTTAACACTGTATTCTTTGTTCATTATGGTTTAGTACCAGAACTGGTAGACTGTTGAGCTATGAAACTTGGCAAAATTTGTTGCATGTCAGAAACAAAATACCTAAATATTTAAACATTTCCAGACTGACAAGACTTTAGACATGGGGAAAAATTCATTCCTTATGAAGCCAAGTCAAGCCACAAGGTGGGTTAGCCGTATTCGTAGAGGAAAGCAGTAAGAAAAAATGAAAATATTAAATGTCATGCTTATTACTTGTGTGTAATTGTTACATCCTGTCTTTAGCAGAAAGCAAAAAGGTGGGATCCTATTTCAATGACCTTCATAGGAACATCCAGTTTTATGTTGTAAGACTTATTTCTCCATCCAGGCAGATAGCCCAGAGCAATAGTGCTTTGCTGAATTGGAAACAAAGAATTTCTATTTGAACAAGAAATTCTCTATAAAAGATACATTCATAAGTATTTTTTTGAAATAATGCTTTTAGTAAGAAATCTATACTTACAGACTCACAGGACCTTAAAACTGAAAAGGATCTGAGAAAACCTGTAGTCCACCTTACTCATTTTTCTGGGTTAGGAAATTGTAGCCCAAATAGGGGAGGGAATTTGCCCATGGTTTATATAGCTACTCAGTGACAGGACTGGGATTAAAGTCTAGGTGTTGTGAGTCTAATTCCTGCAGTCTTTCACTAAATATCTGTTGCCTCTTTTCCCCTTAGTAGGGAAGTAAACTGCTTGGTAGAAATTATAATTGTGAGGCTACCATGCATGAGGTGGTCTCTTCATCCTGTTCCCTTGCTGATGTATGATGAAGGACTAATCACTTAAAATTTGATTCTCAGTTTTCTCCTTGTAAAATGGGGATAATAATTATGCTCATTTCATAGGATTATTATGAGGATTAAATGCTTCAAATAATGTAAAGCACTGAGAAACCTGCCTGGCACATAATAAGCTGTCAAATATTTTGATGGCATCTTATTACACTTCTAAGGATGTTGGCTTAATGAAAGCCTTTTTTGACAAGATAGTTTAGAACAATACATGATATTTGGTAACAACTGAGAAAGAAACAGTCAATGAAATGTCAACACGACAGCTAAAAAAGCAAACCAGCAACACACCGTGTTTTGGCATTAATCCATTGTGTATAGTCTAAAATTTTCATGGCTGCATCTGGTCTCTCAAGACATACTTGATGTAAACAGGGAGCATTACTGCTTCTACACAGTTCTCAAATGAATTGTGCCCAGTTCATGTTGCTCACACAGTTTGAAATCATGCATTTTTATTGCTGCAGAGCTAGCTGCTCTTGAGGATATGACAATATGACTTGTAACTTAGAGACCTAGACAAGGGCTACTGGTCTATAAGCTATTTGTGTCTGCTCTGTAGTGAGTTATGGAACTTGCACCAATGTATGAATCAACTATGTGACTAAACACGTACTATAAACACACATTTTATATAGACACATATTTAGGGAGAAAGACTATATAAAGGAGTATACACACACACACACACACACACACACACATATGAGAGAGAAAGAGTGCTACATTTCCAGCAAGATTTCCTTGATGGAAGTAGTGCATTGGCTCACATGCTGAAATGACACCCCAAATCTCTAGGTGGACCAGTAAAGAGTGCATAGACAGGCACTTATCTGTTGACTAGCATTGGCCCTCATACCGCACTTTGAATAGCATGGACTTAGACCATGATCTGTAGGGCGTTCTATCAAAAAAAAAAAAAAAAAAACAAACCCTCCTTCTTTAATGTTATCAGTTCCATCTAAAGGGCATGATATCTACCTGGCCTTCCAGAATTGCACTTGTGGGTAAATAGTGTACTCTAATATAGAAAAGTTGGCAATTTGCCTGACAGGTCCATTCCTATCTGCTTTGTGGGACATTGCCCATGTAATTCAGTCTTCTGGAAAATTCCATTGGTTTGCCTTCTCATCTAATAGTAGTAGCATAGCTCTTCTAGCAAAGGAATCTGTACAGTTTTAATTGTGACTATATTAAAGTGGCAAGTATTAATCACTAGCATTTATATTTCAATATCTGCCCAATATTAAGTAGCATTTTTAAATGAAATAACAAAGAACACAAATGAAATGGAGAGCAAGTGACAAGGAATAAAGACATGACTTTGTTTCTGAATCTGCAAAGGTCTGTGATCACCTAGACTTTATCTCTCAATCCCAAGCTCCCTTCCCCTCTGGTAACTTCAGTTCTTCTGTCAGAATCCAAAGGTTTGTTTTTGTTTTTGTCTATTCATTTACTTTGTTTCTTTATATTACACATATGAGTGAAGTCATCAAGGATTTGTCTTTCTTCTTCTGACTTATTACACTTAACATAATCCCCTCCACTTCTATCCATATTGTCACAAATGGCAGAATTTCATCTTTTTTTATATCTGAGTAGTATTCCATTGTGTATATAGCTCTACATCTTTATCTGATCATTCACTGATGGTTGCTTAAGTTGTTTCCACATCCTGGTTATTGTAAATAGTGCTGCAATGAGCAAAGGGGAGCACATTTTTTTGAATAAGTGTTTTCATAGTCTTCATAGACATACCTAAAAGTGAAAATCCTGGATCATAAGTTAGTTCTATTTGTAATTTTTTTGAGGAACCACCATACTATTTTCCAAAGTGACTGCCCAATTTATAGACCCACCAATATTGTATGAAGTTTCTTTCTTCTCACATTCTCTACAGCACTTATTTGTTCTAGTTTTTTTTTTTAATATGGGCCATTCTCATAGGTATGAGGTGATATGTCATTGTGGTTTTGATTTGCATTTCCCTGATGATGAGTAATGGTTAGCACTTTTTTCATGGACCTGTTGGCCATGAAATTTGAAGTATTGTAGATTCAGATTTTCATTTTTTGATTGGGCTATTCTTCTTGTTGAATTTTATGAGTTCTTTGTATATTTTGAATCTTAACCCCTTGTTGAATGTATGATGGGCAAGTATCTTCTCATACTCAGTAGAAACGTGTGTCACCATAGAAACATGTATCAATTAGAGCTCTCTTCCTCTCTGACATGACAAGCAATGCTTCTGTGAGTAGCTACTATATCACCCTAGGTCTTGAGAAAAGACAAGATGGAATAGAGCCCCAGCTTACCCCTGAGGAACATGTAGCATGAGCAAGAATTACAATGTAGTTGTTTCAAGCCACTGAAATTTTTGGGTTTGTTACTGCAACATAACTTAAGCCATCCTGACTGATATAGCCCTTCTAAAGCCCTTCTAAAAGCATCCCATCTAGACTATCTTTGCTTGTAAATTTAAGTAGCACTCAACATCTGTTTTCTGTAAGTATTATAGCATGCCCATAGTAAAAGTTTGCACCGGGGTTTCAAAAGTTTGGATGTGATGTGGAAATTTTTGTTATGCTCTCTGTATCTTGTCAAATGACATTCTGTCTACACAGCTTTCACTTAGAAATGTATCTGATAAGTTAAGGTTGAATATTCTAAGCTCTGGAGCACTGACACACAAAAATAATAAAAATGATGATAGCCTGAAAACCAACCATATCAATAATTAATTTAAACATAAATTAACTAAGCACTCCACATGAAAAGCAGAGATTTGCTTGACTGGATTAAAAAAAAAAAACAAGATCCAACTAGATGCTATCTACAAGAGATATACTTCAAATTTGAAGACACAAATAAGCCGAAAGTAAAAGGAAAGAAAAAGATACACTATGCAAAAAATAAACTTTACGGGCCTCCCTGGTGGTGCAGCGGTTGAGCGCTGGGTTGCAAAGTTGCCCGCAGCCTCTGCAGCGCCGGTTCAATCCCCGGCTGTTCCTGGTCACCAGAGGACGGTCCCACATGGTGCGCAGACCTCTCCTGCCACCCGCTGCTCCCCTCAGCAGTGTACCTTGGTCCTTCTGCCTGTTCTGTTCCCCGCTCTGGCTCTGGTGAATTCTCTCACCCTCCCGCGCTTCTGACTGTACCCAGTGCATGTATAAATAAATAAATAAATAAATAAATAAATCTTAAAAAAAAAAAAAAAAACTTTACAAATGTGTCTGTGAATGAGCCAAAGATTTACCCTGGTAAGTATTCTAGCATATTAAATGAGAGAGAGAGAGAAAAGATATTCAAACAAAGCACAGGCTTTATTTGTTTTCAAATAATAAAGCATTTTCATATATTTGTTACTTAAATGCAAGTCATTTGCATCTTGAAAGAAGAAAATGTCTGGAGCCTTTTGAGATAAAATGATCATACAGAAGAACTTCATAAAATGATATTTAGAGCACAAAGATGTCTTGAAAATCATCCAATCCAACATTTCCAAATGAAATGGAAATACCACATATAGTATGGGGAATGCTTTTGGATGGTACTTAAAAACACAACAATAATTACAAATTTAATAAGATTCATTATTAAATGCTATAAGTAGAACATCTCGCTCATGAATTCACCAACATTATTTGCTACTAAAGACAAAGCTTATACAAAGATGACATATTATAATTTAAAGTGATTTAAAGAGGGCCTCCCCGGTGGCACAGTGGTTTGAGCGCAGCGCTGTGAAGCTGTCCGCGGCCTCTACAGCACAGGTTCAATTCCTGGCTGGCCAGGGATAAACCTGCATGGCATGGCAGACCTCTCCTGCCTTGCCTGCTGCTCCCCTCAGCAGTGTCTTCGGTCTGTCTGCCTGTTCTGCTCCCTGGTCTGTCTTAATTAATTTAATTCAGATTTCACTGAATTAAAAAAAAAGTTATTTAGAGAAATGATAATAAAGGTGGTCTAATATGGTAAAATTCATGGGGGTGATAGAAAAATGACTGAAATTTTGGAAACATTTATTGAAGCCCATTATCTCATGGGAAGAACTGAGGTCCAGAGAAGGAACTTAATTTGCATAAGGTCACATGGTAAATGGATGGCAGACATGAGTCTAGAACCTAATGCTTCCAATGTTTATTCCTGTGAGGTGTTTTTCTTCCTACTTTATTATTTGGGAAGCAGAATCAATTACCTGGATATTTGAGACCACCTTGCATTCAATTACAAATTAATAGGCTGACATTAGGGATTTATTGAACAGTGTAACATGACAGGAAGGCAAAAGCTCAACACAGATTCAGCCGAAATTTTTCCCCATCTCCACCATCTTTCTTAGAGATGGTTGATATATTAATTCTAAAGCTCTAGTGTTCTGAATCATCAAAGAGCTGTTCTTTCATTGGTAATCAGGGTTTTTCACTAGCAAGCATTTCTATATGTTTGTTATCACCCACTGCCATTGAGAATGTAGGCTACATGAGGGGGGAATTTGCCCATTTGGTTCGCTGCTATATCCACAACACTTAGAACGGTCCCCTGCCTAAAGTGAATGCTAATTTGTTATTTGTTTGTTAAATTAATTTGGAAGTTCAAGAGGATACTGCAACCACAGAAGTAAAGGTTACATAATTTACTTTATATTTGTATATCATGGATACAACAGAAGTAACTATTCATCATTTATTAACAAATATTTATGCAAAATCTCCCATCTGGCAGATATTATCTTGGCACGAGAGATAAAACAGTTAATGAGCAAACATCCTTTCTCCTCTTACAGCACTTGTTTTCCTTAAGGAATGAGAACAAACAGTAAATGCGATCAAGTGTGTTCACTGCTACGTTAGGTTTAAGTGTTAAGGTGCTATGGAGGTGTAGAGGGAGAACATTTTACCTAGACTTGAAAGTAAGGAAAAGCGAAGTTAAACCTTAATGATGAATGGCAGTTAACTAGTGGAAAACAAGTAATATTTTTAATCACTCTTGCAGTAACCTCAGAGCCAATCCTAGACAAAGAGACCCTACTGCAGGCCCAGTCCCTACAGAAAATAATATGGAGGTTTCTCAAAATGTTAAATAAAAATGGACCCTGCATATGATCCAGCAATCCCACTTCTATGTATCTGCCTGAAGAATGCAGGAACACTAGTTCAAAGGGAAACTCACTCTCCCAGATTCAGTCCAGCACTATTTACAGGTGCCAAGCTGTGGAAACAAACTACATGCCCAAAGACAGATGAGTAGACTAGGAAGATGTGGTGCATACTTACATAATTACATAATGGAATACTACTCAGCTATAAAAAAAAGTTAAGCTCTTGTGTATGTGTCAATATGGATAAAACTGGAGGAGCTAATGCTAAGTGAAATAAGTCAGGAGAAGAAATACAAATGCCAGATGATGTCACATATATGTGGAATATAGAGAAACAAAACAAAGGGTCAAATAAAAACCAAACCCAGAACAAACATTAGAAATCTGAGTGTAGAACTGAGGCTACCAACCTAGGGGAAGGGCAGGGAAGGGGAGCAAAGTGGGGAGGGAGCACAGTGGACTATGGTGGAGGACTATGGGTAGTTTGGTGGAGCGTGAAGTGAGGTAACAACACTTGAGGGGGGAGATCCTGTATATCTAAATAATATACAATGCTGTAAATGAATGTTACCTCAGTTTACAAATTAATAATACCTTTAAAAATAAATTACAATAATAGGGCCTCCCCGGTGGCGCAGCGGTTGAGCGCTGGGTTGCGAAGCTGCCCGCGGCCTCTGCGGCGCCGTTTCGATCCCCGGCTGCTCCCCGGCCACCGGAGGAGGGTCCCACATGGCGCGCAGACCTCTCCTGCCGCCTGCTGCTCCCCTCAGCAGTGTACTTCGGTCCTTCTGCCTGCTCTGCTCCCTGCTCTGGCTCTGGTGAATCCTCTCACCCTCCCGCGCTTCTGACTGTACCCAGTGCATGTATAAACAAAAACAAACAAACAAACCAGCAAACAAATAAAAATAAAAGCATGCCTCTATAAAAAAAAAATCTGTGAAAAAAAATAAATTACAATAATAAATACTGCACATTAGACTTTTTATAATAAAAAATAAAAGATGCTACTGCAGGATTGGGACCACCATCGTATATGCACTCTGCCATTAACTGAAGTGTTAAGTGACACATAATATTATAGAAAGAAACTTAACATATTTTAATGATAATAAGTCCTGATACCATTTAGAGAAGAGGTCAACAAACTACAGCTAGCGTGTGGAGCACCCATGTATTTTTATAATTTTTTTTTTCATGGACTCATTCATATTGTCTGCAGCTGCTTTTACTCCACGATGCAGAACGAAGTAGTTGCTGCAGAAACTATAGACCTATCAAGCCTAAAATATATTCTGTATAAACATTCACTGAAGCAGTTTGCCAGCTGCTAGTTTAGATTGTGGTTTTACCCTTTGAAGTAGTCTTTCCTTTTTACAGTGAAAAATTGAATGTGCTAATGTATTTAATCAGTGTATTTGCCACTATTATCAGAAATAACATCATCACTCTGTGTTTACTTTCCTTCTTTCTAAATACATATTTCATTAATTCTCTGAGTGGGAATCTGTAATGAACTTTCTCAGTCTTTACATGTCTGAAAATGCCTTTATTTTGCACTTATAAATGACAATTTAATTGAGTACAAATTCACAGGTTCACAGTCTCAGTCTCAGTACTTTGGAGGTATTACTTCATTTTCTATGAAAAAAAAATTTTTTTTTGAGAAATCAACTGTCTTTTTTTTTTTTTTAAGATTTACTTATTTTTATACAAGAACCTGGGTACAGGCCAGATGTGCGGGAGGGTAAGAGGATTCACCAGAGACAGAGTAGGGAACAGAACAGGCAGACGGACGAAATACACTGCTGAGGGGAGCAGCGGGCGAGACAGGAGAGGTCTGCTGCGCCATGTGGGATTCTCGTCTGCCGGCCGGATCAAACACACACTATAGAGGCTGCAGACAGCTTCACAGTACAGTGCTCAACAGCCTGCACCACCAGGGAGGCCCCAGCTGTCTTTTTTTGTAACTGAGAAATCACATATCATTTTTTTGTTTATGTCATTTGGCTTATTTTTTCTGATGTCTTTTAAGATTCCTTCTTTAACCTTGGTTATCTACAGATGTGTCTCAATATCAATTTATACTTGTTTAGCCTGTTTGGTATTTGGAGTACATTTTGAATCTGAGGAATTATGTCTGTAGTTCTGGAAATTATTCCACCATTATATCTTTAAAAAGTTTTTGTCTGCATTCTATCCATTCCCTTTTCTTGGATTTTTATGAGACGAAGATTGGAAACTCTTGATCTACTCATGTCATTTTAATTTATCCTTCATATATTTTTAAATCCCTGTCCCTTAGTGTCTTGTCTTGGGTTGATTTTCTCAGAAATATTTTGCAGCTCATTAATTTTTTATTCAACCCTGTCAAGTCAAGATTGTCTTTGATTTTAGTGACTGATGAAAGGGTTGAGATTCCCTCCAAGCCCCTAAGCTCAAGCCTGGATCCAGCTGCACATCTTACCAAAACACTTTTAGTTTCTTTCACAATAGCTGGACTTCCAGCTGCCTCTGCTTGCGTCTAAACAGGGAACCCTAAGTGGCTTTAGGCTCACTTACCATTCAATGCTTCTATTCTATTTCTGGTCATCAGAGATAGCCATATTATTTTTTATTCCAGCCACATCTTTTTGAGTTTTCCCTTTTTATGTTTTATAAATCATAACTTTGTGTTTATGAGAAGTAATTAAAATATAAACTCATGATACTGTCTCAACCAGAAATGTTCTCATTCCAGCAGTATTTGTATATAATGGTTTTTATTCAATAATAAATAACTTCAGAAATCTGAGTGGGTGAATTTGTAACAGTGGCTCTTGAGTAGGCATAGCTCACAGTTAGGGATTTTGGAGAAGGGTCGCTGGAATTCCTTAAACCTTATCAAATAAACAATGATCTGCTGCGATGTTATACGAAACCTCCTATCAACGGAGTTCTTCCAATTGTATTATGATGAACTTGAACTCTAGTCCATACCATTTATAAATTCAAATATCCCTTGAAGATTTCTATGAATTTTATGTGGCTTAGTAGGAATGAAGAAGGATGAGCCCTCTGGGTCCTTCTAAGTCTGGTCTTGTTGAGCCATCAAATCAGCATTAGACAGATGAGAAGAAAAAGAGAACAAATTCAATTATATATGTACAGAGAACCTACATGAATGTAAATTTTGAAGTAAATGGGGACAAAACAAGGGTATTTAATCTGAGCTAAGGAATGGGATAGTGGCCTGGGTCTTCAGGAAACAAGAAGGGGGTCTCACACTATGAGGAGAGAGGGACTAACAATGAAAGGACCAGATGCTCTGTAATTATGTTTGCCCTGCCATATAGATAGGTTTCTCCTATAGGAAAGTTACTTTTGCAGATAACCCTAAGTCTAGGTAAGATCCCTGGTTTTCATTTTCTAGGTAGTTAAGGGAGTGGTGAAAGTTTTTCATGAGACTGCAGGACTTCCACTGACTTGGCTTAAAATAATCCACATGCCAAAATGACTCATCTTGGGAAGGCCTGTTCTGAACTTGTTGGGGAAGACTATCCTTTGGCTTACATTCCTGTCGGCTTCTTTTAGATCCTGACCCTTATTTTTGTGTGCGCTGGTCATCTATACTGTTCTGACTCAGACCAGGAAAAAAATCTTTTGCTTTATTTACACAATCAAAACAAAAACCTATTGACATAAAAAAAATCTCTGGAGACTTGAAAGGTTTATGTTGAAAAATTGAAACTATTTTCAAATTGAATGTCAGAGACTCTGATTTCAAAACTCTTCACCTGCACACAGAAGGATACAAGTTAAACTGGAGAATCTGTATGAGATCAATGGCAATATTTCGATTGTTATATTGTACTATAGTTTTATAAAATTTACCATTGGGGTAATGGACAGAGTGCACAAGGGATCTTTATCTTACTGTGTTATTTTTTATTTTATAACGTTGCATATTAACCTATAATTATCTCACCTTTCAAAAGTAAGGGGGCGCCTCCCTGGTGGCACAGGGGTTAAAGACACAGTGCTATCAAGCTATCGCCAGCCACTGCAGCACGAGTTTGATCCATGGCCAGCCAGGGAGCTACCCACATGGTGCAGCAGACCTCTTCTGTCTCGCCTGCTGCTCCCCTCAGCAGTGTATTTCAGTTAGTCTGCCTGTTCTGTTCCCTGCTCTCGCCTGTGAATCCTCTCACCCCCCTCACCTCTGGCCTGTACCCCAGTTCTTGTATGCATAAATAAATAAATCTTTAAAAAAAAAAAGTAAGGGGCAAAACCAGACAACCTTCACATCAAAGAGTTTTTTTTTTTTTTTTCTGATCCTTCACGCCACATAGTAACCAATCTTTAAGTTTGGGAGCCACCTCACTCCTTCCTTTTCCTCCCTTCTTTTTCCTTTTCATCCTTTCCTTCTTTCCAGAAGGAAAGACAGAAAAAAAGAAGGGAAGGTGGGCCTCCCCTGGTGGCGCAGACGGTTGAGCACCACGCTGTGAAGCTCTGCAGCCTCTGCAGCCTCCGCAGCCTCTGCAGCCTCTGCAGCGCCGGTTCTATCCTGGCCAATGGGCGAGGGTCCCACATGGCACAGCAGACCTCTCCTGTCACACCCGCTGCTTCCCTCAGCAGTGTATTTCGCCACTCTGCCTGTTCTGTTCCCTGCTCTGTCTCTAGTGAATCCTCTCACCCTCCCGTGCATCTGGCCTGTACCCCGATTCTTGTATAAATAAATAAATAAGTAAATAAATCTTTAAAAAAAATAAGGGAAGGGGGAAAGAGGAAGAAAGGCAAAAAAATTGTATTTCTTTGTATCATATAGAAAATATCGGCCATTATCTATCATTGTCTAGGCTCTGTCTCTCTTTTGCCTCATCCTAGGGCCTCCTGAAGTGTTTTTACTTAGCTTAGTCACCAACAATTCTGATGCCAGCAGCTCAAATAATATGGGATTTGTCTTCTAAAATAATAATATTCTTCCCTGGAAGGTCATTTTTATTTTATATATTTTTATATCATTTTTCATTTTTGTACAATGTATGCATTTTTATCTTGGTTATAATCCCTGTACAATCCCCACCATCCCTGTTTTGATCCTATTCCCTTCTCCACCCTCCACCCCATAGTGTGTCTCTGGTTTATAGTTCCTTGTTGATTTTGATTTTTACTTTATTATAATTAGTCTTTTTCCTGGTCCCTTATTTTGGTTTTCTAAATTCCTGCTATGAGTGAGACCATCCGGTATTTTTCTTTTTCTTTCTGGCTTATTTCGCTGAGCATGATCCCTTCCAGCTCCATCCATGTTGCTGCAAATAGCATGAGTTTATCTTTTTTGCTTGCTGAGTAATATTCCATTGTGTGTATGTACCACACCTTCTTGATCCAGTCATCTATTTTAGGGCATTTGTTTTGTTTCCATAGCTTAACTGTTGTAAATAGTGCTGCAATACACATATTCCTTGGAAGATCTTGATGAAGAACTTAAGTCCTATAGGATATTAACTGGGTTGAAATTAACCACTTGGTTCTGATTTGGTTGTGAGTGGTAATGTTAGGGTCTCTGCCCTCACGGTACTTGCATTACTAGGAATACAGGTGGTGCCGCATGGGAAGGTTCAAATCATTCCTTGGCATCTTATCTGATTATGGGTATACTTAAAGACAGGTGGAAATTGATAGAAAGAATGAAGCAGGGGCTAGGGAATAAAGGGAGAGGAATGTTCTTTAGACCTCGAGACAAGAGTGAGACACTAATGCTCTGTTATTTCTTCAGGAAGCATGGACTCTAGGGAATTATGGTTAACACTTCCATGATGTTTATTATGGACCAGAGTTATTATCATCTAAACTTTTTACATATGTCAACTAGTATAATCCCCGTGACAATCCTCTGGAGTGAGTATGACGAATATCCCAATATTCATATTAGGAAACAGAAGCACAGGTGATAGGCAAATTGACTAAGGGCACATAGCCAGTAAATATTAAGTAATCTGCCTGTAGAGTATGTATTTTTAATACTTTCTTCTTCTGGATTTGAGTCCCTGATCTGGTACTTAATAATTATAAGAGTTATGCAAGTTGCCTAACTTCTTTGAATCACAATTTCCTCAATAGCAAAATATATTGTTACAATGATTAAATAAGACACTGCAGTTAAAGGACTTAGCAAAATCCTAGACACCAAGGAAGCACTCAGTGCACTCTAGCTGCTAGTAATAGTAGTAGTAATGGTAGTGTTGTTTTTGTTGATATTATTATTTTTGCCTCTCCCAGTCCTGTCCTTTCCATAACTGACAGCTGAAGGGAGTGCATTAGATGTGATCTTGTTAGCTCATGACAGAGAAGCACCCCAGGAGCCCTAAATTTGCACACTCTAAAGGGATCTAGCCATCTGTACACACAAAGGCAAAGCATACTCTTAGAGTGAAAGGACTTGAATAGAATTAGTGTGTGAAGACAGGATATTTTTCCCAATAAAACACCCAAAGTTACATATTGCCTCATGAGTAAATGCCCAGCCAAACAGGGTTGGCCTGAAGCCAAGGATCCCCAAGAGCTTGCCACAAATCTAAGGCACCTTCTGGCGGGCACCCATAGGAAACAGGTTCTGAAACAGTTCTCAGAATGCTAAGATAAAGGGAGTAAAGTTAAAATACAAATCAAGATAAGGGCTGCCGTTGTCAGCCTCCCCATGTCTCTTACCCATGTGTGTCTTTCAAGGTTCTCTGTGTGTCTCTCCTCCATGTCCCCTTCCCAGCACTATCAGGGTGTGTCAGGATGCAAAAGCAAGATTCCTCTTTCCTCCCAGAGCCCACATGCTGTATAACCTTTCGTGTTATACAGCTTCCGCTCAGCTAAGCCCTTAGTTAAGTTGGGACAGGAAAATGGTACCTCCCCCTTTTATAGAGATGTCTCTAAGTATAGGAAACTTCTGAAAGAAGTAAAAGGAGGCCCGGTAAAATGAAGCCTGTCTGTAAATTGGGAGGCAGATCTTCAAGTCCAAATGTTCTCATCAAGCTAATCAGTGGCTGCTTATTAAATTAGGCTTAGAATAAACTGATGAAAATGAAGAATGTTAAGTTAGTTTTATTTAAAACTTGCTTTACAAGATGCATTAAAAACCTTTGAAAAGATATATTTTTAAAGAGCAATACAAGTATATTTCAATTATTATTGAAAAAATGCAAAATAAAGCCACCAGCTACCCTATCAGACAGAAGTAGACTAAAACACTGACAAGTCCCCATTGTTACCACACTTATACACTGTTCAACTTCTTTGGTGAACAATTTAATCGTGTCTATTAATATTTTTCATGCACATCCCTCTTTTTTTTTTTATAAATTTTATTGTTATATTCCCCATACAATTGCAGCCCCCCATTCTGACCCCAATCCCTCCCCTCCCGCCCCCGCCCCCCTAAAAGTGTCTCTGGTTCATAGTTTTTTGTTGATTTTGATTTTCACTTTCTTATAGTTATTCATTTTCCTGGTCCCTTTTTTAAGTTTTCTAGATTCCTGCTATGAGTGAGACCATCCGGTATTTTTCTTTTTCTTTTTGGCTTATTTCGCTGAGCATGATCCCTTCCAGCGCCATCCATGTTGCAGCAAATTGCATGTGTTTATCTTTTTTGAATGCTGAGTAATATTCCATGGTATATATGGACCACATCTTCTTGATCCAGTCATCTATTTTTGGGCATTTGGGTTGTTTCCAAAGCTTAGCTATTGTAAACAGTGCTGCTATAAACATAGGGGTGCAGGTGTTCTTTGGAATTGATGTTTCTGTGTCCTTTGGGTAAATACCTAGGAGTGGAATTGCTGGATCATATGGAAGCTCTATGTTTAGTAGGTCCAGAAATCTCCACACAGCTTTCCACAGTGGTTGGACCAGTTTGCACTCCCACCAACAGTGCAGAAGAGTTCCTTTTTCTCCACACCCTCGCCAACATTTGTTGTTGCTAGTTTTTTTAATATGTGCCATTCTCACTGGTGTAAGATGGTATCTCATGGTAGTTTTGATTTGCATTTCCCTGATGACAAGTGATGTTGAACATTTTTTCATATGCCTGTTGGCCATTTGCATTTCCTCTTCAGAGAAGTTTCTTTTAAGCTCTTCTGCCCATTTTTTGAATGGATTATTTTCTTTGTTGTTGAGTCTCATCAGCTCTTTGCAGATTTTTGTGATCAGTCCTTTATCATTAGTGTTGGGTGCAAAAATGTTCTCCCAGTTGGTGGGGTTTCTCTTTGTTTTTGTTATTGTCTCTTTTGCTGTGCAAAAGCTCTTTAATTTGATGTAGTCCCAGCTGTTTATCTTTGCCTTCACTATCACTGCTTTGGGTGATGTGTCTGTAAAGATGTCTTTGATGTGCAAATCACGTAGTGTTTCCCCTATATTTCCTTCTATATATTTTATGGTTTCAGGTCTTATGTCTAGTTCTTTAATCCATTTTGAGTTGATTTTTTGTGTATGGTGTGAGGTGGTGGTCAAGCTTCATTCTTTTGCATGTAGCGACCCAGTTTTCCCAGCACCATTTATTGAACAAACTTTCTTTGCTCCAATGCATATTCTTTGCTCCTTTGTCAAAGATTAGTTGACCATATATCTGTGGGTTTATTTCTGGATTTTCTATTCGATTCCATTGGTCTGTATGTCTGTTCTTGTTCCAATACCATGCAGTTTTGATGATTATGGCTTTGTAGTATAGTTTGAAGTCTGGGAGTCTGATGCCTCCATTCCCTTCTTTTTTTTTCAGGAGAGCTTTGGCTATTCGGGGTTTTTTGTGATTCCATATGAATTTCATCAATAATTGTTCTATTTCTTTGAAGAATGACATTGAAATTTTGATTGGAATAGCATTGAATCTGTATATTGCTTTTGGAAGGATGGCCATTTTAATAATGTTTATTCTTCCAATCCATGAGCAGGGGATGTCTCTCCATTTCTTTGTGTCTTCTTCTATTTCTTTTAACAGTGTTTTATAGTTTTCTTTGTATAGGTCCTTTACCTCTTTTGTTAGATTTATTCCCAAATATTTGATTTTTTTTGTTTCAATAACAAAAGGGATGGTCTTTTTGATTTCTTCTTCTTCAGATTTATTGTTTGTGTATAGGAAGGCTACTGACTTTTGCGTGTTGATTTTGTATCCTGCCACTTTACTGAACTGATTGATGAGTTGAATTAGCTTTTCTGTGGAGTTTTTGGGGTTCTCTATGTATAATATCATATCGTCTGCAAATAGTGATAGTTTGACTTCTTCTTTTCCTATTTGGATTCCTTGGATGTCTTTCTCTTGTCTTATTGCCCTGGCTAGGACTTCCAGTATTATATTGAAAAGCAATGGTGAGAGTGGACATCCTTGTCTTGTTCCAGATCTTAATGGAATTGCTTTCAGCTTTTCACCATTGAGAATGATACTGGCTGTTGGCTTGTCATAGATGGCCTTTATGATGTTGAGGTATGTTCCTTGTATCCCAAGAATTTCAAGGGCTTTTATCATGAATGGGTGTTGCACTTTGTCGAAAGCTTTCTCAGCATCTATTGATATTATCATATGGTTTTTATATTTCTTTTTGTTGATGTGTTGGATAACGTTGATTGATTTTCGGATGTTAAACCATCCTTGTGTCCCTGGAATGAATCCAACTTGGTCGTGGTGAATTATCTTATGGATACATTGTTGGATTCTGATAGCTAAAATTTTATTGAAGATTTTTGCATCAGTGTTCATCAGGGAGATTGGCCTGTAGTTTTCCTTTTTTGTGTTGTCCTTGTTCGGTTTTGGTATTAGTGTAATGTTGGCTTCATAGAACGTGTTTGGTATTGTCCCTTCCTTCTCAATTTTTTGGAAGAGTTTGTGAAGGATAGGCACTAATTCGTCTCTGAATGTTTGGTAGAATTCATTTGTAAATCCATCAGGTCCTGGGCTTTTGTTTTTGGGGAGGTTTTTGATTACCATTTCAATTTCGCTAATTGTAATTGGTCTGTTTAGGTGTTCTATTTCTTCTTTATCTAGCTTTGGGTGATTGTAGAGTTGTAGGAATTTGTCCATCTCCTCTAGATTGTTAAACTTGTTTCCATATAACTGTTCATAGTAGTTACTGATTATTCTTTTGATTTCTGCTGTGTCCGTTGTGATTTCTCCTCTTTCATTGATGATCCTGTTTATTTGTGCTTTCTCCCTTTTTTCCTTTGTGAGCCTGGCTAGGGGTTTGTCTATTTTATTGATTTTTTCAAAGAACCAGCTCTTGGTTTCATTGATCTTTTGGATTGTTTTTTCAGTTTCAATTTCATTTATTTCTGCTTTGGTTTTTATTATTTCTTTTCTTCTACTGGTTTTGGGGTTTTTTTGTTGTTCTTTTTCTAGATCTTTGAGCTTCGAGATTAGGTTGTTTCTTTGCGTTCTTTCTTGTTTCTTGATGTGAGCTTCTATTGCTATATATTTTCCTCTTATTACTGCTTTTGCTGCATCCCATACATTTAGGATATTGGTGTCCTCCTTGTCGTTCAATTCAAAAAAATTTTTAATTTCTTCTTTGATCTCCTCATTAGTCCAATGGTCTTCCAGTAGTGTGGTTTTTAATCTCCATGAGGTAGGAAAGTTCCTTGCCTTCTTTTTATGGTTTATTTCTAGTTTGATGCCTTCATGGTCAGAAAAGATGGTTGATATGATTTCAATCTTGGTGTATCTGTTGATGTTTGTCTTGTGCCCCAGTATGTGATCGATCCTGGAGAATGATCCGTGTGCGCTTGAGAAAAATGTGTACTCCGTTTTTTTGGGGTTTAGTGTTCTATAGATGTCGGTTAAGCCCAATTGCTCTAGGTCTTTATTTAGAGCTTTGGTTTCTTTACTTATTTTTTGTCTTGTTGATCTATCCATTGTTGATAGTGGTGTGTTGAAGTCTCCCACTACGTATGTGTTTTCTCTGATGTCTGTTTTCAGAGAGGACAACAGTTGTCTGATATATTTTGATGCTCCTTCGTTTGGTGAGTATATGTTAATGAGTGTTATTTCTTCTTGAAGTATTGTCCCCTTGATCATAATGTAGTGACCATTGGGGTCTCTTTTTATCTTTTTGAGTTTGAAATCTGTTTTATCTGATATAAGTATAGCTGTTCCTGCTTTCTTTTTTGGTCCATTTGCTTGTAGGATTTTTTCCATCCTTTAACTTTGAGCCTATTTTTATCTTTTGTAGCTAAATGTGTTTCCTGGAGACAGCAAAAGGTTGGGTTTTGTTTCTTAATCCAGGCTGCAACTCTGTGTCTTTTTATTGAAGAGTTTAGTCCATTTACATTTAGAGTTAATATTGATATGTTAACATCTGTATTTGCCATTGTGTTTGTCTTTCCTTTGATTTTATTTATTTATTCTTTTAATAACTTTTTTTTTTGGCCTTCTTTCATTGTTATTCGTCGCTCTGAGGTTCTGGCTTTAGGACTCCTTGTAGTATTTTTTGGAGTGGGGGTTTAGTTGCAATGAAATTCCGGAGTTTCTGTTTGTCTGGGAAGGTCCATATTCTTTCTTCAAAGAGGAAGGAGAGCTTTGCGGGATAGAGTATTCTTGGTTGGCATCTGTTTTCTTGGAGTCTGTTGACTATGTCCCTCCACTCTCTCCTTGCCCGTAATGTTTCTTCGGAGAAGTCTGATGTCAGCCTGATTGGTTTTCCTTTGAATGTTATCTGTTTCTTCCCTCTTGCCAGCTTCATTATTTTTTCCTTGTCCTGGATTCTTGGGAGCTTTACTATTATGTGTCTTGCTGTATTTTTCCTTTCGTCGTGGAAGTTTGGTGTTCTTCTTGCTTCTTGTATATCAATTTTCAGCTCCTTCTTCACATTTGGGAAGTTCTCTTCAATTATCTCTTTGAATATTTTCTCTGTTCCTACATCTCTCTCCTCTCCTTCTGGTATTCCTATAACTCTTATATTTCCTTTCCTCATGGAGTCAGATAGTTCCCGAAGTCTTTCTTCGTTCTTTTTCCTTCGTACTTCCCTTTCCTTTTCTGTTTTGGTTCTTTTTATTTCTGCGTCTTCAAGATTACTTATTCGTTCTTCCATTTCATCTATTCTGCTTTCATTGCTTTTCCCAGAATTCTTTAGTTCTTCCATTAATTCTTTGATCTCCTGCATTTCTTTTACTTCCCTCTTTAGGGACTCAATTTCTTTCTTCTGACCATTCTTTTCCCTCTCTAGGGACTCAATTGCATTCTTCTGATCGTTGATTATTTTTCCCTTATCATTGTTTTCCTTTATGACTTCTGTCAGTTTTTTAATCACGGCAATTTTAAATTCTCTTTCTGGAAGGCTCAGAAATTCTTCCAAGTTATTGTCGTTGCAATCTGGGGGCTGGCTTTCTTTTTGTGGTGTGCTTTTTCTCTGGAGAGTTGCTACGTTGCGTGTGGTTCTTCTCCTCCCTACTGTCTGTTTTCTAATTTGCCGTATGCGTTGGGACACTGTGTTGTTGGGACTGGCCGGCATCTTGGGTGGGCTTCTCTGTTCCCCTCTGGTTCTTCCAGGAGTCATCTGTCAGTTTCAAGCAGCCTTTACTGGAGAAAGGTCCCTGTTCTAAAATGCCGATGTGGGGACACACTCCCCTGTGCGCCTGGTCTGCCCCGGCGGTGGGTTCCTGCTCCCCTCTGGGCTTGGACTGCAGGCCAGAGGGGGTCTGGCGTGGGCGAACTTCCCCCGCTCACCTCTGGCTCCTGAGGAAGCCTTCTGCAGGTAGTCTTTACTGAAGAAATGTCCCTGTTCTAAAATGGTGATGTGGGACACACTCCCTGCGCTTCTGGTCTCAGGCACACTCTTCTGCGCGCCTGGTCTGCCCCGGCTGTGGGTGCTCGCTCTCCCTGTGGGCTCAGACTACTTGTTCAGAAGGGGCCCGGTGTGGGCTAACTCCCCAGCTGGCCACTAGCTCCTTCAGTAGCCTGTGCTGGGGTCAAGTCGCTAGGTGGCGCCAGAGATCTCTCCTAGAGCCCTTGGGGAGCTGATTTTCCACCCAGTGGGACAGGGAGCAGAGCGGGGATGGTAGGGTACACCTCAACGGCTTTGGGGTGCTGTGTCTGCCTTGTGCCCCACCGTCGTGGGGAACCCACGCCCCTAATTTCGTGCCCCGGGTTTCAGTTCCAAAGCCCTCAGTTCCAGGACGCGGGCTGTAGCCCAGATCAGTGGCGCGGGAATGGCGCCTTTTGAATCCCGCTCCCCTGCCTGGGCGCCTTGTTCCTGCTCACTCAGGGAGGGCCTCCGCCCGGGTCTCAGTTCCAAAGCCCTCAGTTCCAGGACGAGGGCTGTAGCCCAGATCAGTGGCGCGGGAATGGCGCCTTTTGAATCCCGCTCCCCTGCCTGGGCACCTTGTTCCTGCTCACTCAGGGAGGGCCTCCGCCGTCTCCCTGCAAGCCTAGGTCGCAGGCGCAGGGACCTGGGCAGCTGCAATCCGAGCGCCGCTTTCGCGCAAGCTTACTGGGCGGCCGGGGCTGTGTGCTGGTGCTGGTCTCCTCCTGGTGGGCGGGGCTCTCTTTAATGGCGCCTGGAGCTCACCTCAGTGGCGGATCCTGCAGGGTTCGCCTCAGCTCCCGTTCACGGGGTGTGGTGGCTGCAATAGTTCCTTTCCACTCACAGTCCCACTTGCTGTGTCCGTTTTTCTTGTTGGCCGTTTTGGTTTGTTGTTTCCCTCCTCTCTGCCGGTCGGAGAGTGCCGCCTCTGTGGGCGGGGGAGGGGAGCAGGGTTCTGCGCTTCCCTCCCTTCTCGTCCTCTTTTATGGCAACTTTCTTCTTTGGGCAGTTTGCTGGAGTCGTCCGTTTATCTTCCGTGTCCCAGTTCTCACTGGGACCTGCCGCTTTTCCTCCCTATTAACTTTTTTTAATGGGAGATCTTACTCGCAGCGTCTCCTCGCCGCCATGTTGCTCCGCCCCCCCTCCATGCACATCCCTCTTAACCCCACTATTCCATCTCTAGAAATGTATCTTACAGCAATGCTTACCCAGTTGAGCAAAGATGCACGCACCAGGCTGTCTGCAGCATTGTTTGTATTTTTATGTGCAAAAAACTGAAAACAGCTTAAATGTTGATTAAGCCCTCAATACAGCTGTGAATATGTGCAGAGCTTTCCTAACAGGCATCCCTATAGCTAAATTTCTCTGCTTTAGTAACGACAACAAAGTGCTCTCTATTCAGTGGACTTGTCTATTGCTTTTTGAATAAAGTGCTGAGTAATTTCAGAGGTTCTATTGTTGTTTTCATAAACCCAAGAAGAGTTACCAGAGGTGTTAGATACCATATAAATGTCAAGAGGTGATTGAAAGGAGACATTGTTAGTGTTTAATCATTGCTCACTCTCAATTCTAGGCTATTTTCCCTACCCTAAGGGTTTAGCAGAATCCTGTCTTCTTTTCCAAACAGGTTTTTCTCTCTAAAGTTTCTTGTGTTTCTCTCAAACTCTGACTGTCCTTCATCTCATACCTGAAGGGCTTAGTGTTTGTCAAACTCCTCCAGTAATAAAAAGAAGAAAAATAAACCCTAAGGGCTTTGGAGTGGTGGAGTTTTACATCTCTGTGAAAACAGTGACACCTCACCAAATACCACCCAGGCAATTAACATACAAGAAGAAAGATAGGGCCAATGAAAGAGAAGATGATATTTTGAAATAAAAATCCAGCATGATCCTCTAGGGAAGAAATAAAAAAGAATGTTTTATATAGCCCTCTAAATGCTCAATTAAGTTTATTTAGCAACTTTTTCCTAATTATGGCATAACTATTCAGAGTAGACATAACGTTATTTTATCCTGGATATTTACAATTGAGTCTGAAAGCACATTTGTCCTTGAGAGACTAGCAATCAGCAAAGCAGATGATGAAGCTATAAATCTATGGAATCGCTTTGCCAAATATCAGTGTCTCATCGTTATGGTGGTGAAATGAGTTCTTTTACAGAACACTATTGAATACGTCTCACAATTGCCATTTTTCAGTGGCTTAATCTACACTGTGAGTTGACTTGAAATTTTTTTTCCCCCTGAAGCTCTGGATATAAATAACACATCACAAAAGGACAAAGCTGAAGAATGAAAAAGGTTGGAACAGATTTTATTTTAAATCTTCCGATTTGTGTATTTCTAAAGCAAGCTTACGTATTCACGATCTTTTCTAGCTACTCTTCGTGCATCTCTCCGTCTGTGCTCAAGAAAGAGGAAAGAAGACCATGACCATATTTAACTCAGAAAAGCAATAAAAGTCAGCTCTTTTTTCTACTGGCATCTCTCTTTCTTTTAGGCATTAGAACATAAATATGTCCTATATTGCTTCCAGGGCTGAGAGCAGGGTCCCAACAATTTACTTAAGATCTCCAGTGAATATTATAACTTTTTGCAACTAAGAAGGTGTTGAATGAGACACCGGATGAGACAATGAGACAATGATGAGACAATGAGACACAGGATGCATATATTAAGGACCTTTAATACTTTATCTAATCAAGATGAAGCAATCTTCTCCCCCATTGACAAACACACACACATTCACACACATACATACTGGTTAAAAAGTAGACTGAGCCATACTACAAATTTTAAGAGTTCATTTCAGAAAAAATGTATTTGAATGAGGCAGTGCTAAACCAGAAGTGGTTAAGAGAACTCACAGAACCAGGAGAAAGAGTTAGAAAAGCGCTGAAACAGACAAAAAAAGGCAATGATTTGATTGGCTGTATTTTAAAGCGAACTGACTGTGATAAATGGTTCTTAGTGGTTTTGATGTTACAGCCTCCAGATATTTGTAGGTTTTGATTTTGGTTTGCTTACCTAGGTCTCCAGGACAATTAGAGTCACCTCAGTTTATGGCTTTCTTGTTTAATTAATTTACACATCTTTGATGTAACATTCCAGACCTTTTCCATTGAATCAAACCCATGCTAAAGTAGTCAAATACCCTGAATTGCTTGAAACTATACCAGTATGTATTTACCTTCCTACCCAGGTAGCCCTGCATCTGCTGGAAGTCACAAAAGTTTGAGGAGGTCAAATTCAAATTGGTGGAAAATTAGGAATTTGACAGGTTATCTCCTTACTAAGTGGACATGAAAGAGCAAAGAATTTCGTCTACGCATCACACATTCCATGGGTGTCTTATTGTGTATATTTTATTATGGGCCACATCCAGGACAGGCAATTGGCACTTAATCACATTTAATAAGGAGAGTTGGAATAGCATTGGATCTGTAAATTGCTTTTGGTTTGATGGCCATGTTGATAATGTTAATTCTTCCAATTGATACCGGAATTGTTAGGCCTAGTCTCCCAGCCAGGAACGGATCCCAGGCTGCAGGGGCAGCACTGAATCTCAGCCATTAGACCACCACGGGTTGGTGTCTCATGAAGCCACAGCAGGAACTTCGCAGATGCTCAGGAAAGCAAGCGAGAAGAGGCAGGGTTTGTTTAGAGAAAGAAAAAGTTTATTGAGAAAAAGAACAGAAATAAAGTGAGACTCCCAGGCCATGAAACCAGGCCAGGGAGGGGCAAAGAAGCCAAAGTGGAGTCGTGTCTCAGGGAATATAGACCTTCTTTCCCTGATTATTCTAAAGCTCCACCAGTCTCTTTGTAATTGGTTAGTTCTCGGCTGTCTCACTTAATCTGCTACTGAGCAGGGGATCTTCACATTCCTTATCTAACAGGTTTGTCTGTCCCCATTTGTTGCACCTTCCCCCTTGTTTGATAGATTTATCTTTATGACCCAGTCTTCCAGATGAGCACCCCTGCATTTCAGAGAAAGTTAAACATCAGCTATTGAAGAAAAACAGGCTGCCGCCCACCGGTCTTAGTGCTGACCCCTTCTCAAACCAAGGCCAGCGTTAACACATTCCTCTAGTTGTCCTTATCTCTGAAGCCTTCCTAAACTCTTCAGAGGCCCCCTCCTGCACAATGTCCCTAAAACTGCCTAATTACCCTAACTTGCCCTCGGATTCACAATCCATGAGCAGGGGATGTCTTTCCATTTCATTGTTTCTTCTTCTATTTCTTTTAACAGTGTTTTATAGTTTTCTTTGTATAGGTCCTTTGCCTCTTTTGTTAGGTTTATTCCCAAGAATTTGATGTTTTTGTTTCAATAATAAAAGGGATGGTTTTCAATAATAAAAGGGAATTCCATATGATCTAGAAATTCCACTCCTAGGTATTTACCCAAAGGACACAAAAACATTAATTCAAAAGGGCACCTGCTCCCCTATGTTTATAGCAGCACTATTTACAATAGCTAAGCTATGGAAACAACACAAATGCCCAAAAATAGATGACTGGATCAAGAAGGTGTGGTACATATACACAATGGAATATTACTCAGCAAGCAAAAAAGATAAACTCATGCTATTTGCAGGAATATGGATGGAGCTGGAAGGGATCGTGCTCAGGGAAATAAGCCAGAAAGGAAAAGGAAAAATACCAGATGGTGTCACTCATAGCAGGAATTTAGAAAACCTAAATTAGGGACCAGGTAAAAAGACTAATTATAATAAAGTAAAAATCAAAATCCACGAGCAACTATAAACCAGAGACACACTACAGGAGGGAGGAGGGAGTAGTATGAAAACAAGGGGGGGGGAATTGTATGGGGACTATAACCAAGATGAAAATGCATACATTGTGCAAAAATAAAAATGTTGTAAAAAATATATAAAATTTTAAAAAATGAAAAAAAATAAGGAGAGTTAGATTTCGGCAAATTCCTATTTGGCTACTTTTCTGGCTGCCATGTGTAAACCTTATGAAATGATTCATTCTGAACTTCGAAAAAGAAATTTCATTTTTATATATTTAGTGACACATTTCTTAATGTGAATAATTATTAATGCTAATATTAAATTTCATTATTTGTCTATCATTGCTTATTGTAAGTTACACTTTATTAATTTGAAAGAAAGGATTTGATACAGCCTTTATTTGGTATATAGGTGGAGGGAGGTATTTTTAAGGAAAGAAATTTACAAAGACAAGCATACACCTCAGCGGGGAGTTATTGGGGGCTTGGTTCTAACCATCACAGTAAAGTGAATATCGCAATAAAGCAAATCACACCAATTTTTCGGTTTCTAAGTGCATTTTAAAGTTATGTTTACACTATATTGTCGTCTATTCATGAGCAATACAGCATTCTGTCTTTAAAAAACAATGCACATCCCTATGTTTATAGCAGCACTATTTACAATAGCTAAGCTATGGAAACATCACAAATGTCCAAAAATAGATGACTGGATCAAGAAGAGGTGGTACATATACACAATGGAATATTACTTAGCAATCAAAAAAGATAAACTCATGCTATTTGCAGCAACATGGATGGAGCTGGAAGGGATCATGCTCAGCGAAATAAGCCAGAAAGAAAAAGAAAAATACCAGATGGTCTCACTCATAGCAGGAATCTAGAAAACCTAAATAAGGGACCAGGAAAGACTAATTAATACAAAGTAAAAGTCAAAATCAACAAGCAACTATAAACCAGAGACACACTATGGGGGGGGGGGCGGAGGGGGCAGGGAAGGATTAGGGTCAAAATAAGGGGGGGGTGCAGTTGATGGGGAATATAACCAAAATGAAAATGCATACATTGTGCAAAAATGAAAAATGATCTAAGAATTATATAAAATAAAGTATTTTAAAAAATCTTAAAATATAAAGAATCAATATAAATGACAAAAAAAAAAAACCCAATCCACATACCTAAATTTAAAAAATACTTAATTGCTAAAAAAATTGCTAACCAGTGAGTCCTAGTCTTTTAGCTGGTGGAGGTCAGGCCTCGATGCCCACTGACCCGTTGGTTGCTGAACATTGGGTAGTTGTGCAGTTTCTTAAAACAAGACGGCAATGAAGTTTGCCAGATCCATTGACTCTTCTTTCACAAAGGATCTCTCTGTAGTATGTGTTGATGCTATTTTCTTAGTATTTTACCCCAGTAGCACTTCTTTCAACATTCTTTTCAACCCTCTTAAGCCCTGCTGCTGTTTTATCAACAAAGTTTCTATCATATTCTAAATCACTTGTTGCCATGTCAACAATATTCACAGCATCTTCACCAGGAAGAGATTCCATCTCAATAAACCACTGTGTTTGCTCATCCATAGAAAACAGCTCCTCATCTGTTCAGATTCTTTCAGGAGATTACAACAATTCAGTGACATCTTCTGGGTCTGTTTGTAATTCAGTCTCTGGATGTTTCCACCACATTTGCCATTACTTCCTCCAGTGAAGTCTTGAATCCTTCAAAGTCATCCATGAGAGTTGGAATCCACTTCTTCCAAACTCCTGTTAATATTGATATTTTTACCAACTCCCATGAATCATAGTTTTGTTTTTTTTTTTAATTTTGAAGGTTAGGTTTATTTGGAGAAAACCACAAACCCCACAATGCAAAGTATGGGATTTTACATCTCAGTACATCTTCCAGATATTGTCTATAGATTAAATCATTTTCATAGCGGATATTTTTGTACAAATTTTACGTGTTAAGGAACAGGACATAAATCCCTCTTTGTTTCAAGGGGAATGGGGAAAACAGCTTTATTTTGGATATAATTATTTTGGATGGCAAACCTACCTTTTCATCATCTACAGCAAATGGTTTAAACAAAACCCCTTCAACCTTGGGTATTTCTAAAAGTCACTTCCTAGCTACTAGCCAGACTATCCAAACCAATTAAAGTTAATTCACTTGCTGTATCTTTTATGTCCACTGGGCAAATGATTCATTATATCCACTTTTTGCCGCACTCAGACCCCTGCTTGGCTGAACTGAGTTTGACCTAGAACTGATAGGAGAAAGAATTGCAAACAAGAGACCAAGATGTCATTTCTCTTCAGGTGCCAATATTGCCCAAAGGGCACCACCTACTGAGCTGACAGTACACAGGTGCATATTAAAGCAAGCAAGTTAAGCTATTGTGTTCAGGAGAAACCAGGACCTTTTGAAATATTCTCTCCATTATCAAACAAAACAAAACAAAAACTACACATTGGTCTATAATGTGGACATTATAAATGCAAATATTGGTGTGTGATTTCAGTGGAGAGAAGGAAAATTGTTAAAAAAAAAAAACACCCAACAAAACCCAGTCAAGGTTGTAAGACAACTGTAAAGTTTAAAAGGATCAAAGCGGTAAAAGCCAGAATGGATGGAAGGAAGGAGTCAGAGTCAACAGACATATGAAGGGGCCAAGATTTGCCTTGAGAAAAGCAGGGATTCTTTCTTGGACAGCTCCCAGGGGTTGAAATACAGAATGAAATATAGAGATTAGGTATATGACATAATAGAAGCTACTTTGGGGGATGTAGCAGGTAAGAGTAGCATGAGGATAAGAGTCTAAATTTTTTTTTAAGAGATTTATTTATTTATTTATACAAGAACCGGGGTACAGGCCAGAGGCGCAAGAGGGTGAGAGGATTCACCAGAGACAGAGCGGGGAACAGAACAGGCAGACTGACGAAGTACACTGCTGAGGGGAGCAGCGGGCGAGACATGAGAGGTCTGCTGCACCGTGTGGGAACCTCGCCAGTAGCCAGGATCAAACCAGCGCTGCAGAGGCTGCAGAAAGCTTCACAGCGTGGCACTCAACTACCTGCGCCACCAGGGGAGGCCCAAGAGTCTAAATTTTTTTAAACATCAAAATTTCAACAGAAACTGGATATAACTGACCTTTCAGAAAGAAATGCTTAATTAAGAAAGGATGGACACATAACAGATTTGGGAATTCCCATGATGTCTAAGTGCTTCCTCTCCCAGGAAGTAATTATTCGTGTGTTTACTGAGGTCATATCATTATCTCCTACTACTGATGCAAAAGAATTCATCACCTTCCAAAAACTTCTTTTCAAACCATAATATGCCCACTTATTTGGTCACCAAGCTGTCCTATTCTTTAGTAACCTGTGGACTTACTCCAAGCTACCCCCTTGAGGAGTAAATATGAAGGAATTCCCTGTAGACTGGCTCCAATAACTCAGAATCAGTTAAGAAGTGGAGCTGGCAGCCTGTTGGAGAACAACTTCAGAGACTAAAATTGCCTTTCCAAGGATAAAAACTTACTGTTAAAATCTGCTCAGAATAAAAACTTTTAAAATGATACAATGTACCCGATCACCAAAGCGATCTGATGGAGATGTACAAGGAGATTCATGTTATTTTCATGCCTGTTAACATGCATGTTGCAGTTCATGAGTTAAAGGAGTCATTTTGACTTTCATATCGTATTAAGAAATAACATCAGAAACATCAATTCCAAAGAACACCTGCACCCCTATGTTTATAGCAGCACTGTTTACAATAGCTAAGCTTTGGAAACAACCCAAATGCCCAAAAATAGATGACTGGATCAAGAAGATGTGGTACATATATACCATGGAATATTACTCAGCATTCAAAAAAGATAAACACATGCAATTTGCAGCAACATGGATGGCACTGGAAGGGATCATGCTCAGCGAAATAAGCCAAAAAGAAAAAGAAAAATACCGGATGGTCTCACTCATAGCAGGAATCTAGAAAACTTAAATAAGGGACCAGGAAAATGAATAACTATAAGAAAGTGAAAATCAAAATCAACAAAAAACTATGAACCAGAGACACTTTTAGGGGGGGCGGGGGCGGGAGGGGAGGGATTGGGGTCAGAATGGGGGGGCTGCAATTGTATGGGGAATATAAAAATATAATTTATTATTTAAAAAAAAAAAGAAATAACATTTTGTAAGGGTATAACTGCCATAGCTAGTGACTCCTCTGAAGGATCTGAGAAGTGTCAACTGAAATCCTTTTGGAAAGGATTCACTATTCTAGATGTCATTAAGAACATTTATTCTTTGTTATACTAAGTTAAACAGACGTGGTGACATTGAGAATCCTTATTTTGTTCCTGATCTCAAGGGGAAAGCTTTTAGTTTTTCACTGTGAATATTATATTGGTTGTTGGTTTGTGATATATGATCTTTATTTATTTCTGTTCCCATCTTCTTCAGTATTTAATCATAAATGGGTGTGGAATCTTATCAAATAATTTGTTGATATGATTTCGAATTCTTTCTTGATACGATGTATTACATTAATTGACTTACGTATATTAAACCATCTCTGCGTTAAAACCCTCTTGATCACAGTATATTATCCTTGTTATATACTGTTGAAATCAACTTGCTGATTTTTTTTGAAAAATTTTGCATTGATGTTCATCAGGGCTATTGATCTATAATTTTGTTTTCTTGTCTGTCTGTGTTCAGTTTTGGGATTGGTATAATTTTGGTGTCATAAAATGTATTAGGGATCATTCTTTCTTCCTGTATCTTAAAAAAGAATTTGAGAAGTATGGGCATTACTTCTTCAAAATTTTGATGAAATTCATTTTTAATGTCATCTGGCTCTGGGTTTTTGTTATTTGGATGACTTTTTACTATTACTTCAATTTCCATGCTTGTGACCAGTTTGTTCAATTCATCTCGTTCTTCCTGGTTATCTTGGTAGACTATGCTGGCTTAGAAATTTATCCATTTCTTCAGGGTTATTGAATTTATTGTCATATACTTGTTTATAGTAATTTCTTACGATCTTTTGTATTTCTGTGCTATATGTGGGGATTTCTCCTCTCATTTGTGATTTTGTTTAATCATGTTTTCTGTCTTCTTCATCTTTTTGTTTGTTTGTTTGTTTGTTAACCTAGCTAGAGGTTGATCTATTTTGTTTCCAGTACAGAAGGTTGGACTTTGTTTTGAAATTCATTCAACGACTCTACAACTTTTGACTCTTGAATTCAGACCATTTACTAATAATTTGATTATTGAGACATAAGTGTTCATTGCCATTTTCTTTTTTTTTTTTTTTTTTGGTTTGTCTTGTTTTTGTTTTTTTGTTTGTTTTTTAGGGCTTCCTATTTTGTTTCATTCCTGTGTGTTACTTCTGTTAGTTTTGGTTTGAGGGTTCAATTGAGATAAGTATATAATGGGTTATTTGTGTGACCTATTGGATGGTCTGGTCTCCCTTTATTTTAAACCATTTTCTTTTTTTAAAGATTTATTTTATTTATGCACACAAGAACTGGGATGCAGGCCACAGGTCCGAGGGGTGAGGGGATTCACCAGAGATGGAGTGGGGAGCACAACAGGCAGATTGACTGAAATACACTGCTGAGGGGAGCAGTGGGAGAGACAGGAGAGTCTGCTGTGCCATGTGGGTAGCTCCCTGGCCGGGATCGAATTTGTGCTGCACTGGCTGCAGATTCCTTCATAGTGCTAATACTTAACCCCTTGTGCCACCACAAAGAGTGGGAGGCCCACTCTTTGGGCTATTTTGAAGTATAGGTGCAGCACTGACTGGACATGGATTATATTTGATATTGGGTTCACAGGCCAGAAGTTCGCTTTTCCAGCAGAGCCTTGTACTTGGGTGTTTGCCCTGTTATCGGGCAAGCAATTTTTTTGTTTTGGTTTTAACTCTGGGGTCGGGGATGGCGGGTGTTTTGGATGACTGAGTCTGGGCTTCCAGTAATATCCTCTTCCTACAGAGACCCATGTGCTCTGAGCCAATTGAGACTATAGCTATTCTATATAAGAACATCAGGCTCAAACCAAGAGTCGTCATTCTGTGCCCCTGCCCCCAGCTCTCCAACAATGCACCCTCTGTCCTGGGGTGCCTGCTTCTGCCCTCCCTTATCCAGTGCAGTGCTGGGTCTCAAGACACCCCCCACCCAGCGTTGCCATGTGCCCAAGTCAATAGCTCGGGGGTTCTTGTCAGCAGCCTCTCCTCCCTATGATGTGTTCTGCCACGCCAAAATCTCTCTAAATGAAGTTCACTTAAAGTTTTACCAACCCCTTCCCCCAGCCTCGTACTTCTGTGCTGTGGGCATCTGTTTTACCTTGGGGGGGGGTCGGGTTTGCTTTTGTTTTACAGAAGTTCAGTCGTGTGTGTCTGGAGGAGGCAAGACCAGCACCTTCACTCTGCCTCCATCTTGCTGGACCTTGTCCTTGTATTTTTAAAAATTTATTTAGTTTTTTCCCCCTACCAGCCCTTATAACCCTTTGATGCTTTCTCCCTCCAACCTCCTGTTTAACCTCAGAGGCCTCACTTTGTTAGTGTCCACTCTTTTTTATAAGTATTTTGCTTTGTCACGTTGCTATATAAAAGTCAAATATTTCTCTTCGTCGTTTTCACTTGCTTTACAATTCCCTCCAACTCCATCCATTTTGCTATAAATGATAACGTTCCATTCTTCCTTATGGCTGAATTATATCCATTGTGTGGGTATAGCACTTCTTCTGCTCCAATTTTCTATCAGTGGCACTTAAGGTTGTTTCCATGTCCTAGTATTGTAGCCAATGCTGCACTAAGCATTCTAGGGCTTATAATTTTTTGAGTTGATGGCGTCAGGATTTTGGATTGCTGGGTCTTATAGTATTTCTGCTTTTCTTTAGGTAACTCCAGCTTTCTTTCCAAAATGGTTACACCAGTGAACATTCCCACCAACAGTGTAATCGAGTTCCTCTTCCTCTGTATCCTCTCTAGCACTCGTTATGAGGAGTCATTTTATGTGCGCCATTCTCACAGGTGTGCAGTGATGTCTCATTGTGGTTTTTACATGAACCCCCTTATTAAAAGCAATGATGAATTTTTTTCCATATGCCTATAAGACTTCTGGATACCCTCTTTGGTGAATTGTATGTCAATTAAAGTGGGGTTTGTGTATATCTTGTGTGGCTTCTGTGGGTAGGAATAAAGTCAGTGATTAGTAGTTATATATAAAAGGCATGTTCCTGTTCAACCAAAGGAAAGTTTCTCAAATTTTCTTTCTCCCAAATGACTTCCAATCACCAGAAGTATTTAAGCACGAATTGAATGCTCACCAGGCCCAGGTGTTATAGAGGGGGTTCTGTATTAGATGAGAAGTTTAGTCTAATTTCTTTTTTTTTTTAAGATTTATTCATGCATACAAGAAATGGGGTGTAGGCCAGAGGTGCGGGGAGTGAGAGGATTCACCAGAGACAGAGTGGGGAACAGAACAGGCAGACTGACTGAAATTCACTTCTGAGGGGAACAGCGGGCGAGACAGGAGAGGGCTGCGGTGCCAAGTGGGTATCTCCCTGGCCAGCCAAGGATCGAACTCGTACTGCAGTACCTGCGGATAGCTTCATAGGTTGCATCTTAACCCCTTTTGCCACCAGGAAGGCCATAGTCTAATTTCTTATGTCCCTTCTCAATTCTATGATCCTGTGACTTTCCTAACTGACCACTTGTCATATGTCATATGTATAGATAGTATAATGATCCTGACTGATCAAGAGGTGTGGGCAATTAAGATAGAACAGTTTGAGTTATCAATTAAAGAACAATCACTTGTTTACAAAGGGATGATTAAATTGACATGAGAAAGATAAGGAAAGATAAAAATCTGGCAATACCAAGAGAACCCTCCTAAATTAAAATGAACAGATGGCCCTGGATAATATGCCTCTGAAAAGTAGTATGCATATAGGCACTGAAATAACCCAAATTGAGTAGTTTGTTGACTCCACACTCCTGGTCCTGAAGTCATCTTCAGGCTTTGACAAAAGCCACAGGGGACTTTGCACTTTGATGGCCTACCTTTCTCTGCTGTGATGACTGTCAATAACTCTCCAGGCCAGGCCCTGCTCTCTCTGCATCACATGTCTCCCAAACCTTGCCAAGAGGTTTGTATCCCTCCCCACTTTTACTGCCAATTGAATTGTCTGCTTATATTGTTGTAATGTGGACTCCCTCCCAATAACTTCATATTGTGGTTATGGGCATTTGCCTTGAGTCATGAAATGAAACCTTTCCACTCCAGTGGAAGTTAGCACTTTAGAGATCCAAACCTAATGTAACACCACTGCAATCTGATTCTGATTTATCTTTATTCAAGAGACTTTGTTCCTTCAACTTTGCAGAGAGGCCTCCTCAGTAATAACTAAAGCTTACAACAGGACAATATTAGCTTTCAGACAGTGTATTTCACCCTGAGTAATAAATGAGCAAAGAGCAGGGATGTTAGACGCTCTCCTAGTCAACAGTCCCTGTCTTTCTATATTTTAGGTCCACTCGTCCTTCATAACTTATAAAAACTGGTCTATTCCTTTGCCATCCTTGATTTCTTTCTTTTCAGTTTGATTTAAACATCTACGTTTATTTCCATAATGTTAAAAAAAAAAGAACAGTAAGCCCCAAATGGAGTCATTCATGCCCAGTCCCACCACGACTTAATACCAAAACCAATTGCAGTTTTACAGCCTCCCAAAAGTGGAATTCTAAACAAATCAATCTGAAGTTTCTCGGTTAAGACTAGAGAGCTAATCTGCATGATAAGATCCCCTGGCTTTAAAATAATCTTTCTTTTCTTTTGCTAGTAACCTTGCCTTACCCTCTTTCTGACCATAGAAACCTTCCATTTTGTGCAATCCCTTGCAGAGCCTTTCTTTTGATACTTGCTAGAAAGAATGGTGCTTGATTATTTTTTTTTAAGATTTATTTATTTATGCATACAAGAGCTGGGGTACAGGCCAGAGTTGCAGGGGGTGAGAGGATCCACCAGAGACAGAGGGGGGAATGGAATAGGCAGACTGACTGAAATACACTGCTGAGGGGAGCAGCAGACGAGACAGGAGAGGTCTGCCTCACCATGTGGGTTTCTCCCTGGCCGGCTGGGAATCGAACTTGTACTCAGAGGCTGTGGATTGCTTCATAGTGCCGTACTTAACCCCTTGCACCACCAGGGAGGCCCAGTGCTTAATTGTTTCTCAACAATTGTGAATATCCACTATTCCTAATGTCATGTCTGTATAGCATTCCATTGTATGTGTATTGCTTATATTACAACAATATAAGCATACTATATATATGCACACATATATATGTGTATACACACATATGTGCCACATCTTTATCCATACATACACAGATATATGGATAGTTTCCATATCTTGCTACTGTAAATAATGCTACAATGAACATGGGGTGAACATGGGGTTCATATATGTTTTCAAATTAGTATTTTTGTTTTCTTTGCATAAGTATGCCAAAATTGACTTGCTGGATCATGTGTTAGTAGTATTTTTAAAAATTTGTGGAAATTATATACTGTTTTCCATACTGTTTAAGATTTATTCATTTCCATACAGTTTATATTCCCACCAACACCTCACAGGGTACCCTTTTATCCATATTCTTGCCAACACTTGTTGTTAGCAGGCAGAAGGAGAGGTACCCCTGGGGGCATGTAGAACAGAGAGACATGTGAGGAAGTAACACTTGCTTTTCCACCTTGGACTTGGGGGACATGGAAGGAGACACTTGAAAGAGACAGAGACATGGGTGAGATCCATGGTGAGGCTGGCAATGGCAGCCTTTATCTTGACTTGGTTTTGATTTTGTTCTTTTCCTTCCAGACTTGCCCGGCCCCTCCTGCCCCTTTCCTTTGGGTCCCCAGCAGAAGGTGCCTTAGACTTGTGGTAAGCTTTCGGGCCTCAGTCACCTCACTTTAGGCCAATCCTGTTTGATTGGGCATTTATCCAAGACAGGACAGCTAACTTTGTGTGCTTCATTGGAAACAACATTCTTTCTCTTCTCTTTTCTCTGTGGCACACTAATTGTATTAAAGTTCTTTTGTGTGTCCTCCCCAGTGGTGCCGCGGGTTTAGCGCAGCGCTGTGAGGCTGTCCACAGCCTCTGCAGTGCGGGTTTGATTACTGGCCGGCCAGGGAGATTCCCACATGGCGCAGCAGACCTCTCCTGTCGCACCTGCTGCTACCCTCAGCAGTGTATTTCGGTCGTCTTCCTGCTCTCCCCGCTCTGTTTCTGGTGAATCCTCTCACCCTCCCATGCCTCTGGCCTGTACCCCAGCCCTTGTATAAAAATAAAATAAATCTTAAAAAAATTATAAAGTTCTTTTGTAGTGAAGGTCTTAGGCACTAAGAGTATGTTTTGTCTTCATGCAGCAGATGGCAGAACCCCTTTACAGTATGCAGGTTTGAGGGGGTACCACGGTACCCCTCATTCTGCCCACTAACGGTTACATGAGCCTCATAACCAAAGGTAATAATCTCTGTGGAGTTTATAGTATCTCCCGGGCATCTCAGCATAAAGAGAATTAATCCCCAAAACATTTTTATATATATTGCAGAGGGGGGAAAGAATTTTTCCTCTACCCTTCTGAGTTCTCATCTAGGCCCTCTATAACAAAAGCAGATATAATGGAAGAAAAGTAATTTTCCCTCTACTCTACTAGGTTATTGGCTGAGACTGGCCCCCTGTAATAAAAGGCATATAAACAAGAGAAAAACAAACAGAAGTTTAATAATATGTATAGGGGCTTGCACTGGGCTGCATACATAGGAGAGACATAGGAAAAATGAGTAGCCACCCCAAATGGCCCGAGCCACTGAAACAGGGATATAGAGGGACTGTGGCCATCCAAGGACAGTGGCCAGGTAGAGGCCAGGTCACTATCTCTGGGTTCTTGACCTGCACATACAATTGCAGGGCCACTTAGGCTTAGGGAACAACAATATGGGGTTTATTTAACAAACAGGAGAAACAGAGTTTTTTTTTTAAGATTTATTTATTTATTTATACAAGATCTGGGGTATAGACCAGAGGTGCGGGAGGGTGAAAGGATTCACCGGAGATAGCAGGGAACACAACAGGCAGACTGACAAAGAAATACACTGCTGAGGGGAGCAGCGGGCAAGACAGGAGAGGTCTGCAGCGCCATGTGGGACCCTCGCCGGCCGGCTGGGATCAAACCAGCGTTGCAGAAGCTGCGGACAGATTCAGAGCGCTGTGCTCAACCGCCTGTGCCACCAGGGGAGGCCTGAAACAAAGAGTTATTAAGGCCACATGTGGCCTACTATCTCACCCCAGTTTCCACAGTGTTCAAAAGTCCCAAACAAAAGACCACTCATCCAAGATGCTGCTGTTCTGCCAACGAGGGCCTGGAGCTCATGTCAGCCTGAGATGCTCACAGTCAGGGTCACGGAGATGAGGACTCAGCAGCCCGCAGCAGCAGTCTGAAGGTCAGGATGGATAGCACAGGACACTGGACCAGACAACCACAAAGGCAGAGGCTCTGGGAGCTGGTGCCACACAATCCGACAAACAGCTCTTCGTAAGCCCTTGGCCCACACCAAGAACAAAACATCTCAGTGAGGTACTAGGCCCAGGGCCTTCGATGGTCCTGCCAGGCAGTGGCAGCAACAACACTGGAGACCAGTATAGCTGCTGGTTACTGCAGAACTCTTTGGCTTCTCTCTGCGGAGGTCAGATTCTAAGGCTTCTTCTTTCTCCTTTCTTCTTTTGGAGGCCAGGTACAGAGTGTGAGTCTCGGAGTCTGGGTGGATCCCAAGATATCAGAGTGTGTGGGGAGTCTCAGTGGTATCCCAAACTGGCTCCTGTCCTCCCTTACAGCCTCTTCTAAGGTCCCTCACCCTGCTTGATACCTCCTGATTAGACCATTCAACCTGGGGAGCACCTGAGGGGAGGCATGCCCACAGCCAGCAACTTCTGGTGCAGGCAAATAAAGCCACCACATTTTTCTAATGGTTCCCACTGCTTAGGTGGCAATGGAAAAATGCCAGTCTTGCCCTGAAGTCTACACTGCACGGCTCTGGTTACACCACCACCTTTAATACCATGGCCAGGGCCAGGGCCTCCCTGATGGTGCAAGGGGTTAAGCCCAGCACTGTGAAGCTATCTGCAGCCTCTGCAGCATAAGTTCAATCCCCAGCCTGCCAGGGAGCTACCCACATGGCGCAGCAGACCTCTCCTGTCTCGCCCACTGCTCCCCTCAGCAGTGTATTTCAGTAGATCTGCCTGTTCTGCTCCCCACTCTGTCTCTGGTGAATCCTCTCACCTTCTGCACCTCTTGCCTGTATCCCAGTTCTTGTATGCATAAATAAATAAATCTTTTTTAAAAAGATATTTTTTTTTAAAAAGAGTATGCTTTGTCTTTATGCTGCAGATGTCAGAGTCCTTTTAGAGCATGCAAGTTTGGGGTCCCCTCAGTCTCCCTGCTAACAATATCATCTTGTCAATAAGGCTGGATATCATTTTATGTGTTTATTGACTATTTCCATTTATTTTCTGTGAATTGCCTGCATTACTTGCCTACTTTTCTTTTCAGTTGTTCGTACATGTATTGCTTTGCTGGAATTCTTTTTATATTACATTTTCCAATGAAGGTAATATAGAAGCCCACATTTTAAGCCACCATTTGGAGACTTATTCATTTCCCAGGGTGTCTCCCATATATGTATAAGATATACCTGTTAATAAACCTCTGGTTAATGTGCGAATGGGAGCAGGATTTACCAACTCAAAAGAAGTCTCTCTGATATTATGATTATTTATAGGAGCTGACTTTTAAAATTTTTTTATTTTATATGTTTACATCATTGTTCATTTTTGCACAATGTATGCATTTTCATCATGATTATAGGCCCCATACAATTCCCACCCCCCCTTGTTTTCATCCTATTCCCTCCTCCCCCACCCCCGTATTGTGTCTCTGGTTTATAGTTCCTTGTTGATTTTGATTTTTACTTTATTATAATTAGTCTTTTTCCTGGTCCCTTATTTTGGTTTTCTAAATTCCTGCTATGAGTGAGACCATCGGTATTTTTCTTTTTCTTTCTGGCTTATTTCGCTGAGCTGACTCTTTTTGAGAAAATACAGGTACGTGAAAATGTTTGCAAACCCAGTGAAGTTACATTTTTTTATAAGCAGAATTATTTGTAAGGGAAATCTCCATTTGTAAGTGTGTCTCCCTCTTTCCCCCTCAGCAAGAAAAAGAAGACTAAATCTCTGCAAATTCTTCAATGGAGAAGGCATTGACTTCAATCTGAATATCAGTTATATCCTTGTTTATTGTGCCTTTCCTGGTACCCTTGCACAGTTGGCCTTCCCCTCAATATCTTTCTTCTTTCTTTAACTGGTAATGGTATTTTTTTAAGATTTATTTATTTATGCATACAAGAACTGGGGAACAGGACAGGGTTGCAGGGGGTAAGAGGGTCTACCAGATACAGAGTGGGAAACAGAACAGGCAGATCTACTGAAATACACTGCTGAGGGGAGCAGCAGGCGGGACAGGAGAGGTCTGCTGTGCCATGTGGATTAGTTCCTTGAGCAGGGATCAGACTTGTGCTACAGTGGTTGTGGATTGCTTCTCAATGCTGTGCACCACCAAGGAGGCTGTGACAAAGCATACTCTTAGTATGTAAGATCTTTAATAGGATTAGTACACATAGAAAAAGAGAAGAAAGGATACAATATAATCTAAAAATTATTTGACTGCACCTACCTTATCTCTTGCTGATACATACTCTTTAGTAAGATAATTTGGTTAATGAATGTAGCCATTCTAGAATGGATTGACCTTTTATTGTCTTCTTCCTGGGTAATGATCAGAGGAAAGGGGGGAGGAGATAGATAAAATTATTTTTCTTCTGATTCTTCCTGGGCATTTCTCCTACCAGGTAGACCCAATTGTTATGTCCTCTGGGAGGCAGCCTGGCCAAAAGGGAAGCTAGGCGATTTCAACGTAATTCTGGTTCAAACACCTGCAGTCTAGGAACACAGATGGATGCCTGGGCAGGCCTTACCAGGGCCCTCTGCCTCACTCATGAAGAATATAGGCATGGAAAATAAGTATATAGTGCTGCTCACATGCAGCTTGCTGTATTGTAGATTGTGAAGTCCCTTGCCTCTGAAAGAAAAAATTATCTTCAACTAAAACAAAAGAAAGGTATGGGGATGACCATTTATGGGGAGGAGACTCCCAGAAATTAGATAAACAAGGCTTTGTTATACAGGTGCAAGTTGGGCCATCCATAAAATTATGCTGTGATTTAGAGTCTTTTTTTCTCTTGCTATTACAGAGAGGGAAACACTCTTACAACTAAAGATTCTTTTATAACTGTAAACTTTCCCTTACAAAAGGGTAACTTCTACTCTGTTTTCAGAACTTCTTTGGTGTCTGCTGTTTCTCAAAACATCTCAAAATAATCCTTATGTCAAGGAGACATATTTGGGGTGGCATATTATGGCCTTTTACAGTATAAATTATCATAATCATCCCTCAGTGATTTTTATACACATGAGATTAGATTTAGTAATAGTTAAAAGAGTTGGAAAAAAGGTATTTAGGAAAGTGGTAGAATCACCTTCTTTACTAGATTTAATTACTGGGAAACTTTCCAAAAACTAATCTCTACTGCTTAGAATTCTAGGTTTGGGTTAATTGACCCTGGAGGCTGTTCCTGTGCTAATTCTTTAGTATTATATTGTACATACCAAGGGAGTAAATCACTTTTATATGGATATGGATGGATCATAAAGTAATAAAAATGCTAATGTTCTGGAGACAAATCCAGAGCTTTCTAGTGCTCAGGTTGCTTTTGGACCTCAGTGGGAACTGCTCACCCATGGTGTATGAATCAAAATTTTCCAACTGCCAGTTGCCTGATTCCACAGTAAAACTGGCTTCAGGAGAACATTTCATTTACTTATTTACAGTAGAATCAGTTATATTTGTGGCCAGAAAGGACTGTCAAACAAGACTCTTTCTTGTACTTTTATTCACAACTATTTCATGCACAAGGAATGTTCCTATTTAAAAAAACTTTTCAAAAATTTCCAATTCTTCTTCCAGTATAGTTGCAGTACTCTGCCAGTTTTTTTCTTACACCAAGTCCTAACTACTTATGATGCAGTTTAAAACTTTTTTTTTTTTTAAATCTTGTTTCTTTCCCAGAAGTTGGAAGATAAATCATGGAACCTAATAAAAGAGAAACTGAGGTATATTAAAAATTTCTTTTTTTTTTTGAGCAAAAATCAATTTGAATTGCCAGTGCCAAACTGAATTTAGAAGCTGTAGGAGCAGAGGGGAAATTGATCCCTATCTCTTTGGGTTCTTGGGCTGGTCAAATAATGAATTTAACAAAAACATTCATAGGAGAAAACTAGGGCCTCCCTGGTGGCACAGGGGTTAAAGTCTCAGCACTATCAAACTATCACCAGCCACTGCAGCACAAGTTCAATTCCTGGCCAGGGAGATACCCACATGGAGCAGCAGACATCTCCTGTCTCACCTGCTGCTCCCCTCAGCAGTGTATTTCAGTTGATCTGCCTGTTCTGTTTCCCAATCTGTCTCTGGTGAATCCTCTCACCCCCCACACCTCTGCCCTATACCCCAGTTCTTGTATACATAAATAAATAAATCTTTAAAAAATAGGAAAAAATAATTTAATTACATACGTATGGAGAATCTGCATGGATGCAGATTCTAAAGTCAATGGAGTGAGTGAGTCTTTATATATTCTGAGCTAAGGAATGGGATAGGGGTCTGGGGTTTCAGGGAAAGAAGAGGGGGCTCACATGATGAAGACCAGATCATCTATAGTTAGATGTTTGCCCTGCGATCTAGATAGGCTTCATGTATAAAAAGGTTATTTTTGGTTAAAATCCAAATTTTTATTCTTTTAGGTAGTTAGAGGTGTGGTAAAAGTTTCTTGTGAGTCTTCAGGGCCTCTACTAACCACAGTTCAAAATAATCCACATGCCAGGTGACATTTCAGAAAAGTTTATTCTGAATATCTTGGGAGAAAGACTATCTGTCCAAGCTGTCTCTGAAAAGAGCTCTGAGAAAATTTTTCTTGAGTAAAGACAAAAGCCAAGAAAGAAAATTAGTGATATTCTATAGCTTAAGACCACATTGACTGTGACTGGTTGTCCTTAAGTTTGGATTTGGTTTTTTATTTTATTTTATTTTATTTTATTTTATTTTATTTTAAAGATTTATTCCTTTTTATACAAGAGCTGGGGTACAGGTCAGAGGTGCGGGAGGGTGAGAGGATTCACCAGAGACAGAGTGGGGAGCAGAACAGGCAGACAACCAAAATGCGCTGCTGAGGGGAGCAGCGGGCAAGACAAGAGAGGTCTGCTGCACCATGTGGGACTCTCCCTGGACGGCCAGGAAGCGAACCTGCACTGCAGAGTCTGCGGACAGGTTCACAGCGCTGCGCTCAACCCGCTGCGCCACCAGGGAGGCCCCTTGGTGTTTTTTTTTTTTAAGATTTATTTATTTATGCATACAAGAACTGGGGTACAGGCCAGAGGTGTGGGGGGGTAAGAGGACTCACCAGAGACAGAGTGGGGAACAGAACAGGCAGATCTACTGGATAGCTTTGAAATATAAGTCATCTGATAATGACTGAAACATATTTTGGTAATATAAATCACAGCAAATGCAAATAAGTCATTGGCATTGTCTGTTCTTATCTTCTTCCTTGGACATGATGATTGGAGGGATGCTACTGTTATTTGCATGCTTCTGAAATGTGCCAGCACTAAACTGGTTGATGAAAGTAGGATTTGTCCCTGTATATGATGCTAATGGAGGAAAACTATAGATTCCATTGGAGGAAGATAGATCACTTTCATCCCTTCAAGAAATCAAGAATCTGCATCTTAAAAAATCAAAAAGAAATTTTAATAATAGCACGTATACCTCCTTATACCTCCTATACACTTGGAAGAAACTCAGTATGACTAACCAACGCACCTGTAGCTATTGCAGAGGGAAGATCAGTTAAGAAGTTACTCAAGAAGGCACAGTAAACAAGGTTATGCAGATTAAGATCTGCCTTCTCCATTAAAAAGAGATAAGGAGATAAGGTCTTCTTGGGAGAGGCCCTTAAAGAGAAGTTTGCATATAAATATCAAAATCAGACTCCACAATGCCTTCAGAGCCCCTGTCATTAGACTAGCCTTTTGCAAAAAGCAAATAAACAAAAATACATAGTATGGAAGGGCATATTCTTGCTCCCCTACACACCATTTCAGCTACTGTCAAGTTCTGGTTTTCTCCAACGAGCCTCAGTTTCCTCCGTCTGTAAAATAGAGATAATAATGCCCCTTCCTACAGAATTGCAGTGAGGATAAAATAACATCATGCCTACGAAGCACTTAGTGTTCCTTAAATATTAACCATTATTATTGTAAGTTATCTCCCACACACAGAATCCAGTATTTATTTCCAGTTCTTTAAGCTCTTTAGCTGTCTCTTGCTATTTATTGTCCCTTCCTTAGAATTCTCCTTTGACTTCTGTTGAATGGCGTGCTCTGCTTCTTTTTCTTATTTCTTTGGTTTTTTTCTTCTCCCACTTCCCTTTTCTAAATTCAAAGTGTAAGAGTGACATAGCACGTGGCATTGACTCCTCTTCTTTCCTCAGACTCACCCTTGACAGTCTCCTCCAGTGTTAAGGATTACATAGGGGTGGAAAAATAATTTTCCCTCAATTCCCTATAATAAAAGACATATTACCAGGAGAAAAACAAGTTTAAATCATGTACACCTTCTATATATATGGGAGAGGCCTAGGAAACTGAGTAACTCCCGAAATGGTCCAAGCCACCACCTTAAATTACCTCTTCAACTAAAGACAAGAGACGATATTGGGGAGAGGGGAGCAGGGAAGGCTAGTTATGGGAGGTTACCAGGAAAGGTACAGTAAATAAGGGTATGGTTGTTGAGTAGATTGAAGTGATTACCTTCTTCTTTGATAAAGGTTTCTAGAGAGTTAGTCTTCCCCCTATTCTTGGTAGAGAGAGGGAGAAACGCTCATATATGTAAATATCTCTTACAAAAGATTAAACTCTATTCAGTTTCAGAGTTTTTTTTTACTATATTTACAGGTTCTTAAAAATAGCTACTCCAAATAATCCTCTGGCAAACACATATTTGGGGGTGACAAATTTTGCTTCCTTACAACTCCAAGTCTACATTCTATGCAAATACATTCCAGAACAGAGAACTGAAACTAGTATCTAATAAGCAGTCAATAAACTTAGTGGAAGGTGGGAATTCTACATTTCTTTTTTTTTTTAAAGATGTATTTATTTATACAAGAGCTGGGGTATAGGTCAGAGGCGCGGGAGGGTGAGAGAATTCACCAGAGAGAGCAGGGAGCAGAACAGGCAGACTGACCAAAGACACTGCTGAGGGGAGCAGCAGGCGAGTCAGGGGAGGTCTGCTGCGCCATGTGGTACTCTCCCTGGCCAGCCAGGAATCGAACCTGCGCTGCAGAGGCTGCGGACAGCTTCACAGCACAGCACTCAACCCACTGCACCACCGGGGAGGCCCGGGGAATTCTACATTTCCATCCATCACATTTTTTCAATGTCACCAAGTTCTGCTGAATCAGGCATCTCTACCTGGAAGTTCTGTCTACCTTTCTGCCTACCTTCAGCTTCCCTCTATGCTTCCTTTTCCTTTTAATAGTTCGAACACTTCTCAGCCACACAGATTTCAAAACTTAAAATTCATAACTCCCCAAAAGAATCAAATAGGCTTTTTTCAATGTGCCTAGAGTAGGCCTCTTGCAATAAGTGTCACCTTGATATGAACTAAAGTTCGATTGAGGCCCAGTGAGCCTTGAGGAGACTATTATTATGACTTAAAGAATGCAGATTATTTTAAGTTAAGCGCAGTGAAGGCCCTAGCAGCTTTTTGTTCTGTACTCTTTTTCCTAATTGAAGAGGCAATCACTGCTCCCCCTTTTATGACCTAAAAGTTTGGGGATATCATCCAGCTATAAGTTTATCAGTTGGTGGAGTACAAGGGAAAATCCTGCACCCCTCTGGATTCTTCTGGATGAGTAATTCGGAATAGCAACTGACAGGGTAGCAAAAGAAGAATCAGTTTATTATGTATGGAGAATTTACATGATTGTAAATTCTAAAGAATAATGAAATGGATTAGGGATATTTATTCTGTCTTGAGGGGCCTGAGGCATTAAGGAGAGAGAGGGGAAGACTTCACATGATAGACATGAAAGGGGTCACCTCATTCTTTCTCGAAGAGTAAAGATGAGATCCTTAAATAGAGAAGACATGTTTACTAATAAACTTGCACTTGGATGAGACCCTTCCCCCAAACGACTTTCTTCAAGGTCATAAAAGGGTAAGCAGTGATAGCTTTTCTACTGGAAAGAAAGGCAACAGCTAATTCCATTAGTGAAGAACAAAGGTTCAGGTAAAGACCAAAAGCTTCTCAGAGCCTCCCCTGATGGCTCAGGCGGTTGAGCGCTGCACTGTGAAGCTGTCTGCAGCCTCTGCAGTGCAGGTTCGATTCCCGGCCAGCCAGTGAGCGTCCCAAATGGCGCGGCAGACCTCTTCTGTCTCGCCCGCTGCTCCCCTCAACAGTGTATTTTGTCCGTCTGCGTGTTCTGTTCCCCGCTCTGTCTCTGGTGAATCCTCTCACCCTCCCACTCATCTGGACTGTACCCTGGTTCTTGCATATATAAATAAATAAAATCTTAAAAAAAAAAAGATTCTCAGCTTCCGTTGCTCTCAACTCAAAACCATTTACGTTCTTTTTTTTTTTTTCCTAAATATTTATTTATTTATTTATACAAGCACTGGATACAGTCAGAAGCGCGGGAGGGTGAGAGAATCCACCAGAGCCAGAGTGGGGAGCAGAGCAGGCAGAAGGACCGAAGTACACTGCTGAGGGGAGCAGCGGGCGGCAGGAGAGGTCTGCGCACCATGTGGGACCCTCCTCTGGTGGCCGGGGAGCAGCCGGGGATCGAACTGGCGCTGCAGAGGCTGCGGGCAGCTTTGCAACCCAGCGCTCAACTGCTGCGCCACCGGGGAGGCCCACCATTTACGTTCTTTAAATAAAAATAATAGAGCTGTCAATGTTCATAGGGTCTTGACTGACTTCTAGGTCCCATACCAAAGTGACTAGAGGCCCACTCCGGGCAAAGCATCTCTGACCCTTGTGTGGAGAAAAACCTCCCACAGTGAACATGTCCTCTCTATCTGAGATCACTTTGCTCTGACAAAACAGGCCACCCTTTTTTTGACTTTCATGTGAACTCTCCCACCCACTCCTTGCTGTCCCAGGTCCTAAACACCGGATAAACATCCCCTTTCCACTGCATTTTTTGCTTTAGAATGTATAACCACGTACATTCTCCAGATGTGATGTTAGATTTTGACTTCTACTCCTACTTACGTGTCTCATGTTAATTTGTTCATCCTTCCAACCAAAGCAGAATTTTCCCCTGTGCCCCAACAAATTCATATTTGACTCCTCACACCCCTCTTGCCTACATAGCCAATTACTTGCCATGTTGGGTCAATTCTGTCTCAGGTTATTTGTGGGAAATTACCTATTAACTAGTCTTGCAGCTTTTAGTTTCCTGGAAACCAACTATTAAAGCAATTAGCCCACCTACTCTCTCTTTTGAACCAATACCTTTAAGAGTTTTTTAAAAGGTCAGCAAAGTGGTTTTTAATCAGCTACAACTGTCAACTTTTACTTTAGCAGCAGATGCAGGTAAGAGAAGGGTTCAGCAAACCTGGGCTTTATATCTAAATAACATTTTTACTGTGAAACACTGGAATTTTCAGAAAAATCCAGCAGAAATTTTAAACAGCAAAATTCAATTTATTTAGAAATTTGACAGATTGTGAATGGCAAATATAACAATATCTACAAGGGCCAAATAGATAGACTACTTTTCATTGAAATTGTTTTAGTGATACCATGGTAACCCTGCCTATAAATTTATTCATTTTCAAGGGGAAAAGGTCACAATCAAATCATTGATATGTTACTGGTCTGTAATTTTGTTGTTGAACACATTTGCTCTTATTTGGCTCTTCTATAGTGTTAAGATTAGGGCTGTGGATAACTCATCTCCAGCAGTCACTGTTCTCATTGAACTCTTTAGTGCTCCCTGGAGTTGTGCAATGGGGTAGCAACCCAGCATAAGAGAATTGTGTGGATCTCAACTCAGTAGTCTTAAGTTTCTCCCTCAAGAAACTAGGAAAAAGCAAACTCTATAACCAAAATGCAAGTGCATACATTGTGCAAAAATGAAAAATGATGTAAGAATTATATAAAATAAAATATAATAAAGAAAAAAGGAAAAAAGAAGAGTAAACTCAACATAAATAAAAGGAAAGGAATAGTAAACATGAAAGTGTAAGTCAGTGGAAAGGAAAACAATGGAGACAATTTGTTTTTAATAGCATGTTCTACTGAGGCTACCAGAGTGGGAGGGGAAGGAGCAAGAACAAAGTAGGGAATGAGCACAATGGACTATGAGGATGGACTGTGTATGGTGTGGTAACAACCCCTGAATGGGGAGATCCTGTGCTTCTAAAACAAATAATGATCTACACCCATGATATCTCAATTAAAAGAGAGCACATTCTACAATAAAAAAGCAATTGGCAAAACTCAAGCAATACTGACTAAAAAAGAAAAAAGCAAAAGTTGCCAATGTTAGGGATGAACACATTTGACTACAGACCTTGCAGAGACACCAGGGGATAATAAATGAATGCTACAAACAAGTCTGTAGATAAATTTAATAACTTAGAAGAAATGGACCAATCTTTTAAAAATATAAACTGTCATAACTCACTGAATGTGAAATAGACCATTTGAAATAGACCATGTGAAATAGTCCTATTCAAGGACTCAATTTTATAATTTGAATACTTCCAAAAATGCTATCTCCAGCCCCAGATGGCTTGACTGGAGAATTCTATCAAACATTTAAGGAGGAATCAACACTAATAGTGCACAATCTTTCCCAGAAAATAGAAAAATAAGAACCATATGCCTGTACCACCTTGAAGCTAACCTGAAAAAGGCAGTGCAAAAAAGGAATCTATAAACCAGAACCTGTATGAATATAGAGGCAAACATCTTTATTAAATATTAGAAAATATAAATCAGCAATATACAGAAGGAATTATACATTATGACCAAGTATTATTTATTCCAGGTATGAAAGGCTCTATCAATATTAAAAAATTCAATGCAATACATTATATTAACAGGCTAAAGCAGAAAATTCACACAATCATCAATAAATGAAGAAAAAGCATTGGAAAATCTCAACACCTTTTTATGATAAAAGAAATTTCAGAAAAATAAGAAAAGAAAACAGGGATCAAACTTGTGCTGCATGGCTGCAGATAGCTTCATAGTGCTGAGACTTAAACCCTTGTCCACCTAAGCTATTCTTAATTTAAATCTGCTTTCCCTTGGTTTGAAGCTGGACTCCTTCCTAACATTTACCAGGGGTTTCATAAGTTACATAGCAATCAGGGTGGTATCTGTTGGCTACTTTCTTTGCATGTTAGTGGGGATGAGAATGTGTTGGGAGAAAAGAGGAATTGCAACGTGAAATTTTCTGGAGTGGTCATTTCAAGACTGTCTTTCTGGAGTAATCAAGTCCGTTGCCAAGACACTAATGTTCATATCCAAGAGAGTTTTTAAAAACATTGTCACGTTACTCCATGCAAACTATAGGGATGGCTCATTCATATGTTATACTTAACACTTCTATTAAAATTTGCAGATCTGTAAAAGTTGTTTTGGATTTTTAAAATTTCTGTAAATTCCATACATGTGTTTATAAATTTCTGCTTGTTTATTTGTAGGAGGTGTGGGTGGCAGTGGAGAAAGATAAAGATCCTTATCTCCAACTGTTCCCATTTGTCTATATCAAGTAATTTAATTTTTCCACTGTTCTGCTTGCACTGTTTTCAATCCTGTGTCCGATCTACATAATTAAAAATTATTCCTTATAAAATCTGTCTAATGAGTAATGACTTCACCATCAAATCCCCAGACTCCCACAGAGCTAAATTATAGAGAGGCAGTTAAATTTATCTAAAGAGCAGTGGAAATAACTTTTGGAATCAGAGACGTGAGACTGAGAAAGCTAGTTCAGCATGGTCTCTTAGCCAATTAGGAGTTACATGTGTGTGTCCACAAGTGCACATATATCATGCAAGGAAAGGCACTTGACTCTCTGTGTGAATTATAGATATATTAGGGGATGGTGTTATTCTTAATTATGAAATGATGCTATTTATCTTGGAAGTTCCATTTTTCCTAATCAGAGGATTATGTAAGTATCCCACTTTATGCTGTTTCTAAAAGCATTTGTGAATACCTTTATAAAACTATAATGCCATTTGAAATACACTTAAGGGAACTTGGTGTGCCATACTACTATTTTTTATTTCTGAAAAGGATTAGCAAAGACATGCTCCTTTTAAAAATTGAAATGTAATTTATATATCACATTGTATAAGTTTGAGATATACAACATGTTTGTTTGACACGTTTATATATTGCAATATGTTTATCACCCATAGCTTTAGCTAACACTTCTATCACATCACATCATAATTTCTTGATTGAATTGAGAATACTTAAAATCTAGTCTCTTAGCAATTTTGAAAAATACAATTCAGTATGATTGACTATAATCACTATGCTGTGCTATAGATCCCGAGAAATTAGTCATCTTTTTAAAATTTTTATTTATTTTATTTAATCTTTTTTTATTTATTTATGCATACAAGAGCTGAGTACAGGCCAGAGATGCAGGGGGTGAGAGGATTCACCAGAGACAGAGTGGGGAACAGAACAGGCAGACCGAAATTAGTCATCTTTTTAACTGGAAATGTGTACACCTAAACTACGTCTCCCCATTTCCCCATCTCCAAACCCCTGGAACCATGATTTTACTCTCTGACCTCAAGTTCCATCCATGTTGTCACAAATGGCAGGATTTCTTTCTTCCTCATGACTAAATAATATTCCATTGTATACACTGCTAAGGGGAGCAGAGGGCGATACAGGAGAGGTTTTTCTGTGCCATATGTGAGTTAGCTCTCTGACAGGGGATTGAACTCAAGCTGCAGCGGTGAAAGCACTGAGACTTAACCCCCAGGCCACCAGGGAAGCCCACAGAAGACTATACTTTCAGGGATCATTTCTATAGTTTGTTACTACAGTGATCATTTTTTAAGGTAGGTTTAGTTGGGGCCTCCCCGGTGGCACAAGGGGTTAAGTCTCAGCACAATGAAGCTATCAGCAGCCACTACAGCATGAGTTTGATCCCTAGCCAGGGAGCTAACTCACATGGTGCAGCAGACCTCCCCTGTCACCCCTGCTGCTCCCCTCAGCGGTGTATTTCAGTCGATCTGCCTGTTCTGCTCCCTAACTCTGTCTCTGGTGAATCCTCTCACCCCCAACCCCACCCTAGACCACTGTCTTATACACCCAGTTCCTGGATGCATAAATAAATCTTTAAAAAGGAAAAGAAAGGTCTTGTTATTTTGGGGTTTTTTTGTTTGTTTGTTTTTTGTTTTTTTTTAAAGATTTATTTATTTATTTATTTATACAAGCACTGGGTACAGTCAGAAGCACGGGTGGGCAAGAGAATCCACCAGAGCCAGAGCAGGGAGCAGAATAGGTAGACAGACGGAGGACACTGCTGAGGGGAGCAGCGGGCGCAGCAGGAGAGGTCTGTGCGCCACATGGGACCCTCGCCGGGGGAAGGGGATTGAACCGGAGCTGCAGAGGCTGCAGGCAGCTTCGCAGCCCAGCACTCAGCTGCTGCACCACCAGGGAGGCCCTGGTCTTGTTATTTTTGAATAAGTGGTCTTCTCATTCACTGTACATCCAGAAGTGAAATAACTAAACACCTTAGCATAATAGTTTTGTGTTCTATAGGCCAAATCCTCCTCCCTTGTTCATTTTTTCTTCTAAGCGTTGTCATTGTTCTTGATGTTTATTCTGTCATGTGGGTTTTCTAATCACGGTGTACTACTGGGATTGAAAATATATTGGATTGTTAAATTTTGAGCTATATCACATCTTTGCCGAATTGAATCTTCGTATTCATGATCACTATGTTTCTCTAGCAAATCTCTTATGTTCTTAAGTGCTATTTTCTAATTTTCTTCTTAAAGGCTGACTATAGGTTTTGCTTGTTTTAGTCCAAGGTAGCAAGGTGAATTATTAAAATATTTTCATGGTATTCTATATAAGATTGTTTTTTCATTTATACTTTCTAATGTTTTTAAAGATTTATTTATTTGTGCATAGAAGAGCTGGGTACATGTAGGCCAGAGTGGGAGAGAGTGGGGAGCAGAACAGGCAAAAGTATTATATTTGAGGGCCTCCCCAGTGGCACAGTGGTTGAGCGCTGGGCTGCGAAGCCCGCAGCCTCTGCAGCACAGGTTCGATCCCCTGTTGCCAGCAAGGGTCCCACCATGGCGTGCAGACCTCTCCTGCCATGCCCACTGCTCCCCTCAGCAGTGTACTTCGTCAATCTGCCTGTTCTGCTCCCTGCTCTGGCTCTGGTGAGTTCTCTCACCCTCCCAAGCTTCTGACTGTACCCAGTGTTTGTATAAATAAATAAATCTTTAAAAAAAGTATTATATTTGATTAATCAGTATCAGAAAGTTCTCTTTCTAGTTTGCTAATAATAATATATACAAAAATTTTAAAAATTATGAGTATTAAATTGTTTCAAATGTTTTCTTCTTCATACCTTGAGATACTAATCTTATCTAGTTTAATCTAATAATAGACCCCAATAAAATTCACTGACCCCAATAAAATTTTTTGATGATGGACAATTCTTGCATTCATGGCATAAATTCTACTTGGCCACAATGTCTTACTACTATCACTTTTTTTTAAAGTATTACTAGATTCAATAAACCAAATATTTGCTAAGGAATTTTGAAAGTATGTGATGTATGTATTCATAAGCAAGATTAATTTGTAATCATATATTCATATTTTTCCTTGCACAATTTTAATATCAAGGTTATAAAAACTAGCTCATTTTAACTGAAATAAAACAATTCAGGAATGGATGGAAGACAAAGCCGAGGAACTTGCACATAAAACCAAATTGGGTAAAAACGATATAAAGACAGTAAATATAAGAAAGTTAGAAAATACTCACTATAGGAAGTAAAATATTTGAATAATAGGAATTTCTTAACAGGAGAAAAATGTGAAAGGGGGAAATCAATTTAAAGAAGTTATTCAAGATAATTTTCATTTCCCAGAAATAAAGGACATGAGTTACCAGATTGAATGGGCCCACTGTGAACAATATATGGGAAAAGACTTGCAAAAAGGAATAATATAGTGAAATTTCAGAATAATAGGGACAAAGAGACAATTGTACTACACTTGATCTTAGCCAAAAGGCTGAGAGAAGCCAATCAAAGAGGTAATTTGTAAGAGCTTCTAGGTGAGAAGTAATTTACTTACAAAGGACCAGGAATCAAGATGACATCTGACTTGTCAATACGAACACTGATAGCTATAAAACCATGTAGCAATACTTTCAAAATTCTGGGAGAAAATTATTCAAGCAAGAGAATAAAACAGGGGCCCTCCCTGGTGGCTCAAGTGGTGAAGCATTAGCACTATAAAGCAGTCCACAGCCACTACAGCACAAGTTCAATCCCTGCCAGGGAGGTGACCTATATGGCGCAGCAGACCTCTCCTATCTGGCCCACTGCTCCCCTCAGCAGTGTATTTCAGTAGATCCACCTGTTCTGCTCCCCACTCTGCTTCTGGTGAATCATCTCACCCCCACGCACCTCTGGCCTACATCCCAGTTCTTATATGAATAAATAAAATAAATCTTTTTTTAAATATTATGGTGTTGGGCCTCCCCTGGTGGCGCAGCAGTTGAGCGCTGGGCTGCGAGGCTGCCTGCAGCCTCTGCAGCACCGGTTCGTTCCCCGGCCGCCGGCGAGGGTCCCACAAAAAAATAAATAAATAAATAAATAAAATAAAATAAAAAATTATGGTGTTGACCAAAATAATGAAGCTCATTATCCCCCTATCCTAGACCAACTCTCTCTCATCCCTGATACCTTCCCAAGTTACCTTTAGTCACAACTCTGCCTAAAAGGGTGCCGCCTATTCCTACCAGGCCCTCCTGAACCACAGTCTTCTATTCTCACTGCTTGACTACAGTTGCTCTCTGAATGAGGCTGAATCTTTCTAGTCCTAGTCCAGTGCTCACTTTTTCCGTAATGCTGCCTGTCAAATATGTTGGCTGATTCCACTGGCATGTTTTTTCAATTATACATGATCTATCTGGATCTGAAAGATGGGTCTTACAGTTGTCATTATGTAGGTTATCAGAAAAGACAAGATAGGCCTTCAACAGGAAAAGTGACATTTAATTTCTCAAGTGTCGTTTCTTGAAGTGCTATAATCCAATGTTTCTGACCTGATTTCACATTCTTTGCATTCACTCCCCCACTCTTGTCAATCTTATCATCCTTCATCTACTTTATGTTCTCCTAAGGCATTTTAAAAATAAAATATTTCATAATACCCTACCAAAAAATGGAGCAGTCTTGATCTAATAATCATTATAATATGACTTCTTTGTGGAGCACATCTGCATTTGAAACCACTGAACTGCATCAAACTTGGGTCATATGTTCCCTTTCTTTGAAAATTAAGCTGTAGCTCCATATACAGCTTCTTGAGGAGGTGCTGAAATCATTCCACTATTTCAGAGAAATAGAAGGCCCTCCTTCAGCCTGCAAGGAAATCTAATTTTAAAGTCTAATAAGGAAATCTGGGGAGATGAATACCAAGGAAAAGGTGATGTTGATCTAGTTGAGTGCACCGCAGAATTAAAACTTGATGGGAAATCTTTGTGCTTCAGGGAACAGGACCAGCCAAGGCTTAGAGTACGATGTGAGGATCAATATTGGAAGAATAAAATAATTGAATTAGCAAATCCTCGGGACAAATAGGCTGAAGAGGACAATGGGCAGCACAGCTCCAAGTGACTTATGAAAGTTAGCAGGAATTAGGAAAGGAAATTGGGGCCACTCTTTTGGCGTTAACACAATGGCTGGACACAGAATGAACTTCCTCTAAAGGTGAAATTGCCTTTTATCTTGTCTGGGAAATTGAGGCTGATTATCTCAGATCTAAGTGTGGCCAGTTATCCCAATTCAACTTTTTTTTTTTTAGAAGAACAAATCCAATTTAATTTATTGATTTTTTTACAAATCTAACTCTTTCAGGGGTACAACATCACGTGGATTCTGTGTCCTATGGTCTTAGTCAGAAGGTTTCTTCAGAATTTGACTTGAACCATGTGGCTGTTACCATGAGCACACATTTCATTTCCCCAGATTACTCTAGTTGCATTCGGTTTGCCACCACCAGGAGTCACTGTGTTGTTCTTTGCTTTGTACAATGAAGCACTTCTTTTGTCTAGACAGAATCCAATTTCATCTCAAGCATGAATAGCTTCACTTATAAGAAGATCTGTATGGGGGCCTCCCTGTTGGTGCAAAGGGTTAAGTCTCAGCACTACAAAGCTGGTGGCAGCCACTGCAGCAGGAGTTCGATCCCTGGCCAGGGAGCAACCCACATGGTGTAGCCGACCTCTCTAGTCTTGCCTGCTGCTCCCCTCAGCAGTGTATGTCACTTGATCTGCCTGTTCTGCTACCCATTTTGTCTCTGGTAAATCCTCTCACCTCACCTCCCCCTGTACCTCTGGCCTACACCTCAGCTCTTGTATGTATAAATAAATAAAATAAATCTTAAAAAAAAAGCACTGTATGCTCCCTCTGGTTCCAGAAACCCTGCTTGTAGCCAGCAAAAATGGCCTTGACCCACAGCTTTCCAGCCATATTTTAGACGTTCTGTTCCCAACAGGTGTTAGGTATTTGTCCTCAAATTTCAGCAACAGGAATTTCACTCAGCTTTTTGAATTTGTAAGCTAGGTCTCCCCAATAATATTCAGATAGGCATCTTCCAAGATGTCCAGAGTAGACCTTTTCCAATAAGTGTCACCTTGGTACTTATATATTTTTTTAAGATTTATTTATTTATTTATACAAGTACTGGGTACAGTCAGAAGCCAAGGAGGGTGAGAGGATTCACCAGAGCCAGAGTGGGGAACAGAACAGGCAGACTGACGAACTACACTGCTGAGGGGAGCAGCAGGCGAGACAAGAGAGGTCTGTCACGCCATGTGGGACCCTTGCCGGCGGCTGGGATTGAGCCAGCGCTGCAGAGGTTGCAGGCAGCTTCGCAGCCCAGCGCTCAACCCCTGCGCCACCAGGGGAGACCCACTTATATAATATTTTAATAAAATTAGGTTATCATACATATTACACTTTTAAACTAAAGCGGTTGAATCTTGCCTCACTATCCTCACTTTGCTAGAGGAATTCTTTTCAAGGGCCATCAAAAAAAAAGAACAAAACAAATAATTTACTTCCTCAGTTAACTTGGAGACCAAAGAGTAAATACAGTGTGTCATGGTGTAAGGGTAGGACCTGGGCACAGTGCAGGTTCTCTGATCCCATGCAGACCGGGTAAAGGAGGAGTCAGAGTCCTCAGTAGTTTTGTAGGTTTTTTATTTGGGGTTCACCAGGCATATGGCAGGCAGGGGTGCTGGCTGGGGGGCTGGGAGGCTGGCAGGCCTCCCAGCCCCCCAGCAAGTCTTCACTCTATCTGGGCTCTCTAGTGTTCTTCTGCTGCTTCTCGGCTTCTCTTTCGGCTTTTGTTTCGGCTTCTATTGCTGCTACTGGTGCTGCTACTGCTGGTGCTGCTGGCGTCCCTGTGACGCCGCCCTTAAAAAGCACAGTCTTAGCTCAGCTGAATCCCATCTACCTATGCCCACACCCTATTCCAGGTGCCCGCCATCAGGCATGCATTCAGGACAAGGATCCATCATCTATCCTGATGGCGGACGGGCAGAAAAGCCTGACATTTTCTTTACCCTACACATGGCAAAGACCTTTTTTATGAAGTGTCTTCTATTGGCCCTAACTAGGTGCTTTAGATATATCTTATCTTAGCTGAAATTTTTGAATGCCAGATATTATCCCCATTTTACAGGTGAGTCTGAGATTCAGAGACATTATTTAAGCCAGGAATCAAGACTCCATCTCAGGTCTCATACCCTTCTCTCCGTGCTGGCTTGCTAAGCTAACCAAACTGCAGTTGTTGGCTGTTAGCCTCTTGCCACTTGTTGAGTTCAGGTGAGGTCTATCTCACTCATTCTGTTTCAGTCAGTACTATACTTTTAAAGGAAGAGTGGTAGATTCAGTTTTAAGTTGGAATAAGTGTCGCTTGTTAGCAAATGCAAACTATCCCAGGAAGACATTTCAGTAGGTTTTGTAGAGGTGAAGTTTTCTATGTATTTTGGTGTCTATCTTGCCTTTGTAGCAGGGATTTGTGGCACAAGGAAGAGATATATGTACCTGCCGGCCAAGCCTGCAATCTGTTTGTCTAATAACTTCCAACTCCCATTGGCTCTCAGGCGAGAGAAATAATCATCGCTGTTTATTGGGTCGTATAATTGTTCAGATTGTGTCGAATGTGTAAAGATATGATTTATTCCTAGTAACAATGCTGTGAAGTTTATAGATAGAGAAACTGAGGCACAAAGAGGCTATTTAACTTGCCTAAAACAAGACAACAGTTTGTAAATGGAAGGGCTAGGATTCAAACTTGGTCCTACTATAGAGCCTAGACTCTAATCATTCTGCTCTGCAGAAACATGCAAAAAAAGTAGAGTGACTTGGCCAAGACCAAGTCACTTGGATAGTAAATGGTACATTTTCTACATAGGTATATCAGGCTCCAAAGCCCATATTCTTATATCTATAAAGTGCACAGGTTGCACAAAGCTTAACAGGACAGCTCAAAATGGAAAAATGTGGACTTTTTACTCTGAAATAAAAAGTGTGGCCTGGCCTTGTCAATAACACTTAGCTAGAAATTTTTAAGTAGGCTTAATTACAATTGACATTATCCTCTCTGATCCCCTAATTCATATTTGTTCTCAACAAAACAAACAGTCTGTTCTTAATTTTGGTCTTCTTAGTTCCATATTTGACATTCTAATTTTCGTAACCCACCCTTGAATTTCACTCCCCCTTCCTGTCTGTGAAATTGCTCTTCACTATCTAACCTCTACTGTAAGAGCTACTCCAAACTCTTCCTGCCAGGGTCCCTGACTGACCCCACTCCTCTGACTGCTCCAGAGGACGGATACTCCCCAGAGATTATATGACAGTAAGACCTTGGTTATCCCTAATGTTTCTTAGTTGTATACATGTTGAGTATTCTGATTTTAAAATTCCATATTAGCCAGAAATTTTTTTAATCTTTTGATTATTAAAAAAATCATTTTAAAGGGGGTCTTCCTGGTGGAACAAGGGATTAAACTTCAGCACTATGAAGCTATCTGCAGTTTGATCCTGGCCAGGAAGGTGACCCACTTTGCACAGCAGACCTCTCCTGTCTCGCCTGCTGCTCCCCTCAGCAGTGTATTTCAGTCAGTCTGCCTGTTCTGTTCCCCACTCTGTCTCTGGTGAATCTTCCCCCAAACCCCACCCCCCCGCACCTCTGGCCTGTACCCCAGCTCTTGTATGCATAATAAATCTTTAAAAAAAAGAAAATCATTTTAAAGTGTCTAGGATTACTTCTTCTTCTTTGTAAAAATAATACACAGGGTAAAATGGAAATCATTTGATGACAGCATCTTTTAACTGATTTGGCATTACCAGAACCTGGATTTACTCTTTGGTAATATGTCAATCATAAAAATGACTATTTTACTGGCTGGTGTAAGGATTAAATAAAATATATATGAATAGTACTTTGCTGACAGTATAGTAATCTCCAATTATACTTTCTTGTTCTTCATAATTTATGCAGGACTATTAATTAAATGAAAGAATTAAATCTCTTGCTTCTTGGAGATACCTAATAGATATTATAATTATTGAAAATTTCTGTATTGACTTTGTCATTGTCTTTTCCTTAAATGTAGGGTGTGGGGAAAACCTGAATAATAAATACTTTGGTTTGTTGAGTTTTATGGTATATTTCTGTTTCTAGCTGCCGCTGATTATAAATGTATTCACTTTTTTGTTGTTTGTGAGTTGAGTAGTTTTCTATGTATTTTCTCCTGTCTTCAAATCCCTATTTTATGTGTAGGGAGGAAGCTAATCTCCCTCTGCATTTTCTGAGTCCATAGGCTGGAAAATATTAAATCAACATGAGAGATTAGCAAGATTAGTAAGAGCAAAAACACTGGTCATTCCAGAGATGTTATATAGTCTCTAAGAATTGGGCAGTAAATTTAGGATGGAAAAACTGAACAAAGAATTTTGCAATTTAAAGAGAAAGGAATTTTGCAGGGTTTATCTACATTTGTAATAACAACACACTCAGCAAACCCTAGCTTGGTGTGATATAAATCTGTAAGTCTGTCCTCCAGAGATATCCTGTTTTGGGGGAGATGGGTAATAAGGCAAAACATTGTTCTTGGAGCTCTTTTTTTAAAGATTTATTTATTTATACAAGAACTGGGGTACAGGGAGGGTAAGAGGATTCACCAGAGACAGAGTGGGGAACAGAACAGGCAGACTATCTGACAGGAGAGGTCTGCTGCGCCGTGTGGGTTGCTCCGACGCTGGCGGGGAATCGAACCAGCACTGCAAAGGCTGTGGACAGCTTCACAGCACTGTGCTCAACCGCCGGCACCACCAGGGAGACCCTCTATCTCTTCTTTAAAAAGATTTATTTTTATTTGTTTATGCATACAAGAACTGGGGTATAGGCCAGAGGTGTTGGAGGGTGAGAGGATTTACCAGACAGAGTGGGGAGCAAGACAGGCAGATCTACTGAAATGCACAGCTGAGGGGAGCAGCAGGTGAGATAGGAGAGGTCTGCTGAGCCTGTGTGGGTTAACTCACTGGCAGGGGATGGAACTCATGCTGCTGTGGCTGGTGATGACTTCATAGTGATCTCTGTCTCTTAATCAGCTTGCCACTTAAGCACATCCTTGGGCAGCCTGTCTTTGGCCCCAACATCAGTAACAGCCTTGTGACCAGAGGTTGTGTTTCTGATTTTCTGGCATCTTCCCTTACCACTTAGTTGGGATCTCTGCACCACTGAGAACTAGTCTTCTCACCCTGCCTCTCCCCCACACCCCTCCACCAGATACACATACTGGTACACACGGTCATACTGAAAGGGAACTGCTCAGAAAAAATCTTTCCCAGTTAAAGAGTCATAGACCTGGAAATGTAAAGTAAATAACAAGTTTGCTTCCTTAATAAGCATATCTAAACAAGGTCTGGCATCCTGCTAGGCTGATTGATCTCCCAGGCCATCCTGGAAGATCTGCATCCTTCCCCTTTTCCTGTGTCAAGAATTTGTGTGCTAACTAACCAACTTTATCAAAGTAAAGTGGTTGTGTATAAAAGAAACTGTCTCTAGACCAGGGCTCAGACCTTATGGGACTACCCAGGTCTGAGACCTCATGTATGAGTAATAACGCTTTCCTGACCTCACCATTCCTAAAGTATGGCTTGTTCTTCCCCTGCCTGGGTAAAAGGATAGAATTTATTTCCACAACAATACCTACAAAGTTAGTGGAGCAAAGGAAGTGTCCTGACACTGATAAAACTGACCTCTACACTCCAACTTAACACAATGTGATATTTAATAAGAAATACATATTGGTCTCTAAAACCCTTGGAATTTCCTAAGTGGTGAGAGAGATAAGATGTCTCTTGTTATGTTAATGAGGCAACAATTGGAATCACCTAAGGTTGGGGACTGGCTGCCAGAGGGGCTACCCACATGATTAGAGGGTTGGAACTTCCTGGGAGGAGGTGGGACCAGAGATTGACTTCACTTACCAGTTGCCAGTTATTTAATCAGTCATGCCCATGTGACAAAACCTCTATAAAACCCAAAAGGAGGTGGTTCAGAGAATTTCCGGCTTTGGAGAGCTTCCAGCTTGTTGAGCACCTGGCGATTCAGGGACAGTGGCACCCTCGGAGAGAGCATGGAAGCTCTTCGCCCCTCCCCACGTTCCTTGCCCTGTGCATCTCTTCCGTCTGGCTGTGCAGCTGTTAATCTAGTAAGTGAAATGTTTCTCTTAGTTCTGTGACCTAGCAAAGTAAACACCAAGGAGGGGCCTTTGGCAACCTCCAATATGGAGGTCACTACCTGGACTTGTGACTGGAATCTGTGGGGGGCAGTCTTGTGGGACTGAGCCCTTATCTCAAGGTGGTGTCAGAATTGAGTTCTCAGACACCCAGCTGGTGTCTGGAGCGTTACTTGGTGGTGATATGGGGGGGGGGGGGGCTGTGGCCATACAGTGGATGCAGAACCTAAAGGCCAACTGTTTGTACTAATTTACCTTTATCTTTCACATGTGGGTGCTAAGCTGCTGGGGATTGGAGTAACAAGCGCATTTTGCATAATTCTAGGAATGGCTGTTGTTGATTGAATATAGTGGCGAAGAATGAAATTGATTCAAAGTTTTGTTGTGACATAGTGGTGGTTTTCCCATCTTCCCGTTTGATATATCTCAGAGGAAAAGTGTAAAACCCTTGGAATTTCAAAGTGGTGAGAGAGAAAAATCTCTTGTTATGTTAATGAGGCAACAATTTGAAGCACCTAAGGTTGGGGACTGGCTGCCAGTGGGGCTACCCACATGATTAGAGGGTTGGTACTTCCTGGGAGGAGTGTGGGACCTGAGATTGAATGAGAATAGTCAGAAACTGTCTCCATTTTATACCTTGTCCAAACCTCTTTGGTTTATGGACTGATTGTAGCATCTGAGCAGCCTTGGCCATCTGCTGTCCACCGGGTGCAGAAGCAGCAGAGTGGGGAAGTGGTGGTGGGGGCGGATGGTGGTTTAAGGATGGATTTGGCCAGTAGGTCACATCCACGAAGAGTTCTGGTGTGTTATATTCCTGGACAGACTGAACCTATTCGGCACCTCCCTTAGTTTCATTCTCAGCACTGGCTGCACTGGAGTGAAGGAAAAAAGACCATGGGTGGTTGGGCTCTTGTGTTTGCCAGAAGCACATGGGCAAAATGGCTTAATTGCTTGTGTGGATCGCGTTCCCAGGGTGATAAGTAGCCTCCACTGAGGAGCCAGATCTGGAGGCCAAATTGATGCCTCAGACTTGATACCAAATTGGAACTTCCTGAGTCTGAACTGTTTACTCCATCCTGGCTGCAGAACACCCTGGACCAGGGTTTCTTCTCTGTTTAACCCATCTGATACCCCTGGGGAAGACAAGGCCTGCTTAGAATTCAAATTCTTGGGCCCCACTCTAGACCTTCTCATTCAGAATCACTGGAATGATGACCAGGAATCTGATTTTGAGCATCCTCCAATTTGTTCGAGTTTGAGAACCCTGAACCCCTGTTAGCTCTCCAGGCAACTTTCCAGTTGTTGAATTCAGTTAAGGTCCAGTGAAAATGTGACCGGGCTTTCAAGAGGCAATAGGTTTTGACAACGATGACTAAAAAAAATGTGGTGAAAAATCTGCACTGAAATTAGATTCCATTTTAAGGAATTGCAAGTACTTACCGATCATTCATCCCTCCTCTAACCAGGAAAATGCGAAGCTCCTTTATTGAGTTGCTGACAATGTTTTACACGTGCCCCCTCGCTAGCTTAGGAGCTCCTGCGTTTCAGTCCTTGGGGGGGGGGGTGCCAGTGTTCAGTATGTTGAATTGGTGATTGAGGAATATCATTAGATGAGAAATGGAGGTTCACACTCTACCACCTTAGGATGTGTGAACCTGAGAGGGCAAGACCACACAGCAGAATGGATTATCCTTAAGAGGCTTTATTTTCAGAGAGGCCTAGCATTCAATCCAAGCTCTGTTGCTTATGATCTGTGTGACCTTTCGCAACTGCTTAATCGTTGTGTCTCCTAATCTATAAGTTTTGGGAAATAATAGTACCAATTTGATAAGATTGTTGTGAGGATGCAGTGAAATGGTGTGTATAAAGTCCTTAGTATAGTACCTGTCTACAATAATACAGATGCAATCAATAGTAGCTGCTGTAAAGTCTATAATTACTACTCAGACTTATAATGTCTATAGCATCCCTAGGGGCCATTAAGCTTGTAAACCTGTTTGTCCCTGCAGCAAGTGGCTGTAGGCTGTGTGGATTTTTTAAAAAAATAATTTTTCTATCCATTATTTCTTTTATTACAGACGATCAGTCTCCAAAAGCTTTTTCAATCTGCTTCCCTTTTAATCTGCTGTTTGTAATCTGTTGTGCTATAGAATACCAGATAACCAAGCTTTGAGTTTATGCTTCCACTCATTCAGTAAAGACATTTGTTCAAAAATTCTGGATCACACAGATCTGAACTCCAGATAAGTGACACACCTAATTTTTTTGTTATCCCTCCCATTTAAAAAAATCGTTTATAAATCTGCAAGGCTGTAGCAAGAGGTTTATAGATTGTGACATTTTGTTTCCGTATTTTTATATCTTTTTATAAAGCATTTTTCTTCCAATTTTAAAACTGCATTTGTAAATTTGTTTTTCTCTTGTGAGACCAATTCCATCAAAGCACTTACTTTTTTTACAAAGGACATGAAGGGTCAACCTAATTTCAAACCTTTTCTAAGACTTTATATTTCTAAGAGAAAAGAATAGTTGAATTGTGTCTTAATGTAATTGCAAGTGACAAAATCATCTAACAAATTTCGTCTTCCCGAGCAACATAGAAATATGGACTTGGCTGTGATCACCTATATAAATCAAGTAGAAAAATGATTCTTTACAAAATGTTGATAACTGAACAGCACTTGCACCATGCTGTAAGGGCACTGTGACCTACTTTCCTTTAAGTAAGTCCTTGTGAGTCTGCAAATCTTGTCTTTCCTTGGCGTGGTGAGTGAAGAATACCCTTACTAAGGCGGCAGCCCCCACTCAAAGAGGCACCTCCTTATTATCACAGTGGGTATTCAGTGACCAGTCCTGTACACACTCCTGGACAAACTATTCCCCTTCCTTATTGTATCTTTTTTTTTTACATTATTTTAGTATTGTTTTTAAAGATTTATTTATGCGTACAAGAGTTGGGGTACAGGCCAGAGGTGTGTGTGTGTGTGGGGGGGTTTGTGAGTGTGAAAGGATTCACCAAAGACAGATTGGGGAACAAAACAGGCAGATTGACTGAAATACACTGCTGAGGGGAGCAGTGGGCAAGTCAGGAGAGGTCTGCTGCGCCATGTTAGTATCTCCTGGCAGGGGATCGAACTCATGATGCAGTGGATGCGGATAGCTTCATAGGTTTCGTCTTAACCCCTTGCGCCACCAGGGAGGTCCTACTGTATCATTTTTAAAAGAGGATTTTGAGACTTGAGATTAAGTACACTCTCCCCAAGATCATACATTTATTTTGGTCATATTTTTAAATCTTTACCATTTATGATGTCACTTTGGAGAGGTGTGGATTCAGTGTGTGGTCTTGGGTTACCTCTGAAAAAAAGTTTCAGCAGAGCTCCCCTTTCAGTGGCGTAAGGTGACTTTCCCCATGAAGCAGAGACATTTAGTTATATCCAAGAGGACAGGTTTATTATAAACAGCAAAGGAAAGAGTGCTTGCACACACGCAAGAGCTGCCCCTGAAAGGGACAGGTTTGTTAAAAGAGACCTCTGCTTAGTCACAGGCAGGCGGTCTTGGGAGAGCTGCTTCTGCTGAGTTGCAAAGGGAGATAGATGGTTGGTGAAAAAAACACCTGCATAGGCATGGGCTGGAGGGCTGCCTCTTGGCCAGTGCAGAAATTACATTGATATAGTCTTCTCTTTGGGAGGGGTTCATTCCTTTGTGGGATTGTTAATTGCTGTTAAATTGGTTATTTCTAGGGATGGCGCCTTCAGGAATTTTTCTATATTTGGTTTGAGTAGGTGGATTTGAAAGGTCAGTGATTCTTACACAAAGGCCTTCAATCTCCATATCCCCACTTGGTCTGCACCTTATCTGTGACTCCAGATACTATGTTGTTTGTTTAATCATTGTTAATCATTTCTACCTGCACCTCCTGCTTCTGGTCTTTGTGATGCCTCCTTCCCAAATTTTCTAAGCCTCCATCAGTTTATATTTTCCTTTTAATGACTTTGTGTCTTGACCTGTTTCTATTGGGTATTATATTTATATTTAAATCCTTTTTTTTTCTTTTAGTTCCAAATTATTAATAGTTTCCAATTAAAAATAATTCAAGTTGCAAGAAATTACTTATGTTTTCTTCTGGCTTTATTTGTATTTCTTTTACATTTTCTTTCTTAGTCTATGAAAGTCTTTCAGGTTTCCTGTTCTATTGATAAGATAATCTCTTAAAATGTTCTTTCAATATTAATTTTCATAGATTTATCATGTGTTTAACCAAGCACAAATCTTACTATACTTATCCCAAATTTTCCATTGTCATGAATGCTGATACCTATTTGTCCATTAAAAATAGGTGAATTTATTATTTGTTTGGAATTGATTTATATATATATATATATATATGCTAGTTTGGGGAGAATGAACAAAGTTCCATGTTGATACATAAATCCTCTGTCTACTAGTATTATTAGTAATTATGTACTTTTTAAAAAAAACAGCTGGCCAACTTATTTAATTTGAAATTTATTTTTTTGATTCCACCAATAATTTTGCATCCTTTTTTTATGTAGCATTTTGTGATCTCACTTTCTTCATATGTAAAATGGTGACGTAATATCTTTTCTTACATAGTAATGCCTTTATAAATGTTGCTGTTCTTGTTCATAATGTTAGATTTTTTTTGGCAAATTGGAGAAAGTGTTGAAAACATTGAAATAATCTGTTAGGATGTGTTTATAGTAGATATATAATCCTAAGGTATGCTTCTATATATAGTTTCTTTGGAAATTTCAAAATCTGTAATAGGCCTTTAATTTTATCAAATATTTTCTTTTTCCATCTTTTGTGGTATTTAATTTTCCTCACTTGGCTTTTTAATGTGCTAGATTATATTAATAGATTTCCTGATGTTGAAAGGTCCTTGGGATCTGTTTCCCTGGGATTGTCATGGCATGTTTGCTTTTAATGTACCAATAAATTTGTTTTATCTTTATTTTAATTAGGACACTTATCTATATTATCAGAGCCTTATCTCCGGCTTTCTCTCTTTGAGCTATATTTGTCAAATTTTAGTACCAGGGTTATGTTCTTCCAAAAATTATATAGGGAGCTGTTCATTTTTTCCTGTTCTTTGAAACAGTTTATGTAAATTGCAAAATATTTGTCTCTGTCATTAAAAGAACTGCAAATTATTTACACAGAGCAGTTAACTTTTCTTTGGAAAAGTAAATTAGATCATATTCCTTCTCAGTTTATAAGTTACGGCTCTTGGAATAAATCCACAGACTTGTGCTTTCGCCCAAAAGAGCCTGTGGGATGTGGTGATGTGGCTGTTCCTGCCGTTCGCCTAAGCATCTTGTTTTCACCATGCTTTCTTTTCTTTAAGATTCATTTATTTATGCATACAATAGCTGGGGATACAGGTCAGAGGTGGGGGGGGGGTGAGAGGATTCACCAGAGACAGGGTGGGGAACAGAATAGGCAGACTGACTAAATATACTGCTGAGGGGAGCAGCGGGTGAGACAGGAGAGGTCTGCTGCGCCATGTGGTTCACCTCCCTGGTCAGGGATTGAACTTGTGCTGCAGTGGCTGTGGACAGCCTCACAGGTTGTGTCTTAACCCCTTGCGCCACCAGGGAGGCCCTCACCTTGCTTTTTTTCCAAGCTCATTCGGAAATCAAGCAGGTGAGTTTCTCACTGGGTTCCTTCAGTGTGCCATGCTCCTGCTGGCCACAGGGTGTCAGTGCTTGTGATTTTCTTGACTGCTCTCTGCCTCATTCCCAACTCTTCCTGTTCTCCTTCAGGTGGAAACATCCATTCCTTCACTGAAACATCCTAAAGTATCCCCTGAAAGAAGGTCACCCATTTATTCTTTATCATAGTATCTTTATTTCCTTCATAGTATTAAAATGTTTCTTTATAATTTTATATATTCATAGGCTCAATCATTTCCTTAGTAATTACATATCTCCCACCAACAGTGTGAGATCTGTTTTTTTGTATACTAGTATATTTTTCTCATTACGGATGTCTTGTTCACTTCACCGTTTGCAGTCAGACTTTACAATCATATTTATATGCTTTTGGGGACTCTGTTTCATTCAATTCAGTGAGCACCAGTACTCCTCTTAAGGAATAGCCTTCGTTTGACAACCATTTTAGCTGGGTTGTTAGGTACGCAGGAATATGTAGTCAAGTACTTTTTTTTTTTTTTCAGTCAAGTACTTTTTTTAAAAAGGGATTCTGGTTGGTGTGTTTTTCACGGTCTTTCATAACTGATAAATATATGACAACTCATTTAGTAATCGTTGTAGAGCAGAATGTTTCTTCCTCACAATTCTACATACTGTATAACTATGAACACACACTGTTGATAATATTAGGGAATACATATGGCCTGAAATGTCTGATTTTTATTTTTTTAAAGATTTATGTATTTATGCATACAAGAACTGGGGTACAGGCCAGAAATGCAGGGGATGAGAGGATTCACCAGAGACAGAGTGGGGAACAGAACAAACAGACTGAAACACACTGCAGAGGGGAGTAGCGGGCAAGGCAGGAGAGGTCTGCTTTGCCATGTGGGTTTTTCCCTGGCCCACTGGGGATCAAACTAGCGCTGCAGAGGTTGTGGATTGCTTCACAGTGCGGTGCTTAATCCCTTGAGCCACCAGGGAGGCCCCTGATATTTATTTCTATGTAGTGAGCCTTGCTCCCACTAATGCATGCCTCAACAATTATAGGATAGTTTTAATTGTGAATAAAATATGTACAGCAGTAGGTGTTTTTATAAAAAAAATTTTTTGCTGGTATTCAGCAAACTGAGAATTTTGGATTCTGGTGTTTTTGCAGCTCATAGTTTTTTATAGTTTTTGTTGTATTTGTTCCATTCTGGTCTTAGGAACTTCCATCACTTATCTGTGGTTGAATCTCTTTTCTCATATTTGTCCTTTCTATTAGTGTTTCTCAATTTGTCCTCCATATCTGTGATTTTCCTTGTTATTCTGTTTTCTGCTTGTAGAGAGAGTATTTTATGCAGGGTTTGCTATATTCATTTCTTCAGAATCATATCCCTACAAGCTCCTTTTTAGTTTACCTATATGATTTGCATAGCAGTCTTTTTTTTTTTTTAAAGATTTATTTATTTATGTAAGCGCTAGATACAGTCAGAAGCACGGGGCGGGGTGGGGGGGTGAGAGAATTCACCAGAGCCAGAGCGGGGAGCAGAACAGGCAGATGGACAAAATATACTGCTGAGAGGAGCAGTGGGCGCGGCACAAGAGGTTTGTCGCACCATGTGGGACCCTCGTCTGGTGGCCGGGGATCGAACCGGTGCTGCAGAGGTTGCGGGCAGCTTCGCAGCCCAGCGCTCAAACGCTGCCCACCAGGGGAGGCCCTGCATAGCATTCTTAATGTTTTTCTGGTCTTATTTCATAGAGACCATGTCTTGTTGAAATCTCTGTAAAATGCAAAGTTGAATTTTTTCCTTCTGTTTCCAGAAGTGAATCGTTTAGAGTCCCCTAGGTCTTCAAAAACCATCACTTTTCCTTTGTTCTGCAGTATGCTTTCATCGCCCCTCACTTATTTTCTTTGTCTAATCTGTTGCAATATTGTGAAGAATATGAGGCATTCCTTTCCCTTGATTTTTTTCCAACTTGTATATAGAAAGAATCTTATTTCCAAATCAGATCTTTTTATTTCCTGGCCTGATTTGCAATGCTAGCTGGCATCTATCTGTCTAATCCAGGGTTCTCAACTTTGGCATTAGTGATACTTTGTGCCAGATAATTCTTTGTGGGGAACTGTCCTGTATGTTTTAGGATGTTCAGCAGCATCCCTAGCCCCTACACTCTAGATGCCAGTCTGACCACCAAAGATGTCTCCATACAATGTCCTGTGGGAGACAAACTGTCCCTGGTTCTAGTTGGAGAACTGCTTATAGAAGCAGACTTTGTTAGATTGATGTGGCATCACCATTTGTTTTCATTTGCTCTCTATGTTCATTTCTCTGACACAGAGCCAAATAAAAAGACGAAAAACTGAGCTCCAGCATCCACCTAAAAGAATGCCAGTCACAACGTCCCTGATATTGTCCAACTATTGCATTTGACTTACTCGGACTCTTCAGGGCTGCAGTCTCTGTGCAAGTTATACTCTATACCAGGGCATTTGGCTTGGCAGGGGATGTAGTCCAGCATGTAGTTCCTTCTCCAAGGGGGGGTTTCTGAATGTGTGTGTGTCTGGATCAACTAAGAGGGAGCATCCTTTTGTAATTCAAACTAGAGAATTTGGGTCTATGCAGACACAGTTACTATTTCACTTCACACTTTCTTGAGTGGAAGCTCACTGTTTTCTTGAATTATAGGCCCTGAATGAATCCAAAAAGTAAGAACTGATAAGAGTGTAACACTACCTTGGTCACCTAAAAATACCTGCATTGTATTGGTGGGGAAGCCAGTTTTCTCGAATGGGGCTAGGCAGTATGGGAGAGATGTCAGCTCTCCCTAGGCCTATGAGGACAACAGGTGTTCTTCATTTCTAATAGTCCATTTGTGACTGCCAGTTTCATTCTGTGTGTCCTATAATTAGAGAAAAACTGTTCCAAGTTCTGGCAATTGCCATTTTTTTAGCCTTTTTTTTTTTTTTTGGTCTATCTTCATAGGTATGTTGGAAAGTGGGTGAGTGTGAGTGTGAAACAGGAACTGCTAGCCAGCATCATTTTAAACCTGATGTTCTGAATCATTTCAAGTTAGAAGACAAACTTTCAAACACATATGCTTTTATAGTATTTCCTCTGTGGTGAGGGAGATAAAAAGATGGAGACATGATCCCTACTCTTGAGGAGTCTGTAATCTCATAGGGGCAAGGTAGACATGCAAGGGAAAGGACAAAGGCAAAGTATGATAAATGGCATAAAAATTATAAGAGGAATATTCTGGGGACTTAAAGGGGAAGAGTCCTTTCCATCTTGATCAGAAAATGTTAGCTAGAAAAGATGACATTCTCCCCGATTTTAAAAAGATGAACAGAGTTTCCTCATCAGGAAAAGACTCACTATCAGCAGGGCTAGCAGCTTAGAAACAAACAGAAGTATGTCAGCTCCGTGCCTTGACCATCATGCTTAGCTGTAAGCTGAATGCTGAATTCTTTCAGCCTCTAAGCTTAGACCAAATGTGACAAGTCAGTCATGTGTATAGTATTGTACAACTATGACACCACAGGGTACCTAAGCTGCAGCCTTCCCCCAATACTATTTCTTTTGTCATATTAATATCATGTGACTTATTCTGTGATTCCATAATTAGTACACCAAGCCCCTTCTGGAACTCTTGGACTAATTGAGAGGGTCCTAGATTTCCCTAGCCTTAGACTCTGTGTGATCTTTCTATATGGACAAAAATGGAACTAAGGTGATGCTACCCATCTGATTCTGAACATTGTTATAACCTCTGAAGTCGTGCCATTATGATAAACCCACACATCTATCCCCCCTAGTTAAAGCATCCTATGTCAAGTCCAGCTTTGCCCATCTAATATATACATATATACATATGTGTGTATATGTTTCTGTATGTGTGAACATGCATATATGTGTACATGGGCAAAACTGCATAAGCAAAAACAGTACATGTATGTATATGTGTATATATGACGTGTATATATATAGTTTTGTGTATGTATGTGTGTGTGTATTGGATTTTATTTGGCAGGTCAGTTATGTGCTTCTTTTTCCCTCAGAGCTAGTGCATTATTAGGGTAAATCCTTCTCTTTAGCTTCATTATGATCCTTCTTAAACCTGCTGACACACAATCCTGATGGGATGTAGAAATGACCCAAGGACACCACAGTCCCTTCCTAAGTGTGGACTATTTTGTAATAACGTACAGTAGACCCATCTGCCATTCTTTCTTTCTAATGTGGTTCAGGCAGGAGACACTAAGATGGTTACCCTGGAAGGTCTGATACTAAAATATTAAACCAAGGTTTTTTTACTTATTTATAAACCAGACTGAAATATTGTGAATATTTTATTGAAATTTTCAGGCATACATGAAAGTAGAGTAGTAGGACAAGGCTGCATGTTGGCATCACTCAGCTTCAACAGTTACCAATTTATAACTGATCTTGTTCCATCTACACCCTAGCCACAGAATTGGGATAATTTTAAAGCAGATTTCAGATGTAATTTTATTTGAAAATATTTTGAAATATATATATGTCACAAGTTAGGGGCTCTTTAAAAATATTCGTAAAAATAAATGAGAATAAGTCTTTAATATCAAATGTCCATTCCCCAATAGTTTTTGAATATGAATTCACAGAAGGTACAATTGATGGATATATCTTTTCAGTCTCTTTTTATCTATAGGTTCTTACACAATCTGGTTTTTCTTTATAATTTTTTGAGGAAATACATAAAAACAAATATATAAATATATGTAAATATAAATAAGTGTGTGTATATACACCACATAATATATATATATATATATATATATATATATATATATATATATAGTGGAATTTCTCTATTTGGTTTTGCTGCTTACATTCCCATGGGGTTGTAAACATATTTCTCTGTCCCTTGTAATTCCAATAAATTGATCCTTAGATCTACATATTCAATTTTTTGTTGGCCAGGCTTCATCTTAGATGGTGCCATGTTCTTCCCTTAGGAGTGCATACCTGGTTGCCCTTTTTTGTGCTGTTAGCCATTGATGATTCTTGCCCAGAACTCAACTCAATAGAGGTTGCTACAATGGTCATATTGTCATCCAGCCATGCTTTCTTCACTTATTAAGTGGTATACATCTGCAAAGAGAAACCTCTCTATTATATCTGTTCTTTAGTACCATGACATTCAGGTCATTTGGGAAAAGTAAGAAAAATTATTTCTCCCCATTTATGATTTTTCAGGGTAATGTATTTCCTGTCATTCTTCAAAAGTTAGCCCAGATTATTTTTAGTATCAATATGATATTATGGATATTAATGGATATTATGGATATTATTGATGTTCTTATGATCTCTTAAGTCATGCAGACTTTATTCAGAGTTTATTCAGATTCACTCTTGAGTCTTTTCTGGCATGGTGGTTTTCTTGGTTTTCTGGTACTAAACTGTGTTCCAGGCACATTTTCCTGGACCATATTCCCTTCACCAGTGCTGGAAATCAGTCATTTTTCCAAAGAGCTGGAGATTCTTTTAAGTGGAAAGTTGAATTTCAAAGCCATGATTTTGGCGGTATAGATGCTTACTGCTGCTGGGGTGGTTATTGGTTCTAGGATGTTTTCAGAACTAGGAAATGTGTTCTGTTTACTTTTACCAATACTTTCCATTACTATCCTATTTAACCTTATTGATTTTACATATGTATCTTTTTAACCACACTGAAAATCATGCTTCTCAAAGACCCCAGTATAATTGCCCATTTGCTTTACTTCAGAATAGTAATGCCAATGCTACTAATGTTTTTTTTATTTTTTTAAGATTTATTTATGCATACCTGGGGTGTATATAGCCCAGAGGTGGGGAGGGTGAGAAGATTCACCAGAGACAGTGTGGGGAGCAGAACAGGCAGATCTACTGAAATACGCTGCTTAGGGGAGCAGCAGGAGAGACAGGAGAGGTCTGCCACTCCATGTGGGTCACCTCCCTGGCTGGGGATTGAACTCATGCTGCAGTGCCTGTGGGAGGTCCCCCAATACTGCAAATGTTGATATGATTACTAGAAGAAAAAAAAAACCCATGAAATACTTTTTCCAGTCATATTATTTGAAGGATACATCCCAGTGAGTCAGTGCTATCAAGCTACTGTGATCTGAAGTTTCTTTTAGATCTAAAGTTCTTTTTTTGGTTGTATTATCAATTTGGCACATGCTTGCATTCATTCACTTCACATTGTTTTCTATTTTTCAGGATTGTTTCTCTAAATGGAATTTTTTATAATTCTATGGTTTTGAAATCAGAGATACAAAATATATTCAAGAACAAGGAATATTCTTCTAAGCCAGTTTATAAGTTTAGCTTCTATCACTGTTCCTTTTCTCCCTATTCCTCTCTTCTATTAATAACCATCATTTTGTCATTTTTATGATTTTTTAAATAAAGCAAATGCATTTTAGATAAATAAAAGGAAGTAAAAGAATACAGAAATAAGCAACCTTTTCTCCATCTTGCTACTTTTTATTTAACAATATATTCTGATGATTACTTGATGATAGGATGGACAGATCTTTTTTCATCTCCATTTATTTTGTTTTTCAAGATTTATTTACGCAAGAACCGGGGTACAGGCCAGATGTGCGGGAGGGTGACAGGATTCACCAGAGACCGCTGGGAACAGGAACAGGCAGACTGAGTGAAATACACTGCTGAGGGGAGCAGCAGGAGAGATAGGAGAGGTCTGCCATGCCATGTGGGTATCTCACTGGCTGGCTGGAATCAACCCTGTGCTGCAGGGGCTACTGACAGCTTCATAGCACTGCGCTCAACCACCTGAGCCACCAGGGGAGGCCCTCCATCTCCATTTAAAATAGCATTACACTTCACTTTGTAGATGTACTGTAGTCTATTTAGTCATCTACTGGTGAAGATTTTGGTAATTTTCCAATCTTTAACTATTACCAATAATGCTCAGTATTGTGCATGCATCTTTACATATTTTTTCCCAGTGTATCACTGAGATCATTTCCTACAAGAGAAATTGCTGGGTCAAAAGCTAAATGCAATGTAATTTTCCTAGATATTGCCTAATTCCCCTTCACTGACAGTATAGTATTTTTTATTCTCAGCAGGAATGATTTAGATATAGCTTTCCTCATGGCCTCACCAACAAAAAGCATATTGTTCAACTTACAGATTTTTTTAACCCAGTAGGTGAAAATGGTATTATAGCACAATTTTAATTTGAACGTTGAGACTGAAACTTAAAACCCAACTCTATTCCATAAACATTTGAGTTGTACATCTTTTGTGCCAGATGTAGTTCTGTACATAAAGATTAAGAGATGAACAAGACCCAGTCATTACACTCAAGAAGTCTACAGTCCATTGGGAGAAACATGAAAGAACCAACTGTATCAGTATACCACAATGAATGCCAAAATAAAACCATGCCAAGCATTGTGGGGATATAAAAGAAGAAAACAGAAAGAGGAAAAATAAAAATTTTTTAGGAAACTAAGGTGGAGAGATGCTGAAATTTATAAATCTCTGAAGCAGTTAAAGTTAGGAGAGGCATAATACAGAAAGACTAGGGAATCTGAGTTCTAGTGCCCACATTCCTCATGGCTTGTGATTTTGAGAAGTGATTTCTTTTCCATCATGTTTAGTTTCCATTGATGTCAAATGAGGGAATGGAACTATGTTGGTTTGCAAACTGCCCCCTGTGCACTCAGAGCAAGGAGAGACTGAAGAAAGTGGTAGACTGCTACACATTGCTAGGTTTTAATAAGCAAGGGGACTTAATTAAAAGGCTTGTCTCGGGTGGTCATATGACAAGTAGTTCTTCCCACCTGTATGTCAGGATCTTAAAAGTTTACATACAGGTGTTAACTGGGTTCAGTCATGTGTACTGTCCAGATGGTCTCAACACATTACATATCAAGACTGTGTGCTTGAAACAGCTTCTAGTAAGGGGAAGCAGAATGCACACTCCAAAGACAGGAGGAGGTGAGGAGTCTCTGAAATTTTCTTGGTCCAGCTCACAGGTCAAGTGGAAGTCTTGTTCTCTTGTTACCTTCAGCCGACCAGGTGGTATCAGATGCCTCATTCATCCTTTGTGCCTTAAGAATGCTTCTGCTGGGCTTCCCCGGTGGCGCAGCGGTTGAGCCATGGGTTGCAAAGCTGCCCGCAGCCTCTGCAGCACCGGTTTGATCCCTGGCCGCCGGCGAGGGTCCCACATGGCGTGACAGACCTCTCCTGCTGCCTGCTGCTCCCCTCAACAGTGTACTTAGTCAGTCTGCCTGTTCTGTTCCCCGATCTGGCTCTGGTGAATCCTCTCACCCCCCCGCACTTCTGACTGTACCCAGTGCTTGTATGAATAAATCTTTTTTTTTAAAAAAAGAATGCTTCTGCTTCCTCTCACACGTACCAAACTGATAGACAACTAACACAATGTAGTTGTGGAGATAAAACTTTATCAGATGCACATACATATGAGGGGAAGGTAACCATTTTAATTAGTGGACAAAAGAAATTGGGATATGACAGGAGATCACATAGCTATGATTGGATATAAAGTAGTAAAAAAGTTGAGAATTGAAAATCATTTTATTTGGGAAACTGAAGAGTTAGCATGCATTCTTTTTTTTCAGATTGATTTTTTTATACAAGAACTGGGGTACAGTCAGAGGCATGGGAGTGTGAGAGAATTCACCAGAGACAGAGCAGAACAGGCAGACAGACCAAAGACACTGCTGAGGGAAGCAACAGACAAGGCAGGAGAGGTCTGCTGCGCCATGTGGGTTTCTCCCTGGCCGGCCGGGAATTGAACCCTTGCTGCAGAGGCTGTGGTCAGCTTCACAGCACAGCACTCAATCCGCTGCGCCACCGGGGGAGGCCCCAGCATGCATTCTTGAAGATAAATTAACGAAGTTGCAAAAGACATGATTGTTACAGGTAGATCAGCTGTAATAAAAAGTTTTGGTAAGGGTAAAATTCTGGAACACAAAACACTTGCAAAAGGTTTCCCATAGTTAACAGGTCACCACACCTTTTTTAAGGTGACATACCTCTAAGGACAATGAAAGTGTATGAAATGCCCTTCATCTTCAGAGGAAGACATTTGAACTTATCATTTACTGAAACAGCCGCGGAACATCAAACAGAACTATTCCAATAATGAAAGGATGTAATTAGTGAGATGGTATTTTCATTTTCCAGCTGGGATAGTTTTCTATAGTCTGAGTAATTGTAAAGCTTCTTTGAAATGTGTTCTTTGCGAATAAAATCCCCCAAAAGCCTTTTAGGGACCCTCATTTATACAGATAGACAAAATAATCTCTTTAAAATGGATGACCTATTTTTTTCCCAGGCAACGTTCATAAGCAAATACATAAGACTTGACTAAAGTTGATTGGGAAAAGTTTTGTTTGATTCTGCACAGGAGACCAGAGCAGAATTAGCTTAAATATTCACAAAGAAATGTCAGCTCATAGATCAGGTGCACACTGGGAATTATGTGGAAGTGAAATCTGCATACATCATTTATGGGGATGAGGAGAGATGCACATTTCTGCATAGAAAATTCTCTATATGTTTCTTAACAAGATCTGTACTCTAATGGAAAAATAAATGAAGAACAATGGTGTTCTGAGCTGAACTTTTTGTTGACATGGAACTTTGTAGGTGATTGCAGCTTTTTTTAATCCAGCTATGAGTTGGAATGGAAATTATTATAGAGCATACACAGTAGATAATGCTTCTGTTACGCAAGTATGTGATTTGTACATGAAAGTAAATAGGCATGAGATACTCATTTTATTTTGGACATGATATTGAGACAGAGCAAATGTCATTAACCACAGTCTGTTGGGGAAGCACATTGGCAATTTGGCTTCATGTCCACTGCTTCTGTCTGACTAGCTCTGCGGAGCTGCCTTTGTTGACAGCTTTCACCTCTAGCTAGGTTCAAGCTTAACATAGTGCCTGAGGAGCTGATAAAGGCATGAAGAAATTCACCAGCTTCTGCAGGGGGGTGGAGTATGAGAACTCAGTTTTAAGCAGAGCTTGAAATGATCACATCTTGTGATATGACATTTAGTGGTTTATAATAATCACTCCTTTGCCTCTCTGTCTCTTCTACTTCCCCTGAGTCGCCATCAGTGCCAGCAGGATCCAGCTTTGACTGGAACTGTCTGTAAGGCCTTGAGCTGGTCACTTAATTAAGAAAAATGATAGGAAATGATTTTTTATATACTTGCTTTATTGAGATGTAATTCATATACCAAACAATTTAATTAAACTTGTTTTAAGTCAGTGATTTCAAATAACTTTGCAAATATGAGTCGTTATTAGTGAGATGCCAGGTGTGACTGGAGCCCTGAACAGGACCGTGAATGGCACTGATGGGAACTTGGCAGTGATAACAGTCCCTTACATTTACATAGCAATTTGTAGTTTCAACATCTTTCCTATGCAAGCTCTCCTGAGAGATTAATGATGATCTTGGGAATGTCACATCATCAGTCCCATTCCTCAGGATAGGAGGAGAAGGCCCATTTGCTTTAAAACTCAGATTCAGGGCCTCCCCTGCTGGCACAGGCGGTTGAGCGCTGCGCTGTGAAGCTGTCCGCAGCCTCTGCAGCACTGGCTGGATCCCGACTGGCTGGCGAGGGTCCCACATGGCGCGGCAGACTGTCCTGTCTCACCCACTGCTCCCCTCAGCAGTGTGTTTAGTCAGTCTGCCTGTTCTGCTCCATGCTCTGTCTCTGGTGAATCCTCTCACCCTTCCGTGCATCTGCCCTGTACCCCGGTTCTTGTATGAATGAATAAATAAATCTTTAAAAAAAAAAAAGATTTAAAAAAAATTTTAAAAAATCTTTAAAAAAAACCTCAGATTCGTCTGTAAGGAAAAATATATGCCCAACAGTGGTTTTTTTTTTTTTTTTGTCCCCAAATTTGTCTGACATGAAATACCTTTTAAAAATGGACTTGCTTTGGGGCCTCCCTGGTTTAAACGCTCAGCGCTATCAAGCTATGCAGGACATGAGTTCAATCCTGGGCCAGGGAGATGACCCACATGGCGCAGCAGACCTCTCCTGTCTTGTCTGCTGATCCCCTCAGCAGTGTATCTCAATCTGCCTGTTCTCCCCACTCTGCCTCTGGTGAATCCTCTCACCACCCTCCCCACACCTCTGGCCTACACCCCAGCTCTTGTATGATAAATAAAAATCTTTGAAAAAAAATGGACTCACTGCTATACAATTATTGTTCTTTGCAGGGGGGTTTTGTAGAGAGCTTTGAAACGCCAGTGTTAACATGACCATGTGAGGGCGTGATTCTCAGCCAGCTGGGTGATGTTTCCTAGCATTCATTTTTTCATGCTGGTCACTATACTCAGAAAAGGATGTTGTAAAAGATAAATAGGATACTTATAAAGGCTTTTGTTGAATATTCTGGCCTTAAGGCATATTCTAGTTTTGCTTATGAGGACTTAATCAGTTTTTTATCTAATGGTGTTTATTTATTTATTTATTTATTTATTAATAGAGGGATGTTTTATTTATTTATTTATTTGTTTGTTTGTTTTGTTTATACAAGCGCTGGGTACAGTCAGAAGCGCGGGAGGGTGAGAGAATTCACCAGAACGGGGAGCAGAGCAGGCGGAAGGACCGAAGTACACTGCTGAGGGGAGCAGCGGGCGGCAGGAGAGGTCTGCGCGCCATGTGGGACCCTCCTCCTGTGGCCGGGGAGTAGCCCGGGATCGAACTGGCGCCACAGAGGCTGCGGGCAGCTTCACAACCCAGCGCTCAACCGCTGCACCACCGGGGAGGCCCTAATGGTGTTTTTTAAAAGATATATTTATTTATTTATGCATACAAGAGCTGGGTTACAGGCCAGAGGTGCAGGGGGTGAGAAGATTCACAAGAGAATGAGTGGGGAAGAACAGGTAGCTCTATTGAAATACACTGCTGAGGGGAGCAGCGGGCAAGGCAGGAGAGGTCTGCTGCGCCATGTGGGTCACCTCCCTAGCCAGGGATTGAACTCGTGCTGTAGTAGCTATGGATGGCTTCATAGTGCTGACACTTAACCCCCTGTGCCACCAGGAAGGCCCCTAACAATTTTTTATCTAACAGTTATCAATAAAGGCAAACTTAAATCTAGCAATGCAAGTATAGCCATAAACTTCTGAATGTGACAACTGGTTTTGTTCTTGTGGTACTTTCCTATTGCTTCACTTAGTGGGTTAAAAGAACACAAACTTATCTTATAGTTCTGTAGGTTCAATTCTAACATTGTTCTCACTGGGCTAACATCAAGGTGTCACCATGGCTGTATTCCTTCTGAAGATTCTAGAAGGTTCTACAGGCCATCTATATTCCTTGGCTTATGGGCCTCTTCCTCCACCTTCAAAGCCAGCGTTATTGCATGACTCTGACCCTCTGCTTCCTTTCTCTCTCTCTCTCCCCCCTCCCCCCTTCCTTCCCTCCCTCTCTTCCTCTCAACAGCTGGGAAATTTCCCTGCTTTTAAGGACTGGTGATTAGATTGGTCTCACTCTGACCATAAAGGATAACCTCTCCATTTGAAAGTTAATCACATCTACAAAGGTCCTTTTGCTACCAAAAGTTTACAGTTTGTATTCAAATTTTGGAGATTAGGGCTTGGACATCTGGGGTGGAAAGTGGTATTATTTAGCCTACCAGGGCCCTGCAGAATATTTGCTTTACATTAATGTTTTCTTCAAAAATAAAATATCTGCAAAGTCTTCTGGTGATCTGTGGGTTACTTATGTGGATATTGCTTGACATGGTTTCCCTACGTGATTATTATTAATAAGCACCAGTCCTGATTTAACACAAGGGAGGAGTGGAGAATGTTTATACAAGATGGATTTATTCATTCAGCAAATATTTTGTGAACATCTATTACGTGCCAGGTACTGTGCTTGATATTCATGCTGAAATAAAGAAGACACTATTCCTGCCCTCAGCATTCATGGTCTAGTAGAAGAGCAAGGAAATAGGACTATGACACTTATATAATGGGTGCATAATTATGCTTCAGAATATAGCCACATACTTTTAATCTTGATATTGAGAGATAGGAAACCATCAGAGTTGTAAGGGTTTCAGGGAGCAAAAGTCTTCCAAGGAGGGCATCCTGGAAGATGTTCTCTTTTCCCCTCCTTGCAGTTGGGAAGGATGTAAAATTCATCTCATTGTAGCTATTTTGCAGGAGCCATTAGCAGCAACTACTGTTATTCTGAGATTATGGCACTCCTGCCTTTCAGTACCGATCCCATTCTACAGTAATAAATAAGGAAATTACTAGAGCAATAGATTCACAGCTGATTTTCTTTATAGTACATGACAAGGCCACTCTTCATCTATTAGCATTAACATTTTTTTCCATATTAGTTGCCTATGCTCACAAATTTAACTGAAGTTGGTTATATCCTTTGTAATATTTGCTGATGCAATGCCTCAGATGTCAGGGTGCAGATTTTGGGCTATAGTGAAAGATGGGAGTGAAAAAGTCATGCTGTATTTGCAACTCATTATTTTCTTTAGTACTTCCACATCTGGGTTGTTAGTCTCTTGACAGAGCCACAATCACTTAGTTGGGGGTGGGAGAAGGGGGCTGAGAAACGAGTGTCTTCTACCTTCAGCCATATTCTTGACAGGATTTCTAATGAAAGCTCTACTTTCCACTAGAAAAGTCTTAGGGTAATGAGACCTTGAATAAAGAGGGCTAATGAAATCCAGAAGTACCTCTGATCCTGAAGCTACCCCGGACTGCACCTTACACAAGCCTCCTGCTTTCCTGTTTTCATAGTTGCAGATTCACAGATTCTAGCTAGGTGTGTTGCAGCCAATCTTGTTTGTGGCAGGACATCAATAATTTAAATATAGGCTAAGGCTCATGTCTGCATACTATCAAGGCACTTGTGTTATTTGCCAAATGTATTAATTGCCAATCAATGTTTCCCAAAGTATATTCCAGGTAAATGAAGTACTGGAAGATGTTTAGAAGAGTCTAGAATAATGTATTGCTCAAATATATTTAGCAAAATCTAAGTCTAGATATTTAGCAGACTACTATAGATTTTCTCAGGCTTTTAATATGCATCCTATGTCTATAAGCAAAAGGATAAGCAAACAGTGCTTTCCAAACATTTTTGTCCCTGGAATCCTTTTCTTGAGAAGCAATTTTTACAATATAATGAATTAATTTCAAGTCTCAATTACCACTTTTTTCTATTATCTGTTTGCACTTTGTTAGACTTTATTAATAGATATATTGCACGACAAAGTCTAGAAAGAAAACATTGCCCTTTCCTTTTGAGGATTGGTAGGATGAAAAGACCCAAATATTATTTTGTCAAGGAGAATGGTATGATTAAAAATTTAAAATACAGGATTCATTTAAATTGTCCTATTTCTGACTCACTGCTTATTCAGGGGAATGTTTTTTCCTAAATTTCTACATATTTGTGAATTTTCCAAATTTCCTTATGTTGATTTCTAATTTAACTCCATTATAATCAGAGAAAATAGTTTCAAAACATTTTTTATTGCTGTAACATTGGTTTCTATCATTGGTATTTTAAAAGTGTGGGACCCACCCCCCCACGCCTGCCGGTCTTGTTGTCATAACACATCTACCACCAAACTACCCATCCACCCTGGTCCATTGTGCTCTCTCCCCATTTGAGAACATACTTTTGGTGCATTTTAAATTTTAATCCATCTAAATTTATCAACGCTTATTTATGGCCTAACATGTGGTCTATTATGGATTGTTTATGTGTGCTTGAGAAGAATGCATATTCTGCTATTAGGTATATAGTGTTTTATGCATGTCACTTAGGTTAAGTTGGTTCCTAATGTTTAATCCTTTCACTTCCTTGTTTATATTCTGTCCTGTCTGTATTGAAAAATGGGGTATTGTAGTCTACAATTATTCGTTGTTGAATTGTCAATTTCTCTCATACTTTGAGTTTTTGCGTCATGTATTGGGAGCACATCAAATCTTTGGAAGTATGAAAGTCAAAGGTGGGGAGTAAGAGATCCATGGAGCTGACATAGTATTTTAGTTCCTTCTCCCAGTCAAACATTTTGGGGGCTGTGTGTGTGTGCGCGCGCACACACATGTGCAGGTGCTCATGCAGCACTTTAGAAACGACTGTATCAAAGAAAGGGAAAGGGGAGTAACACTGACATGTTCCTCTGTAATAGCCATCACAGACCATTTAATTCTTAAATCAAACAATAGAAAGAATAGCATTCTAAATTTACAGGTGGGAATCCTGGGAGCGCGATAACTTTTGTCTGTGCTTACAGCTAACTAATGGAGAAACAGAGATTTTTAAACTAGGATCTGACTATATAGTCTGTTTTTATTTATTATAGTATAGTACACTACCTTCTGCAGTATTTGAAAGATGTTAGAAGAATATATTTTAACCTCTCTTTCCACTTCACCATCTCATTTATTTACCGAAGGAGACACTATGTTTAAACCACTATCTGCATGGTGCTTGGTCCATATCAGGCTCCTGAGATAGTATTTTTGCTCCTCCCAGTCAATCTTTTTGAGAGCAATTACTTTTTGATCAAAAATAAACCAATTACTTTTTGATCAAAAAATAAAATTACTTTTTGATCAAAAATACTAAACATCTGATTTCAAGACTAAGGCTACCGTAGAGGGTGAGAGTGGAGGAGTTGGGGAAGGAAGGGATCCAGTGGAACATCATAGAAGATTGTGGGGCACTGCTGGTGGGTAGGATGTGAAAGTACACATTTGTAGAAGTTTTAACCTATAACTCCCAGAGCAGATACAAACTTTGCCTTATTAAACATCATTTCCAAAACAAATGAATATATTTACAAAAATACAATGGCTTCAACAAACTTTTCAGATGAATTTGTCTTCTATTATTACACATTCACATAAATGCACATCAAATATGGATAAATTATATGCATGGTGTGCTCATAGTACATGCATTATTCTCATATTTGCTTTTAAAAATATTATTGTGATAATGTTTTACAACATTATATATGTCACATATAATTCACCCACTTAAATGGATGGTTTTTAGTATATTCACAAGTAAGTACAATCATCACCAGTCAATTTTTGAACATTTCTATAACATTCAAATTCAGTGTGTTTCAACTTTTATCCATCAATCCTCCCATCATTCTCCAAACCCATTCCAGCCCTCAGCAACTGCTACTTTCTCCACAGATTAATCTCCTCTGGACGTTTCATATAATCATATGTTGCCATTATGTCTGACTTCTTTCTTTTTTTTTTTTAATTTTTTTTTTATAGAGGCATGTTTTTATTTATTTATTTGTTTGTTTGTTTATACATGCACTGGGTACAGTCAGAAGCGCGGGAGGGTGGCCGGGGAGCAGCCGGGGATCGAACCGGCGCCGCAGAGGCCGCGGGCAGCTTCGCAACCCAGCACTCAACCGCTGCGCCACTGGGGAGGCCCATGTCTGACTTCTTTCAATTAGCTTGTTTATCCACTGTAGCAAAGATCAGTACTTCATTTGTTTTTGTGACTGAATAATATTCCATTATATGAATATACCTTATTTGGTTTATGTAGTCATTAGCAGATATTTGGATTGATTCCACTATTTGACAAGGAATAATACTGCTATGAACATTCATGTATGGGTTTTTATGTAGACATTTGTTTTCATTTCCATTCACTTAAATTTTATTTCTTTGGGAGTGAAATCACTGGGTCACTTGATAACTGGATATTTAATAATTTGAGGAATTTTCAAACTGTTTACCAAAGCAGCTGCATCAATATACATTTCTACCAGTGATGTGTGAAGTTTTGAATTTTTCCTGATAATCTCTGAAACTAACTTTTGATTATCGACATCCTAGTGGATGTGATCACTAAAAATTTGACCAGCTTTTGTGCATATAAACTTGATGTCATTTAACTTTGTTTTTTTTTTAAAGATATATTTATTTATTTATACAAGCACTGGGTACAGTCAGAAGTGTGGGAGGGTGAGAGAATTCACCAGAGCCAGAGGGGAGAGCAGAGCAGGCAGACTGACGAGGTACACTGCTGAGGGGAGCAGCGGGTGGCAGGAGAGGTCTGCAGCCATGTGGGACCCTTGCCTGGTGGCCGGGCATCAAACCAGAGCTGCAGAGGCTGCAGGCAGCTTCGCAACCCAGCACTCAACCGCTGCGCCACCGGGGAGACCCCATTTAACTACTTTCTAGCACCTGCCATATATCAAGTATAAGAGTCCAGTGGAATGTAGATGGAGTGGGCACTCAGACCCCAAGAAAGGTAGTCAGGAAAATTTAAAAGTAGATCCTGATTTTTTTTAAAGATTTATTTATTTATGCATACAAGAACTGGGGTACAGACCAGAGGTGCGGGGGGTGAGAGGATTCACTAGAGACAGAGTGGGGAACAGAACAGGAAAATTGACTGAAATACACTCCTGAGAGGAGCAGCAGACAAGACAGGAGAGGTCTGCTGCTCCATGTGGGTAGCTCCCTGGCAGGCCGGGATCGAACTAGTGCTGCAGTTGCTGGGGACAGCTTCATAGGTTGCATCTTAACCCCTTGGGCCACCAGGGAGGCTCTGATTTTTTTTTTGTAATTTTTTTTTATTTTTGTTTTTTGTGTAGCACTGAGATATAGGCCAGAGGTGCAGGAGGTGAGAGGATTCACCAGAGACAGGGTGGGGAGCAGAACAGGCAGATCTACTGAAATATACTGCTGAGGGGAGCAGCGAGCAAGACAGGAGAGGTCTTCTGTGCCATGTGGGTTAGCTCCATGGCCGGGGATTGAACTCAGGCCATAGCAGTGATAGTGCTGAGACTTAATCTCTAGGCCACCAGCAGCCCTGGACCCTGATTTTTAACTCTTAATTCAATCATGAACTGAATATGTGATCATGGACAAATTAATTCCTTTGTATTTCATATTCTTCAGTTGTCAATGAATATAATAATACACATCTCAGAGTATTTTTTAAAGATTTATTTATGCATACAAGAGCTGGGTTACATCCCAGAGATACTGGGAGGTGAGAGGATTCACCAGAGACACAGTGGGGAACAGAACAGGCAGACTGAAATACACTGCTGAGGGGAGCAGCAGGCGAGACAGGAGAGGTCTGCTGTGCCATGGGGGTAGCTCCCTGGCAGGGATTGAACTCATGCTGCAGTGGCTGTGGATTGCTTCATAGTGCTGAGACTTAATCCCTTACACCACCAGGGAGGCCCACATCTAAGTGTATTTTTAATAACTAAATGAGATAGTTCAGTCAAACATTTGTTGCATCCCTGCTCTATGCCTTACCCTTTATTATATGAATGCAGTTGTGTGGATAAAATGGGATTTATTTATGCCCATCCAAACATCTGTTTCTACTCATTAACACTCCTTACACTGGTAACAACGTGGTGGTAATGATAACATTGTTGACAGTATACTCCAATACTTCTTGGATATATTATCCCATGTTATTGAGATGAGAAATCATTTTAATTTAGAAAGGGATCTTAAGCAGATTTAAAAAATTGAGTTTGAATAGAAATTCAGCTTCAGTGCAGTACATTTAGGTTCTACTCCTAAAAGCAACTCATTGTCTTTTTCTGTCTGTAATTTGATATGAGTCTGTGTGTGCACATTCATCCCAAACCATATTGGCAGTAATTGGCATCCTGGTAGGCAGTTTCAGCCAGGAGATCAAGGACTGACAGGCGGTGAGCACAGTGCCTTTGGTGAGGGCAGAGTTAATGTTGGCGGGAGGCAGAGTGGAGAACTCACCTGCCACTGCTCTGTCTGCTGTTTGGAGAAACAAGATAGCCATTATAGACACCAGCTTGATAGCTTCAGAAAATCCTAACTATCATTATGGAAAAGAAAATAGGAAACCAACCTGGGTGCTGGCTCTCAGTCCTGACACAGTTTCTCCTGGAGGGGCTTCTAATAATGCTGAGTATGATGTGTAGGCTTGACATTTGTTTAAATGTAAAAGAAAGAAAAAAAGAGCAGAGTCCCGTAAGGGGCATCACTTGTGAAATAGTCCAGTTCGTGTAGGAACTAAAGCGCAGTAGCTAATTGATAGGTGACCTAGAAAATGTATAATGATGTGATCACTGATGGTAAGGATAATACTTTCCAAATAATTGCAGGTGAATAGAAGCATTTACAGTGCATGTGGCTGGATGAATTTTGAAATCAATACCTTGAAAGACTGATTTAGTGGCTTAGATAGGCATCTGCAAAGCAAAAGAGGGTGAGGCAAATAACTGTATCTACATGTAAACTTTATTCTTGGGAAAGTTAGTATGTGGAAATGCAATCATACAAAATATTTATTTGTACTGCTAATAATACACCCTTTAATAATGTGTATTGTGATGAGAGATGAAGTGATAATTATAATTTGCTTCATAATACTGTAGTTTGTTTTATGTATAGATTTTCCATGGGATTTCTTCAAATATGTTTCTCAATTCATTTTCAGTATGATTGGGTTTATGAAGAGATTGCAAAATTTTTTAGCATAAAATATGCATTGCAGCATTATATTCAAGTCATATGTGCTAGCTGCATCATACTCAAATTGTGTGTTGGTGTGTCTTTTAGGAAAACATTTCTATTTTTTCATAAAACTAATACATGCTCATTGAGTAAAACCTGGAAACTCTAAGGAAACAACAGCTATTTTTAAGCATGTGAGTTTCCTTTAATTTTTATCAACAGTAGGTGTTATTTAAAACCAATCTGGTAGGCAAGCCTTTATTTTTAATATTTTTTGAATTACTAGTGAAATCATTTTTCATTCCTGTTTATATCTCTTTTGCAAACTACTTGGGCAAAACTGCCTATTTCTCTACTTGAAGTTCAAATTTTATTGACTTTTAAGTCCTTTTTTTATTAAGGATTTTAACCCTTTTTCTATGATATCTGGCAAATATTTTCAATAATGAATTTCTGACATTGTATAATCTTTATAAAATCCTTCAAAATCAATCAGATAAATAATAGTCATTATTTTTAAGTCTATTTTGTTCACTTCTCCTTATTTAATGATTAAGGAACAATATTGATAACATCAATATGACATTTTATGTTTTCATACTCATTTCATGTGATTGTCTAAAAAATTCCTCTCAAGAGTTTTCCTTGGCAGGCACATTTGTTTTCCTATATCCAAGTTCTCAGAAGCACAATCAATCATTCATTAGGCAGTGCAGTCCAACTATATTCTGCATTCCCTGTATTCATAATACTTTTATTGGTTTGGGGTACCCATAGAGATCTCAGGTCACTTAAATATCCTGTTGGCTATTTTACTAATTAAAAAAATGATGATTAGGGAGAGTCACTGTATGACACTAAAGAATGAAGTCATTTTGGATAGAATGGCTTTTAAAGAGTGATTTAAAGACTACGACAATTATTTTATAAGATTATAAAATTTAGGGAAATATTGAAATGCAAATAGTGGAAATTTTAAAAATATACCCCATAACTTAAATCCAATGGCAAGGAAAGTAAGAGCAAAAATAAACAATTGGGTCTACACCAAATTAAAAAGCTTTTGTACAGAGAATGAAAATACCACAAAAATAAAAAAAATCTGATTGAGAAGATATTTGTACATCACACTTCCAACAAGGAGGTTAATATGCAAAGTATATAGAGAACTCCTGTAACTAACAACAAAAAACAGCTCAATCAAAAAAATGGGCAGAAGATCTGAAGAGACCCTTTACTCAAGAAGAGCTAAAGAAAGTCAACAGGCATAGGAAAAGTTCAATATCATTTATTTGGGAAAATCAAATTGTAACCACAATGATTTACCACCTCACACTTGTGGGAATGCTCTAGGTGAAAAGACTAAACACAGATGTTGGCAAGGGTTGCAAAAAAGTAACAGTTGCAACACTGTTGTTGGAAATGTAAATTGGTACAAGCCTCTATGGAAAATGGCATGGCGTGAGTTCAACAAATTAAAAGTAGAAATTCCATATGCTCCAGTAATTCCACTTTTTTTTAAGATTTATTTATTTATACAAGCACTGGGTACAGTCAGAAGTGCGGGAGGGTGAGAGAATTCACCAGAGCGGGGAACAGAACAGGCAGACTGACTGAAGTACACTGCTGAGGGGAGCAGCGGGCGCGGCAGGAGAGGTCTGCTGTGCCATGTGGGACCCTCGCTGCGGCTGGGGATTGAACCCTCGCTGTAGAGGCTGCGGGCAGCTTCGCAGCCCAGCGCTCAACCACTGCGCCACCAGGGGAGGCCCTCCACTTTTTGGGTTTTATCTGAAGGGTATGAAAACCTTAATTCAAAAAGATAAATGTACCCCTATGTTCACTGCAGCTCTGTTCACAGTAGTTAAGACATTTGAACAGACTAGCTGTCCACTGACATGACTAGATAAAGATCTTGTATATGTAACCATTTATTACAACTCAAGTATAAGAGAAAAGATGAAATCTGCATTTGCAGTAACATGGATTGTATGTTATTATCCTAAGCTAAATAAGTCTAAAAGAAAAAGACAAATACTGGATATTTTCATTCATGTTGAATATAATTAAGCAAATAAATAGAGATAGACAGCAAAGTATAACTTTGTATAGACTCTGAGAGAGGAAAAAAAATGGTGGTTAACAGAAGGAATGCGGACAGGGTGTGGGAGAAATGCGTAGAGGAGCTCAATGTAATAGTGGTGAATGGTGGTAGAACTTTGCTGGTGGGTGCAGGATGGTACATACGTCTATGGAGGTAGGAAGCAATACTCCTAAATGTTACATAGTATTGTAAATCAGAGGTCACGCAAAACAAACAAAAAAACCTCCATAATCTCATCACTTAAAGACATAAAACTGATAGCATTTTTGTATGTATTCTGTTTTGCTTATTTCTTTTTATCCATTTATATATGCAGTTTTGATACTCTCATATATGATATTACATCTTGTTTTTTTCCACTCAGTATATTATGAAATTGTCTTCATTTAGCTAACTATTACCAGTTTAGTTTATATGACTTAATAGCTTTATAACCAAGCCTCTGCTTTTCAACATAACATTTTTCAACCTCTATAAAAATGCTTTACTCAGCATCCTTGTCTTACCATTTGTTATCAACTGTAGTTTCTGAATCTAAGGCTTTAAGATTTCACCTTTAAGATTATATGATGCAAATTTTCCAAATGCCTTCTAGAAAGTTTGTTTAATTGTACTTGATCTCGACTAGAATGTGAACTTCAAATAATGTAGACTCTGTACCTTTCCTGTCACATTGCTTAATTGATGTTTGTGAACTATAATATGAGGAAAGAGAAATGAAGAGTTAGAAAGGCATGCTTGATAAATGTAAGGGAAAATTAAATTTATGTATTTAGATCAAATTGGATCTTGAAATTATTTTGAGTGTTGACCCCCCCTCCCCACTACTTCTATGTGGCATCTTTACTTGCCAGTGTATGAGAGAATAGGAATGCTTCTTAATAAACCCTCTTGTGCCGGGGGTTGGGGAGAGGGGTGGTGGGAAACAAACAGAACTCTTTCTCTGAGCCTGATTTCCTTCTACAGTCAGCCTTGTCTTATTCTTCTTGTGGATCCCACACCAAACCTCCAAATTCCTCTCTCATTTTAACTCAAGTTTTGTGCCAAAATAGACCTACTTTTGACATTCCTGCAGACCTGTATCGTGAGCAACTTAAAGAATAAATGGAATTGAAAATGTTTTGTTTAACCTGAACTAGATATGCTTTTCAGGTATGGCTTTCTACCCCAAAGCTAGATCAAATCTTAGAGATATTGTTTTATTCTCCTTTCACTTATACCAAAAAACACCCAACATCTTAAAAAACATGCAGAGCAGAACAATGTACATTTATCTTTGCAGTCAGCCATGTCAAAATTTTTACAATTTCTATTTACCTCACTTAGAAGTAAATGAGAATTATTATAAGCCTTTGTCATCTATAATGTCCTATTTGCATCCTTTACTCTGTCCAATGTTATTGTGCGTTTATTCCCCCTCCCCCTATTAGGCCTAGGAAGATGTCAATGTTGGTACTGACCCTTGATTTGAGTGGCTAAATATGCATGTAAGCTCATTTGCTGCCTCAGTTGAACATGCAGGCTTGTATTTAGCTCTATTTGTGGTCTACAAACCACACATTTCTTTCCTTGTTAAAGGAAATTCATACCTCCACAAGCGAGTTAGGTGATGTGTTTTCGATAACTACAGTATCCTGAGGCCTACTTCTTGTGCTGTACGGGGAAGAGTTCATCTTCTTAAGATGAGACCCAGTTAGGAAGGAGCTCCTTGTCTGTCACAGCCTAGCTTAGAATCCTCTTTCTGATAGCTGCTGGCATCAGAGAAGCTTTTATAACCCTTTGCCCTAAACTTTTCAGATGTTTGTACAAAGGGAAAAATTCTCTCACCCCTCTGGGTTCTTCTGAGACTGGATGAACAAACAAATTAACGTCCAGTAGATGGATAGGAGAAAAGACCAAATTTAATGTCATGCATGGAGAATGTACATGGCTATGAATTCCAAAGTCAATGGGACTGACTGGGTGTTTATATCCTGTGCTAAGAACCTGAGGCATCAAGGAGAGGGGAGGATATTATCAGATGATGAGGAGGACGTGGACTTCCTATCACGCTCTCCCTTAAGACAGATTTTGCTGATAAAATTTTGTTTCTGGAGATGACTGTGCATCTAGATAACCTTAGTTTTTAAAGTAATGGTAGTAATTTCCCCCAAGACTCACAGGGCCTCACTTAACCTTAGTTCTACATACCAAGGTGACACTTGTAGAAAAAACATTTCTGATCCCTTTTTTGGGAAGACTGATTCCACAAAGAGCAGTAGTCTGCCTTAGTATACCCGATATGACAGCATCTGAATATAAGCCAATTATTCCTTATTTGTACTCTAAGATTCCCAGATCCTTATTTCTTATTTCCTGGCATTTTGGTGTTTAGTATTTAGTAAGAATTTTATACTAGAATATTCTTATCTGATACCTTCAAATGAAACCTCAATCCCTATATTATACTCTCCTCTGAGAATGCAGTTGGACATGAGCGCTAATCTTTCTAATTAGATTTGTGGCCATAGTTTTGCTCTTTAAATGGTGGGATGAGTGTATGCAGCTCTATTGGGCTATTGGAGCAGATGGTCTCTCAGAAGTAGTAGCAGGCAGGGCTTAGGGCCCAAGTTGTGGATTCTAGAAGAGAGCCCCTTTATCCCTTAAGTGATACCAGGTTGTGGACTACAATTGCTGCTCTTTGTTTGAGAGGGCTATTAGATCTCTCTTTGAAACTTAGCAGCCTGATTCTGGGCTTGGAGAAGGTAGCTAGAGGAACTAGTCACCCAGGGTATTTTTTCTGGGGAAAAAGAAATCCTGATGACACCTATGAAATGTTTCCTGTGCTGCTCTGTATTCTTTTCTTTATATTAGATTTAATAAAGACAGATATGGAAGTGTTTTATGGTCTTGCTTACCTATATCTTTGTTACCTATAGTAATAAAGATAAAATCTAGTAAGTTTGGTCATTCTTTATATACATCTGGTACGAATACTCGGACTGAAGTCTGGGAAGGTAGATGTAACAATGATACTTGAACTGTGTGTTTCTCAGAAACATTTTTCACTGTTCTCTGACATTCTAATTAGAAGACAACTGGGCTCTAAGAGAACAATTTCTAGGGCTAAAATTGTGTTTCTCACTACAATGGTATTAGGATTTAAAATGCTATCAAATCAGTGGAATCCTCCACAAATGTAGCAATTACTCTTTGTTGATTCAGTCAACAAATTGACCACCCAGCATGTGTGCCAGGCACTGTGGCTGGGATTCAGAGTGCTCAGTGCCTACGTTCCTTTTCTTTTGTACATTATTCTGTCATACATGAGGACTTCAAACAACACAGATCAATATCTTAGAATATTTCCAGAGGCCAGAAGCCCTAAAAATCAAGATGTTGGCAGGTCTGTGTCCTTTTGTCAATTCTAGGGGAGAATTTTCTGGCCTTTCTCAGCTTCTGGAGGCCACCTATATTCCTTGGCTAATGGCCTCTTCCTTTATTTTCAAAGCATGGCATCTTCTCTTACCTGAACTGTGCTTTCAATGTTCCATTTTTTTTTATACAGCTGACCCCTTTGTCTTACCCTCCTTGTAAAGATGCTTATGATTAGAGTGCACCACTTGGGATCATCTGCCCATCTCAAGGGACATACAAATGCATCTATAAAGTCCCCTTTTGCCATGCAAGGTAACATATTCAAGGATTCTGGGGATTAGGACATGGACATTTTTTGGAGTGGTCACTAAGCCTACCACAGTACCCTGCCCTTGAACTAGGTCGTAACTAGCAGAAGATGAGAGACATTAAGCAGATTTTTATAATTTGATGTGATAAATTATAAGATAGTGCCTGGGAATACAGATGAGCATACATCAGTCTGCTCTGAGGAAGTGCTTTACATAGGAGATGCTCATAAGAGTCTTGAGGAGTTCAATAAATGAATAAGGAAAGACTAAGAGGTAAGGGAGAACCAAACTTGAAAGAGCATGCCTTTCTTCAGCAGCAAAGACCATTCCAGTGTATCTGAGGTAAGGGAGACAAGTGATGCAATGATGGAGGTTAAGGCCAGGAAGAAAAGAATGGGGGTTACATGAGGAAGGAGTTTGTACCCATGTGACACAATAACGGGTTTGCATGTTATTTTCTGTTAAACAGTGGGAAGCCATGGAAATAAGTATTTCAGAAAGATAAGTATATCACACTGGTTAGAGTGGGGACTGCTTGGCTTGAGGAGGAGAGGTGTAACTAAAGGCCTTGGGAGGGAGTGTGGCCCTGCCTCACCTTAACTTAGGCTCAGTAAAACTGACTTTGAACTTGTCACGGGGAATTGTGAGTGAATAAATTTGCTTTTTTTAAGTTACTAAAATTGTGGCAATTTGTTACAACAGCCACAGGAAACTAATACCTCACTTTACACTGAATGGACAAGTTCATCATGAGCACCACCATGCTCAGAGCTTTATCTCCATTTTTGTTTCTGTGATGTACATCTTCCAAATAGCTGCCCTTTAGTCCTCATAGCTAAGAGGTTACTGGGTGAGGACATAGTTCTGTTTTGCTCAAATGGAGAAACCATTTAATAGCTCATAATATATGCCTTGTTATGTTCTAATTAAAATATGTATTTTATCTTAAGAAGTTGAGATGTGTGCAGCAAAAACAACAATGGCTTCAAATTAGAATTCTTTGTATAATTGACTGTTAAGTTCCTGGAAGGCAGAGATTGGGATTTATTTACCCTGGAACAATGAGAAGAGAGAGCTTGGGTTTAGTACTTTTTATATTGAACTGAAGAATGTTGATCTCCTTGTTCTCTAAGAACTTCCCAAAGTGGAAATAGTTCTTACATAATGTTGAAACTGGAGGGCTTGTAGTTTACCCTTGTATCTGGCATGTTCTACCCTACTTCCTGGTTTACTAGGCTAAGAGGAAATGTAGCCCATTGCTGGGTCTAGAAAGGTGCTTGAATATTAACATGAGGAAATGATAATTCCTAAATGGTCTATATACAAATCGCTACCAAACACAATTTGTACACACAGACAGAAATTCCTAATTCAATGATTCGTACTATGATGTCAGTTAAAACTTTGTGGTCAGAAAATCAGTTTTTGTATCAGGCTCCGAGTCAACCTTTCTTTGCACTTAAATACATGCTGATTGGGAATTTAAAGATAGTCTATCTTGTTTATAAGCAAGCTAGTATCTCTATGGGCAGGAATAGATATATTTATGTATTTCTGATATTGTTTATGTTTGTATCACTGATTATAAAAGCCACCAGGACAAAGACTCAAGTCTCTGCTTTTTTATCATCAGCTGTCGTCAGCACTCAATAAATACTGACTTACTAAAAAGACAGTGACCTCAAGAGGGTGGATGGTGACAGAAATATTTGGTGAGAATTGTTAGGCAATACAGCCTGTTTTTTTTTTTTTTAAGTGAGAACGTAAATAGCGGAGATAATATCAGAGGTTTGATTTTGAAGCCAAGTTTTCTGTTATGGATAAACCGGCAATTTTCTTTTACTCTCATTAGATTCTATCAAAAACCTATTTCTCACAGTCTTTTGTGTTTGTTAATGATGGTTAAGTAGAACCATCTCCATTCTCTCTGCCCTGATGTGTGCTGCATGCAGATGACATAAATCCTGCATTGATTGCTGCTCTATGGAATCCCCACGATTATGGATTTTTTTATTGTACATAACTCTAGAAAAGGACCTTAGTTTTATTTAGTGAATTCTAAGTGACAAAGCAGATTATTCCCCCAATGGTAGTTATTTTCCATACTTTGACTACATTATTTTTGCAAGGATTTGCTGTGTTTTGCCACTCAGCAAAATACATTATCCCCACCACCCAATAAACTCAATGGATAAAGTACAAATCCCATTTTATCACTGGATGCTATGAACACTGAGTATAGGAAGCTTAAGAGAAAGGTCAGTAATAAAAAATCCATCTCTCAAGAAATAGGACAATTACTGTGCTATATAGAAAAGCATCATATGAACCAATTTCAATGCAAAGTGATCTATTTAATAAGCCAAGGGATTTATCCTCAGTAAAGGAAAACATGCATATACTATACTCTCAACTATTTGTTGTCATCAGTGCTTAATCGAGTATCATTTGTGCCTCTCTGTTTTATGGATGAGCTATAATAAAAAAATTCTGCTTATTTTTTCCCACATACTTGTTTTCAGTTAGAGATATAACTATGGTTAAAAGGAATGAACATTATATATTTAAAACTGGGAAGTTTTCATTAATTGAGTTTTAATAAGAATGACTTCTGTGTAATGCCAAATGGCTAGGTTTAAATCTATTCCCCCTCCGCCACCTACACCTCTCTCTGTCTCTCTGTCTAACTCACACACTCTCTCACACACACAATGCCTAATTCTACATATTTTGTCTAAGACTATCACATTTTGAATTTTTTGGTTAATAACCAAAATGTTAAATTTTTTTAACCTTGCTTTTTATTTTATTTTTATTTTTTTAAAGATTTATTTATTTTATGCATACAAGAGATGGGATACAGGCCAGAGATGTGGGGGGTGAGAGGATTCACCAGAGACAGTGGGGAACAGAACGGGCAAACTGACCGAAATACACTGCTGAGGGGTACAGGCGAGTCAAGAGAGGTCTGCTGCGCCATGTGGGCTGCTCCCTGACTGGCCGGGGATCAAAATTGTGCAGCAGAAGCTGTGGGTTGCTTCATAGTGCAGTGCTTAACCCCTTGAGCCACGAGGGAGGCCCACCAAAATGTTAATTTTTTAGAAATCAGTATTTGCCAGTTAACTGTATTAGTTTATATTTTGTAAGTGCCAGACTCCTAGAGTGAGCTTTGAGGCATATACAAAGGAGCACCACAGTCTCCTCTCCACTTCTGCCTCTCATCAGTTTTTACAATAGTTTTGAAGTGCCTAAAGTATTCAACGTGGCCAAAATAGACAGGAATGCACCTAGGAATAATTGAATACAACTCTGCTTCTCCTTTGTGATTTTGGGACTTGCAGCTAGGATTGAGAGGATCAGTATTCCAAAGCATATTTCTAGAGTTTTTTTTTTTCAGTGACTATAGACCCCCCCCTACTATCAGCAAACAGAATTGACCTTGCTCGCCACAAGTACTTTGAGCTCCTGAGTTGTTACCCTGGTCTTCTCCTTTGGAAGATAATATATCAGGCGTACTGAGAAATAATCACATCAGTCCGGTAGCAGAAGAAGCTGTCATTACTCACTATGCTAATGAAAATTATGATGACACGAAGACAGACTTCCTGGAAAATCTAATTATGCAACAGCACTATAGCAGAAAGCAATTTGAAGGGTAATGTTCATTGTCAAGCATCAGGCAATAAACAGCATTAGGAGGTGATTGAATGCCCCCAAAGAACTGGAAACATTTGATCACCATAAAGGTACCTTATTGTAAATATTCTTAATCCTGGTGAGACACATACCCCACGACACAAAGGTGTATGCAATAAAATTCATTAAACCGTCCCTTCAAACCATTCATGATCTAAGTTTGAGTTCTATTTTTTCAACCCTGACTCAGTCACTTACGAGCTATAAAAACTTAGGTAAATTGGTCTCTGTCTCAGTTTCATTATGAGCTGTTCTACCTACCTGGCAGGTTTATTTTTAGTATTAAATGAAAGAGTTGATATAAAAGTGCTTGGTAAGGCTGTGATGGGATTACTTTCTTTATAAGTGAGGTTCATATCTTACTGTAAGCCCTACTTTATTGAGGTGGTTAGTGAAGGAAGGCTCATTCCCCAATCTCGCCTCACATCCCCATGTTCCACTTCACAACTGCACTTGGCAGCAATATAGAATGAGAATACATTGTGAAATCTGATTCTCATAATCAGCAAGTCAAACAACATTGATTCATCACTTAATCTGAGATAGAACAATAAGGTAGGGTCTCTATGATGAGGCAGAAAGAACAAACTCTAAAATTGTGGTACTCAAAGTGTGATCTAGGGATCCCCAAAACCTTTTTGGGGATCTAATAAGTTAGTACTGTTCTTATTATAATATGGAGAAATTATCTGATTTTTCCACTCTTGATCTCTCATGAGTGTACAGTATAGTTTTTCAGTCTACACGACTTAAAATGCACAGCAGACTAAATGCAGAAACATATAAGAATCTGTGTTCTATTAAGCCTAATATCAAAGAGGCTCTTAAAGTAAAACAACGCAACTAGTCTCATTGGTTGTCTTCATTTTGGAAAATTGTTTCATAAAAAATGCCATTTATATTAGCATGTAAGAGGTTTAATGTTATTTGAAATAAATACTTAAATTTGAGTCTTAATTCCTGTCATGGTGTGAATATCAAAAGCTATAATCCACATAAATCCTTTAGGGAGCCTCAAAAACTAAGAATTTTGAAGGGGTTCTGAGACTAAAATCTTTGTGCGTCACTGCACAATACAATTTAAGTGTTAATCTCTGCGTTGCTGATTGGGGAAGTCTGTTAGGATGTTATTACTCAAAGTCAGGTCCATGGGCCAACAGCATTGACCTCACATAGATGACTATTAGAAATAGAGCATTTTAAGTTATCTTCCATTTAATAAGATTAGTCATACTCCTGGTGATTCATATGCACATTAACTATTTGAGGAGTCTTGGACTAGCTAAAACAGGGCAAGCTTCACAGATGTGTTTTTGCAGAAAATAGGTAAAGGATTTAATGTACAAATCCAAGGGTCACACTCTAGCTAATGTCCTATTATGTAGAAGAATAATGCATAGAAACTTGCACATATATATGGATATAAGTATGAGATTATTCACTGTATTGTTTGTGATAGGGAAAAGTAGAAAGAAATTTAGATCTACATCAGTAGGAGGCTGTTTATGTTGTTATTCTACATGGATGGAAATGGAGGGAATTCTGCTGAATGAAATAAGTCAAAAGGAGAAAGACAAACACCAAATGGTTTCACTCATATGTGAAATATAGAGAAGCTAAACAAAGGGTCAGACAAAATCAAGCCAAAACAAACCCTAGAAATCTGACTGTGTAATTGAGGCTGAAATAGTGAGCATGGTGTGGTAGCATGTCTGAAGATGTGTGAACCTATACCCCTAAATCATACAGTATCAACCTTGATAAAAATAATTGAAAAAGAAAAAATTGAAAGTTCAACATATATATTGTTATGCAGACAATGGAATGCTGTGAGACTATAAAAAAAGACATTAATTTGTGTAATAATATGGAACACTTTCAAAATAGCATGGGAAGTGGACAAAACAAGGTAAAAACAGTATGAATAGCTGTATAACTCTTTGTAATAAAATAACGTATAGGCACATATTTGTTTGAATATACATGCATTTTCGTAAGTACTCAAGAAACTGGTAACAGTATACTACTGAAGTGGTAACTGGTTTCTTTTTTTTTTAATAGATTTATTTATTTATGATTACAAGAACTGGGGTACAGACCAGAGGTGTGAAGGGTGAGAGGATTCACCAGAGACAGAGTCGGGAACAGAACAGGCAGACTGACTGAAATACACCGCTGAGGGGAGCAGGGGACCAGTCAGGAGAGGTCTGCTGTGCCCTGTGGCTAGCTCCTCAGCCAGGGATCGAACTTGTGCTGCAGTGACTGTGGAGAGCTTCATAGGCTGTGTCTTAAACCCTTGCGCCACCAGCGAGGCCCTGGTAACTGGTTTCTTTAGGATAAGGGAACTAGAGGAAAGGAGTGAACAAGGTTACTTTTTGTTGTATATGGATAATTCTACCTTCTGGATTTAGAACCAAATTTATGGGCTTCCTATTACAAATAAACAAATCCCTTAGCAATTGAATATTGTAATCTAGCAGGTAGAGGTGAGGCTCATAATTGCTTTATTTGGGGGAAAAATACAAGCTCCCTAAGTGACTGAGGGGCATTCAAATTTGGGAAATCTTCAGCTTGAGTGTTACTCAGAACTTCCCTGCTCATGAATACATCCCTGTCTGAAAGAAAAGGGGATGTGTGTGCTCTTCCTCTACCTTTGGCCAGTACTGCCCATCTCTCCAGAAAATTAGAATTGTATCCTGATCCCTTTTGAGGACAGGGATGGGTAGAGGGTGAAAGTAATAATGACCAGATGTGTTCTATTTGAATGTGTGTGTTTTTTTTTTTAAAGATTTACTTATTTATACAAGAGCTGGGGTACAGGCCAGATGTGCAGAAGGGTGAGGGGATTCACCAGAGACAGAGTGGGAAGCAGAACAGTCAGATCTACTGAAATACACTGCTGAGGGGAGCAGCGGGTGAGACAGGAGAGGTCTGCTGCACCATGTGGGTATCTCTCTGGCTGGCCAGGAATTGAACCTGCGCTGCAGAGGCTACAGACAACTTCATAGCACTGCACTCAACTAGCTATGCCACCGGGGAGGCCCATGAATGTGTGTAAGCTTTTACTGCAATTATTTTGGGTAAGTATATATGAGTGAAAAACAAAGCATCTATTTAGTAGAAGTTATTTTCTAATAAAAACTGATTTTTTTTAAGATATTGTAAAGATTTGGGAAGATTTCATTTTCTACTAATCATCCTTGTACAAAATATTTTTTAAGATTATATTCCCCCTGCCCACTATGATAGTGTTCATTTAATCCATTTTGAAAGTATTACAAAGTTGTACTTTTGAGACAGAGCATGGCTGTATGGGCAATTGACCTAAGAGTACATACATCAGGGCTTTGTGCATATACACAGATACACATCTGAGTTTTCAACTTTCGACTCAGAAGTGCAAAAGAAGATGTAAAACTTATATTTTCTATAAAACCCATTCTTGCTCTGTAGCTCCCATTCCCGTGACTATAAACAGAATTGCTTCAGTGGGAATGAAGGGTGATATGCTCATTTCCCCCCTCATCACAGGAGTCGACATGCAAATTTACCACAGTTTAGCAAAGCTTCCTCATTGTTTCATAAGATTGAGTTGTTACAGCTCATCTTTAGTTTCCCGTTGCTTTAAGCTGAGCTCTCAATAGACTGTACTGTCTTATTGCACTAAAAGTGCTTCTCACTTTTCTCCCAGTTTATAAGTAGTATCTACTTAATCTGTAAGTGTTTGTCTGATCTATTGATTCTTGACAAATGAGCAGAATGCAAATGGAGGGATGTTGAGCAGATTGTTAACAAGGTGCTTGGAGTGCACAGGGAGATAAGTACACCCCATCTCCCACTAACTAACCAGATTGAAGGTCATAATGGAAGGTCATAAATCCTCCCTGCTGCCCCTCTGCTTGTTCTGGTGATAGAAAGGTGCTGACCAGGGAGAGGTCATGCAATTTTAAAATAGTCATGAAGTTTTCTTTGAGGTATAAGCCTTTTTCTAAATATGGGATTTGAACCTAGGCAGGAGACTATCATATTCCCATGGCAAGACAGGAAAAATACTAATGAAATGTTTTACTAAAAATAATAAAGGAGGAGGGAGAAAGTGTTGGAGGCAATGGATTTGTTTATAACCTTGATGGTGGTGAAAGTTTCACAAGTACAAACTTACCCCTACACTTACTGAGATGTATATATTAATGCACAATGTCATATACACAAAGCTCTTCTGATTCTGCCAGCCAACCCGGTGTCTAGCTTCACCAGAGGTATCAATATGACTTACTGAGTGGCAAAGGCTACAGAATATGGTATGTATGTATTAGAAATAGATAAGACCATGGGACTGACTCAGTTACTATGTTTTTTCCCCAACACTATTTCATATTCATTATTAGTGATAATGTGTATTTAGGAAGGGTATGAAATCCTAAAGTTAAATAATTTTACAAAATTGGAAAGGAAGTGATGTTTTCCTTAAGTTTTAGACTGTTACTGTGTAGGTGACCTTGCTTTAGGTGACATATCTAATTCTTGAGAGTTCAATATTTATTGCGTTGCAATTGGGGAAAATAATTCTATGTCCGATTACTTTTCACAAAGCTGTTTACTGTTACACCTGCTACACCTTAAATAGTAGCTTTGTGAAATCACAAATGTGATTCCATATGTCATTTGATGGCAGGGAAAATTATTAATAAATTTGGGCAATTTTTATTTATGATCAAGATAAATAACATTTTTTAAATTTTTAAAAATTTATTTATTTATTTATACAAGTACTGGGAATAGTCAGAAGTGTGGGAGGGTGAGAGAATTCACCAGAGCCAGAATGGAGAGCAGAACAGGCAGACTGACAAAGTACACTGCTGAGGGGAGCAGCAGGCGGCAGGAGAGGTCTGCGCGCCATGTGGGACCGGGGATGGAACTGGCGCTGCAGAGGCTGCAGGCAGCTTCGCAGCCCAGCGCTCAACCGCTGTGCCACCGGGGAGGCCCAAGATAAATAACATTTTAATCTGTGAAATGCATTATTAAATTTGTTGACCAATGGGAAATGCATGCTAACCTGCTTTAAGATTCTGGAAGAAAATATACCCAGATCTCCTGTGTGTGTGTATTACGATATTTTGTAATACATTTTTATATTACATATAATAGAGGTTATATATCCTAAATATGTATGATTTATTTTTTAAATCTACATATAAATATATATCATTTATATATTGATATATGTAGACTACATATCTATGTAATGAGATTAAATGTATGTATATACAGAAACTTCATCTTCTAGAATGATATATATTGTATATATCTGTGAGATACGGAATCTTCACCTATAGAATGATATATATCTATTATATATAATGATACAGGATTTTCATCTATCGAAAAATACATGAGAAAGATTCTATATTCTATATCAGTATAGGTACATCAAATTTATTGACATCACACTGGCTTACACTGTTATTATTTAAAAAGTGTAGTATCTTGCCCTTCAGGCATTGTTAACCACACCACACTCACCAGACAAGTTCCCATAGTCCACCACCATAGTTCTTTGTGGTCCTCTCTCCCCACTTTGTTCATCTCCTTCCCCCTCCTCCTCTCTGATTAACCTCAGTTCTATAGTCAGATTTCTAGGGTGGCACATCACAGGTGTAAGTTTTGAGTGATGTGTGCCTCAGAGCCCAAAGTATTGTTACGGCCATGAGGAGTGCCAACACCCCAAATTATTAGATGCAGCAATAAGTGTGCTTCTCACCATAGTGCCAAATGCCATGATGTCCAAAGGTCCCACAAGCATTTATTTAATGTGCCATACAAAGTCTCTGAATCCCATTTTACATAATGTGTTCTTTGGTGAACTATGGATAATTCCCAGGAGCTATTTAAAATAAGAAACGGTTTTGATCAATTAAAGAGCGGCTTCCAGTATTTGGAGCTCTGAACTCCCCAAGTCCAGGTAGGGTATTAATGTCATGAAGTATTAGAAGTTAATTGCAAGACTGTTAGACCTGATATTTATACATAGCTCAATAAGGTACAAAACAAGAGGCACAATGACAAATGGGGTTGTCCTAAAAGGAAATCTATTTATACTATGGTAAATGTAATCAGTGAAACAATACAAGAAAATCACTTGAAAGTTTAGCATATAAATCGGAGGTGTGGGTGGAAAAGGGAAGGGAAGGGAAGGTGAGAAAATGGCTATTTTCCATTATGCGAGGAAGAGGTTTGAATCTGTCCTTTTTGGCTGCAAAATTACACACACATGCAGTGGCCAGTCCCAGTGCATGAGGAGGTAGTGAATTTTCCTGGGTATTTTAGGGGCTAATTAAGCTTGAGAATGGTAGATGGACTAGATGGTTTTTTTCTTTTTTTAAAAAAATTATGCATAAAAGAGGTGTAGGGAGGTGAGAGGACTCACCAGAGACCAAGTGGGGAACAGAACAGGCAGATTGACTGAAGCACACTGCTGAGGGGGGCAGCAGGTGAGTCAGGAGAGGTCTGCTGCACCATGTGGGTAGCTCCATGGCCGGGGATGGAATTCGTGTTGCAGTGGCTGCGGATAGCTTCATAGGTTGCATCTTAACGCCTTGTGCAACCAGGGAGGCCTGATGATTTTATTTCAACTCCCTTTCTTTACTAAAATTTTATAAAGTTACAATTAGAGTTGATGTAGGTAATTGAAAGTACTCTTCAGTAAATTGAGGTCACCTTCAGTGTTGAACAGTCAGTAGCAAACTGTAAAAATATTATAATGACATAGATAAGAAATAAAATTTCTGTTATGCAAACGATTCCTTAATTTGGTAGGCAACAAATATGCAAGGAAAGAGGCAAAGGTTATAAAAGATAAATTATACTCAAGAGTGTATATGGTAGCTAATATTTATAGAGCGCTTACATTAGGTACTATTCGAAGTTCCAAATTTAAGGTGATACTTGATTTGTATGTATGCATTGCCATTCTGCTGGTTTATTTCTGGCTGTGTTCATAGTTCTTTGTTCTTGCTCCTTTTTTCCTTTGGGGTTTGGTTCTTTTTCTTAACAGTGTGTTTAGGTTCTCTTTTTTTTTTAACTTATGTGTCTTTTACTATAAGTTTTTGTTTCATAGTTACAATTTTTCATTTGGCATACTTTGTGTATATGCTTGTGTAGATGTTGGAACTTTTTAAATTGAAATTAGCATAGACCATCTCTAGGCAATAAAGTTTGGGTGATTGTGGTTTTTTGGATGGAGCAGTTATGCTTTTTCTACAAACTGTTTTTAATTGTAATATATTTAGAGAAATGTAGGTGAACATTTTTATTTTGAAGAAAACACTAATATCTAACATGAAGCATATATTTTCCTTGGTTCACAACTTACAGCCTCTAGTTATATCAGATACGCTCAATTCTGCTTCCAGGTCTTACTTTTTTTGGTTGCCATCATTTTTCTCATCAATTTCATCCTCACTAACTCTTACTATTTCTTGATTTTTTGGTAGTAGCCATTCTAACCAAAGTGAGGTGAAATTTCATTGTAGTTTTTATTTATAATTCCCTAATGTGAGGTAGAGCATCATCTCATGGTTCTGTTGGCCATCTGTATATCTTCTGGAAAAGTCTATTTAGATCCTCTGCTCATTTTTAATTGGGTTGTATTGGGTTGAGGTGTACAAGTTTATATATTTGTGATGTTAACCCTTTATCTTGGTATATGGCTGACTAGTGGCCCATTCATTTTCATGATGGTTTCTTTCACCGAGCAGAAGTTTTTCAGTTGGAAGTATAACTTGCCCTTCAATGCCCTCCAAATATATATGATAATCCCTAAAGGTTGTTGATACCTTAAACTGCACTGTGGTTTTAGATTCTTCCCAAATAACAGGTACACTTGAGACTCCATTGGCTCAGGATACTCTGAGGTCAGAGTAGATCTATTCCTGAGTCAGCTTCAACACCCTACCTCCAGGTGAATTCTGTATTTCAACTATGCCTTAGAGCCAGTGGTGACTTGGTATATCCTGATTTCTGTGGGCTCACATATGTCGTAGGGAGATACTATTTTTCTGTTTATGGTTTATACCTGATTAGTTCCTGAAAGAGGATGATAAAGATAGCTTAGGAGTGGTGCTGAAGGAATTTACCCTGCCCTTCATACTAAATGATTTGCCGCAAAATATACCAACAGTCAGATTTGGTCTCTTACACTACCTTGCTTTAACTTTTCCTACATTGTTCCTCTTCTTACTTAGCTTTATCTTTGATGCCCTCAAAATCTAATTAAGTCAGTGAAGTACCTGGGATTTTTATTTGCTTTTTGTGGCTCCTTCTCATGCTTTGCTCTGAGAAAATATATAACAAAACCAAACCAGAAAGACTGGCTGCTTTGGAAGGCCTGTTATTATCACTGGAGAAAATGCCTCATGGAAATATAGTTGGAATATTCCTTAGAACCATAAAAACTAATGACTTCAACAGTATTTACTTTCTCTATATGAAATGGTGATACAAGGATCAGCAGCCCATGCTAAAAGGAATTGTGTACAGCAGTGAGGCAATAACAGTGATCAGCTAGCACTGTTGTTTGGTGACCTCCTGTCTTCTATTAGCTGTTAATGGCCCTTCAAAAAGAGAGATGGAATTGCATCAGTGCAGTATGGCTTACAAGATCACCTGTGCTTTGTCACAAGCACAGGAGGAAGCACTGGGGAGACCTGTGCACTGAGTCATTTGAAATAAGCTATACATGCCTGTCATATCCTTCCTGCTAGAACTGAGAACAATATGCATTCTGACACAGGATCCTATTTTCTCCTGAGGGCTTACATTTACATCTAAGAATAATTATGCATGTTAATGTAGTCTTTTTTAAGACTGAAGATAAGTCTTACCATACCTGAAATTCCAACGTTAATGATTCATTTCTTTGCTTTTAAACACAATCATTTCCATGCACACTTCATTGGAAATAAAATTGTCCCTGGGAAGGGAAACACAATCTTAAATACTTCTTTTGAATTCACTAATAAGCATATCCACACATGTATTCCTTAATGGGGAAAAAAATTAGAGGCTTGCTGTATGTTTGGTACTGTGTTAGTCATCTGGGGTATGATGATTACCCACTCTGTGACCTGAAGGTATACAACAATCAAGAAAGCAAACAGAACAACAGGCATTATTGAAGTAGATGCATAAATTACCATTAGGACACAGAGTGAGCAGGGAGAGAATGACTCATTCAGCATGTATAGTCACCTGTCACCATCAAGGGAAGTAACTTTTAAGCAAGCACTTGAAAATGAGTGAGACAGTCATAAAGAAGGCCAGAAGGACACCACAGGCAAAGGGAACACCATGAGCATTTTTAAGGGACTCATGTATGCAGTTGTATAATTGTCATGGGATGGCATTTAGTTCTGAGCACTAGGTGTCCGGAGACTTGAAATACAGGCAGTGTCCAAATGTTAAGGGCTCTAAGTATTTGGAATTTATTCCAGGGGCCATTGCTTTTTGTTTTTGTTTTTGTTTTTTTAACTGTTGCCTGAGCCCTACCATCAAAATTCTAATTTACTATGGACTGGGAATTCTGCACTGGCATATTTTTTTTTTTTAAAGATTTATTTATTTATTTATTTATTTATACAAGCACTGGGTACAGTCAGAAGTGCGGGAGGGTGAGAGAATTCACCAGAGCCAGAGCGGGGAACAGAACAGGCAGATTGATGAAGTACACTGCTGAGGGGAGCCTTGGGCGGCAGGAGAGGTCTGCGCACCATGTGGGACCCTCGCCAGCAGCCGGGGAATGAACCGGCTCTGTAGAGGCTGCGGGGCAGCTTCACAACCCAACACTCAACCACTGCGCCACCAGGGAGGCCCCACTGGCATATTTTTTTAAAAATTCTGCTGGTGACCTCAAATAGAGCCAAGATTAAAAATTTCTAGGCAGAGTGATGTAAATCAAAGCATCCATTTAAAGAGAAGTATGTAAATCAACATTCCCCTATCTGACAGAGTTGTAACAGCGTCCTGGACCCTGGAGTTTTAGGTGACTGAGGAAGGAGTGCAAATATCCTGTGAGGGGAGCCAGATGACTGAGTGGCTGTGAGTCTAGGAACTGGACTCAGATACGTGGAATGTGAAATCCTGTTCCACTGCTTCTAGCTATTTCATATTAGATGAGTCATAATATTTTAGTGGCCATTTTTACACATGAACAATATAGTTTAGTATATATGCACATGCTGATTTTCAGTGATGCATATCTGAAACTTAGTGTTATAATGAAATGCTACTTAAATGAAAAAAAGATAGAAATAACTTCTAAAGGTTGGTAGGAAGACTTTAATGAGATAAAACATGTAATAGTATTTATTTAGTAAGGACCCATGTGCAGGTAAGGTGTCGATACAGGTTCACCGTTATTTTTACCTAAGTAATATTAATCACCAAAGATAATCTTTACCTTATTCAAATTTGTTCTTTGCTGGCATTCACAATAGGTTTAGAATAGTAGAATAGTCATCTGTTCCCTTACTTGTACACACATTTGTAGCAATGTAATACTTTCCCCTTTAAGTAACAGAACTGATTTTCTCATTTGCCTTTATTTATAAAAACACATTGCAGAATCCAAGATTTGGAATGGATTTCAGGGATCACGTAGTAAAATGTATAAATCCATGCAAGGAATCCATTTAAGACAGTCTCTAACAGCCCCTTTAGTTAAATGGGTTTAATAATAAGAATCTCACTGACTGAACAACAAAATATCTCACAAATAAAAACCCCACATTTATTTTAAAAATCTTAATAAATTAAATTTATTTTAATTAAAAGAAAGTACCCATTACCTGTGGGTACCAGCGCAGTTCAGAACTACATTACCGGCAAGCAAGGATAAAAAAAATAGATGGGCAGGGCACAGTTGAAAAAATATCATCTCAAACATTTCTTGTAGGCAAAGGACATAATAAATTTATTTGCTATTCAATTATTTGAAAGTCAAAAGAACTAAAATCTGCTGTCCTTAGTTGTAATGATAACAACTTTCAATCATAGGTGTGTGCACACAGTTAAATATAAAGGGATTTAAAATGCATCATTTTTTTAAAAGATTTATTTATGCATACAAGAGCTGGGACACAGGCCAAAGATGTGGGGGTTGAGAGGATTCACCAGAGACAGAGTGGGGAGCAGAACATTCAGACTAACTGAAATACACTGCTGAAGGGGGCTGTGGGCGAGATAGGAGAGGTCTGCCGTGCCGTGTGGGTTGCTCCCTGGTGGGCCAGGGACCGAACTTATGCAGCAGAGGCTTCAGATTGCTTCATAGTGCGGCACCCAACCCCTTGCGCCACCAGGGAGGCCTGTATCATTATTCTTATTGCATGTTGTGTCACACCTGAGCATCTTCAGAGCCCCGTTTTTTATAGAGAGCAATTTTATTTTATTATTTTTTAAAGATTTATTTATGCATACAAGAGCTGGGGTACAGGCTAGAGGTGTGGGGGGTGAGAGGATTCATCAGCGACAGAGCAGGGAACAGAACAGGCAGATTGACTGAAATACACTGCTGAGGGGAGCAGCGGGTGAGTCAGGAGTGGTCTGCTGCACCATGTGGGTTTCTCCCTGGCCGGCCGGGGATCAAACTCGTGCTGCAGACAGCGTTGTGCCACCAGCAAGGTCCGAGAGCAATTTTAAAAAGATCTATTGTACCAGAAAAACAATAGAATTGGAGAACAATCTGAATTTCATCATGATATTGGGAAGATGGGGAAATGAAAGCATAGTATTTTCTTTGAAATTCTACATGGAATCTCTTACTACTTGAAGAAGGTAACCACTCCAAAAGCATACAAAAACCCTTATTAGCTAATCCAAATAAAAAATAAAAGTATTTATCTTCTGTAGATGTACAAAGCATTATATTCCATTTCACAAAGATTTTTTTTTACAATGACTCAATTATATAATTATATGTTATAGCTGATTACATGCACTTATACTAATTATGTAATAAAGCATAATTGTACTAATTATATAAACAGATGATCAACTAAAATTCAATTTATCCTAGAACCCAAGGATATTCTGAGATCACAAAGGTAAGAGACTATTGTTGTGAAACTATCAATTCAGAATGTTTTCTAACATTATCTGGCCATTAACATTATAGGGGCTTAGTGTGTAAATTTTTCTAGCCTTTCAAAGTCTCGTCATCCTAGTCTAACTTCAGAAATTCCAGGCTTTAGTAACAGCCAAGAAGAGGCTCTGGATTTAAATATGTGTTCAAAGTAAAATGAACAGAATTTGCATTAAATGTTTCTGTGGAATACAAATCTAAGTCAGGAAAAGAATTCCATATGTCCTCAGCGTCACAAAATAACTATATTCCTGAAAAGTTACATTGAAATTTATTTTCCTTAAGGACAAAATGGCTTTTCCATAATATTGCTGGTTGATTTTTAACTGGCAATGGTACCTGTGTTCTAGTCCGTAGGGGGAACTTGCAGAGGGTAGAATAGTCAGACTTTTCCATTATAATTTCTCTGTAAAGAAGTAGATAAATAAGCTGGGCAGTACTTAATATCTAAGAAAATCTGTGACCAAGGTTTTCATCAAGCGATTAATCCCCCAGTGATGTCAGCCTGTTTTAGTTTTAGGACATGTGTAAAAGGTTAAAATCAGAGGTTTGTGTTCCTGCAAAGTCCTTGCTAGATTAGACCCCTTTTCCAACATGATCACTGGAGCCTGAAGAAGCAAAACTTTGGAAGCTCCACATTCATCAATCATGCTATCGAGATTGCCAGATCTGTCATAGGCCTTTGGTTATGAATAAAACTCTTGTATTTAGTATAACCTCTCTAAGATAGATTCCCTGAGGTAGAAACATAGGGCCAAAGACATTTGAAGGTTCTTTTTTTAAAACTATTTATTTTTTAAAGATTTATTTATTGATTGATTGATACATACAAGCACTGGGTACAGTCAGAAGTGCAGGAGGGTGAGAGAATTCACCAGAGCCAAAGCGGGGAGCAGAGCAGGCAGAAGGACCAAAGTACACTGCAGAGGGGAGTAGCGGTCGGCAGGAGAGGTCTGCGCACCATGTGGGACCCTCCTTTGGAGGCCGGGGAGCAGCCGGGGATCGAACCAGCGCTGCAGAGGCTGTGGGCAGCTTCGCAACCCAGTGCTCAACCGCTGCGCGACCGGGGAGGCCCCGTTTGAGGGTTCTTGATCCATATTGCAAAATTGTTCTTCCAAAATGCTATAGCAATTTGCACTGCCATTAGCAATAATGAGACCCTAAGGGAGGAGTTCCCCCAACCATCACCACTGCTAAACACATCTCGTTCCCTCTTTCCTTTAGTCCATTAAAAACTCTGTGACAATTCTGTTCAGAGCTTAACTTGGCTCTACCTGTGTTCATGGAAGGCCTTTCCTTTCAATCCACATTAAATGCTTTCTTAATAGTCATTCCTAGCAGAGGAGTCAAGACACTTGGGATTTGTTAGTAATTCTTTCTTCATTAACTCACCTTGCCTCCTAGGGTAGGACGTACTCAAAGGGCCTGGCAGTATGCGTGTGTTCCTCCAGAAACACACGGAAATAAGAAAGCTTTGTTGGCTTAGTCAGTGTGCTCTGGATCACTCCTGAAGTTGATCTTGTGGGGATGGCTGTTTGATTTAGAATCCTGCTCTGATACATAATTTTAGAATCATAACTTGGAATGTAGCTTAGTTGACTTTGATACACTTGAATTAAACCAGTGGCTATTTCCCCAGACTGACAATGGGTTATTACCCTCATTTGGCATTCTCTAGCCTGTCCTCTCGCCCAGATCCAGAGTTTCTTCTAATGTTTCATGTTGGCTTATCCTGTGAAGTAGTGTGATGCTGTGTAAAGGCAGACTGACTTTTACACTTAGAAATTCAGTTCTTTACAAATTAAGTGTATATCTTTAGGTGAGTTACCCACATTTCTTTATCTGAAAGTAGATGTGATACTAGAGTTCTTGTGAGGATATAGTGTAAAAGACATTGTGATCATGAAAAAAAAATACTATTGATAATAAGAGCTGTGACTTACTGTGTTCTTACTGTAGCACACTTTGCCTATATTATTATCACATTTTACATCAGAAGCTCAAAGAAATTAATGTTCCCAAGATTACAAAGCTAGAAACCAGTAGAGACAGAATTTTAACGTAAGTTCCCATATTAACAACTATATAAAAAATAAAACACGAAATAAAATGAACATGATTGAATCCAGAGAATAAATATGTGATGTGTGTAAAATTTGGAAGGAAAGATTCACACAATGTGATGTTCCATGAAACGGGCCTTCAAACCTTCAAAAACTAGGAGCAATGGAAGGGAGATGGTATAACAGAGAGAAGAAAGCCAATTGGACTTCTGGTGATGAAGAGATGAAGAGGCTGGTGGTGGGCTCTGATGATGAATGTAGGGAGGCAATAACTGTCATCTCTAGCATAAGGTGGTGATGAGGATAAAGAAAAATATAAATCAGGAAATTCTAATAATGACTTTTGTGTAATGAGTACTTACTATGAAAGAGGCAATGTATTGAATGCTTGGCTTATAGGCATCGTGCATAAACTTAAGATTCTGCTTCGGTACGCCTAGAGTTGTTGCCTGTCTGCATTTCTAACATATACCCAGTTAATGCTGATGCTGCTGACCTGTGGACTACATTTAGAATAACAGAGATGTAAATTCCCTTATTTAATCTACAAAACAAACATGTTGTACAGAGGAGGAAATTGAACTAGGGAAAGATCAATTTACTCCATTGTCTTGCAGTGTCAGAATGAAGATTCCAAAGTGATCTCCTACTCATAACCAGAACACTATTGCTTCTCAGTAATACCTGGAAGGGATGTCTTTATACTTCTCTGAAGGTCAACTCTGCAGATGCATTGTCCCTGAATGTACCAAGTGATCTCTCTAGAGTGTGGTCACATGAAAGTCTGTGAAGGATTTGGTAGGTCTTTCTGTTGGTCTGTCATGGATATAAATGGACAGAAAACTTCATCTGTGATTAATTAACCATCCAGACTGAGAATCCAGGGAAATGGTGGAGGTAGATTTTTTCCTCTAAACTTGGGTATTGGCCTTTGGCAGAACCCCCATTTGGAAATATTTCCTTGGGCAACATCCAGCTGGGCTGATTCTCTGTCAGGCAGAATAAAGCCCATTGGGATCTCCAGAAACTTGAAAGGGCAGCAAATAATTGCTGTCTGTATGGAAACCTGGCATAGTTTAGTTATCCACCTTAAAGTAACTTTAGATTTTCCTTCAACCTAAAGGAATTACGGCTTCTCTCAGATTTTGAAAAAAAACTTGCTATAACAGATTTGAAAGGGGTAGAAAATCATCTGTATTAGTCAAGTGTTTCATAAGAGGATCTGAGGGAAAAAGGGTTAGGGCTAGAGAATTTGGAGATCAACCCTTCCAAATCCAAGGGAGAAGGAGGCTTCCCACGCCACCTAAGATCTCACACACACAAACTAGCTAGTCAAGGTAAAGTCCTGCCTGTATAAGTGAGGATTCCTGACAACAGATCCAATGTTCTTTTGTGTAGAGTTCGATGCAAAACTGGGATCGCATCTCTGGTACCTTTAAATCAGTCAATTAGGGCCTCCCTGGTGATGTAGGGGTTAGGTCTCAGTGCTGTCATTGCCGAGGCCTGAGTTCAATCCCCGGCCAGGGAGGTAACCCACATATGGCACAGCAGACCTCTCCTGTCTCACCTGCTGCTCCCCTCAGCAGTGTATTTCAGTAGATCTGCCTGTTCTGCTCTCCACTCTATCTCTGGTGAATCCTCTCACCCCATGCACCTCTGGCCTACACTCCAGTTCTTCTACACAAAAATAACAAATTAAAAAAAAATTAAGTCAACTGTATTATTATCTTTTAAATACTTTGTTGTATTTCCTTAGCTTTTCAATTCTGTAACCATATCACATTATTTATAGGTACATTATTTTGTTTATAACTTGATTTTTCCCATTTTTTATGCCTATCCTAGCTCAGAAAAGATTTGATATAACTTTTGTAGCAATAGTATAGAAAACTACAAATAACAAGCATGATGTATTCCAATAAAAACCAGAACCCAGATTTGTTCACTTTCTCACTACACAAAAATGTCCAAGGGACATCAGCTCAGTCTCACATGGCAGCTTGTTAGAAATGCAGAATCTCAGACCCTATCCTACAATTCCTGTACCAGAATCTGTGTCTTGACATTTTCCCTGAAGTGATTTGCGTGCACATGAACGTTTGAAATGCACTGCTTTATAGTATGCCATAGTTTGTCACTTAACGTGTCTTAAGTTCCCTGTGGTGTGTGTGTCACTATTCCTGCCTTTCTAATTATGTAGCCTACTCTTGTAAGTAACGTAAGTGCATAGGTAAGGGATCATTTTGTGGAGAGTATACCTTAACTTCTTTTGCAGTTCTCAAGTAGAAAGAATAAAACTGCAGCAACAACTATAGCTAAGTGCAAATGAGGTTTATTGACCCATTTTTATTTCTGCCTCATTATTAAGTCAAAGAAGATGCAATTTTCCCCCAAAATTACAAGATTGAACGGCAATTTAGTTAAGGGGACTCTATACTTGTAAATATCTAATTACAAAAGCAATTTTCTCTCTTGCCTATAAGAAACTGGAATAATATGCCAGTTTATTCCTTAAATGGTATCAGTCAAGTGAGTGATTCCCCCTTAAATGTATGTAGCTTTTTAAGGCCAGTTCTCAGTTTTCCAATAACCAATTATTTGATAAGTGGGTTTGTTTCTCTTTGTTAGCTTTTTAGCAGAAGATAACTCTGAAACAAATTAGGAAGTTTGTCAAGTATTTGCTAGGGGAGGTTGAAACCCTTGTCCAAATGATGATTATTTTTTCTTTCATCCATGGTCCATCCTTACACTAATACCTGACTTTAATACCAATTTGTGAGTGTGGGATTAATGAACTCAGATTACCATGAGATGGAGGCCAAAAATTTGGAATTCTATTCTTTTTTTTTTTTTATAAATTTTATTGTTATATTCCCCATACAATTGCAGCCCCCCATTCTGACCCCAATCCCTCCCCTCCCGCCCCCGCCTCCCTAAAAGTGTCTCTGGTTCATAGTTTTTTGTTGATTTTGATTTTCACTTTCTTATAGTTATTCATTTTCCTGGTCCCTTATTTAAGTTTTCTAGATTCCTGCTATGAGTGAGACCATCCGGTATTTTTCTTTTTCTTTTTGGCTTATTTCGCTGAGCATGATCCCTTCCAGCGCCATCCATGTTGCAGCAAATTGCATGTGTTTATCTTTTTTGAATGCTGTGTAATATTCCATGGTATATATGGACCACATCTTCTTGATCCAGTCATCTATTTTTGGGCATTTGGGTTGTTTCCAAAGCTTAGCTATTGTAAAGAGTGCTGCTATAAACATAGGGGTGCAGGTGTTCTTTGGAATTGATGTTTCTGTGTCCTTTGGGTAAATACCTAGGAGTGGAATTGCTGGATCATATGGAAGCTCTATGTTTAGTAGGTCCAGAAATCTCCACACAGCTTTCCACAGTGGTTGGACCAGTTTGCACTCCCACCAACAGTGCAGAAGAGTTCCTTTTTCTCCACACCCTCGCCAACATTTGTTGTTGCTAGTTTTTTTAATATGTGCCATTCTCACTGGTGTAAGATGGTATCTCATGGTAGTTTTGATTTGCATTTCCCTGATGACAAGTGATGTTGAACATTTTTTCATATGCCTGTTGGCCATTTGCATTTCCTCTTCAGAGAAGTTTCTTTTAAGCTCTTCTGCCCATTTTTTGACTGGATTATTTTCTTTGTTGTTGTTGAGTCTCATCAGCTCTTTGCAGATTTTTGTGATCAGTCCTTTATCATTAGTGTTGGGTGCAAAAATGTTCTCCCAGTTGGTGGAATTCTATTCTTTTCACATCAACCAAGTTCATCCTTTTCCTGACAGTTCTGTTCTCTTTATCATGAAGAGACTGGATACAGGAGTGTGAATGAGTAGGTCTAGATTCTTCACCATTACTACATTAACAGTTTGTTGGGGTGGGCCTCCCTGGTGGTGCAAGGAGTTAAGACACAACCTATGAAGCTATCCACAGCCACTGCAGCCCAAGTTTGATCCCCGGCCAGGGAGGTTACCCACATGGCGCAGCAGACCTCTCCTGACTCACCTGCTGCTCCCCTCAGCAGTGTATTTCAGTCGATCTGCCTGTTCTGTTTCCCACTCTGTGTCTGGTGAATCCTCTCACCACCCACGTCTCTGTCCTGTACCCCAGTTTTTCTATGTATAAATAAATAAATATTAAAAAAAACAGTTCTTTGGGATTGCATTAGTGGTATCACTTCAGTGTATAGAGGATGCGATGGTATTTAGTAGGTTTGTGAGAGGACTGTCCCATTAGTAACTGCTACTGTTCTTGGGTTATTTAATTTTCCAGTCATATCAGTATTGTCTCTCTTTGACCTGGTGTAAGAGACAGAGAGCTAAGGCTTATTACTAGAGTTTGAAAAAGTCCAGTCACATAGGAACACTGAATAATAACTTCAGAAATGTGAACCATTGCAGAACTTCCGCATGGTGGAGTAAATATACCTACGAACGTGCCCTTCATAAAAGCAACAAAAATAGTGGCAAAATTGTGAAAATTAACATTTCAGATCTCTGGAAATAAGCCCAAGGCTTGCAGCACCTCTAAAGATCAGTCATTTAACAAAAACTGTCAAATCTAGGAAACAGATTGTTTTTGTAGTCTAACTTAGTCTCCGTCTCCCTCTTTGTAGTTCTGCAGTAGTCTTGAAAATCAGAAGCCTCGCTAATATTATTCGGTATGAAAATTAGCAGACTTGCTGTTTACCGTAGGGGGCAGACTGCATATAAAGCTCCTCAAAAAGTCCCGTTGCCAGAACATTCCCACTTCTGAGCTTTGCCACTAGTTGACCTGTCTCACAGCTCCCTGGAAAAACAACACTCCAAGTGTTTTATCATTATTAGACCCGACTGGGTGCTTACATTACAGAACAGCTCTGTTCTCAAAGCATTTATCAAAAACAATCAGTGGCTATTGTTTAACATCACAATTGCTTGAGGCAACAATGAGAGGCCACCTGTAAGAGGCTGACCAAAAACCCTGAAAGAATGATGTGTAGAAGAAAATAAGTTTATGGGGTAATTTGAAAAGCTCTGATATATTCCTGGGCAATCTAGAAGGCCTCGTGTAAATTCAGAGTTGTGTGTTTGCTCAGGAAATTCCTGAGAGGAAGCCAATCTTTCACTCCAACTGACCTGGACACCTTGTCCCAGAAGAATGTGCAAACTCCTGGCTGAGTGTGGAAGGCACACTCAAACACACACAGACCTCCTTGGTAGAGATTCGGAAATAAACTGGTTTCAAGCATTTAAGGAAATGTTAGGTCAATCATTAACTGGACAGTAATCTAGCGAAGTTGAACTTATATTGACCACACTTATGTACAACAAAGAATGCAGATTTTTATAGAATTAGCCCAGGAAAGTCATTAAAGAACAGCAAAAGCAAGCAGCAAAAAGGGTAATAACAATCCCTGAGGAGTGAGGTCTGGTCTCAAGAGATGCTGCAATATTTTATCTGAAACCCAGTTTTCAACAACAAAAAAATTAATGACACATCGAAACAGTAAAGTAGGTCCCATACACAGGGAGCAAAGTGGTTAATAGAAACTGTCCCCGAGGAGGCCCAAGTATTGGCTTTTCTATACAAAGTCTTGAAATCATCTATGATTAATATTCAAGGAACTAAAATGAGTCATGTCTAAATAATTAAGGAAAGTATGACAGTGATGTTTCAACATGGGGATAATATTAATAAAGAGACAAATTATCAAGTAAAGGAACAAAACTAATTCTAGAGTTGAAAAGTGCAATAACTGAAATAAGTTCACTGGGGGGGGGCACACTCTCAGCACTTTTTTTTTTTTAATTCATAAGAGTTGGGATACAGGCCAAAGGTGTATGTGTGTGTGTGGAGGGTGGTCAGTGAGAGGATTCACCAGAGACAGAGTGGGTTGCAGAACAGGCAGATACACTGAAAAACACTGCTGAAGGGAGCAGCAGGCAAGTCAGGAGAGGTCTTCTGCATGCCATGTGGGTAGCTCCCTGGCAGGCTGGGGATGGAACTCATGCTGCAGAGTCTGCAGATAGCTTCACAATGCTCTGCTTAACCCCTGCTGTGGTAGCTGCTGATTGCTTCATAGTGCTGATGTTTAATCCCTTGTGCCACCAGGGAGGCCCCATCTTTTGTCTTTTTGATAATAGCCATCCTGGCAGGTGTAGCATGATCCCTCCATGTGGTTTTCACATTTCCCTGATGATTGGTTATGTTCAGTATTTTTCCGTGTATCTGTTGTCCATTTCTGTCTTCTTTGGAAAAGTGTCTATTCAGTTTAATTGTATTTGGTATTGTTCTATATGGGTTTCTTATATTTTGGATAGTATCCCCTTATAAAAGCAATAAGTAAGCTTGTACCAACTCAAGATAAAAAGACAAAAATTACAATAACTCAATATTGCCTATGAATATGGTACAAAATCCTTGGTAAAATATCAGCAAACTGAATTCAAGTGAATGTTAAATGGATTAAACAGAAAAACAGATTTATTCCAAGAATACAAGGGTGGTTCAACACACAAATCTAAATTAATATCTCAGGTTAACAAAACAAAGGGGACATCATATGATCATCTATGATTGATGTAGAAAAAGCATTTGAAAAATCCAACACTCTTTCATAATAGAAAGACAAAACAAGTTACAAATAGAAACTTCTCCAGTATGTTACAGAATATTTATGAAAAACCCATAAGTGACATCATACTCGATGGTGAGAACTGCAACTCCTTCAAGATAAGGAGCAAGAAAATAATATATACCCCCCATTGACACTTCTATTCAACATTGTACAGGAAGTGCTAGCTAGAGCAATTAGGTAATAAAAAGAAATGAAAAGCAGTGAAATAGAAAAGGAAGAATTAAAATGACCTACATTTGCAGACAAAGTAATCATATATATAAAGTTCACACATGTTCACAAAAACCACTTAAAAGAAAACAGCAAATTTTCAGATTAACTGACACAAGAAGATTAGTTTTTTACATACTAGCAATCAACATTCCAAAAAGAAAATTTAAAAGGAATTCCATAGACTCAAAGAGAATAAATAGTAGAAATAAATCGTACCAGGGAAGATGAAGATTTGTTTACTGAAAACTACAAAACATTGCTGAAAGTTATTAAAGAAGACCTAAACATTAGTCACCTATTTTAATTTGTTCAAAGATTTAATATTGTTAAGATGGCAATACTGCCTAAGGTTTATGTAATGATTCAGGGCAAGCCATATCAAAATCCTAAATGATAACTTTTGGAGAAATAGAGAAGCTGATCATAAAATTCATATGAAATTGCAAGAAACCCAAAATAGACAAAGCAATCTTGCTAATGAAAAATTTGGATGACTCATATTTCTGGTTTCAAAAGTTACTCCAAAGCTACAGTATGGTACTAATATAGAAATAGGTATATAGATACAATGAAATGGAATAGAGAGTCTAGAAATAAGCCCATTTATCTGTCAATCAATTTTTAATAAGATTGTGAAGATTACTCAGTGGGAAACTACTACATTTTGAACAAATGGTGCTGGGATGCTTTGCTACCCACACACTAAGAGTAAGATTGACCTATATCTCATACCATATGCTAATTAAGTGATGACTGGCTGTAATAAGTGCCACTGAACCATATAGTTTATGAGGATCAATTTTTTTATGATCTAAATTTCACCACAATCAAAAGATAGTGAAATAGCAATCATTTTAGTGTTGTGCTCCACAGATGAAAGGGGATTTCATTCCACTTCTGACTGTTGTTTGGTTTGTATCCTGATTATATTTCATATTTCAGGAAGTTGCCATTTTCTTTTTTTTTTTTAAGATTTATTTTTAGGGCCTCCCCGGTGGCGCAGCGGTTGAGCGCTGGGTTGCGAAGCTGCCCGCAGCCTCTGCAGCGCCGGTTTGATCCCCGGCTGCTCCCCGGCCACAGGAGGAGGGTCCCACATGGCGCGTGGACCTCTCCTGCTGCCCGCTGCTCCCCTCAGCAGTGTACTTCGGTCTTTCTGCCTGCTCTGCTCCCCGCTCTGGCTCTGGTGAATTCTCTCACCCTGCCGCGCTTCTAACTGTACCCAGTGCTTGTATGTATAAATAAATAAATCTTTTAAAAAAAAGATTTATTTTTATTTATACAAGAGCCAGGGTGCAGGCCAGATGCGTGGGTGGGTGAGAGGATTCACCAGAGACAGAGTGGGGAATAGAACAGGCAGACTGACGAAATACACTGCTGAGGGGAGCAGCAGGCAAGACAGGAGGGGTCTGCTCACCATGTGGGTTGGTCTGAGGCCAGCGGGGATCGAACCTGTACTGCAGAGGCTGTGGACAGCTTCACAGTGCTGCGCCCAACAGCCTGTGCCACGGGGAGGCCCAGTTGCCATTTTCTTTTGTTTGCTCTCAGCAATGCACCCTGTCAGTATTCACCAGGCATACATATGTGAAGTGTTTGAATGTATCAAATCCTGGTGGTGAAAGTAGCCACAGCTCTTCAGTCTTTTGTAGCTTTATTATGATGGCAGGTCAGTTGGTGAATGAATAAGGAGAGGCAGAGTTGATTTTTAGCAGAACACCTGGGAGATAATGCTTGAATGCAAAGGCGACAAGAATGTTGTTAGTAGCTTTGTCAGTGTTCATTTAAAATTTTCTGCACACAGTGGAATACTACTCAGTGATCAAAAAGATAAACTCATGCCATTTGTGGCAACATGGATGATGCTGGAAGGGTTGCTCCTAAGCATTGCTCCTAAGTCAGAAGGAAAAAGGTAAAAATTTGGATGGTTTCACTTATATGTGGAATATAGAAAAACCAAACAAAGACAAAACTTAAAGTTTGTTAGGAGAAAGGATGTCCTGAGCAAACTCTATACAGGCGTTGTGGATGCCACCCCTACTCCATCATGACACTGGGAACTACAAATCCCATGATCCCCAAAGACAGGTTGGGAGGACCTAAGGGCAGAGTTAAGCAGCCATTTTCTGGTGGCTTGTGTTTATAACCAGCCATGTTAGTAGGGTCTTGCTCTCTTGGCTGGTGCTCTTTGCCAGGCAGGTTTGGTCTCGGCGGGTCTTTGGGATTCCAGGTCAGCAGAATGGGTAAGACACATTTAAGAATTTATCTCCCTCTTTTCTCCCTGAGTTGTTCATTTCCTCATTTCCCCTTCCCTTATAAATAAACCTCTTGTTAACCTTTTGTGTGTGCCTGCACTTTAAGTCCCCTTTAAGTGCATGGGGTGAGGACCCACAGTCAGGCAACCTGTTTTATATTGGGGTTGCCCTGTAACAAGTTGACTATAGATACATAGCATCCAGGAGAGTACAGGGAGGGTGGGGGTAGGAGAAGTGTGAAAAAAGGGGACAAGAGCACTAGAGAATATGATGATGGACTATGTGTGCTTTGGTGGTAGGAAAACTGGTGACCACATCTGAGGGGAGAAACCATATATTGTCCAAAAACTAAAAACAATGTAAGAAAAAAGTACTGCATTCACAAATTAAAATATAATGGGAAAAAAGTCATTTCATATACAAAAAATATAAAGTAAAATGCTGTATATACATTTTTATAGATTTGTATTACTATATATTAAACTCAGTGTAAGCTGTTGAAAAGACCCTCTGGTAAAACAAAACTTGCACATTTGTTCTGTGAATTGTATTTATGGACCATAAACTGGACTTAGGATTTGAAAAGTTGCGTTTTAGAACTTTAGACTCAGGCTTGTCAACTTGGACTACTTCTTTTATATTTAACCAAACTACATTAAAACTCTATTTTACAGTTGAAAGAAGGTTCTGTGTAGTTCTAACCTGAGACTGATAACTGTTATGTTATAAAATTAGATTAGCAAGTATTTGAGTTCATCCAGCAAACTGTACCTGGAATTACTAATTTGCCCTCGTGAGAAAGCGTGAGAGAAAGCTCTGGACTTTTTTTTTTTTTAGAGATTTATTTATTTATTTATACAAGCACTGGGTACAGTCAGAAGCACGGGAGGGTGAGAGAATCCACCAGAGACAGAGCGGGGAACAGAACAGGCAGACTGATGAAACACACTGCTGAGGGGAGCAGCGGGCGAGACAGGAGAGGTCTGCCCACCATGTGGGACCCTCGCTGGCAGCTGGGGATCGAACTGGCGCTGCAGAGGCTTAGGGCAGCTTCGCAGCCCAGCGCTCAACCACTGCGCCACCGGGGAGGCCTGGACTTTTTTTTTTTTTTTCCGCCACGTGTAAAATAAAGGGGTTTGACTAGTGATTCCAAGGTATAATCAAAGATCTTTTATTATACTTCATCCCATTGCCTAATGTTTTGAAAGATACTGCTTCCCTAATCACAATAATCTTCCCCATGCTACCGAAGTATCCAATGAAAACAATCTGTCCAAAAACACTCCCCACCCCACTTCAGCTTATACTAATTACAGTTAAGGTAACAAGATGCTAAATATGTGTTTGGTAACAGAAATGTTACCTGACAAACCTAGGGCATTACAGTATTTGAATGCTTGTTAGTGTAGCTGTTAGGTCCAGCCACTGTTGTTCAAAATGTTTTAAAGGAAGTTATGCCTTAATTGAGGAATTAGAGAATATTTTAAAAAGTTATTATAAAATGTTTATTTTTTCCCCGATTCTTCTTGGATGATTTGTGACATTCAAATGTATTTTGTTCAAACATATTTTCAAAATAACTTTTTATCTTCAATACTATTTTAATCTGCTTAAAACTTCATGGAAGAGAAAGAAAAAGAAAAATACCGGATGGTAGAAAACTTAAATAAGGGACCAGGAAAAAGAATAACTATAAGAAAGAAAATATCAAAATCAACAAACAACTATGAACCAGAGACACTCTATGGGGGGTGAGGGGCGGGGAAAAGAGGGGTTGGGGTCAAAATAAGGGGGTTGTAATTGTATGGGGAATATAAAAATAAAATTTAAAAAAAAAAAACTTCCTGGAAGAAATCCTTTCCTTTGGTACAAATATTTGAAATCAGTTTGGAAGTATAATGGTCAAGTCAGAATATACATAATGTTATTTAAAATTTACCTTCCTAAACATCACATTGTAAAACCCAATCTGTTTCCTGCATTTGTAATACATGATATATAGTAAGGCTGTTCTCATTTCTACTTCCATTGTAATTTTGAAATGAAAAAATTAATATTTATTTTTAACTTTAATTTCTACTTAAAATAATTTTTATATGTGATAAAGTTCTGTGTGTATTAGAGATTATTAATACATAAATTCTGATGTTTAATGATATTCAGGCAAAATTTTATGCATATCTTTTCTTCAGATCCCTTGACTGTAATTTAGAATGATAACAAAAATAATAGTACAATGACATGCTGACCATAAAAATATTTTGGACACATTTTTTTCCTCCTAAGTAGTATGGCATTATTTTAAAACATGTACAGTTCTGCTACTCATACAAACTTGGCATTTGAAGTTGATTTTACTCACTAGCATTAAAACCCTGATGGACACTTTTGGTCTTATTGCCTTTGATGGAATTATTACAATGTCTTAAATCAGTAGCATCTGTAGCCACTAAAAACTTTGTATGGTCTACTTTGTCATTGGTCTGAGACGGAAAATTTCTTCAAGTAGTTCTCCCATCACAGACTTTCCACTGTGGTAAAGATTGGAATCTTTTTCACACTGGAATTTGGAACCGTTAAGAGGAGCCAGCTAGACACTGAATTTGTATCTTTTTCCCAACATAAATCCTAGTTGCAGAACTGTTTTGGTTTTTCATGTGTTCGGGAATTGTCCCACATTTCTGGGACCAATTTCTTCCACTTCAAGCGTAAGTGCTGAAGCAATTAACAGGCTTAAATTCCAACACTTGCTCCATATGTAAAATTCACAAACTGCCTGTGGCACCTCAGGTCAGGAGGTGAGAATAGATAGGTGTTGGTACCTTAATCCAGTATCAGGAGAGGTATGCTGCGCCATGTGGGAATCTCCCTGGCCAGCTGGGTATCGAACCCGTGCTGCAGAGGCTGTGGACAGCTTCACAGCGCTGCGCTCAACCCGCTGCACCACCGGCGAGGTCAACAGGTGTGGTTTTGATAGGCTTGCAAAGACTTGCTCTCAGCCCTCAGGGAGTTGAGAATCAAAGGAGAATGTGTATGCATTGCTTAGCATGGTTATTTGCTTCTTCACATGGGTACGCTAGACTCAGATGGAAGAACGTTGATGGTTTCCTTTGGCAGAAAGAATAGGGAAAACTTGTGACACACTTCATAACTGAGCTCCCAGGATGTCTAGACTATTCTTTTAGGAAGTAGGGACTCAGCATTCTTTGAGCAGATTTGAGTTTTAACAGACCTGGTCTACTGGCAGTGCCTACAATAGGCGGCAAAGAGTAAATTAAGAATGAAAGGGGGAAGTTAGTTAGGAGGTCATTGTAATAATCGGGCCATAAAATAATGGACATCAAAATTATCGTCTTCAGAAGTAAAGTTGAAAAGAACATGGGAAAGAAATACTGAAAATAGAACAAGCAGTTTCTTTTTGGCTCTTGGAATATGGGCACTAATAACTTAAAAAAATTATACGTTGTGTTTGAGCTTTTAATTTGAATCGAAAAAGTTTTTTCCGCCACTTAAATATTGCTAAGTCTCTTTAAAAACATTAGAACTTCATACTTTTCCAGCCAATTAATTAAAAGGCAGAAGTCTTTCAATTTCTGGAATCTAGGTTGCTTTTAAATTTTTTCAGGTTCCATATATTCTGGAAGACTTATTTCTGAAATGTAGCCCCCTTTGAATCCTTGGAGGTTACCCTAAGTGAGTGAATTTATGGGAAAATCTTGGGTTCTTTTGGTAAAATAGATGAAATAAGATGTGACTTTCAAAATCAAAGGGGGTTCCAATTTCACTTGAATGAAACAGCATTTATTTTATCTTGTTCTAGGACAGTGGCTTTGATACTGCAAGTGAGTCTTCAAGCGCATGGGCTCCATGGGCCTCACCCCAGAGGGATCTGGATCTCACTGATCCAGAACATCAGTAATGCTGACATGAGCATGTGATAGCCAGACTTGGGTATCTTTTGATGAGCACCCTAGGACATTGTAATGCAAGTGGTCTAAGGGACTTCACTGAGAAACACTGTCAGCGTCTTTTCAGATTATTTAGCTTAATCTTATCCCTAGGGTTGGGTCTGTTCAATTTTTTTGCAGGCACAGAGTTTTAGTCTGTTAGGGTGTGTTTGTGTGTGGACATTCATGGCGCACTGCCATGTGTGATAAACAAACACCAGGAAGTTTGTCATCCCTCTGAGACGCACACCTACTCCAGCCTGTCTTAAAATCATTAGGATGCTACCACTGAGAAATATACTTGAAAGGGAAAGAGACAGAAATGAAGAGCAAAGCCCAGTGCTAATACGAAATCTTTCCTTGGCTCCTCACCTGTGGAATATGTTTCCCTTGCCTTAAAAATCACTTATTTTTTTCTGTATTTCCATCAAATCCTCAAATAATCTTGTAAGATCCACAAGCATTGAGTTTTGTTTTAAACAATGGAATCTGATAAATGTGAGTTTTAAACTTCCTAGATGATAGAATTAGCAACTGTCTGTTTTGAAAAGGGAGGGAAAATTATTTGGTAACCTTGAAAGATACCTTAGTGGCATCCCTTAAAAATAAATGCCATATGGACCGTATCTCCAATCTGGAGGAAACGGCTGATTTCTGCACCACTGTGAAAAGGTGTATGACATGCCTTTTCAGTGCTGACAGCACTCTGGCTAGGACCCCCGTCTTAGGGTGACACCTGCCAGGGAAACCCACACTAGGCAAACATCTGGGAGTTCTCTGATATAAAGCAGATTGTGATTGTTTCCAGATCTGCTTGGCATGCTCTCTTACCAAGCACCGTTCCAAGATGATTAGCATATGTCTAGAATGGATAACCGAGTCTGTTTCAGAAGCTTGAGCTGTGTCAGTGGAATGCCAACTAATATTGCACTAACTCAGAGATATAACTAGGTTCCCACAATTTTAATACATAGAGTTAGCTCATGTTCTCGTTCTGTCTCTCTCTCTCTCTCCCTCCCTCCCTCCCTCCCTCTCTCCCCCCTCAATGATTTATTATATATAGTTAATCCCGATCTGTGTACCCTAAGGCCAGTCTTCTCTGCCATCGGGGAAGGAGATGGGTCAAGCACTGAATGGTTATTGTGGTTGACATGATGTCAAAACTGCTTTCAGACTGAGTTTTCAACTGCACTGATGTTTCTGATGGATAAATAAATACCACCTTACTTGACGAAGAGACCAGTGATGCCTTTTGGAGGACACTGTAGGGAAGTGTCCATTGAACCATTTTGTCTCCAATTAGAATTTGTTCCTTGGATTCATCAAACACAGGCATCTTTCAGGTGATTGTTTCCTAAGATAGCACATGGCTCTCAAGCAAACAGGACAAATCTGCTGTTTTGTGATTATTTTCTAGAGGACACTGGAGAGGGAAAATTATTTTTCAAGAAATGTATAGTCACTTAATTTTGCAAAAAAAAAATTGAGCTGGAAACTTACTGGAAACAACTCACATAACGAGGTGCTTCTGCATTAAGATTGACAGCTGAATTTTAATAACCCCCTCTGCTGTGTGTGGCAAGCACACCACTTCTTCCCTGCCTTCTCACTCAAGACTCTATCTTGCTTTGGTCTGCTCCATCACAAGTCTTAAGTGACAAGAGATGTCTCTACTCTAAAGTTGTAGAATTTATTTTTTTGAGAATTGCTAAAATCCAGCACTTACTCTAGATTTTTCAAATCACCAGCAAATTTACCCACTTTTCCTTGTTACTTAACTACAACCCTATTATGTATAATTTTCAAAATAGGAGAGTCCTTTCTCAGAGATTATAGGAGTCTGGATGGATACCACCAAGCAAAAGCCAGGTAATAGGTAAATTTCTCTCAATATATGGAAGTCCAAAGAAGTAGCTAAGAATTTCTGATAATAATTAAATCAATAAGATAAATTTATAGAGTATGATAAAATGCAGTAGTGCACAGAATTAAGTATATAGGAGTAAGAAAAATGATTTCCTAAATTAGAATATTATTCCTTTGGTTCAAGCATGGTATTTTATTTGCTAACTGTTAATAAACATCTAAATAATACTAACAGAGATTAAACACATAATGATCATGCATTTTAATGTGGTATAGAAAATTGAAAGATTACATGGTTGGTGTAATTGTGTGTGGTTGCAAAGATCATTTTGAGACCAGCAATCCTTTCTGCATTACTTACAGATCCTTAAATTTTAGCATAAGGATGAATTGTCTTGACCTATTCAAACAAATAACAAAAATGAAGCTTGCTAGAAAGAAATTGGGAGACCTTTCCAAGTAGTAAAATCAATAACATTAAGTGTTTGATGGAAATTACAAATTGAAATAAAATTAAGCCTTAAGGACAAAAATAGTGAGTCTTGTAGCAAAAATTATGATTGAAATATACAATCATGGTGTAAATTTGCATCTGTGATATTTCATTTGCTGTCGGTGTTGATTAAAAGTATAAAGAAAAAATCATAGGAAGCTGATCTCATTTTGAGGCCACGAGAGGAACTGATCTTTAGGGTTAGTGAAGCACTTGAACCTGAAGGGCTAGAGTGGGAGACTTGAGCACCCATGTATGTTGGTTTTGGTTCCCGGTTCCTTACTTTATGAAGCTCTGAAGCAGTGTCATTGAAGGATTCAGGGTTTCTCATTATAAGAGAGCAGTGCAACTAAATGAACACTGTGGGCTAATTGTGCCCCCTCCCAGAATTTATATGTTGAACCCTAACCTCCAGTATGATCGTATTTGGAGATGGTCTATAGAAGGTAACTATGTTTAGGTGAAGACACCACAGAGTTATGTGTCTCTCTCTTCCCCTCTCATGCTACACGCACGCACGCACGCACACACACACACACACACACACACACACACACACACACACACACACCCTCCTCCCGCCCCATTCATGTGAAGGTACAACTGGAAGGAAGGTTGCTTTCTGCAAACCAAAAAGATGGCTCTCAGCAGGACAACTATTGACCAGCCCCTTGGCCTTGGACTTTCCAGCCTCTAGAACTGTGAGGAGTAAGTTTCTGTACTTCAAGTGACCTGGTACATGGTATAACATACTTTGACAGTTGTCTCAGCTGACAAAGACAGTGATGTTAGATGAAACAGCTAACAATTTAAGTTGTTAAGGAAGCTGATTTTACCTCAGGGCCTACTTCTAAGAATCTTTCTCTAAATTTTATGACTCTTAAGAGTAGATGGTGTGATTAAAATAGTGCTTGATTTATAAAACTTGTGGAGGAAAGTATCACTTATAGGCATTTTTTATTCCTGTTCCTTGCCTGTAGAGAACCTTAATTTTGACTATATGAACATGATTGGGTTCATATAGTCCCTTTACCTGCTGGAATCTTCTGTGAATTTCACACATTGAGATCAGAAAAAAACAAAGACCCTAAAAGACAAATCTGCAAATCCATGTCTAAGCAGAGACTGCAGCTATCACTAGATTGTTGATTACCTTATGAATTATGTTAGCATTGCTCTTCTACTTGAAGGAGGCTATCATATTTCTAACATTTTACATTTTCTTTACCTTAAAACTTAAGCCAAAGTATAAAGGGACACACTGATTTTGTGGTATGATTATGCCATTGCATATACCTTATGATTCTGTTGAAGTTAAGAATAGCACAAACTGCAAAGTTTAAAACTTCTGGTAGCATTTGCGTCAAAGAAATAAAAATCCAAAGGGACTCAGTTGTGAAGCATTCTGGGACTTTTAGAGCGGAGTCAAAGAGGGGAACTTATTTGTAGGGTGCTTATCGTCTAAGAGTGAGAGTCATGACTGAGCCTGTCATAATAGATGCCTATAAGTATCTGGAGTTAAATGGGATTTAACTCATCCAGGAAGACACAAACCTGCCTCCTTTTAAGGATTTCACAGTACCAGTGTATAGACTGGGAATGAAGAAAGATTGCTTTTATTAATTTTTTTTTCTTAAGCCACATCAGAAATTTATTAGGTATTGATCACAGGGAAATATGTATGTTGGGAGAGTAGGGAGAGGAATTTAGGAAATGTGAACATTTGGATTATGCAAAATGTAGTCAAAATGTATATGACTACAGGGCCTCCCTGGTGGCACAAGGGATTAAGCACAGCACTGTGAAGCTACCCGCAGCCTCTGCAGCACGAGTTCGATCCCTGGCCAGGGAGCTACCCACATGGTGCAGCAGACCTTTCCTGTCTCGCCCACTGCTCCCCTCAACAGTGTATTTCAGTCAGTCTACCTGTTCTGTTCCCCACTCTGTTTCTGGTGAACCTCTCTCCCCCCGCATGTCTGGCCGGTACCCCAGTTCTTGTATGCATAAATAAATAAATCTTTAAAAAAATGTATAAGACTACAGCACAGTCACTGAGCACAGGAAGCATTTCCCTTTGCTTCTGGTGCTCGGGTGCCCATTTCAACCCAGATTTGGTGCCTCTGGTTCCTACATGAAGCCCATCCATGCACACTATTATGATGTAGACTAGTCATTATTACAAAATAGAACTCTGGCTACTCTACTTGGAGGCTGCCTTGGCCCTTTGATTCTGGGTGATTTCCCTCATTGAGGTGTTTTTTTTTTTTTTAAAGATTTATTTACTTATGTAAACAAGAACGGGGATGTAAGCCAGAGGTGCAAGGGGTGAGATGATTCACCAGAGAGAGTGGGGAGCAGAGCAGGGAGATCTGAAATACACTGCTGAGGGGAGCAGCTGGGAGACAGGAGAGGTCCGCTGCACCTGTGGGTCACCTTCCTGGCCAGGGATCAAATTCATGCTGCAGTGTCTGGCAATAGCTTGATAGTGCCGTCTTTAACCCCTGCACCATCACAGAGGCCCGAGGGTGGTTATTTTCTTTAAGACAGGAACCCCACATTGCTCTGTCTTGAGGCCTAGGTTGTGTGTTTAGCTTCACAATGAGGGTCTTCATCATCTTTTTTCCACTTCCTTGCAAGACTATAGATGCCCATCTGCTGAAGCAGGGACTATGTGATGCCACAGGATTTTTCAGGGACTCTGGCTTTCATCATCATTCCTGTGTGATTGTCCCTTTTGTGGCTGCCCTTGGATTCCAGTGCAATCACAGTCTGGGACCCTCCCACATTTGCTTCACAGCAGTCTCTTGCCATTTGTCACCACAGGGCTGTTCTTGACCCTGGCTACCCTGAAAGTTGGAAGCATAAGACATGATGTCAAATTTCCAAAGCTTCTTGTGCTTGAGTCCCAAGCTCCATCCACAGACAGTGCTGTAGGTTTCTCCCAAAGATCTGCCCCCTCTCCCAGCAAGGAAAGATTGCTGTCGGTAGCTCCACAAGCTCCCTCCAAGGCTCTCCACCCTCTAATCTCTCGTGATCTAATGTATGCCTAATGAATCAAAGGTATTTTTGCACCATGCACCTGTCCACTGAAGAGTATAAATATAGCCAAACTCCCAAGTGCATAAGTTGAACAGAAAATAAGAAAAACTGAAGTGAAATTAACTTAAGTGCTGAGTTTCAGATAAATATTTCTTTAACACAGGAGGTATTACTTTCCAAGAGATCTCTGTTCTAAAAGGATTGTCAAAATTAGTTAAATAGGAAGTTTAAAAAGACTTGCTCATTCTTCACCTTTCATTCTAAACAGTTTTAACTCTTTGCTATGAAGAATAAGGCAGTGGACACCTTCACACTTCTTTTTTAGGCAATCTGCCCGTCTCAAAATTTTTATTACTTTTTTAGAACTTATGTTAGGAAACCATAATAACCATGTTTGCTTAGTGTTGGGTCTATATTCAGATAGATTCAGTCCTTACCACTGGTGCTTTCTCACTAGCTTCTTATGTTCATCATGTAATTCTGAAGCATAGTGAGAATTCTGAACTGCTGTTCATTGGGTTGAGAATTTTTTATTTTTTTGGTAAACCAAGAGATCACTTAATTCAGAAGACTATTCTGGGCCCACGCAATCTCTGTAGGGAAGAACTCTGGCTCTCTGGAACTCTGAGTGATTAAGTCAGGAAGGGCCACAGACTTGAAACTCTTGAGATCACATCCTTTATAGAGTTTGGGAGGGCATGATGACTTCTAAGCTGAAGATGACAGTCGTTCTCATAGTGCCCTGGGACCAGCTGCATTGGCATCACTTGGAAATTAGTTGGAAATGTGATTTCTTGGGGGTCCCATCTCCACATCTATAGATTCAAAAACTTTGGAAATGATGCCTACTCTGTATTTTAATACCCACTCCCCCACCTCCTTCCCCACCCCCAGGGGACTATGAGATTTCCACAAGTTTGAGATCAGTATGTATATTCTGTGGCCCAACCAATAGAACAACATCACCTGAGAGCCATTAGAATTGCAAATTCACAGGCCCCACCCCAGTTCTACTGCATCAGAATGTACATTTAAACAAGATCTCCAAATATTTCCTATGTGTATTAACATACTTGGTAACGCATTTGAAAAACACTGCTTTGTCCAGTCCACTAGTTCTCAACCTTACCTATAATTATAAAATCACATAGGCAGCATGAAAAAGTTTGGATGCCCAGGCCTCACTCTGAGTCAGTTAAATTAGAATTTCAGAGGGTACAACTGGGCATTAGTAGTCACTGATTTTCACCAGGTGATTCCAATGTGCAGCTAAGGTTGAGTACCCTCTCTCCAGGCAGTGATTTATTTCCCCCTGTTTTATTAATTACTACTCTGCTTCCAGGAACTTAATGGCAGTACTCATTTGTTGATGCCACCCATTCATTCATTTGTATTCTATTAAATGTTTTGTGTTTATAGACCATTTTTCATTGTTTGTCATTTTAATGGAGTCTTTGGAGATAGTGGAGATAAATGCCTTTCGTCAGTCTGCCTATGAAGTCAGAAAAGCTTATCTTTAATAAAAAAGTTATAAACTAAAAAGAAGTTATTGACTATTTTCTTATGAAAACATGAGGGGGAAAACGTACACAGAAAATATCACTCTTAATCTCACAACCCAGAGATAACCTCTGATAACTTGGTTATCTAACCTTCTGGTGTTTTTCTCTGTACATGTGTAAAACAAAAATTGGGATCGTGTATATAGTTTAGGAATTATAATTTTAATATTTTCTAAGGCTAAGTTTCATTGAAAAACATGCATTTACAAATATGTCTACAGTCTTCTATAGAATAGCTGCAATATTTCATTTGGTTGTTCCACTAGGTGGTCAGTTAGGCTGTTTCTAATTTGTTAACATAAAGTATGAAGCTGTTAGAATAACTTTGGTTTGAAATTTTTTGTGCACATCTATGATTGCTTATTAGAAACAGTGACTAAGAAATAGAATTACTGGTTCAAAATATGAAAAATATAGGCCATTAATGTATTATTTATTCTGCCATCCTCTATGATGGTTGATTTTTGTGTGTCAATTTGGCTAGGCCACAGTAACCAGAGATGTTTACACATTTGTAAACTCTGACAGTAATTTTTAAGATGAGATTAATATTTAAATCAGTAGATTTCAATAAAGCAAATTCACCATCCTTTATGTGGATGGGCCTCATATAATCAGTTGAAGGGTTTAAGAGCAAGAAAGACAAGTTTCCAAAGATAGAAGAAATTCTACCTCCAGGCAGCCTTTTGACTTAACCTCTGCAATACATACTTTTCCTTGGATCTCCATTCTGCTGCTTGATCTGCAATTTCTGAACTTGTAAAGTCCCAAATATGTGAACCAATTGTTTGAAATCAATCTCTTTCTCTCTCTTACTCACACACCCCCTACTAGTTTTGTTTTCTTTGGAGAACCCTGCCTAATACATCTTACAGCCCTCCTTCCACAGTGTTAGGTACAGGGATTTCTCTAGAAGAGGTGTGTAATAAATGTTTATTGAACTGTCTGAAACAGTTTAGAGACTATAGAAGCTACTTTATTTACTGGGTTCCACTTTAAAAAAAATGCAATTATTGGCTACTGGATATAAATGGTTTCTTTGCTGTGTGTATTTTATGCAGGGGGAATAGAGGAGGACATGTGGTTGACATAAACTCTGTCTCTGTAGCTTGAGCTTATGATTAATAACTGTGGTTTAACACCTTGTTTTAATTTTTATTTTTGAGACTCACCTTGATTTTGTTTTTTTTTTTTAAATTGAGGTAACATTCATCTATAACATTGTTTTAGAAGTATAAAAATATATTTTGATTTAATAGCATGCTTTTACATGATGGCATCATTAGTGGTACCTATGGCAGAAAATAAATGTTTTCCTCTGACTCTGAAGTTTAGTTTTAGATAAATCAGCATATTGCTATAAAATATTACAGTGTCTGGCTTGCCATTAAATATTCCTTATTGTATTAAACTTAGTTAAAAACAAATGATAGGACATTTCCTATTATACTGAGTGACTGTGGTAATAGGAAAGCCAGCTTTTTATTGACAAAGGAATATTGAACTGCTTTCTCGCCAGAAAATGAGTTGAGTGATTTGATAATATAGTAGAGCAATCTAACAAAGATGAGCTAAATTCAGATTGGAAGCATGATTAATTGTCAACTTTGGTAGGAAAGGAATTAAAATTGCTCTGAAAGTTTAAACATTTCGTTTACCTTATTGCATTTAGCCTAGATGGAGAGGCAAAAATTTGAGTGCATATCTTACAATAACCATTGTCACTCACTGGATTCTTTTAAAGTCTGTGTTCCCAAAGCTGATTGAACATCAGATTTACTTAGAACACTTGTTACAAACAGAATCCTGGACCCATCCCAAATGATCTGAATTAGAATCTGTTGGGGAATAGTCTAGGTGAATGTGCACACACATGCAAAATATATATCATATACTTGTATCATATACTTATGTCTACAAATACATATATACACTTGTATATGATATATAATTCACACACATATTTTACAAGTCTCCCTGATGATTGTAAACCTTAATCAAATCTGGAAAAAAAATGTTTTCAATCTTTCAATATTTATACACTGTATTGGAGACCAGCAGTGGCCATACATATAACTCACAAAGGACTAGCTTGGCTGGAGTGGCATGTGGGTTTTAGGTTGTGATGATATGAAGATTATTCTCCCTGTATATTGTAACTTCTGACAGAGCTTATTTGTATGTTAAACATCCTGGAAATATTTTGATAAGATGTTAAAAAAGTTTTACCACATGACAGGAAGAACTGGGCATAATGAAAGCTCTGAGTCCCCGGGGGTGGGGTGAGGCATACTTATAAAGGGATTTGTGGGACACTGCATTATACTGTCTCTAGTCGCAAACACCACAGGAAGTCAGCTTGATAACAGAGTTCAGGAAAACATCATACAATCTTCTAACAACATCAGTCTTCTTACTGAAATATTAGGTCTGGTTTTGCTTTTCCCTTAATAGAAGTGTCCAGTGGAAATGTGGAAAAATGAGAGAAAATATTATATACAATTTATATATTAATATGATGTATATACAAACTATATATTAATATAAATTTAAGTATATAAAAATAACTTTGTTTCCAAGAATCATAAAATGTTTCCCAATGCTCTAAAATCCACGATCATATAGGAAAACTCCTCATACAAAGCAAAGCATCTCTCTTGTCATGGAGATGTTTGCTTATGTCTTAGCTTATGATGATAGATGAGCAGTTAAGGTGACTAATAAGGTGTTTCTATGAGCTTTTGAACCACCTGTCCCAGGGGTACCCAGTATACATTTCATTGCTGTCCTCCTCAATTGAAAATAGAATTTAATGATTAAGAAAATGAGCTTTGGTGTTAAGATAAACCAGGGTTTGAGTTCTATATTACCTACCAGTTTCAAATCACTTAAAATTTCTGATCTCAATTTCCGTATCAGTTAATTGGTGCTAGTATTATAGTAGAAGTAACTTGGGATTTATTTTAAAGATGAAATGTGGTTTATTATGTAAATAGAGTATCTAACTTTTATTATAATTGTCAGCAAATGCCTACTAGGCTACTTCCATGTCATAACAAAAGAACTAGTGTCCTGACATCTTGTCCATTAGTCTAACTGCCACAGAAACGAGGAATTCTAGTTCTTCCTAAGAAGGTGGTGGAGAAGGAATTAAGTTGGCTTTAGAAATGGTTCCATGTGTGTCTTCAAGGAGAGAGACTCATGGGATAGACATATGGTCTCAGTGGCTTCTTATTACAAAATTGGGATAAGAACCCCCACATTTTGATTCTGCAGGTTGCAGAAAAGTCATAAGCACAGTAGAGACTGAGATAAATGTGAAAATATACAAACACACCAACATGAAATGACTGAAGAGAACACAGATATAGTTCAATGAAATCATAATTTACCACCTGAGATTGAGATTCTAGAATGGTGAACTCTGAGCTCAAAAAGTTCTAACTTGGAAAATCAAAATTATTCCTTTTCAAATGGTATTGTAGTGGAGGTGGGGTATAGGTATAATCTAACAAGGTAGAACTATTAACAGTTAGGTGGTAGAGATATTTTAGCATGGTCCATTTTTGTGGAAGACATTTTTAGCCCATTCTAAATTATATGTGTTAAAAGGATACATGAAGTCATTAAATTATTTTTAACTCAGCTCATTATTACACTCAGCTTGACATCTCAGACAGTTGCTAATTTTTAACCAATTTAACAAGACGTCCTTTGTTAAGACTTAAGTAGCAATGCTTCCAGTTTCTTATAGTTGAAGTAAAAGAAATCTTTTAAAGAAGATACATAAGAACAAGATAAAAAGTGATGTTTTGAAGGTATATTGTATATAGAAACATAGAGAATTAGAGGAAAGACTCTAGAAATGATGTAGTTCAATCTCTCATTGCACAGATGAGGTAACAGAATCATTCCCTGATATCCATATTAGGGTGATAAACAGTAAATAAGCAATGAGCCTATCACATGTTTAGATACTGTAATATATTCAAGGCACTGTGGTATAGGCTGAAAGATAAGGGATGGGGTGAGACATGCTCTCTGCTCTTACAAAAGGTTTCTGATCCCAGCCACATGATCAGACTTAGAATGAGGTAGCTTATTATTGTAGGTACTCCAAAAGGCTACATGATTTAAGAAGTTGGAAAGGTGTCTTTGGAGTGTCTTACATTGCGGGGAATCTTGGGCAGGGTGATTTTTTGACTCTATTCTGATTGTATATTAATTTACTTAATAATGCTTATGCAAATAGAAATTCAAGTTACAGGTTCAAATTATAGGGACTAAGGGAGTTTTCTAAAAACAGCCATGATTCACATAAATGTGGATGTTCACTCATTCATTCCACCAGTCTGTATGGAATGCCAACTACTTGTTAGCCAAAATAGTGGACAAAATAGTGAAACACATTGCCTGGGCTCGTGTTACAATATAATCTAGGCAAGGGAGAGAGACAATAAACAAATACACAAGTAGCTAATTACGATTTCAGATTTTGCTAAATTCTGTGCAGGAGCAGTGAGGAGCTTAGGGAGGGATGGTGGGAATGAAGTGCTATCTTAGTTTATGGTGGTGAGGCACGATTTCTCTGAACTGAAACCTGAAGAAATTCAGGGAGTGAAATAGGAAATATCTGGGGGGAGAGCACTCTGCAGGAGAAACAAGTGTGTATCTTTAATGTAGGTTTGCCATGCTATCTGAAAGAGGACTCTCTTACTTGATATCATTTATTCAATCATATTTTGAACCTGGGAATGCACAAAAACTTTTTCAGTACAAATTAATGGTAATAATATTCCTATAACCAAATGACTAATTATAATAAAGTAAAAATCAACATCTACAATCAACTATAAACCAGAGACACACTATGTGGGGGGAGGAGGAGGGAGTAGGAGCAAAACAAGGGGGGTGGAAATTGTATGGGGCCTATAACCAAGATGAAAATGCACACATTGTGCAAAAATGAAAAATGATGTAAAAATATATAAAATATTAAAAAAAACAGTATTCCTATAACCAAAAATAACCTACCAGGGTCACACAAATTGGAACATATTCCTTTTGGATAATGGGGAAAATCAGAATTGTATATTGAATTAACAGGAGAGATATTAGTCAAGAGCCTGCTTTTTTTCCCATTCACAAGCCAGCAAAAACTCTTTTACTTGATAATGGAAAGGAGTTAGTGAATGTTACACCTTACCAATACCAATTCAGACCATAGTTCTATGGAAGGTAAGTGTGTTTGAGAAACAGAGTGTGGGACCAAAATAAGGAGGTACAATATAGAATTGAGTGAGGGAAATGAAGGGGGTGAAAGAAGAGGAAGAGAAGGCATAGGGGAGGGATGGAATTAAATCTAAACCTCATCCTGTCCAGACAAGTCTTCAGCCAGGAGCTTATCTCCTGTATCCTAAGCCACATCAGCTACGCATTTGCTCGGTGAACTTCCTTGGGCCAACCACACACTTTCACAGGGCTCTAGGTTCTCCTTTCTAAGTCAATCTAGTCAACAACAAGGTCTCTTTGGATACATGGTGTATAACCAGACCTAGGATAGGGAGGAGACATAGGAATAAGGCACAGCCTTAAGAGGCAGAAATGAATATATCTTCATAATATCTGTATTTTTGAAAAAAAATCATAATTTTTTTATCAAGGTAACATTGTTTTGCACCAATAAGTATGATTCAGAAATACAGGATCTACCCCTTAGTTGTGTGCTTCCAAACCCACAGCACCCCTCTTTCTCCACCACAGTGCATTCTGCCCCCTCCACACTTCTCCACAATATATTTATTTTATAGTTCATAGTTCCTTGGATTTCTCATGTATGCTCCTTACTTTCATGAGCACATCGAGAGATGCACGGAATATGGTAAGATTCTCAAACTCTGATCTAGCCTGACACAACACATTTGAGGGGTTTGATGAATTCCCATGAGTACTGATGGTGACTCACTAGGGCAATGATTATGATAGTACTGGATCATGAATGTAAATCTGATCTGACCCCTCTGGCACAGAATAAGGCTTTCCAACTTTGTTCGCATCAAAATATACATAGACAAAAGATAACGAAACTATGGTATGCTGGGATGATGAGAAGAGCACCCAAGATCTCACTGAACCACTCCAAGGGCTAAGAAGAACATTCTGGGCACTTAAGAAATCTATTTGAAGAACATAAATTGGAAGCTCTAGTTTAAGGGATGAAATGCAAGATTTTCAATTTCATATTTTTCCCTGCTCCTCCTCCCTTTCCATCAAGGTGTGAAGATGCTGAAATATTATGAACTCACACATACATACAGACCCTCCCATTAATTTATGAGCTGTTTTTCCACTTGCGGTCCATGTTGAACTTAAAGATCACCATCTAATGTCAGTAATGACAAATGAAAAATGTATAAGTGAGGGTCTTGTTGTATTGTGGTTCACGATTATTTATCTGCTTAAGACCCTGGCCTTTCTGAGAACCAAAGGCAGTGGTATGAGGTTGCATGTGAATGAAGCACAGTGTATTCTTCTTAGGAAATGCAGGATATTCGATACAGCAACTTGTCAAATTTCAGCTTATTATTAAACATTGCTCTTTCTCAGATATAAAAGTCATTCCTATTGAAACAAAAACTTACAGTTCATGACAAGTGTAGATAAGGTTCTAATTAACGAAGGTGCTTACAACTGCCATTTTGAGCTGAACCCAGCTTTAGCTTGCTACGAAAGGTTTCAGTTTGTCATTGGTAGTCCTGTCTTTTTTCATCTAGGGCTTGAAAATAACAAGTCAAGACAATTTCTGTTATTTATATGGCAAAACATCATACTGAAGCCAATATTTATGCTGTCTGGAGTTGTTTCCAGAGGAAAAATCCCTGTCTTTTATGACTAAACTTCTTTTTTCTTTGTTGGCAGTCATATTATTTATTACATGTATAAAGATAGTGATTAATTAATAGCAAGGAGTTAGGGAACAGTGATCTTCAGCTGTAATGGAGAAACTTGGCGACAGAATGGAGTTCTGAATATAATGAAGACTTGAAAATGAAATCTACCTTATCTGGAGAAAAGCTCTCCCAGCCACTGAAGATATAAATAGGGAAAAATCAATTAGCACAGACTAGAATTGAAAATTATGTGGCTTATTAGATAATGAAATTGTTTTTGGTGCAGGAAATGCAAACGAATCTTCCACCAAGGATGATAACACTCATATCATTCTCTGGAGGGATGGTATAAAATGAATGCTGGCAAAGTGACACTCTTCTTTCCTCATTAATTTAACTTCCTATGAGGATGGGGGCAAATGTGTAATTTTTATGCCCAGATGATTATGGAGGATTAGGTTAAAACCTGTTCTGGGACACAATCTTAACAATTTAGCTCAAGGCAAATGGTTTAAGGAAGTCGGGACTGTAGAAATGGAGGGTAGCAAAGAAGAGGGTACAATCCTTATTTTGTGCTTTCTCCGGTCTTGATAAGTGATACACCTATTCTACACTGTAGTTTCCAGGACGATTGGTGATGTGTAGCCTGGTTTCCTACCATCACAATGATGATCACTGACCAAATGACAAACAGAGTCACATGCTTTGTAGATACAGTCTGGTATTCTACATCCCCACTTGGAGATCTGTTATCAGATACATCCAGGGAACACAGAGGATAGACAACCCCAAGGTGATGCCAGACTGAGAAAAGAATGAGTGCAGAGAAATCATCCAATTTCCATTTCACAGAAGGGGAAACTGAGGGCAAGTGAGGGATGGTGACTCTTCCAAGGTCACTTGCTTAGTAGAGCGCTGCATCTTTTTTTAAAAAAGATTTGCTTATCCATACAAGAACTGGGATCCAGGCCAGAGGTGTGGGGGGTGAGAGGATTCACCAGAGACAGTGGGGAACAGAACAGGCAGACTGACTGAAATACACTGCTGAGGGGAGCAGCGGGCAAGACAGGAGAGGTCTGCTGCACCATGTGAGTAGCTCCCTGGCCAGGGAGATGGAACTCGTGCTGCAGTGGCTGTGGATAGCTTCATAGTGCTGAGACTTAACACCTTGCACCAAGGAGGCCACAAACTACAGATTCTTAAGTGTCACTGCCAAATAAATCTTATTTAGTAGATCAGGGGTTTGACCTAGAATCCTAATGGTGCTCACACAGGTGCTCCAGAGATTACACATTGCAAAACAGTGGCCTAGTTGATGTTGACAGCTCCTGTGTCCCTGCCAATCGCAACCTGTTTCTCTTAATCACAGCTAAGTCCCCTTCAGTATTTCTACCAAACCCCTTTACTGCACCCACATAGTAGTCTAATTGATAACCACTATTTTCTCCTTTTAAGCATAAATTCCAAATTATGAAATAGCTTTCAGTCTTCCTCCCACAAGATGCTAGGTTGTTATAGTTATTCATTTTCCTGATCCCTTATTTAAGTTTTCTAGATTCCTGCTATGAGTGAGACCATCCGGTATTTTTCTTTTTCTTTTTGGCTTATTTCGCTGAGCATGATCCCTTCCAGCGCCATCCATGTTGCTGCAAATTGCATGTGTTTATCTTTTTTGAATGCTGAGTAATATTCCATGGTGTATATGTACCACATCTTCTTGATCCAGTCATCTATTTTGGGGCATTTGGGTTGTTTCCAAAGCTTAGCTATTGTAAACAGAGCTGCTATGAACATGGGGGTGCAGGTGCTCTTTGGAATTGATGTTTCTGTGTCCTTTGGGTAAATACCTAGGAGTGGAATTGCTGGATCATATGGAAGCTCTATGTTTAGTAGGTCCAGAAATCTCCACACAGCTCTCCATAGTGGTTGGACCAGTTTGCACTCCCACCAAAAGTGCAGGAGTGTTCCTTTTTCTCCACATCCTCGCCAACATTTGTTGTTGCTAGTTTTTTTAATATGTGCCATTCTCACTGGTGTAAGATGGTATCTCATGGTAGTTTTGATTTGCATTTCCCTGATGACAAGTGATGTTGAACATTTTTTCATATGCCTGTTGGCCATTTGCATTTCCTCTTCAGAGAAATTTCTTTTTAGCTCTTCTGTCCATTTTTTGACTGGATTATTTTCTTTGTTGTTGTTGAGTCTCATCAGCTCTTTGCAGATTTTTGTGATCAGTCCTTTATCATGAGTGTTGTGTGCAAAAATGTTCTCCCAGTCGGTGGGATTTCTCTTTGTTTTTGTTATTGTCTCTTTTGCTGTGCAGAAGCTCTTTAATTTGATGTAGTCCCAGCTGTTTATCTTTGCCTTCACTATCACTGCTTTGGGTGATGTGTCTGTAAAGATGTCTTTGATATGCATATCACGTAGTGTTTCGCCTATATTTCCTTCTATGTATTTTATGGTTTCTGGTCTTATGTCTAGTTCTTTAATCCATTTTGAGTTGGTTTTTGTGTATGGTTTGAGGTAGTGGTCAAGCTTCATTCTTTTGCATGTAGCGACCCAGTTTTCCCAGCACCATTTATTGAACAAACTTTCTTTGCTCCAATGCATAGTCTTTGCTTCTTTGTCAAAGATTAGTTGACCATAAATCTGTGGGTTTATTTCTGGATTTTCTGTTCGAATCCATTGGTCTGTGTGTCTGTTCTTGTTCCAATACCATGCAGTTTTGATGATTATGGCTTTGTAGCATAGTTTGAAGTCTGGGAGTGTGATGCCTCCATTCCCTTCTTTTTTTTTTCAGGAGAGCTTTGGCTATTTGGGGCTTTTGGTGATTCCATATGAATTTCATCAATAATTGTTCTATTTATTTGAAGAATGACATTGAAATATTGATTGGAATAGCATTGAATCTGTAGATTGCTTTTGGTAGGATGGCCATTTTAATAATGTTTATTCTTCCAATCCATGAGCAGGGGATGTCTTTCCATTTCTTTGTGTCTTCTTCTATTTCTTTTAACAGTGTTTTATAGTTTTCTTTGTATAGGTCCTTTACCTCTTTTGTTAGATTTATTCCCAAGTATTTGATTTTTTTTTGTTTGAATAATAAAAGAGATATTTTTTTTTAATTTCTTCTTCAGATTTATTGTTTGTGTATAGGAAGGCTACTGACTTTTGCGTGTTGATTTTGTATCCTGCCACTTTACTGAACTGATTGATGAGTTGAATTAGTTTTTCTGTGGAGTTTTTGGGGTTCTCTATGTATATTATCATATCATCTGCAAATAGTGATAGTTTGCCTTCTTTTCCTATTTGGATTCCTGGTATGTCTTTCTCTTGTCTTATTGCTCTGGCTAAGACTTCCAGTAGCAAGGGGTTAACTCTTAATTCCATGTCCCTGCTCCCCAATCAAACATTTTGCTGCCTTCTCCCCCGACATATGTTGCGGGGGCAGTTACTACAAATCATTACCATATTTGTGTCCATGTGCATGCGCACACACACATATACAGGCAATTATTTGCCACAGCTTAAAGGTCTTTTAAGCTGAAGCACAATATGTTAGGTAATGTCTTTTGGACAAGTTAGTACTGTGTTGAGAACAGGGCTCACCATGAAACAAGTGATCAACATATCTTCTAAGGCCTGAGTTCAATCCAGGACTAGGGAACTAAGCCGCATGGCAGGCCTCTCTTGTCTCGCGCCTGCTGCTTCCCTCAGCAGTGTATTTCAGTAAATCTGCCTGTACTGCCCCCCACTCTGTCTCTGGTGAATCCTCTCAACTCCCCAACACACTTCTGGCCTACCCCTATGTTATTGTATGCATAGCTTTGTCCCAGGCCATGTAGCTAGCCACGTGCACAAACTCTAAAGAGACATGTTAGTATAATACTTAGTGTTTCTCCTCCTCTGTCCCGAAGGTCATATTCAGTGCCCTCCTGGACCCTAGGCATGTCATCAGCCTGTTCTGTCACAATGGAAGATAATCCTAGCAAGAGAGGCAGTACCTTGGTGGTTGAATTTCTGCTGTTCCTTTAAGTATTAGCTAGATTTCAACATACAGAAATAGACGGAAAATATCCTAGAAAGGGACACCATCATAACAGTGTGTTTCTGAAACATGAATTATCATCAGAATCATTTGGAGAGTTAAGAATTTATTTGGGTGTAGAGTATTAAAAATCAGTCTCAGGTTTAAGTAATTCTGGAATGAGCCCTGGATTCTGCCTTTTTAGCAGACTCCTCAATTATGAAGTATATTAGGTTTTAAGAACAACTTGTGCTAAAAAGTATGGGCACCTGGAGGAAAAGGGAAGAGCTTCATTTAGACTTGATTTTGGGGGGCCAGGGTGTTCACAAATAATCAGGAAATGACTCTGCTGTAGATTTCCACTGCCTTTCTGTTGTATAAGTGAGTACAAAAACATGTTTTAATCTTATGCACACAAGAGCAAATCTGCTAAGCAGAGGGGAGTGTGGAAATGAGGTGCTGACCTACATTTACTTAAACAATAATAAACGACACATCGCCTGTTATTACTCTGACCATCAGAATCAGCCGAGTGCTTGCAAGTGACTGCATTATTCAGAAATTGTGATGTGCTTAGGAGGGTTCCTCTCATGACTTGAGCTACCTCAGTGTGACAGATGGTTTAGATGCTACATGCCTGGTGAACCAGAGAAAGTGATTCAGTTTCTATCCATGGAGATGAGTCCAGTGCCCTGGTGGTACTTACATATGATAGTGAGAATTTAAATCCTATCTTTTAAGTCTGGAAGTAGACATGATGTTTAGGAGTTCAATAGGCTAATGTGCATAATGTAATTAGTGAACTGAAATAGTGTCTATTGTGGGAGTTGAGGACAAATCCTTATTGCTTTACAATAAGGGATATATTTGAATATATTTACAAATATATTCAAATTGAGATTCTCCCCATGATGTTCATATCTGTTGTATAAATTAAATCGTTCTGCAGTAATCAAAACATGAACAGCTACTATCATTTTTGGGATACATATGTGTGCCCAACACAGTGATAAGCCCATTTACCTATATTTCATATATATATATATATTTTTCAGTTCTTAAAACAACTCAGTGAGGGAGATAGTGTTTTACCCCATTTTATGAACAATGAAAGCTGATACTTAGTGAAGTATCTTTCATTCAACAAATAAGTGAGCACTATGTACATACTGTTTGTAGTGTTCCAGATAATTGGAAAAAAGCAATAAACAAAACAACGTAGCTTCCCTTATGGAACATATTCTGGTGGAGGAGTAGAGATCAAAACCAAATAAATATTTGCAGTGCTAAGGGGGAAAAATGCTATGAAAAAGAGGATAAGGTGGGGGGGCATGTGATAGAGCAGAAGCCTTTTAGAAAGGGAAGTCGTGGAAGATGATAAGGTGGCATTTTCGCAGTCCTGAAGGAAGGGGGTAATGATGATTCCACTTGACATTATGCTGCCACACGTATCAACAGCCTCATGTCACTCTCAGAGCCACAGGACATGCTGGCCTATAAGGTTTCCATGTCACAGGAAAGACAGTTACTTGAATAAGGGACACAACCACAAGGCAAGACCATTTTTCACAGAGAAACCTTTTGCGAGATTGCTCAATTTACTACTTTTGTATATTAGTTCCAAATTTTGGACTTACTTGCAACTTCCAGGCACTAAAAAGCACTGTTCACCCATGTTTTCATATCAAATAACAACACTAAACAGTAATTCCTAATTTGAGTGAATTTTTAGTCTTTTTTTTTCTCTCAAAGATTCATCTATTCATACAAGAACTGGGGTACAGGCCAGAGGTGGGGGGGGTGAGAGGATTCACCAGAGACAGAGTGGGGAACAGAACAGGCAGACTGACCAAAATAAACTGCTGAGGGGAACAGCAGGCGAGTCAGGAGAGGTTTGCTGCGCCATGTGGGTAGCTCCCTGGCTGGGGATGGAATTCGTGCTGCAGAGGCTGTGGACAGCTTCATAGGTTGCCTCTTAACCCCTTGTGCCACCAGGGAGGCCCCGAATTTATAACCTTCATTTCCACAACACAAGTCATACACGTATGTGCTTAAATACTGTCCCAAGGGGAACAGAAGGGATGACGATCTGCGGCTGGAGCACGGTACTGAGATTCCCTCCTGGGCCACTGTGGTTGGGTTGGAGTGGGAGAACAATGTCAAGAGTAGGACAGAAGATCACAGAGTTAACAGGGGCCAGGCCACACAGGGCATATCGTCAGGGAGTGGGAGAATTGGGATTTAATGAAGATGTATCTGACTCTAAAATCAGCATCATTTCTGCTATACTTCAGAAAATCGAAGCTACTAGATGGAATACCTTCTTCCATCTTTGCCAAATCTCTCCAATCTGCATCATATTTTTTAGATTGAAATGGGCTTGTTTCAGTATAACAAGCAAACTTCTATAAGGGTTCCAGAGCCCAGCCTTGTCACTTTTTCAAAGACATTTCTCCCACAATATTCTTTCTTCTCTGAATCAATTTCTTCCGCTTTACATTAGCATACAAATATGCTGTAGTATCTCAGATTCTAAAAACCAAACAAAACCCAAGCCTCCACATTGCCTTCAGCAATCATCTTATGTGTCTGAAGATCAAAAGATGGGTTGATTTCTCTACTTGTTTCCTTATTTCCTTAATCCACTCTCACCTCCTCAGTGGTTACCTTTCGTAACCCCCCTTATCTGGTGCTTCATCCTTTGAATGCTCTTCCATTTCCGTCTGACTTGAACTCGCAGCAGATGTGAGGTCATTGGCCACATTATTGTAAGAACTTTCTCTACTTCTGTGATTACAACAACAAACTTCGCGGGCTCTTCCTTCTTTCTCTCCTTTGCTCGCTCTCCAGCCTGTATATGAATTACTGTCTTGGCTCATGTTCTGTTCCTTTTTTTTTTCCTGTATAAATCCTCCCTTTCTGGTTGATCTCATCAAATTCCTGGTGTTAACTGCCATTTATACACCATCTCTTATCTACAGCCTAAACCTCTTATCTGAGTTCTATATTTATGTCTTCTATTTATGTAATACGTCCATTTTAGTGTTCTAATGGATATCTCAAACCTGATGTGTCTCGACTTCTCCCTTAAACCTATTTTTCTCCTGGTTTTCCTCAGCTAAAATAAAGCATCTTCCTCCCAGTGGTTGATGGCAGAAAGCTAGGTATCTTCCAGATTTTTCTCTTTTTACCCCTTTCTCCAGTAACAAATCTTGTTAGTAATATCTCCCAAAACAAAACAAATGCTTATGCTTTTGTTCCTCCACAACTAGCAACTTCTGACCACTCTCATTTTTTGCTGAGTACTGAGGACATTAGTGTCCTAATGTCCTCCTCCTTTTATACTTGTCCCGGACAAAATTTTGTTCCCACAAAACAGCCAGTTCTTTTTGAAAGCTCTTATTGTTTTCTGGCTGGTGGCACTTTGAGGGAATGGAATCAGCTTTTCTAGGCTGAGCCACAGTGCCCTGAGGTGTGGGGGAAGAGAGTCTTCCAGCCACTGTGATGAGGAAAGCCTCCTGCCCTGGAGATTGAAGTGGTGGGATGCGCCCAGTCTGTGGGAAGTGAAGACAGGTTTCCAGGTTGGTCCGTGACTTGTGCTGGGGTCAGTCCTACTGGTGCTGACCAGGTGTCTCCGGGTAAGGGAGATGAAAGTCAGGCCACTTGTTATGGTGAGAGCCCCTTTACCAACCCCCACTGACACCAATCATCCTTCTGAGTGGGGGAATGGAGTCCGTACATCTACATATTTCCAAATTTCTCTCTCCACCCTGGCTCTCTTACCTGAACTCCACACTTGTAGATTCATTATCCACTGAATAGGTTCATTTTCCTGTCTTAACTGATATCTCACATCTAATATAGCATGAGTTTTTTTTTTTTTTTTTTTTTGTTACAGACTTTTACTCAATCCCTGTCATGGGGGAGCTTTCTCTGAAAGCAGTCTTTCAGACCCACTGGAATTCAGTAGGCACAGAGCAGGATCTCTATGATCCGGGCAAGTGGGTAAAGGAGAATCCTGGAGCCCTCGGTCACTGTTTCAGGCTTTTATTGAGCTTTTTACATCATTTGTAGTGTGGCATCCAGGTACACAGCAGGCAGGGTGTCGGGCAGGGGGCCGGGAGGCCCCCAGAAAATCTTATTTTTCCTGGGTTCTTTGGTGTTCTTTCGTGGTCCCTGCTTCTCCTTTGCTGCTCTGCTGGTTTTGCTCTCATTCTGCTGCCCTCACCTACTCGTTCTGCTGGCGTCCCTGTGACATCACCCTTATAAGCCCAGTTTCTCAGCCCAGGTGTCCACCTATGCATGCCCACACCTACTCCAGGTGTCCGCCATCAGGCGTGCATGTAGGACCCAGGGATCTATCATTAATGCTAATTGCGGGAGGGTGGAAAACCCTGATAATTTTCACTTACCCTACAGTAGAATGTTTAATAAGGGGTGTTAATTATTCGCAACACTTGAGGAAGAAAGCAGGGCTGGGGTAAAGGTGGACATCAACCTAATGCACACTCAATAAAATCCTTCCAAGTAAGTGCACCTAGAATGGTCCTTAATTATTGTCATAAATTGTACCAGGACAACTGAACCTTGACATTCCTCATGAATCATACATAGGATGTGGGCCACCTGGGGAGGGGCATGGCCTCCAGGGAAGAGTGTGCAGATGAGGCTGTTGGCAGCTAACTTAAGCAGCAGCTGGGGCAACAAAGTCCCATAATGAAGTGGGGTCTGAGCAGTGCACCATTGCAGCACAGTCCCCGTGTGGGCACCATACTCCTGACCAAGGGGGCCTCGCTTGTCCCAACATTGAGGAATCACACAGACCAGCGTACAGTGAGTGTTCTCAGTCCTAGAGACTGGCCAGCCCATTGTTCCCTAGGCTTTATTTACGAAAGTTTTCCTGACCCCTGCGACACTGCTGGGGTATGCCTAAGCAGAGAGTGCACCCCAGCCATGGCAGAATGCCAGCGAGAGTTTGCCCCAGCCGCACTGGGTATACCACTTCATGTTGATTGTTACAACATAAGATCTCCTCCCGAGTCTGTTTGCCAAGTGAGCGTGTACATGGACCCCCAGTGTACTGTGTCCAGGCTTTCTCCACAGCATCTGTGTGGAGAATCTCCTCCTGTGGCCCAACAGCCTAGACTTTAAGAGTTGCTCCACTAACCTACCCTTGTACTATGGTAATTATTATGAGTTTTCTTTGCATGTGTGAAAGACACAATAATGATGTTTTGCATGTTTTCATCTGGGCTCATTGACTATTTGTACATAATCTCATTGAGTTATTCTATTTCTTTACCCAGTTTTGGGGAATATTCTTTGTATTCTTGACTTGAATGGGACTTTGGACTTTGCATGTGATATTATTGATTTGTGTGGCATTTGCATATGAAATTTCATATATATGTCAGAGAATTATTCCAGGACAAGCTTGTCTTTTGAGCTAAGATTACCAGTGGGGAAGTTAATTAGCCTGCTGCTATCTCTAGGCAAGAACTAATTTTCAGTGACTTAAAGGGCACAGTTGTTAATAATTTGACCACAAACAACTTTGCTCTTTTGATGTGACGCTTCTGACTAGAACCTACAAATAAATGTAAGCACATACCCTCATATAATTTCAGAACAACACAGTATTTTATTTGCTCACCTCGCTTATCTGCAATTCCTACAGCTAAACATTCATCACCATATGCTTGATTTTCCAAGTCTTAGAGCCCACCTGAGAATTCAATTCATAAAACGAGGCCAAACTCTAAACCTACACCCAAATGCATAGCTTGAAATCCTTATCTCTAATGAAAATGCAGTGTCACTCTTCTCAAACAGCAATCATTCTTTAAGAGGAGGGTGCAGGCAGAAGTTATAAATGGGGTACTGCTTTAACACAGATCAGAGACCAAAACTAAATTTTTTTGTGTGGAGAGATTTAAAGTTGTGAGAGCCAGAGAAAGACGGGAAACAATCCAATTGAAAAGGAGCTAAACATTGATTTGCTTAGTTGCTGTTTAACCTCTCAGTACATGACACCAAAGCAAAGCCCATGGTTTTCCCCTCTGCTACTGGCACCCAAGCAGTGGACCCCTATCCTGAAAGTACATAAGCATCTGGAAAGTAGTATAGTATACGCTGGTGTTGGATCTGAATCACAATAGCCAAAGTAGACCAGGACTCACTTCATAAAAGGAGAAACCATTTGGACAGGGAAAGGAATTCCAAAAGCTGAAATAGTCTCAAATTTAGATTATCAGAGAATTGGTTCTTTCCTCTGCACCACTTGTTTACATAGTACTGGGTTTTTGCAGTGTAGATCGGTTTGTGATAAAAATGAGTTCTGGGGCCTCCCTGGTGGCACAAGGGGTTAACATGCAACCTATGAAGCTGTTCGCAGCCACTGCAGTATGAGTTCGACCCCGGCCAGGGAGCTACCCACATAGCACAGCAGACCTCTCCTGACTCACCTGCTGCTCCCCTCAGCAGTGTATTTTGGTCAGTCTGCCTGTTCTGTTCCCCCACTCTCTCTGGTGGATCCTCTCACCCCCACCCAACCTCTGGCCTATGCCCCAGTTCTTGTATGTGTAAATAAATATTTTTAAAAAGAGTTCTGACACTCATTCCTAAGACTGTCCTTCTGAAGTGGAAAGTGTCATGGCTGACTTCTTGTTGCCTTCCAAGTCAATTTACTATTGTTTCGATTTCCTCTTCTAGTGGTGGTCTTCTCTGCTCTGGGGCCCTCTCTATTTTAAAAACTTTTTCTGTTTAAGATTCTGTTAATGTCTACATTAACAGAATACATATATCCTTGAAGAGAGCTCATTCCATTGGCACTGCAGAGAAACGAGCCTGCTAATGATGGGTGTTTTACAAAATGGTGTAGAGGACCTGTGCAGGATGCTAGATTTACAGAACCGTCTATATAGTTCGATAACATATAACTGCCTTGTTTTGGTTTCTGCAGGTTTGTTTTCCCCTGTGTGCACTGAGAAGTAAAATAAAATAACAAACGGAAGCCTGCTTGACAGTTTCATGGCAGGTGAAATCTATTGCTGGAATGTGTGATGTGCTTGTTAATATTGTGGCCATGTCCATATATCAATAGTTCAGAGGTCCAAGCCGGCATGGGCTAGTTCATGTGGGCATGGGGATGGATTTGTGTATTAAAGGATGATGTGACAATCAAACTTCTATTGCAGTAGCAACTTCCCGGTTGATATAGGAATGGTTTTCATAGCAGGTCAAGGGTTCAACGTTATTTGGTAATGAGTCATAGGATTGCATATTTTTCTTCAGTCCCAGGTGCCTCACGTGTACAAATAGAGTTGCAGAACACTCGAATATATCGCTGTTGTTTGACAAAATTTTAGATTATTTGAGGTTTTCTTTGTTGGATTATTTCTATAGAAAATGTATATGACTTAATAAATCTTGGCCATTTTAATACCTTTGTGACCACTCTCTTCCAGTTTTTCTCATCATAAATTTGTTTTGCTTGTCTGAAAATTTCGTATAAAGGCAAATATACAGCTTGTGCAGTTGCATATGACTTTTGTTGCTTGTGAAATCTTGGTGCGATTCACGCACGTTGCTACATAGTCAGATTGTTCTTTACTGAATAGTATTCCATTGTAGGGATGTACCACAATCTATCTGTGTTCCTGTTGATGGACATTTGGCTACTTTTCTAATTTTTTCTTTTTGGAAAGTTTTGAATTTTTTTTGAATAATTGCTATGAGCTTTCTTGTTTTGGTGGACATAAGCTTACATTTCTGTTTGGCAAATAACTAAATCTTGGGAAGCTATGAACTTTATAAGAAATTGTCAAACCTATTTTCTATGTAGTTTTATCAGTTTACATTCTCTGCTATGATGTATGAGGGCTCTAGTTGTTCTACCATCTTGCCAGCATTTGGCATTGGAGACCTGATACACATGTGAGACATTCTAATAAGTGTGAAGTGCTGTCATATTATGGTTTTAATTTTAATTTCCTCACAACTAATGCTGTTAAGCATCTTTTGTTTATTTTCTAGCTTCATTGAGATATCACAGTGTACAGCGTAAACTCATGTTATGATTTGATATACATATATATTGCAAATGATTACCATAATAAGGTTAGTTAATCCCTGCATCCCTTCACATAATCACCACTGTGTGTATGTAGTGATAACATTTAAGATTTATTGTCACAACAGACTTATCAAGTTTTGTTAATTAAAGTCACCAATGTTGTACATTAGATCTTCAGAATTTGTCTTATAGCTGGGTGCTAGTACACATGGACAATCAGCATACTATTTCCCTCATCCTTCCAGTCCCTGACAACCACCATGCTACTCCATTTATTCAAATTCATTTTTGTAGATTTCATACATGAGTTAGGACATCAAATCATTCTTTCTCTGCCTGACTTCTTTCACTTCATATAATGCCTTCCTGTTCTATCCATAGTTTCTTGTGACTGAATAGTATTCCTGTGTGAGTGTACATATACACATACATACTATATCTTAATCCATTCATCTGTTATTGGACACTTAGCTTGTTTCTATGACTTGACTAACATAATTAATGCTTCAGTGAACATGGAGACACAAGTCTCTTTAAGATAGTGTTTTCATTCCTTCAGATACATCCTCCTAAGTGGAATTGCCATATCATATAGTGGTTCTAGTTTTTAATTTTTTGAGGAAACTCCATATCGACTCTACCAAATTATATTCCTAACAATAATGTACAAGGATTCCCTTTTGACCACCTCCTTGACACACACTTGTTTTCTCATTGTTTTGGTGGTGGTTTGTTTTTTTTTTTTAAGATTTATTTATTTTATACAAGAGCTGGGTACAGGCCAGATGTGTGGGAGGGTGAGAGGATTCACTAGAGATGGAGTGGGGAACAGAACAGGCAGACTGACGAAATACACTGCTGAAGGTAGCAGCAGGCGAGACATGAGAGGTCTGCAGCGCTGTGTGGGACCCTCGTCTACTGGCCGGGATCGAACCGGTGCTGCAGAGTCTGTGGACAGCTTCACCATGCGGCACTCAACCGCCTGCGCCACCAGGGGAGGCCAGATTTTTTTTTGTTTTTTGAGGGGTGGAGGGGAGAAGTAATGGCATACTATCAGGTGTGAGCTGATATCTTATTGTGGTTTTGATTTGCATTTCCCTAATGATTAGTGTTATTCAGCATCTTTTCGTGTACCTGTTGGCTGTGTATATGTCTTCTCTGGTAAAATGTCTATTCAAATCCATTGACCTTTATTTAATCAGACTGGTTTTTGACATTGAACTGTATGAATGCCTTATACATTTTCAATATTAATCCCCTAATTGGGTATATGATTTCAATTATTTTCTTCTATTTCTTAGATTGTCTCTTAATTTTACTGATGATTTGCTACCCAGAAGTTTTTTAGTCTGATATTGTCCCACTTGTTTATTTTTCTTTTATTCCCTTGTGCTTTTGGTGTCACATCCAAAAAGTCTTCATAAGACCGTTGTCAAAGAGCTTCTCCCTGATTATTTATAATGTACAATTAATCTGTGGTTATTCAATATTTGTGGAAATCAATCTGTGACATACACTTATCAATACTTAGCATGTATCATATTATTTCATGGCAACAGATATTGATGCAGATGAAGATAATAGACTCACCCAATGTTCTATAGTAAGAGTCAGAGGTTATATTCAAAAAGAGTCAGTCTGATTGAATTTAACCACTCTCTTATATAGCTTCCTAATTATTAACAGTGGCTAAATTCTTGGATTTGTAAACAACAATCAAAATATAAACTATTGTGTGTCTGGTCCCCAAAAGATATGCTTTCACCTTAAATATTACCAACCATCCTCAGCAATAAACTATATTCTTCACATCTCTTATTTCTAGGGTAGGCAAAATGTGACTTTAAGTACCAAGATATATCTTAGTATAAACTAGCACTAATTACCAAAGTAATACTGAATTAGTCTTTATTCATGAGGTGTTTAACATTGCAGCTATATAACACAGTGGTTAAACAGACTTTAAAATCAAACTAACATAGGTTCAAATCTTGGTTCTGCCCTTTCATTTTTAAACTTTTGCCTTTGCTTGGCCTTATTATCTCATTGCCCTCTTGCCCTGCATCTAGGATATGTGGATAATAATACCCTTTGGTGGTGATTATAGTATTAACTACTTAATAGGGCTCTTGTGAGAATCAAATTAATGTACTAATAAACCTCTTACCACAGTGCACAGTATATAGTAAATGTTCAAACATGTTAGTTTTTACTTGATGGTGATATGATTAGCTATGTCCTGACATTCTTGATCCAGGGCTTTCTTTACCGGATCCATTTTTTTAATTAAATTTTATTTTTATATTCTCCATACAATTGCAATCCCCATATTTTGACCCCAATCCCTCCCCTCCCCACCCCCACCACCCATAGAGTGTCTCTGGTTCATAGTTGTTTGTTGATTTTGATTTTCACTTTCTTATAGTTATTCATTTTCCTGGTCCCTTATTTAAGTTTTCTAGATTCCCGGTATTTTTCTTTTTCTTTCTCCCTTATTTTGCTGAGCATGATCCCTTCCAGAGCCATCCATGTTGCTGCAAATTGCACGTGTTTATCTTTTTTGACTGTTGAGTAATATTCCATGGTGTATATGTGCCACATCTTCTTGATCCAGTCATCTATTTTGGGGCATTTGGGTTGTTTCCAAAGCTTAGCTATTGTAAACAGTGCTGCTATAAACATAGGGGTGCAGGTGCTCTTTGGAATTGATGTTTCTGTGTCCTTTGGGTAAATACCTAGGAGTGGAATTGCTGGATCATATGGAAGCTCTATGTTTAGTAGGTCCAGAAATCTCCACACAGCTCTCCATAGTGATTGGACCAGTTTGCACTCCTACCGACAGTGCAGAAGAGTTCCTTTTTCTCCACATCCTCGCCAACATTTGTTGTTGCTAGTTTTTATAATATGTGCCATTCTCACTGGTGTAAGATGGTATCTCATGGTAGTTTTGATTTGCACTTCCCTGATGACAAGTGATGTTGAACATTTTTTCATATGTCTGTTGGCCATTTGCATTTCCTCTTCAGAGAAATTTCTTTTTAGCTCTTCTGCCCATTTTTTGACTGGATTATTTTCTTTGTTGTTGTTGTTGAGTCTCATCAGCTCTTTGCAGATTTTTGTGATCAGTCCTTCATCATGAGTGTTGTGTGCAAAAATGTTCTCCCAGTCGGTGGGATTTCTCTTTGTTTTTGTTATTGTCTCTTTTGCTGTGCAGAAGCTCTTTAATTTGATGTAGTCCCAGCTGTTTATCTTTGCCTTCACTATCACTGCTTTGGGTGATGTGTCTGTAAAGATGTCTTTGATATGCATATCACGTAGTGTTTCGCCTATATTTCCTTCTATGTATTTTATGGTTTCTGGTCTTATGTCTAGTTCTTTAATCCATTTTGAGTTGGTTTTTGTGTATGGTTTGAGGTAGTGGTCAAGCTTCATTCTTTTGCATGTAGCGACCCAGTTTTCCCAGCACCATTTATTGAACAAACTTTCTTTGCTCCAATGCATAGTCTTTGCTTCTTTGTCAAAGATTAGTTGACCATAAATCTGTGGGTTTATTTCTGGATTTTCTATTCGATTCCATTGGTCTGTATGTCTGTTCTTGTTCCAATACCATGCAGTTTTGATGATTATGGCTTTGTAGTATAGTTTGAAGTCTGGGAGTGTGATGCCTCCATTCCCTTCTTTTTTTTTTTTTTTCAGGAGAGCTTTGGCTATTCAGGGCTTTTGGTGATTCCATATGAATTTCATCAATAATTGTTCTATTTCTTTGAAGAATGGCATTGAAATATTGATTGGAATAGCATTGAATCTGTATATTGCTTTGGTAGGATGGCCATTTTAATAATGTTTATTCTTCCAATCCATGAGCAGGGGATGTCTTTCCATTTCTTTGTGTCTTCTTCTATTTCTTTTAACAGTGTTTTATAGTTTTCTTTGTATAGGTCCTTTACCTCTTTTGTTAGATTTATTCCCAAGTATTTGATTTTTTTTTGTGTCAATAATAAAAGGGATGCTTTTTTAAATTTCTTCTTCAGATTTATTGTTTGTGTATAGAAAGGCTACTGACTTTTGCGTGTTTATTTTGTATCCTGCCACTTTACTGAACTGATCGATGAGTTGAATTAGTTTTTCTGTGGAGTTTTTGGGGTTCTCTATGTATATTATCATATCATCTGCAAATAGTGATAGTTTGACTTCTTCTTTTCCTATTTGGATTCCTTGTATGTCTTTCTCTTGTCTTATTGCTCTTCTTTACCAGATCCTTAACAAAACATATTTTCACTTTCACCCATTCCTTTGGTGAAGATCATCTAATTGCAGGGTAGTGACTATTGCTTGTGCTGCAGTGCTTGACACACACTGAGAAATTTGCAACTCTCTTGCCAAATTTTGCTGTGTTTCTCAGTCCATTTCTGAATTTAATTTTGCCTTTTTTGATAGCTCAGTAAGGTTATATGATCAGATACATACTTTTGGAATCCATATTCGTCTACATGTATCTACTTTTACTTCTCTTTAGTATATTCTCTGTAGAGCAAATTTACAAAAATAAAACTGATAATGTCTAGCTCCCTTCTTTGAACCCTTCAAGGTTTTCTCACAATATTAAAACAGTGGCTCTCAAGTTATGATCTGGGAGACCTAGAGAGCTATGAGTAATTTTTCTTTGCAAAATCAAAACATATTCAAATTGGGCCTCCCTGGTAGCACAGTGGTTGAGTGCTGGGTTGCGAAGCTGCCCGCAGCCTCTGCAGTGCCGGTTCAATCCCCGGCTGCTCCCTGGCCACCGGAGGGGGGTCCCACATGGCGCACAGACCTCTCCTGCTGCCCGCTGCTCCCCTCAGCAGTGTACTTCAGTCCTTCTGCGTGCTCTGCTCCCCGCTCTGGCTCTGGTGTATTCTCTCACCTCCCGCACTTCTGACTATACTCAGTGCTTGCATAAATAAATAAATTAATAAATAAAATAAATCTTAAAAAAAGCATATATTAAAAAAATATTCAAATTAATGAGATAATTGCACTTTTACTTTCATTCTTTTGTGAATATGCAGTATAGTTTCCCAGAGGTTGTGATATCATAAGAATTTGGCTGTAGTCTGATGTGACAGTCAACCTGTTTATTATATATAACAGACACTGGGGGGAAAAACCCTTTATGTTAAGATATAATGGGTTTTCAACTGTTATAATAAATGAAAAATATTTTTCAGTTTCCCAGTTTTAATTTCTAATTGCTATTAATAGATATAACACATAACTAAAGTCCAAACTCTATTATATATTATAGTACAGTATATTCCATCAGTCATCATACTTTGGCTTCTATATTGTTTTTCAGCTTTTTGTCTCTCTACCTTTTACCTATATTCTACACTGAATTTTCTATTTCATGCACTTTCTTCCATAGAATACACTTTTACTTCTGCTAGCAATCCCCTCCTCCTTGTACTTGACTAAATCTTACTCATATTTGTCATTCAAAATTAGTTATTCTGTTGCAGCTGTGGCTCTTGGCAGTTATCACCCTGTCTGGTTTCATAACATGATCTTTTTGTTTCTTCCCCACTAGATCATAAACTACCTACGGGCAGGAACTGTATGTTATTCATGCTATTTTCCTAGTTCCTAGGACAGAAATACATCAAACAAATGCTTTTTATAATGAATTAGAGTAAATGAAAGTTCAGTGAGTTCCATTTAACAAATATAAAGTAAAAGATCAAGTGAAATGAATTTTCTCTTTCCATGCAACTAGTCCAAAAAGTACTAGAACAATTGAATTCAGGTTCTACCTTCAGTGATCTCCAGGTTAGGCACTCCTTTTAATCAACATAAGATAAATGCTTTGACAAATGAAATGTCAGAAAATAGAAATCTAAAACCTGTAATTCCTTGTAGGCAAATCCTTTTGCCCTCAGACTCCCGGGAAAGTAAGTCAGACAGACTGTATAGAGCAAATGTTCCTTTATCCCAATACTATCCACGCAGTCAAAATAAGAAAGCTATAAAGTAATTTTCATAAGAGAATAAGCTGAAAAACCTCTTTTGTGCACATTAATTTGTGTTTGGGAAAACCAAAGTACGATTGTGTTTTCGCTCAGTCTTAATATACTCAAGTGTAAGTAATCATTAACATCTTGTTACTTAAGAGATTGGACTGAATTGATCAAATGATAATTACCATTATGTGTTATTCTATTTCATTTGATTAGAAATATATTTAATTTCCTTGCTAGATTAGGAAATTAAAGGGATGAGGTTCTAATGTGAAATGAATGCAAGTTTAAGTGGGGATTTCCTACAAATGAGTGCATTTTAGAAAATAAAGACTATAACGAGGGAGTAGGAATCATTAAACTATAAGGTTGAAGAAATCATAAAAGCACACCCAGTTGCTCATCCCTAATATGCACTATGACTTTGAGTCTTGGAAAGATTGTGTGATAGGTTTTTCTTACCTGGTGTTAGAACTTGTGTCAGCATCGTCAATTATTATCTGGGAGATTGTTAGAAATTCTTCACACAGACCTACTATATTAGCTTTATATTGCTTTGTAACAAAATTGCCATCAATTTAGTAGCTTAAAACAACATATTTCATAATTTTCATGGGCCAGGAGTCTGGGCACAGCTTACTTAGATCCTCTACTAAGATTTCACAAGGCTGCAATCAAGATGTCAGTCAGGGCTGGGGTCTGATGTGAGATTAGGAGTCCTCAACCAGGTTCATATGTGTATAACTGTATTTCCTTGTGGCTGAAGAACTCATAGAAACACGTTTCTTCAAAGCCAGCCAGAAAAACTCTGACCTTCAATCTCTAGCCCGTGGAATCTTTTAATGGGCTCACTTGATCAGGTCAGGCTCAACCAGGATAATCTCCATTTTATTGACTCACAATCAACTAATTTTGGATGTTAATAATATGGCCAAATACCTTCACCTTTACACTAGGACATAATCTAACCACGGGAGGTACATCCCATCATATGTGTATGGTCCTGCCCACACTGAAGAAGTGGGAATTATACAGGGCATGTACAGTAGTGGGCAGGAATCTTGGAAGCCATCTTAAAATTCTGTTTGCAGAACCTGAGCCTGCAGTTTAGCAAGATACTCAGGTGATTTATATACATAATAAAATTTGAAGCAATGTGATCTATCACCTGAGGGATGAGAAACCAAAGCAGCCACAGGTTAAATAACTTATATTAATGACATAGTTTGTTGGTAATGGAACAACTTCAACCCAAGGCTTTAGTTATTGATGAACACAAAGTATGTTCTGTGCTGGGTAGGCTCCAGACAAGAGAATAAAGTCTCTGGGGATCTGGAGTTCTTGGGGAAAACGCTGTACAAGTGGATAAGCTAATATTTATTATTACCTACAAACAATGCACTGCTTAGCATGCTGTAGGGTAAGGTAAAAGGTATCAGGCTTTTCTGTCCTCCCACCATTAGGATAGATGAGTGAACCCTGTGGTCCTGAATGCATGCCTGATGGCAGGCACCTGAAGTGGGTACACCTGGGCTGAGAGACTGGGCTTTTAAGGGCGGCGTCATGGGGACACCAGCAGAAGCCAAGAGAAGCAGAGAACGCTGGAAAGCCCAGATAGAATGAAGACTTGCTGGGGGCTGGGAGGCCTGCCAGCTTCCAGGCCCCCTAGCACCCCTGCCTGCTGTGTACTGGGTAAATCCCAATAAAAGCCTGCAAAAACCCACTGAGGGCTCCAGGACTGACTCCTCCTTTACCAGGTCTGCTGGATCATAGAAAACCTGTACTGTGTCCTTCCTGCCCTGACACATGCCCAGATGCCATTATATTTAATTCTCTTGAAAGCAATCAGTGAATGAAGACCAATGGGATTAAGGTCATAAATTTAGTAGGTTAGGGATTGACAGCAAGCATGCCTGACCTTGGAATAAAATGGGAATTTTTTTTTGTAATTGCTCCTAAATTTGATTATTTTTTATATTTCATATATATTTTACATCACTGTTAATTTTTGTACAATGTATGCTTTTTTCTCTCAGGTGTGGTCCCCTTAAAATTCCCACCACCAACTCACCGTGCACTATCGCCATAGTCCCTTGTGCTCTTTCTTCCCGATTTGATTCCTCTCCCTCCCCTGCAGAATGTCTGATTTATAGTTGCCTGCTAATTTTGTTTTTTAATTTTATTATAATTATTTTTTTCCTGATTCCTTATTTGATTCCCCTACATACATATCTTCCTGTAAGTGAAACCATCTGATATATTTCTTTTTCTTTCTGGCTTATTCCACTGAGCATGATCCACTTCAGCTCAATCCATGTTGCTGTGAATGATGTGGGTTTATCATTTTGATTGCTGAGTAATATGCCCATGTGTATATATACACCACATCATCTTGATCCAGTCATCTAATTTTGGGCATTTGGTTTGTTTCCATATCTTACCTATTGTAAACAGTACTGCAATAAACATAGGGGTGTAGGTTTCCTTTTGAGTTAATATTTTTGTGTCCTTTGGGTAGATTCCTAGGAATGGAATTGCTGGGTCATAAGGAAGCTACATTTTTAGTAGTTTGAGAGACCTCTGCACAGCATTCCATAGTGTTTGGACCATAAACTTGGAATTCTTGAATTCCCCGAAGCTTTTAAGAAAGGAGTAAGTAGACAACCAGTACAGAGGACTGCTATCTCCCAGGAGCCACTGCTTCACTCATTGAGATTTCCTAGAAGAAAACCATTACCTGAGTAATGGTTTCAGTAACACTGAGTGGTCAGGTTTCTGAGGAAGTGGATTAGGGGACCCTATCTGATGATGAAGAGAAAGACTGGTAAGAGCATTTAAATTCTTGAAAGTTCAAGTGAAGCTAGAATGGTTGGCAATTAAATAGTAATAACAGACTTTACATTAGAACATGTTGTACAGCTCTATTTCCTTTTTATTTTTTTTTCTTCTTGCAAAAGTTGCTACTTTAGGCATTCAGGTTAGGACTGATCTCTTCAAAATAAAAACACATTTAAGGTTTTAACCAACAGGAAGTTGCTCTGTAGCAACAGAAGGTAGATTAGTGGTTTCCTAAGCTGGGGTTGTAGGGAATTTCGGGGTGATTGTTAAGGGGTGTGAAGTTTCTTTCTTTTTGGGGTTATGTAATTTGTTCTAAAATTGATTTTGGTAATGGCTTCACAGCTCTGTGAATATGCTGAAAGTATTAAATTCTGTACTTTAAATGAATGAATTTGTTGGTATGTGAATTATATCTAAATAATATATGTACATATATGAGAGTTGTCGCTCCCATCAATAGGTTATGTTGTATAATAAAGGTGAAGGTATTTTGACTTTTATTATTCACAACCCAGATTAGTTAATTATGGGTTAATAAAAGGGAAATTATCCTGACTGAGCCTGAATTCATGATGCTCTGAAATTGCTTTTTACCAAGTTTGAGCAAACGAAAACAGTCCTCCAATTAAGATCAGAATACTGTATGCCAAATATGAACCAAATTTGCTGCGTGATATAAAATTTAATTTTATAGCACTATGCTCAAGAACCTTATTTGTAGATTGTCTCCTCAGTTTTTTCTCTCCATGAGAAAGAAAAAAAAATGAAGATAATCTGTTTCCCAAGAATCATGGCATTTGCCAAACCCCTGAAGGAGTGGAATTAATTACTTTTGGCAGAGAGGGGGGCGGAGCAACATGGCGGCGAGGAGACGCTGCGAGTAAGATCTCCCATTAAAAAAAGTTAATAGGGAGGAAAAGCGGCAGGTCCCAGTGAGAACTGGGACACGGAAGATAAACGGACTACTCCAGCAAACTGCCCGAAGAAGAAAGTTGCCATAAAAGAGGACGAGAAGGGAGGGAAGCGCAGAACCCTGCTCCCCTCCCCCGCCCACAAAGTCGGCACTCTCCGACCGACCGACCGGCAGAAAGGAGGGAAACAACAAACCAAAACGGCCAACAAGAAAAACGGACGCAGCAAGTGGGACTGTGAGTGGAAAGGAACTATTGCAGCCACCACACCCTGTGAACGGGAGAGGCGAACCCTGCAGGATCCGCCGCGGAGGTGAGCTCCAGGCGCCATTAAAGAGAGCCACGCCCCCCAGGAGGAGACCAGCACCAGCACACAGCCCCGGCCGCCCGGTAAGGTTGCGTGCGGAAAGCGGCGCGGATCCGGACCGGATCGCAGCTGCCCAGGTCCCGGCGCCTGCGACCTAGGCTTGCGGGGAGACGGCGGAGGCCCTCCCTGAGTGAGCAGGAACAAGGCGCCCAGGCAGGGGAGCGGGATTCAAAAGGCGCCATTCCCGCGCCACTGATCTGGGCTACAGCCCGCATCCTGGAACTGAGGGCTTTGGAACTGAGACCCGGGGCACGAAATTAGGGGGAGACGGCGGAGGCCCTCCCTGAGTGAGCAGGAACAAGGCGCCCAGGCAGGGGAGCGGGATTCAAAAGGCGCCATTCCCGCGCCACTGATCTGGGCTACAGCCCGCGTCCTGGAAATGAGGGCTTTGGAACTGAGACCCGGGGCACGAAATTAGGGGGAGACTGCGGAGGCCCTCCCTGAGTGAGCAGGAACAAGGCGCCCAGGCAAGGGAGCTGGATTCAAAAGGCGCCATTCCCGCGCCACTGATCTGGGCTACAGCCTGCGTCCTGGAACTGAGGGCTTTGGAACTGAGACCCGGGGCACGAAATTAGGGGAAGACTGCGGAGGCCCTCCCTGAGTGAGCAGGAACAAGGCGCCCAGGCAAGGGAGCTGGACTCAAAAGGCGCCATTCCCGCGCCACTGATCTGGGCTACAGCCCACATCCTGGAACTGAGGGCTTTGGAACTGAGACCCGGGCACGAAATTAGGGGGAGACGGCGGAGGCCCATCCTGAGTGAGCAGGAACAAGGCGCCCAGGCAGGGGAGCAGGATTCAAAAGGCGCCATTCCCGCCCCACTGATCTGGGCTACAGCCCGCATCCTGGAACTGAGGGCTTTGGAACAGAGACCCGGGGCACGAAATTAGGGGCGTGGGTTCCCCACGACGGTGGGGCACAAGGCAGACACAGCACCCCAAAGCCGTTGAGGTGTGCCCTACCATCCCCGCTCTGCTCCCTGTCCCACGGGGTGGAAAATCAGCTCCCCAAGGGCTCTAGGAGAGATCTCTGGCACCACCTAGCGACTTGAAGCCAGCAGAGGCTCCTGAAGGAGCTAGTGGCCAGCTGGGGAGTTTGCCCACACCGGGCCCCTTCCGAACAAGTAGTCTGAGCCCACAGGGAGAGCGAGCACCCACAGCCGGGGCAGACCAGGTGCACAGAAGAGTGTGCCTGAGACCAGACACGCAGGGAGTGTGTCCCACATCACCATTTTAGAACAGGGACATTTCTTCAGTAAAGACTACCTGCAGAAGGCTTCCTCAGGAGCCAGAGGTGAGCAGGGGAAGTTCGCCCACGCCAGACCCCCTCTGGCCTGCAGTCCAAGCCCAGAGGGGAGCAGGAACCCACCGCCGGGGCAGACCAGGCGCACAGGGGAGTGTGTCCCTACATCGGCATTTTAGAACAGGGACCTTTCTCCAGTAAAGACTGCTTGAAACTGACAGATGACTCCTGGAAGAACCAGAGGGGAACAGAGAAGCCCACCCAAGATGCCGGCCAGTCCCAACAACACACTGTCCCAACGCATACGGCAAATTAGAAAACAGACAGTAGGGAAGAGAAGAACCACACGCAACCTAGCAACTCTCCAGAGAAAAAGCACACCACAAAAAGAAAGCCAGCCCCCAGATTGCAAAGACAATAACTTGGAAGAATTTCTGAGCCTTCCAGAAAGAGAATTTAAAATTGCCGTGATTAAAAAACTAACAGAAGTCATAAAGGAAAACAATGATAAGGGAAAAATAATCAACGATCAGAAGAATGCAATTGAGTCCCTAGAAAGGGAAAACAATGGTCAGAAGAAAGAAATTGAGTCCCTAAAGAGGGAAGTAAAAGAAATGCAGGAGATCAAAGAATTAATGGAAGAACTAAAGAATTCTGGGAAAAGCAATGAAAGCAGAATAGATGAAATGGAAGAACGAATAAGTAATCTTGAAGACATAGAAATAAAAAGAACCAAAACAGAAAAGAAAAGAGAAGTACGAAGGAAAAAGAACGAAGAAAGACTTCGGGAACTATCTGACTCCATGAGGAAAGGAAATATAAGAGTTATAGGAATACCAGAAGGAGAGGAGAGAGATGTAGGAACAGAGAAAATATTCAAAGAGATAATTGAAGAGAACTTCCCAAATGTGAAGAAGGAGCTGAAAATTGATATACAAGAAGCAAGAAGAACACCAAACTTCCACGACGAAAGGAAAAATACAGCAAGACACATAATAGTAAAGTTCCCAAGAATCCAGGACAAGGAAAAAATAATGAAGCTGGCAAGAGGGAAGAAACAGATAACATTCAAAGGAAAACCAATCAGGCTGACATCAGACTTCTCCGAAGAAACACTACGGGCAAGGAGAGAGTGGAGGGACATAGTCAACAGACTCCAAGAAAACAGATGCCAACCAAGAATACTCTATCCCGCAAAGCTCTCCTTCCTCTTTGAAGAAAGAATATGGACCTTCCCAGACAAACAGAAACTCCGGAATTTCATTGCAACTAAACCCCCACTCCAAAAAATACTACAAGGAGTCCTAAAGCCAGAACCTCAGAGGGACGAATAACAATGAAAGAAGGCCAAAAAAAAAAGTTATTAAAAGAATAAATAAATAAAATCAAAGGAAAGACAAACACAATGGCAAATACAGATGTTAACATATCAATAATAACTCTGAATGTAAATGGACTAAACTCTTCAATAAAAAGACACAGAGTTGCAGCCTGGATTAAGAAACAAAACCCAACCTTTTGCTGTCTCCAGGAAACACATTTAGCTACAAAAGATAAAAATAGGCTCAAAGTTAAAGGATGGAAAACAATCCTACAAGCAAATGGACCAAAAAAGAAAGCAGGAACAGCTATACTTATATCAGATAAAACAGATTTCAAACTCAAAAAGATAAAAAGAGACCCCAAGGGTCACTACATTATGATCAAGGGGACAATACTTCAAGAAGAAATAACACTCATTAACATATACTCACCAAACGAAGGAGCACCAAAATAGACAACTGTTGTCCTCTCTGAAAACAGACATCAGAGAAAACACATACGTAGTGGGAGACTTCAACACACCACTATCAACAATGGATAGATCAACAAGACAAAAAATAAGTAAAGAGACTAAAGCTCTAAATAAGGACCTAGAGCAATTGGGCTTAACAGACATCTATAGAACACTAAACCCCAAAAAAACGGAGTACACATTTTTCTCAAGCGCACACGGATCATTCTCCAGGATCGATCACATACTGGGGCACAAGACAAACATCAACAGATACACCAAGATTGAAATCATATCAACCATCTTTTCTGACCATGAAGGCATCAAACTAGAAATAAACCATAAAAAGAAGGCAAGGAACTTTCCTACCTCATGGAGATTAAAAACCACACTACTGGAAGACCATTGGACTAATGAGGAGATCAAAGAAGAAATTAAAAAATTTTTTGAATTGAACGACAAGGAGGACACCAATATCCTAAATGTATGGGATGCAGCAAAAGCAGTAATAAGAGGAAAATATATAGCAATAGAAGCTCACATCAAGAAACAAGAAAGAACGCAAAGAAACAACCTAATCTCGAAGCTCAAAGATCTAGAAAAAGAACAACAAAAAAACCCCAAAACCAGTAGAAGAAAAGAAATAATAAAAACCAAAGCAGAAATAAATGAAATTGAAACTAAAAAAACAATCCAAAAGATCAATGAAACCAAGAGCTGGTTCTTTGAAAAAATCAATAAAATAGACAAACCCCTAGCCAGGCTCACAAAGGAAAAAAGGGAGAAAGCACAAATAAACAGGATCATCAATGAAAGAGGAGAAATCACAACGGACACAGCAGAAATCAAAAGAATAATCAGTAACTACTATGAACAGTTATATGGAAACAAGTTCAACAATCTAGAGGAGATGGACAAATTCCTACAACTCTACAATCACCCAAAGCTAGATAAAGAAGAAATAGAACACCTAAACAGACCAATTACAATTAGCGAAATTGAAATGGTAATAAAAAACCTCCCCAAAAACAAAAGCCCAGGACCTGATGGATTTACAAATGAATTCTACCAAACATTCAGAGACGAATTAGTGCCTATCCTTCACAAACTCTTCCAAAAAATTGAGAAGGAAGGGACAATACCAAACACGTTTTATGAAGCCAACATTACACTAATACCAAAACCGAACAAGGACAACACAAAAAAGGAAAACTACAGGCCAATCTCCCTAATGAACACTGATGCAAAAATCCTCAATAAAATTTTAGCTATCAGAATCCAACAATGTATCCATAAGATAATTCACCACGACCAAGTTGGATTCATTCCAGGGGCACAAGGATGGTTTAACATCCGAAAATCAATCAACGTTATCCAACACATCAACAAAAAGAAATATAAAAACCATATGATAATATCAATAGATGCTGAGAAAGCTTTCGACAAAGTGCAACACCCATTCATGATAAAAGCCCTTGAAATTCTTGGGATACAAGGAACATACCTCAACATCATAAAGGCCATCTATGACAAGCCAACAGCCAGTATCATTCTCAATGGTGAAAAGCTGAAAGCAATTCCATTAAGATCTGGAACAAGACAAGGATGTCCACTCTCACCATTGCTTTTCAATATAATACTGGAAGTCCTAGCCAGGGCAATAAGACAAGAGAAAGACATCCAAGGAATCCAAATAGGAAAAGAAGAAGTCAAACTATCACTATTTGCAGACGATATGATATTATATATAGAGAACCCCAAAAACTCCACAGAAAAGCTAATTCAACTCATCAATCAGTTCAGTAAAGTGGCAGGATACAAAATCAACACGCAAAAGTCAGTAGCCTTCCTATACACAAACAATAAATCTGAAGAAGAAGAAATCAAAAAGACCATCCCTTTTGTTATTGAAACAAAAAAAATCAAATATTTGGGAATAAATCTAACAAAAGAGGTAAAGGACCTATACAAAGAAAACTATAAAACACTGTTAAAAGAAATAGAAGAAGACACAAAGAAATGGAGAGACATCCCCTGCTCATGGATTGGAAGAATAAACATTATTAAAATGGCCATCCTTCCAAAAGCAATATACAGATTCAATGCTATTCCAATCAAAATTTCAATGTCATTCTTCAAAGAAATAGAACAATTATTGATGAAATTCATATGGAATCACAAAAAACCCCGAATAGCCAAAGCTCTCCTGAAAAAAAAAGAAGGGAATGGAGGCATCAGACTCCCAGACTTCAAACTATACTACAAAGCCATAATCATCAAAACTGCATGGTATTGGAACAAGAACAGACATACAGACCAATGGAATCGAATAGAAAATCCAGAAATAAACCCACAGATTTATGGTCAACTAATCTTTGACAAAGGAGCAAAGAATATGCATTGGAGCAAAGAAAGTTTGTTCAATAAATGGTGCTGGGAAAACTGGGTCGCTACATGCAAAAGAATGAAGCTTGACCACCACCTCACACCATACACAAAAATCAACTCAAAATGGATTAAAGAACTAGACATAAGACCTGAAACCATAAAATATATAGAAGGAAATATAGGCGAAACACTACGTGATTTGCACATCAAAGACATCTTTACAGACACATCACCTAAGCAGTGATAGTGAAGGCAAAGATAAACAGCTGGGACTACATCAAATTAAAGAGCTTTTGCACAGCAAAAGAGACAATAACAAAAACAAAGAGAAACCCCACCAACTGGGAGAACATTTTTGCACCCAACACTATTGATAAAGGACTGATCACAAAAATCTGCAAAGAGCTGATGAGACTCAACAACAACAAAGAAAATAATCCAGTCAAAAAATGGGCAGAAGAGCTTAAAAGAAACTTCTCTGAAGAGGAAATGCAAATGGCCAACAGGCATATGAAAAAATGTTCAACATCACTTGTCATCAGGGAAATGCAAATCAAAACTACCATGAGATACCATCTTACACCAGTGAGAATGGCACATATTAAAAAAACTAGCAACAACAAATGTTGGCGAGGGTGTGGAGAAAAAGGAACTCTTCTGCACTGTTGGTGGGAGTGCAAACTGGTCCAACCACTGTGGAAAGCTGTGTGGAGATTTCTGGACCTACTAAACATAGAGCTTCCATATGATCCAGCAATTCCACTCCTAGGTATTTACCCAAAGGACACAGAAACATCAATTCCAAAGAACACCTGCACCCCTATGTTTATAGCAGCACTGTTTACAATAGCTAAGCTTTGGAAACAACCCAAATGCCCAAAAATAGATGACTGGATCAAGAAGATGTGGTACATATATACCATGGAATATTACTCAGCATTCAAAAAAGATAAACACATGCAATTTGCAGCAACATGGATGGCGCTGGAAGGGATCATGCTCAGCGAAATAAGCCAAAAAGAAAAAGAAAAATACCGGATGGTCTCACTCATAGCAGGAATCTAGAAAACTTAAATAAGGGACCAGGAAAATGAATAACTATAAGATAGTGAAAATCAAAATCAACAAAAAACTATGAACCAGAGACACTTTTAGGGGGGCGGGAGGGGAGGGATTGGGGTCAGAATGGGGGGGCTGCAATTGTATGGGGAATATAACAATAAAATTTATTTAAAAAAAAAAAATTACTTTTGGCAGAGGTGAAAAAGCAACTGCCATGTGAACTCATGTTGGGTAATCTCCTTTTCCAAAGTTCAGAAGAATTTTGTGAAGTTAGAATAGTAGGTTCTGTTTTGATCCAAAGAATCAGTATGAATTGTATTAGTTAAAATTTAGTTGAGGGGGGCCTCCCCTGGTGGCACAGTGGTTAGGCGCTGGGCTGCAAAGCTGCCCGCAGCCTCTGCAGCGCCAGTTCGATCATCCCTGGCCACCGGCGAGGGTCCCAGATAGTGAGCAGATCTCTCCTGCAGTGCCTGCTGCTCCCCTCAGCAGTGTATCTCGTCAGTCTGCCTGTTCTGTTCCCCGCTCTGGCTATGGTGAATTCTCTCACCCTCTTCTGACTGTACCCAGTGCTTGTATACATAAATAAATAAATCTTAAAAAAAATTAGTTGAGGGGCCTCACTGGTGGCACAAGGGGTTAAGACACCTGTCCGCAGCCTCTGCAGCACAAGTTCGATCCCCCGGCCAGCCAGGGAGCTACCCACATGGAGCAGCAGAACTCTCCTGTCTCGCCCACTGCTTCCCTCAGCAATGTATTCCAGTCAGTCTGCCTGTTCTGTTCCCCACTCTGTCTCTGGTGATTCCTCTCAGCACCCCCCAACCTCTAGCCTTGTATCCCAGTTCTTGTATGCATAAATAAATCTTTTAAAAAATTAGTTGATAGCTAACAAGGGAGAGAATACGTGGCTTCTCCTTTAAGGTGCTGTCTATTCCTTATTCGTGTTTCTTCACTGCCTTTGGATAGTAAGAGTCACTTCTCTAAGTGTGGTACATCAATATCTCTTTTATTTCCATGTGGCAGCTCTGCACAGTAGCTGGAGCAACTTTCTACAGGTGTTGGAATTTGAGCTGTGATTGATTTCTGGCTCTCTCACATACATTCCTACTTTGGCAAAATTTTTTGACTTCCTTAAATATGTTTCATTCCCAAACTGGAGACAGAAAGCACACAGAATAGGCATGAAGTTTATCTGCTAGCTGTTACTGTACATATCACTTACTGAATATTAATAGTTTCATAGTTTTACACGCAGCCTTATAGAGGTGGTGTATAGCCTTCTAGGTCTTGTTCCTGTAATTCAAGATTCCACCGCCATGTTTAATATCCTTGCTGCCCAATAACATAGAACAGGCCATGTAGAGTATATCACGAGGTCTGTTTTCGAGCTGCTCAATGCAGCCTGTTGCTAGGAAGGCATAGCCACATACAAGAATTACTCAGGTGCAGCCTGTTGCTAGGAAGGCATAGCCACATACATGAATTACTCTGGTGATGTCCTTTATCAGGGACGCAATGGGACAGTGCAGTCAGTGTTACAATAGCAAAACAAGATACTGAATGGTGTCTGATATATTCTTTTAATCTCAGTCTGAGATGTTATACGATGTAGCTCAGTGTCTGTAAGGTGGCAGAGATTGATATACAGTTTTGTCATTCGATTCAACTGGTCCCCAAGCCTCATGGATGGTAGAGCCTTAATTCTAAAGAAAGTACTGGGGTGCATCATGGAACCAACACTTCAGCCGTAAACCTATGTTCACCTATCCGTCATAGTTTCCTGGTCATTTTACACCAGTCCTGCACTTTTGTGTCTAGTCAAATAGCAGAAATTGTCAGTAAGCTTGTGTGTTTTATTCAGTTGAGCTACAGATGGAGAATTGGAAGCTTATGATCTTTGAAGAAGGATGAAGATTAAAAAATAAGCCCTCATTGGGGTCTGGTTTCAGGTGAACTCTTGAAAAATAAACAAAAGAGACATCTCCTAAATTTTTTCCAGCACTATATTATGCTTAAAAAAATAAAAACAAACAAACAAGAAAACCCTGTATCTCTTCTGCCTCAAGTTCTGTTACTATGGTCCCTTTAACTTTCACCTTCCCAGTCAACAAAATAATAAAAATAGGAAATTTAGGAGGTGTGTTTCATATATATGTGCAGTTTTATTTCTTGCTTTTAAATTTAATGTCTTTTGGACATTTTTCCATGTGAATATATGTCCTTTTTAATGTTTTCATAATATTTTACATCCATTATAATTTATGTAACTGCTCCATTTGTTTGGAGGTTGGGCTGTGTACTAATAGACAGCCAGAGACTGCTAAGTCCCTCTGCACAGAGCCAATAAAAGAAAGACAAGTGGAAACAATTTGATGTGGGACTCTCAGGACCACATTCTACCTTCTAATACTCATTATTTTATTGTGAATCCTTGATGTGACCATTTCTGTTTTCATCAGTGATTCCTGGAGTTTTATTATGAGAGGATAAAATGGCTATAGAGAAAAACTTGATTGCTGACAAAAGCAGAATCATTAATGGTGCACTTTCATCAGCCAACGTGAAACTGAGTAACGTGAAGCAAAATGCATTGGGCAGTTTTTACCACAAGTCAGCACATCTGTCAGTGCAGAGCTAGCACTTGAAATGGATCCGTGTAGAGTGACTTAGCAAAGCAGTTTATGACTATATATTAGGTTTAAAGCCCCAATGAAAAGTTGTCACCATTGTGACTTTGTGATGTGGATTTAATATAAAACTATGATCAAAGATTATGGGGGAGAAAGCAGAGGAAAACTGGAGTGCAGTCAAATTTTGACCGAGATTCCTTATCTTAAAGTTGACATCTTGGTAAGGTCAATTTGTTCTCATCTTTATAAAGTTGCAACAAGTAATGTATCACTTTATCAAAAGGCAGATATGGTAGACAAAGTCAAAAGAATCAGTGGGGTCTTGCTTGGGAAAATTGTCATGACCATTTTTTGTGGTTGAATTGGTATATAAGAATGTTTAGAAATACATCGCTTGTGACACAGGGGCTCAGGATATTTGGACTTAAATAATTGACCATTTCTAGCCAATTATACTTGTGGATAATATCTGATAAACTTGTATGTTCCATGATTAACCAAAGTTAAAGCTCTCATTAGAAGCTTTTATAGTCCAGTTAATGAGGATGCAATTCAAATGAACCAATATATTTGGCTCCTACTACAGGAAAGATCCAGTCCATGACGTATCACAAATGTGTCATTCAAGTATCTTGGTCTTATTCATGCATCTTATAACCTATCTGGCAATAACGTGGGGATAAAGAGGTGAAGAGGGCAGTTGTGATAAGGATACAGTGAGGGGGATAGTGATTATTGCTCATGAAAACATATATGAACTTATATAATTTCAGATGAGAAAGGAAGAGTAGGGATCATGAAGGGAAATATAGCAAATACCAGTTTAGTGCCCACTAAAATAGAGGCAATGTGAAAAATAGATTTTTTGGCAATGGAAGGATGAGATAAAAGTGAATTTAGGAATGCATAATCTAGTGGGAGAAATAGATCTGTGTGACATGCACATGTGTACAAGTACATACACTCCGCCACTGAAGTCAGAGTGTGGTCATTAGAAAATGACATCTCTTCAGGTGGTTCTTGCTGACCAGGCATTGTACTCAACCCTTTCCTGATTCTTTAAACAACCATGGGGCTTGCTTATTTTCTCAGTTTTGCATAGGAGGAAGCTCAGTTTCAACAAGGTTAGATAGACTCTAGCTCAGGCTTATATAGCAAGTAATAGAGGGAGTAATTTAAAACCATAATTACCAAACTGAGTCTGAGGGAAGTTTAATCACTTTCCAAGGTCTCAGCTATCACAGGAACAGTTAGGATTCAAGTTTGAGTCTATCTGATTCAAAGTCCTATGTCTTACAATGCAGTTATTCACTGGAGGGATAGAAAAGATTAATTACAAAGAACTTGGGGAAGCCTTTTAGAAAGGGCATCATTTGAGACAGGATGTTAAGATGCTTAGAACTTCAACAGATGGAATTTGCAGTAGAAGGATATTTACGGTGTAGTGAAAGGCATGTTATAGCCAGGTACCAGGGTAACTGCAGTACCATAAAGAGTTGAGTGGATGTGTGTGCTTGTGTAAGATTAGCTCCTACTTAATGACTTTCATAGTATGGAAGATTGATCATGTTTGTGCTACTTTTAATATTTGTATTTAACACCTTAGATTTTTTTATGTTTTTAGCAAAGAAATGAAGAAGGTTTTGGAAGTTACTTAGGAGTGACATGATGAAATCTGTGGTTTTGTCTGTCTCCCATCAGTAGATTTTGAATTCCAAAACAGCGGGGGATTTTTTTCTGTTTCATTCGCTATTGTGCCCCTAGTAAAGGGAGCAGGGCTTAAGACATAATTCGGGCTGTGGTCTACAGTCATGAGTTTTAAACCCTGCATAATTTCAGTGGGTGGCATCCACATATACTACAATACAAATAATGTCCCCTGGAGTAGTGTGGTTTTAGGAACATTGGACAAATCTGTACTGAATAAATAATTTGATTAAATGTATTTGCTTCAGGACAATGAGTATGGGTGGATTCAAAGGCCACATTGCAGGAGGGAGACAATCTAGGAATAGAGAACATTAGGACAATCTTTAATTTTTTTAAAGATTTATTTATGCATACAAAGAACTGGGGTGTAAGCTAGAATTGCGGGAGGTGAGAGGATTCACCAGAGACACAGTGGGGAGCACAACAGGCGGATCTGCAGAAATATACTGCTGAGGGGTGCAGCAGGCGCTGCTGCACCATGTGGGTAGCTCCCTGGCCAGGGATCCAACTCATGCTGCAGTGGCTGCGGATAGCTTCATTGTGCTGAGACTTAACCCCTTGGGCCACCAAGGAGGCCCCTATCTCTAATTTTTTAAAAAAGATTTTTGATTGAGGTACCTTTGGTTTACCCTGTTGTTAGGTTTGTGGAAGTATAAGATCTCCCCGCTTCGGTGTAATCATGGTAGTGCACCCACCAGCAAAGTACCCACAGTCCTGGGACCTTAGTCCATTGTGCTCTCTATCCACTTTTTTTTTTTTAAAGATTTATTTATTTATGCATACAAGAACTAGGGTGTAAGCCAGAGGTGCGGGTGGTAAGAGGATTCACCAGAGAGAGTGGGGAGCAGAACAGGCAGATGTACTGAAATACGCTGTTGAGGGGAGCAGCGGGAGAGACAGGAGAGGTCTGCTGCACCATGTTGGTGGCTCCCTGGCCAGCTGGGGATGGAACTCATGCTGCAATGGCCTGCAGTAACTTGATAGCACTGTCTTTAACCCCTGTGCCACCAGGGAGGCCCTCTAACCACTCTTTTCTTACCTTTCCCTCTTCCCCTCTGGACGCCTTAGTTCTTTGATCCACTTTCAAGGGTTGATTTTAAAGTTTGTTTTTGACCCTTTGGTTTCTCTGTATTCCATATATAAGTGACATCATTTGATATTTATCTTTCTCCTTCCATCTTGTTTATACACTTAGCACCATCCCTTCAGCACCATCCCTGTTGCCATATTGCATGAGTTTATCATTTTTGTCTGTCTAGTAGTATTCCACTGTGTGTATTGACCACATCTGCTTGATCCGCACATCTGTTTTGCTTCACTTGGACTGTTCCCATAGCTTGGCTGTTGGAAATAGTGCTGCAGTGAACTTAGTGTATGTTGCCTTTTGAATTAGTGTTTTTGTATTCTTTGGGTGAATACCTATTAGTGGGCTTTCTGGGTCTTATGGAAGATCCATTCTTAATCTTTTGAGAAACCTTCACAATGCTTTCCATAGGGGCTGGACCAGTCTATATACCCACATACAGTGTAAGACGGTTTGCTCAATTTTTAAGCAGTATAGGTGATTACCTAATTGGAAGTAAAACAGAAAGGAGAGAGGTAAGATATGCTTCCATGGTAGAATTATTTTTTTTTAAATGACATATAATTTTTTTAAGATTTATTTATTTATTTATACAAGCACTGGGTACAGTCAGAAGCGCGGGAGGGTGAGAGAATTCACCAGAGCCAGAGCGGGGAGCAGAGCAGGCAGACTGAAGTACACTGCTGAGGGGTGCTGAGGGGAGCAGCGGGCGGCAGGAGAGGTCTGCGCGCCATGTGGGACCCTCCTCCAGTGGCCGGGGAGCAGCCGGGGATCGAACCGGCGCTGCAGAGGCTGCGGGCAGCTTCGCAACCCAGCGCTCAACCGCTGCACCACCGGGGAGGCCCTAGAATTAATTTTTTAAATTTTTTTAAATCCTCCCCCTAGGGGAATTTGAATAAGCCTCAAGGATTTTGAGTGGCAGTGCCTGGGGAAATAATAATAGCACTAACTTAGAAGAGGAAATATGAAGGAGAAGCATGTTTGTTGGATGCATTAAGCAGATGATGAATTCAAGATGTACATGTTGAATTTGAGGAGGCTATGGGATACATATATGAACCTATCAATTGGCATTTGAATAAACTGATCTGATATTCAGCAGAGAGGTCAGGGATAAGGAGATAGATTATGGAGATCATGAAACTGTGGGAGGACCTAAGCTATGGAGATGTGGAATGAAGGAACAGCAAAAGCTAGTGCTTTAAAAAATGCCTTTTAGAAAAGAACAGAGAGTAAAATATTAAAATAAGGGGACACTAACCAGTTATATTTGAGATTCAGAAGAATAGGATGAGCATCAAGTATTATAAAGTAGGAGTGCTGACAGTTATCAAGAAATTAAGCCAGAGAAGGAGAAGACAACACTGGCTTTATTTTAGTTAGAAAATCATTTTTTTTAGAGAGTAAATCCAATAAATGAGTGAGATTAGGAGCTAAATTGCAAGTTATTAGGAGTGAATGAGAGGTGGGAAATTGGAGACAGCCAAAGCAGATTATAAGTGAAAAGTTGAAAACACTAAAAAAGTGGGGCTTTAACTTGAAAAAGAAGCTGGCACAAAGAGTAGTTACATAGACTCGCATATGTCCGTTGACTAAGTGACCAGAATCAATAGAAATAATGAAGAAGGAGAAGATTGATGGATAAGATGAAGTGCCAGAAAGACAGGAAGGGATGGGAATAAGAATACAGCAAAAAGGTTAGTTTGGGACATAAGAAGGACACTTCCTTTGAGATGGGCGGGGGGGGGGGGGAGAGAAAAGGATAGGTAGAAAGGGAAAATAAAAAAATGGAAACAAGGCAATTTTCAGGAGTTCATGGTGGATGGCCTCAATCTTCTCTGTAAAGTAGGGGGCAACTCCATCTGCTAAGCTATGGACTCTTAGATTAAAAGGCTTAAGGTATTAAAATACAAATGCCCCTAGGGTTATTTGCATTTTAACAGTGTGCGGTGAACTTTCTCTATACTTATGTCACAACTTTACTAAATTCTGTTTGAATGTGGTTTTAAAAGTTTTGTTCTAGAAAGCTTAGTTTGGCAAGGCTAAGCCTGTTATCAGAAAGCAGTCATATCAGAAAGCAGTTTTATATCTAATCCTATGTGTGATGGTTGCTATGGAAACCGTCAAATGCAAACTTTTATATAACACCCAGCTAAGCTATTGATCGGGCAGGAGGGTAAGAGCTTCAAACCATTTCATTCAAGAAGAAAAAAAACATCGGAGAGGTTGTTAGGTGAATAGAAATGTTTTGTTGGGAAAAACAATCATGATTTTCACATAAACAAATGTAGGGCATATATGGTTGGGCTTTATCTTTCTGATTTTATCAAACAAAGGTGTTGGGATCTTGAGTGCTTCCAGATTCAAGCAAAGAAGATGACATTATGACCTTAGCAGGCAGAGAGCAGGAATAGATAAAACTAAGCTCCCAGAACTGAAGGGAGGGAATAGGTCTGGATCATTAAGTCTAAGCTAAAGTAAAACTAGAGCAGAACCATTGCAGGGCTACAAAATCAAATAAAGCATTAAGTCAGAAAGACAGAGAAAATGGCAAAGCTGAAAAAAAAAATCTTGTTTAACCACAACATAGTTAATGTAAATCACACAGGTTATCTTGTAAATCATAGAGATTTTTTTATACTCTGATGTTGGAAGACAATGTAAGGTTATTACCATTTGGGTTCACCCTGAACTGCAGTTAAGGTCTTTAGGCAGTAAAATCCCTTATACTATTCTATCTCTAGTCCCAGATGATGTTAGGGGTTTTATGGAACATGTCTGGAGTTAGTTACATGTCCATCTGTCCATGTCCTTGAGATAACTGGCCTGTTGTACTTCGATACAAATTTTAGGATTATGTTTTTTGTGCAAAATAGAATTGGTGTTTTCAAAGTGGTTGCACTGAATGTTAAGATGACTTTGGGTAGTATGAAAATTTTAATAATATTATTTCAGTTCATGAATATGGGCTATTTTTCCATTTTTTTTTATCTTCAGTTTCTTTCATCAGTATCTTTGTGTATACACCTTTCATTTTGGTTAAATTTATTTCTAACAATTTTATTTCTGATATAATGGTTGTTTTCATTGAAATATAATTCACATGTAATACTGTATTAGTTATAGTTGTAGAACATAATATATGTATTTAACACCCATCATCACACAGTTGTATTCTTTTTTCTTGTGAGAATGTAAAAAATCTGTCTGCTCCACTTGCAAACCTAAAATGTTGTTAACTATTGTCACTATGCTCTACTTTATGTATCCAGAACTTTATAAGTGCATGCTAGTATCTACTGACCATCTTCAGCTATTTAGTGTACCACAGACCCCATCTCTAACAATCACCAATCTCTTGTTTATGTCCATAAATTCAATGTTTTTATTCCACATATAAGTGAGATCATCCAGTGGAATAATTTTCTTTTCTTTTTTTTAAGATTTATCCATTTATTCATATAAGATCTGGGGTACAGGCCAGAGATGTGGGGGTGAGAGAACTCACCAGAGACGGAGTGGGAAACAGAACAGGCAGATTGACCACGAAGTACACTGCTGAGGGGAGCAGTGGGTGAGACAGGAGAGGTCTGCTGTGCCATGTGGGTAGCTCCCTGGCCAGCTGGGGATCGAACTTGTGCTGCAGAGGCTGCAGATTGCTTCATAGTATGGTGCTTAACCCCTTGGGCCACCAGGGAGGCCCATCTTTTGGTTTCTTTTTTGTATATAGAAATAATACTGATATTGGTATGTTGATTTTTCTATCTAAAACTTTGCCAAATTCCTTGATAGTGCTAATATTTTTTGGTAGATTCTTTAGTATTTATTACTTATAAAATCTTATCTGCAAAAAGAATTTAATTTTTGTTCTTCTTTTCATATTTGGTTATTTAAATTTCCTTTTCTTGCCTAATTACCCTTACTAGAATTTGCAGTATTTTGCTGAATATGAGTGGGTAGCTTGGGCACGTTTGCTTGTTTCTGATCTGACAGTGAAAGCTTTTAACCTTTTACCTATAAATAAGATGTTAGCTGTGAGCTTGTCATGTGTGACCTTTATTATGCTAAAGTATTTTCCTTCTGTAACTAATTTGTTGAGCCTTTTTATTTATGAATGGATATTGAATTTTGACATGTTTATGTATCAATTAATTTGGTCACATGATATTTATCTTTTCATTCTGTTTGCCATATCACATTTGCTGATTTTCATATGTTGAACCATCATCATGTGGGAGTGTAAATCTACCACTTCAAAATGTCTTTCCTGCTGAAAACTTGATTTCATTGAAGGACTCTTCACACAACCTTCTCTTTGTAAGACAAGGTTCTTTTCAATGAAGACTTAATCCCCTTAAAATGGAGAGGACAGAAGTACCATTTTTTCCCTGAACCAACATTCTCTTCCTTCCCCCAACCTTCCTTTTTTCTAGCTGAGGTATTTAAGATGGCATCTAAAGTCATGTGTCACTTATGCTTATAGGGAGTATACATATTACTCAGTTTCTCTGGCTTTTTCTCCTAGGAATGTCTGATGCTTGTTTGATTGTTTGCCAGTCTAGAAGAAACCAATAAGGTCTGGGATGATTTCCTTTGCACCCTGACACTTACTTCCTAGCGATAAATCCCACTTGATATTATTGTATAATCTTTCTGCTGTGCTTTTGAACATGACTTGCTAATATTTTGTTGAGATTTATTGCATCCATATTTAGCAAGGATATTGTTTTGTAGTTTTATTATCTTGGCATGTCCTTATCTTCCTTGATATCAGGTTAATGCTGTTCTCATAAAATGAGTTTTGAAGTTTCACCTCTTCAATTCTTGGGAACAATTTGTGTAGTAACAGCACCAATTCTTTTTCTTTTCAAAAATTTACTTATATATATTTTACATCATTGCTCATTTTTGTAAAATGTTTTCTTTCTCTTCTAAGGTGTAGTCCCCATAAAATTCCCACCACCAATTCACCCATGTACCATCACCATAGTCCCTTGTACACTTCCCTCCTCTGTTTTGATCCCTTTACTTCCCCTCCCCTGCACAAAGTCTCTGATTTATAGTTGCCTGCTACTTTTGGTTTTTTATTTATTACTATTATTTTCCTAATCCCTTCTTTGGTTTCATTCTATTCCCCCTATAAGTGCAACCATCCGATATTTTTCTTTCTGAGCTATTTCACTGAGCATAATCCCTTCCAGTTCCATCAAAGTTGCTACAAATGGCATGAGTTTCTTTTTTGATTGTTGAATACTATTCCATTGTGTATATAAACCACATCTTCTTGATCCAGTCATCTATTTTTGGGCATTTAGGTTGTTTCCATAGCTTACCTATTGTAAATAGTGCTGCAATAAACATAGGGGTGCAGGTATCCTTTTAATGTTTTGGTGTCCTTTGGGTAGATTCTTAGGAGTTGAATTGCTGGGTCATATGGTAGCTTCATTTTTAGTAGACTGAGGAACCTCCACACAGATTTCCATAGTGGTTGGACCAGTTTGCACTCCCACCAGCAGTGCAGGAGAGTTCCTTTTTCTCCATATCCTACCCAACATTTGTTGTTGCTAGTTTTTTTAATGTGTGCCATTCTCACAGGTATAAGGTTGTAGCTCATTGTAATTTTGATTTTCATTTCCTTGATTACAGCACCAATTCTTTTAAGGAGTATGTAGAATTCACCAATGAAACTTGCCGGTTGTGAGATTTTTTAATTGGGAGATGTTACATTACCAGTTCAATCTCTTACTACTCTGTTCATATTTTCTATTTATACATCAGTCTTGGTTAATATTTCTAGGAATTTTTCATTTCCAGTTACTCAGTTTGTTGGCATATGACCATACTAGTCTCAATATCATTTGTATTTCTGTGGTAGCAGGTATAAATATTTCCTCTTTCATTTGAGTCTTTTTTCTTAGTCTATATAAAGGTGTATCAATTTTATATTGTTTAAAAAAAACCTAGTTTTGATTTTTTTGAATTGCTTTTACTGTCTGAATTTTATTTCTACTCTTCAATCTTATCCCTTCCTTCTGTCAAATTCTTGGTTAATTTTTTTTTAATTCCTTGCTGTATTTTTTGCTTGAGATATTGCCTACTTCTTCATGAAAGTATTTATCACTATAATTATCCCTCCTCGGACTGCTTTCACTGTGTTTCAGCCCCTCAGTTTGGTATGTTTTGTGCCCATTTTAATGTTTTTTAATTTTCCAACTACTCTCTTGTTACTAATTTCTAGTTTCACACCATTGTGGTCAGAAAAATATCTTTTATGATTTCAATTTTAATTTTTCCAAGATTTTCTTGTGAACTAAAGTATGATCTATTCTAAGGCTGTATTTTTTACCCTGTACATTCTACCACCATATTCTGCATTCTGGTGGAATGTCTTGCATATGTCTGTCAGGTTCATTTGTTCTTAAGCATTGTTGAATTTCAATGTCTTTCTTGAATTGACTTTCCCTGTGGGTGATCTATCCATTGTTTAAAGTGCAATACTGATGTCCTATACTACTAATATATTGTTTTCTATTTCTCCTATCACTTTGAGTATTGGTTCTATGTAGGTTGTCCAATGTTGTATATACATATCTTATTGAAAAGTCTATTTTGTCAGATACAAGTATAACTAGTCCTTCTTTCTTCTGGTTCACAATTGCCACAACAATCTTTTCCCCACCCCTTCACTAAGCTTAGGTGTGTGCAAAGTGCAGAAGTTGAGTCTTTTATAGGGGGCATATACAGGCATGCCTTACTACACCTTTTTTTTTTTTAAACAACTTTGTTTTTTTAAGATTTATTTATTTATACAAGCACTGGGTACAGTCAGAAGCACGGGAGGGTGAGAGAATTCACCAGAGCCGGAGCAGGAAACAGAACAGGCAGACTGACCAAGTACACTGCTAAAGGGAGCAGCTGCTGGCAGGAGAGATCTGCGTGCCATGTGGGACCCTTGCCGGCGGCCGGCTATTGAACCGGCGATGCAGAAGCTGCGGGGCAGCTTCGCAGCCCAGCGCTCAACCACTGCGCCACCAGGGGAGGCCCACTACACTTTGTTTTACTTCACATAGTGCAGCTTTTACATATCATAGGTTTGTGGCAAACTTGTTTCAAGCAAGTCTATTGGGACCATTTTTCAGAGATGCACTCACTTTACAGTTCTTTGTCACATTTTGGTAATAATTCTCACAATGTTTTCAAACTTTTTCATTATTCTTATATGTGTTATGATGACTGTTATTTTGGGGGCATCACTAACTTCAGGCATGTTAGGCAGCAATCTTAAGTGTGTGCTTTGTGATTGCCCTACCATGTGTGTTCAGTTGTGGAGAATTTAGATGCCAGAAGCATGGGTGGTAGAGTCCCACCACCTTCCCTGGTGTGAGAGATTTATAGTGAACTACCGTACACCTAGAAAGTAGCACAAGAAGTTGGGACACTAGAATTTGGGCCCTGGCTGGCAAAGATTCTTTGGCTGACATGATATTCCCCATCTCTTGTCTCTTCTGTAGGCCTTCTGTTCTCTGATATACATTAGACCAATTAATAACCCTAATAATGACCTCTAAGTTCTTAAGTCATAGAGTTTATATGGCTCAAACTCTAAATCAAAACTAGAAATTACTGAGATTAGTAAGTAAGGCATGTCTAAAGCCATGGTTATTTGAAAGCCTGGCTGCTTGTGCCAAAATGTTATCTGTGTTGTGAATGCAAAGAAAAATTTCTTAAGGGAAATGTGCTAGTCTAGCGAATACACCAATGATAAGCAAAACAGCTCTACTGCTGATATGGAGAAACTGCTAGTGGTCTGGATGGAATTTCAAAGAGCCACAACATTCCCCTAAAGCCAGAGCCTTATCCAGAGCAATGCTGTAACTCTCTAATTCCTTGAAGTCTCAGAGAATTGAGAAAGCTGCAGAAGATAAGTGTAAAGTTAGCAGATTTTGGTCTGTTAGGTTTAAGGAAATAAGCTGTGTTCATAACATGAAAGTGCATGGTGATAGAGAAGGTTCTTTGCTTTGCTTCCAAGAGGAACAGCCAACCATCAAGCAGCATCAGACAACACTAACAGCGTCCCACATTTTGAGGGGAGATGAAGTAACCTTTGCACGTATGGGACCACCTATTCTACATTAGAGGGTACGTGGAGGTGATTAATGCTTTACTAAACAGAAGGTGGTTCAACAGAAATACCTAGAGGTTGCATTCTGTGGAAGAAGACAAAGATAGTAGGGCTTGTGGCCCCCCCAGGGGTCCTGGGGAGAGGATAGTGCGATTGGGATTTGGTCACAGGCCCTCAGTCTTGGTGAACTTCTTATGGAGGACCTCAGTGTTCCAGGTCCAGTATCCAGAGAAGGAGGATAGCAGAGAAGGTGTTCAAAACCACTTCCCTCCTCCCCCACCTCTTGGGGCTGGTGCTCACAGCATGGAGTGTGATTAAATTAGATTACACTGCTAACTCTCTGATCTGGGACCCTAGAATGGAGGGGTGTTGGTGGTGGTACAACCACAAATCAATCATGTCCATCCCCACCTTTGCAAGACCAGGTCTGTGCGTGCATATCATGTCCAAGTTACCTACCTAATTCCCCCAAAAGGCTATCATGAGAATTTCTCGTTACCTCCCATGTCTGATCAGGTATGCTATTTTCAGCCCCTTACCCCTGCAAATAGGGCTACAGACTAGAAAACCTCTTAGCTACAGCCACCTCAGCAACATCTTAGTTACCTACTCCTTTTCTTTTTGTGTCTTTTTCTTGTGCAGATCAAGGATTTTCAGGGGGTGGTAGCTTTCTTTTGTTGTCTACATAGGTAATAAAGGATTTGAATTTACAGGCCACTCCTTGTATCTTTACTGGGTCACCTACAGGCTTTGTCCTTAGCCTTGGGTCTTGAAGTCTCTGGTTACTGACTCCTCAACTGCCATGTTCTCTGTCACTCTGAAGTGGGGAATTCGAGAAAATAACATACCTAATATTTATGCATGTATTAGAACAATTTCTCACAATACTCTTGTTATAACCGTGCATATCTAGTTACAGTGAAGACAATAACAAAAGTACCATGTCTCCTCACTACCCACCAGGACATTCTCTTTGCTCTCAAATAATAGTGTTTAAGTAAGCATCTTGTGATGGTTATGAATTTCATTTTAAAATAAGTTTTGTAACTAATGAAAATAACTCCAAGGATATGACATTAAAAGGCATGTTGATTTTGGTTTTGGGTGGTTTCTGACTTTTTTTTTTTTTTAATGAGTCTTCATGAAGATCTACGCCAGTGTCAGAACATCAGATTAATCAGCTCAAAATAATCCTTATACCAAAGGCATAATTGGAGGTTGCATATTCTATGCTCCTTTCATAACAGTAATTTGATGTTCTGATTATATAAATCAATATATGTAATACTGGCTTATTCCAACCTTGAGAGCTGTCCTTACTTTTGCAATTTAATAAAATCAGAATTTCAAGCTTGAGAGTGTGAAAGTAAGTGTTGAACTGTGATGAACTTAGGGAGTAATGCCTCTTGGGAGGATCTGTCTGCAAAACTCGATGCCATTCCCTGGCTCCACTCCAATCTCTTCATTGATTGTGGGTACATTTTCAGGAGAACTTCCATAAAAGTGATCATCAGAGTTTATGATCCTCATGTAGCTGTCTGATAATGTCCTTACACAGAAGGGAAAGATCATTATATTTACTGTATCAGCCTTAGGAAGGAAATATAATGCAGATTGTAGCATCAGAGCTGTCAGGAAGACTGGTGCCAAACAGATTTTCTATTCGACTTTCAGTTATTAGAGAAGACTCCATTGATAAGAATAAATTCTTTTGACATGAATGAAACTTTCTTTTAATACCTACTGAATATAGTGGAGCTCTGAAAACCTATGATTTTCAGTGGTTGTCCCAGAGATTTCTGTTATCTGCCATGTATAGGGTTGGCAAGGAAATCTGCTACCTCTCTGACTTCTTTTCAGCCTCATCTGAGCAATCAAATTAAGTTTAGGAGAACAGAACAAATGTAATTTCTTATGAATGGAATCTAAATGGATATAGATTCTAAAGTAAATGGAGATAAACAAGGGTGTATATTTTGAGCAAAGGAATGGGATAGGGGACTGGGGCTCAAGGAGTAATGAGAAGAAGGAATGGGTGATGTCGTTTTTGGAGTCAGTGGGTTTATGGTTTAGATTGCGGGGTCCTTGGGTTCACTCTGGGAAAGGTTTCACCAGAGCCTCCCTTTCAGCTGCACACGCCGAGTTTCCCAGGTAAGTTTCTCCATGAGACAGAGACATTAGTTATATTTAAAGGGAGGTTTATTAGGGAAAGAGACAGAAGAGTAAAAGACACTTGCATAGACACAAGTGGGCAGGAACAGCTGCCCCAAAAGGGACACGTTTGCTGAGAGAGGCCTGCATGGTTGGCGCTGGGCGGCCTGGAGGAGAGCTGCCTTCGCTGAGGGAGGTCAGTGAGGAGCAGCCCCGGCACGGTACAGGTCATGGGCAGGCAGGAAGCTGCTGCCTTGGGGAGAGCTTTGGTGAAAAGTAGCACCTGGGTAGGCACAGGTGGGCAGAGGGACTGCTGCCCCGTGCTGATGCAGAGACTGCGCTGATGTAGTCTTTTTCTCTTTGGGAGGGGCTCACTCCTTGTGAGCCTTCAGTTAGTTGCTGGTTTTGGATGACAGTGCAGAATCTTTCAGGGACTGGAGATTCCACAAGGGGTCCTCTCCATATCTTTACCTTTGGATCTCCACTAGACACTCCCTACTAGCAGTCTGATATGTGCTCCGATCTTATGATCTTATGCTTTGTAATCTAGGCTTTGGAACCTGAGGATCTTGGTTTCTATAGCTGGGTCAATGACTATGCTAATCTCGTCTATCCCCACCCCCAGCTCTTGACAGTGTGTGAGCCAGGTTTCTGGTCTTGTGGCGCCCCCTTTCCAGTTTTTCGATTCTTAGCCTCCATCAATGGGGACACACATGCCAAAAGGAAAGGATTCTCTGTAATCATGTTTGACCTGCCCTATAGATTAGTTTCTCTGATTGAAAGTTTATGTCTGGAGATTAAATATGTGGAAAAGAATTTTTATTCCTCTAGCTAGTTTTAAGAGAGTGGTAAATTTTTCTCTTGAACTTGCAGGTTTTTGATTGATCTCAGCTTGAAATAATCCACATGCCAAAGCAGCGTATCTTTGGGACGGCCTGCTCTGAACATCTTGGGAGGCCTATCCTTCCCCTGCAAGTCAGTGCAGTCTCTGCTCATCTCTACTCTCCCAACAGGGTCAGAATGGGACTTTTGCACAAACTCAAACTTTATTTGCTCCTTTTCACCACTATTCAAGACATTAGCATGTGCCTGATAAATTGTCAGGCACCCACATTCATTGCTTTGAAGTTGAGACTTTAATTTTGATGTAAACTTCAGACAAGTTGAATTAGCACATTTGTTTCCTCCCTATCACATTTTGTCCTTCACTTGTTCACCTTGCTCAGACAAGCAGAAAAGACTCACTATTTACAAAAGATAATAACTGGCAGTGCCAACCCACTTGCTAGCCCTGGTCCCTGAGGTGTCAGTGATGCATTGTGCTAATCTTCTCAGGTTCATTGCCCTTTGTATGAGACCCAGAGAGGGATTGCTTATTCCATTGGAATGTATCTCCAAGCATTCTTGCCATATAGTTGAGAGCACTGAGATGTGTGAGTATTTTTTTTTCCCTCTGCATATATAACAAGTGTGTACCTTGCACAAGTCCTGAGATTCTTACATCCTCAGTTTCCTGTCAAATAGGGATCTTGATAGTTTATTGCTTTTGTGTATCAGGTGATTATCATAGTGCTGGGCAAGCAGTAAGTAGTCAACAGTAGTTAGTACTTCAAAGCCCTTCCCCCACTCTAACACAACTAAGGATAACGTTATACATTCATTTGTAACAATGGCCCAGTTAGTGGCACTGATTCGCTATAAAGAGAAACAAAACGTTGTCTCGAGAGGCAGTTGGGAAAACGTTCATAAGAAGTTTTAAAATGTTCCCCCAAAGAAAGCATGTTGGCAAGGATGGGGTGTAGATCATTACTGCAGTGGTAGAAATTCACACATAGTGGCACTGAGATTGTTTAAACATACTGGATATCATTTTCATCACCGTTGCCTAAGGAACTGGCTAAACAGAAAGAGATTCCGAAGACCCATTCTGCTAACAGCATTAGAAACCTACTACTGCAACGAAATCTTCGCAGGTTAAGACCCAGAATTTAGATTTTCAAAAAGCTTCTCAGGTGCAGTCATTCTGAATCCTAGGGTAAGTTAGGGCTAATTAGGCAGCCTCAATGACAGTGTAGGGACTTCAGGAGAATTAAGGAAGGCTCCAGAGATAAGGGCAACAAATTCCAAAGGACACTAATCACCACAGGACTAAGGTCAACAGGGCATTCCAAATTGAGGACAATAAAGAAAAAAAGATAAGGTCTGGGACACAGAGACTTAACTCTGGGCACGGAGACATTTAGCCAGTGAGTGAGACCACTAAGAACTAACCAATCACAGAGAGACTGGTGGAACTTTAGAATAATAAGGGGAAAAAGGTCTATATTCCCTGAGATGCGACTCTACTTGAGCTTCCTTGCCCCTCCCTGGCCTGGTTTCATGACCTGGGAGTCCCACTTTATTTCTGTTCCTTTTCTCCTCAATAAACTTTTTCTTTCTCTAAACAAATCTGCCTCTTCTCATTTGCTTATCTGAGCATCTGCGAAGTTCCTGCTGTGGCTTCATGAGACACCAACCCGTGGTGGCCTAGTGGCTGGGACTCAGCGCTGCCCCTGCAGCCTGGGCTCCGTTCCTGGCTGGGAGACTAGGCCTGAACACCCACAATTCCAGTATCAATTCTGCTGTGCTGCCCTGAGGTCTGAGAATCAGTGAGAAGTTCAGCTCTATGCTTTACCTATAGGAAAGACTTGTCTAGAACTAGGGGAAGTGATTGTCTCCACTAATAATTTATTGAAGCAACAATAATATGTTTTGCTGAGTTCTTTATTGTAATAGAGCTGACGATGAAGTAAGAATCTCAGGTGAAGTCACAATAGAATATTCTATTCACTGTGTATCTGGGGATGCCCCAAGCTCATTTGAATAATTCTTTCTCAGTTACAAAATCAATCTGACTCTTCCTTCCATTGAAGGCTATATCTAACCTCCAAAAAAACTCATAGAATATTCAGGCAATTCATCCTCTACTTACCATCTCCTATTTTATTTTAGTAGTGTCTTTATTAAGTAGTGTCTCCTCCTAAAAGTATTTTGACCCTTCCTTGTTTACTTTTGTATTGCTGACCTCAAAGAAGCAGTCAGTTATTCCAGAATATAGATGTCTATCTGTAAAATACCTCTGAGGCTCATTTTTATTATCACTACAATAGACAACCTCCTTGACTGCTCCCCCCCCCACCTTCTTCTCCTTCCAAGAAGTAAGATTTTGGTTTTCTACATAAAGGCAACCACAGGAATAATAACAAACAATAAAATAATCAAATAGCGATCTGAAACTCTCCCATGGCAAACAATCTGGAGTTACTGCTTTTCTGTTCTTCACTGTGGGTTTTGAATATGCAAAGGTGTTTGGGTTAAGTTTTGACATAGAATTTATAAGACAGCGCCCCTATGTGTTTTGATTCTTAGTCAAAGCAAACTTAGGCCCATAATTTGATTGATACTCTGACTACTGTGACTAACTATGACTTCAGCTACAATTATGGCTACAGGAAGTCCTGCCTTAATGTCATCAATAGGTTCTTAGAAACTGACTTTAAGGGAAATATGAGGTATGATGAAAACAGGTCCTCCAATCACATTTGTTCAACAGTGGCCGGATTTTCCCCCTTATTAATATGACAAAATGATGTTATTCAAAGACCTGCTGCTCTTCTAGCATTACTACCACCACCACTACTGCCAGGACTGGTTAACTAACATCTAGTGCTTCCATTGTGTTAGCAGCTGTTCAAATTTTTTAACGATAGTGCAGCATTTAATCCTTAAAAAGGTAATGGAAGTTAGAGTGTATGGTTATCACCATTTGTTTTAAGATGAGAAATCTTAGGTATAGAGGAATTAAATTTTCAAAATTCATCCAACTAGTATGTAGTTAAATTTGGTTGAGAATTAATTTTGTCTGCATCTTTACTCTCAATTACATTAATCTTTTAGCAAGTAGGAAATTTTCTTCCTACCCGCCACCCCCCTTAGAAATTGTCCTGGTTCAGGCATATAGGTTTTCAGGGAATACTCAAAGTGCCTGATATTTTTCTTCCTAACCTCCCCTAAGTGGTAAGCAGTTTTATTTATTTTATCAATTTAGAGGAAATCCATTGGCTTTTGTATTGCTGACCTCAAAGGAGCAGTCAGTTATTCCAACAAGAAAATAGGTTTATTCAGAAACAAGAGGAAAAGGTGGTCAGATTTTTTTTTTCACCCTCCACCAAACTACCCATGCCCATTCCCCATCTGGGAAGCAGTTTTATATCATTGATTTCATTGCTGGTTTATTACATTTTTGCATATGCTCTCTCTTACTAAGGAAAACAGCACAGGTTTTTGTTGTTGTTGTTGTTTTTAACATGTATATATTTGGGAACCTGAAACTTGGTGAGGTTAAACTAAGGTTAGTCATAAGCCAAAGCTAAAGACAGACTTTGTTGAGACTTCAGTGTTCTATCATGAGACTAGAGATTAGCAGGGAATGAAAGATGTGGTGCATCTTACTTCAGGAACTGTAAGCTGCTGATCGTGAAGATTATTGTCATTTAGTCACTCAGCAGATACAAATATATCACTATACAAATTTATGACATAAAATTATGTTCCTGTCATCTGTCTTGGACTATTACTTCTATTTATAAAGTAATGATAAAAAATTCTATGACTTTTAATGATGCAATTTAGAAGACATAAGGTGCTTAGCAGCCCCAACACATTGCTTCCTATTGAGCATTGTTTTATGTAGCCAAATTGTGACTTACATTGTGGTTATGTCAGCTTATCAGGATAAAAATTGATGGAAAGTGAGGACCCCAGCTCAAAACTCAAATCCATACATAGATTCAGAGTAAAGGGAAAATAATAGAAATTGCCAGGTTTAGGAACTTGGAGATGTGTTGTGCAAACTGTATTTTGTAGGAGACAAAATTGATTTTAACTAGTAGCAGTATCTTCTTGGTATGAAGATGCATGCTTCAAATCAGTATGATTTACCTTAGATTATTCTTTGACTGAATGTAACTGGTAGAATTATACATTAAAAAAAAAAACCCACGTGATCTGAAAAGTCAAAGATCACAGATGGCCTTAAATTCTGATTATGAGGGCCTCCCCTGGTGGCACAGCGGTTGAGCACTGGGCTGCGAGGCTGCCTGCAACCTCTGCAGTGCCGGTTCGTTGCCCGGCCGCCGGCGAGGGTCCCACAAAAAAAAAAAAATAAATGAATAAATTCTGATTATGAGAACATAGCTCAGGAGACCACAGAATCACTCCTTGACTTTGACCTTGGGAAAGTAGGTGATCTAATATTTTCAGAACATACTAATATATATAGAAATGGGTTGTTATTTTGAAAGCAAATTGGCAGAGGAGAGAGCTCAAGATCCAAGAAGGCCAAGGTTTTCATTTTTTTTTCCACTTGTAATATGTGTGATTGAAGATATTTATTTTTCAGAGACTAGAAGTTATTTAAAAGCCTGTGTATCCAGGTAACTCAAGACTTACATATTAAGAATATTAAGTATAAAATTGCACAGTTGAATGTATACAAAAATCACCAGAAAGAGTACACCACTCGACTGATAATCACAAAACTTAAATAGAATTTCTGGAAACCAGAATCTGAGTCTGCCATAAAAATAGAGAGATAGCTGAGAAATGCAATTGTGGCTATGATAAAGTGGTATAATTAAGAATGGCTACAGAACTATTAAATGGAAGACATTTAATAGGAGAAAGGATTTGACATCCTATTGATAATGTTAGAATTATTGTATGTATTAGTATAAGTTGAACAGTGCCCTCCCACAAATTTATTTTCACTTGGAATCTATGAACATGATCTTATTTGGAAGCAGGGTCTTTGCATATATAATCAAGTTTAAAGAAGCTACTACTGGTGTAGCATGGAACATAATCCAATGACAGGTGCCCTAATAAGTGGAGGGAAATTTGAACAGTCACACATACAAGGGGCATGTGGTCATGTGATGATGGAGGCAGAAATTTGAACCATTCTACCATAAGATGAGGAATACCAAAAACTTCTGGCCAACTGCTAGAAGCTAAAAGAGACAAGGACAGGCATTTTTTTTCCTGGAGAGTTCAGAGGGAACATGGCCATATTGAAATTGTTATTTTGAACTTCTGGATTCCAGAACTGAGGGCGCATACATTTCTGCTGTTTTATGCTGCCCAGTTTATATGGGATTTTGTTAGGACAGTCCAAGGGAACTAATCCAATTATATTCCTTGAATTGTGCCTGTGTTGCATATGTCAAAGTGTAGTTAAATTAACTTTTTATAATGGAGTTCTTAAAAGGAAAATAATCTTTAAATTTCGTAGTCCAATAATGATGATTGAAAGACATAAATAAGTGTGTCCCTTGGGATGCTGCATGGAGGAGGTGACAGGGCCATATAGGAGAGAAGCACAAACCAATGCTGTCCCAAGTTATCCCAACCATTTCAGTTTGCTCAGGACTGGGGCTTTCTCAGGACATGGAACTTTCAGTGCTAAAATGGGAAAGTTGCAAACAAACCAGGATGAGTTGATCACACATCAAGTATGGACAGAAGAATAAAGTGGTCAAGAAAGAATTTTTGCTGGTTGTGATATATTAAGTAATGACCACCGAAATCACAATTACACAGAACTACTTGACACCCTTGTTCCCTGTCAACAGAAATTATTTTCACATCGACAAAGTAAACGGAAATGTTTGTGAGGAATTTGAATGTAGTGGAAAGATCGAGAGTACATAGCTGCAACAAATCAGTTCAGGTTTCATTCATTCGACATTCAATGCTCCAGACACTAATTTGATGTCTGGGGTATACACTGTGAACAAGGATTCTCACTGTCTCCTCGACACTCTCCAACAACAGTGGTAGAGTCATTAGCCTTGTCTGTTCCTCTGCATCCCCTCACCATCCTGCAGAGTCTCTGCAGCTCTCCTACTCTGAAGTGCTACCATCCTCGGAATTCATGGCGATCAGTGTTCCCAACTGTAGAACAGTCCTATTATTTTCTGTCTTTACCCTTCTAAATACAACCAGCTTCTTTTTGGAGTTTCCCCTGTGGACATAGGTCTCACCTGCAATGAGGTGTTTGAATTTGAGTCCCTCTCTTCCTGTGAAATCTGCTACACACACCCATACCCACACCTACCCACCCCTGTACCATCGCTCTCCATTCACCATCCTGAACTTGCATGCTTGCAAGTTAATTAGCCTGACTGTAATAATCGCATTATGTATAGCAAAACCTCATGTTGTGTAGGTTTAAACATAGACAGTTTTTATTAAAAATCCAAACTCCTTCCAAAAAGTTTTTTCTTGATCAAGCTGCCTATTCTCTAGTCACCCATTTCATGTTCTGGAACTTTTGGATACCTTACTCAATACATAGATTTATCTGAGAGGAAGGAATCAATGTGTGGGTTGCCAAGAGGTAGGATGATTTTCTCTGCTCACTTGTATTTTTTTTTTAAGATTTATTTTTATTTATGCATAGAAGAACTGAGGTATAGGCCAGAGGTGGGGGTGGGGGGTGGAGTAAAAGGGTTCATGAGAGACAGAGTGCAGAGCAGAACAGGCTGATATACTGAAATACACTGCTAAGGGGAGCAGCAGGCAAGACAGGAGAGTTCTGCTGTGCCATGTGGGTCAGCTCCCTGGCTGGGGATCAAACTCATGCTGCAGTGGCTGGCGATTGCTTGGTAGTACTGAGACTAAACCCTGTGCCAACAGGGAATCCCTCTGCTCACTTATGTTTCACCTCATACAGGTTCTTAATTACTTCCTGCTCAAGCAAAGAAATAGGATATATCCCCTCTACTAGAGTGCAGTAGGGGGGGTGCACAATATTCTCCTGTACACTCTGTTAGGGACTGGCCAATGTTCACAACTAATACTTTCTACCAGTGAGAATCTGCTTCCTGTGACTCTTGTGTCACACAGGGAGGATTCTAGGAACCCCCCCTCACATGACTAACATTCTGTCTCCAGGCTGAGAAGAATGACATCTCCATCACATTGGCATATATTGCATCACCTAACAGCCCTGAAGGCTACCATAACTATCTACGTTGTTTTTATTTTTTTAAAAGATTTATTTATTTATTTATACAAGCACTGGGTACAGTCAGAAGCGAGCGAGGGTGAGAGAATTCACCAGGGCCAGAGGGGGGAGCAGAGCAGGCAGAAGGACCGAAGTTCACTGCTGAGGGGAGCAGCGGGCGGCAGGAGAGGTCTGTGTGCCATGTGGGACCCTCCTCCGGTGGCCGGGGAGCAGCCGGGGGATCAAACTGGCGCTGCAGAGGCTGCGGGCAGCTTCGCAACCCAGCACTCAACCGCTGTGCCACCGGGGAGGCCCCTATGTTGTTTTTAGCATTGCCATAGTAGAACCTTAAACTCTTAAGTATGTAGTCAGAAGGATTTTACTAACATGTTTTATAGAATTAAATGGTTTAATATACACTCATGACAAATTGGGTGATGGAAAATGAGAAATATGCCAGAAGCATCTCAAATTTTAAGAGACAACAGTGAGTCTGATGATACTGATCCTGTGCAATATTCTAGAATGATTTATTAAAAGCATGGTTTGTGAATCAATAGATAACAATAATAAGTAGGGTCCAATTTGGGCTTATTAAAAGTAAATCATGTCTTTATAACCTAATACCTTTTAATACCAAGGAAATTTCATTTAACAGGTGAATCTGAAATTTACCAATGAGATTTGATTTGATAGTTGACTAGTTAAGGAATTAGATACATGTAGGGAGAAAATTGGAGAAATGTCTAGTTTTTAGAATAATCAGGGGAATTAACTGCTTGAATGACCACACCCAAGGGACATGATTAATAGACTGTTCTTCCAAAGAGAGATGTCCCGAGAGGGATCTGGCTTCAGTCTGATCCTTCCAAAGTTTTTTTTAAAGGTGTGCATGTTGTATGCAAGATAGAAAATCTATGTGTGAAGTAATTGGGAATGATAGGAAATACATTAAATGACAGGCTCAAGATATGATCACTATACTAGAGTGACTGTCAGAGCTAATAATATGTAACTTAAGGTTACCAAGATACATCAAGAAAACTCACTGTATATGTATTCATTTGGGGAAATACAGCAGTCACTGTGAATAGGAGACTTAATGTCATCCCTGATCAGTATCAGGAAAGATAATGGAACGATAAGGGAATATATCAATAGAAGGGCAATATGCAGTGAAGGGTAGGTGAAAGGTCCACATCTCAGTCTTTTGTGCTTAACAAACCACATATGGAGTATTATGTTAAATTCCACATCCAATCCTTTAAGTTAACATTTCTCATTCTACACTTGAAGGCAACAATTTCTAGTCCATCTGAGAAGCAATGATTCCAGAATCAATACCTCCAGCCAGATTTTTTTTTTCTGGTTCTCACATCTAAATTTCTCTATTTTCAACTATTTTCTCTATTTTCTACTTGGATGTACTCTTGGCATCTGAAAGTTATTGTCCTCACCCAATATGTCCTCATTTATTACCACACCAGTGTTCACAGAAAATGTGTTCTTCCATGAGTATTTTAAATCTCTAATAATGATACTCACTCACTTTAACCAAAACCTAGAACTCACCCTTCATGTCTTTTACCTCACTCCGTTACACCCAATGTTAATCACCATTACTTATTATTTCTACTATTACATGTCTTTATTCTCTCCATTTTCTTCATCTCTACTTGTCACTGCACTGAATTTTAGATTTTATGATTTCTCAGTCAAATTAGCTGTAATTTTTTTTAAATATTTATTTACACATACAAGACCTGGGGTACAGGCCAGAGGTGTGGGGGGTGAGAGGATTCACCAGAGACAGAGTGGGGAACAGAACAGGTGCATTGACTGAAATACACTGCTGAGGGGAAGCAGTGGTGAGTCAGGAGAGGTCTGTTGTGCCATGTGGGTCACCTCCCGGGGCAGGGATTGAACTCATGTTGCAGTGGCTCTGGATAGCTTCATAGTGCTGCATCTTAACCCCTTGTGCCACCAGGAGGCCCCAGCTGTAATTCTTAAAACACAAAACTTCCCTCATTGCCTCTGTGTTTTGCACTTACTGGTATTACTGGTACATATGATAAATACACATCTTGAACATTAGACTATGTGCTAGAGTTAAAAACATGCATTTACTCTCAATTTGTTTATGGCTTTCCTGGAAGGAAAAAAAAGCATGTAAGTTATTATAAAATGTTAAGTATAAAAATAGAGGTTTTACGGAGATGCAGAAGGGAAAAACTACATAAATGAAGGTTGTGGTGACAATGTTTTTGGAGAAGGTGAGAGCCAGACACAAAAAGAAATTAGCCAATTCTGGAATTCCTTATAGAAGGTATAGAGTATGAGCAATGTTATGAAGTTAAAGGATAGGTATATATGGAAAAACATGGAAGGTTTTACTGATATAGAGAGCAAGAGATTGGAGGCTGATAGTAGAGGAAACTGAGAAGTAACCAGAGTTCAGCTCCTGATAACGTGATAAGGAACTTGGAAATTCTATGAGCAGCAGTTATCCAGTAAATGATTTCACTAAGAAAAAAGAAATGATCTCATTAGTCTTTATAGCAGTATTTCATGCTTTAGCACTGTTTGTATCATAATTCACTAATTTATTTTTTTTAAATAATAAATTTTATTTTTATATTCCCCCATACAATTGCAAACCTCCCATTCTGACCCCAATCCCTCCCCTCCCAGCCCCCACCCCCCAAAAAGTGTCTCTGGTTCATAGTTTTTTGTTGATTTTGATTTTCACTTTCTTATAGTTATTCATTTTCCTGGTCCCTTATTTAAGTTTTCTAGATTCCTGCTATGAGTGAGACCATCCGGTATTTTTCTTTTTCTTTTTGGCTTATTTCGCTGAGCATGATCCCTTCCAGCGCCATCCATGTTGCTGCAAATTGCATGTGTTTATCTTTTTTGAATGCTGAGTAATATTCCATGGTGTATATGTACCACATCTTCTTGATCCAGTCATCTATTTTGGGGCATTTGGGCTGTTTCCAAAGCTTAGCTATTGTAAACAGTGCTGCTATAAACATAGGGGTGCAGGTGTTCTTTGGAATTGATGTTTCTGTGTCCTTTGGGTGAATACCTAGGAGTGGAATTGCTGGAACATATGGAAGCTCTATGTTTAGTAGGTCCAGAAATCTCCACACAGCTCTCCATAGTGGTTGGACCAGTTTGCACTCCCACCAACAGTGTAGAAGAGTTCCTTTTTCTCCACAACCTCGCCAACATTTGCTGTTGCTAGTTTTTTTAATATGTGCCATTCTCACTGGTGTAAGATGGTATCTCATGGTAGTTTTGATTTGCATTGCCCTGATTACAAGTGATGTTGAACATTTTTTCATATGCCTGTTGGCCATTTGCATTTCCTCTTCAGAGAAATTTCTTTTTAGCTCTTCTGCCCATTTTTTGACTGGATTATTTTCTTCGTTGTTGCTGAGTCTCATCAGCTCTTTGCAGACTTTTGTGATCAGTCCTTTATCATTAGTGTTGTGTGCAAAAATTTTCTCCCAGTTGGTGGGGTTTCTCTTTGTTTTTGTTATTGTCTCTTTTGCTGTGCAGAAGCTCTTTAATTTGATGTAGTCCCAGCTGTTGATCTTTGCCTTCACTATCACTGCTTTGGGTGATGTGTCTGTAAAGATGTCTTTGATATGCAAATCACGTAGTGTTTCACCTATATTTCCTTCGATGTATTTTATGGTTTCAGGTCTGATGTCTAGTTCTTTAATCCATTTTGAGTTGATTTTTGTATATGGTGTGAGGTAGTGGTCAAGCTTCATTCTTTTGCATGTAGCGACCCAGTTTTCCCAGCACCATTTATTGAACAAACTTTCTTTGCTCCAATGCATAGTCTTTGCTCCTTTGTCAAAGATTAGTTGACCATAAATCTGTGGGTTTATTTCTGGATTTTCTATTCGATTCCATTGGTCTGTATGTCTGTTCTTGTTCCAATACCATGCAGTTTTGATGATTATGGCTTTGTAGTATAGTTTGAAGTCTGGGAGTCTGATGCCTCCATTCCCTTCTTTTTTTTTTCAGGAGAGCTTTGGCTATTCGGGGTTTTTGGTGATTCCATACCAATTTCATCAATAATTGTTCTATTTCTTTGAAGAATGACATTGAAATTTTGATTGGAATAGCATTGAATCTGTACATTGCTTTTGGTAGGATGGCCATTTTAATAATGTTTATTCTTCCAATCCACAAGCAGGGGATGTCTTTCCATTTCTTTGTGTCTTCTATTTCTTTTAACAGTGTTTTAAGTTTTCTTTGTATAGGTCCTTTACCTCTTTTGTTAGATTTATTCCCAAATATTTGATTTTTTTTGTTTCAATAATAAAAGGGATTTTTTTTTATTTCTTCTTCTTCAGATTTATTGTTTGTATATAGGAAGGCTACTGACTTTTGCGTGTTGATTTTGTATCCTGCCACTTTACTGAATTGATTGATGAGTTGAATTAGTTTTTCTGTGGAGTTTTTGGGGTTCTCTATGTATATTATCATATCATCTGCAAATAGTGATAGTTTGACTTCTTCTTTTCCTATTTAGATTCCTTGTATGTCTTTCTCTTGTCTTATTGCTCTGGCTAGGACTTCCAGTATTATATTGAAAAGCAGTGGTGAGAGTGGACATCCTTGTCTTGTTCTAGATCTTAATGGAATTGCTTTCAGCTTTTCACCATTGAGAATGATACTGGCTGTTGGCTTGTCATAGATGTCCTTTATGATGTTGAGGTATGTTCCTTGTATCCCAATAATTTCAAGGGCTTTTATCATGAATGGGTGTTGCACTTTGTCGAAAGCTTTCTCAGCATCTATTGATATTATCACATGGTTTTTATATTTCTTTTTGTTGATGTGTTGGATAACGTTGATTGATTTTCGGATGTTAAACCATCCTTGTGTCCCTGGAATGAATCCAACTTGGTCGTGGTGAATTATCTTATGGATACATTGTTGGATTCTGATAGCTAAAATTTTATTGAGGATTTTTGCATCAGTGTTCATTAGGGAGATTGGCCTGTAGTTTTCCTTTTTTGTGTTGTCCTTATTCGGTTTTGGTATTAGTGTAATATTAGCTTCATAGAACGTGTTTGGTATTGTCCCTTCCTTCTCATTTTTTGGAAGAGATTGTGAAGGATAGGCACTAATTCGTCTCTGAATGTTTGGTAGAATTCATTTGTAAATCCATCAGGTCCTGGGCTTTTGTTTTTGGGGAGGTTTTTGATTACCATTTCAATTTTGCTGCTTGTAATTGGTCTGTTTAGGTGTTCTATTTCTTCTTTATCTAGCTTTGGGTGATTGTAGAGTTGTAGGAATTTGTCCATCTCCTCTAGATTGTTGAACTTGTTTCCATATAACTGTTCATAGTAGTTACTGATTATTCTTTTGATTTCTGCTGTGTCCGTTGTGATTTCTCCTCTTTCATTTCTGATCCTGTTTATTTGTGCTTTCTCCCTTTTTTCTTTGTGAGCCTGGCTAGGGGTTTGTCTATTTTATTGATTTTTTCAAAGAACCAGCTCTTGGTTTCATTGATCTTTTGGATTGTATTTTTAGTTTCAATTTCATTTATTTCTGCTTTGGTTTTTATTATTTCTTTTCTTCTACTGGTTTTGGGTTTTTTTTGTTGTTGTTGTTCTTTTTCTAGATCTCTGAGCTTCGAGATTAGGTTGTTTCTTTGAGTTCTTTCTTGTTTTTTGATGTGAGCTTTTATTGCTATATATTTTCCTCTTATTACTGCTTTTGCTGCATCCCATACATTTAGGATATTGGTGTCCTTCTTGTCATTTAATTCAAAGAATTTTTTAATTTCTTCTTTGATCTCCTCATTAGTCCAGTGGTCTTCCAGTAGTGTGGTTTTTAATCTCCATGAGGTAGGATAGTTCCTTGCCTTCTTATTATGGTTTATTTCTAGTTTGATGCCTTCATGGTCAGAAAAGATGGTTGGTATGATTTCAATCTTGGTGTATCTGTTGATGTTTGTCTTGTGCCCCAGTATGTGATCGATCCTGGAGAATGATCCATGCGCGCTTGAGAAAAATGTGTACTCCGTTTTTTTTTTTTTGGGTTTAGTGTTCTATAGATGTCTGTTAAGCCCAAATGCTCTAGGTCCTTATTTAAAGCTTTGGTTTCTTTACTTATTTTTTGTCTTGTTGATCTATCCATTGTTGATAGTGGTGTGTTGAAGTCTCCCACTACGGATGTGTTTTCTCTGATGTCTGTTTTCAGAGAGGACAACAGTTGTCTGATATATTTTGGTGCTCCTTCGTTTGGTGAGTATATGTTAATGAGTGTTATTTCTTCTTGAAGTATTGTCTCCTTGATCATAATGTAGTGGGTCTCTTTTTATTTTTTTGAGTTTGAAGTCTGTTTTATCTGATATAAGTATAGCTGTTCCTGCTTTCTTTTTTGGTCCATTCGCTTGTAGGATTGTTTTCCATCCTTTAACTTTGAGCCTATTTTTATCTTTTGTAGCTAAATGTGTTTCCTGGAGACAGCAAAAGGTTGGGTTTTGTTTCTTAATCCAGGCTGCAACTCTGTGTCTTTTTATTGAAAAGTTTAGTCCATTTACATTTAGAGTTAATATTGATATGTTAGCATCTGTATTTGCCATTGTGTTTGTCTTTCCTTTGATTTTATTTATTCTTTTAATAACTTTTTTTTTTTTTTGGTCTTCTTTCGTTGTTATTCGTCCCTCTAAGGTTCTGGCTTTAGGATTCCTTGTAGTATTTTTTGGAGTGGGGGTTTAGTCGTAATGAAATTCCAGAGTTTTTGTTTGTCTGGGAAGGTCCTTACTCTTTCTTCATAGAGGAAGGAGAGCTTTGCGGGATAGAGTATTCTTGGTTGACATCTGTTTTCTTGGAGTCTATTGACTATGTCCCTCCACTCTCTCCTTGCCCGTAGTGTTTCTTCAGAGAAGTCTGATGTCAGCCTGATTGGTTTTCCTTTGAATGTTATCTGTTTCTTCCCTCTTGTCAGCTTCATTATTTTTTTCCTTGTCCTGGATTCTTGGGAGCTTTACTATTATGTGTCTTGCTGTATTTTTCTTTTCGTCGTGGAAGTTTGGTGTTCTTCTTGCTTCTTGTATATCAATTTTCAGCTCCTTCTTCGCATTTGGGAAGTTCTCTTCAATTATCTCCTGGAATATTTTCTCTGTTCCTACATCTCTCTCCTCTCCTTCTGGAATTCCTATAACTCTTATATTTCCTTTCCTCATGGAGTCAGATAGTTCCCGAAGTCTTTCTTCGGTCTTTTTCCTTCTTACTTCTCTTTCCTTTTCTGTTTTGGTTCTTTTTATTTCTGTGTCTTCAAGAGTACTTATTCGTTCTTCCATTTCATCTATTCTGCTTTCATTGGTTTTCCCAGAGTTCTTTTGTTCCTCCATTAATTCTTTGATCCCCTGCATTTCTTTTACTTCCCTTTTTAGGGACTGAATTTCATTCTTCTCACCATTGTTTTCCCTTTTTAGGGACTCAATTTCCTTCTTCTGATCATTGTTTTCCTTTATGACTTCTGTCACTTTTTTAATCAGGGCAATTTCAAATTCTCTTTCTGGAAGGCTCAGAAGTTCTTCCAAGTTGCTGTCGTTGCAGTCTGGGGTGTGGTTTTCTTTTTGTGGTGTGCTTCTTTCCTGAGGAGTTGTTAGGTTGCGTGTGGTTCTTCTACTCCCTACTGTCTGTTTTCTAATTTGTCGTATGCATTGGGACACTGTGTTGCTCGGACTGGCTGGCATCTTGGGTGAACTTCTCCGCTCCCCTCTGGCTCCTCCAGGAACCATCTCTGGCTTCTCGGGGAGCTTTCTGCTGGTTTTAGGCAGTCTTTACTGAAGAAATGTCCCTGTTCTAAAATGGCGAAGTGGGACGCATTCCCTGCGTTTCCAGTCTCAGGCACACTCTTCTGCGCACCGGTCTGCCCCGGACGTGGGTGCCTGCTCCCTCTATGGGCTCAGACTGCTGGTCGGAAGGGGCCTGGCGTGGGCTAACTTCCCAGCTGGCCACTGGGTCCTCCAGAAGCCTTCTGCCCTTTTCAAGAAGTTTTTTCTTAAGAAATTTCCCTGTTCTATGGGGTGTTAGTGACTTTTTTCTGGTCGCTAGGTGGCGCCAGAGATCTCTCCTATTGTCCTTGGGGGGCTGTTTTTCGACCCCCCCCACCTTGGGACAGGGAACAGAGCGAGAATGGTAGGGTACACCTCAACGGCTTTGGGGTGCTGTGTCTACCTTGTGCCCCACCGTTGTGGAGAACCCACGCCCCAAATTTCGTGCCCCGGGTCTCAGTTCCAAAGCCCTCAGGTCTAGGACATGGGCTGTAGCCCAGTTCAGTGGCGCGGGAATGGCGCCTTTTGCACCCCGCTCCCGTGCCTGGGTGCCTGGTTCCTGCTCACTCAGTGAGGGACTTTCACCTCAGTGAGGGCCTCCGCGCGTCTCCCTGCAAGCCTAGGTCGCAGACCCGGGGACCTGGGCAGCCGTGATCCTGATCCGCGTTTGCTTTTCAAGTGCGCCAAGCGCGCAGCTTTTCCGTGCAAGCTTACTGGCTGGCCCGGGGCTGTGTGCAGATCTCCTCTGATGGTCTTTGTTGTTCTCTAATGGCGCCCAGAGCCGTTCGCTCACCGCGGTGGCGAATCCTGCAGGGTTCTCCACAGTTCCCGTTCACGGGGTGTGGTGGCTGCAATAGTTCCTTTCCACTCACAGTCCCGCTTGCTGCGTAGTTTGTTCTTGTTGGTCGTTTTAGTTTGTTTTTTTCCTCCTCTCTGCCGGTCAGAGAGTGCCGACTCTGTGGGTGGGGGAGGGGAGCAGGGTTCTCTGCTTTCCTCCCTTCTAGTCCTCTTTTATGGCGACTTTCTTCTTCGGGTAGTTTGCTGGAGTCGTCCGTTTATCTTCCGTGTCCCACTTCTCACTGGGATCTGCCGCTTTCCCTCCCTATTAACTTTTTTTAATGGGAGATCTTACCCGCAGTGTCTCCTCGCCGCCATGTTGCTCCGCCCCTCATAATTCACTTATTTAATGTATATAATTCACAATGGGTGGGTAAAGTGTTAAAAGGTGGGTCAGTGCTATAGTGCTAGATTGGAGCTAGACATTAAGTGGTGTTCAGAATTTAGTTAACAACATAAAGGACTATTTTTTTTCCACTATAAACAAATATAGATTCAACCTTATACTAGATAAAAGCAGATATAGGAAAAATCTGAAGCAAGAAATCTACTTCAAGAATTTGTAGATAACTGTGCACATTTATGTGCATGTACAATTTTGTGCACTGCATCTCTTATGCACAAAGAATTTTATCAAATGTTGTATACAGAACTCATCTTTCCCTATATTATAGCCAAGATTATTCTGTTTCCTTTTAGAATCTCAAAGGTAAACCTCCCATATATCTTTGAGCCAGTAGCTAAACATGCATATCATTTTCAATCCTCTGCTTTGTTTGTACACATAAAATGAATGGGTATGTGTAGATAGTTAATATGGAAATAGATTCCTGATAATATATGGCAGTAGTACCGAGTATAAAGATGAAGATAAAAGTCATCATAATTTTACAACTCATATTCTCATCCTGTACTCTTTATACCTGTGTAAATACACTAAAAGTTGAGAGTATATTATAAAGTCGTTTACATAAATTACTGAAGACATTTTCTTGTTACATTCCTATTGCAATATACTATTACATCATAAACTCCTCACAAATATAGTTAATGACTAGTAAAATCATAGATCTTTAATCATCTGTCAACCATTCCTCAGTTATTGAACACTTACGCTGTATTCCTCCTTGTGCTATTATAAACAGTGCTACAGTGAAACAATATTTCCACATTAACTATTTCCTTAAAATATATTCTCAGAAATAAAATTACTTAGTAAAAAAGAAGTGATGTTTTTGATATTTCTTACACATCCTGTCAATTTTTTTTCCTAAGATGTACCAATTTATACTTCCAATCTAAGAATGTAGGTTTTCATTGCTGTTCACTGTAGGAATTGGATGATAGAAAATTTTAAATATCTTTTAATTAGGAGGGAAATTTTGGATCACATTGATTCAAGTGTCATTTCGTTGATTATGGGATTTATATTTTGTTCATTGTAATTAGCTTAATTGTCTTCTATTCATTTGGTTGGTGAGATTGTGATACTATGATTATGGTGATAGTCCAAAACACACCATTGGCCAGTGGATGGGTGTGAGCAACAGTTGTTTATTAATCACACATTCCCAGGGCACCACATACAATGCAGGATCATAGGGAGATTGTACTCAGGAATAGTTTGAGCAGCCAGGAATTGTGGGATGCATGCTTTTCATTGTCAAAAGGCTATATTATCCCCAAATTCTGCTTGAAGATAAAATGTTTACGTGTATATAAATCACATGTACTTATGTAAAAACAAATCTGTTCCCCTGAAATACAACTTTCAGTGGAGGCACTGTCATTTATTGGAACAGCTCAGAATTGCTAGTGGCAGCATTAGGTAGTGAAGGGAAGGGGTTGTTAATGGCACATGTGAGTGTCCAATCAAGAATGATGCAGCTGTGAGTGTAGCTGTATTGGGCTAAGTCTTGATGTGCCAGGTTATTGTTCAGGGTAACAATGGTGTCAGTGCTTCAATCAGGAAGAGAGACTATTCCTTTAAAAACAAGTAAAATGCATGCAGTGTAAGTGAGTGGTAGCCATGATCTAGAGAGCTGAGCGTGAAGACATTGTTGCTGACAATGGAAAGGTGAAGACATTGTTGCTCTCTAGGAGCCATTTTGCTGGGTAGCTCTGGCACGGTACCTTCCTTACCTGTAATGGGATATCGATGGTGTCAGCGTGCAGGGGAAAGTTCCCCACCTCTCTAGGTTCTATTAAAGCTGGGCAAATAAACATCAGATAGATTGGTAGAAGAGAAAAGCCAAATTTAAAGAATTTACCTGAGAGTAAATTCTAATGTAAGTAGAACAAACCTGGGATTCAAATCCTGTGCTGAGGGACCTGTCACCTCAAAGAGAGGAGGGGGTCTCCCATGACAGTGAGGCAATAATTTCATATGGTAAAACCTTGCCTTTAGTTCAAGATCGCTTTCTCCAATAAAAAAAAGTTGTCTTCATTCTTAAAATAATGGTGTGATGGTTTTTCCCATTATCAGCAAAGTCTAGATTGACCTTAGTTCTACATAACCAAGGTATATACCAGGAAAGTCCAAATCTGAACATTTTGGGAGGTATCGATCCTATAGCACCACAGGTTAGTTGAGTGATTAGGATGACAGTAATGATAGAACACACTAACATTAGTGTGTTCTTGTTAGGGCACTGAGCAGTGCTTTCAATGTATCATCTCATTTGCCCCAAAGTTCTAAAGACACATCTACAATTACTATCCTAATTCTACAGTCTTGAAAATTGAAGGTCAGAGCAGTTGCTTTTCCAATGGCGCAAAGTAAATCAGTGATAAAGTTAGGCTAGGGAACATGAAATATGAACCTCAACTCAAAGCTCTTAAACTTTACAGGCCAAAATAAAAACTATAGAGTCAGAAGTGAGATGGCAGTTGCAAGAAAAAAGCTGTGTTCCAGGGCAAGCCAGTCATGTTGATGCCTTCAGGGGCAAAACAGAGGCAAACTTGCCGCCATGAAGAACTGGGAAACAACTTAGGGGTCTCTAACTTGTAATTAAATCTCACTTGGGACAGGCATAGCTTATTTCTTAGCCTCTCTGATTATTGTGGTTGAGATTACATAGAAACTGTCTTAAGTTAGGAAGTGGTCCAGATCTCAGTTTACTGGAAGCATCCATAAAACTCAGCCTTGAGGGGCCTCCCTGGTGGTGCAGGTGGTTGAAGCTGAAGCAGCGCTGTGAAGCTGTCCGCAGCCTCTGTGGTGTGGCTTTGATTCCTGGCTGGCCAGGAAGATTCCCACAGGGTGCGGCAGACCTCTCCTATCTCGCCCACTGCTCCCCTCAGCAGTGTATTTCAGTCAGTCTGCCTGTTCTGCTCCCCGCTCTCTCTCTCTCTGGTGAATCCTCTCACCCTCCCGCACATCTGGCCTATACCCCGGTTCTTGTATAAAAATAAAATTAAAAAAAAAATCTTTAAAAATAAATTCAGCCTTGAGGGACAAAGGGAAGCAGAGGTATCATGTGGTAAAAAGCCCTGCTTTTGCAGTCTCGTGCCAGTCCTTTTCACACAGGAAATAGTCCTCAAGTAGTGAGAAGCATGGGGAAGGAGGTTAGCTGTATTTTTCCTGTTCTGTGTTTGTCAGTTTATGTAATTTTCCTTTGGACTTAGACAGACATGACTGCCTGAATGACTTCATCTTTCAGGTCATCATGGTGGCCTTCAATCAAAAATGAGTTTTTTCAATTGGACACATGATGACCTGAAGGAGTAAACATTTGTTCTGAAACTCAATACCACTCAGAAGCTTCCAGGGAAGCCCAAATTCAATCTGAGTGAAAGTGGTCCTCTACAGCAGACTCATGGCCATTTAACTTGCACCAAATTCGAACAGCTGCTGAATAGGGAGAGTGGCTTTCTCTGACCGCAAATCACTAAGGGTCACAGACATTTCAGGAAGGGATCAGATGTATGTGTCAGGACACTGATTGACATCAATCTAACTTTCAGTTCTCTGTGCTGCTTCCTAAGGCATTAGCATCTCTTTGTAGATACTGATTGGATTTGCAACAGAGGCAAATGAGCAGAGGACATGAGTCTGCACATTTGCTTTTTCGATGTTGGTATAAGCAGTGAATATAAAAATAAAAATTAATATATGACCTGAGTCATCATGTGCCTTTTTTTAGGCTGTGTGCTCCAGCACAAAGGCAGGCTGAAATCAGCACAGTTGCAAAACCCACAGGAGTTTTGTACTGTCACTTGTTCAGCACTCAGCGAACGGGCAGCCCTTGCACAATAACTTGCTCACTAAGGGCATTTGAACTTCTCACAGGGCACCGGATCCTTCAAGATGGAGACAAAAATGAGACAATCACTGTAGCTGGGGACTTCCAAAGTGTCTAGATTCTTTGGGAACATTTCAGAATTCTCGGTTTGTCTTGTTTGATACTTGCCTTGAGGGGTGATTTGGTCAGTGACCAGGGAACACACTTTGCAGACTCATTCTACTCTTTGCAGAGCTCTCTTGATAGATGCAGAAATCATGTGCATTGTGGCGGTGATTGGTCAGCTGGATGTTCTTAGGGGACAGGAAAGAAGTCACATTGATGAATGAATCAAGAAAGACTTCCTCTAAGATCGCTCACTGCCTGTGGGCAGCCAAGGATAACTGTTGTAGACTATGAGGTAACTCAGCTGTGATCATTAATCTGAAGGACTTTATCAATTGTGTTGCAAGCAAACAAAAACTATGCTTTATGAAACACAAAAACTGCAAGTAAATTCCACTGGAGATTAATCTGTTCCTTAAGATAAAATCCCTGATCAGATCCCAGTGCTCACCTCCCATTCAGAGTATTAGACTTCTTGTTTGGAATGCAGATTTGAGTTGAGAGTATAGTGGTGCTCTAGTTTGGATTCAGGTAATCTGTCTTTAAATCAGAGCACAAAATTTACTAGTTTAGCAGCGGTGCTGTCTTTATCATTGTCTTCCCTTGCCCATAATTCCCATTAACCTCTAATTGAAGTCCCCCCTCACCCCAATCTAAGATAATGGTTTAGCCTGCCAACCAAACTTTGAGATAACTAGCAAGGAAATGACAGGCTTTGACTTAACTTGAGATGATTATGTAATCTCTTTGGACTTTGTTTTCCTTATCTCTGTAATAGGTTATATATAATCCATGGTTCATAGTTGTATTGAGAATTAAAGCAGTTAGACCATACCTGGCATGTAGTAGTGTTGTTCCCCAATTATTAATATTTCCTAAGTTTGTGAACAGGTAGGAGGAGTTCTAGTTTTGACCTTGGTTTTGGAGGTCTTAGGAGAAGATATTGGCAAGGGGAAAGCAAGGTTTCAGTCTTAGAACTAAGACTCTTGACTGGTTATAAGACCAGGGATTATACTGACACAGGCACAAATACAACTTGGGTTCCAACTAGAAGGACTTAAAGGTGGCCACTTTGTTATAAAAACAAGTGAGAAATGTATCCATCAGAACTAAGCACAAGATAAGGATGGGCTGATGAGCCATAGTAACTTACTTTTGAGTCGTGTGCCCTTGGTTAGAACCCTTCACATCGCTGCTGCTGTTTGAGACTATGACTTATTCTTTTTTTTTTAGATTTATTTATTTGTGCATACAAGAACTGGGGTACAGGTCAGAGGTGGGGGGTGAGAGGGTTCACCAGAGACAGAGTGGGGAACAGAACAGGCAGATTGACTGAAATCCACTGCTGAGGGGAGCAGTGGGCGAGTCAGGAGAGGTCTTCTGTGCCATGTGGGTTGCTCCCTGGCCAGGGGAGCTGGCTGCAGAAGCTGTGGATATCTTCATAGGTTGCATCTTAACCCCTTGTGCCACCAGGGAGGCCCGTATGATTTATTCTAAAAGCAGTACTGAGTTTATAGATGTTGGGGATGGGAGGAAGAGGAGAGGCTTTAGATAAGAAATTGAAGTGATTCAGGAACTCTGAATTGGGATAGACTGCACATGTATATCAGATACTATTTTTTTTCAGTGCTGTCCATTAAACTTCCAGCAATTATTGAAATGTTTATCTTCAATGTGCAATTGGGAAGCAGCTAGTCACATGTGACCTTTGCACGCTTGAAATTTGACCATTGTAACTATGGTTACAATATATTGTATTTTTCCTACTTGGTGTTTGAGCTTCTTGGGTGAATAGCTCTTTTTTTCCCATCAAATTTGGGATATTAGGGGCCATTCTTTGTTCAAATATTCTTTCTGCCTTATTCTCCCCTCTGAAATTTCACTGTATGTGTCTTAACAAGTCTGATCTTGTTCTCCAAATTTCTTATGTTCAATTAATCTCCATTCTTTTATCTTTCTATGCTTCGTGTAGAATCTCTATCAAGTGATTTTCAAGTTTGTGGGTTTTTCTGATTGCTCCAATTTGCTTTTGTGGGCATCTTATGAATTTATCACTTGTTTATATTTTTCACTTGCAGAACTTCTATTTGTTTTCTCTTTTTAAACATACTACCTAAATTGATACTCTTTATTCAGTATAAGACATTGTGTTTATACTTTAGCTATTAAGACAGTTTTCCTTACTATATATTGGGTCATACTTAAATTCGATGATTTTACTTACTTTGTCTAGTAAGCGCAATGTCTGGCTTCCTAAAGTACAGTATTTATTGGTCAATTGATTTCCTATGTCTGGCCAATACTTGTTTTTCTGTCAATCTTATAATTTTGCTAATAGTCAACATTTAATATGGCAACTAAGGAAACCTGATTCTCCCTTCTCCACAAGAATTTTTTGTTTAGTTTTTCTAAATACTGTAAAGTCTGAATTCTTTGTCATGTGTCTATTTGGTTAGCAGAGTGATGAACATATTACTTAGTTTAAATAGCTTTAAATCTAATCACTTGTGATTACTAAGCAATGCAGCTCTAGGTTCTTATAATTTGGACAATACATCCATATATGAAAATGTACCTAATAATTCCTTATAAAATACTAGTCACCTTAGTGTTCTTACATGATGATGAAAACAGTTTTTACAATAAACTCATGAAAGATAAGTCTTTCCCAATGAAACAGAATTTAAGCTGTTTGACACATGTATGGGGTTTGTAGTGAGGAAAAGAGTAGAGATTTTACATGATCATATGATATGCGGAAAGCCACAATAGCAGATATCCACTTAAGCATAGTCTCCGAAGGATGTCTTTAGCAAAGAGTCCTAAAGGTGGTTACACTTTTGGTGATCAATTTTTGAAAATTTAGGTTGAAGATGGGTCATGGCGAGCCTTGAATCTAAGACTGACATAATTTAAACTTCTACAAAACAGGCAGGCATTGAAATTTAAAAGAATAAAACTATTTAGTGCTTTTCCCTTTTGTGATTAGAGAAACAAATATATGTGTGCACGTGCATGTGTGTGTGAGTATTTGGTATTGGTTTTCAAGTGACAGCAATAGCTACTTCTATTTAAAATATTGTCAGTAATAAGCAATGCATGTATATTTAGAAAACCAATACAGGGTTTCCAACAAGAGATTAATATGATTAAATTGGTGTTTTGAGCAAATTAATCAGTAGATGTGGGTATGACAGATTGAATGGGATTGTCGTCTCTCTTCAGAGACATTTCTCAGAGAATTGTCTTCCCTTCAAAGTTGGTCAATCATATAGTAACTTGAAGCATGTCTCTCAGAAACTTAGAATAATATTGTAGTTGCCATTGGGGACCCATTTAATGGTAAAAGTAAATTTTATTTTTATTTATTTATTTTTTGGTATTTATTTTTGCTTATTTTTTATTTTTTAAATAAATTTTATTTTTATATTCCCCATACAATTGCAACCCCCTTATTTTGACCCCAATCCCTCCCCTCGCCCACCCCATAAAGTGTGTCTGTTTCATAGTTTTTTTGTTGATTTTGATTTTCACTTTCTTATAGTTATTCATTTTCCTGGTCCCTTATTTAAGTTTTCTAGATTCCTGCTATGAGTGAGACCATCCGGTATTTTTCTTTTTCTTTCTGGCTTATTTCGCTGAGCATGATCCCTTCCAGCGCCATCCATGTTGCTGCAAATTGCACGTGTTTATCTTTTTTGAATGCTGAGTCATATTCCATGGTGTATATGTGCCACATCTTGATCCAGTCATCTATTTTTGGGCATTTGGGTTGTTTCCAAAGCTTAGCTATTGTAAACAGTGCTGCTATAAACATAGGGGTGCAGGTGCTCTTTGGAATGGATGTTTCTGTGTCCTTTGGGTAAATACCTAGGAGTGGAATTGCTGGATCATATGGAAGCTCTATGTTTAGTAGGTCCAGAAATCTCCACACAGCTCTCCATAGTGGTTGGACCAGTCTGCACTCCCACCAACAGTGCAGGAGAGTTCCTTTTTCTCCACACCCTCGCCAACATCATTTGTTGTTGCTAGTTTTTTTTTTTTTTAATATGTGCCATTCTCACTGGTGTAAGATGGTATCTCATGGTAGTTTTGATTTGCATTTCCCCGAATACAAGTGATGTTGAACATGTTTTCATATGCCTGTTGGCCATTTGCATTTCCTCTTCAGAGAAGTTTCTTTTTAGCTCTTCTGCCCATTTTTTGACAGGATTATTTTCTTTGTTGTTGTTGAGTCTCATCAGCTCTTTGCAGATTTTTGTGATCAGTCCTTTATCATTAGTGTTGTGTGCAAAAATGTTCTCCCAGTCGGTGGGGTTTCTCTTTGTTTTGTTATTGTCTCTTTTGCTGTGCAGAAGCTCTTTAATTTGATGTAGTCCCAGCTGTTTATCTTTGCCTTCACTATCACTGCTAAAAGTAAATTTTAAATGGGAAAGGTATTCTTCCAAATAGACCACTTAAGTCATAACTCTTACTAGAACATCTTTTCTATGGTATACATTCAAAATCAGAAGTAAAATATAACTATAATTGGCAGCATGTATCCAAGTGAAAAATATTTGTATTGAACCCAATCATTCCACCCATGTGAATTTGTCTAAAAGATATGAATATTTTTAAACAATTTCAAAGTTGCATGTACCAGATGCTAATTGAATATTGTTTAACAGCAGGATAATTGGAAATGTTGTTAATGCCCATTGGAAAATGAGTTTTTAAATATGATGGAATAATGTACAACTGTTAGAAAGCACTAGCTTTCTTTAACTGCTGAAGGATACAGTATCTCTTTATGTTCTGATGTGGGAAGATTCAGAGCAGTGTGGTTGACATGTATTTCATTCAGTAAACACTTAAGGAGCCTAGCATTCATTGTACTAGACTCTGGAAATACAATAGTGATAGGTACAGACCTGGTCACTGCCCCCATGAGGTTTACATTATAGTGTTTTTTTTTTTCCACATGAATTTCAAAACTATTATTTTAGCTCATAAAATAATAGTGTAACAGTCAAGGATATCTTAGATTTTGAGATATGTTAAAAAAATAATCACAAATTGTAATGTGTAATAAAGATCAAAAAGGAAATAAGGGAATGAACAACAGACTTGAAAGGCTGCTAAAGAAAAGGAAGGTGACTCTGAGGAGGTGCTGCTAAAGCAAAGTCCTTAATAAGAAATGGCTAGCCATGAGAATTCAAGAACATCATAACATTTTGTGAGTTATTTTTTTTAAATATTTATTTATTTATTTATACAAGAACCTGGGTACAGGCCAGATGCGTGGGAGGGTGAAAGGATTCACCAGAGCCAGAGCTGGGAACAGAACAGGCACACTGACAAAATACACTGCTGAGGGGAGCAGCGGGTGGGACAGGAGAGGTCTGCTGCACCATGTAGGACCCTCCCTAGCCGGCCGGGATTGAACCGGAGCTGCAGAGGCTGCGGACAGCTTCACAGCACGGCGCTCAACAGCCTGAGCCACCAGGGGACACCCCACATTTTGTGAGATTATATTTTAGCATGGGCCCATATTATTTATAGAATTTAAAATATTATTAACCAATGAGTTATTAAAAGCTATAACCCCGTCATGCTTGTTAACTTATATTCTAAGATGCAATTATGCTATTTTCTAATGTGAAGGATCCACCTAAGGACCCATCCAAATATCAGTATGCTTGAGGGCTCCAGACATAAAGGGGAATTTAAAAAAGATGTTAGATTTAGGGTACCTGGCAGTGCAATCCATCAGTGGCATTTGCTACTAGATGAAGCTCAGCAGCTCCTTATTCTTTTAGTGCCTGGTACAAAGTTAGGGTAGGACCATCTCTTCAGGCGTAATGAAACCTTTTGTTCTAAGTGCCTCTTCCCTCCCTAAGGGGACACATGTGAACTTGGAAACTAAGTTTCAATGTTTTTTCTTTTGCTTTGTTTTCCCCAATGGGTGATATTTGGGAGACGGAGAACTTCTTTAAATTATTGTGCCTTAGCACTGAAAGGAATCCTTTGGGCTGATAGCTTTTTGATGCTTTCTCAGTCTGACCCCATTTGCAGTTGTTCCTATAGAGCCACTGCCCACAAGACAGTGATTTAGACTGATTTGCAAAGATCCTAGGCATGACTTAAATATATTTCCAGTGAATTTGATTACTTGGTTGGGGAAGAAGTACCGCAAACTGACTGGGTCAGGATATAAAATCCTTTGGGAGAAATCAACTGTGGTCTGAATTATTCGATCACTCCTGAGTGCCTTCAGGTTGCTGTGTTACTCAGCTCTATATTCTTGTTTTGCTGAACCTTCCTAGTCTACTGTTAGTCATGTTAACCACTAGAGCAGATTATCAGTAGAGAACTGGGGAAGGGTGAGTAAAAAGATCAGAAATGTTACAGGGCAGAGAGAAGGAGCGCCCCAAACCTGCCAGCTCTAAGTGGGTTCTGCCATCTTCTGCATCAAAACAAAACATACCCTAGTGTGTAAGACCTTCAAGAAGATAACTTTAATACAATTAGCATGCAATAAACTGAAAGAATATAGCTAACATAGTTTTTCCCATGAAACACCCAAAATTACCTATGGCCTGTTGGTAAATGCTCAGCCAAACAGGGTTGGCCCAAAGCAGGAGCACTGAGGCCCAAAAGCTTAACAGAAGTCTAAGACACCTTCTAGTGGGGACCCACAGGAAAGGGGTTCTGAAGCAAGTTCCAGAGAGCTGACACAAAAGGAGACAGGATATTAAAATAACAGCTGCCATTGTCAGCTTCCTCACATGTTTCTCACCAACATGTCTGTTCTCCAAGTATTTCATTCCATGTCGCCTTCCCAGCAGTACCAGGGGGCAAGTTGGGTCAAAGCAGCAAGAGTTCTTTCCTTTTTTTCCCCCAAGTCCACCCTCCTTCCCAGTTATAAAGCTTCACCTCTCCACTCAACTCTGCACTTAGTTTCCAGTAGGTAGTCCAAAGAAGCTGTGTGTAAATAGGGACACAGAACTTGGTATTTCCCCTCACATTTGTATTGTTATTATTTCACATAATCCTCACAGCAACCTCTGGTAGTACTGTACACCAGAGTATTTATTGATGTGAAGCCTTCTAATGATCAATTACTTTGTATAGTGTCACACACAGTGTTTTGTGGCATAATCTGGGACTTGAGCACAGTTCTAGTTCAATGTTCCTGTAGTCTATGAGATGTTCAGGAGACTTGTGGGGTGGACTACATTCTCTAGGTTAGTGCTTCAAGTTTTGCCTTTTCTTGCTCTTGTAGACATAGAATCAGCTGGAGAGTGGGGGGTGCAAGTAGTCTCATTAGCTCCCCAACTGAGCTTTCCAAGTGTTCCCTTCACACACAATATGTTAGTGCTGCCCACATGCCTTGACCTGCCTGAGTGTTCTGGCTCTCTTGCCATTAGAGAAGGCAAAAACAATTAGACTTCTCATCACACAGTTGCCATCTGCTCATGAATGCCTTTTTAGCTGTTCGGGATCCAAGGGCACTTTGAAAACCCCCATTCAGCTACCAGGGAGATATTTGAGCACCACGGTGCTCTGCACTAATTCTGTGATGTCTGAACATGCAAATTAAGACGACTAGAGCCTATAATTCCTCACCCGGCCATGAGGTGTTTCCTCCTTTGTTTTCCAGAAGAAACAACTGCTTATAGAAACTGCTTCTTTCTAGTTCCCTAACAATCCTTCCCTTTCCCCTTCCTCTTTTGCCCTTAGGCCTATTTTAGGCTTATGAAAAACTATTTTCTGCCCAAGAACTCAACATTTCATCAACAATAACCGTGTCACTCATGCGTTATGAAAGGGTGGCTGGTTTGACCTTCAAGCGTGGGTGAAAATAATTTAGTTTTGGAACATGTCAATAAGCAATACACCCAGGTCTTGCACATTTAATAGCATCTATCAAACATGTTCCCTTAAGAATTTGCTGACCTTCTTCTAAGAAAGTGTTCTCTGAAACACACAAGTTGTATTCATTACATTGATCAAGAAGACTGACATCTACTCATTTCACTAACTGATAAATTAGGCCAACAATTAGAAGCAGCAGTGAAGTTTCTAAGATCACTCTCTTGTATTGTATTAAACAGTGTCTCAGGTCACCCTTTAAGTCCCAGAATATATTTGCATGCCTTCCTTTGGCATCTCCGAGGAGAAAAGTATCACATCATTTAGTCTCAAGGGTCAGTAACTGAACAGGTCAGTTCAACAATATTGAGCAATAAAGCATGTTTCATGTTAGCCATTGAACTATTTTGCAGTTGTCATACTGTGGAAAAATGTCAAGGGAATCTAACAACTTAAAATTTTTTAATTTAATAAGATATTTTCTCAATAGATTTTAAGAATCTAGACTTTTCTCTGATTTTAGATTATTTTCAAACTAGTTTTTTTTTAACCTCCTGTTAAAAAATACTTTTTTTTTTTTTGAGAGAAAGAAGAGATTCTAAATACAGACATGAACATTTTAAACTGAAACTTTTAGCGCTTCCTAGATATCTAATGATATGTACTGGTTAAATTCATTCAAATTTTACTGGTATCTAAAATAGATCTTCTGCAAATAGAAGCATTAGCTCAACGCACATTTGGGATTTTTTTTTGATTAATAGTTCATAAACTAAGATTCTCAATGCTGTCTGTAAGGTTATCAGTAATGTCAACTAGAATGACCAGGGATGAAAAGTAACATGTGATTTCTAAATTGAGACAATTAACATCAACAAAGCCCATTTGACTGCACCAGCATTATTTTATTGATTTAAATCTCCACAATTTAGGAGAGAAAGCATGAGAGTTTTCAGTAATATACATTTCAAATACATCAATATTTTAAAAACATTCTATATTCTAAAGCTCTCTAATCTCTGTCACTGAGATGAACTTGCAGATGAACCAAAAGACTGAACAGATGGTGTGCTGGAGGAGTCTGAATATTGAAGGGCCTTGCAGAATTTTTTTTTAAAGGTGTTTTTATGAGTCCACTATAAATTAGCTGAAAGGGCAATTAGTTTTCATTTATCTAAAATTCTATGTAAATATAGAAAATTTCTATTTAATGTCATTTTGCCAGAGGTCCTTCTAAAAGAAATTGGGAGTATGCAATGTAAATGTTCATACTCAAAGACTGAACCTCAAGTTATACTAAATTTTCTATCCAAATTAGTCTTTCATATTTTGTCACCATCCCATTACACAACTTTGAAAGACTATTCATTTTCTTTTTTTTTTTAAAGACTATTTTTTTTAAGATTTATTTTTATTTATTTATACAAGCACTGGGCAGAGTCAGAAGCACAGGAGGGTGAGAGAATTCACCAGAGCCAGAGCGGGGAGCAGAGCAGGCAGATTGAAGTACACTGCAGAGGGGAGCAGCGGGCGGCAGGAGAGGTCTGCGCGCCAAGTGGGACCCTCCTCTGGTGGCCGGGGAGCAGCCGGGGATCGAACCGACGCTGCAGAGGCTGCGGGCAGCTTCGCAACCCAGCGCTCAACCGCTGCGCCACCAGGGAGGTCCAACTATTCATTTTCATCTCTTCCCATGGAGTCTTCCAAAGTCTTTTGCTTTCCAAGAGCATGTAAGGTTGTCTTTTCAAACATGTATTGTGAAGATATGTGCAGGCATCTTTTCTTGAAAATGATGGGAGCCAATTGATATGTTTTCACCATAACTGAAATCATAAATCATTATGTGTGAGAGCATGCAACATTTTTATGACGATTTCCCAGGGCTAACCTTGTAGAATGTATAATTTAAACTTCTGTGGTATACAGAAGAATCACTTGAGAGAGGTCTTAAAAACTGCAAATTCCTGGTCTTCACAGTCTTTCATTGGGGCTTAGGCTTGACCCAGGCATTTTCATACTTAAATATCTCTACTTTCTTTGTTACATATTAAAAATGTTATCTTTTAAAAATTATTGAAGTCGGGCCTCCCCTGGTGGCGCAGTGGTTGAGCGCTGGGCTGCGAAGCTGCCGGCAGCCTCTGTAGCACTGGTTCGATCCCCGGCCACCATAACAATTGATCCCTTTTTACTAGATATACAGCACCCCTCTTTATCCTTCCATTCTGGTAATCACTAGTTCTTATAGTCTCAGAATTTATTATTGAAAAAGCCACACCATTTTGAAAAACACTAAGTGCCATATTTATCACCACCAGATGATCCATTCTTTTTGCTCAGATTTTTTTTTTAAGATTTATTTATTCATACAAGAGCTGGGGTACAGGTCAGAGGCACGGGAGGGTGAGAGGTGCGGGGAGCAGACCGAAAACACTGCTGAGGGGAGGTGCTGGTGAGACAGGAGAGGTCTGCTGCACCCTGTGGGAATCTCCCTGGCCGGCCGGGAATTGAACCGGCACTGCAGAGGCTGCGGACAGCTTCACAGCACTGCGCTCAACCCGCTGCGCCACCGGGGAGGCCCCTTTGCTCAGATTGTTGCCTACTCTTTAGCGCTCAGCTTAAATGCAGCCTCTCTTCTCTGAAGCCTCCCATGAATTCTTGTCCCTTATCCTCCCATGCACAAAGCTGGATCTCCAGCACTGTGAGAGAGCAGAATGTAGAATCAGGGGAGTAGGTAGGTGAAATGGCAGGAATGGGGTGATTGTAAGTATTCAAAGGATTGTTGGCTATTGGGATGGGATATCTTAGGGATCTAGACTTTGTTAGGACATTTGATAACTTAGCACCTGTGGTTGTTTTAAGGGTTGTAACCTGGCTCATCTAATAAGCATACACTCTGAATGATTGGACTAATGAAATCCTGTAAAGTTTTCATGTCTGGAGAGGAGGTTTATCAGACATTTTATGGAAGTGTATGAAGGAAATGGCTGCCCATTAGACAGCGGTGGAGAAAGGAAGGGGGAGTGGTTATCAACTAATGATATGACTTACATAGAATACACCTAGAGAATGTTATATAATAATATCTCTGTGTGCATGCATGAGTGCAAGCTTCCCAATTAGAAGTCATTTCTCACTAGGGTGTTGCCTACCTCCTGAACTTTATTTTCAATATATAGATTTTAAAACTCCAGTTATATAGTACTTTCCTTTCATGTTTGGTAATTTTATGTGCATGAGCAAAGAATAATAGTCCATCTGTGTGACTGATACTAGTAGGGTGTTGACTGTACATTAGGAGAAAAAAAATCTTGAATTCCTCCAAGAGGGAAACAAATGAAAAGTTTCCTAGAAAAATTAGAATTATTATATAACACCTCTATTTTCTAATATTTCATTCTAGATGCTGGCTCTAGCCAGACTGCAGATTAAGGAGTGTTTAATGCTCTTCTGAGTGTAGCCAAACTATCTAGAGACCTATTCACTGAAATGTTTGTTTAAAGACATCACGACAAATATAGACATTCCAACATTTAAGAATGATGTTCATCTTATAGTAAAAAATTGTATCTTCAGTTAGCAGCAAGGTTTTCCAAGGGTTCTTTTCTTGAATTTATCTTTCTCCTTCGTTATTATCACCATAACCATCAATAATCCTGGTCAAATTTTCAGTTTACTTTGGAATATTAATGAGTTGTGCTTTTGATGTTAGAGATTTCTTACTTTCTCAAAGAAGAACTTGGAAGTAGATATAGTTGGAATTGTAAGACTTGTCAGGAGACAAATGGAAAACAAACTAGGAAACTGCTGATATATTTTCAATTTGAAACAATTCGTGTATTTGTCAGGTCAGTATATTTTTTGTCTCCCCTTTTTAGACTGTTTTAAGGAGTAAACAGATTAGAGGAAGAATTCTAGCCTTAAGATGCCCGTTTTTGTCTGTAATTTAATCCCTCAAAGCTATTGGTTTTCCTCAGCTGAATACATGTTTTTTACTTCCCTCCCCCCAACTTTCCCAGCCTTCCTTGGGAATAGACAGGTAGGGTTAAAATCTAGCTGCTCTGTATGTGTTTTTATCTTCTCACATCATTTCAGCTAACTCAAAGAAGGAAAAATTGAAAGATATAATGAAGATGGGTTTAGTTTCCTGTTACATCATTTTAGATGTGCTTTTTTCTAATCCTTTCTTCCTATTAGGTACCTATTCTACTTTTTATTCACCCTCTTCACTGCCAACAATCTCTCCCCATTCTGTTTACTTAATACATGGTATATTTATATCATGTCTTTCCCCCTAAGGTAACAGGGTTGTTAAAAGCAGGAATCAGATTAAATGCAAACTTGCACCCCAATAAAGTACATTGTGTGCAGTAGAAACTCAATGTTTTTATTAAAAGTGAATGACTTAATGAATATAAAATGTTTTAGGGCGTGGCCCTAAGAGAGAACATTGACATTTTAATAAGAAACTTGGACAGACCAATATGCTAGGACCAACTTTTTTTTGACCATAGCCCAGTGTGGTGCCTCTTCTGGGCACACTGTGGAGGCAGAAGCTTCCCATTAGGTTTTGTCCAGTAATCACTGCTAGATTAGAACAGTCAATAGCTCAATTTCATAACTGGCTTTTTGCAGTATTGCAGGGATTTACAATCTATGAAATCAAAGAAACTTTGTCAAGTATTCATTCTTAGTGACTGAACACATCAATTTCCAAGCTATTTGACATTCCCAAATGGAGGCAAGATTTCTATTTTCTAACAAAGCAATATTGGCTTTTCTCCAGTGGACAGTCTGCATTCTTTAAATTTCTAGAAATTTATAATTAGACAATTATATTTAAGAGGCTCAACTCACTTGAATTTTAAATGGACTGATGTTCCCAAGCCATAGCTTAAAACAGGTTTCTCTATCAAAGAGCCATGGTAGACAGTTCATCTCACTACTGCTTTTCACGATGCCTGTGAACACCTGCTTGCTTTGTGGTGAATTATTGCTGAGAGTTGATCATTCTGTGCACAGGGCAATCAATCATCCTGTGTCTCATTATAAAATCATTGCTTATTATTTTCTAGGTGCAGTATGGGAGAAGTATTAGGCCAAACTCATTAGCATTTATCATTTAGCATAACTTGTTTGTTTGATCAAATACAATTGAGTGCACGGGCATGAGGTATCTTAGTGTGGCCTAAACAGCTCTTTATTATCAGAAAAAAGAGAAATTCTTTAGTCAAAGCCTTAGAAAAAGTCTGTTTGCAAGAGGTTTCCAAATAGAACCTGCGTTTTCGTGGTCATGAGATCAAAGAATCTTCACTTGTAGATTTATAACTAAGGCTTTCAGATGGGCAGAGCAAAGGAAATAAGTTTAAGCATATGTGCTTGGCATAGTAATAATCTAAGCCAATGTTTCTTTTGGGTGACTGGACTCAAGAGTTCACTTATTAACTGTTTTTCTAAAAGACATGATTGTATTTAAGACATTTTCTTAAACTTATAACCACATGAAAACAACCAGTTAGTTTTCTTGCCACTATCCTATGGAACCAGAACACATGGATCATATTCTTAAATAATGGAGGTTGGAATCATAATTATTCATTGTTCCCTAATCTGTATTCTGTTAGTAAGAGAACAAAGAAAATTTCAAATAAGAAATGCCCAAATAAAATGTCTTAGGGAGTTAATCCATCTGTCAAATATATCTTGTCACAAAGGAAATAGAAAAGTACATTCACACACCAGGAAAATCTTGGTTTAGAATTTTGAATAGCTGGTTTGATGGGGAAATTATGCCCCCAAATATTTTCACATAAAAGACTATCAGAAATCTGTTATAGATGGGGTTTGTCATATAGGTTTCTGCTATTTCCTTCATTCTGGCAACATTAATTTGACCTCTGATGCAGAGCCAGTGCTGCTATTTTCATTCTTTGTTTCTTCTCATTATGAGATACCCTTTCGCAACCACAGTGGCTGTTCCATCACTGGCAGAGTTGGGTTCCATCCTTACCAATAAGGTCTCATTTCCCTATGGAAAACGAAGAGATAGATTCTTGCTCAACTATGAGAATCTTGTCCATGTGAACGAATTAATCCTTTTGTGGCATTCATTTGCTTAGCAACGGAAATGAAAGGACTTTTGGGGTGAAATTAGTGCTTTGGTGGGTGGCCCTGTCTGCATAATGGCAGTGGTTGATTTAGTTGACTAGAATTGTGGAGACTGCCATCTACTTGCTGACAAGGGCTGGCTTGTAAACACATATTTGGAGAAGGGTAGAATAGAGGCCTCCTTCCCCTTACAAACTGTCAGGGTGGGCCTGGGTATGAAATATTTGTATCAATTAGACCCAACCGGAAGCCAGAGCTATAGGAAAATAAGATGGTTTTTCTAAAACATTCAGTCCCTTTATCTTTTCCTTATTTCCTCTCCTCCCTTCACCTCTCCCTCTGCCCTCTCCTCCTACGCCTTCCCCTACACATAGGCACAGTAGCAGAACTAGTCATGTGGAATGTTGAAAGGTTTGAAAATCTCATTGCCCCCTGACAACACTACCACAGGCGTGGACTTTTGTTTTTCCTCCTCTTTCAATTACCAAGTCAATGTTTGCTGATAGAGCTAAGTTTCTTTCCATTTTGCTTTGTTTGAGAATTTAGGCAACTTGTCAAGAGACATTATTAATATCCTTTTTCATTTTCTTAATCATTTTTTGTCAAAATGTGACCTTCTAACCATAATAAAATTTTGTGACAGATAGGAAGCCAACAGTCATTAGAGGTTATTGTAAGAGGATCTTGGCTGTATCTCCAAGTATTTACCTAGACTCGGGATCCATGGAGTTTTATGTCAATTAGTTACCTACAACTGTAATTGTATTGGACTGACACAACTTCATTCTTTCTCTCTCCATCACAGAATAATTTGAGAACAATTTTCTCTGCCCTTTGGAAAAGGTTACAAATATTCTCAATGACCTTATTTTTGGCTTCATATTCCTAAGCATCTGGATGAAAAATATAATCAATTATCTAGACTTTTCTAAACATCTAGGTATGTGGTTTCCTAGGTTGGAGCTGCCTTTCTTGATATGAAGGGGATGATTGAGTTAGGTCTTCATGTCACTCAGGTACACTTTATTTTGAATATATTCAAATATTACTTTGACTATTGAATATAACTACAATAAAGGTGTGAAACTCCTGGAATTATTTAAAAAACTACTTCATCTCTCTTTATTTTGCATGTTTAGAGACAGCTTTTGCCAATATCAGTGCCAGCTGCTAGAATGCTTTACATATTTGGCTTTTTTCCCCTCTGCATTGAATTGAAGCTCTTTGATGTAAAATTTGTTTCCATTTGAGAACAGCAATTTTCATTTTCTAAAAAAAGGAATGTAATGTTTCATCAAAGTTACAGAAGATGTTTTAAACTATCTAGATTATAAAAGAGCAAGAACTTTTTGAATGAAATAAATGAGTTGGCATTATAGGTAACCCACACAGAAATGTTAAATGCATAAGTAAATCTGGTCAATTCTGTTTTAGTAGCCATCAATGGAAATCTCTCCCTCGTGCCTAGTCAGTCATCTATCCTTTTTGAAAAGCGCCCTTCAGGGCATTCTGTCAGATACAGTTGGGAGTGTGCCTCTCCGGTGAAGGTTGTATCACACAAGATTCACAGATTCGATATTTAATGGGATGCCTCTTATTTGACTTCGTTACATTTATTAGGTGTTCTTGTTTTCCAAGACACACATTGAGGCTCTTTAACTTCTTGCCATGTGAAACACCTAAATATTCTACCAATTCCAATTACTTTCTTATTAAATGTTCCCCCTAGTATCTCCTTTCTGTAAAATACAATCCTATTGGCATTTCCACGATGATACCTGGATATCATCCAGCATTAATCTGATGGGTTATTTATTTTTTTGTCTTAAATGATAATAGGCAAATATGGACTGAACACAAGATTTATCTATCACGGATTTGCACTGGTTAAGATGCCATATGTTAATGCCTTTATGTCCTGCCACACTGTAAAGATATGGATGGGCTCTCCTTGCATAGAAATAGGACCTCTGGGCATGAGTAGTTTTGCTAACAACACTCAAAGGGATTGAGGAAAATGTTGCACAAATCACTAGTAGCGGAGAGAGACTGAGTTGTAATGAGTTTACTAAAATAATAGAAGAAAATAAAATTAAGCACAAAGTTAGGCAACAAAGGAGGGACATGGACAAAAGGGATTATGTGTTGGTGCAGATGAGCCACCCATTTCTATTCACTGAGCATATGATTTATTGTCTGTTTTGCCCCAGACATTGTCATTAGTCTTCAGGGCATAGTTATGAATAGGCTAACTCAGGAAACTTCATCCTTGCTAAGAGAAACTGCCTAGGAGTGGATGTGTGCACAGAACCTTGACAAAGGTCTGACAGTTTCTTTCAGAGCACCACAAGTTACTGAGCAGTTAACTGATGGAGGAAACCAGGGAAAGGGACATGTGAGAAGCTATGGGGTTAGGTCTCCTATCCTAAGTATAATGTTCTTATTTGGTATGATTTGTAAGTTATTTTTGGGGTCTGGATGTTCAGTTTTTTTCCCCATATAAATGAATGGCAATAGCATTTGCATGCCCAAAAAATAACTTGCCAGATCACACCAAATAGGAACATTCTACCTTAAACCTATATTAGGACATAAAATTTAGGAAGGCCCAGATTTTCTAGGACTATAGGTTACATGGAAGTCAGGGGATCTTAGAAATGAAGACATGGGCAAACAGAAAGTGACCACATAGGATAGGCCTAGAGGAACAGATTAAAGAAATTGTCTCATAGGTCGTGGTTACACAAAATCCTGCAGATGGAACTGTGACACTGGGAAGGAAATATTGCTGCCTTCCTAAGCTGTGCCATCTTTATTAGCTTGGTGACATCAAGTGCTTATCTTTAACACAAATACAAGGTAGTAAAAAGGTCAGGAAGTTAATTACATGATGAGTGCATGAAAGTAATCTACTTGGTAGGTTTATTTTACATTGTATTCTGCAACAGAGATTAGTTGGTCCCCTGGAATGAATTGTGAACAAAATGGTAGTTGAGGATGGCCCCAGTGAGGCAATGTCTGGAAAAGCCACAAATCATCAGCATAGTGAAAACCACCTCTTCTTCAAGTTACACACTTTCCATGCACCATGCACTATTCCAAGAACATAACCTCATTTAGTGCTCAGAAGAATTAGTGAGGAAGTATCTGCACACATTTTAGGAGGCAGAAGAAAGCATTGTACATTTCCACAGTCACACAGCTAATAGGTTGTAGGTTTTAGATTTAAACCTAAGTACTATCTGAGTTCTTTCTGACAAGAACAAAATCTAGATCTTTTGGAATTAACTTGGCTGGGGAAATATAACATATAATGGGAAAATTCCTTTCAAAAACAAGTTTTTACTCAAATCGTAACAAGGCATTTCCTTTCCTCCCCCTTTGTTATCTGTGGATGTGTCTTTATGCTGTTAGAGAGTCCATGATGAGGCCTATTGACCAAGTTAGACTAGTTATTTGAGTAATGAATAACTCAAGTCAAACTAACTGAGCTCCTAACAACATCTTTTGGTGAGGATGATAAATGTGAACTTCAGATAAATCCTGAACGGGGGATAATGAAATATTACACATGGGAGAATAGATTGCAGAATATTGAATCATCCTTGGGAAAGAGCTCATGCAGGGGTTTTAAGTAGTGTTCTCTCTGACTTTTTGGAGTTGTAGCTGAATAGCAGTTTGAATTGGATTAAAATAATTTGCTTTCTCTTGTCAGAACACTGCCTCTCATGCTGTTTCTTACCCATTTCAGTTTTGTGATTTCTATGTTTAATATTCAACAAGTCACTTCTCTTTATTAAAGGGAAACTGCATTTCATTTTTAGAATGTTTTTTATTCATATCTGAGTATGATTAAGTTGGATTTACCTTCACAAAAATTAATGGAAACAAATTTTATTTCCAATTAACATTAAATATGTTAGTCAAAAAAGTGTTCCAGTAGTCCAAAGTGGGTCTTTTGTATGGCTAGACCAGCGGTGTGTGGTTTTTAGTATGGTTATAAATCAATGATGGGTGGGGAAATTATGTCATTAAAGTAGTCGTAATTTCTGCATCTGTGGGAGAATGTCACAGTATTTATCAACGTATGGACCTGAAATAGCTGTTTTGCCTGTTAGAGTTAAATTTTCTCCAGCTTCCCCCTAGAACTTCATAGGGTACAGCATAGAGCTCAACATTTTAAAAGAAGTTTGTTTAGTGATTCTCACTGAGAGTGAAGTTTGCACACAGATAGATGTATTTCTGTTCTACACATTCACATCTTGCCAGGTTGGTCCTGACAGGGAAATATGGATATTTCCAGCTGTAAGTGCCCTTATAACTAACCTTCTGAACTCACCATTTTGCCCTAGAGTCACTAGATGCATGAAATAAAAATGCAGGGCTTCCAGTTAAATTTGAACTTCAGATAAACAGTAAGTAAGCTTTAAAAGTATATGTCCTGTATGGTCTTTGGAACATATTTATAGTGGAAAAATTGTTTTATGAAAGTTCTAATTTAATTGGGCATTCTGTGTTTTATCTAGCAGCCTATGATGAGGAAATTAGGGTCCAGAGTTAGAATGAAATTCTACAATGTTTGCTGTCCTTGGGATTTCTAGAACTTTGGTTTCTACCTTTGCTATTAAATCTTTGATTTCTGCTCTACCAAAGTCTTTTATAGTTGACAAGTAAATACTATTATAAAATAGATAACTATAATATCAACTAACGTTCAAATTGCTTAAGATTGAGTAGATACAATAGAAATAACACCATTCTTTCAAAAACCATTCAATGCTATTTTGTCACAAGACAAAAAAAGAAACAATTCTACAAAATTAAGATGATTTTATAGACTTCCTCTTTTTAGCTAGAGCTTCATGAAAGTTCTGTCTTACTAAGAGGATGTATAGAATGCTGAGACCTCAGTTCTGCCAAATTCCAAAATTATGATGTTGCAGGAAGTAAAGCAGATCATTCTGCAAAAAGGACTAAGGATATAGGTGTTTTAAGCATTGAAAGGAAAGCTTAACTTTATGCTTTAAAACACAAAAATGTGTTCTGGGATACTGCCAAAGAATGGGTAGAAAGAGGGTCTTGTCCACCTTATGCTTCTAAAATGTTAAGGCTAATACACTATCTAGACAACTTGTTAAAAATATTCTCTGCTAAGATTGAATGTTCAAAGATACTTGATTTATAGGCCATACCTTTTAGTAATTTATTAAACAAAAAAAAATTTTTTAAAGATTTATTTATTTATTTACTTATTTATTCATACAAGCACTGGGTACAGTCAGAAGCACAGGAGGGTGAGAGAATTCACCAGAGCCAGAGCGGGGAGCAGAGCAGGCAGATCAACGAAATACACTGCTGAGAGGAGCAGCAGGTGCAGCAGGAGAGGTCTGTGCGCCATGTGGGACCCTCGCTGGGGGCTGGGGATCGAACCAGCGCTGCAGAGGCTGTGTGCAGCTTCGCAGCCCAGCGCTCAACCGCTGTGCCACCAGGGGAGGCCCGTAAACAAAAAATTTTTGATGTGTGATTTTTAATTGAGTTGATAACCAGAGCATTAGATCTAGTTTCAAACATACATCCTTCCAAGAATTTAAATAGCATACAGTAAAGTGTGCATTTACTAGAAGGGCTGATACTATTCATAACACGAACATGTATTTAAAATACTCTATTTACCCATAGGAAAACCTTCTAAGAACTGGTTACAGCAACCCTACCCTCTTTTTAAAAAAAAAAATATTTTATACAAGAACTGGGGTACAGGTCAGAAACACAGGAGGGTGAGAGAATTCACAAGAGCTGGAGCAGAACAGGCACATGGACCAAAGACACTGCTGAGGGGAGCAGCAGGCGAGGCAGGAGAGGTCTGCTGGGCCATGTGGGGTTCTCCCTGGCCAGTGGGGAGTCAAACCGGCACTGCAGAGGCTGCAGACAGCTTTGCAGCGTGGCCCTCAACAACTGCGCCACCAACCCTACCCTCTTTTCTCAGCCAAATTAAGGTCCATAAAAACACTATGGCAAAGGTTTAGAAACATTATGTTAAGCAACACTTACCTCCTCATCTGTCTCTTAGCTTTCCACCATCTTTTCCTCCTCTACCTATTAAACCCCTGACAGTATTGGTTGAGCTCTATAAATGCTTTAAATATATTTATTTAATTTGTACAATGACTGTGTACTCATTAAACAAATGTGGACAACCTTTTGATAATCCCTATTTGAACAGGTGTGAGATCTGAGTATAGGACACGAATATCAGTCAGTATGTGAGGAATCATAATTAGAACATAGGTCTTCTAACAGCTAGTTCATGCTTCTCTGACATGAAGATGTAACCCACTAAAGCACACTATCCGGGTATAATAAAGCCTGCTCTGGCATAGAAGTCATGTGAAAAAAATGTGTTATAAAAACTAACCTCTGAAATTTGCATTTCCTCTGTTTTGACATAAATTGAATATATCTAAGGACTTTGGACATAGTGATAAAGGCAACTAATGAAAGTAGGAGGCAGGTCACTATGAATGACAGTGTGTCTGACTTCATTCTGAATCTCAGAACTCTTGTTCTGCAATTTACTTATCTCCTTCCTGCAGTCTCACCTGATTTGTAGTTAGGGAAAAACCTAACTTATAGATGTGTTAAGTGGTTTTTGCTGAATATTCTGACTGTGGAGACAGTAAGCCAGGCATGTAGAAGAAATGCTGCTTCCATGATTTGAGAGCTGAAAAAAATGCTAAACTGCAGCAAACCCAAGAGGTTGCAAGTTATCTTCATTTCCCAACACGTGGCAAATGTGCCTGTTATATATTGAGTTGTCGGAAAAGTCATGACGCATTTTTGCTTAAAAACCAGAAAAAATACATCATGACTTTTCTGACAACCCAATAGCTGTCTCTGGTTTGTTTTGGAACTTCTGGCATCCCAAACTATACACAAACACACACACATTCATTCTTTATTATCCTCAGTGGTCTCTGGAACCTTACAACTTTTGATTTTAAATTACACTTGCCAAATCACACCAGGTTGGCACCAATTTGGAGGTATGGAGCATAATCAAATCACTAGTTCCTTTTTGTGAGACATGATCAATATATGAACTTGGACTATATATAGTCCAATATATATATCCCATACATGCCATATTATTCCATTTTCTCTTTCAACTCAGTGGTTGAAATAACTCATTCTAAAGGTCATTATTGCTCTCTTACTTTTGGACCAAGATGCAGAAAGGGTAGGATGACCCAAGAAGTTGTCAGCTTGTAGGAAGAGTGTGTCCTTTGGGAGCATTTACTGAAAGTGAGCACAGGCAATTGTTTGGCTGCTTAAGGGGGTGATCAACTGTTAGGGTACAAAATAACCAAAATTAAAAGTCTTTTTCTAGACTACCTGCCATGTTAGACAATAACTTAAATCCTTATGCATAAATAAATGAATAACACCCTAAAAGGCAACATAATGGAAAACAAAAAGGGATATATATATATGCATTTTTATAACTTTTTTTTAAAATTTATGTATTTTATTTATTTATACAAGCACTGGGTACAGTCAGAAGCACAGGAGGGTGAGAGAATTCACCAGAGTCAGAGTGGGGAGCAGAGCAGGCAGAAGGAACAAAGTACACTGCTGAGGGGAGCAGCGGGCGGCAGGAGAGGTCTGCGCGCCATGTGGGACCCTCCTCCAGTGGCCGGGGAGCAGCCAGGGATCGAACCGGCGCCGCAGAGGCTGCGGGCAGCTTCGCAACCCAGCGCTCAACCGCTGCGCCACCGGGGAGGCCCACATTTTTATAACTTTTGTTCTCATGTGATTTGGAAAACAATGTATAAAAGATACTCAATATCATTACTTATTAGAGCAATTCAAATGAAAACCACAATGAGACAGCAATCCACACTCACTACAAAGGCTAGTGATAATAATCGTAATTGTTGGCAAGAATTTAGAACCCTCAGATTTCAATGCTGGAAATATAAAAAGTACACTCACTTGGAATAGTTTAGACGTTCCTTAAAGAAGTTATATAGAGAGTTGGCACATAACCCAGTAATTCCACTCCCAGGTTATCCCCAAAAGAAGCTTAAAGACATGTACACAGAAAAACCTGTAAAGCAATATTTGTAGCAGCATTATTCATAACAGTCAAAATCTGTAAACACAAATGAACATCAGCTGATAAATCAAATGTGGTATATCAATTCAGTGGAATATTGTTTAGTCATAAAATAATGAAGTACTGATCTATGCTACAATATAGACAAACTTACAGAAACATTATGCTAAGTGAAAGCCAGACAGAAAAGATAGTATACGCTGATAACATTTCTCTGAAATATACATAAATGACTAACAGTTGATTGTTTTCTAGGGCTGGATGGGAAGTTGTGGAGGATGATGATACAGAGATTTATCTGGGAATGATGAAAATATTCTAGAATTAGTGATTATAGCTGCACACTGAATATACTAAAATCCACTGCATTGTACAGGTAAATGGGGATAGTTTTATGGTATGAGAATTATCTTAAAAAGAAATCACCAGAAAAAGGGAACCAATGTATAAAAAAAGGTTAAAGAAACTTTATCATCATATAAATATTTCTCTTTTAAGAATTCTTTGCCATTGGTGGGACTCAGTAACCGAGTTATAAAGTGAAGAGAAAAGATCTGGCCAGAAAAAAAGTTCATTAAGAGTAATTTAGGGCCTCCCCTGGTGGCACAGTGGTTGAGCGCTGGGCTGCAAAGCTGCCCGCAGCCTCTGCAGCGCCTGTTCTATTCCCGGCCGCCAGCGAGGGTCCCACATGGCGCACAGACCTCTCCTGTCTCATCCACTTCTCCCCTCAGCAGTGTGTTTCAGTTAGTCAGTTCCCCACTCTGGTTCTGGTGAATTCTCTCACCCTCCCGTGCTTCTGACTGTACCCAGTGCTTGTATGAATAATTCTTTTTTTTTTTTTTAAGAGTAATTTATATTGCATTCCATTCTACTGTTAAACTTTTGAATGTGCCAAAAGGAAGGTCAGGGCTGGAAATCTGTGCCAGTAGGCTACATGTAATCCTTGAATTTTTACAATTCATTTAAAATAGTAATAAATCGTACAAGGCACAATTTGACCCAACTTCCATCCTCTCCCACCTGACCGGGCATACTTTCGCATACCTCTACCTGCATCTTCCTTTCATCGCCACATTCCTTAACTTCTTGGGTCTCTAAACCTCATCCTTTCTTTTCCCTAACAGTTCCTTCCTTGGTCACATGGCCTGCTCTCATCAGTTCACGATTCAAATTCTTCTCAGACTTCACTATCATTCTATTTATTTGTTATTCGATTCATTCCCTGGTGCTGGACATCTGAGCAATAGAAGGAAATTCTCCTTCCTTGACATGCAGGTTGAGTCATGATTGATCCAAACTTTGTCAAATTGAACAAGAGAAAAGTTTTGAAAACCTCTGATTTCCTCAGTGTTGAAGCTGCCAGCTCATTGCCATGAGCTGTGTGCCTTCATCTCTGGGGGGGGGGGGGGGAGGAAAATGGCTGTGACAGTTTGGAGGATTACAGGTATTTTGTAGACTGTCCCTCAACTGATGATTTTTACATGGTTTCCTCATGATTAGACCAGGATTTAGGGCTTGAGAAAGGAGCACCACAAAGCAACATTTTCATCATATGCTATCCACATGTGAACACAAAGTGTTTGCTCCACTGTAGTTTTTCCTTTGTTCATACTCTGTGAAGCCCACACTTAGGACTGACATTTATATTCTACTACTTTAAGAGCTGGGTGCCTACATTAATTGCTTGGAATTCTTTTTTATGGGAGAACTGTCTCTTCTCCTCCATTTGCTCATCAGATTATTTATATCAGTACAGACAATGGTTACATGGTACCTTGTGAGACTATTGCTTCCTCAAGCTAAGTCAGGATTTAATACTGTATTTTGTTAAATTGTTCCAACTTGCACTATTGAGAGCTCTTTCTGTTGTTTCCTGGGTCTCTTTGAGCATTTCCTTACTTTGTGCCACCACTCCATTCTCACCTGGTATATTACCTGGCTCAATCATAAAAACCAGCCATTTTTCCAAGGATCCCTGCTTTTCATTGGAGAATACATTAGAAACCAAGATCTGAGTATGCTCATTATTACTGGGTATCATTGCTTCTAAGTCTGCTCAGCGAATAGATATGTACAGAGATGTTTATAGATATATTTCTTTGCTCTATTTCTACTAGTATTCCACTGAACATCAGTCGGATCACATTGCTTCCCCAAGTGAATCTTTTGCCAAATGTTTATTCTGGTTGTCTCCCTTTGCTTGTCTGAAACCTTACCCTCCAACTTAAGAACCCAGGCTTATACCGTTGGCTTTCCATTTACTTAACTGTTCAATTCTATATACCAGTGGCCATGGGAAATATCTGTCAGCTATACTACAGTGTTTGTGTACAGTACTTTAAAATTTATAGTCTCGACTGTCTTTCCAAAATTGTGTCAGCATCTTTTCTCCCCCATTTTTTTCCAGTGAAGTTGCATATATTTGTAGTTGTTAGATTTTTTTTTGGTCAGTCTGAATTCCATTCTGGACTCTCCTGACCTTATAAATTTAAAATGTATATACATCAAAATTCACTCCTGCTGTAAAGTTCTAGGGCTTTTGACAAATGCATAGTGTTGCTTATATCTTTTATCTACGGCTACAGCTTTTTGGCTTGGTCACATTAACACATGGGAGACCAGGACACCATGTATGTAGAAGAGTTTTCCAAACTGATGCTTTCAGTGAACACATGACTTGAAAGCACCTTTGGAAGGGTTTATTTTCCTGTTGTTATTTCAAATCCTTTATTATCTCTCACAAGATTTTTCTCCTGAAGGGAAGGTGAATTAGTTACTTCGTAATCTTTTAATCTTTTTCTAAAATGGTACCTTGTGAGACTATAAACATTTTATCTTTTTATCTCCTAAGTGTGTGTTCTTCCCATTTTAATATCCCCTATGTGGGGCACTGAGAGGTGGAACATACAGTCTGCTCACAACATCATATCTTATCAAGCCAGGTTGTTTGTTTATATTCTTTGTCCCGTTTCTCATTTTTCTCTGCAGCAATAGAAAGAAATACATAGTGTATGTTTGGAAAGGAAGCAATAGATAGCCAAATATGGGCAGCTATTTAATGGATTAAAAGATTGTATTTTACAAAGCCAATAGTTTACAAAAAACAATCAAGCTCTGGATGGTTTCCTTTCCCTTCCTGCTTGCCTGTATTAGTGCCTGTCTGTCTGCTTCCAGCGTAGCACAGAATCTTATGACTGACACTCAGCCAAACCTAATACTCATAAATATGCTGACAGTGTTTTTTAAACTGGTCCCACCCTTTACTTGCTAAATCAGAAACTATAGGAATAGAGCTTAGTAATTTGTGCTTGAACAATTCCTCCAGGTTCTGTTTAGTTTTCAGAACCACTGAAGAGTGAGAATTAGCAGAGCAGTGCCTTTCTCTGTTCCTAGGACACTGACTTGATTTCATTCTGAAAACTCTTAAATACTTTTCTAAATTTCCAGTGGAATTACTTGCCTGGAAACATTTAAATGCCTATTCGTGATAACATTATCCATTTAGGAGTGAATAAAAGCCATCATTAAAGTAGCATAGGTATGCCTCTGGAATGGGCGAGGTCACTGGGGAATAGATACCAAGGAGCATTCTTTCTACAATTTCCGTTCTTTTGTTGCTCTTTATGGTTTAATAACAAATCTATGAGGTCCAATATGATTTTAATTTCCTGAAGAATATAAAGAAGAGTTGTGGGCCAGCCCTTTTAATGCCATGTGTAGAGATAAGCTGAACACCAGTGTGTAGAGAAAGTCAAATAAAAGAGGCATTTGATAGAAGCAACAGTGAAAGACCATGAGTTCACAGGAAGAGACAAATACCAATACACAGAATGAATAGTTGTCAAATGGCTTTTCAATTCATTTTTCCACTACCTCATGAAGCTTGGCTGTATTTCTATTCTCTTGGGATCTCAAAGAAGGGCATCTCACAGCAAAATGCCTCTTTGATTACATATGCTTAGTTACCATTGCATATCAACAAACCATCCCCTCCAATGTAAATTCTTTGTTGTACCTGAATTTCTATTCCACACCTCCTTTACAATACCATGACTTTTGCTTTTTTTGAATATCCTATAATAACAGCTGGGAAATAATCTTGCCATGAATGAGACCACTAAGTCGCAACAAAAGATAGGAACCATTTTGTAACTGACATTATGTATCAAAGCCAATAAAGTAAAAGTACATGTCTCCCCTAAATATTAATAGGTTCCAGGAGGATAATGTCTTATATAACTTGAAAGACACTCAGACAAAAAAAGAATATTTCACCACTGAAATGACATTGCTATTGATCATTCAAAACCCAGAATCAAAGTTCTTGCTTCTGATGAAACGCTTTCTCTAAACTACAAAATGAAGTCCTTGGTTATTTTATGAGAAACGCTCATTAGAGTTTTGTGTCAATGTTCCATGAGATGAAAAAGTAGATAATTACAGTCATAGTTAGCCTTATGTTGTTATAATTTCATTTAGGAAATTCAATTTAAAATTAAAGATGAAGAAAACAATGGTCCAAATTATTCAGAAAAGAGTAAGAAAAAAAGTTGTGGTGAAATAGCAGAGGCCACCCTGTGTTACATCGCTTCTACCACCCCAGGGCCAAAATGATTCTCCTCTTTAAATAATAGTCTTAGAAGCACAACCCCCATACCCAGCATGCCAACACTGCCTGCTATTTCTCCTCATCGGTCAACAGCAACAGTGAAAATTTCAAGAAATTAATGTTACAGAGTGAGTAGTTTACAGTAAGGTAAGATTTTTGTACACAGTGATTAAAATTGCAACTATCGAGATACAGCTTTCCTCTTGTGAATTTTCTTAATTCTATCTACCCTGCTTTTTTCACCCCTAGACATCAAAGAATTTTGTTTATTTCTATCTGATCATATACACAAACTGAATTTTTAGTAGATTGAGGTGGTTAGGTCACATTCCTCACCATATTTTTAGGGCCTTTGTTAGCTCATATTTCAATGTGTGAAATAGAAAATGTACCTCTCTTTTCTTTGGGATGAAGGCTTGGCTAGCCGATGATGGGCTGAATTTCAACTCCTGTTTTCTACATTTGGCTGATCCCCTTGTACAGGGTACAACTTTCCCTGAAACCTGTGTGTATCATGTACAAGGCAGGCAGTGGATACAGGTATACTGATAAATTAATCTTAACTAAATTGCAGTCAACGCAGAAAGCACCTTCCTGAAAGAGTCATAGGTACCTTGATTTGAATGCCAATGGTACTCTATCTTGGCATCTCTTAACCCTTGAATCAAGTCCAGCAAGTAATGATTCCTCATTTGTAAAATAGGAATGCTATGTAGTCTGCTGTATGGTTAAGGAAAATTATGCCAGTCACTGCAGCCCTATTTGGCATTGTACAGTATCAGCACATGCTACTTTCTCTCACTGTATCTCCTCTTGAACCTACTTTCTGCAATTATCTGCATAGATGTTCTCCTCTGCAAAGAATAGAACTTAACACACTTAAATTTTATTCTCTCCTCTCAGGTTAAAAACTGTCACCATAATTATAGTTAGTGTTTATTACTAAATCTAGGCACTGGATGCTCTTCCATATATTATCTCATTTATAGCAGTTATGTAATACAGGGACTGATGTGGTCACCAATTTATATGCGAAGAAATGAAAGGATAAGTAACATAACCCAGATCACACCTACTCCTATTGAGTTGGGATTGGAATGCAGACATTCTGAGAGTCCTCATTCTTCACTACTCCAATTAGACTGTCTCCTAGGGCATCTCCGGTTCATTACAAGATAATGTTTATCCTTGTTACCACAAAGCAGAGAAATTTCAGATGAAAATGCTGAAACAGAAAACATGACATACAAAGAATGCAGGCCCAGAACTGAATATGGTTCATAAGAGGGCAGGTGTATTGTGTTACTAACTTTCTGAGCCTGAGTTTGAATCTTTTCGCAAGTTGCTTAACCTCTGTCACCCTGTACATTTTTGTTTCTCCATGTACTAAATAGGAGGGGAAAATCTACTTAATTAGCTTTTTGGGTGAGGATCAAAAATGTTAATACATGTGAAGAAGAGCACTTGGAACAGTGCCTGGCCTACATTAAGAACTCAGCCAATTTACACAGCCGTCTGCATTTTCCCATTGATGACCCAGCCACCATGTTAGTATGTACAGCAATTTATCCCCTAGAAATCTGACTGCAGAATTGAGGCTCTCAGAGTGGAAAGGGTATGGATCCCAGTGAACTAAAGAGCAGGATTATGGGAGCTTTGATCAAGCATGTGGTGTGGTTACATCCATCTGAAGAGGTGTGAGCCCATCCCCCTAAGTTGTAGACGGTGTTGGAAATCAACAATGCTGCCACTAAAATGCAAATTCATAATTGCACAGTTTCTATGGGTCACGAATCTAGTGCTGCCATACCTAAGTCCTCTGGGTTGAGGACCTCTAGCCTAGCACGAAAGAGGGAGGGCTTACTTTTAAGCTCCCATACGAGGCACACTTCAGATGATCGCTGTTTGCTGCCTAAGTTCTTCTGTAGCCAATGGTCCTACTTACTAATTTTGTGCCACTTGGTCTTCACCATTGAGGTATTCCAAGAAAACCTTCTCTCCAAGAAAGAAAGAGGGATAGCCAATAAGAACAAAGCCAAAGGCTTTTTTTTTTTTTAAACAAACCTTGAGAAGTGACTTCCTGTTACTCTGACCACAATTGCTCAATATTTTTTGTTAGAAGCAAGTCACAAGTTCCAATCTACACTGAAAGAAGGGATGACATAAGGCCATTCATCTCTAAAGGTAGGGACCTCTGGATCCATTTTAGAAGTTGCCTACTGTAGTTGGAGAAATTCATTCATATAAGGACCTGTTTTTGATTAGAAGTCTCTTACTAGTATTCTTATTAGTTTTTTCCCTCTTCATGCTTAAGTGTAACTTTTGTTACTGTGCCACCTTTAAAATCATTCTTTCAGGGCCTCCCCGGTGGCGCAGCAGTTGAGCGCTGGGTTGTGACGCTGCCCGCAGCCTCTGTGGTGCCGGTTCGATCCCCAGCTGCTCCCCCACCACCAGAGGAGGGTCCCACATGGCGCGCAGACCTCTCCTGCCGCCCGCTGCTCCCCTCAGCAGTGTACTTCATCAGTCTGCCTGTTCCGTTCCCCGCTCTGGCTCTGGTGAATTCTCTCACCCTCCCACGCTTCTGACTGTACCCAGTGCTTGTATGTATGTATGTATAAATAAATAAATCAATAAATCTTAAAAAAAAATAAATGAAATCATTCTTTCAATAGTATCACTAGGGTCTGAGTACCCATCTTTCCCCCCCTTCCTATGAGCTTTCCATCTAGCTTTTCCACCAGAAGTATTCAGAAACAGACTACATTAATGCAAGAACATAATTATTTCCATTGCCATGACATGTGACTGGGGAACTGTATCCTTTCTTCAAACTGGATTTAATTAAAAGAAAATGAATTCAGTGTTAAGATAGGGTCAAATTTTAATATCAGCATGAAACTGTAGAACTAGAGAAATCACATCCAGAAAAGGTTAGCTGAGTAGCCCACCTAATACTTGAAACTCTTCTAGAATGCTGTTTTTCTGCTTGCTTTATGTATTGAAAAAATTGTCAAAATGTGTCAGAAACATACTTGCACTCATTTTCACACACTAATAGTAGTAAAGTTGGAAGCTGGCAGTTTGAACATTAATGCACATTTCTGTGAGTTTAGGAAGCTATTTATGATCTTCCCTTGCTATTCCACATGCCTCTGCAAATAATTGCGATTCCAATATGGAAATAGGAAGAGTAAATGGCCTTATAGAAGATATGGTCTATTCCTATTTCCATGTTAAAATAGAATTTTTGTCAGTGGCATCTGGGAATGTCAAGAATATTCTGGGTCCTATTATAAATGTATGTACCTAACTTGACATTGATTGTGTGTTAATCAGTCTCCACAGACTAACAGTGAACCCATTGTTATCTTGTGTACCAACATCACTGATGGCTGACTCCCTATCCCCTGATGCTGGCAGTGACAAAAATACAATACAGAAGTTAGTATCTTTTGAAAATAAATATGGGAGTCGTTTCCTTAATATGCGAGGTAAGTAACAAAGTAAAAGTGCAGTTCTGTTTCTCAGTCCACTGTGTCATGCACACTCAGGATATTTATATCATCTGCAAACAACTCTCTCTACCCATCTTTCTTAGATGAACTTAAGCCGCTGAGCCTCAATATACCTTCTTTATGTGCTCACATGAGGTCATAAAAATTTTTGCATTATAAATTGTTTATTTAATGTATGTTTAATAGCTTTTCATGGCAGTATGTAGAGATATAATGGTATATTCTACTTTATAGCTGTATAGTGTTCTATTGTATAATTAAACCAGTGAGATACTGACATTTTTATCAACAGTTTTGGTTACAAACACAATGCTGCTGAAAATTCCATCTATCTTTCTTTGCCTGCTTATGAGATTCTTGTGTGACACATCCATTTTGAGTGAAATGATACATGTGTTCTAAAGTTTTAGACAAATCTTCCCCTAAAATGCATGAACTGATTACAGATCTGTCTATAGGAACTAGCGATATTTCTCATAATTGAATTGCAATATTTCCGAATAACCCAGAGAATTGATACATTCCATGGCTTCATTCTGAACTTGGAATTTGACACATCTTGTAGTGCTTTCACATTACTTCTGAGCCTACCAAGATATCTAACATGAAATTTTATTTTCAAAATTTTATCTAAGAGTTGCTACTTTCAAATTCAATATTCAATGTTTCATAGTGGTAAGAATACCTTTCTTTGTAAGAGTTAGTGTCATATTAGGGAAACCAAACTTATGTTGTCAATATTTCCTAAGGCTAAGATGAGACTAAAGAGGATATAGGCGAGATGACAGAGTAGAAGGTCCCAGTGCTCTGTCCCCTGTTTAGCAGCCCATGGGTGAAAATAGTACTGGGATAGCTTCTGAGTACAATTAGGAGCTACAGCAACACAGTAAAACACAACACCCTAGGATGACACCATAGAATATTCAATACATTTTATCTTTATAATCTCTTTATCTTTATAATCTCAGCCCAGCTTAGTGGCAACAGGGATCCCCTGGCCTGCAACTGGGGAAAAGGATAATATCCACCATCATCACTGAATATGACAGAAGCTTTGCCACTAGGATCCCAATAGTCTTTTCCCATGCTGACCCCAGCATTGATACTGATAGACCTGCCCAATCCACACTGCTAGACCCTGCTCCCCAGCACCAGAGCTGCTGCTTCATGCCCAGAGAGCAGGACCTACCCGTATATCCCTTCCTCAGCCATGATGCCACAGCAAGCAGTCCTGTGATCTGGTATCACCAGTGTTTATGCTCCTGCATCCCTGACTAATTTGGGTTATGTGCACACACATCAGTCCTGCTGTGACCCCATATCCTAACTTGTATCTCCATGGACACCTGGACCCCACATGCCATTTGTAGCTGAAGCCAGCAATGGACCACGCACCGCACTCGCTCAGTACCCTTATTCCCACCTATAAGAAATTTATCTGTTGAGGATGTAAAAGGTATACAGAACTCAATGCAGGCTGCAAGGAATTTGAAAATTTAAGGTAACATGAGACCAGCAAAGGAACACAACAAATTTCTAAAACAATTCTCAAAGAAATTAAGATCTATGAATTGTCTTGTAAAGAATTCAATGTAATTGTTCTAAGGAAGAACAGTGAGCTACAAGCAAACAGACAATATTAGGAAAACAACATGAATCAAGAATTGTAGCTATGAGATAGAAATCAGAACATTTACAAATTCAAGAGTGTAAACAGCAGACTTGAGCAATCAGTCAATTTGAAGACAAATTGGCAAGAAGTATGGCCACAAACAATTACCACAGAAGTAGTGAAGTCTTATGCGGGCATGTTCTAGGCTTAAAGCTCTTTCTGGATCCCTAGGAAGCCAGCTGATAACCAGCACATCTTTCTTGACCCATTCATGCTGAACAGTTAGTCCATGTCACCCAAGTTGCTGCGGCGGGGGTGGGAGACTAACTGCCCAAGAATTTGCTTACCAGATGATGAAGACTGTTCAGTCACCAAGAGCACTATTAACAAAGTTATCAATTTCAGGTTGGATAATGCAGGAAAACTATCATCCTTTACCCATCTTCTATGAATGAAGTTATGCACACTGTGTACCCTGAAGCAATGTAAAAGAGATAGTGACTAATAATACATATTTCCTAAAATAGGATATTGGTGAACAGTGATCTATTCTTCCTAAAAATCCTACTGTACTATTTTTGCAACTACAATAGGACTGTATAAAGTATTAGTGAGAGCTAAAAGAAGGCAGATTGCTCATTTTTACTAATAAACACAATGCTAAAAAGTGGATGACTATAACAGAAACCTCCAATAACAAGCAATAATGTCTTATCCGAGCATACTGTACTCCTACTGACCAGGACTTATGTTAAGGACTGGATTGGCTAGCGTCATGATTGAGATTGGAAGAATTTGCCTGACCTGTTTTCAAAGAGTTTGTGGAAATGCATTCTGAACTTTACCTGAAATCAATTTACTATAATTTTAGGAAAAAAATAAGTTGAACTAAAAATGAAATCTTACCTTCCAATTGGCTCTCTCATTAGTTCTTCTAAGGCAAAGGCTTAAAGCTGTGGTTGATGATTTTCTCATAATGAATCCTCTTAGGAAGCTGTGTAGCCTGTGGCAGGAAAAGAGAAAGAAGCCATTTTTAAATGTAACATTATTTTTATAATTATTATATGTTCCATGAAGTCAAAAGACAAATCAACAGAGATATAGTTTCTGATATTTTAAAATGTAAGGTTAATTATGAAAAATACTTTTAAGTATGGTTCTGCATGTAATGTGTAATAAATAAAAAGCATCATCTTGAATTTAAGTTGTAGTGAATTTGATTTTTTTCTAACAAAAAAATCACTATCGGTGGTAAATGTCATTTTCTATTTTTTTCTGACAGTTTAAACCACAAAATTACTGGGTTCCTGTCTTAAAGAAATTTAAAAGGGGAAGGATTTGACATTTTGAACTTTTGTTGATCAAATCACATACATGAAAATATGTAAATCAATTCAGTGGAATATCAAATTCTTGGCTAAATATTACTAATAGGGAAAATTACACATTGAACAATTATCAGATTGTTCCTTTTATTGAAACTTATGCCATCTAAATTACTGAATAAATTGTTAATCAAGTCATCAGTCAATCATTAATGATTAAAATTATCAAATGCCTTTTTTCAGCCTTAACTGAAAATTGTTAGACACATCTATCCAAAGTAGTATCACCCTATAAATATCAACTGATTTAGCTAAAATGTACTAAATGATATATCAAGCACTTAGAGTGAATGTGAGATTAAAAGTAAAACATTTTCCAAGCAATAAAGATGTTTCTATAAACTACAGAAATTTTAAATGTTTATATGTCTGGTTACTTTTGAGAACTTTAAGCCTAATCTTAAAGAATTTGCTTTAAAAATTGATACACTGGCCTGCCTCCTCCATCTATCCACACCCAAATTACAACAAAGCAAACTCAGCAATCCCTGAAAGATAGACCAGCTGACCACTATTATGTACTTCAGGAACAATGGTGCAGTGGAAAAGGGTAGTAAAAACTAATTAAGCTATAGCTATATTGCTGTAGTTCAACCCAGGAAAGGGAGAGGTGCCTACTGTATGGAGCCCCTCTGCTGTTGTTTACTTAGGGGCACACAGCCAACTTCAGAGATATAGAAATCTGGCACTGTACTGGAGAAGGTGGTAAACAATTACCATGTAGGAATTGAGGGTGCACTACTGAAAACTATAGTTGTAGGGGTGCCCAGTCTTGAGACTGAGGCTTTGAATCTAAAACAGTTGCAGCCCAAAGCTTCAAGGAGTGCCAGATCAGATTGCCTATCTCCTCCTAGCCTGAACCTGTCATGTGCTGTGTTACCTCCACCAAGTGTCACAACCAAGAAAACAACTGACTAAACACACCCAGAGGCTGAGGTTGCACAAGGCTGCTTGAGACATTTGGGTTGGGGGAGGAAATCGCTGTGAAATATCACCATAGAACTTGAGTACTCAGATAACTCTAGGAGGCTTGATTCCTCACTGAAAGTGACCCTTTAGACCTACTGCCCGGATTCCTTAGGGCACCATTGCTCCTGATCAGGTGCATAGACAGTAGTCTGAAATTATAGACACCTAAAGATCCTGGATAAAAACCCTAGTATTATATGCAGCTTCATGTAGGAGGGATTAGAAAATCAATTTATGAAGATAAGCAAAGGAAAATCCCTATTACAACCCATAAGAACTAAAAATGAAGAGTCAGAAAAACATACCACAAATGCTGAAGTACAAAAACCCTAAGAGAAGTCACAGTCCAGCAGTACAGCAGAATAGGCCTGAGCAGTTGAATTAACAACCATGCTTGCTCAATTAAGCAAAACTATGGATGATGTAAAACAGGAACACAGAAAAGATTGAGAGAATGCAAGACTGTAATATCTACAACTAATGAATCTAAAATACTATAACTGAATTTAAAAATACACAATAGAATCTCTGTACAGTAAATAAATGCAAATAATGGAGAGAATTACTGAGCTTGAAAGCACAGTGACAGAACAAAGAAAAAAATAATAAATGTAAGCCATGTAAGAGCTCTTTAGGCTAACCTAAATAGAAATATCAGGAGATGAGAAAGAGAAAGGCATGAGAAATTTGTCTAAAAATATAATTGCTGAGAACCATCTCAATATGGGAGATGGACCAGATTAGTTCCAAACAAAATACCAAGCCAACACACTACAAGATGCATTATAATAAAACTGTTGAAAGCCAAGGACAGACTAATGAAAGCATAGAGAGAAAAAAGAAATATCAATAACTTGACCCCATAAATGTTTATATTTACCAAGGTTATGTTTTTTCCCCAGTATCTGAATAGTGACAGTATTCTGCTTGTAGCTCTGACTAAACTTAATGTAAATATTTTAAAACATTTCCTTGGGTATGCTACATCTTTTATGCTTTTTGACTATTTGAAGGGTTTTCCAAATTTCATAATATTCAAAAAAATCATCTTTTAATACTAATCAGATCATTTTTTCTGAAAGAATTTAATGAGGAATAAGTTCGTGTAGTACAAGCATTGTGAAAACATTAATAGTTCCTTTCGATGTATTTTAAATTTTGAATATCTATAGCTAAGTCAAGCACTGAGGTCACTGTTGTGTTATACTTGCATTTAGAACATCATAATGTAAAATACATTAATATTTGTCAACCTAATTTTACAAATCCTAAATTACTAAACTTTGAAGGTAAGTCATTTGAAATTATACAATCTGAGCAAAAGAGGGAAGAAATCTTATGAGAATTATGGGATACTATCAAAAGAAAATAATATATAAATTATTAGAATTTTAGCAGAAACCTTAGATGCTAGGCAAGGGAGGGATACTGCACTTAAAATATTGAAAGAATAATATTGCCACCCCCCCCCCCAAAAAAAAACAATACATGGTTAAATTATACTTTGAAAGTAAAGGGGTGATTGAGATGTGACAGAGAAACAACCTGAGGGAGTTTGTCACCACTCATTTTAAAGAAATTCTTGAGAGTTCTTCAAATTGCAAGGCAAACATGCTGAACAAAAATATGAAAGTATAATATGTAAGTATAAGTTATACATGCAAGGGTAAATATATAGCTGAAGAGAGAAAAATGTTACAGTGATGGCCTTCATCAATTACATTTAACCATATATTAAATACAAAACAATTTTCAGTGAATACAAAAAGCAAATTCTGTCTGTAACTTTGCATGGGAAAGTTTTTAAATGCAAATGAACTTACTGTCTCCTTATAATGCATGGTTTTTAACTGCATACCTCAAGCTAACAAGAAAGGGAACACACAACTTACATCAGTAAGTTGAAGATCATCAGTAAATAACAAAGGAATCAGTAAATAACAAAGGAATACAGCAAAAGAAAACAATTGCAAAACAGTAACAATTAACAAAATGGCAAATCCTTTCTTAAATAATTACTTTAAATGCAAATAAATTAAACTCCCCATTGAAAAGGCATGTGACTGAATGGATAAAAACACAAGATGCAATAATATATTAGCATTGAGACTTACTATAGAATTTAGTACACATGGGATGAAATTGAAGGCATAGGGGAAAGAGTTGTTTAACTTATTTCCGACAACATAGAAGTCAAAAATTGTCGAGACAAAGATGGTCCTTACATACAAAGAGGCAGTTCAACATAAAAATGTGGCTATTATATATACATAAGCAACATCAGAAATGCTCAACATATAAAACATATTGGCAATTATCAGGATGTTTTTTGAGATAAGGGAGAAAATTTCTAGTATGAAAACCATACTAGAAACAATAACAAAGGAAACAAAATGAAATGTTTGAAAACTAACAGCACTGTCTTGTACATTGGTGAGGTATAGAGAGAATCAAAATTTTAAAAGGTATTTGAAAAGAACATAATATACTAATATTAAATAGAGCAAAAGCAGTACCTAACAATTTTATAGTTTAATACCTACATTAATAAAAGATCTCAAATTAGCATTCTGCATTCTACATTTGCATCCCAATGAGCTAGAATAAAAATGAACAAAACCCAAAGTTAACAGAAAGAGTAAATATTAGAGAAGAAATAAAAGGGTAGGAAAATAATACATGGTTTGGTAACATCAGAAAGTTTGTATCTATACCCCTAGGTCATATAGTATTGTAAACCCAATGTTACCTCAATAAAAAAAAATAGTGAACAATTGGTAAGGCCAAGTTGTACTTTGCAGATATAATCAAAATTGACATTCCCTTAGCTAGACTAAGAAAAAGTGAGAGCAGCCTCAAATTTAGTTATAAATGAAAGAGGAGACATTTCAATAGCTGCCTCCAAAGTAAAACAGATCATATTGTACTATTGTAAACTATTATACTCTAACAGGCTGGATCACTCAGAAGTGTGGATACGTTCCTATAAACATGCAAGCAACCAAAACTAAATCAAGAAGAAACAGACAAAATAATCCTGATTGTCAGGGAATGGACGTGAGGGGAATGAGAAATACTGGTCAAGGGGTACAAAGTTTCAATTAAACAAGATAAATAAATTCAATAAATTCTGCAGATACAGTTAACAGTGATATGTATTGTTAGCCAATTTCAAGTATAAAATGCAGCACTGTTAACATTATTTTCTTTTGGTGTCACAAGATATACTGTTAACTAGTATGTATAATGTATACATAACAGTATAACATAGTTAAGTAATTTAAAGTTTTGATTTTTTTACTTTTTTGTTTAACACAATTGACTTCAATTTTAAGCTTATGTAATTTAATTTTAAATAATGGGTATGTTAAACAATGGCATTTTTTAAATGTTTTATAGTTTTAATTTTATTTGGGTCTGTGATACATTTTATTTTTCTATATGTTGTTATGTAAGGTTGAGGTCCAAATTTTCTTTGTAAGCATGATTATCCAATTTTTTCTATTGCCATTTGTTCAAAACTTAAATAATTTCCTAATTAAATTTGTCAAAAATCAACTGACTATATTTTTGTGATCTGAAGTCTGTTATAGTCCATTGATGTAAGTCTTTACACTCTCCTGAGCACTATGCCCTCTTAATTATTGTAGTTTTAGTTTTCCAGCTTTTTGGAGAAAATAATTGATAGATGATTGTGCAAGGTAAAAATGTATAACGTGTTGACTACTCATATATTGCAAAATATTAACAGCATAGAATTAGTTCATATCGTTTTTGTATTGGTAAGAACACCAGTAAGTCATATGGTCCAGTAGTAAATCCTCCAACTTTACTTTTTTTCAAAATTGCATACATATTAACAAGTGAATAAAGGGGAATGCTATAGCAATTAAAAAATAATTCTGATGATTCTTAGAATGTTGTTCCTGTCAATATTCATTGCTTACTGTTTCCAATGGATTTACTTTTCCCCCTTTATCCTCGTTTTGCCTTGAAGTTGAACATTACGTAAGCAAAAAAAAAAAGGAAGAAAGAAAGAAATGCTACATAGAAGCCTCTTGCTTGAGTTACACAATTGTAATTGTAGATCATCATTAGTGAAGTTGAGCCAGGGAACTTATCTGCCATGAATATTGTGACAAAAAGTCATAGCTTGACTTGAAAGGGCTACTTAATGGAAATCCCCACGATACATGCCACTGTATGATTTTATTAATTTCAACAGTAATTTCACTCACCTTCTTCAGTTTCTGATTGATGAGATAAAAGTGACCACTAATGAATATCTATGTTGTACCACTGTCTTAACTCTTCTCAATATGGAAGCAACTTTAATATTTTATCTCTACAAGCATAACAGCAACCAGCTGCAATTTGAATAATTCATTCAATCAAGTATCTGGATTTTTTTATGACATCAAATGACCACTTTGACTTTCACTAAATTGACTGATTGGTTGACACTTTGAGGAGCATTAACTTGTCATCATCATCATTACCATGAAATAGTATTTATTAAGCATCCTCAGTCACAAGCTATATAAAGTTAGCCAAATAATCATAGACTCTGCCCTTTAGGAGTTTATGATCTGGAAAGTCTCATATCCAGATGAACTGGATGCCATTTAGTAAAGTACTGCTGTAGGACTTTGAGAAATGCTACTAAGTGGCTGTAAAAGATCAGTTTGCTTCTCAAAGTGCAAACTATCACCCCGAAAGTAATGTAGTGTATGTGTTGGGTGGGTGTCAGTGATCTTCTGAGTGGAGATGGTGTTATTTAGGTGCAATTTCAACTAGAGATAGATATCCTTTCCCCTCAAAAGATTTAAGCAGCACTTTAGAGATAGCAAATGGCATGTCTCAGATTATCAAAAGCAAATTAGTCCTTCCCAAACCCCTGGGTTCAGGTAATAATGGTGGAGAACGCAGCAGAGTAAATGGGATTTTTGTTATCAGAATAACTATGCACTTCTGTTCCAACTTTGTCCCCCATGGGTGGGCAGTGGGTAATTTATCTAACTCTCTTGCCATCCTTGTTTACTTACCTGTAAAATGAGAGAGACTTAATCATTTTTATACCTTCATGATATTTGAAAATACAGATATTGCAAAAAAGTCACCCCAAAATGAATTTATGGAAGAGTCATGTCAATGTTTCTTAGCAAGTAGGCAAAGAAATTTTGAAGAAAAGTATTTCTATAAAATGCAGTTCTAATTTCTGGAGTTTTATGGGTAATTTGTTTTACCTCATGGTTAAATGGTTCAATCTAGAGCTCAGTTTTTGCTATCATAAAGCCCCCTTTTTTTGTGAAATCATAGAATGTATGACTTTGGAAGCCTGTTTAGATATAATGTGATCAAAGGAATCTTTGAGAATGAACTACTTGCCCAAGGTCCTACAACAAGCTGATAGGAATGCCAGTGATAAAACACAAACTTCCTGACTCCTTATCCCAGTACTTCTGTACCTATGCCTGTTTTATAATATTTCATTTCCATAAAGAACATGACACAATAGAAAAAAATGATGTCGTAAGGCAAATTTCATAAACTCAAAACTGACAGCTCTTATTTGTGCCAAAGATAGTGTTAATAAGTTCTATGCGGCTTAGTATATGGTCATAAAGCACTTAACAGGAATACATTCTGAGAAATGCTTCATCAGATCTTGTCACCATTAAATGAACATCGTACTTAGTAATTACAGTCATAGATTGTACACCTAAACAATGGTGACGCCTATGGGGAAGACCATTGGATTTGTGGTCTCCTTATTTACCAAAAACCATTAAGCAACAGCTGATGTATTCCCCACACAATTCAGAGGCGGTGTTATCCATTATTGCACAGGTGAGGAAAGAGAATGAGAACATTTAAGTAACTTAAAATCACAGTGTTCAAGGTAGTGATAGCGAAGTTTCCCTGTCCAGCCTAACACAGAAGCCCATCATCTTTCCCCTGCACACATGCTCTGTTCCTGGAAAAAGTACCATTACCATTTTGAAACTACTTTCATGGCCAACAAGATTAGTCCATGGCAGGGATCACATTGGGATGTTCATCCTGAGCAACTTCCTATTTTCTCATAGTCTTCATTGACTGTGCCCATTCTTAGACACCCAGCTCTACTCAACATGTCTCTGGTATCGATTCTGGGCTTAGCATCTTCAGACAATACATGAAATTAACTCTCCTAATGCTTTTTTGCTATCACATTACCTATTCTACTAATTTATCACCATTTCAACTCTTTATTGCCTAAGTAAATTCAGTGTCTATTTGGAATGAAAAATAGGATTTTTACAGTATGAAGAACTGGTAGATATGGTTTGCCTTTTTTCCTTCCATATATTATTCCATTTTTGTGGTGACATTTAGCCTTTTCCATACATAGTATGTACAATCAGGCCCATCTAGTTCAGTTTCAGTGCTTCAACTGCAAACTATTAATTAAAAAAAAAATGAGCTAAATGAATTCAGAAATAGTCTGAGAGGAATAGAATCAAGTCAAGCCTGTCACAAGGGCAATGAATGGGTAGAGGATAGGTAGAAGTTTAATAATAGACATTACAAGCTCCTGTTAATATTTGCTAAATTAGATACTGTGCATATAGTGACTAGTACATATAAAAATGCTAAACTATAGTTATTATATATTGCCTTGGATGTTATGGAACAATGCAGAAAATAAAAGGAATCATATTTAATCTGGAGTGAAAAAATACTCAGAAAGGTCAATTTAGGTCTTGGATTTATTTTTTTAAGCAAATCATTGTTCATTGGTGTTATGTGTGTCTGTGTGTCTATGTCAGGCTGCAGGAGCTGATGCCATATATAAGTTTAACATTGACTTATAAAATAAACCTGTATGACCTCAAATTTTACTTGATTGGGATATTAGGAAGTATCATTAATGTAATGATAAATCCTGAGATCCTTAATTGTCAAAGATCAAATGCTTCCCACCAGATAGAGATATGTGAGCAAAATAATCTTTGCTTATCTTCCAATGAACCAGGTTTAAATGTAAGGAAGAAACCTGCACATTTGCATGCCCTGATTACTCATAATAGGATAGAATACTGTATATTTTAATATATAATTAAATTCAGCAAATAAAGGATTACTCGTTCTGATGAAAAATATTTTCTAAAAATATACAGGACTGACAGTACCTTGAGAAATGTAGTGAAAACCCTTTCCTTCACTTTAAAATCATTAATATGATTGGAGTTGGACAGGTATATTAATAAGGCTAGTTTCTGGCCAGGATGGTAGGTATCTGCATTGCCTGAAAAGATTCCTGCTATCACTGCCTATTTATATAACAACATATAGCACATAGTCGATGTATCTCTGTTTTATCTCAATTGAAAGGGTTGCATATTAACCTGGGAGCAAGAAGCTATCTTTTCCTATCATCTACTTAGAAAACAAATGCACAGAGTAATTTTTGACTTTATAAATCTATTATATTTCTTTCTTTCAAGCAACTGTAATGTTATCTTACATTTAGCTGAATGAATGTATAATTTGTTTCAACCCTTTAATGAGTTTCACTATTTATAAAGCTCAATTTAATGACATTGGTTTTCAGATAAGGGTTAAGTATGAGAAGACTAGAAAAACAGTATGTCTGAGAAAGCTTTGTATATAATCATTTTTGCACAGTAAACGTCTAGTAGGCATGTCTCTTTTAGGGAAGTATAAAGACTGTTCCAAAACACAGTGATTAGACAAAGGAATTACTTGGAAAACCTTCTGATTTAATTTTTACAGAATTATGTTATTCAATGATTCAAATTAGTAGGGTAGTTGGAAAATGTTGGGGGGAATAAAATCACACATAATCTAACTATTTTCAGTTAATCAGATTCTTTAGCATGATTTTGAGATATTTGATGATTTGTTAATCTATATGAAAATGACAAAGTAGTCCCTTGAAATATGGTCTGACCTTAGGAATGGAAAATCAATATAACTCAGAATATGTTTTAGATCACAGCCTGGCCTCAGTCTACCTATAAGACAGAGTGGAGTATGTGTGAATGTTTGTAATTGTCTGGGGTTTATGGAGAAATTGATATTAGCATCAAAGAAACTAAAGACCATCACTTCTGTATGAAATGTTTCCTACTCAGCCTCTAGCTCTTCCCTTATTTCCAGTATCATGCTGCTTTTAACAGAACATATAGAGAAGTGGGAGACAGACTGATGAGTCATGGTTAACATGTTTCTACTGATGCTAATAAGTTAATGAACAGACTAAAGGCTTTCCAGGCCTCCCCCTTCGTGCAATACACACAAAAAAGTCATTAAAACAGACAATGAAAAATTATCCATGATTTGAGTCATTTTTTTCCTTCTGACTGGTCTTTTTGTCTCAAAGAATTTTGTTAAATCTGACCTGGTTTTTCCCACAATGTGCTTACTGTGTGGAGACTGCATTGTGTGGCAAAGAAACACTGGCTTTAGAAATGTATCAATTTGAGCTTCGTCACTATATGATCCTGGACAAACTGCTTAACTTTCCTGAAGCTTATTTGGTTTTTTCCCACATCTGAAAATAAAAGTCAGTCTATAATGACCTATACGTAACTACTTACCATGTGTGAAATTCTGCACGTATCCTCACTTCTGCCTACGTCTTCTTCCCCTATAAGCATTTCAGTTCAAATACTTATTTGAAGCCAAATCTTAGTAGGATCATTATAAATTGGGGGAAACTAGTGATTGCACATGAAAATGAAATGTAAAGCAAATGAAAAAGAATAGAGGATACTGTTCTGAATCTTAGAAAAGGGACATAAGGAAAGCTAACATAGCATTAGCCTTCTCTTCCTGTGTGAGAGATGAGAAAGCTAAAGTGGGAGGTAAGGTGTCACCCCTCATGATCTTTACTAATCCCTGACATCTATGAGGTTACCTCCAAATAAGAATACTTAATATAACAAAACAATGGGCTGGTGATACAAATGCCAACTCAAGATTGAGTTTCCATACAGCATCCGCCTAACTGCATAAGCATAGGCAGAACCATGAAATTGGATCCCTTGCTCTTAACTCAAAAAAATTAACACCAAGTGGATAGCAGACCTAAACATAAGCGCTAACACCATAAGTACCCTTGACCGAAATGCAGGAAGAAGCCCCTTATCACTTCACTGGTCATGGAGATGATTTTTTTTTTAGAGTTATTTATTTATTTGTTTGTTTGTTTTGTTTATTTATTTATACAAGCACTGGGTACAGTCAGAAGCGCAGGAGGGTGAGAGAATTCACCAGAGCCAGAGCGGGGAGCAGAGCAGGCAGAAGGACCGAAGTACACTGCTGAGGGGAGCAGCGGGCGGCAGGAGAGGTCTGCGTGCCATGTGGGACCCTCCTCCGGTGGCCAGGGAGCAGCCGGGGATCGAACCAGCAGTGCAGAGGCTGCAGGCAGCTTCGCAACCCAGCATTCAAGCGCTGCGCCACCGGGGAGGCCCAGATTTTTTTTTGATTAACAAATATAACTATAGCAAAGGACATAAAAACTTTAAGGCCATTATTGAATGAGAGACAATTTTTTACAAGTCTTAGATAAGGGATTAATATCCAAGGTGTAGAATTTATAAAACTTAGTAACAAAAAAAAAATCAAAAATTATCCAATCAGTAATGGCCAAAGCAGTACTAAATAGTTTTCCAAAGCTGCACATCACTAGTTATGAGGGAAATGCTATCAAAACTACAGTGAGATATCACCTCACATCTATTAAAATGACTGTGGTTAATATAAGACGGTTTTACTTCCAGTTCTCGATGACAATTCAGGAAAGTCCTCAATGTACATCCTCCCAAGGATACTCTATTTATATGTATATACATTTATAAATCTATAAAATATAAAATACATGCGTGTATACATATATATTTATATGTATATGGAATATATGTATATGGAACAATTTCCTCTGATAGAGTCCTGAAAACTAGCTGATCAGCTTCTACATGTTAGACAAATGACTAAAAATACAAACACATGGAAAGAGGTATGATAGGCCAAGACCTAGCCTCACCATATTCCCAACCATAATCAAAAGGGAACTCAAAACCTGATGACTCTTCCTGAGGATCAAACAGGTGTAACCCCATACTGGGCACTTCAACTTTTAAATCCTACATCTGAGAGACAGACAACACCCCAAAACATCTAGTTTTGAAAAACAATTTGGCAGTATCCATGAGACCCCCTAAGGCATTGGTGGTGCAGTGGTGAACACAGCTGCCTCCTCTGAGACCCACAAGACTATTGGAGACCAAGAAATGACTCAACTTGCACACACCCAGCACAGGGATGAGCTCAGAAGTAGCTGATACAAATTGACCCTACACTTTATATGAAAGAAGCTTGTTTGCAAGATCATAAGGCAACTTCTTTAAGGAAGGCATCCAACAACACAGCTAGTGGCCGACAGGGATATTCCCAGGGGGCAGGACTGCAACGTACCATGTTCAGGCCTTCACGCTGCTTCGTCCAGCTAGTGGGGCCCGTATCTGAGCTTTGCCTCTGCCATGCTCCAGAGAACCAGTAGTGCTTGGATTGGAGTTTTTACAAGCTTCAGGCATAAGGGGGCAATAGTTTTGTTCTTAAGAACTTTGCTTTCAACCTGGGTATACTACCAGTCGGCAGAGAAAGGTGTCAAAATGGGTTAACACAAGTTAGTTTTCTTCTGTCTTTACCAGGCTTTTGTCTTTTGAAGGTAGTATTAACTGAATATTTCCATGAAATATATTCCATGCTAAACTGTCAGACACATAAACCTGCTTATAGTATTCTACCTCATTAGGTATTAACATCAGCTTTAACAGACACAAGAGTTTAAAACAACCAGTCTTTATATATCTTTTAAAAGATAAAACACCTTTACAAAACTACAAATAAAAATATTTAGCCTCCATTATTGAATTTAACTTACCTTATGACCTGGTAAGGTAGCAAATCAAGTACCTGTTTACAGGTGAGGATGCCAAAGTGTGACATCACTTGACAATTTTTACAATGAGTCAGTTGCAGAAGTGAGATTAAGTCAATCTCTTGAGTACTGGTTCAGAAGTGCTCTTTCTACTGCATATCATTTTTAAGTTATTTTCTAAAATTTGATCCTATATAAATATTCTTTGGTTCTTTTCATGTAAAATTATAGATTAGCTTGACTGGTTAGCTAAGTTTGCGACTGGTGCTAGTAATATTATACCACTATTTAAGTATCTGTTTCACTATCTTTAACCCAACCGAAATATTTATTGATTACCTGATATGAACATGGCACTTTATTAATACTCAGTGATACTGAGAGAAACAGCAAATGTATTCCCTTTCAAGAATTTAGGAATATTCATTTACTTAACAGTGCATTGTTCTGTGTACTGTAATACTATTAAAGAAATCACAAGGTATGAAAATCAAGATTACACATTTGCATGTCTGCAGGTCACTAGCATGTCACATACATAAATGAAACAGGCTTGATGGAAGTGGTCAGGGCAATGGTAAATAAAAGAATGCACACACATGATCTGTGTGGAACAGAAGCTACTCATCTTTGGCTACTTGTAATATGGGAAGGTAGACTGAAGTTTTGCCAGTTCTTCAGATTTCCAGAAAGAGAAATTTGGATTTTTATGTGAAACACTGGACTAAGTTCATGTTGTATAAAATGCTGAATAGGCCAAACAAAACACATCTGCTTGCCAACTCTGGTTTATTTCCTGACAATCTGTGATCACTGCATTAAAGAATCAAGCCAAATAAAGAACAGGAACATCAGCATTTTTGCAGGACCAAGACAAAGTAAAACTTGAGCCTGTGGTAGTCAGGGTGGATTTCATAAAGAAAGTTAAGCAGTGAGCAGGACCTGAGATACTGAGCAGAGAATGTGGGAGGCTGGGCTTCAGAGCTCTTCTAGTATTCTATCACAGGTTAGCCACTGAAGCACCATAAGCCAATAGCAAGCACCCTGATAAACTGCATTGACATTAGTGTAGTGTCACAACACAAATCTCTTTCATCCCGCTGGCCTTTCCAAAGGTACAGGTCAAAACTCTGTGGTCAGGCTTACAATTAGAGTCCTCATGGAAGTAAACATTGGAAAAAATGGACTACTCAAATTCAGGTAGCCAGTAGTAAAATAATTTAGAATTCATAACGGGCACGCATGTACAGCCAGAATGAGTCATTAACTATATGTTTTCTACCACCTTCTTATAATTTTTGCAGGGGATGTTTAGGGTGGTATACTTTTATAATAAAATTTCAATTTCTAATCCTGATGTACAAGTTCCTAGAACTCTCTAGAACATTCTGCACTATGGTTGGTTTTAGTAACTAGTTTGCTTTCATGCTTCAAGTCTTAATATAAATGCCACTGTTTCAGAGAGCTCTTACTCAGCCACCACATCTCAAGTTGATTATTCCTTCATTCTCTGGCATAGCACCCTGTTCTTTGACCCTCCAGCCTAAGGAGGGACACTACTATGTTGACTGCTGAGTCAGCAGCACACGGCACCATGCCTAGCTCTGACAAGCTCTTTGATCTGTAGTTGTTGAAGACATAACTATGAATAAATGAATCCTGGACACATCTTTGCACACACAAAGGTCTATCAGGAACATCGTTCACTTCATGAACATGGCTCCCTATAAGTTACCTGGATACAGCCCTCTGAGCAATATCTCTGGAGAGCAAGATCAAGCATGGTAGTGGATAGAGAAATGGCAGAAAATATTTGGGCTCAGAATCCTGTTTAATCACATTTTCATACCATATAATTTCTCATGAAAGAGAATAGACTTGGGCCTCCCTGGTGGCGCAAGGGTTTGGGACGCAGCCCATGAAGCTGTCCGCAGCCACTGCAGCATGAGTTCAATCCCCAGCCAGGGAGCAACACACATGATGCAGCAGACCTCTCCTGGCTCGCCCATTACTCCCCTCAGCAGTGTGTTTCACTACATCTGCCTGTCCTGCTCCCCACTCTGTCTCTGGTGAGTCCTCTCACCCCCCACATCTCTGCCTGCACCCCAGCTCTTGTATGCATAAATAAATGTTTTTTAAAAAAGAGAATAGACTTTTCTAAATGCATATATAAGGAGAGATATTCTAATCATTTCTCTCTGTCCCTGTGAGAATAACTATTAATTACACTAGTACAATTAGCATATTTTCTAAAGGCGTTTTATTAGTCATAGTATAAATGGTTCAGCTATGTCTGGTAAATACTTTACTAGTCTCCACCCTCAAGGAAATTCAGTGACAACCTCCATCTGAAATCATCTTCCTGTTATCTTTACTCCAATTCCCCTTCATTCAGCTGCCAGAGTAAGATAGCTGGCTGCAATGTACACTGCAGAAATTCTAAGGAAAAAAGACTGACCCTACCTTTCAAATCAAAGGGCAAAAGAAAAAATTTTCTTTATTGCATAAAGTGGAAAATGTTTGGGATAATGCACAGTACACAGTGCCAACAGTAAGTGGACACTAGATACACATTCAACTAAAATGCATGTTAGTGACTACATGAAAAATTCCAACACACCATCAGCATGTCCAGCATAACTAACAATCAGCTACAACTGCACAAGGCTGAAAGAAAGACTAAATGGGCATGATATATTGAGGAGGGATTTGAATAATTTAATGATCCTAATTTTATTTCCAGTGACATCTCATTTGAGGTACTTCCTTGCACAAAGTGAAATAAATGATAGGAAGTTTGCAGTATATAACCCAGATGCTAGACCTTTTAATAAAACAGCTCATGTTGCCCCTAATTCATGTACTTTATTAATTTGATTAGATCTACAGACCTAATACCTACAGTAATATCTTAATTATACTAATGTTGAAAAGTATAGGCTAGAGAAACTAAATAGACTAAATGTAGATTTGAGATTTGAACCCAAACCTTACTTTCAAATGCTAAGATTTCACAAAAAGTGGTATCTATGTCATATCCTTAAAAGTATTTCTCCACTTTACCTATGTTAGAGATGGCTTAAAGGTTCTCAAGGAGAAAGATAACAAAAAAGGCAAGTAATCAAAAAGATAAACAGAGGACTGACATCTTTAGGGTGATTTAAGACATCGATTAAGAATAACAATAAAAATTAGTTTCCATAAACATTGTTCAGGAAGAAGCCCAGGGATACAATGGCCTGAGTATAGTGTAGGGGACCTAGAATTAGAAGACCTGCATTCCAGTAATGTTCTCACCATGATTCTTTTTAAGTGACAACATGGGAGAAATGACTAAACTTTCTGAGCTTTGCAAAAATGGCTTTTCTCTCTGCTTTACAGAGCCGTTGTGATGTAATGGATGTGAAGTGGTTTTGGAAACTGTCAAATGTCACTCAAGTGCTGTCAGAACACATCAAATACCTTTAATACAGGACGATCCTATTCATTGTCACAGGGTTTATCAAGGCAGACATTATGCAAGAGGACCTTTTGGAGAATGTGGTAGAAGGACTTAAACAAGGCAGGAAAAACAAAGAAAGAGACAGGTGGATTTTAAATAGATTTTTGCAGAAGTACAGACTCTGATAGATTATTTCCTTTTGTGCCAATTCTGACATCAGTTTTCTAAATTCCTATCCTTTTAAGTCTTCGACACCACTCTGTATCATTGACTTCTTTCTCCCTTATCTTCAATACCTCCCTTCTAGTTTTTTTTTTTTTTCCTGTAACAAACATTCTTCAATATTCCCTTAGCCTCAGATCAAAGCTCTAAGTCACAGTCTCCCAAGACCTGGCTTCTATCTTCCTGTCATGAGTTTCATTCTTTGCCACCTTTGCTTGACATTTTCGTCACTTTTATAGTTTTTTGTGTTCTTTCTCAGTCCACTTGCCTCAGGCTATCCAGTCAGCTTCATATGAACCTCACCTTCACTTGGCTTCTCATATAGTCTATACCTCTTCATCCAAGTCACCTTCCTTAACACCTCATGATGTAGTTAAGTGCTCTTCCTCCATAACATACTGTATCTCTATCATTGCAAGTACCATATTGTATTAGTACTTTATTTTTAATATGTCTTCCTCATCCTTAGCCTTCTTAAAAATTGAGACCAACCAGACCCATAAAAAAGATCTGCACACAGTAAACACTTTGAAGAATGGAAAAAGTTAACTAACGCCATGGTAAGGAACTCCCAGTCATTGAGTCAGAGAATTCAGAATTACACTTGGGACAGGGATCCTTCATTTGGTAGTTTTAAGACATAGTGTTTTTGGTGACTTGAGGGAAGATTTGGGCAAAATGCTACAAGGGAAGGTATTGGTCTAAACCAGGAGGAATAATCAAGGACTGGGTTTCTTTAAATGTGAGTACCATTCAAGGACCAGCGTATTCCCAGGCAGCACGCAGCTTCAGAGAATCATAGCCAGATAAGCAGTCTATGGAACAGAAGCAAACATAGTACCCTATGATACAGTTAAAATTCTCCCATTCTCTTGCTATAATGTTAGCCTAGGTCTAGAAGTATCAATACTGGTGAGAGCACCCAAAAAGCATGGAGCATTAATAATAGTGAATCATCAGCAGTAAGGACTTCCACCTGCTCCTAATGCACTCTAAGGAGAGTGTGTTGTAGGGCTCATAACAGCCCATGACTACCAATGGGAAACTCCCAGGTCCTTAAAGAAGGTCATTGGTATCATTTTCACACATTGAGCATATTTTATTTCATTTTAATATGAAAAAAAGCAGGGAACAAATGTGTTTGTTTGACTGTTAGTTTGCAGATATTGAATTCAGCTGGCTGACTCAGACAGCTGCTACATCAGCCCCAGGACATGCTCCCCAAGCTAAAGTACAAAGTGTCTCATTTAGCACTGTCATTAACAAATGTAACAGAAATCACAATATGACCTGTAGCCTTTTAATGAAAACATTCCTGGTAATTAGACTCATCACTTGTTTATCTGAATTTCTTGCTGTCATAGCAGACTGGTTTTAACATTACAGCCCATAAGTTTAATAAGAACTTTTTATAGGCACATTTTTTTAACACCTCAAACTAATCATTGGTGCATACCTCCAAGGGTGATTTGCTGTAACAGGAATACTAAGAACCCATTGACTCAAATGTTTTAGAGAATGTATTCATTACAGTGAATTTGTGAATTTCTGGATGAATAATTGCAGATAATAATAAATAGCTACTGTTTATCAAGTATTACTATATACCAGGAGTTTTATGTGCAATATTTCATCATTCCCTCACGAGACCAAGAGGTATGATGATAAATTTCATTCATTAGCTGGGGAAACTAGAGATCAGATTGCTAAGGGGACATATCCGTGGACATGTGGAGAGAGCAGAAAGTACTAAGTAGATTCAGAATTTGAAGTTCAGTCAATAGGATCACAAAACCTACACTGTCTTACGTTAACGTTCCTGTATTTTCCTCAATATCCTGTATTTTCCTCAATATTGGAAATGGGTTTCATACTTAGGATTTTAATTCAATTACAAAAAAATTGAACTGTTGCTTTTTTTGTTTTTTTGGGGTTTGTTTTGTTTTGTTTTGTTTTGTTTTACAATACAGAGAACAATACAAGGAACTGGGGGAATTTACATATTACTGCCCACCAGGGAATAAAACTGGTACAATAGCTACAGGTAACGTTGTGACACATATAACGTGATTGAGGTCCCAGTAGCAAAGTACAAACTTAAAAAAAAAAAAAGGCACTGCATACGGAGTAATTACCTCTGATTAGGGCAAGAAAGATGGCAAGGCACCCTAAAGAAATATGGTATGAGGGCCTCCCTGGTTGCACAAGGGGTTGTCCACAGCCTCCTGCAACGCAAGTTTGATCCCCAGCCAGGGAGCTATCCACATGGCACAAGAGACCTCTCCTGATTTGCCCGCTGCTCCCTTCAGCAGTGTACTTTGGTCCAGCTGCCTGTTCTGTTCCCCACACTGTCTCTGGTGGATCCTCTCACCTCACACACCTCTGGCCTGTACCCTAGCTCTTGTAATCATAAATAATCTTTTTTTAAAAAAAGAAATAAAGTATGAGCCAAAATTAAAAAGATGGGCCTCCCCAATGGCGCAGCATTTGAGCGCTGGGTTGTGAAGCTCCCGCAGCCTCTGCAGCACCGGTTTGATCCCCGGCTGCTCCCCGGCCCTGGAGGAGGGTCCCACATGGCGCGCAGACCTCTCTTGCCGCCCGCTGCTCCCCTCAGCAGTGTACTTCGGTCCTTCTGCCTGCTCTGCTCCCCGCTCTGGCTCTGGTGAATTCTCTCACCCTCCCGCGCTTCTGACTGTACCCAGTGCTTGTATAAATAAATAAAAATAAATCTTAAAAAAAAGTTATTAAAAAAATAAAATTAAAAAGATACTTAGGATTTTGTCTTCATTAGTTTCAAATACCCAGTTAATTGTTGAAAACATGAAAGTTTACTGTAATGTAAAAAGTATAAATAATGACCTATTTTATAAGTATTCCTTACCAACTGTACTCTTTGGAAATTATTTTAATGAGTTGAGATCCTATTTTGTATGTTGTATCTCAGTTATTTTGTATCACAACCTAAGCATTTTCCCCCCTTGCTGACCATTGAAATAGCTCTTTTGTCATTGCTCTTTTTTTATCATTGCTCTTTTTTTATCATTTTTTATCATAGCTCTTTTATCATTGAATGAGAATATCAAATTTTCATTCCAGTAACTGTTTAAAAGGTGCTGAGAACATCCCTATGGTTGTGCAAGCCACTTTCACAAGACCCATGGGCACATTATGTACATATCAAGGATAGTTTTATAGTTAACATTAATTTTGATTAGAGTATCAGGCCTGCGTCCCTAAATATACAACGTTATTGTGGGGTATCGAACCAGGTGTGAGAGGGCCTGAAGAGTTTGGGAAATGCAATCCACTGAATTGATGATTTAGTGGTCTAGAGACACAGTGTTCCACTTCAATCTTGAGCCAATCTGCTGCCTATATTACCATCTAAATGAGTGAAGAAAGCAGAAATATCATCATAGCAGTTTTGCACCAAGAAATGCAGTCATGAGTTTAATGGCTGGAAAACTGGAACAGAAACCCCATGCCATTTCCAAGAATTTTAGTTAAAAAATATATATCACAAAGGACATTAGACTTTTCTTTGTGGACCTGCACACAGTCACATCTTTGTTGGCCTGATTACACTGCCAACTTTAGCCTTCCAAGTACCTATAAATTCTTGCCACACCTTCAGGCATATGTCAACGGCAGACTGATGGCCAGTGTGTATTGGTAAGGCAATGAACTGTTAAGGCAAGCGCCCATTCTATATGTTTTGAATATTTGGTATTCATGCCTTATTATGTGCTAAATATTTTTTAATATCACACCTACCTAAATGATCAAAGATACTAGTGTAGAGAAGGTGTAAAGATTAATGCACAAAATAGAGATAAAAGGATAAATGATGAGATAAAATATCATATTTGAAGAGAATATCTGATTTTTCATCAACATGAGGATTTAAAAGATTGTTTTATCATGTCTAACCTGTTAGTAATGGTGATATAAAGAACATTCAGAGTTCTAATCACCAATTAGTTTTTATTGTGCTAAATACTTTTTTTGATTCTTTTCATTAAAGTGTCATTGGCAACCCTAAGTGAGAGGTTATTTTCTCTGTATAGATGAGAACCACTGATGTTGACTTTAGGTTCTAATGTGTAATTTGCCCAACACTTCCATGTAATTGGAAGCTAGCTTTAATCCAATCTGCCTGTGTTTTAAAAAAAAAAAGCACTAAATATTCTATTACACCACCTTCAATTCATTCTACTTCCCTATGAAATATTACATTCTTTTAAATCAGTAAATAAATTCCCAATCAAATTTATTATGTATTATAACTATTAAAAACTAGTTGTGGTCATATGTCATGATTTGTGGTTATAGAGCATCTGATTTGAGTTGAATGAGTTGGTTGGGTTTATTTCATTAATATGATTTAGTGCAATGTCCAGAATAAACCTGAGATTTGTTCTAATAAATCTGAGTATAAGGGAGAATGTCATGCATTGCAATTAGACATGCAATGCAAATTTTGGTGAAATTTTAAATTATAGAAAAGAGAATGTTATTGCTATTGACCATGTAAAAATATAATTAAAAAGATAAATATTTCTACCAATTTCCAATACTTTGATAGTAAGTTTACCATGAATGATGTCACCACGTTACAAAATTCACTCTGTAATTTGCAATTCACAAAAATTTCTATGAAGATTAGGAAAATGTTATAAGTATTTTCATAATAACAATATCATTTGCTGAACAACTATTATGTGCTAGATCAGTATCCTAAATGATGCATGTTGCTACATTTAATTCACGTGTTAATCATATAGTTTATTTCCCCTAGTTCAGAAATGAACAGATCAAGTCTAAGATTAATAATGTATACATTTTAGAAATCTATCTTTAAATGAATATGAATTCTCAAAGATTGTTAACATTGAATGCAGATATGAATTCATTTAATCCAACCTCCTATTAAAGTGCAGACATTCTAGCAAGTTACTCAGTGCCCTGTCTGAAATCTGTGAGTACTCCTATATCATAGAGCTGTCTACTACAACACAGTAATAGGCTGCAAACACCATCGGGTTACTGACTTCCTCTGCTACATCAATGTAATATCCACTATACTACCTGCCTTCTTCTTGATCATCCTGATATGAATACCTTGCAAAGCAAAGACTTTCACCTGCCTTTGCATCAGATGCTTCAATAGCTTTGGCAATTTGCGTCCATACTTGACCATGCCTTTAACATCTTTGGGTCAACACTGTATTGGGTCCTGCTTGATTTCCAGGACATTGTGTCTCATATTAGATACTTCAGAATAGTGCTTTTGACAGTTTTATTTCTAGGTAAAATTTCCCTTCCTACCACATTGGCATTTTGATTTTAACCAGTTAAGAACTGCTTTTAACAATAAAATGCAATCCTATACCCAAATGCCATCTCTAAGTTGTTCCACATCCAAAGCGAAGTTATGCAACAGAGATATAAGCAATTAAATCTGGTCACCAATTGGTCCTGGTTTTCTCACAATTAAGTTCCCCTTCTCACGAATTTCCTCAGGCCAGGGAAAACTGATCATAAAAATCAGTAAAGAGTAGATTCCTAAAGCTACCATTTGATTAGCACATTCTAGTTTGCTCTGAAACAATTTCCAAATGTAAAGTTTTGAGAGGTCATGACTGCCCTAAACTTACAATATAGGTGTAAAATGCCTTCCCTGCTATTCTTGTATGTGGAATATGTTGAAAAAAATAACTCACCGGAAGCCTATTATGAACAGCTATTGAAGGGCCATCTCTATAAATTGGGTTTGAAAGCAATAGGATTTAAACTTGTGATCATAAATCCATAATCTGCCCCAGTTTTTCCCTTAAAACTGAATTCCTAGGCTGGGAGTTTACATGTAAATACCTATTGCAGTCTTCCAAATGTTAGCATTAGTTACTCAAGATACTGGGATTTGGTTTGGAAAATGTCACTAGATAAGAAGGCTACTTCAAAACTTTTTAACTCCTACAGTATAGAGACAGTTGACAGGATTGCCCAAGGATATGGGTTTTTTTTGACATATTTTATGGAAAAAAAAAAAAGATTCACAATCCTTTTAATCCAAGAGATGTTCGGAATAATCTGAGCACATATGGCCCACAAACATGCACAAGCTTTGTTTAAAAGTTCTCACGAAAAGAATCCCAGGTTCTTGGCTCTTCTTGAAAACAAAGAATGTTTCGTCACACTGGCTTACATTGCTGTAAGCACTACTTTGAAAGCTTTTTACTATATCAGAACCCCCTGAAGTGTTTGTTAGAAAACATGTGTTTGCCTCTCCCCCACCCCAACAGACTGTGACTCAGTCAGTGGGTTCTGGGTCCAGGGCTTGTGATTTTGCATTTCTAACAAGTCTTTTTGGGTTATGCTACTCCACCAGGTCCAAGGACAATGCATTGAGAACTCTACTGGAAGAGAAAAATTGGCCGCACTATAATACTAACTGTCCCCATGGCCCCCTCATCCAGTTAACCACTGTCCATCTACTTTAATTTGCTCATTTACATTACCAGCCAGACCACTATAACCACTATAGGTTTTCACTATAGATTATCCAGATCTTAATTTCTCTCAATTGATCATGGATATATATTTTTTTTTTTTGTAATTCTACATTCTAACACTTAAAAGCACTGGGGGTGACCCTAAGAATACAAGAGATTGTGGAAATGAAGGAGGGTGTTTCAATCTGACACTAAATGTCTGGTAGTCTTCCTTTTTCATCGTATCCCTTCATTAACTAGAAGCTTGGATGTGATGCGATGCAACAGACCAGTGGCTAAACAAGCCTGGCTGGACCCTGAGTGTCGTCTGGGAGCTGTTAAAACTATTACCCCAAAACAACTAAAAATTTAGAGGTAAAAAATCAGGCAATGCCCCTTGAGTGATTTTAATTTGTATGGTATGAAAACCACTAATCTCAACCTCTGAACATCAGGACAATAAATCTCAATGAAACAACTTGTACCTCTGTCTTGCTGTTGTGGGTTTTTCAAAGTAGTAATTCCAAATAGAACTCAAATTTATCTCCAGAGAATGAATACTCAACTCAGGAGAACTCCATAAACATGTACATTACAAAGATGCTCAAAAAATGTTAAAACAGGGCCTCCCTGATGACGCAAGGGGTTAAGATGCAACCTATGACACTATCTGCAGCCACTGCAGCACGAGTTCAATCCCCGGCCAGGGAGCAACCCACATGGCGCAACAGACCTCTCTTGACTCACCTGCTGCTCCCCTCAGCAGTGTTTTCAGTCAATCTGCCTGTTCTGTCCCTCACTCTGTCTCTGGTGAATCTTCTCACCCCCCCACACCTCTGGCCTGTACTCCAGTTCTTGTATGCATAAGTAAATAAACCTTTTTTTAAAAAAAGAAATGTTAAAACAACACTGAAAAACAGTGAGAGAACCATTGTCAAAGTTCTACAGTTATATAATCTCTCTGAATTGTAACACAGTTGCAGTTAGTTATGAAGCTGTACTTAGTAGCTATGCCTATTGCTTTGAAAACCAAGACATGTCACCAATTAGCCAATATTACATTTATGCTTTTGCCACTTGGAAAAGGTCCATTATAGCCATAGGCTTTGTCTACATGCTGCCAAGCATCTGGATAAACAGTGATTGGCTCAGTTAATCATTTGGGTAATAATAAGCCCTTCCATTTTATAGTACTGCTAGGTTTTTAAAGCACTATCACAATTAAGGTTTCATTTGAGTCTCACAGCAATTGGCAATCATTTAAAATAGCTTAGTGGGAGAGACTGGGGCTGTAGAGTTAAACAGATCTGGGCTCAAATCCCCATTCCTACGGTTACTTGTGGCGTGACTTTTGGCAAGTTTCTTAATCTCTGAGCCTTAATATGTTTGACTTAACGTGAGAATAATAATGGTAACTATCAAATCAGAATGTTGGGATAATTTAAGTGATTATGCAGGTCAAGTACTGAGCACACAACCTTAAACCTAGAAAATGCTCATAACTATTAGCTGTTGCAATTACTATTATTAAAATTTGGATGCTCTCTTCTTTAGGGTTCTCCAGATGAATAGAACCTATTGGAGCTATAGATAGATCTTATATCTATCTTATCACTTATCTAAGAGGAGATATACTATAGCAATTGACTGTGACATGATTATGGGAAGCAAGAATTTCCACTACCTGCCATCTACAAGAAGTTCTGATGTTCAAGGGCAAGGTAGAAAATGGAAGTCCCAGGTAAAGAAATGCAATTTACCCTTTTTGCCCCCTTTTTGTTTTATTCAGGCCCTCAACAGATTGGATGACGTCAACCCACATTTGGGAAGGTGTTGGCGCCTTACCTCGTGGCATCAGGATACTTCCCCCTTCCGTGATTGGCTGTGCTCCTTTCAGCCCAGTGCGCATGACGACTTCCGGCGCACCAAATAAGGGCATGTGCCCTTCTGGGATTAGCTTCTTTTGGCCCAGTGCGCATGACGGCCTCCGGCGATCCGTATATGTGTTTGATCATTGGCTAGGCACTGTTGGCCTGCTTCTTCCACTTCCGGTCCCCAGCTATAAAGCTCCGCCAAAACCGAAAGTAAACGAGACCTGCAATAGCTGAACGAAGAGTGCACGTGTCTCCCTCCGTGGTGTACCCCTGTTCTTCAGGTCGCTGCTCTCCCCTCGAGAACCTCGACCAGTCCGCAGGTTCGGGCAGGAAGGATAGATCTTTACTGTGTCTACTCATTCAAATGTTATGCTCTTATTGAAATACCCTCACAGACACATTCAGAAGTAATGTTTTGCCAGCTCTCTGTGCATCCCCCTCAGCAGTTAGGGTGACACAAAATTAACCACAGATATTATCCATCTCATAGTCAAGCGTTCATATGCTTCACACTTTTTCATTTCCATTTGAACATGCAGACAAATCACAGTTAGCTGGTGGGAGAGAGGGCTGTTATTTTGTCCACTTAGGGGTTTGTATCAGAAGGTTAAATGCTTCAAATAAGTCCATCTCTGGGAGCATATAGTGACAGATCAAATAAGGTTAAATGCTGACTGCACTGCATGACTTCCAGAAATCTGAGTCTGTTCAGATGATACTATGGTCTAGAGTTTATAATAATCTACTTTGCTTACTTATTACTAATGAACTTATTAATAGAGTCATATGATGCTTTAATTCTTAAAAGAAAACTTACAAACATCAATAATATTTCATTTGGGGACAAACAAGTATTAATAAGAACAGACATCTAGTCACAATGCAGAACAATTACATCCTGTCATAAAAGACCACATTCAACTATATAATGCACTAGAAATAGTTCAAAATGGAGAGCACCTGATTCCATGGACATATTTAATTCCAAATTTGGCTGCTAAATTGCAGAAAAGAATGTAATCACGCATTCATCAACTTCAAATATAGCTTTTCTTCAGATAGTGCTGCTGGGCAGAATCATTTTAGTGGATTTTTTTTAATGGGATTTTTAATTGAATGGGATTCGGGTATGTATTCGAGAGATAATGTCAAATTGCTTAAGATAAACAGTTATTATTTAATATGTTGACTTTGCCTGAGCCTAATATGTTTCTCTTAACATGAGAATAATAATGGTAACTATGAAATCAGAATGTTGGGATGATTTAAGTGATTATGCAGGTCAAGTACTGAGCACAAAACCTTAAACCTAGAAAATGCTCATAACTATTAGCTGTTATAATTACTATTATTAAAATTTGGATGCTATATTCTTCAGGGTTCCCCAGATGAAGAGAAACCTAAGTATTTCCTAGAGCTCCTGGCTTTAGAAATCAGTCAAGGAAACTTCTCAACAAGTCTGTCAGTCTTTTTTTTTTTTTTTAAGATTTATTTATTTATTTATACAAGCACTAGGTACAGTCAGAAGCATGGGAGGGAGAGAGAATTCACCAGAGTCAGAGCGGAGAGCAGATCAGGCAGACTTCCGAAGTATACTGCTGAGGGGAGCAGCAGGCGGCAGGAGAGATCTGCGTGCCATGTGGGCCCCTCACCCGGCGGCAAGGGATCGAACTGGCACTCCAGAGGCTGTGGGCAGCTTCACAACCCAGTGCTCAACTGCTGCGCCACTGGGGAGGCCCTCTGTCAGTCTTTCTACTAGGCTTTCTGGAGCCCTCCTCTTAGAATGCAACCTCCCTTCTTGAATTGTCATTCAAAATACATGCAAGGGTCAGTCACCTGCTCAGGAAAATCCTCTTAATATTTCAATTACCACCCACTCTTGCTGTATTTTGAACACTCAACCAGTTATCGCTTGCTACTCGACTTTATTTTCTAATTCTTTAACTTATTTTTCTCTTTCATTTGCAAACTTAATGGGATAAATAACCAATTTAGAATCCTATTTCAAATCATTTGTTTATAAGGTTTACCAAATCTAACAGTTTTTATACAACTCTTCTAAAAAGTTCATAAGAAAATTTCATCCTATGCCAAGCTAATCATAGAAATAAAACTTTTTAGTCCAAAAATGGCTACTTTAAAAAACCTACAGGTGTGTTCAAAATGCAAGTTTTAATGCCTTAGTCCTAGTCCATTCTATAAAGATGACATTCAGAAGAACGGGGCAGTATGTGAGATATGAACCCAACTAAAACTGACCTGCGCTCCCTCACTTTTGTTCTTCCCATCCAATTCACTAATATTTCCCATTCATTTTATAGCCTAAATAATTCTCCATTCTAAATATTTTTCTCCATCTCCACTGCTAACCTGTCCCAGTTACTGTCAACTGCTTAGATTGCTACAAAAACTTTCTAACTGGCTTTAACTTTCATCTTTTACTCTAATGGTAGATTGAATAATGTTACCACCCCAACCCTGTTGTCCCCAACCCCCAAAACACGTGTGCACACACACACACACTCTCCACACCTACTCCCTGGATGCTATTATACGTGTTATTTTCATGGTAACAGGGTTTTTGCAGGTGTGATTAAATCAAAGATCTTGAGATGGGGAATTATCATGATGACACAGTTTGCTCCAGTGTAATCACAAGGTTCTCTATAAGAAGGAGGAAGTATCGGAAGGAGACATGTAATGATTAGAACTGGACTCACAGAGAACTTAAGTCACTGGTCTTATGATCAATGACACAGCCAAGAGGTAAGGAATTCAGGTGGGCTCTAAGAATTAGAGAAGACATGGATTCTCTCAGAGAGTCAAGTGAAGGAAGACCTCTGCCTTGATTTTAGCTCGATAAATGGACTTTTGACTGCCTGGAAGCAATACTGTAAGATGATAAATTTGTAAGGTTTTTTTAATCCACTAAATGTATGTAAATTTGTCACAGTAGAAACCTAATATAACCCTTTGATAGACTCCCCACACAGAAGTATCTTTGTGAATACCATTGAATCTATTAAAATTCAATGGTTGCCTTCAATGTTAGTCCTAAGCACTTAGACAAGAGTCCAAAGTATATAAGATGTCCTCCAAGAATTTTTTAATGGGTTTTTTGTCCTCCCCAAATTCTATGTTTCAGTACTAATGCCCACAACTTCAATATGTGGCCTTATTTGAAGACAAGGTCTTAACAAGGTAATCAAGTTCACATGAGGGTGTGTACTAATTAGGGTGTCCACTATTCCAATAGGCTCGGTGTATTTATAAAATGAGGAAATTTAAAGAGACATAAATAGGGCCTCCCCAGTGGCGCAGTGGTTGAACTCTGGGTTGTGAAGCTGCCTGCAGCCTCTGCAACCCCGGTTCGATCCCCGGCCACCAGGTGAGGGCCCCACATGGCGCGCAGACCTCTCCTGCCGCCTGCTGCTCCCCTCAGCAATGTACTTAGTCAGTCTGCCTGCTCTGCTCTCCGCTCTGACTCTGGTGAATTCTCTCACCCTCCCATGCTTCTGACTGTACCCAGTGCTTGTATAAATAAATAAATAAATAAATAAATAAATAAATCTTTAAAAAAAAAGAGAGAGAGACATAGAGGGAAGAAAATGTGAAAAGACAAAATGATTATGATCAAGCCCCGCAAAGAGGGCAGGAACAAATCATTCCCTCACAGCTCTCTTCCCTCACACCATCCCACCAATGATTTGATTTTGATCTTAGCCTCCAGAAATATGAGATAATACATTTCTCTTGTGTAAGTTACCTAGTTTCTAGTACTTTGTTAAGCAGTCCTGGCAAACTAATACACCCTATATGACCTGACCTCTGCTTCCTTTTCCAGGTTTATTTTAAGCTATTCTTCCCCCAGCCATGTGATTCTCTATCTTCTAAGCCTTCCCACACACTGTGGTGCATTTCTCTCCCTACCTCTTTACCTGCTTATTACTTACATACCAGCTTCAATGTCACTCTCAGAAATGAGATGGTCCTTGATCGGCATTCTAAGGATGCCACCAGTCCCCATTATTCATTTATAACACTGTGACCTTTCCTGTAATAGCTCATGTGAAAATTATAAATTACAAATATATTTTGAAAATTATTAATATGTCAATGACTATGCATATGGATACATGAACCTATCCACTGCTTTTAGCACATTGCCTAGCATATAACTGACACTCAATAAATATATGTTGAATAAATGCGTCAGTCCATCCCAAAGAAAAAGGACCTCTGACAAAACCTGCTTCAAATTCATTCACATTCTCTCATTTTGGCCTTACATTTCATGAACAGATATCTTAGTTTTGGTAAAAGACTCCAAAAACAGCTTGCCTCTTACTCTACCATTATACCTTATATACTGAAGACCCAGATGTGTAGATAAATGGGCGTTATCGACAGGTGGCTAAATGCAGCACTGTTTCAAATGCGGGAAACTTTGGGTATACTCTTATCAGTATGGTAACATTTCTGAAGTACATTAGCAAGGAAAGATATGAGTTAAAGATCTGAAACCAACAAATATTTGCCATTACCAAAATAAGGAAGCTTAAAAGGAAAGCAAGGTTAAGGGAAATTTGATTCTCATGAAGTTTTAGTATTTCATGCTGCTTCCTATCATTTTCCTTATTAAGAGACACAGACCAGTCACCTTGATAATTGCTTCAACCCTCCATTTCACCTTATTATGCACAGACATTACCACCACGCTCATAAATGGATCCAAAAGGCATTGTACTAGGTGGATACTTAAGGCTTAATGTATATAAATCTTTTCTTCATAATACTGTCTTTTCTTTTTAGGGGTTAATGATATTCATTTCCACAAAGTGTTCTAACACTTGGTGAAATCTCACTTCAGGATCCAAGGGAGTACAGAACACTGGTATTAATTTGCAAGGACTGCTTTTTAAAATTGCTGTTGTGTGACAGGCGTATGAGTCACGATGTTTGTGCTATAAATTCATTATAGATTCTCATATCTAGGTCCATCATCATTTTATTTTGGCATGATTTCAAGGCTTCTCAATAACACTAGCAATTTGTTGTTTTTCTTTCTGGCTTCTTTAATATCCTACCCATTAGAATGTCGATGTGCATCATGGAAAATTTGAAAATATCCACAATTAAACTTTTCTACTGCAAAATTAATTCTGCGTTACACATCAAGACTTGGGGTCCCAGCTGAATCTGAGAATTGGGCTTTGAAGTTTCTACATTTGCTAATGTAGAAACTTCAAATGTTGGAAGATGTTAATATATCACCATTGATTCAACTGTTTTCACAGCTGAATTTTTTGTGTCAGTCATCAATCCAACCATCTGGTCCTCTTGGCCATTAAGATGATCAAATCAAATCAACTGTTCAATCTCTTGACAATGACCCATAAAATGGTCAATATAATCAATCCTGCCAAGGTATCCTCCATCCTGCAAAGGAAAGCTGCTAAAATGCTTCACATCCAGGGATTGCAGACTGCTTTGCTTTCCCTGTCACCTACTGCTGATATTTTACTGCCTGTGTGGTAAAGAAATTGTTAATAAATAATTATAGTTCAGTACTTGTGTTGGCTGAGTTTCAGATTTTTAAACATTAAAGTTCACAAAACACCTATGTGAATGCTAAGTCATTTTAGAAATATATATCGTGATTGGTTTCCTTTGGTTACCATAAAATTCAGTGTGTATTACTTTTATGTGATCAAAATCTTAAAGATTAAGTAGCTGAGAAGTAAATGGAATCGCACCGAATTCCATAAAGGCAGTTATTGAGCTACTGAACACAATTAATTATTTGATCATATGCATATTTGCAGACATCAAGAAATAAAGACTTTTGGATAACTACAGCTACTCCTAAAGGTACATTAAGTCATAAATGTTCACTAAAACAGTTTTAAGAATTGATTTTTTTTCAAGTCACAAACCATAATTCTTTGTAAATTTTGTTAGAAATGAATTTTAGTATACAGACTTTGTAATATTTTCAAATGAGATAAGGAGACTATAACCCTGGGTCCATCCTATGATTTCACATGGCTGGAGCCAAGGTCTTAACATTCATTACTCCTTGCTGGGGGGGGAGGGGGGGAGTCATGATAGGTATCTTATTTCCACATACATTTAGAGTGTTCTATTTTACATCTTAAAATTGGGTCATTTCAGCCAAAAAATTCACACCAAATTGAATTTCTTGGACACTCGAGCAGAATTGTCAAAATATTCTCATCAGCTGAGTAAATTTTTGCTCACAGCAAAAACAACAGACTGGAAAACACAAGTACCCTGTAAGCTATCAATTAGCCCACACATGAGAAACAACTCATGGAACTGAAATTATGTTGGGACCATAAAACATATACACAGGAACACAAACACACATACACCTGCATATATAGCTACACGCTTGATGGAATTCCTTTGTAATTTTTTTTTTTTTTGAGGCAGTCTCCTTGGTAGAAATCCTTGCGCCCCCACCCCCACTTAACAATAGAAGGTATTATCATTTAATATCAGTTACAGGAACAAATTTCAATATATCAAATGTCATTGTAGCAAAAGAATCAGGACTCATGTTAACATTTGATAATGGAACATAAAGGAATCTAGGCCGAAGAAAACAGCAACAATCCAACATTCTCATCCATTTCAAAGAGTTCAGTTGCCATGATGTGCTTTTCTGCTTTTCAAGCAAAAATGCATCATGACATTTCAAACTATATATATATATATATATATATATATATATATAGAGAGAGAGAGAGAGAGAGGTATATATCTACATATAATGTACACACACACACACATATATATATATATATATGCAGTGGAATACTTCTCATGTATTAAAACAAAACACCAAATACTCTTGCCATTTGCCCTGACATGAAAGGGTCTGGAGGGGATTATGTTAAGCAAATGAGTCAGAAGGAGAATGATAAATACCAGATGTTGTCATTTATATGTGGAATATTGAGAAACAAAACAGTGTCAGATAGAACCTAACCAATAATAAACCCTAGAAATCATACTGTGAAATTAAGACTACCAGAGGGGACCGGGCAGGGTGGAGACCAAAGTATGGGAGGGAGCCCCACAGACTAGTGGATGGCCATGTGTTTCTGGTGTTAGGTGTGGTTGCTGACAACACCTGGAGGGTTTTATCCTATACCTCTAAATCACATAACTGTCATGAACCCAATGTCACCTCAATAATTTTTTTAAAGATTTTATTTATTTATTTATACAAGCATTGGGTACAGTCAGTAGCGTGGGAGGGTGAGAGAATTCACCAGAGTGGGGAACAGAACAGACTGAGGAAATACACTGCTGAGGGGAGCAGCAGACATGGCAGGAGGGGTCTGTCACACCATGTGGGACTCTCGTGGCCGGCTGGAGATTGAACTGGTGATGCAGAGGCTGTGGGCAGCTTTGCAGCCCAGCGCTCAACTGCTGTGCCACCAGGGGAGGCCCACCTCAATAATTTTTTTAAAAACATGATTACAAAAAAAAGGTATACCCCAGGGCCTCCCCGGTGGCACAGCGATTGAGTGCTGGGTTGTGAAGCTGCCCGCGGCCTCTGCGGCACCAGTTTGATCCCCGGCTGCTCCCGGCCACAGGAGGAGGGTCCCACATGGCGCTCAGACCTCTCCTGCTGCCCGCTGCTCCCCTCAGCAGTGTACTTCGGTCCTTCTGCCTGCTCTGCTCCCCGCTCTGACTCTGGTGAATTCTCTCACCCTCCCGCGCTTCTGACTGTACCCAGTGCTTGTATAAACAAACAAACAAACAAATAAATAAATAAAAACATGCCTCTATGGAAAAGAAGAAAAAAAAAGGTATACCCCAATCTGGGAAACATCCCCAGTATCTGTAATTGTGATACGTCCATAAAATATAATATTTTTCCTTGGCAATTCAAAATAATGAACTAATATACTCAGCAACATGAATGAGTCTCATTTGCATTATAATGTACAAAAGAAACTGGAGTGAAAATAGTTTATAATATAGTTATTTTTTGACACTTTGGGAGAGTCAAAACGATAGAACGAGTTAACAGATGAGTGAGTATTCGAAGCTGGGGATAATGAGAAGATCTGTGTACAAAGGAATAAGGGGGATTTATGAAGATGTTTGAATTGCACACTAAAAAGGGTGACTCTTACTGTAATAAATGTGTACTTTTTAAGAGCAGGGCACATACCGTTCAAATATTCCACTCCCAATGAAATCTTTGCTTATTTCCAATGTCAGAATGACTTTTGTCCTTTCCTTACCACTTTATTATAGATATAGCATGTATCAACCTTTGTATAATTAGTTACAGAGAAACCTTAACTTTACATTTGACTGAGTTCCTTAATGGCAAGAGCTGTATCCTTCTAATATTTCACACAGTTGGTCTCTGCACAGAGTGCCCTGAAATAGTTGAGCAAAGGATATGAACACTTTTCAAGTGTGTATAAGCCTGGATAAGTGACACAATGGCCGTGCCACTAGCAAAGACAAAAGAGCAGAGAAAAGAAGAAAAGAATCAGAGCATTTGAACTGTGATTTCATCACCCCAGTAGAGTCCACAAATCTTAAAATAAAGCCAAAACTCAAATCCAGTGGGAATGCTACTAGGATTACCAGAGAAGAACTAAGACTAGGATAAGCCACTGAAGTCAGAACTATAGATTACATATCACAACTGGGAAGAGAATGACTGAAGGAAAAATCCAAAGGTCACAAAGTACATGGGGGATATTGCCAAGGAAGTTGACAGTGGGAACCTCCTTGAATAGTGTGGTGCAAAGAGTACAATCTGCAGTCTAAAGTACAACACTTAATGACAACAAGCAACTCCATTTCCCTGCCACTTTCTACTTTTCAAACTGCTTTCCCAGTCATTATCTTGTTTAGTCCTTGTAGGACTTTAATTAGCAAAGTTATTTACATATTATACATATTTATCATGTATTCCCACTACCAAATAAAGCGATAACATTTCCACAGATATTTCAGATTCATTTCTTATTAGCTCAGTCCTCTCAAATTTTCCATATTTTCCTTTCCCTGAACTATACATAACTCAGCCTCCTCTTTTATATAACATGGCTTCTTCTATGAGCCAGTGTTACTCCTGGAGCTCTTCTTGTTTATTGCAGTGGGGCTCTTTCTTGTATTTTTTTTATTTATGAAAACTATAATTGAAATTGGTTTTATATATAGAACACAATGATTTGATATTTGTATATATTAGAAAATGATCATCACAATAAACACTGCACATACCAACAAGTTCTTTGTAGTACTGAGAATTTTTTAAGATCTACTCTTAGTAACTTGCAAATATACAATACAGTATTTTTAACTATAGTCTCTGTGCAGTATTTTATATCCCCAGGATTTCTTTTATAACTGGACATTTGTACATTTGATCCCCTGCCCCCATTTTGCCTAAAGCCCATGTAGCATGTTTTTATTTCTCAATCAGGATGGTCTATCTCTCCTCTTTTCTGCTTTCCTTTAATAGTAATGTTATGAATTCTTCTAGATCTCTGGTAGTCTTGTCATTGCATTTTCCTAATGTGGTCCATACTCCAAGTAACTCAAAAATATCTTCAGTGGACACCTCCAAACATCTTTAAGCTTCGGGATCTCTCCTCTGTAATCTCTTGAACAGGTATGGCTTCTCATCTGAAATTTTGTATTAATGTTAATCAGGTTTTTATTCTATAGAGCCAAGCATTATAGTTTTGTCCTGATTCTTCTTCATTCCTGCAATGTCTTGAAGTTATTTACAAACTTTCTTCATTGAGTTATTCAGTTCTATTTCTCACTTGCTTTTGATTTCTCATAATCCCTCATTCTTCGCTTGTCCTAAATCCTAAATATCTGGTGTCCATCCTGCATCCTCCCTTAGGGCTTTTGAAAACTATTTTTCTTTAAACTGATGGAAGGCCTCTAATCAGCCACTTGATGCTTTTCTCTTTCAAGTCTATGAACACAGTGTATGCAAGGAAGTACTCATACATCCTACAAAATGGATGAACCCTGAAAACCATAGCTACGTGAAAGTGGCCATTCATAAAGGACCACATTCTGTATGATTCCATTTGTATGAAATGTTCAGAATGGACAAATCCATAGACACAGAAAATAAATTCATGTTGTTTCCTGGAGCTGGAGTGCGGGGGATGGGAGGATGAAGAATTACTACTAACAGGTATGCAATTTCTTTGGGAGAGATGGAAATCTGGATTATTAGGATAGTTGCATAACTCTCTAAATTTACTAAAAAAATTAATGAATGCTACATTTAAAATGTAATTTTAAATCTCATAAACTTGTTTTCAAAGAGAGCAATGACAACTTTTGCGTACAAGGAAAATGTCAAGCTAGTAAGACTTAAATCATTCCAGTTCATCCTTCCTCCTGTGACAAAAATTTGACTTCCTCCTGGCTCTTCCCTGTCATTATGAAAGACTAAAAAATAGTAAATTATGTGGATCAGTAAATTCATGTGGATTAACAGTGGGAACTATAGATGATTAAAATATTGGAGCACTGGTGCTTCAAAATTTTTATTCATCCTATGTGTTCTAATGATGATTCCAAATCAACCATGGTTGCCCTGACCTGGTGTACTAATCTGCCTAGCTCTCCCCAATACTATTTTTTCATTGCTACAACTCCAGTAACTGTTGTTCTAAGTTCTAAATATTCAGGTACTTCCCCTGTCATAACCATAACCTACTCTAATGCCAAGTTCCTGCTTGACATTGATGGGAAGTTTTGACTTAAACCCATCTGACAAGCTTTAACTTAATTTCTTGTTTTTTTTCCCTTTATTTCCCTCCACTGCCACCCAATTTCTAAGTAGAAAAATGTTTTGCATGCTTCTGATTATGAAAGTGCTATTTATTGTAAAATATTTTGAGGTAAAAAAATACAAAGCAATATCCACTGCCCACATATAGCTAGCTAACATTTAATGATTATATCCTTGTAGATAGACAAATATAAATGAAATGATTACTATTCCTGAGGCTTTATAACTGAATTACTTTCTGTATCAACAAATGCAGTGCTGTATCATTTTAAGGACTGAATATTAGTCTATCATAAATATGAAGAAAATTATTACTAATTTCAATTGTTTCTAAGTTTTGTCAAATATAAACCTTAAAATGAGCATCCTAGTACATAGAACTTTGTATTAACTTGCCATCAATTCCTAGAAATAAAATTGCTAAGTGAAAGGCTATCCATTTTTCAATTGAGGTTGATTTTATAAATTCCCTCCTAGAAAGGTACTACCAATTTATGTTGGACCAGTACTGCATTAGAGCACTCACTTCCCCCATACTATCTCCAACACTGAGTATTATTAATTTTTCCATCATTGTAAATTGGAATGGGTCTTAAAATGTATACATTTTTTTCTTCATATTTGTTTAATAACAATTAAGGTTGTTTTCTATATCTTGCTGCTTTCTAGGTTTCTCTCAATTCATGTGTCTTAAGGGTGCAGAAGTACCAAGTTGCCATGTCAGGGAGAACTAATCTGCCACTGCTGCATCTGAGCATGGGGGAGGGTCCTGGAGGGATTAAGTCAGTGATGTAAACAGTGTGCAGGATAGGGGGAGAGCGCTCATGCCTGTGTTACCACCAACAGCCCTTCTCTCTTGGTTTCCAGACCCTTGTGACTACAGTTTAGGAAATATGTTTTCAGCACCACTTCACCAGATCAGCTTGAGTCTTGGGGGTGGGCACTCAGCCAACATTCTCCTGATACCCAAACAAGACAATGATACCACCATTAAAAAAGCTATAGAGATTCTAGAGCCATGAACCAATTTGTCCATAACCTTGCGTAGAAAGGCCTGGCACTGGTAAATGCTGCTGTGACTTACTCGAAACCTTGATTGGCCACATTTTGGAGCTATGCCAACGTTGAGCTGGTTCCTCCAACCCCTGCTGAGATCCCTGCAGCTGTTCAGAGCCTGAAAAAAATAGTCAATAGTGCTAAAACTGGTAATTTCAAACAGCTCACAGTTAAGGAAGCTCTGCTGAACGGTTTGATGGCCACTGAGATGGGGATGTGGTTGTATGTTGGCAAGATCATAGGCAAGTGTGGGCTCATTGGCTATAATGTTTGAAGACCAATCTTTAACATCTGATTATATTTGGTTTACTATTTGTGTATTCTTGGACCATGTGTGATCAGAAGGGTATTTGAATAAATGAATGTGTCAAAATGAAAAAAAAAAAGCTATAGAGCAATTTCCCTGATGAACATGGATGCAAAATCCCACACAAAATCTTAGAAATCCAAATCCAACAGTGCATTAATAGTATCATACACCATGAATAAGTGGTATTTATTCCAGGGACACAAGGATGTTTCAACATCCAAAAATAAATCAACTTAATTCTCTGCATCAATAAAGGAAATTTGAAAATCCTATGCTCATATCAATAGATGTTGAGATATTATTTGATAACATTCAACATTCCTTTATAATAAAATTCATATAAAAAACTGGGGATATATAGAATATACCTCAACATAATAAAGGGCATATATGACATAAACATAACTAATATCATTCTGAATGGTGAAAAACTGAAAGCAAGTGTGTCTACTTTCACAACTACTGTTCAACACAGTGTTAGAAGTCATAATTATGCAAGAGAAGGATATAAAAGGAATCAAAATTGTTTAAGAAAAGTAAAATTATCATTATTTACAGATGGCATACATAAAAATCCTTAAAGATGCCACTAAAAAATTTAAACATTAACTTAGTTCAGCAAAATGGCAGGTTACAAAACCAAAATACAAAAATCAGATGCCTTTATAGATGCAAACAATAACCTAGAATAGTAAGGAATCAAGAAAATAATGCCATCTATATTTGTTTCAAAATGAATTAAATAACTAAATATAAGCTTAACAAAGGAGATGAAGGAACTATACAGTGAAAACATAGACAAAAGAAGACAAATATAGTCCTTGCTCTTGAATTAGAATTATTGAAATTGCTAAAATGGCCATCTTACCAAAAACAATACATAGATTCAATGCAATCCCTATCAAAGTTTCAGTGGCATTCTTCAGACAAGTAGAATAAACATTACTTAAATTCATAAGGAACCACAAAGTACCCAGAATAGCAAAAACAACCTTGACAAAAAAGAGGAGGAATGGTGGTGGTGTCCTCCCAGACATTAAGCCATGTTACAATGCTGTAGTAACCAAAACAGTATGGTACCATGACAGGCTGACACACAACACAAAGGAATGGAATTGAAAGCCCCAAAATCAACCCACACCTATATGGTGAGTTAAATTACAACAAGGGAGCCAAGAGTGTACATTTAAGAAAAGAAAGTCTTTTTAATAATGGTGTTGGGTAAACTGGACAGCTACACACAAAAGAATGAAACTAGACCACTATCTCACACCGTACACAACTATTAACTAAAAATGAATCAAGGACTTGGATGTAAGACCTAACACCATCAAATGCATAAAAGAAAACATAAACAAAACACTCTACAAAACTGGCTTCTATGATTTAATTATTCATCTTTAGCAGTAAAGAAACCAAAAGGGAAAATAAACTATTAGAACTACATCAAACTAAAAAAAAAAAAAAACTTCTGCAGAGTGAATGAAACCATCAATGAAACCAAAGGACATGTTGAACAGGAGAAAAAATTTGCACATCATACATCTGACAAGGGGCTTATATACAAGAGCTACCAACAACCCATACAACTCCACAAATAACCCAATCAAAAAATGGGCAGAAGAGGGCCTCCCCGGTGGCACAGCGGGTTGAGCGCAGGGCTGGGAAGCTGTCCACAGCCTCTGAAACATGAGTTTGATTCCCAGCTAGCCAGGAAGATACCCACATGCCGTGACAGACCTCTCCTGTCTCACTTTCTGCTCTCCTCAGCAGTGCTTTCGGTCTGCGAGTTCTGTTCCCCGCTCTGTCTCTGGTGAATCCTCTTGCCCTCCCTCACCTCTGGCCTGTACCCCAGCTCTGGTATAAATAAATAAATCCTAAAAAAAAAAAGGCAGAAGAGCTAAATAGATACTTCTCCCAATAACACATACAAATAGCCAACAAGCACATGAAAAAATAAAAAAGCTCATCATCACTTACTGTCAGGGAAATGAAATCAAAACTACATTGAAATACCATCTCATACTTTTCTGAGTGGTTCTTATTAAAATGACCAGAAATAGCAAGTCTTGGTGAAGATTTTTTTTTTAATTTTATTTTTATATTTCTCATACAATTGCAACCCTCTGATTTTGACCCCAATCCCTCCTTTCCCCGCCCCCCCCAAAGTGTGTCTCTGGTTCAAAGTTGTTTGTTGATTTTGATTTTTTTCTTTCTTATAGTTATTCTTTTTCCTGGTCCCTTATTTAGGTTTTCTAGATTCCTGCTATGAGTGAGACCATCCGGTATTTTTCTTTTCGTCCTGGCTTATTTCGCTGAGCATGATCCCTTCCAGCTCCATCCATGTTGCTGCAAATTGCATGTGTTTATCTTTTTTGAAGGCTGAGTAATATTCCATGGTGTATATGTATCACATCTTCTTGATCCAGTCATCTATTTTTGGGCATTTGGGTTGTTTCCAAAGCTTAGCTATTGTAAATTGTGCTGCTATAAACATAGGAGTGCAGGTGCTCTTTGGAATTAATGTTTCTGTGTCCTTTGGGTAAATACCTAGAAGTAGAATTGCTGGATCATATGGAAGCTCTATCTTTAGTAGGTTGAGGAATCTCCACACAGCTTTCCATAGTAGTTGGACCAGTTTGCACTCCCACCAGCAGTGCAGGAGACTTCCTTTCTCTCCACATCCTCGTGTTGGCGAAGATTTTGAGAAAATAGAACCCTTGTATACTGTGGGTAGAAATGTAGACTGATCTAGCCCCTATGGAAAACAGTACGGAGACTTCTCGAAACATTAATAATAGGTTTATTCTATCATCCAGTAATTCTATTCCTAGGCATATAACCAAAGAAATGCAAAAACACTAATTTAAGGTGATACATGCACGCCTGTGTTCATAGTCTATTGCTCAGACAGATTAGTAGATTATGAAAATGTGGTATATATACACAATGATATACCACTCAGCTACAAATTTATAGAGATAACCTTTCACCATTCATGTAAATATATAGATAGAATTGTAGGGCATTATGCTAAGTGACATAAGTCAGAAGGATTAAGAATATTGGATGGTGTCACATATATGGCAATTATAAAAAAACCAAATAAAGGCTTACTTAAAGCCAAAACAGGAACATACCCTAGAAAAATGACTGTAGAACTGAAGATACTGGAGGGGGAGTGGGAGGGAGCACACTAGACTATGGTGGAGGACTATGGGTATCATATCATGGTGGGTGTGGTGTGGTAACCTATGAAGGGGATGAGTCTATACCTCTAAGTCATAGCCAGTGTTGGAAAATGTTAACCTCCATTTTTAAAAAGTACTTTAAAGGCTCACAGAATAATATCCAAACTACTGAATGCAGTAAAAGGTCTTCTGTGAATAGCCCCAGGCTATTTAACTAGTGTTAAAAAAAGAAAATGCCTCTCATGCCCCATCTTCATTTTCAAACCAAGCTTTTGTTTGCGCTATTTCAACATTTTAAAATAGGTTGGGTGACAGAACAAAAGATACTTAAGAACTTTGATTGTTATGAGAAAAGAGTATTTAAATTGGCAGAGGGTCCAAATCCTGGGGTTTAGCAAGGGGGGGGTCAGATGCCTGCCCTCTTGTGGATGGCTGTTGGGGAAAGGGAGAGGTGCTATCCCATCTTCTGTCAACACCTCATTCATGCACTGACACTTCATTTAAGCTTTAACCACACCCAACTACTAGTTGTTTCATAACAGCAAGAATTTGAACAAGTTGTTCTCTGTAATTTTGATGTCCTCTTTTCTTCTTCACATTGTGAAATTCTAATCATATTTAAAACTCCAACTCAAATGTGAAACCTACAAGTTCTCCAAGAAAAATAATTTCCCTTGTTTCACTTCTGTGTGCTTTTTGTTTGCCTCTGAATGGATGTAAAATATACAACCCTAAATATGCCTCTTTTGCATAAGGATTATTTTTAAGAAGCAGCAGACACAGAAAAGTTACCTTTTTGTAAGAGAGGTTTACATTCATAAAGAAAATCTCCATCTGTGGGAGTGTCTCAGTCTCTGTACCAAGTAGAGAAGACCAAATCTCTAGAAAGTAACCATTAGAGAAGGCATCAACTCAAATCTGCATAATAACCATAGGCTTGCCTACTGAGCCTTTTCTGGTGTTGGCCTCAAACAAAAGCAATCAGCTATTGTAACAAGGAAAAGGGTTTATTTAGAAACAAACAACAGGAAAAGGATGGCTCACTGGATAATGTTTTCATGGCAAGATCCACTAGCATTTCCTAAAATCCACCCCCCACCCCATTTAAATTCTGCAGGACCTCCCCCTCACTTCTGCCAGAGGGGGAAACAGCATCACCCTCCATGGGACATGCAAGGCATGTTGGGTACTGAAATTTGCTTACTTAGGCATATATGGGCACTCATTTCTAGCCTGCAACTTATTTAAATAAGGTGTTTGTGTTTTATGTTTTCACACCAGTAAATTCCCATAACTCCCCCTTCAAACATCTTTTGTCTTTTGCTGAAGATGACATTTAAGGTGGCAACTTAGGTCATTTGGGAGAATTAATTTTCCTGGGTTTCTTCCATGTACATACACGTTATATTATTAGTCTTTTTCTTCTCCTGCTAATATGTCTCATACAAGAAACTAGCAGAGTAGAGGACAATTTATTTTTCCTTCTCTACACCTCATTCAGAGTACTTGCGGCACTATAACTAATGACGTCTCTCTTCTCCATTTACAGTACAAATGCATTACTAGTGTTAAAAGGAAAATGGCATGGCTAAAATAGAGGTGTTTGTAATAAGTTCACCAAGACTTAATACCTAATCTAACTGTCGTTTCAAGGGCCCAACTGTTTCAAACTCCCCCCCAGAATGTAGTCCTAACTTCTCAGTGTGGAATTTTCTGGTTAGCACTAATGAGGTAATCTTTTCTATTCTCCATAGATAATTTACCTAAGCCAGAAATAATTGCTTCTTCCTTAGTCTTGCCCTCCTTCTGCCTAAAATAACCTTTTGTTTTAAACAGTTCTTCACAACACCTTTTACTTGTTACATGGATTGCTGCCCAATTCACAAATCATTTAATAAATCAATTAGACCTTTAAAAGTAACTTGGATTTTTGTTATTTAACACTGGCGAAGACTACCTTGTTGACCTTAGATTCCCTTAGTTAGCACAGTGGTTGGCATACTTTATAAGCTTGACGGTGCTACTGAATGAAGATGCAAGTTATCTTTGCCTCTGGTAAGCAAAATCATGCTTCCAAGATAGCCACTTCCTAACCCTAAAATCTGTATTACTTTACATGGCAAAGTGGGGATTAATTTTGCAGATGGAATAAGGCTGCTTCTCAGGTGATCAGGAGATTATCCTGGAGGGCCAATGTAATCACAGAAGTCTTATAAGTGAAAGAGGGAGGCAAATGCAGAACCCCAGTCAAAAGGGGATGTGACCGAAAAAGAGAAAACCAGAGAGATTGTCAGCACGAGGAATCAGCTCAATTTTATCGGCCATGAGCCAAGAAGCTGGAAAAAGCAAGAAAACAGATACTTATCTAGTGCTTCCAGAAGCAAACATGGCCCTACTGTACCTTGCTTTGAACCCAGTGAAGTTCTTGTCAGAATTATGATTGACAGAAATGGAAGATTATAAATTTATGTTGTTTTAAGCCACAGGATTATGGTAATTTGTCACAGACCATAAAAATTTGATACAGCACTCTAAGTTTTGCTATCCCAAGGGAGCACTACTACTCACCTTGTGATAGTTATTCCAACTGCAGGTCTACGTTTCCATGTCTATGAGGATCACTTAAATACCCTCAAAATGCATATTTCAGTATTCCCAACCCCAGAGAGTGTGATTGAATGGGTCTCGTGGGTTGACTCAGAAAAATCTGAATTCTGGCAAGAACAAACAGGTGATTTTAATGCAAGTAGTATGAAAACTCCATCTTTGAGAAACACTAAGATGTTCATGTGCCTGGGCTTTGCCATTAAAGGGATCTTGGGTCAACCTATTTACTAGAGTGTATTCACGGCCTCATTTCTCATACACCACTGCTGCCGCTTTGCTTTTAATTCCATTCATCCTTCATCCTCACTGCCTGTCTCGTATTTTCATCTTACCATCCTCTATTGGATAAACCAGGTCACACGTTTGCTTACGTAAGTCCTTTCACCATGGCTGTGAGAAAACCCTCAGTGAAGATTGCTCCCTCCCTTCATTTCATCCTCTCTACCTCTCCCTCCCCAACACTTACTGGGAATATGTAACTGACCAGTGGCCAGCTATTTTCTGTCATTTTCCTGCCGAATTCTTAATTGCTTTATCTTTTCCTAAGCATGGTAGCTATCAACTATTGATCCTTGAACAATGTGGGAACGAGGGCACCCCCTCCACTGCCATCTGTGGTTCTACATGCATGAATTCAACCAACTGATACCCGTGGTACATTGAACTCATGAATGCAGAAATGATGATAGAAAAAATCCACAAATATATGGACCTGTGCAGTTTAAACCCGTGTTGTTCAACGGACAAGTGTATATGGTTGCCATTCCATGTTCTGACTGATCAAACATTCCATTGTGGAGGCTTTAGTATTGGTTTGACAAGCTGGCAGCTCTTGAATGATTTTCCATGACCTTTCAGAGTCAAAAGCTTTTGCTGGATTTACTATCACTGTATCCTGCTGCCCTTCAGCACAGCTCTCAAACAGCAGTATATAAAAGAATCGCCAGAAGATGACTAAAAGATGAAGACTACTACATATACTCTCAGAAATTCTGATTCAGCAGATTGGAGGTCGTTCTCAAGAATCTGATTTTTGAAGTGCTCCTGGTGATCATGATGAACGTGGTCCAGGAACCACTTTAGAAGCTGACCTAGATAGAAGCTCTGCTCCTAGAGAAGTCAATTAACTTTCATGAGATTAATACCGCGCCCCTTCTAATAATTTAGTGATGAAAATTCTGCAACATTTCTAAATTTTTGCTTGACACTTCCCTTAGTGCTGATTTAATTTTATTCATTATACAAGGCAACCAAATAATTTCACTGTGAATCCTGTCTCTAGACTTGTCTGTAGACTTTAAATATCATCATATCTCCCTTGCTAAATGTCACAAAGACACTTTTTCTTGGAATGCCAGGTTTAATGAAGGGTGAAATATCACTTTAGAAATACATGATGCTTCTGAGGCTATTATGTGTAGTAAACCCAGGATAAAATTCTGGTACAGAGTGATTTAAAAGATAGTTTCTAATGTAAAACATAGGCAGAGCTCCATTGTGACTATTTCCATTAGTGCTGCGTCTGTGGAGAAGAGTGGCATAATAGAATTCCGATATAACTAGAGCAATGTTGTATGTTTATAAAACTCCATTTAGCAGATTTTAGTATGAGAGTGTCTCCTAATTTAATCAGTCTGAACATTTGCCATTTTCAACACTTTGAATCTTGACTGATTGCCCATTCTGTCTCTTCCTCAATTGTTACGGAGCCATTTAACATAGGAAAATAGCATTAGCCTGCAAAACAAATTACTCCTTGAAAAGGTCAAAGCAACACATTTTTGTTCTATTTCAAAAGAAGAGATGGAAATTCTAAATTGCATAGCCCTCAATCCCACCTCTACAAAGCACAAATGCTGTTCTAAAAGTTGGTCTTTGATGCTCATCAAAGTCCATTAAAACACATCAGATTGTACTTATTCAGTCAAATCCTTTCAGTATATAAATTACTCTCAGGGGCTTTGAGAGGTACAGTAACTCTTTGAGACCCTGCTTGGTGAGTAAGTGCATCATAGCAGTCTTTTACTAATCAACCTTTTGACCTAAATGCGTTAATGCACTCCCTGGGGAAGAGGCCAGCTTAATAGCCTAGTCCTCTACTCCTAAAGGCCTTAAAAAATGGATGTCATTATGGTGACACTATCTTTTCAATGGAGATCTTAAACCTACCCTACTATATTACATTTAAAATATTCTAATTCTCAGAATGAAATTTATTAGAGCTATGAGCCACATGTTCTTGCCAGCTCATGCTCTCACCTCCATTAATGTAAAAGAAACTCTCCAACTATCAACAATTCAAGCCTTCTCAATAGCTAATAGTTCTTCCTAATGAAATGCCCAGGGAAATGAGTAGGACAATTTAACCATCAAAATAATGAGGGGTTGTAGAGCTTGTGTTTAGTGTGGTCCTGAGTCTAATGTGAACTTGGAACTCTGCTGCAGGGGGAAATCTTCCATAACACAGATTGGAAATTCAAGTTACTAGGACATAGGCATTAGAGATAAGAACAGATCAGATTCTGGCCCAGGTCCTTATGTAAAAATCATGGTCTTGTTTATTCAATGGCACATATTTTGGGTAGCTGACTTTTACTTATATCTACATTAAAGAAAATTTGAACGAGGAAAGGAAAACTCAAAAAAAGTGCTTATTATTAATAACATAATGTAACTCCTAGCTCTGGTCCCATGTTACCATGTCTTTTCAGCTGCAATTTTGAGTGCAGGTATTAATTTTATACTTATTTATTTGTACTCCCACATTGTTCTTAAAAGGAGTTAAAATACGACAGGTATTAATTACCTATTTTAAATCTTTTTTTGGTTATCTAGAGCATAAAGGACCTGAAAAGACGAGTTTAACTCAGTTTTGTGTCCTCTCTGGAGCTCCAAATTTCCAAGACTTGCCTGCAACTTATTTCTCAAGCAGCTCTGAACCACTTTTTAAAGATCGGACAAGCCTTTCCTTCTTCCACATATATCTACACCCCCCCAATTTTCACTGTGTTTCTAGTTCACTCACTCACAATCTACTCCCTTTAGACATAATCTGCTTGAATAAAGGTACTAGCCACAAGGAATTTGCAACATGCCGAAAAACACCTGAAGACTACTCATTTCCATGATTTTTATATACACTTGTGTTTTTACTTTGATATCCATATACTTCTGGGCACTGACTCAGTTTGTGAACATTTCCTCTATGGATAAAACTTCTGACATAAAATAAACTGGCAAGCATAAAATGAAATTTATTACAGTCATTTGGAAGGAGGGTCGAATATACGTTATCAGCTACACCATGGTTGAATTGTTTGCATCATTTAGAGACAGTGGTAATATTAAGAGTCCAGGAGAGATCTAACAGCATCTATTTGCATGCTGTTTTACAATTCATAAGCCCTTTCAAATACTGGGTCTGCATTTAAGTGATGAAGGATTAAGATTCATAGAGGTAAACTGATTTGCCAATGATCTCAAAGTAAGTAAGTTTCAGAATATGTAATTTTCATCTGGCATTTGGGAATATGTGAAAACACAGATTAGATGAGTACACAGACTAGAGTCTAACCAATGGCCCAGTTTAGTGCTGCCATAGATTTTCAATGTGCAGTAATTGAATGGGTCCATACCCATCTGGCATATACCTAGTATAAAATGGAGTCTGTGAAACTTGAACACCCTGTCAGGACTATAGCTCCTTTTTGAATGACGTAGGCCGATGGCTATTTTTACATAAAGTGGCCATGACTCACATGACCCGAGTTGTGACTGGTGCAAAGGCCACAGGCAAGTATATATGACTTGGACACAGGATAAGCCAACTACTTGTGGCTTGTTAGAAATTCTGCCTATTACAGATGTGCCTGATTAGATGATGATTAACTGACTAGAAGATTCTAGCTTCGGGTATCAAGTTAGATACACAAAGAGCTAGGCTGTGTCCCAAGCATTGTATCCCTAAGGCCCAACCCAACTACGAAGACTAACACTCAGAGTCACTATGCCGTCGGGCAAAGCACATTGTCTATACCCTCCCATTCATGTATTCTGTGTGCAGACCCTTAATGATGAAGGTAAAATGAGTAGCTCTCATGTTCACTATGAGCCAGGATAAAATGCTTAGATGGGTATTTCCCCTTGTATTACATTACAAAAATGATTCGAATCACATGGCTGTTACAGCACCATGAAAACCATGCCTGTAGCCATTGATTGCGATAGCACTGTCAGAGAGGAAAAGCTCTGCTCTCTTTTGCTCTGTGATTAAGAGGCTGCAAATTAAGCTGATAGGCTAGAAAGAGGGAAAAAACAGATTCAATTATGTATGTGATGCATGTTAAGTTCACAAAGAAATGTGACTCAAATTGGTGGACAAAATTTCAGGTTTCTGTACCTGTCTTAATAGGGGTTAAAGAGAGAACCAGTGCATTTTAGGGAAAATAAATGGGTATTCTGAGAACAGATGGGCAGGATGGGAGTTTTATGACACTGGATATGTAGGCAATTTCTTACCCAGGTGCTGACTTCTCTTCAGTGATATGAGTCAGTCTTTCATGGTTGTGCAACTACAAGGGAGGGGATTTAAAACAGTTGAGTTCTTTGGAGAGGTTTGACTTTGTAGAAGATACAGTCACTTAAGGGAAAATGCCTCTCCAGCAGCTGTTAATTATGAGATGTCTTCAACTCAAAGCAATCTTACACCGTGGTAGAGGATTCCTTCCGAAGTAAGTGTTTGCCTAATAACACTGTACATCCCCTGTTAACTAAAGAGACTTATAATTTCTTCTTCTCTGATGGACCCTTTTGGACCCAGTTATTCACTAGGATCAATAAATGTGAATTCATTGATACTGGCCGGGTAGACTTACATGAGGAAAAAATAATCTTTACGGTCTTGGACAAATGATATTTGGAGTTACTCTAAAGACCTGAAATGTTAGAACAAGTTTCAGTGAAATATTTTGTAAATAATATCTATGAGATAATATATATACCTTATATGTTCTACCTATGAGGATATGTTTCTTCATTCACAATGCAAATAAATAGCAATATATTGCTTTGTTCAAATATCTGTTTGATAGAAATTTTTTTAGACTGTGCCTGTGTGCTAGGGCAAAAAAAATAGTGAATCTGTCATATGCTGAACAGGGTCCACCCCCAAGATATCCATGTCCCTAATAACCAGAATTTGTTTACATATTACTTTCTGTAGCAAAAGGGACATGGAGAAAGAGATTAAGTTAAGGTTCTGGAGTTAGGAAGATTATCCTGAATTATCTGGATGGGTTGGATGTAACCACATGAAAGAGGAGGCAGCAGGAGAGTCAGAGTAAATAGAATGTGTCATAACAAAAGCAGAGGTCTCAATATGTGATTCTTGTAAGAGGGAAATTTGCCAAACAATGCCTGAAGCCTCTTGCAACTGAAGCTGGAGAAAACATGGTATAAATTCCCCACTAGATCCTCCAGAAAGAACACACCCTTGGGGACACCCTGATTTTAGTCCAGTGAGATGCATTGTTCTTCTGACCTCCAGATCTGTAAGGTAATAAATTTGCATCATTTAAGCCACTACACAACTGGTAGTTTTTTACAGAAACAAATATTATTTATCATCTGTTTATAGTTTCATTTCCTCAAGTCAGGACTTGCTTATGCTTTGACAGAGTTTGGCCCCTGGTGAGAAATACAAGGATGTGACATTCAGATATTTTTGCCTGGCTGGAAATACGAGAATGTGACATTTAGACATTTTTGCAACAAACAATACCATTTTATTCATTCAAGTTCTCAATAAGATTTCAGTCAAACCATAATTAATTAAAGAAAAAGAAACACAACTTAATCATCCAGTAATTGTTATTTTTCCCCACTGTACCCAAAGGTATACACTTAAGACCTGAGTAACAACTTCACTTGGAAGAACTAATCACAAAAAAGGAAGCAGAAGTCCACCAGAGAATGTGGCACTGACTTTAGGGTAATAGCATGGAGGGACGCTAGGTTGATGAGGACATGGTCTCTGACTTTCCAGAACAAGACCTTCTGTGTCTGAAAATGAGGCCATGTATGCGTGCTTTAAAGGAAGGGTGTCCGATTGGAATGGTCCACTTTTATCAAAGCCTGCTTCCATTTCTGCTGTCTTTCCACGCCACCATAATGGTGTGCATGAAGGTCTTGGTTGATATTCTCAAGAGAACCAACAAAGCCAAAAAGAGACACAAACGCCAGATTTTTGTTAGGCAGTCCTCTGAAGTTATTGTCGGTTTCTAACTGATGATAAGGCACAGTCACATTGGATTTGAAACCACCGATGATCAGGGAGAGCTGGGAAATTGTTGTGAACCTCACGGGCGGGTTAAAGAGTGTGGAGGGACCAGCCACATATGGGATGAATAAGCAAAAGACCTAGAGAAATGCAGAATAACCTGCTCCTGTCTTGTCAGTTTGGTTTCATTGTACTGATAAACTTAGCTGGCATCACAGACCATGAAGAAGAAAACACACAGGAGGGAAAATCCTGGGATTCTCTTTTTATGGATGCAATACCTATGTGCAAATAAAACTCCATCATGGACCAAATTGCAGCAACAACCTAAAAAGCCTGCCTTATAATTCTGCCCTACTTCTTTACCCTGATCAGACACAAGGATCTGCAGGTATAAATTGCCCCCTTCAACAACCTGTTTTGATTATACCCAGCAGGTACCCACAACCAGCATACAGGTAGCCCATGTCCCTCTCCTACAGATTCAGAATTTGTGTCCCTTTACAACTCTGCTTCTACCCTAGCCCTTTTATTTCCAATTGCCATACTTTGTTGACCTAGCCCCACTGTTCTTCCCTAGATTAGACAGTCAGAAATAATTTCAACATCAAACATTATCTAAATTGTAATGTATTGAGCAATGTTGACATGGGATATGAGCACTGTCAAAAAAATCACAGCAACTGCACGTAGCAAATGGAAAAGCTAGAACTAAAATCCAGTGTCTCTGATCCCAAAAAATCACCTCTTAAATACTTTAATATTTTGTCTTTCACTCAGAAAGCAATTTCTGAATCTACCATCTATAGAGAATCATTCAATCTTTATGCCCAAACACTGTTGCCAGGATATTCCTATCATAGCCATCTCCTAATCAACTGACAGAACTCCAGTTACACTGCTACCTGGCCTGCCTTACTCTTCTACTGCATCCTAAATTAGATAGTTAATATGATCAGCTTTTATGGGCCGAATATTAACTCTAATGAGTTACATTTCATCAAGGTATTTATACTCATAAATTGATGCAATGATGGATATGGTAATTTCAGGACCTAAAAGAGTATATGTTACAGTGTTGCCTTTCTGTATCCCTAAATAATCTAAAAAGGAAGCTGCCTGCTTATTGGAATGGTTATGTTCATAAAACACTTAAATTGATATCCTGGAAATTAATGACAGCATTTTGAGTACTGTGCTGCATCCTAAAAATGAAAATCAATGCCTGTTTCACGAAAACATTTTGTCCCAGAAGGCTACTCTGTGCTAAAGCCAATGTACACTTATACTGCTAAAGAAGAATGTTGATTGCCTCCTGTTCTGGGTTAACACTTTAATGGACAATAAAACTTGGGAGAATCACTGGAAGTTGAAGGTTAATGGGCTTCAACTAAATTTTGTGATTATAGGATCTGATTTTTTTATAATGGTATTTTCTTTTAGAATAAAAGCTGAAGAGAAGTAGTACCCATAGTCTTCAGAAAGGCAAATTTGAAATAAAATTGTGAGATGGGAAGCATGAGGGTGGTATTCACTTGATTGACTGTCTTTTTGGGTTTTTCTTGTTATGCATTTCCCTTCTCATAGATGTTTTACAATGTGCTACATGAAAGGATTTCAGTGTAATGGTTCAGAACTGGGTAAGATCTCCGTCTTCAGAGAGTGAGAAAACTTGAATCAAACTCCAGCTCCACCATTCAAAAATGAGTGGAAAACCTCTCTGAACCTCAGGGTTTTGCTGTGAAAATTACATCCAACAGAGTAGTAGCTGAGATATGGTAGGAATAAAGAAAGTTTTGTTGTTGTTGTCAGTCTACACTATCTTCCAAAACGTGAGGATGTCGAGCAATTTTGCAAATCAAGACAAATAGAAGGACTTCTCTACCACTACAAATGTAGAGAAATAATTGATAAAATCTATCAAAACTTTATTTAGTGTGATGAGGTATTTTACTTCTCTCTGTGAGAGAGTAACCAGTACTAGATTTGCCCTCCGCTGTTCAAAACAAAACTAGAAAACTAAACCAAAAAATGTTCAGCATCTCTCTCCATACATCATATAATAGACAGTGCAGGCTGCAAATCTTTATGAAGAAAACAATAAGACAGGCTCAAGAAATGTGCATATAGGTCCTGTCATGTTTTCTACTGAATAAAAAGTTCTTTCAGCATAGGGTAACATATTATAAGACCAGGCAAAAGACAAATAAGGGGAAATTAACAATGCCCAGAGATCAAAAATGATCAGATAATACTCTACTCCTCATCAGCTAGCAAGGGTAAAAAGATACTTGTAGGTTTTCATGGGTTACATTATGGTTTCTGTCATATATTCATTTATAAATATCTCTTTAAAATGTAAACTTGATTCTTAGCTCTCAAGCAATTCAAAAAGTTAGTTGAATGCTGAGCAAGATTGCACAGACCTCTGTGAGCACCAGGGTTATTAATTTGAAACCTCAATCATACCTTAGTAATAGCACTAAAATAGATATAAAGGATAGTCTTTTGGTTCACACTAACAAAGCTTAAACATAATCCTTAAGAATAAAAAAATATCATGTAAGAATAAAAGGTAAAATACTACCAAAATCCTATTGCCATAATGAAATAATTAGGGAATAGTAATAATTTTGTCAATAAATTCAATAATCATATGAAATGGACAGATTCCATGAAGGATAGCAATTAGGAAACCTGACACACTGATGTGAATAAAATTTAAATTACTGAAAAATTTTAATTCATCATTGAAAGTCTTCACACAAAGACAACTTCATGCCCAAATGGCTTCACTAGTGAGTGCTTTGAAACATTTAAATATAAGTAATATTAATCTTACACAAATATTTCCAGCAAATAGAGATGGGAACAATCCAACTCATTCTAGGAGCCTGCATTCAACCAAAACTATACAAAGTTATTATGAAAAAGAAATCTATTCACTAGTATTCATCACGAACATAGAAATTCTTGCCTGAATACTGACTTGAACCTGACAATATGTAAAAAGGATAGTACATCATGAACAAATGGGGATTATTCCAAGATTGCAAGGCTGGTTCTATGTTTTCAAATGAATCAATGTAAATCACCATGTGAGCCAAATAAGAAGAAAAATCATATGATCATCTCAATACATGCAGAGAAAAAGTATTTGTTGGAAATTCAACACTGATTCATAATAAAAAGTATTAAAATGGGTATTTACAAAACCTATAGCTAGCAACACACTGACATGTGAACAGACTACTTTGCAATAAAGTCAGAATACAAGGTTGGTCACTCTTACCACTTCTATTTGACAGGTCTGTTTGGCACAATTTATATATATAGAACTTTGTGCATTTAAACTCAAGTGTTAGTTCTAGTACTTTTTTCGTAGATTCTTTTGGATTTTCTAAAAGGCAATTTCCAATATGATTCCATATTTTATAAAAAAATACAAAAACAGACAAGACTCATTCATGCTGTTAGAAGAATGTCTGGTACTTGGTAAATACTCAATAAATGTTAATTATTATTTTATTTGATTTACATTTGAAATTAAGATTACTGGGTCATGCAACTGTAGTATACATATACCTTATGGTAATGACTGTCCAAACTCTTACAAATATACAAGATTACTATGGAAATTTTCTGCCACATCTTCAGTAAAAGTGAATTTTCTGGATATAAAAAGTTATCTTAAACTCACATAATCCATATGTTTAGAGTAAATCACACTAAGTTATTTGTTTTCCAAGTAATTATTTTTTTCTTGTTTTGGTATAATTAACATATGGTGAAGTGTATTAATCTTATGTACATAGTACATAATTGACAAATGCATAAACCTACGTAGCTAACATTTCCATCAAAATATAAAACATTGCCATCACCTCAAAGTTCCCAGGTGACCCATCCCAGTGACAGTTCTCCCACAAGACAACCCAATATTATTGTACAAGACAATCTGTTATTATCACAGACGAGTTTTGCTTGCTTTAGAACTTCACATAAATTAACTGTACAATCTGTTGTCTTCTGAGCCTGGTAGCTTTCTCTCAGCTTAATGTTAATCTTTTTATTTTATTGTGGTAAGAACACTTAACATGAGATTTACCCTCAGCAGATTTTTAAGTGCACAGTAGAGTACTATAGACTATAGGTACCATGGTGTACAGCATCTCTTTAGACTTTCTTCATCTTGATTAACTGAATATTATACCTGTTGAAAAGCAACTTCCTGTTTCCCCCTCATCCCAGTCTCTGGTAACCGCCTTTCTCTCCTCTGCTGCTATGAGTTTAAGTGCTTCAGATAATTCATGTGCATGGAGTCATGCTGTATTCGCTCTCCTGTGACTACATTATGTCTCTTAACATGGTGTCCTCAGATTCATTCACATTGCATATTGCAGAATCTGCTTTTTTTAAATACTAAAGAATATCCCACTGTATGTATAACCTCCATTTTCTTTATCCCTTTATTTGTCCATGGATATCTATGTTACTTCCGCATCTTGGCAATTGTGAATACAGCTGCAGTGAATATAAGTATGCTAAAATCTCCATGAGATGCTGATTTTACTTCTTTTGGAGAAATACCTAGAGACATGAGATTGCTGGATCATATGGTACTTTTAGCTTTTTTACCATACTGTTTTCCATAATAGCTACTTCATTTTGTATTCTCACCAGCAGTCTGGGAAAGGTAGTAAAGAACTGATTAGTCTGAAAAGAGGAATGTATCATAGAAGTTAGGTCTAAATGATCAAAGAAATAAAGCCCTTTTTAGCCTCTCCCACATAATAGGTAAGAATATAGACAGGTGGCAGGATATTTTCAAATGTTAACCTTAGTTCCTTTCTTCTAGTTGTTCAGAACCACCAGATCATCCCCCATGCTTCAAACAGCAAGGCACTTTGCCAGCCATTGCTTCATGTTAGAGATGTGACATAAAGTAGAAACAAAACCTAGATTTGATGTTTATAGATCTTAGAGAGCATAGAGAATTCAAGGCATAGATAGGAGTTTGCAGAGAAACATCAGGACTTTTAGAAATGTGGACTGCCCTCTAAGATCCAAAGAAAATCCCCAAGCTAGGGGAAGATGGCACAAGTATTGATGAGATGATTGGGGAGGTCAGTAATGTAGACAGAGAGGGGGCAGCATCGGAGGAGATCAGAACAGAAATTAGGATTGTGATGTTCAGGGCTGCTCTGAGCAACTTTGTTGCGCTGTCTAGGAGCTTCATAGAAGCTTTTTTCCCCCAGATTTCATCTAGCAAGCTTGATGTGTGAGCTACACATGGAGGCAAAGCCAACAACAGTCTTTCTCCTCAGTATCATTTGTAATCTACTTTTCAACGAAAGCCAGCATCTCACCAAGTGTCATATTTATATGCTTAGCCAATGTGGACATCTTTAGCAGTATCAGGGGGCAGTTAGGAACCCAAAAGAAGAGGGGGTGGCATTGTGGTAGTATTGACCTGAAAGCTGCAATAAATAGACCTGTGAATTGAAGGGAACCATTTCACCTTTGGGCCAGGATATTGGTTAAATGCTCTTACCCACCAATCCCATCCTTCCATTAAAAACAGTAGCACTATTAATATATTGTCAACTAATCAAAGTTAATGAAAACCAAGGGTTTTTTTTGTTTTGTTTTGTTTTTCCTTTTTTTACACTGGGACCTGAGGGCACTTTGGTAGCATGACATGCTCTTCCCAAGGTGAAACTTTTATATTGGTTGGAGGGTAAGAACATGACATGGATACAGGGTCCTTATTTCCTTTGTGTGTATGTGTGTGTGCACGCACACGCGCGCACGAGACAGAGAGAGAGAGAGAGAGAGAGAGAGAGAGAGAGAGAGAGCCAGTGCGAGAGCGCGTGCAAGAGCGAGAGAGTTGTGTACTACAGTATAAGCTAAGAATATAAGCTTTGCAACAGACCCAGGTACTAATTCCAGCTTTAATTAGATTTGTGTCACTGCACTAAGTTACTTAAAACTCTCTCAGCTGCCCCATCTGTAAGTAGGGCTAATCTTACTTTCCTTGTCAGATTGTAGTGAATATTACAGACAATAGTTTGATACTTGATAGTAAAACCACCTATTACAAAGTTTGACACATAGAAGACATTTAGTAAATGGAATCATTAATGAAAATTCCCTCAGCTGAAGTGCCACCATTGAAAATTCACTCCTTTGGATTTAATGAGCTGCTCAAACAGTCATTCCTAGACAATATTGTAAAATACATAAGTTGTCTTTAGCACGCACATTTACACTTTCTGCCCTTCTGTCCTTAAATTAGTTTTTGGGTAAAATGCTGGCAAAGATGTGGTAAAGGAACTCTCCTACATTGCTGGTGGGAGTGCAAACTGGTCCAACCACTATGGAAAGCTGTCTGGAAGTTCCTCAGCCTACTAAAAATGGAGCTACCATACAACCCGGCAATTCCACTACTAGGGATCTACCCAAAGGACACAAAAACATTGATGCAAAAAAACACCTGTACCCCTATATTTATTGCAGCACTATTTACAATAGGTAACACCCGGAAACAATCCAAATGCCCAAAAATAGATGACTAGATCAAGAAGATGTAGCATATATACACAATGGAATATTATCCAGCAATCAAAAATGATAATCTCATGCCATTCGCCGCAACATGGATGAAACTAGAAGGAATTATGCTCAGTGAAATAAGCCAGAAGGAAAAGGAAAAATATCAGATGGTTTCACTTATAGCAGGAATATAGAGGAGCCAAATAAGACATCAGTGTAAAATAATTAACAGTACAAAACACAACAAAACAAAAACAGACAATTATATATCAGAGACATCCTGCAGGGGAAGAGGCGGGAGAGGGATCAGAGGGAGGGAGGGAGGAGTATAGGGGGCTGTGGTGATGGTGCACGGGTGCATTGGTGAAGGACTCTATGGGGACTACACCTGAGGGAGTGGGGGCAAACAAATGTTGTTTAAAAATGAATAAAAATAAAAAAATTAATAAAAAAGAAGAAAAAATTAGTTTTTGGCTAGAGAGAGATCAGCGAATGCTTAGGAGAAAAGTGGAACTAATGATAATTCCCATTTCTATTTTAGATTGGTGACTTCGAAAGTCAAGTGACAGATGTGACATACCAAAGAAATTATTTTTCCAGAAAATGAGGTGGATCAGGCATACAATATAAATGTCCCTAATATTATGATAGAGTTAGTGCATTATCATTTAAGTACTACTCTTTAAATATCACTAAATATTTACATGTGTCTTCTCCCAACTTCATGTATTTCTGATTACCTTAATCATTTGTTACTTTCTCCAACATTAACTATAAAAAATGAGAGATGGCTTTTAGTTAAAAAAATTTTTCGAGAACATAGTAATGTAGAACAGCTGCAGCCATGAATTTTATGAATGCTTTGTTGAAAATAACATTAAATGGCAAAATCATTTCACAGATTAGCAGCAATGTTTTATGCTACATGGAAAATACATCATTCTTAATCATGATAGTTAAAACATGAAATAACTTACCTTGATTTTTATGGGATAGAAACCATCATCATCTTCAACATTTTCATCCTTTTACAGAAGACGTAGTATATGGAGAGTACTGTGCACGAAGCTGTGAATATCAAGACAACATTTTTATCCTTAGAGAAGTTAAAAATCAATTAGGAAATGGCTGTTTGGACAAATCTGAGAGTACTGTATCAGCATCCCTTGATTAGTAAGTCTCCCTGGTTGTTAGACATTATGTAGGCCCTGTACTCCCCAGTCCTCTATACAGAGCAGATATCCCCACACACCCCAACCACCTACTTTCTTACCTTTAGTAAATACAAATTTAAGGCTTTTCAGAACCAGTTTTGCAAAATTATGGCTGACAAGTCAAAAGAAGCCCTGAAGGGCCTCCCTGGTGGCACAAGGGGTTGAACACCTTGCTACAGGGCAGTCCGCAGCCTCTGCAGCACGGGTTCGATCCCCAGCCGGCCAGGGAGCAACCCACATGGTGAGGCAGACCTCTCCTGTCTCACCCGCTGCTCCCCTCAGCAGTGTATTTCAGTCAGTCTGCCTGTTCTGTTCCCCACTCTGGTGAATCCTCTCACCCCCTGCGTCTCTGGCCTGTACCCAGCTCTTGTATGCATAAATAAATAAATCTTAAAGAAAAAAAAAGCCCTGAAACAGATTTGTGATGACCTATACATATTTTAATTTACTCTTTGAATTCATTGTTCCTATTTTTGAATTGTTTTCTTTCACATTAAAATTGCAATTCTCAGCCTCTCATGCAGTATCAGAGATCTGGCAAAACTAGACCCATTTTCCATATTACAACAATAAACTGTTGCTCAATAGAAGCAGCCCTCTTTAGACAGGAAATAGGATGTCCATTTCTTTCCAGTCCTTACCACTCCTTTTTGTTCCTTACACCTGGCTTGCTCCACTCCCTTTACCTCTCACTCTCCTTAGGCAGTTGACTCTGTGACCCATGGTTTAGCTACACTCTCAAGACTCAGCAAGAAATCTCACTCTAGTCCAGCTCAGACCTAGATTTTTCCTCCTTTCTCTTGCCACACTCCTGTCTCAGAAACCTTCTATGACTGACAACTGACTTTCTGGCTCTTACCCCCATCCCAATAATCTTTTTTTCTGAAAACTGTATCATTTCCCCAAAGTAGTAACTCAGGCCCTACTTAAAATCACTGAATAACTGTGTTTACCAATTGCCACTGGATTTAATGCAATCAATACTGATGAAAAGATGTAGTCCACCTGGGTAGTTACACGGAAAAACTAATTCTATGCATATATAATCTTATACAAGTTTTCATTAACCTTTGAGCCAAGCAACAAATTCAACAAAAACAGTGTCTTCAAAATATGTTAGAATAGGCAGGGTCATGGAAAGGGGGGGGGCACACTACACTCACACACACATTTGGAGAGAGATTTTATTTTATTTTAAAGATTTATTTATTTATGCATATAAGAGCTGGGGTACAGGCCAGAGATACGGGGGGTGAGAAGATTCACCAGAGAGAGTGGGGAGCAGAACAGGCAGATCTACTGAAATACACTGCTGAGAGGAGCAGCAGGCGAGTCAGGAGAGGTCTGCTGCGCCATGTGGGTTGCTCCCTGGCCGGCTGGGGATCGAACTCGTGCTGCAGAGGCTGCAGATTGCTTCATAGTGCGATGCTTAACCCATTTCGCCACCAGGGAGGCCCCAGATTTTATTTTTTAACTCAAACAATGTGTAGGGCCTCCCTGGTGACTTAGGGGTTAAGTCTCAGCGCTATCACCACTAAGGCCTGAGTTTGATCCCTGGCCAGGAACCTGACCAACATATGGGGCAGAACTCTCCTGTCTTGCCCACTGCTCCTCTCAGCAGTGCATTTCAGTGAATCCACCTGCTCTGCTCCCCACTCTGTTTCTGGTGAATCTTCTCACCTTCCACACCTCTGGCCTACACCTCAGTTCTACACAAAAATAAATAAAACATATAAAAAATAAAAACTACGGCAGAAAATGCATCAACTTTCAGTATAAGCAAACAATGATTTGCTCATTTACAGAAAGAGAAATGGTTGGCGTAACATGTGAGTACAGGGAAAACTGTGAGTACTGATAAAGGTTACCACTAATGAGTATAGTTCCACTTGTAAGCATCACTGTGGAACCAGATAGCAAAACAAATCTTCCAGCAATTTGGATCTCCTTTTCATGTTCTACTTTGCTAATAGCGGCTCATCCATTCCTCCCACAATTTTATCTTAGCTCCCCTCCTGTGCATTCCCATTGTTCTGTTCTTCTAAGACTTAATATATTAAATTATTTACCTGCCTCTCCCTCTGATTGTTGAGCTTTTACAGGGCATGACATATATCTCTCAAGTGTCTAGTCCCATATCTGGCATGGCATAGGCATTCTGTAAGTATGGTTCAACTCGTTACTGAAAATGGAATTATTTCTAGGTCCTCTCCTGAGAGTTGGTGCCCACTTCTTAACCCCTCTTAATAACCAGAGTCCAATTAGCTACAAGATTTCATTGTCTAGCTGTCTACAAGAATATCTTTATATCACCATCCAATGGAATCATATCATGCTGCACTGTTCATCTGTGAATGCATTCCTGTTACTTAACTTGCTAAAATGTCAAATTCAATGTCACCATTCTTTCTTGTTCTATAAAATGCTGAGATTTTCTGTAAGAATTTTTAAATACCTGAGATATGAGTAGTTTGAATGGCACTTTAGTGACACCTTAGTTCTCAAAGTCCATTATCTGAATGGTAGTTAAACGATATAAAAGAGTGATTCAATTGAGCTGTTTCTACTGAATGTGAATAAGATAATTATTTATTCTTATTGTCACTCTCCTCTAATTGTCAGCACTTTCTTCTTGTAAAATCCCAGAGAGGCTATCAAATGCAAGACTAATTTAAATTTTCAGTGTGTTTTTTTGTGTGTGCATTTGTGTATGTGTCTGTTTTACTATTTCTGCTCCTGTAGATATTTCTTAGATATATCTTGACGAATCTACATTTAGCCCCTCCAATAGAAGGCAGAAATCAGTGACCACAGGAATCCAAAGTAGGATACAAGTAGTACAGCTGCTTTGTAAGCTTGAATATACAAGTATTGCTAGAATTAAGGAATAGGTATCTTCAAGTTGATCACTCACCAGCTAGCATTACCACATGTAGATGTTTATTTGCCAGCTATTACTACTTTATAAAAGCATTATCCACATGCTTTCTGCATAGAATAAAATCAGATCCTACAAAGATCCCCACATTTCATGAAACCACTAGGTAACAATCTAGTCCCCATTCTAGAGGCTAATAAAGGACAATAACTAGCTTTATGAGATTTCAAAAATATAAATATTTGGACCAGTTTTTCCAGAACAGGCAAAAAAGAAAGAAATCAACCCAATACCTCCTCAGATTTTCACAAAGAAAGGATATTATCTGTTTGCCTCACTACTGACCTTGAGTAATTGTCAGTGAGGCTTCCTGCCAAATGATGCTGCAGTTGGCCGATTTGTAGTGAACACCCTCCTGTCTTTTTGATGATCTGCCACTGTCAGCTTCAAATGAATCCCTGGCACAAATAGTCAGTTGTGTGGTCTGCCAAGCCAGTCCCTTTGTCACTTCAACAACATACTTGAAATGTCATATGCATTCAAGGCCCTCACGGGGTTCTTACCTGACCACCTTATCTCTGGCTATTTTCCTATAGCAATTAGCTCCACATCTGTAATTTCTATAATGGCAGAAATTTAGTCAGATCATAGTGATTCAGTTTACCTCTGTTTCCCTATCATCTACAACAGTACCAGGTCTATAGAAAGTACTGAAAAATATTTGTTGATCAAATGAATAATCACAGCACCCATTTCAATTTCACTGAAAAATACCAAGCTACACACTGCTAAGTAATTTACATATCCTTAGTGTACCTCATGAATATTACTATAAAATAGGTACTATTATTCCTGTTTTTAAAGGAAATTTAGAATCAGAAAAGTTAGTTTTGCTTAGGAAGGCTACACTTATAATTATTAATATATCAGTATTCCATAAGGAAGAAAAGGAATTTAACTTAGGAAATTAACATATCCTGGATGCCTATGGAGATAAATAAGGAGTCGACATTTACTGAAAACTTTTTATAACAGGCATTACTAGACAGTGTATAACTTTAAATTTCACAAAAACCCTGTAGTACCCTAAGAGTACCTGTGATTGTTCTATTATTATTCCAGTTGTTATAGATTAAAAACTGAGCGAGGCACAGAGCAGGTAAGCAATTAGCCCTATGTCTCACAGCTGGTAAGAGACAGAGCTTGAATTCAAACTTGGTTAGTCTGGCTTCTGGGACAAAATCCTAAAAACATCTGAGTGGAGACACTACCGTGGAGTAGAGAGAAAGGCGAAAGAAGTCATGTTTGATGAATGCTATAAAATGTTTAGGGAATTACCCATTTTATATAATGCAAAAAAATGAATCTATTTTCTATTATCTTCAGTTTGTAGATGAAACAAAGGCCGAGAGAAGTTTCCACGCCAAGGTCACACAGCTTGAGAGTACTCTAATTTCAAGGTCCATCCCATTTCCATGAGCCCTACGTTAACTGAACTAAGAACTGAGAAGAAAAACTAACCAAGTATAACCAATTTAAGGGAAGCCTAGACTGTAAAGACCAGAGCACAGGAACTGAACAAAATAAAAACAAGAAAATTTAAGATTTATGTCCATAACAGCGGAGATGGATGTTTGAGGTAAATCCATTACAGGAGTTGTCACCAAAAAGCTAAATTCCACCCCATTTTGTTCCTTTTCCATCTCTCTTCTGGTTGCCTATTGATATGTGAAGTAAAGAGAAAAGTAAGTTCCAGTCACTTCCATATGGTTGCTACGAATGATAAACTGTAGAGGGTCTATGAAATCTATGGGAGGGAAGCACTGATCTTTCAGCAGCCAAATATGTTCTTCTCTCCCCATGAAGAGGTTCTTAGGATGTGGCAAGTTTGCCTACTTGGGTAAGAAAACAATCATTCACCAATCTGGAATGATCTTTCCAGGCTTTCCACATCCTGATACAGAATGCATCAGTGAAGACCCAGCCAGGAACACAGGAAAAGCACACCATTGAAGTCAACAGAGGGTACTTAATACAAGAAACAAGTTACAACAGTGTTAGCAGAACAGAAAGAGCAAATGGGGGAGAGATAAGGCAACCCAGAGCTTAGCAGCTACAATGAACTGCAACCACTCATAGGGCCAAGGGTCAGAGGCAGGTGATAACCTCACCAGAGCTTGAGAAACATGAGCCAAGGCTGCCAGCAAGAAGCTGGATCCCGGGCCTCCCCGATGGTGCAGCAGTTGAGAGCTCGGTTGAGAGCGGGGTTGAGAGCTGGGTTGTGAGGCTGCCCGCAGCCTTTGCATGACGGGTTTGATCCCCGGCCGCCAGGCGAGGGTCCCACGTAGGGCGCAGACCTCTCCTGCCGCCCGCTGCTCCCCTCAGCAGTGAATTTTGTCAGTCTACCTGCTCTGCTCCCCGCTCTGGCTCTGGTGAATTCTCTCACCCTCTCGCGCTTCTGACTGTACCCAGTGCTTGTATAAATAATAAATCTTTTTTTTTTAAAAAAAGAAGCTGGATCCCTTAAGGAAGACCCGCTGAGCAATTGGGACCCTGGAGTTTTGCAGTACAAACCAGAGCCGTAGAAGAGACACTGCCACTGCCAGAGCCCTGTTAAAGCAGGTGGGTGATACCAGGGCTTCTCCCTGTCTCCCGCCCTCCAATCTCTGACTAGTGTCTCCTATCGGTCAAATCTAACCAGACGCCGTTTGGCAAGAAAGCCTAGGAAATGCAATTGGCAAGGGTCGAATCCTTCACAGAGCAAGGGAATAACAGAGAATGAATCTAAAAGAAATCCAATCTTGCAGCTTCCCAAGTACCCCATATCAATTCCTTATTCCCATCTCCTCTTATGTCAAATAGTATCTCTTCTGTGAATCTTTCACTAGGGATACAGGCTTCTGAACTCCAGTTAATCTCTGCAAACCACACAATTCGTGTGTTAATCAACACACGTACTGAGTAGCAGCAATGTTAGCTCTCTCTTTTTTTTAAAGATTTATTTATACAAGCACTGGGTACAGTCAGAGGCACAGAAGGGTGAGAGAATTTACCAGAGCCAGAGCGGGGAACAGAACAGGCAGACTGACGAAACACAGTGCTGAGGGGAGCAGTGGGCGGCAGGAGAGGTCTGCGCACCATGTGGGACTCTTGCCAGGCGGCAGGGATCAAACTTGCGCTGCAGAGGCTGCGGGCAGCTTTGCAGCCCAGCACTCAACCGCTGTGCCACCAGGGGAGGCCCAATGTTAGCTCTCTTCCTTGGCATCTATGGCATGACTACTAAATACCCTGCAAACTCCTTGTCTATTCGGGAAAGCTACACATCACATTTCCCATGGATATTTAGTACATGGCAAGCTTTTGCTTGGTTACTGTGTGGCATTTTCGAGTACATTAAGATTTTCTGTGAAATTCAGGAATAATATTCAAAAATTCAGCTATGAATACAACACGGCCACCAGGTATTCAGAATGCATCCCAGCCTCAAAAGAAGAGCCCTTGGCGATAAGCAGCTGGTACACTTGTACTGGCTGGGCTCTGTGGGAAGAACAGAACCTGCAGCCTCAAGAAATGCCCTAACTACACTATTTGGTTATATGAGCCTAATTATTAAAATAAAACAGTATTCATTATTTAAGAAAACGGTTATAAAAATGGCATGTCCTTTAAAAAGGTAGCAAAACATTTATATATGCACATACAAATGTCATGTACATTATAGCTTTATTTTGTTATGTATCACATCTAATTGATTATATATTAATTTACTGTATATTACTTATGATGGCCTATTTTTATACACAAATATATTTGCATAAAAATATAGAGTACATCATGCAGTGGTTTTCTCTAGATTACCTATTGAGGGTGATCATTCTTTTCCTCTTGTTTTTGCTTTTTTATATTACCTAGTTACTTTTTAAAAAATTTTTATGCATACAAGAGCTGGGCTGTAGGCCAGAGTTGTGGGGGCGAGGAAGAGAATTCACCAGAAACAGAGTGGGGAACATAACAGGTGGATTGACTGAAATACACTGCTAAGGGGAGCAGCGGGTGAGACAGGAGAGGTCTATGGCATCACTTGGGTCATCTTCCTGGCCGGGGGTCAAACTCATACTGCAGTGGCTGCCTATAGCTTCATAATGCCTTTGTGCCACCAGGGGGGCCCCCTAGTTTATTTGAAAGAGCACACAAATTTATTGCATCAAATTTATAAACTAAGTGAATTTTTTCCTTCAGATCTTTCAGTAGTCCACAGCAGGTGAATGAAGAATGTCAGGAAGAAGAGGGGATGAGGCCTTTTATACATGCTCTAACAATACATTTTTAAACTACTGAAAAGCATGGAGAGATTTTATACTCTTGTGCACGCTCTCTGGCCTTCAGAGAATCAAAGTGAAAAATTAAATTTCATCCAAAGGCACTGTTTCTATACACTGAGTGTCTGAGGAAGAAGAGAAAATATAAACAGGAGAAAAAGCTTATCATAAGGCATGACTTAAAATTTTTAATGGCGATCAGTACCTCACAAAATGTTGGGGAGATTGATTTTCTGAACCATCACTCTTCCTTTTCACTAAGCATTCCTGCCACCACAAATGACACCTCAGCAGACTTTGCATTTCCCTCACTGCCCAAATTGTAAACATCCTGTGGTGTGACTGCTTGGGTCAACCATAATCTTCATCTCTCCCATGAACAGGCCGAGCTGGCAGTTAATGGCCAGCATTTGGATTCACAGCAAGTAAACACAGAGGCCAGGCAGACGGGCCTATCAAAGATGTGGTAACACAACTGATTTCTGCTCTGACCCTCCGATGAGGTGAGCTGCCAGGTGTGGATGTCCAGCAATAACCACCCACTGTCACCCACTACAATGCAGCATTGCCAGGGTGACATATTTGGCGATCTCCATATAACTATGATTGATTTTCTTTACTGAGACTCTTTATTGCTATTTTAGTTCTATAATTACTTCTCAAAAATCTCCTGTCATGGTGACGCCTCCGTTCTCATTCTCATCGCAGGCTATTACCAAGACTGCGACAAGCCCCGTGTTTTTCCAATTCTGGTGGCTTTTCCATTAACTTTCACTGCGACTTGGACCTCTAAAGTAGGTCAGCTCAAAGTCTGAGCATTTAATTTCTTCTTTTCCAACAATTAACATAACTTATTAATAAGCCTTGTATTTTAAAAAAGGTTTAGCAAAATGTCAACCACATCCCTAGTCTATAAAGATAAGAGTTATATTTATCTAGTTCTAATTAAAAATAGCTAAAATGCTGCTTGGAAAGAGAGGAAGGAGGGGGATTCTGTTCGATTCATGTCACATTTCAAAACTTTGACATTTGAGTTTCCTTGGTGCTGTTTATGGTTTGAATTAATATTGTTCCATTTAGTTTGAAATACAGCAAGCATCTATATTGCATTATTGATCCTCATAAAACATGTCAAGTTTACCAGTCTAACATGCAGTAAATCCTAGTTATATAAAAGAGAGTTTCTGACTCTTATTGTTAATTAAAGTTATTGTAACCAGAGAATTGGATCCTAGATGAATTGCCCCCGATAGTCACATAGAAAGCTCCCTATAGTAATAGCTATCAGGCTGTCAGTCAGTTTCATATGCAGTCATCGCCATTTAACCAAAACCCTAAAGCAAAAATTCAAAATCTAAACTAAACAGGGACGTGAGGCTCAGTTCTCTATGGGGCATAAACAGAGTAGAAATCTGCATGCCACAAACCACTGCCAGTGCATCTGCTTTGTCCTTGTGTTCCTTTTAAACATTTGCCATCACAAGAAAAAAAAATAGTCTTTGTGAAAAGGAACTCACTCGATGTTAAAGAAATGAGGGGGATAGGTTATTGCATCTCACCTTCCTCAGAATGAGTTGGTTCAGACCCAAGGAAAGAGAATCCTGGGGACAACTGATACTTCAAAATCTTTTAGAAACAAGATGCCAATGGGAGGGGGAGTCAGAGGGGAGGCCGGGAAGTGAGCCACTGGACTCAACTTAGTAAAAAACCTATCACCAGACTCCATGGGAAGACAGCAGGAGGAGCCAGTGGGCTCAAATCAGCCAGTGGCTGATTTGAAGGCAATCTAGTGAGCAAATGTATGTGTCATATATTGCATATGCACAAAGCGTCAGGGTGTGTAAGATACATGTGAATGTGGGTTATGTATGTGAGTGGATGTGCATACGGATGTGAAGCTCTCTGGCCCAGGTTGTATGTATAGTTATAGGTCAATAGAAGCTTTCAAAGCCAGAAATAGAAACAGGCTCTGGATACTATCCTCTTTGACCTTCCTCTGTCATGAAAATGCCCTTTGTATTCTTTGAGAGTAGTAGCTATATTCTTTTTTTTTTAAAGATTTATTTATTTATGCATACAAGAACTGGGGTATAGCCAGAGGTGTGGGGGGTGAGAGGATTCACCAGAGACAGAGTGGGGAGCAGAACAGGCAGACTGACTGAAATACACTGCTAAGGGGTGCAGTGGGAGAGATAGGAGAGGTCTGCTGTGCCATATGGGTAGCTCCCTGGCTGGCTGAGGATCGAACTCATGCTGCAGAGCCTGTGGATAGCTTCATAGTGCTGTGCTTAACCCCTTGCGCCACCAGGGAGGTCCCCATAGCTATATTCTTGACATTATACTTGATGGCAGGGAGAGGTACCAAGGCATAGCAGGTTAAAAAACAAAACAAAACTGACTTTGCTGATAAGATCAATCTGTGTATCACCATACAATCACTGGTTGACAACTCCTGCCCTGCTTCAGTGTGCCCTTGGAATCAGCAGAAGTAGCCCCAAAACATGGACCAAGAGGGGAGGAAACTGGGCCTTCAAGAATCTGTTTTCATGTTAGCTGTCATCCATGTCTAACTGGTGTCAGTAATCTAGAATGGTTTTCCTTCTGTTTATTACTTGATACGTCTCACCTTCCCTAGTTCCAATGTAACAGACTGGGAGCATCTATCTTATTCATGTCTTGACTCCAGTGTAGACACAGTACCTGGCATGAAAGTTGCACTCAATAAAGGTTTACTGAGTCTTAACAAATTTTTCTACCCCAAACCCAGGTTTCCTTTGCTCTTCCAAAACAAGGTCAACCTTTCAATTCAGTTATGCTTTGTAAACTCATTCATGGTTGCTCAGAAGTCCTAAATGGATGAATTATATTTTTTTTCCAAACACCACCTTTGCCTAATACCCCAAAGATGTCATTTCTCTTCTTGAACGACTGTCATTGAACACATGTGACTCATGAATTGATCCCATTAAGGTTTTCTGAGGGCCAGCTATGTGCTTGGCACTGTATATTTCTGTGGCGGACTATAAAGATGTCTAAGACAGTCTCTGTCCTTTGGGAATTTATCTAGTAAGACAGCTAAATTATAACCAAATTACTCTGGTACAGGTTCTACGTGGCAAGTGCCCAATGATTGAATGTCCACCAGATGCCAGTTCACAGCAAGATGAGATCTCCTGCTTTTGGTATAGTCAGTGAAAGCTTCCCATAGAAGGGGGCATTCAAGGGACTGGACCCTAAGTGATGGGTGGGATTTTCATAGGCAAAGAGGAAGAACTTGACAACACAAAGTAGCAAGGACAAGATAACAGTCACAGGGTGGGAATTTCTTAAAAAAAAAAAAAATGCCTCCTAGTGTTATTTCCTGGGGACCACCCTGTTACACTAGGACTTTACTGTGTATGCTTTTTGAAAGGGGTAAAAAGGCAGTCTGTCAATCTGTCAAATTCTGAAGTACAGCCCCCAAAGCTATGACTGACGAATAAGACAGGGAGGGAGTACACTTTTTTAGAGTGCTATAAATCCCCTAAAACCACAAAATGGGTCCTTCTTGGGTTTGCATGTGCCTTTCCTTTTGAATAATATGCCATTCTGCATTTTAATGTGAATGGGATGGAATGAGAGGGAGCAAAAGTGAATTTTCAGCACTTTCTTAACAATGGAATATTTCTACCAAAATTCAGAGTTCACAGAAAATCCCACAGGAAACTGATGAACAGAAAGTTTTCTCATTGTGAATAGAATTTAGTCTACACGACACCAACATCTAACTAAAATAAATAAAAACATTCAGCAAAAATACTGCCTTCTTGGTATCAAACTTTTAGAAATAGCTAGAAATACTGGCTAGAGGGCCGAAGTTCTGTTTTCCCCAGGACAGAACAGAGAAATCAACATTGTATAGACCCAGCCCAACTCCACTTACTGGCCCGCCAAATCACTGAGCAGGCTCCCAATCAAAACACCAGTCATTTTTGCTCGCGTCTCTAATGCCTCGCTGATTTTGAAGAGGAAATGTGTGCTCCAGTATAGATAGATTGGATTTTTTATAATAGCGATTCACCTAATTTGCCCTCAATTTGGTACTAGTCAGCCTGCTATGACGATTTAAAGGCACCATTCCCTCTTAACCGATCCATTTAAAGAGGATTCATATCTTGTCAGAAAATTTGATACCAAGTGCACAATGGTCCTAACTCTTCATTAGAATCCTTTACACAGTGTAGTTAATGCTAAAAATATTTAAAGTAGATTAAGAATAGAACAAAGAAATGAAGTGCAACTGTGACTGTGACAGGGTATGAATATTAATGATGCTTTTTTTTTAAAATCCCTATTCTCATATAGTACCTCCCCTGTGCTATTTGATTCAAGATCTTACTTCACTTAGACCGTAGCCTTGACTACCCACCCTGGGTGCTCTGTGATATGACACATATATAAAGATGCAATTAATCTGTAGCCTAATATCTGTCTGAGGGATAAGGTGCTAAACCACAGTATTATGGCTCTCTACTGCCTGAGGGATAAAGTCCAATCTCCTTAGCCTGATATATAAGGCCCTCCACAGCTGGTCTCAATCGGCTTTTCCAAGCCATCTTTCTCTCTACTCCTTTACATAAATCTTCTGCAATAGCCGATGTGGTCTCTGCACTGTCCCCTGAAGAAGCCACAATTAGTCTTCCCTCTGCATATTTACAAATCCTGGGCTTCTCATTTTACTTCTCACATTTTTCAACTTCTGCTGCTTCCTCGGGTCTCTCAGGACAAGTTTTTTTTTCGAAAAGCTTCCACCAATCATTCCAAGCCTCAGTGATCTCTCCCTCTTCAGGTAACACCAATCTCATGACAGGATTCTCGAAGTAACATTTATGTAATATAGAGGACATATATTTAATACATACAACTGTAAACTCCTTAAGGATAGGGAAAATGATGTGTTCATTCTGCAGGCTCTTACAGTTCTTACATGGTAGTACAGAGCTGATTAAATAAATCACTCGTAATTTAATAAATCAATGAATGGGTGTAGATAATAACAGGACAAATTCCTACATGTAACTCCATCATTCCTGCATTGTTTTCTTTCTGTTCAATACCCCCTAATTTGTGTCCTCCAAAATGTGAAAGAAAATGCATCAACCTACAGCTTTGCTGTAACACTCAAAACATTCCAGGTGCCAAAATCGCTGTCCTGTGATTCCCACACAATAACTCCAATCGATTTCAAGGATATTGTGCGGATTGATGCTTGGAAAACTTGAAAAACAGCCTTTCTTCTAATAATAAATAAAGTTCTGAGTCTAGAAATTGTTGATTCATAGAGTCTCTGTGGTATTGCAGGTGCTAAAGAGACATAAAGCAGCCAGAAAGTGAAGGTACTTGTTTCAATAAAAACTCCAGAAAAGTACATAAATTCAGCAAGAACTACTAGCTCTCAGTGGGCGTACCTCTAAAACATGTCCCTGACATACATTCTACATGAAGCATGTCTCTAATCTTGCCCCTCAGAAAAGAAGCCCTAAATGTTAGAAAGCAAATATATGTTTGTAATAAGGAATCCCTTCTCTTCCTTAAAACCCAGTCTTAGAACTCACTTCCCCTTCTGACCTGTCCCTCCCATCCTGACCTTTGACCCTCCCAGCTCAGAGGAAGAACTGTCCTTCCTCACACTCAAGGGTATACCTCCCAAATTTTCTCATGGTAGTCAACCCTCCTATTACTTCATCTAAATCTTTCAAATTAAATGGTGCCTTTCATATTTCACCCTCACCTTCAAATACATCACTAGCATTTGTACATAATCTTTTCATGTATTCTTATGATATTTCAAACATGACTATATGGTACCTTTAACCAGATGAGAAGTTCTTTAAGGACAGGGACTCCTCAAACAATCAAGACTACTGACAACACAGCAGTTGGGGTTTCACACCTACATACACGCTCATAGTTCAAACAGTGTTACTGCGTGACGTCCTATAAATTTTGGAAAGGTGACATAGCCATGTGGCCCAAAAGCTCATCTCAGTTCTTGAGGTAGTTGTTCTGTAGCCTTTACAACCTATTCCCTCACCGTTTTGTTTCTTTTTACAAGTCATTACCTTCTGTCCAAATACCACCACATTAGGGGTTAGCACCTCAACGTATGAATTTGGAGGGGACGCAATTCCATCTATAGGACTATATACATATAATCATTCAAGTGAATGGGTAAGACTTTGTAGGCTCTGGGTTCTGTGTAGCCTTGAACAAACAACATATTTTGAGTCTTCATGTTCTTACCTATAATTGCAGATAATGGGACTCACATCCAAGAATTTCTATGAGGCATAAGTGTGAACATTTATATAAAACACATAGCCAATGCCTAACCCACAGTACTATGTTTATGATGCATTCACCTGGCTTCACTTCCCAGGATACCTGCTGCCTGGGCCTACTCAGCTACCACTATCATTCCTTCAATGCCCAACTCCAGATACTACCACATATCCTTCACAAATCTCCTCAAAACTTGAGTCAGAATGATGGTACTGTCTTCTAATGTACTATGTTTATGTCTTTATTCTGGCATTCATGATAGGTTCTCTCAGTCCACTCACATGAGGAATTACAAGAGCATTTAACAGTATGCTTGTGACTTCAAGGGACATGTATTACCCATTGTGCCCAAGGTATTTTTTTTTAAAGATTTATTTATTTATTTATACAAGCACTGGGTACAGCCAGAAGCGTGGGAGGGTGAGAGAATTCACCAGAGCCAGAGCAGGCAGAAGGACCGAGGTACACTGCTGAGGGGAGCAGCGGGCGGCAGGACAGCTCTGCGGGCCATGTGGGACCCTCCTCCGGTGGCCGGGGAGCAGCTGGGGATCGAACTGGCGCTGCAGAGGCTGCGGGCAGCTTCGCAACCCAGTGCTCAACCGCTGCGCCTCCGGGGAGGCCCTGTGCCCAAGGTATTACCTGGCTCACAGTGGGTACTCCAGGCAAGGCACTTCACCGAGGTTAACAATGAGGATACTTCAGTTTTAGTTCTGGTGGTGATGCGTCTATATAGTGGTAGTATTTTGAGAGAATCACTCTTACAGTTTTTGCCTCAAATTTCTCAGTAATAAGATGAAAACACATCCCAGACTTAATTACTAATAAACTTGCGCATCGTAGTAACTTTATGGAATCTAACGGATTCCCAGCTCTGCCACTTACTATGTGATCCTGGGCAAATCCCTTGACAACAGGAATAAGACATTTCTTATAAGGATCAAATGTGTGCAAAGTGCCTCAGACATGCTTGAACTCAATTGAAACACAATTCCCAGCTATGCCTTCCTTCCTTCTTTCACTGACCCTGGGGAACTGATTCCTCACTGACATCACTGTCACTTCCTTATTGCTCTTTTCCTCTCCATATCTTTTTGCTTTCTATTAAATTTTCTATTCCCATGCTGCTCTGCATTTCCATGAGATACTGGCAATAACCTGGAATTGAGAAAATTCCTGAGCCCACTGTTTTGCCACCTGGAGGGATGGGAAAACAAATTTTTCTTCACATACCACTAAAGCTTCAGTGGGAGAGTGTCTTTGGAACCCCCAGTTGAATATGGAATAGATTTTCCCACGGAAGCACGGCTTTACACGGTCATTAGCATGTATGGTATTATTAATACAACATGATCCTTCAGATTATAGGTTACATAGGCTTTTATGGGTTGGCCTGGGAACCTAATTACCATGGAGACCATTGTTTTCTGTGGGAAAAATGCATTCCACATTCCAAGCAGCTGACTCAGAAGCATAATTTTGGAACACAGGCCACGCATGAGTTACTAACTTTCTGTACTATTTTTCTAATCTATCCAAGATCAGGCATACAGCAAGGTACTTCAAAGTGCTGCCCACTTCCAGAAACCAGATAACTGAAATAATCACTGACAGGTCGCTGTACACACAATCTAATCTCTTGCATCAAGTCTATGTGCTGCACTTTCTACCTGGAATATACTACCTCCTCCAGGTCACTTGACTTTTACCTTTTCTTCTCTCCAAGTTTACCCAAGCTTTATCTTCTGAAACTCCCCAGCCCCTGTGGGACGAGGTTCTCTTCCCTGGAGGTGCTCTAGGCATACCATTCTCAGGGAACAGCAATCATGATGCTTTGTCACTGCCTAGTGACCTGTTTGCTTGTTTCGCTCCTCCATTTGAGGACAGGGACTTTCATCTTTGTTTCCCCCACCCTCAACAGACCCTCAAAGAGGATTTGCTAAATGATTGACGTGCCAGGATGTTTGGGATGCGACTGACAACACACAGGTAGATATCTTCTTGCACCTGAGAGATGGAGGCTGGGGGCGGGGTAGGGGAGCGTGGAGAAGGGCACCTGACCAGACTGAAGAGCAAGAGCTAAACATAGTAGCCCAGTAAGCACCAGGGGCATCACAGCATCACGCTAGATCTTCCAGATTCTTAATGTCTACTGTTTGAGTGCTCAGTATTAGCAGACTAAAATAAAGCCTCAGATAATTATCTAATGTCAGAACTACCAGAGACAGAAGACCTCATTTCATCTTCCTGGCATTTTCCAGAGGTGGACATTGAGCTCTGGATAGGAGCTAGGATTTGCCATTCACCCAAGCCACACCCCCTCATCTCACAATTCCCTTTTCAATTTAAATCCACAGTATGCTAAACACTGAGCTCAAGGGGACTCCAAACTGCCTCATAACCTCCTACCTGCCTTCTGTAGATAGTCCTACCTAGACATCAGGGCCAGCTCAAGCTATGGAGCCTAAGGGAGAATAAAATCTACATGCAGAGAACACCCCTGAGAACCACTCACTTCACTGTGTTCATGCGACAATAAATATATTGACAATATATCTGATGCTACTCCAACAACGTCAGTCATCCCCTGCACAAACAACTGCATTCACACTCTACTAGATTTCCCAGGATTTCTGGCAGAGGTAGTCATATTTGCATTGATAACATTCCATGTTATATTAATGTTATATTAACTATAACTATATTAATATTCCATGTTTATGTTAATGCAATTCAATATGCACTTTTTAAAAAAAATACAGGGCCTCCCTGGTGGTGCAAGGGGTTAAGCACCACACTATGAAGCAATCCGCAGCCTCTGCAGCATGAGTTCGATCCCAGCTCTGTATGCATAAATATTTTTTTAATTTAAAAACAAATAATACAGATATAGTTGCAAATAAATGGCATGGCTGTTTGAGTAACAAAAATGACCTGAAAGCATTGTGTTGTACAGGAGCACTGGTGGAAATGCCCTAGAGAAAACAACAATCCTTTCCATTGGCCATTTTTTTTCATCTAAAAAATGTTTGAAGATTTCAATGGGAATTTTCTAGTTAGAATCATCAATCGATGCTTTGCAGAGATTATGCAAGGCAAGTATCTGTTTACTTTCACATCCCTGTCTTTGTACATATTTTAACAAGTTTTAAGTGATGGTGTTAAAACTAGTACAAGCTAGCTGTGCTGTCCTGGGTAAATCACTAAGGCCAGATGTGCTATCCTGGGTAAATCACTCCTTTACAATTATCAGTTTCTTCATCTGTAAAATAAGCAGATGAAAATACATTAATGTTCTCTTGACACTCTGCTTTTATATTTTTATATGTGTTCTGGGTACAGTTTTGTTTGTCAAAAAGAATTCTAGTGGTTTAAAAATGTTCACAAAATATTGAACTGGAGAAACTCTGGGATTGTTTTGCCTGCTTAACAACCTATGATTCTTAGTCAAGTTCATGTATAAGGATTTAGGGTTGCACCAGATTCAAAAATGGGAGCTATTCCCTACAATTATCTATCAAACTAGAAATTGTTACTTTCTGAATGAGAAACACAGCAGTGGATAAAGCAGGCTACCTACAGAATTCTTTCCACTCTAAGAGATGGTTTGCAAATGAGCTGTTGATGCATTTCGAATGTCAACTCAGTTTCTATCCAGCCCAAACTATGATTAATGTAAGCTAGGCTGTGACTAGCAATGTCATAACAAGTGAGGGTGGAAGCGTGTTTGCATGGATTCTAGGGGGACCCAAAGTATGAGAATATATTAATATGCTTTGTCCAAGAGAATCAGTGCTCTGATTCTAAAAACAAATACCAGTTTTCTAAAGAGGACTCTTTCTGTAGTGGAGAAGGTCAATGTCACGCCGTCATAGTTTGATTGAAATGTCTCCTGATACCATCAGATTCCCTCTTTTCTCACTCTCTGCTCACAAAGTAATGGTCTTCATTATTTATTTACTTTAATGAAGTATCATTATTTTTCACCCTTATTATTTTGACAGTATAGGATTTCTCCCTGCAGGCATGGTTACTGTAGCACTCCCACCACCACAGCACCCATTTTCCTCCACCATAGTCCATTGTGCTCTCCCTCCCCCTGTCCCCCAACTCTATTCTCCCTTCCTGGATGTCTCAGATCTATGGTCAGCTTTCAAACATTGGTTTTAAAGTGTGTCACAAAGTAATAGTCTAATATGTCATTTAATCTCCAGAGTGAACAGCCAACCCAGGAGGGTGAGCCCTGTGCAAATGATGGTCACTGGCTATATCACTGAACAATACTCTTACAAATTCAGAAAATGGACATCTGGAGTGATCACCAAGTAGGGCTTTCAGACATGCGGCCTCGGCCAAAATGGTCACTAGCTTCATTCAATCCCTTAATACAAACTTCTACATAGCATGTTTAGACCCAGCACTAATACAAAAGGCATTTTCCTCTTCAACCTTATTATTTTTCTCTATTTTAGGCCATAAATAGTTTCAGTCAACAGGCAGAAGGTTGAAAGTCAACAAAGATTGAGTAACTACTATGTAAAAGGCAGCAACTGAAAGGGAAACGATGAAAAAAGGTCTCAGGATCCCACACTGAAACCTGATCACTGAGAACCTACAAAGAAATACTGCTGGAAAAAAACAGACCTGTGACTATTTCAAAGTCCCACAAATAATAGTTCATATGATACTGCATAATGTAATTAACACGTCTGCTTCTCTGACCTCAATTCTGGCCATCATCTGAAAACATCCCTACCCCACAGTTATAAAAAGATATATACAGGTCCCTATATGTATCCATGCTTGTACATATGCTGTTTCTTCTAGCTAGAGTATATACCTCAGGGCCTCCCTCTTTGCCTATGGGTTAAAGTCTCAGTGCTATCACCACTGAGTTCTATCCACAGCCAGGGAACTGACCCACATAAGGGGCAGCAGACCTCTCCTGTCTTGCCTGCTGCTCTCCTCAGCAGTGTATTTCAGTAGATCCGCCTGTTCTGCTCCCACTTTGTTTTTGTTTAATCTCTCACTACCCACATCTCTAGCCTACACCCCAGTTCTTCTACACAAAAATAAAAAAAAAATTATAAGGGTATACACCTCACTCAGAACTTTCTAACCCAGCCCAAACATCATCTTCTTCCTTAAATTTCCAGTGATAATGAGTTATATTCTCCAATGTATATCCATGGAGCCTTGTAATAAATGCTTATCAAAGCTCTTATATTATTACCATGTTCTAATTAGTGGTTTTCTCTATATTCCCTTTTATACCATCAGCTCCTTGAGGAAGGATTGTTATCTTACTCATTTCTGTATCTCCAGTTTCCTAATCACTAGTCGGCTCTCATTAATACACATTTGGCAAAATAAATTACCCAATGCCTGTATATAAAAGAGCACAGCAGAACACCAGTGGTATGGTCCAATGTCATGAACGTGAATTATAAATAATTTGCTTCATATAGTCCCACACTGAACTTTCCAATGTGGTGTCTCCATGTCTAACCTTCCTCTCCAAAACCTTTGCCATAAAGCAATCAACACTGATGATCTTGTTTTTAATTGTTAGTCATTTTATTAATGAAACTCAAATCATTCTACTGGGAGCAGAGTGAGTTCAATAACTAGAGGCCGAGTTAAAAGAAAGAAGAGAAAATCAACACCAAAATGGTCTAGAAAAAGGTCAGAGAAAAAGGTCCAAGAGCTCTTTGTGCATTGGATCCCACATTCATCTTTCCTTCTGGGTATTTGAAATAATGTCAGACTAAGTAATAAATGTCAGATGAGCTGAAAAATACCTGGTTAAGCGGACAGCATTTCTTACACAGCCAAAGAAAGGCTATTCAAAATGCCCCACATAAATGAGACTTTTCAACGTTTATAGGCCAGAGGCAATGTCACATTTTCTGAGGAAGATAAAGAGCACATCTTTCTTTCATTCCTTTCTCACTTTTCAACAAATACCTTCTCCTCTTCTCAGTAATGGATGATGTACTTCACCTACTCCTTTACAAAAGAGGCAGAAAGGATGAAAGAAGAAAGAAAAGATAGCAGTAACACCACAAAGTTATTGAAGACCATGGTCCCTCTTCCATCCAACTTGCTTTTCTCTCTCTTCCCTTCTTTACTCCTCTCCGTCTTAGTTATCTCTTGAGCTATTCTTTTCCAACATCCTTGCATAGTCTGTAATTTGGCTTCAGTTCAAATTACTAAATCAACTTTTGATGGCATTTTTAATTTTTTGACAAAAACTGATTTGTTTTAGGTGCTTAATTCCATGAAATGACAGATAAATTTGGAGTTTTATACCTCAAATTCAAAGCCAAATATTTTGGCTGTGGTGTAGATTTTCCATTATTTGCTCGATATTTCATTTTTATTACCTAATGCATTACTTTGTATTGAAAGTAAACTAAAATGATTAATGCATGAATGCGCTAAGTCCTCTCATAACCCTGGTGGGAATTTTCTATACAAGACAGTAAGAATTTCAAATGTTTGAATGTCTTTCTGAATTATAGAGCAATGCAGTATAGACTCTTGAATTAAGTACTAGAGGGAAATCAGGAGAATGAAGTTTAAGAAAGTCATTTAAAACTTAGCCCAAAGTTGAATGAATCAAACCTCCCTCAGGATTGTGACTAGGTCTAGCTGGGTCTGTGGGCCAAGTGTATCCTAAGAAGAGCATTTACTTCACTTGGTTATCACAGTGAATGACAACAACTCTCTTTACCCTTTTCATCCTTCCAAACAACCTTGTACCTCTATTGTGATTTGACAAATGAAAACAAGTACTGCAATCCTTTTGGAAGAAATATTTATCAGTCTTAATAAATTGTCTTAAATAATTCTCTGTGCCTGATGTCTTAAATTTCATTTCCCAAAGCTAAATCAACTTGGAATTGACCAACACCAAGGTGAGCCCACAGAACTAAAACCAGACAGAAATAGGGACATCTAAATCTGCAACAGCCTCATCATTTGGGGTAATATACAAACTCCTGCTTGGCATTCCACATCTTTCATAACCTGGCTTCTACCCTTCTAGCACTAACTTTTCCACCTTCCTTCCATTCCATTCCACTTAAGCTACTCTAACTTCCAAGCATCTGCCCAGGCCCCAGCCCCATCCCAACCTATATGCCCTCTGTGTCTATTGAATCCAAGGTCCGGCCAAATGCCAACTGTCCACCAAGACTTCTCCTAACTCCTTGGACAAACTGTTATTTTCTTGATATGACCTAGTAGTTAATTTATATCTCTAATATAACACATAGTACATTATATTATGGTAATATCTACCTCACTTGATTGGGAAAGCCTTAAGTATAAAGGAGCAAGTCTCATCTTGATACTCAACCCCCAGAATCATACCACAAAAGTTAATCATACCCCTTTTGTATTCCCATGCCCTCTGAACACACTACTATTTTTACATAATGCACTGAATCAAAATCACTTCTGTACATGCCTGTCTCAAACTATGAGATCCTCTAGGTCAATGACTATTTTGTTCATATATTTTCTGGAATTAGCACATGAACAGAAACATAGCAAATACTCATCCAAATGAAACATAACACCAATCTTACTATCATGTGTACCATTTTCTGACCGCATGAGCTACCATCAAGTGGGCTTGATTAATCATTATTTTTAAATAATTGTAGTGGGAAAATATTGACCAAACTTTGAAACAATGGTCCAATCACAACCATATAGTCCTGTTATTATTCTGTAGTCTATATTCTACAAATACATTTACAGAATACAAATATTTATTGAGTTCCTGCTATGTGCCAGGAACTTCTTAAATGCTGGAGATACAACAGATGATATAATAACATCCTTGTACTCATGGAGCTTACATTTTAGTAGGAAGAGAAAGAATAATGACAAATTTAAAAATACAGAATCTGATGAGAGGTAGTAAGTGCCACGAGAAGCTATAAAGCAGGATAAACTGATAATTTCAATATTTCAAGAAGAAAATACTATGTTTTGATTATGTGACAGTTTCAAGCCTAAGTTCCTTTTTAGGCCAACTTTGTAAGCCTTTCCATTCTGCAGGTTGATACCTCTGAAAATTCAAGTCAATATCCATAGCCTTTTCAATTGGTTGATGTAATTCACACAACCATTGATGTTAATGCCAGTATTATCAAAATCTGAGTTGAAGAAAAAATACACAAGGAGAAATGAAAAGGTGGAAGGAAGCACAGTTAAAAATGGGAGCAGAGTGCTTTTAATTTGCATTTTCTCTGATGCTAATTTGCCCTTGAAATACCTGTCAAGGGGATACTATATATGCAAATTGCCCTTATAATAAAATCCACTGGCGCTCTCAAGCCACCCTAAATCCAGTTGGACCTAGCTTATACTGGCTTCTATAGAAGAGATAAATATAAGAGCAAGATTCCAGTTGTATCATTCTTCCCTACTTCCATTTATTTCTCATCACTACAGGTGTCTTCCTTCTCCTCCCTTATCACAAATCACAAATTATCTCCCCTCAGGCAGTAGCAATTATGTTTCTTTGAAAATCTCACTTCTTAAGAACTAATGCAGATCTGCTTTAAAGCAGATGCCAAGTGCTAAAACATTGTTATTCTGTGGTATTTCTGGAAAATGAAATAGTGTAGCTCTATCTCTTAATAAAGAAATTTGGCACTGGTATTATAGGCTTAGCTACAGTCCTCAAAGCTTTACAAAGACATCAGTAGACTAAGTCATTTAGCAAACAAAGAATGTGTGTTATGTGTTTTGAGTAGGCCATAGTCAAATTGCTATGTTGATTGTTTCTACATAAATATTCTGATATTAAAGCCAGACTTTCATATCTTAAGAAAAAAAGACATTCACTGCAGGAAAAAAGTAAGACAATCTGGTTTAAAATCACTGTGTATTTTCAAATACCAGAAATAATAATTTTTTAATTACTTAAGAATATGTTTAATAACATTTATGCCACTATTTACTTACATTCTTGCAAATTTTAATATATCCAAAGTGAAAACCAGGGTTTATTTCCATTTTAGTTCTCTTCAAAATGAAAAGAAATGGGATGACCTCTATCACCCTTTTTAAAATTCATATCCTCATTTGCACTTCAGTGGCTTGAGGGTAACCCCTCAGGGATGAAATCAGCATGAAATTGTTAATAAGTATTTTGTAATTATCCATTTGTTCAAGTATTTCCTCTACCTTCCTTATATTCATTTAGAAATGAATTTAACACAAGTATTGCAATTCAATTCAGAAAAATTAGAGGACACTAATCAGTAGAATAAAATTAAAAACATGAGTAGTTATACTATCCAATAGTAAACACTATTGTCATTTTGGTATATGATCATTCAACACATATAGATATGTACAGGCATAAAGTTATATAGATGTACAATAAAAAATGGCATTGCAAACTATTCCTCACTTAAGTCTATGGGGAAAATCTATGTTAATAAACATGGTTCCACATCATTGTTTTTTCATAACTGAATAATGTGTTTCATTTTATGAATATTACATAGTTTATTTAACTACTTTCATATTGTTTGATATTTCAGTTGTTTAGATTCTTTTCCTATCATATTCAACCTTGTATAAACATCTGGGTAGCTAAATTCTAACAATCATTTATTTTCCAAGAAAAAAAATGCTAGAAATGAAGGGTCAAAAAGCATGGAAATATTTACAACTTTTAAACATAATGTCAAAATAAATTCCAGGAACACTGCCTGTGTTATACTCAGCTGTCATTATAAACGACAACAGTGACAATAATACTACAGCCACCCAGTTAACTGTTGTTTTGCCATTACGTGTTATTATCGCTCTTCATATCTGCTAATTTGACAGGCAAAAACATGTCATGGTACCTCTTAAATAGGAAAGTTGTTGTAAATGATTGAATCAACTAATATTTGTTGACTATCTACTATGTGTCAGGTACTCTGTTAAGCTCTGAAGGTCACAAAACGGAATGAGACACCAACATCACCTAAGAAGAATTTACAATATAAAGGAGAATTCAGACATGTACACAAATGATTAAGACTCAAGGCACTCTGCCATTGGAGTTGTAACTGAAGTAAAAATAAAATGTTATGGGAGAGCTCCTCTGAATAAGTGGTTTTCCTGAGTCCATTTCAGCATAACAAAGGCATTTCCACTTCGTATAACCTGACAGATCCCATATGCAAAATCAGGTCTTTAAAGACAAGAGAGCCAAAAAGTGCACAGACTTGAGAAGAAAGCAAATAAAATCTACCCAATTAGATATGCCAACAAAGAATTAACAGGACTGGAGAGAACAGAAAATGCATCTGCATTCCACACAGAAAACCAAGGAACTTTCAAGCTGCCTGCTCTGCTATAGGGGAGAGGAGAGCAAGAATACGTGAGACTTATCGGGAGAAAGCTTCATTGTTGGTCAATTCTGATCTATGCCTAATTACTCTTTACCATTTTAGCAGACAGAGGAACTAAAGTATTTAGGACCAAATATTACAGCATTTCAAAAGCTTAAGTGTTTCCTTTCTTCCTCCCTACAGCAGCGTTAGGGAAGGAAGTGTCATTTACTGAACACTACTACAAGACAGAGACGATCATATATTACTTCATGTAATCCTTCCCAGTACTCATAACATCATCTGCCGGGGACCAGCCTCCGGCAAAACGTCGTGTCAGGGGTTCCTGAAAGGATGAGACGGCCTAGGCGAAAACGAAAGAACTGAAAACTTAAGGGCTGAGGGGAAGGGGATGAGGTAGAATGAGGAGACACTGACACTTGGTGAGGTGCCAGTATCTTTTGCCGAGAGACTCAGCAGGTCTTTATTTATTTATTATTAGTAATAATAATAAGAAAATACATTATCATGTGTAAAGCAAAAACAATTAGTATATTATGTTTCCCATAGACTACTGGCCCCTACAGGTCTCAGCTAGATGGCAGCTTTTAAGGTTAATAGATAATAAACCAGACCTAACATTAAAGTTACTTATTTTTTTATTTAGACAATTATTTAAAACAGTGAATAACCACCAGTGCATCCCTATCAGCTAAAGCCTAAGCATCAAAGGACTCTTTTATTCACATGACCTTCAGCCGGAGACCAGCTGCAGTTCAGCTATCAGAACTTTTTTTACCTAGAAATTCTTTAACTCAAATAGCTTCATATTAAAAACTTTCCCAAGAAACTTCAAGAGAAAACAAAATAGAAGGACCTACTATGATTATTGTATTGTAATGCTTGTCAGGCATGTTCAATAACTTGTCTCCCATTGTCAAGTGAGCCAAACAGCCCAACAACTAATTTCTAAACAAACAATTTTTTGTGCTGTTTACTTACAGTATGTTGATACATATAATTTATTGCCTAATATACTTTCTGATAAATTTTTCTCTATGTCCATGAACAAAAAGCAAAGGGATGTCAGATCTTCAGCCCCACGGTGTGAGACCCTTTCTTTTAGCTGCTTGTCAGTATCCTATCTGGCTGGAGCAACAAGGCCTCCTGCAGCAATCATCCCATGTACACAGGTTAGGAATATTGGGCCCTTCCCCATGTATATGTATTAAGGATATTGTGAATTCCCATGTATACAGATTAAAAATATTAAATATCCTCATGTATACAAGGGTTTCCATCTATAAACTCACTGGATCCTTCAAAATCCTCATAACATCATCCTCATGCATATACATTAAAATATTAAATTCAGACAGGTTAAGACACCTTGTTGCACAAGCTAAAACAGTAATATTTGCCCATTTTCTAGGGAAAGAGGCTATTTGAGGTCCATTTTCATTATATTTCCTGGAACAGTTTCATGAAGCAGTCTAACAACTGTATCTACCTCAGAAAGCAAAGATCTTTTAATTACCTGAATTACTTGGCACAAATAAAATGAGAGCAAATTATAATTCTTAAATTTGGAATTTTTGAAAAGATTTTAATGCAAAAGATTTTAATTTTAATGCAAAATGATGACGTTTTTATGTAAAATGAACAATGCATATTGTCAGTCCACTGATGATTCCAGAAATACATCCTGTGCAATCTCTGTCAGATTGTCTACAAACACATAGTAAAATGTAGAACTGAAACAATTATTAATATCAGTCCAATCAAAACCTGTTTTTGTCTCAATGTTTTCAGAGTTCATTTGAACTGCTTGAGGGCTGGAGTTACCCAGACTTTTTCTCAATTTTTGAAGTGCAGGGAGATACAGATAATGATAGATCATTAATTACACACCTAAAAAGCCACCAGGTTAATGGAAAACTAATGGTTCTTGCTCTTTATGTGTGCATTGAGAACACTACAAGTGTTCTATAACTTTGCTACAAATACTTGCAAATAAAAGTAGGTCATCTTTACAACCATTTTTTCACTTTGCTTATAGTAAGGTCTTTTTGTCCTGCCTCCTTTTTAAAAATTTGTCAGTGATTCATTTTATTTACAATAAAATCCTTTATATTAGATTTTTTTCCTCCTGAACTGCAGTGTGAGTGAAAAGTCATTGGACCCAGGTTTTCCATTTGTATGAAAGGCAGTTAAACACTTCAGGACTATCTGGGTGCCACTCTGCATTTTGCACTTCCTGCACTTGGAAAGCTGTTCATACCTCATGCTGCCTTGCAGAGCCTGACATTTGCATTTTCAAAATTCAAATGGAAGTAACCACCCCCTTGGCTATTTTATCCTGTGAATCAGAGCCACCCTGTGTAAATGGCAAGGTTGTTTACAAAATGAAAGAATTAAATTGACCTGACAACAAAGGCAAATGTCACTGGCCACCCCATTAGCTGGATAATTAACCTTAGTTATCTATACCTCAGTAAATCCTTCCCAAAATAATGCAATATATAGTATTGTTAACTAAATACTTCTTAAATGGGGTTGGGTGGAAGGAAAGAAAATTAAGAGTTTCAGATAACAAATAGATAGGGAGTTTATACCATGCATGCTGGTATAAGACCAGCCTGTGTAAAGATAGGTAGAGGTGGTAATGTTATAGGGCAGTCCCGATAATGAACGGGTTGCCTAGCTTTAGGACATCCTTTTCCCCCTAATAGTAACACTAAACAAACTACAGAGAAAAAAATAAAATATTTAAAATTGTCTTCCAGAAACACCTAGTGTATTCCTTACTTAATATGTTTGCTTTATAATTTACCTAAATATTATGGTTTATACTAGATGGTATACTTAATCTTGGTAAATGTTCCATATGTACTTAAAAAGATGAATTTTGCTATTGTTGGGTAGAATAAATGTCAATTAGGTCAAATTGGTTGACAGTGCAGGTCAAATTTTCTATATCCATATTGACTTTCAGTTTACCTGTTCTATTTGAGGGGTATCAAAATCTCCAACCATAATTGCAGACTTGTCTATTTCTCTTTGCAGTCCTATTAGTTTCTGTTCACATTTTGAAGCTCTATAATTAAGTAAACAAACATTTAAGAATTTTATATTCTTAATGACTTTACCCCACAGTTGTTATTAAATGACCTTCCATATTCCTGGTAATAGTCTTTGCTCTGAAGTCTCGTTTGTCTAATATTAATATAGTCATTGAGCTAATCATTATCACGTTATGTAGCAAGGTATTTTTATTATCAAGGTATTTTCTTACTTCTTATTATAATCTATTTTGGTTTTTATTTTTAAAGTATATTTCTGGTAGATAGCAGGTAATTGGGCTTTGCTTTATTTATCTAATCTTTGAATAATCAATTGGAGTGCTTAAACCATCTCTATTTAATGTGATAATGTAAATTTCATTTGGCTTGAGTTCATTATCTTACTATTTTTTCCTCTATTGTCTGCCTTCATTTGGATTTGTTGAGTGTTTTTTATAATTCCATTTTACCTATTTTTTTGTTTAGTAGCTGTAACACTTTATATTATTTCAGTGATAGATCTAGAATTCATAGAATACATCTTACACAGTCTACTGTCAAATATTGCTAGGTCACTTTGTGAATATACTCTACAGTTGCCTACTTCAATTTCTGCCCTCCTGAATTTGACCAACAGTTGTCATATATTTTTAAATTCTTTTTTAAATTTTCTTTTCATTTATATATTTTTTATACCATTGCTCATTTTTAAACAATGTTTGCTTCCCACCCCCCCAGGTGTAGTCCCCACAGAATTTCTCTCACCAGTGTACCCATGCATATATTTTACTTTTATAGATGCTATAAACTCCATAGTATATTTACCTTTTCTGGTGTTCATTTCTTTGTGTGTATACAGATTCCCAATTGGTGTTTTGTTTTGCATGAAGTTCTTCCTTTATCATTTCTTACAGGTAAGTCTACTGTGAAAGAATTTTTGAGTTTTTGGTAAATGTGGAAAAGTCTTTAGTTTGCCTTCATTTTTGAAAGTTGTTTTCACTGAGTATAGACATAAAAGTTGTTTTTGGCACTTTAAAGATGTTTTTCTGATATCTCGCTTATATGGCTTCTGATGAAATATCTTCTGCCACGCTTACCTTTGTTTCTCTGTATAGTCATTTTTTTGGTCTGATTCTCTTTTAATCACTGAATTTAATCAATTTGATTTTGATATGTGTTGTACTTCATGTTTCTTGTTCTTGAAATTCATTGCGCTTGAATCTGGAGGTTTATAGATTTCATCAAATTTGAAACAGTCCATATTATTTAAATATTTTTTAGTCATTCATAAACTCAAATTATGTGTATATTGCGCTGCCTGAACTGGTCTTACAGTTCAATGATACTGTGTTCCTTATTTTATTCTCCTTTCTTGCTGTGTTTCATTTTGGATTGTTGGTGTTGCTGTTTCCAGTTCACTACTATTTTCATCTATAATGACTAATCTGTCAATACCATTTTGTAGGATTTTCAAATCCCAGACATGGTAGTTTTCATCTCTCAAAATTCAATTTGGGCCTTGGGTTTCACTTTTCATGTCTCTACTTAAGTTTCTGAACATATGAGATGCAGCTATAATAACTTATATTCACTTGCCTGCTAATTATAATATCTGTGTCAATTCTGGTTCAGTTTTGATTGATTTCATCATTTGGATTCACTCTTTTCCTATTTCAAGATTAAAAATTCTTGGTTAGATGCCAAGACTTTGTTAACTTTTTCCTAGTTGGGTGCTAGATATTTTTGCATTTCTGTAAGTCTTATTAAGCCTTATTGTGAGGTGTGGTAAAGATAAATGGAAACAGTTTGACCATTTTGGGTCTTGCTGTTAAGATTTGTTAGGGGAGATCAGAGCAGTATTTGGTCTAGGAATAATTATTTGCAAGATTCAGTTGAAAACCTTATGTTTCCTCTAATCAATCTCTTATAATTCTGATGTTTTCCAGTCTAGCTGTTTGAGACAGGCACTATTCCCAGCCCTGCGTGAGTGCTAAGCACTGTTAACTTTAGTCTTTTCAGATGTTTCTTTCCCAGCCTAGAGTAATTTCTTCATACACAGGTGCTGACCTATTTTCATCTGAATAGGCAAACCAGGCCTTCTGTCCATCTCTATGGTTTTCTCTATATGCAGCTTTCATCTCTCCATTACTCTGCCCTGTCAATTCTAATTGCTGTGGTCTCCCAAGACTCTAGGTTCTGTCTCCTCAACACAGAGTGCACCAGACTCTTCCTGAGCTGCCCTTTCCTTTAAAGTATGACCTGGAAACTCTAAGTAGGAATTCACAGGGCTCACTTTGATTGTCTTGGGGATCCCTACCTTTGTGCTTGCTATCAAGTGTCTTGCAAACCATTATTTCATTTACTTTGTCCACTGTTTGGTTATTTCAGGTAGTAGAGTTATTCTGATTGCTGTTTCTCTATCTTGTCCAGAAGCAGAAATGCTTGCCCCCCCTTTTAAATTTTAAGACACACTATTCCTGGAGAAATTGTAGTCATTGAAAAGAATTACAATTACTTACTCATCATTTAAAATCTAAGATTTGGATTGCACCCCAGAAGGCACCAGAATAAGCCTGTGAAAACAATAGGAGGAAGCCATTGCTGCTTGATAAGGTTATAATTTATAGGTGTTGACAGCATTGCCTTGTTTCTGTGCTTCTGTATGTAGGTCATTTAGCCACAACATCGTTCAGTTACTTGGATAGCCCTTTTTTGGTGTGACTGAAAACAGAGCTAGTCCAAAAAGGGAGGGGGAGCTTATCAATAACCATTACATGCTACATATGTCTAGATTTATATATTTACATATAGTTTATATATAGTTTTTTTATTTTTATTTTTTTAAACTTTTATTTTATTTTATTTTATTATATTTTATTTTATTTTATTTATACGAGCACTGGGTACAGTCAGAAGCACGGGAGGGTGAGAGAATTCACCAGAGCCAGAGCGGGGAGCAGAGCAGGCAGAAGGACCGAAGTACACTGCTGAGGGGAGCAGCGGGCGGCAGGAGAGGTCTGCGCGCCATGTGGGACCCTCCTCCGGTGGCCGGGGAGCAGCTGGGGATTGAATCAGCACTGCAGAGGCTGCGGGCAGCTTCGCAACCCAGCGCTCAACCGCTGCGCCACCGGGGAGGCCCTATATAGTTTTTTTTTTAATGGTTTATTTATTTATTTATACAAGCACTGGGTACAACCAGAAGCGCGGGAGGGTGAGAGGATTCACCAGAGCCAGAGCGGGGAGAAGAACAGGCAGACTGACAAGTACACTGCTGAGGGGAGCAGCGGGCAGCAGGAGAGGTCTGCGCGCCATGTGGGACCCTCGCAGGTGGCGGGGGATTGAACTGGCACTGCAGCGGCTGCAGGCAGCTTCGCAGCCCAGCCCTCAACTGCTGTGCCACCAGGGGAGGCCCAGTTTATATATAGTTTTATAGCTCTTAAAAGACCATTCATAATCATCCATATCTTCTTATCAAATAATATTATTTGACACTAGGTATTGTATTAGGTGTCTTTATACTCATTCACAGAGAGGTTAAGTGAAAAGCCTAGTCACATCATTAGCTAGTGTCAGAACAGTGGTCAACATTCATGCCACCCAGTGCCCTAGCCAGGATTCTGTCCTCATATCCTATGACTTGCTAATGACCTGTAAATACAGGACTGGCATATCTGGACTATGTCCGCTAACAGGGCTTTGCTTTATTAAATAAGAAGGCGAACAAAGCAGATACTAGAAGAGCCTCCATAGTGGAAATCCCACAGAAGTGTAGGGGAGCCATCCTCTCATAATATATTTTAATATAATGCAAAAATTCAGGCCCCAGCTGGATGTTAGAGCTTGTTTTCCTCCCTCTTAGCCATCATGCATTATTCATGTGAAGTGACCTCACCTACGTGTCACAGGCAGATTGTGATGACAGAAGCTTCTTTCGTGCTGGCATACAGAAGACCTGTTTTCTTATTACTCTAATGTGGTCTACTTCCCCTGTTTTATATTCTGCCACTGGGACTGTCACTCCCCTGTGGTAATGAGCTAAAACCAGTGTTTAATCACTGCAGTTATCCCTCATTTCAGCAAAGCCCTTATGTATTCAGCCTAGTCTTTTATCTTCACAAGGAATCCTATTTAACTGCATGAACCCAATGGTCCTCATTGCCCTGCTCCTAAGGGTCTGCCAGCTGTCCCTTCTGGGATCTGGAGATGGTCATAGGTTAGCTGACTGACTTCTGCATTGATGAGAATCTGCTCCTACCTGGTTGACCTGAATCTCATATTCCTGGACTTCAGCCAATAGGAAGTCTGACAAGACTTGCCTGAGAACCTCTTCCTGCCATTTTATCATCCTTTTCCACATGCCCATTCCGCTCACCAGAAAGAGATTATGCAATAAAAATGTCTAAATATGTTTGTGGTATCCTAAAAATGTCTAGCTGCTGAAGAAGTCTAAATGTGGGGGAAAACTTCTTATGAGGAAGAAGAAAATGATAGAAATAAGTTTTAGAATGAGACATCACTGAAGAAAATAATATACTAGGGGATTGTCCTCAGAAGAACTTAATATTAACAATCACCCAAGATTATTGAGTATAAAGAAAAAAAGACGCTTGAGAAAGGGACTTCACAAAACTCTATACTGATTAATAGCTCTTTGAAGAACAAACTTTGAATTATTTTAGTGAGGTTCCACGTCTGAAACTGACTCACCCATAGATTTTGTTTTTTAATTTCTACCGACCTAAAAAACACTGTAAATCAAGACAATATGGTTTGTTTTATGCAAAGAAAAGGGGGATGGTATTTTTAAATATAATTACATAGCTCCAAAAATTTTCTTCAGCAATAAATTTATTGTTTAATAAGCACAGCAGGTAGGCCACTTCTACTCAAGGGCTTATCTTGCAGGTTTCTAAACACTGAACACTAAAACTAGGTTACAAGTTCATTTTCCCAGTCCACTTCTCACACTCTTACCTTGTATTTCACAGCTATAAACTGTATGATTCTATTGTTGGGCTTGTCTCATCTGGACAGACATTCAGAGACAGTATAGCAATTTTCAAAGGAAGGTGTACATTACAAGCACCTATGGAAACTTAAAGATATGACAGTAGGACTCTACCTTGGCTATATAGCATCCAATTTTCTGGAAATAGGATTCAAATGATTTTTATATACCATTTCATGAGTAAAATTTGCATCCCCATTAAAACTTTTAGATTAAGGGATATTTGAAGAAATTAAGTCACTGAATTCTAACAGTTTCCTACTCCTGCTGTAACAAACTACCACAAACTTAGAAACTTCAAACAACAAATATTTATTGTATGATGGCTTTGGAGGCCAGAAGTTCTAAACATGTCACACTGGGCTAAAATCAAGGTACGGACAGGGCTACATTTCTTTCTGGAAGTTCTAGAATTTATTTCCTGTCTTTTGCAGCTTCTAGAGGATGCTGGCGTTCCTATGCTTGTGATGGTTGGTGCTTCTTTCTCACAAAGCTCTCTCTCTGAGTCTGCCTCTTCTGTTTCCCTCATCCCCACTTAAGGATCCTGGTGATTACATTGGTTCCACTGGGGATAATCCAAAATCATCTCTTCAAAATAATCTGATTAGCAACCTTAATTCCATCTGTAAACTCAATACCCCCTTGCCATACAATATAAAATTCACAGATTCTAGATATTAGGATATGACCAACTTTAGGGAACCATAGGTAGATTTGATCTATTTCAATCACTTCATTTGGTCAATGAGGCAACAGAAACAAATAAATGGAAAAACATCCAGCTAATGGTAGTAATATTACCCTTTTATGTCACCTGTGAAATCTAATAACCAACTTCTGTTAGTTTGGCAACTATGAATCTAACACTGTCCTCCTTAATTCAGGGCCCACCTCATCAACCTCATTCTAGAGTCCCATTTGGTGTCACACACATGTATGTAGATGTGCAAAGTTATACTCTCCTTTTTATCAGCTACTTAAAAGCAACTAGAATGTAACAGTTGACCTAAGTCAACCCACACCCAACGTACCAGTGGGATTTCAAATGAATCCTATTTGCCCTATGCTTAAAGATGCATTCTATAGGATTTCTGTGCTCTCCATAGAATATGGAGCATGAAAGGAAGTTCTCCCCCCATTACCCCTAAATCATTGCCTGACTCCCTAATCCACACTTTTCTCTGGTAGTGGCTGCCATACCCAAGGTAAGAATCCCATTGCCATTCCTGCATTCCAATCAAACATTCAGCTTGCTTCAAGATGGGAATCTAGAATTAACCCAATTTCTATTTTAATGACATTGAAATTGCACCCCTATCTTCAATTTTTCTTCATAGTTTTCTTACTCTTTAGATTAGCCTTCCTTCAACCTGCTCTTTCTTGTCAGGACAGAATACTGCCTTGCTCAAATAATGCTCATTTAACACTTGTTATTGGAAAAAAAGTATATGCATGAGTGAACAGGTAAATGGGCTATTGAAATAGCCTTATATTTGATTTGATTCCTGTCTCCAGTCTCTCTTTCTTCAAAGACATCCTTCACAGTGCCCCCCCTTAAACCAAGCATCTAAGTCAATCATAATTGCCTCTTCCCATTTGCTACTTACCAGTACTTGTCATTTGAAGTCATCCAAAACTAACCCCGACAAACTTTGCAGTTTTGTCTCCTGTCCTAGCGCTCTAATGCCCTCACGCTGTTATATTTCCATTCTGAAGCTATGGTAAATGCTCTTCAATCACATTATAATGTGTTCTTTATGCCTTGCTGCTTCCCTCATGTTTTTCACAACTTGGAATGCATCTGTATACATCCATTCTCCATAACCTAAGTCTTAAGCATTCTTCAAGTTCCAGCATTTGATCTATCTCCTCCATGAATTCTTTCCAAAGCACTCTGCAGGCTCCTATCCATTCTGCATCCTCCACAGGACTCTGCACTAAGTACAGATTAATATATATGAATATATATATATTTACTAAATTAATATGTGATTTTACAGTCACATATTATTTACAATATTTATGGTTCATGAGTCAGAGATTTACTTTTTTTGCCTTCTATTGCACTGACAGAACATTTTTTATAGATGTTAAAGGGTTTTTTCTCTTTTTTTTTGAAAATAAAGAAAGCTTTCCAGTCAACTACTGGTTAATCAGAAAAGCCAATTAACCAAAAGATCCATTCCTTGCTCTCAATTATACACACCAATGGAGGGATGCAGTGAGGCAGATGATCTAAAGCAGTAGATAATCAAAAATTCTGCCCACTGGCTTGCAGACTCTAACCACACATCCTCCTCTTTTCACTGCCCACTGCACTAACACACCTCCCCAACCTCCAGCAGACTCATTTTCCTGTTTGGCTTAGGTTATACGAGTGTGAATTCTCTATGCATCTAGTCTTCACCTGACTTTTGCTGGCCACCTCCTATCTACCCTGGATGGGAGAAGAAAGGCAGAGAGACAAGCCATACACAGTCCCTGCCTGGAAGTAATCCATAATTTTTAAATAAAAGCAATATGCAAAGTAGTCCTATGTGAATTTTTTCTTAGCCCCAACATACCAGGGGGTCTGATGCATCCTCACCCACTGCAATGGCATACAAAACCAGAGATGTGAATATAAGGATGTACAAAGGGAAATTCCAGATTGCAAAGTCAGCCCTGCCCTGTATCTGGACAGTGTACTTGGGGGGAAGTTCAACTTGGAACATATAGGGGTAAGAGTTCAGGGGTAGAAAAAACAGGACTGAAAAGATGGTTGATTCCAGATCTGTGAAGAACCTGGTCGGCCAAGCCAAGGCATTTGGACTTGAGTCTAGAGGCACTAGTGAATTGCCACAGGAAATTGTCTAGTGGCAGGGTGACTGCAGAGCCATGGGAAGGTTCTAGCAGCCGTAGGTTAATCATTTGAACAAAATACACCACAAAGAGAAACAAAAATCTAAGCATTTAAAATGACTCCCTAGTCAAGACAATTTTCTCAGAATTTGCACAAAGGATTTAGATATGAGCTCTCTACTAAATAAATAACAAATACGTGCCTAGCACAGTGTGTTTTACAAGGGAGGCATTCAGTATAGGATCAACAAATTCAACAGAATGAGAGACAAGGCCTGATAAGAAATAAAATATACTCACTAGGGCTGAGCTATAAAAGACCCACTGGTGCTTAACAGATGTAAAGTGAAACACTACACTCAAGAAGTAAAAGAAAATCATGTTCAAAGTCCCCTGCTTAAAATTCTCAAGTGGCTCCCTGCTGCAATCAGGATTAAGTCCAAACTCATTAGTTAGGGCTAAAAAGCTTTCCATAATTTGACCCTCACCCTACTTTTCCTGCCTGCTCTCCCAAATATTTCCTAACACAAACCTTCTATTCTAACTACATGGTCCCTCAAACACCCACTAAATAAATGTCAACTTTAGTTTCACCATAGATATTCTGTCATCTGGACAGTCCTGATTTTTCTCCCAAGAATGCTATGTGGTTTTCTATGATAACCTATTATCACGTTGGTCTTTTTAAAAGTAAACTCTGAAACTCACATCTAATGTGGTAGTGCTTAGCACTCAGGACAGAGCCAACACTTGGAACCATTCTTATATAAACAACTTGGTTTGCCCAGCCCTGATGAATGGGTAATGTCTCAATGCCAGAGACAAAGCTCACATTACTTTTTAAATACCAAAAGACAGAATTACAAATGGGCAAAGCCCTCGCTACACCTGTTACAGCATACAGACGTGATCAGAATCAACATTGGTGATTTTGTATGCGAGTTCATCTCTTGGAAGACAACCATTCGGAAGGATGCCTGGGCTGGAAATGAGTTAATGATTTTTTTATTTTAATGATTTGCCATATATCCACTAATTTGAAATATTCCAAGCAATGATTTTAGGTTTTATTTGTGTCCTTTCAAAGCACTCCATAATATGTCAATCATTCACCCTCTAAGCTAAGTGTTAAGACAGCTATAAGACTTTGAATTGAGCACCCACAATGCACCGAGTGCTTTCCTATAGGCTGTTTCCATAGCATATAAATACCTCACAGTTACATATTAGCAACTACAATTTTAATTATGTGCTTATTTCATTTCATTAAGTCAATTTTCCTTTCCATTTAAGCAGAAGTGACATTTTATCAAATCAAAGAGCTAAGGTGGAATAACTCATATCCATCTACTTGTATTTCCATTGCCACAACAGCAGCAGTCAAGAGTCACCATCATCTCTCACCTCAAATACTGCAACAGACTCCTTTGGGCAGCTTCCACTCCTGCCCCCTCCAATCTATTACATACAGAACAACAAGAGTCATCACCTTCAAATGTAAATACCATCACTTAATCTTAGATTTCAAATCAACCTGTGTCTTTCCATTGCATTTTTGAATATTTTAAAATTGCTAAGAGAGCAGATTTTAAATGTTCTCATCACAAACACATGCACAAAAGATAATTTTTTGAGGTCATGATGTTAACAAACCCTACTGTGGTAATCCAATATATGTGTATCAAATCATCACATGTACTCTTTAAAATAGCACATTGTTACATTCAATTATATCTCAATAAAGCTGAATAAACAACAAACAAATTAAATCCCAAACTCCTTACCAAACCTATGAGGACCTGCATGATCTTCCCTAAGCTCTAGGATTTTTGTGCTCAAAGTCCAGGGAAAGAGGTTTCCATTGGTAGAAGAACAAACAAGAACCTGAAGCTTACACAGTCAGGAGGAAAGAAGGTAGATTATCTGCAAAAGTCCCAATTAGAGATGCTCAAAGGACAGGTCATGAACAAATGCTTACAGAGCGACCTTTACAAGGGGTATATTACCTTTGTGGGCTTAGAAATAAATGAAAAATATCCACTTGAGATAAGAGATAACCTTTTATTTTGCTTTGTTTGCATCTCCAGGCAGACTTACATGAACCCCTCTATCCCTGTGCTCTGGATCCCATTCCATTTTACCTACTGAAGGATTTCAATCCTATCATTATGACCTCTTCTGAAATTTCACTTTCTCCCTCTTTACTACATAATCCTCATCCACATACAAACAGGACATATCATCCCCTATCTTTCAAGAAAATGCCATAGCCTTCCATCGCCTTCACTGTGTGACTGATTTCCTTAATTCCTTCTCAGCATCATTTCTTCGAATAGTTGTACATCTCTATCTTTGCCTTTTCATATCCCATTCTCATTCTCCCTTCAGCTCGCCACTACTCAGGTCCACTGAAACTATGGTCAAAGTGATCAGTGACATTGATGCAGTGAAATCCAATGGCCACTTTCGCTCTTATTTGATTTCTCAGTGTCTGTTGGCAGAGTTGGCCACTCCACTCTCTATTTTTTTTCTCTTTTATTTATTTTTTTTAAATAATAAATTTTATTTTTGTATTCCCCATACAATTGCAACCCCCCATTCTGATCCCAATCCCTCCCCTCCTGCCCCCCACCCCCCAAAAAGTGTCTCTGGTTCATAGTTTTTTGTTGATTTTGATTTTCACTTTCTTATAGTTATTCATTTTCCTGGTCCCTTATTTAAGTTTTCTAGATTCCTGCTATGAGTGAGACCTTCTGGTATTTTTCTTTTTCTTTCTGGCTTATTTCGCTGAGCATGATCTCTTCCAGCACCATCCATGTTGCTGCAAATTGCATGTGTTTATCTTTTTTGAATGCTGAGTAATATTCCATGGTATATATGTACCACATCTTCTTGATCCAGTCATCTATTTTTGGGCATTTGGGCTGTTTCCAAAAGTCTTTTTTCACGTGCCTCCCTTGATTCTTTGCACTTGGTTTTTCTACTGGTTATTCCAATTCAGTTTCCGCTGTTGAATTCTCCTCTGCTAGACCTCCTTGTATTACCATTAAGGCTCAAATCTAAGCATCATCCTCTAACATACCCTCTAGGTAATTTTATGGAATTCCCTGTATTTGAATGTAATCAATATATTGAGAAGTTTCAGATTTGTATATTAGTCCCAAGGTATCCCCTGATATTTGTATTCACATATTTGCATTTGCACATGATAGGCATCTCAAACTTAAAATTCTAAAAGTAACTAACAATCTGTGTGTTTGTGTCTGTGGCTCTCATCTTCCAAATTCTACCCATATCTTCCCCATTCCAGAATGAGTTACCAAATATACACAATGTTCAACCCAAAAGCTAGGATCATCTCTGGTCCACTCTTTCCTTTATCATCCTCTAGCATCCAAACCATAAACAAGTCCTGCTGATTCTACTTCTGACCTCATTTATGCCACCTTCCTCCCAATCATCCATTATATGTCATTCAAGTGTCCTTCTTCATGTCTTCAAACATGTCAACTGATCATTGTCTCAGAACCTTTGTATTAGTTGTTCTCTCTTTCTGTAATGTTCTTCACCCTACCTCTTCTGTGTCAATTGAGTCTCAGCATAAAACTCACCTCATCAGAAAAGCTTAATCTGACCATACAGTCAAAAAATAGCCTTCCAGTCACTCTACCATTAGTCTTTTCATTTTCTGCATATCACTTACTACTGTCTGATATTTTCTTAAATATGTTCTTTTCTATGTGTTCAATCTAATCTCCCTGCAACTCAAACAAGCTCCACACCAGCAGGATCCTGGCTGTCCTTGTTCAGCACTACATTATCAAAATCTCTTAACAGTGTCTACCACATAATAGTTGCACCAAATTTTTTGAATGGATGAATGAACATACAACATTTTTAGGATAAGGGAATTTCACAGAAGCAAGATTTTCTCAAACAAAACATGAAAGAAGGAATTGGATTTACAGTTACAAAAGTAGGAACAAAAAAAAAGGTATAAATCAACACTCCATACCAACAAAGTTGTCGGAAAGTCCACAAAAAGACTATAAGAAAATTTTGCTTTACAACTTCCCCTTTTTTCTCCATGACTAGAAGTATAATCCTACAGAAGCACTGGGCCCATGGACTTTTCCTTAAGGTCAACAAGTGTGTGGGCAGGTCAGCCTGTCATATTCTCAGGCCAATCTTAGAGAGAAGAATCAAATGAGATAACTGTAGCGGTGATAGCTATTAAGAGGCCAAGAAATCAGACAAAGTGCTTGTGTGTTGAGGCATAAGTCACTTTTTTAAAAAGAGGGAAAAACACAATGACTCAATATTTCAAAAGTGGCCTTGGGAAGAACTATTCTGACCCAAAGTTACAATGGGCCAGCTGGTTGAGTGAGCTAGATGAAGGTCAGTGTGAGGATCACTGAGAAGGAAAATGGCCATGATAGGCTGGCAGATAAATGAAACATAGCATCAGATAGCCAGGAAAATCTTGTCTGGTAGCAGTTAGCAGAGGGTAACCCAATAGGCTGAAGTCTAGGGCAGGGCTCCAAATTCTAGAAAGGTCAGAGAGAACCAGGACAGGACCTAGGCCCCAAAGGAGTCAAAGAACTGTATCTACCATAGAGATCTAGAAATAAGGACTGGAGTCTAAGAAAGGGTCCTTGTCACAAGAAGAAAAGAAAATCTGATTTACTAGTCATATAGATGAGGCCAACTCATGATAAACTCTAAAGTCTAGGATGCTAAACTACTGCCCTAGTCCTAGGGCAGACAGTCTCTGAACCCTACTATCTCAGACTGGGCCCATTCTAGAGCTAGGTTGAACTTGCAGGTGATTAAAAATGCCCTCAGGGCCTCCCTGGTGTTGCAGCGGTTGAGTGATGGGTTGCGAAGTTGCCTGCAGCCTCTGCAGCACCAGTTCGCCAGTTCCCTGGCTGCCACCGAGGGTCCCACAGGGCACGCAGACCTCTCCTGCCGTCTGCTGCTCCCCTCAGCAGTGTATTTCTTCGGTCTGCCTGTTCTGTTCCCTGCTCTGGCTCTGGTGAATTCTCTCACCCTCCCGCGCTTCTAACTGTACCCAGTGCTTGTATAAAATAATAAAATAAATAAATTTTTACAAAAATTTTAAAAATGCCCTCAGTTGTGAGGACTGGAGAGTACTGTGGGCACAGAACCCCACAGATCATTACTGAATGTCATGCAAGACATCTCTAGGGCCATGGCTTTGCAGGATGATTTAAATTGCCCAATGTGAGTGTGAGATTCATTCGTGGCTGAAGGTGAGAGGCCACCAGGAGTCAAACCTTAATTACTCCCAACCACCTGCTCTCCCCTAAGTCCAGCCAAAACTGGAGATTCTTCTTGGATTCTCGTGATTGTCCTGCTGCTTCTGGGAGCCTAATAGCCAATTTCAGACATCAACAGAAGATGAACAGCCTCCAGGGTACAGAGGGTGTTAGTCTCTAAAGGTTTGCAAACGTGAGCTCAAGCCTCTTGCCCGTGAAGCTGAAGTCCACAGCATTGCTTCCTTAGCAATACTCCTAAGTACGCATTTGTTATAAATTGAAGAGTTTCTCCCAACACTGATATAAACAGACTATTGAAATATGCACAGCCAAGAAAAAAGAATTTAATAGAGTTTTGTGTTCTTTCAGTTTGGAGGGGGCATGTGGAAGCTTGCAAATCCAATCTAATTTCCCTTACCTTGTACAGTCAGTAATTGCATTTATTCTTAGACAAAGGAGTGATTGTGATTTGTTAGCATTAGAGCTGTTTGATAAGGGTAATGAAGTTTAGCCAAGCAATAGGAACCTTAAACGCCAAACACATTGTAGTCAACATGCCACTTTGTTTTCATAAGTGTACTTTAAAGAGTTCAAACAGCTAGTAGGTTAAACTGGCATCTAACTCAAAGGGCCTTGTTCTGTTGAAAAGGACCAGGTTGCTCAGATTCTGGAAATGCAAACACTCTTCCTGACTTCTCAGTGCCCTCCTGCACTGAAGCTGCCAAAATGTGTAAGAGGTACACCTAAGTATCTCCAAAGGGAACAGAACTTCATGCTGTAAGACTGGAGTTGGTATAAATGATCTACCTTTGGTTTGCTACAAATCTCAGAAGTAATCAGAGTTCACATGTTTCCAGGGAGCTGAAGGTGGCTCCTATCATGTCTCTCCTTCAAAAGTCAGCTCAAACCTAACTTCCTCCAGGCAATGTTCTCTGACAACACTGAGGTAGATGGAGGCCAGTCCTTCTGAACTGTCCTGGCACCTGCAAGGCAAGGCTCCATTACAGAAATGATCACACCATACTGTACTCATTCACTAAATTTTATGCTGTCTAACTAGATCATGGGATTCTTGAGGGCAAGGGGCTGTTTTTATTCACGTATAAATCACCAGAATATATTGCACCTGGCACAAGTGATCCAAAAAATTTACTTGAATATTGAATGACATGTTACAAAAATACACACTTCTGATCTGTTCTCAAATGGCATTTAAATGATGCTGCTCTCAGTAAATTTCTCTATTGATCTCCATTCCTCCTAGTATGGAGGATAGCACACAGAATCAACTCCCCTCAAGGTTTACAATTTTACTGGGGAGGGAAAATGAGTAATCCTGAAAAAGCCTGTTGGCATTTGTTCATTAGGTGGCTTCAGAGATGGATGAGAGGATCAAGGGTCACAGTAGGATTGAGGAGGCAGGACTGGAGTCAAACCTTAAAAAATCAGTGTGGCAGGCCTCCCTGGTGGTGCAAGGAGTTAAGCACAGCACTATGAAGCAATCCTCAGCATCCATAGTACAAGTTCGATACCCAGCCAGGGAGCTGACCCACATGGTGCAGCAGACCTCTCCTGTCTCGCCCTCTGCTCCCCTTAGCAGTGTATTTCAGTCAGTCTAACTCTTCTGCTCCCCACTCTCTCTGGTGAATCCTCTCACCCCTCCGCCCCGGCATATCTGACATGTACCCAAGTTCTTGTATGCATAAATAAATAAATCTTTTTAAAAAATAAAAAAATAAAAAAATCAGTGTGACACACGCACCAAAAAAAAGGGACAAAAAGTTGAAGGCAAAGAACAACAAAGGAAAGCCAAGAAATGGTAGCATGCAACATTAAATGAGGACACTTGTTTTGTACAGCAATGAAAGTTTCAAAACATGGAAATAAAGGATGGTGAAAGACAATCACAAAATACCATCAGTAAACAGTATGGTTTTGTGAGGAAGAACAGAGTACAGTCCCCGTTGGAATATATCTGTATCTCTATACACCATGAGAGACACTATGAGAGAATGACTTTTTTTTTCCTTTTGCCGAGTTCTGCATGAGAAGTGTCCATCAATGCCCTTTCATCAGGTAAGACAGGCAAGACATGACAGTAAAGTATGTTCCAGACTCCAAAGCAATTCAAAGATTGTTTCCCCTGATCCAGTAGAATAGTCTCACCATCAATGCCCCTTGTAAAACTCACCACTATAAGATGGCTAAGCTGAAATCACATGAGAGTAAGGAGACTATGTTCCTCACTATTATGTCAAGAGCATCTATCACAATGTCTGACACAAAATGGATATTCAATAAACGCACTGGGTGACTGATTCAAAGAAATAATACTATGGAACTTGGCATAGGCACTCATGTAAAATAAACAGTAGCCCTATTTAAATATCACAATCATGGCATCTGGTCACTGATTTAACACACATTCAGCTGGACACCAGTGCAGGATAAAGATGATAAAGGCAGAATGAGATATAGACCTAAATGGCCATAGTGTAATGGGTCGGATGGGGCACATGTGCACACACACCTATGGGCTAATAGAGAAATGCCCCTTAAGAAATGAGGCCTAAGCCTCCCTGGTGGCACAGGGGTTAACATCTCAGGGCTATCAAGCTATGGCCAGCCACTGCAGCATGAATTCAATCCCCAGCCAGGTGGCTAACCCATATAGTGCTGCAGCCCTCTCCTGTCTCACCCGCTGCTCCCCTCAGCAGTGTATTTCAGCAGATCTGCCTGTCCTGCTCCCCACTCTGTCTCTGGTGAATCCTCTGGTGAATCCTTTCATTCTATACCCCCCTCCCCCAACCTACACCCCAGCTCCTCTATGCAGAATACATTAAGTAAATACTTAAAAAAAAACTAATATAAAACCCCCCGAAACCCAGGTGCTCTTCTTGTTTATGTTCTTTGTACTTAAAATTTTTTGAATGAATTCCCTTCACCCACCGTATCCATTTTTCACCTCCCATTGACTGTTCATTCCTTTGCTCTCTAACTTCTGCTGGTAGTAGTCAGATTTCTTCTCATTAGTTATTTATGGTTGCTTTAGCAAGTTATCACACATTTAATGTCTTCAAACAATACCTGCTTATTATTTAATGTCTCCATACACATCTTTCTTTCTGAAAGATCTGGAGGAGAATTCTTCTCTTTGATTTTTCTGGCTTGTAAAGGTTGCTCACATTCCTTGGCATATAGTGTCCCTTCAACCATCTTCAAAGCCAGCAATGTTGGCTGTATTTCTCTGGTTCATGGTCACATCTTCCTCTCACTGTAGCCAAGAGCAACTCTTCACCTATGTGATTAGATTGGGCACCCGCAGATAATCTCCCCATCTCAAATTACTTAATTATATCTACAAAGTCCCTTTTGTCATGTAACCTGACATCTTCACAGGCTCCAGGTATTAGGATTTGAGGGTTATGATTCTATGATTCTTACTGAAATCTCTTTTTTAAAGATTGGTTTATTTATGCATACAAGAGCTGGGGTGCAGTCCAGAGGTGTGAGGATTCACCAGAGACAGAGCAGGAGCAAAACAGGCAGATCTATTTTAATACACTGCTGAAGAGAGCAGCGGGTATGGCAGGAGAGGTCTGCGCACCATGTGGGACCTTTGCCATTGGCCGGGGATCAAACTGGCACTGCAGAGGCTGCGGGCAGCTTTGCAGCCCAGCGCTCAACCACTGCACCACTGGGGAGGCCCGGGCCTAGTGTTCTGATGTCAAGAACTCCATATTATCATCACATGTGACCCCCTGAATGGGAAAAGAGGAAGTAATTGAGGTGCTGAGAAATGAAGTCATTTGTATAGAATCATACAGATATCATGAGGTCTGAATTTCCTCATATTAAATGTGATAATGCATGTAAAGCTCAGTATCTCCCTCATGGTAAATAAATGCTCAATATAATATGTTAGTTATGAGTATAGGATAATATATTGCATCTTTGATAGCCTTTATACTAGAGTTCAGAAACAAAGGATATCTTGTCAGACAGACCTTGGTTTGAATTTTTTTTACTGCTGAAAGATAGGCCTCCTCAAAACTTCAGGTAGACCTCTCCAAGATCTCCAGAACACACCTTCCTAAGACCTGTCATTTTGGCATGTGAGTTATTTCTACCTCAGGTCAATTGAGGTCCCACAGGTTCACAAGAAACTTGCCATTCTCTTATCTACCTAGAAGAATAAAAACTGGAGTGTTATCCAGAATTAAAATTTTTACCAGAAATAATCTTTCTTTTGGTAAAACCTATCTCTATTTCAGAGCAAACATTTAATTATAGAGCATAAGGCCTTTGCCATCTCAGTCAATCTCTTATCCTGTGAGTTCCCCTCATCTCTCCTTGGTACCCAACGCTCCTATCTCATTCTTTAACTCAGAATATATACCCTTGCTTGCTCCGTTTACTTGGAATCTACATCCATAGATTCTGCATACATATGTATTTAAATTTGTTCTTTTTGTCTACTATTCTGTCTAATGTTAATTTGATTGCTCCATCAGGCCAAGAAGCTCCAAGAGGGGTGGGGGAAATATCCTCTCTACACCTACACTACCAAGTGACTTTGGACACAATGATTAATACATATTAGATAGGTAGTCTCACTTAATGTTCTATACCATTTCCACAATGCCACACTATTGACCTTTAAATGAGTACACAAATGCCCATTCTGGGACTAACTGAATCATGTGTTCTGCAAAGCCCTAATACTGTTAGAAGCTGTACTATTCAGGGTGACAAACACTGTAAGCTTTAGAGTCTTCCTACTTCACATTCTGCACAAGAATTTAACTGTTTCTCTGCTGTCCCTATTCTGTGAACATGCTAGAAAGAAAGAGCACAACAGTCAACAGCTCTCTTTCAGTTATGGAAGGATTCAAACAAAATCCACCAGAAAAATCTAAAAAGCCCCTTTTATCTTGATGAGTATGTAAATATTCATGATAAAATTTGATGGTGGTACTGTATTTGAATAAAAAACACTAAATATTTTAATCAAGTCAGTCATCATGTGCAACAGAAGTAATCGTCCCTTTCAGAGATTTCTGAGTGGATGATGGGATGTTGTCTGATGTATCAGTGATTGGCTATTTACTTGTATAGTTAAAATTCATCTCTTCCTTTCATCATTTTGAAGGGACACTGATTTCAATAAAAACCTCTAAATGAGAAGAACTAAAAATTTAAATCCACAAAGTAAAAATGAATGGAGGAAGGCACATGAAGTTCAAGGGGAAGTCAAGAGAGGAAATGGGACAGAGAGTTGAGCTGCAATGATTACCTGTGGATTATGGAGATTTTTCCTGATCCTAAGAGCTCAGCCGAGTACACCATTGGAGGGTGAGGGCAGGGGAAAGTGGCATACTCCAGCTGGTCTAGTAATAGAGCATAGCCACTCAAGAACATGACCCTTTCATTCCCCAACTACCTCTACTCTAGCCCCCTTCTCTATGTCCCCACTCTGCCATAGGAGGTGGCAGAGAGGAAAAAAACCAGACTTTTAATAAAGTATTACCATAGAGGCTAGGATGAGCCATCCCATCCATGCAGAATCTCTCAACCTTTGCTTGATATCCTCTCCTGCCAGTTCCATGACAACAGCAGAAAACTCCTTTTAGGCTCCATTTCACCCTCCAATGACTATTTTGTTCGTGTATGATGCCTCGTCGGTACCTTATTTTTTTATCTTATTTTTTTAAAGATTTATTTATGCATATGAGAATTGGGGTATAGGCCAGAGGTGTGTGGGGGAGGGGAGTGAGAGGATTCACCAGAGACAGAGTGGGGAGCAGAACAGGTGGATTGACTGAAATACACTGCTGATGGGAGCAGTGGGCAAGTCAGGAGAGGTCTGCTGCGCCATGTGGGTATCTCCCCGGCCGGGGATCGAACTTACGCTGCAGTGGCTGCAGTCAGATTCATAGGCTGCATCTTAACCCCTTGTGCCACCAGGGAGGCCCTGGTACCTTATTTTTTTAATAAAATAGATGACTATAGTTTCTTATACAGAATATAAATGAAATGGGAACACTTCTCTTGTTGGATGCTCACAACTAACAGATTCTTCTAACTAACATCTTCCTAAAGTCATTTGTGGGGCCTCCGCGGTGGCGCAGCAGTTGAGCGCTGGGTTGTGAAGCTGCCCGCTGCCTCTGCAGCACTGGTTCGATCCTCATCTGCTCTCCAGCCACCGGAGGAGGGTCCTGCATGGTGCGCAGACCTCTCCTGCCGCCCTCTGCTCCCCTCAGCAGTGTACTTAGGTCCTTCTGCCTGCTCTGCTCCCTGCTCTGGCTCTGGTGAATTTTCTCACCCTCCCGCGCTTCTGACTGTACCCAGTGCTTGTATAAGTAAATAAATAAATCTTTAAAAAAATAAATAAAGTCATTTGTGACTTGCAATCATGATTTGTATGATTTTGCTACCCAGAGGTATCATCAATGTCTCTCTATATATTATTTTTGTAATGTGCTCCAATAATCAATTATTTTAATGATCCTACTTACAAGGAGATCATATATTTTACTAAAATTAATATCAACATAAGCCCAAAAACCCTCTTAATGACTTTGGAAAGATCTGCCGCATCCTCTGCAATCTGCACAAATGCTACAAAATACCTTGGATAAACTTAAATTGAGATGATCAAACACTAAATAATTTATATATGTTCCTAACAGTCATCCTTTCTCAATATTACTGCCTTGAATTCAGTGTGCCAATTCCCCCACGGGCCCAAAGAACTCCAAAAGCAAAACACATTCATCCTCCTGTTCCTCCTGTGGGCAAGGAAGGCACAAGAATGATTATCCCCATTTTACAGCCTGAGAAAATGAGGAGCAAATACATACATGATAAGCCCCACAGAAGGTTGGAGGCACAGATGGAAGACTTACTAAAAGTAGGAGAGAAGGGAAAGTTCAGGAAAATAATGACCCCTGACAGATTTGCGACTCAAGTTAATTTAGAGACACGATTTGTCAAAACTTGTCAAGAATCCTGTATGTATTCCCCAGTCTATTACATAAAATACAAATGTTCTCAAAACTAGACATCTGCATATAGGCCAGGGTAACACATCAGAAATATGCAATTGAGGGCCTCCCTGGTGGCCCAAGGGGTTAAGCACCACACCATGAAGCAATCTGCAGCCTCTGCAGCATGAGTTTGATCCCTGGCCAGACAGGGAGCAACCCAAATGGTACAGTAGATCTGCCTGTTCTGTTCCCACTCTGTCTCTGGTGAATCCTCTCACCCCCCACCCCCATATCTCTGGCCTGTACCCCAGCTCTTGTATCTGTAAATAAATAATCTCAAAAAAAAAGAAATATGCAATTGACTCCAAGTGAAGTAGAGGTCTTCCCATTGAAGCTGAGCAGCTTCATAGGACAGCATGCTCCTACAGGTCTAAGGCATATGGCAGCAATCCCTCGTGGTACATGAACAGCAGCAATTGGACAAGCAGGGGTTGCTCTGAACCAAGGGGAACAAAGATTCTGTCTAGAATAGAGAACTGATAGGCCCTGGAAGCCAGTATCATTAGAGTATTTCTGATCATGCCCGTTATCAACCAAGGCCAGAATCAGAAAATAATGGTCCAGTGATGGAAGAACTATATACACTAAGCTATTACACCACAGTTAGTTATAAGCTACTGAAGTTCAATGTTACTGTTCTGAACTGTTTTCCTTTTAATGAGAACTTATGAGAGATAGCACCCCAGTAAGTCCAATATAATCCTAGCAGGGTATAGGTGTCTGTAAGTTGCCTGTTGAGTTGCCCCACAGAGTCAACTGAAAGACTACTGAATATCAGGCAGGGACCAAGAGAACAGATCAGAAAAGAGTCAGAAACATTAACTAAGTCAGCCACTTTAGCATGTTTACAACTTTCTGTTGATGAGGATTTTCATTTCTTATATCAGTAGGCAGTACAGTGTGGTCATGTCCGCCTATATAGTTTAATCAAAGACAGGCAGTAAAGGCAACTCACCTTTGCAATTTATTTGCTGATTGATCTTGGGATAATTACTGTAATTTTCAGAGCCTACATTTTCCCATTTGTAAATATGGACATATTTCCTACATAGAGGCTGCTGGAAGGATGAAATAAATGAAGCAGGTGAACATTTATGAAACACTTAATATTTGTTGATATTACTGCTATGATCAGGATCATCATTCCAATCTCATTTTCATTACATTTATGATTCTCTTCCCTCTCTCTCTCATTGATTTACCACAGGCTTATGATTCTTTATGGGTCTTAGCTCTCCTGGCCCTGCCTTCACTAGGTGAGGATATCTTTTGAGCTACTTCCTTGATCAAGCCACAGATCAAGGGCTACCTGCACTCAGTTGGCAGTACTAGCCTCAGTCTAAACTACCGAAGAACTCAGATGTGAAGCAATCCCTTATGTAGGATAGGACTTACCCTCTACTTCCAAGCTGGTTCTTGATCTGAAACTAGATACTAGGTTTCTGACTAGATACTAGGTACTAGGTTTCACCTCACAGATGTGATTTCAGATGCAGCATGCCCATATCCCTGGATTCCAAAACTTTAGCTTGCTTGCAACCATGCATAACTCTAGATTCCTTCTTGCCATGGTTTCTTGGCTTCCAAGTCTTGGTTCTCTTTCATATTCTGGCAATCACTAATGAGGGAAACCTTCTGACTACCAGTCCAAAACCAACACTTGGTATTATCCAAAGACCGAGAAGTGATCCATTCCAGAATTAAATTCCTGTTTGAGGTTGCCAGTATGATCATTATTATTATAATTCCATGCCTAGGCAGCCTTGTCTCACTGGGTTATGAGACTGAAAAATAATTTATTATGTTCACTCTCAAGGATCCAGGTGGTAGCAGCAACTGGACTCACTACTTCCAGTTTCTGATTATGTCAGTCCAATCTAGCAATGGCATCAAAGAAATGAGCAAGGAACATACATGACTGCATAGCCCCACCAGCTGCATGTAACTACATCTATCCATGTTCAATAATGCATTTCATACCAGTTACAAAAGCAAGATTGAAAAAAAGAATCTACCACAAAAATACACTTTAACCTAACCTATCATGCTCGAGAATTTTCAATATTTGGATAATGTAGTCTCAGATTTACAAAGGAGCACTAAATGTAAACACAGACTAGACCTTAATGCTCCTTTAAGGAGTTTTTTTTTTATGAATAATAAATAAATTAGGGTAGTATCAGAAAGTACCATGACCTTGTGACAGCTTATGAGGCGAAGAACACTCAAGGCCAGAATTCACAGCCTGAGAAAAAAAATAAACCTTTCAAAAGTCTGCACCTGACACTTTTTCATAAGATTACTGGGAAATGGAACCCCAAATGACCTCCAATCTCAGGCACATTACCTCCTGAGCTTCTTGGGTTTCTGCCAAATCATTTTCTGGAGAATGTGAGTTTTCTAAGCATGGTTACTTAAATGAGCAAAGAGGAAAGTGTATAATAGAGCCTTCAGTGCAAGAGGCAGGAAGTCTTCACGTGCCATGCCTCTATGGCATGTGTGAATTAAAATAGCTAGAAAAAAAAAGTGACAGGAGAGAGGGGGAGAAGCCACTCCCTGCAGAGGGACTGTAAGGATTCTCACTGAAATGTAGTCAGTTTGAGCCAGTCTGTGTTTTTGATGTGAGTTTCTCCCCTTATGGATAAACTTTAAAAAGAATCTGTGATTAATCTCCAGAATAAAAATGTAACTGCATACCACAGAATATGATCCATATTTTATACCTATTGTTTTTCTCCCCCAAGTTGATGATGACTCAAACGACTAGCCAAGGGAAGAGTTCAATGAGAAAACCCAAAGAGGCAAAAGAAAGCTCATCTCTGCTGTGTGATAGAGTGCGCATCCCCCAAGAGACTCAGGCTGATAACAAGGCTGATCATAAGCACCTGACATTTTTAAGGGTCTGTTTTAATGGGTATCCGAAAAGAAACTGAAGCAACCGAACCTAAAATATCTTCACTTTTTGTTCCTGCCTTAAGAACCCATAATTCAAGGGGTGTGGCTTCTGCTACCCCTCTTTGTAAGCATCATGATTTATTGTTTACTGTCCATCTTCTAAGCTAGATTACGAAGCTCCATAAGGATGGGATCCATGCTGGTTGTGTCAAATGATACTGACCTGTGAACCGCATTGGCTTAAGTCATTATTAAAAATCAAATACTCCTCCCAGTATTTTTTATTTACGCAAGTATAGGGCTGAAACAAACTAGCATTCTGCCAGTTGTTCTCACCTACATGTAGCTTGCTCAAGTTATGATTGAAGGGCAGGGGTTATGTGGGGGCAAAATGAAACAATAATACTGGACAGATAAATCAGAAAGACGATGCCACAGGGGGAGGTACAAGGACTTGAAAGAAAATCATGATTTGCTAAGTCACCTTTAGCCCCACCTCTCTAGTTACTTTCAGTGCCTCAAATACTGGGTCCTAGATAATCTGTGAAGGAAGATGGTCTTCCCCCCGAGACAGTGCTCTTCCTACCCCTTCACCAGATACAACACTTACTAACTTATTTGCCATAATCTGGAAACTTCACAACAGCAGTCAGCTCAAAAATAACATCTGCATGAAGGTAATTAGGGATTCTATATTCTCTTTGGTCTAGATTAGGAATTTATTCCATGTTTTTCCTTAACTTTTTCCCTGTGGGTTAACTTTCTCCCAACAAGTTGATTTATATTTTATCAGAAATGCATTTAAAAAATCACAGAAGAAAACTAAAGTGTAATGATGTTACTTCTATAAATCTGTAACTAGGGGCTATTTTATCAAAGACCTATATACACTCTCTGGTGAATGAGAATTTATTTCTTGGGGTGTGTGTGCGCATGCACACATAGGAGAGAGCTCTCTGGAATATGCCAGTGATTCTCAAATATGAGAGCGTGTGAGTGTTTGCAGGAAGCGTGTAGGAGTGGTACATAGCAGAATCCCCAGGGCCTTTATCAAACTATACAAGCTCCCTCGGAGATTCTGCAACGTTCCTCATACCAACTCCCCGCCTCCAAGCTTAAATTCACTGCGGAGAAATGAGTGATGTTACTGATGGCTGTCAGCTTCACAGCATGGGGACAGAAAATAAGTTGAGAACCACTAAATTAAGCACAAGATTAACAACTGAATACTTCCCACTCTTGTCCCACCAGTTTTACACATACCTGCCATTAGGAATCCCAGTGGAAACTGCATTGTTAAACCTATTCAAAACTGCCTCTGGAAAAAACAATTAATTGAAATACTCAACTATCGGAACCATATATAGTTTTGAGTTTCCTGAATCTTTTCCAAATTGACTCAAATATCTTCTCCTGCCCCAAATGAGAGCCTCCTCCTTTCTTGCCATTTCCTTGTAATTGGTCTCATTGTTTGAGGTCTCACCCCAGCCAAGGATGGTTACCTTGCTAATCAATGAGCCCAATTAGATACGCTTCATTGAAAACACTCCAAATGTTCCAGGATCCTGGGCAGGACGTGCAAAGCCCTCCAAAACCTGGTCTTTGACACCTAAGTCATTTCTGTTATTCCTCCTTTGCCTTTAACGTTTTTGTATTCAGGGGCCTCCCTGGTGGCGCAGCGGGTTAAGAACCGTGCTCTCCGCAGCCTCTGTAGTGCAGGTTCGATTCCCGGCTGGCCAGGGAGAAACCCACATGGCACGGCAGACCTCTCCTGCCTCTCCCGCTGCTCCCCTCGGCAGTGTCCTTGGTCTGTCTGCCTGTTCTGCTCCCTGCTCTGTCTCTGGTGAATCCTCTCACCCTCGCACGCCTCTGATATGTATCCCAGTTCTTGTATAAATAAATAAATATTTTAAAAAAAAGTTTTTGTAGGGCCTCCCTGGTGGTGCAGCGGCTTGAATGCTGGGTTGTGAAGCTGCCCTCAGCCTCTGCAGCACCGGTTCGATCCCCGGCTGCTCCCCGGCCACCGGAGGAGGGTCCCACATGGCGTGCAGACCTCTCCTGCCGCCTGCTGCCTGTTCTGCTCCCCGCTCTGGTGAATTCTCTCACCCTCCTATGCTTCTGACTGTACCCAGTGCTTGAATGTATAAATAAATAAATAAATCTTTAAAAAAAGTTTTTGTATTCAGCTGTTAATATTCATAAGTCTTTAAGAACAACACTATGCTCCAGAACTCTATGCCTTTATAATGTTCTTCACACTTCTGGAAGTATTCTTCCCCGCTTTTTTTTTTATTTATGCATACAAGAACTGGGATATGAGCCAGAGGTATGGGGGGTGAGAGGATCCACCAGAGACAGAGTGGGGAACAGAACAGGGGATTGACTGAAATACACTGCTGAAGGGAGCAGGGGGCGGCAGGAGAGGTCTGCGCGCCATGTGGGACCCTCCTCTGGTGGCCGGGGAGCAGATGGGTATCAAACCAGTGCTGCAGAGGCTGCGGGCAGCTTTGCAACCCAGCGCTCAACCACAGCGCCACCGGGGAGGCCCTCAAGTACCATCTTAGGTGACACCTGACATGACTCCCCAGGTGAGGTGTTCCTGCCCTCCAATGTCTTACTTCTGTGCCTTGTGTCCACTTCTATGATAGCATTTGGCACACAGCAATGTAATATTTGCTTACACATCTTTCAGTCTTCCCTACTAGCCTGTGACTTTCCTGAGGTCAGAGTTTATGTGTATCTTCATATCTCCCACTCCAAGCACAGGGATTAGCATATAGCAGCTCATAGTAACCACTTGGTAAATAGAACTCAGCAGGAAAGAAAATGCACTTATATTTCAAACCAAAATACAGACCCATTTAATATAATGGAATCAAGTTTAGAATGAGTAAGCTATTATCACCCAGGCAAGTCACCAAATTCTGCCAATGCTTCATAGGAATGTCAACCTTTCAGCCCATCACTCCCCTGCATGAGACTTCTGGGCCAGTAAGCCTGAACAATAAGGCATTAGTTTACAATCTGATCTTCCCCGATTTTGTTCTTATCTTCCATTATTTTAGCCACACTCCCAGAATGCCAAACCCACCTTATTGAAACCCTACAATTCGCCTGTCCTCACCATGGTTCCTCATGATGACACAATAGTTAAGCCAGGTATTAAGACTCCAGCCTACAGCTCCTATATCATCTCTCCTTGATATAAACCATCTATTCAAAGCTCAGTCCAAAAGAGAGTAATCATTGGGTTCAAGGACTGATTATATACAACTTTAAAACACATAGCAAAAATATATCAGAGTCCAATAAACTGAAAAAATGTATTTTTAACACATAACAGAAAATAGTATTTCCTTAATGTACAAAGAAGTCATAAAACCAGTAACTCAATATGAAAATGGTCAGAAGGTAAAGTTTACTTAAAAATAAAAATGGCCCACGAGGGGGCCTCTCTTGTGGCACAAGGGGTTAAGTCTCAGTACTATGAAGCTATCTGCAGCCACCACAGCACAAGTTCAGTCTCCTGCCAGGGAGGTGACCCACATGGCAGAGGTGACCCACATGGGGCAGCAGACCTTCCCTGTCTTGCCCACTGCTCAGCTCAGCAGTGTATTTCAGTCAATACCCCTGTTCTGTTCCCCACTTTGTCTCTGGTGAATCCTCTCACACCCCATACCTCTGGCCTGTACCCAAGTTCTTGTATGCATAAATCAATAAATCTTTTTTAAAAATGGCCCATGTATACTTAACATACTACCTCATCTAGAAATACAAATTATAACAATGTGATAATATATTTCATATATCAAACTGGCAAAAAAAAGCAAAGCTTAGAATACCATGTGTTGGAAGGGATGTGTATAGCAGGGTTTTTTGTTTTTTTTTTTTTTTTTGCATAAAGCATTCTTTTTAATAGTAATAAATTCCCTCAACATCTCAAATAGCCATCAATGGTGGAATAGTTTAATAAATTATCATACAATCATACAAAATTCTGTAGAGCTGTTAAATAATTTTATATATATACACACAGGAAACTATTGCTATATCTGTAGTATTTTCAAATGCAGTAGCAAAACAGTTACAGTATAAGTAACTTTCTATGAAATTACAGTGTAAATAGCATATGATTATCTAAGGATACATGGTTTTGCTTTTCATTTTTTTTAAGAACCAGACAATATATATTTTTTTGTGTGTATAGAAATTTTTTTAATATTTATAGAATAATTTGTGGTAATTTTAAACTTATTTTGATTACCTTTATTTCATAAAATTACATGATCAACATGTATTATCTTTGATTATTTTTATTTTTAATATGTCTCATTTTGTAACTTAAAAAGTTAACCTTGTTCATTTCTCAATGTCCAACTTTTCAAAAGATAAACCCTCCTCAAGGCTTTTACAAACACCCCAAGTTTTCCTCAGATTTTATCTCCTCCCTTAGTTGGGATAGGGTGGCTCCAGTGGACTGGAGTTATTTACCTTCTCCCACACAGGAGGCTAGAACTGGCTGGAACTGGTTACTTCCTTTCCCCAGTTAAGTTCTCGTAATATCCTCACTGGTTAGGCACTGGTCAACTAGTTTCCCCTGAGCACAAGTTGTGTTATGAATAACCATGTCTGGGCCTCCCCGGTGGCGCAGCAGTTGAGCGCTGGGTTGCGAAGCTGCCTGCAGCCTCTGCAGCACTGGTTCGATCCCCGGCCACTGGCTAGGGTCCCACAAGGCGCGCAGACCTCTCCTGCTGCCCGCTGCTCCCCTCAGCAGTGTACTTAGGTCCTTCTGCCTGTTCTGCACTCCCCTTTCGCTCTGGTGAATTCTCTCACCCTCCCGCGCTTTTGACTGTACCCAGTGCTTGTATAAATAACTAAATAAATCTTAAAAAAAAAAAAAAAGAAAAACCGTGTCTGGTGCATTTTAAAATGGTTCCTTTTCCCCTCCTCTGCCTGGAAGCACAAAGGGGATTTTCTTCAGTACTCACTATGGAAATCTGGTCAAATTCCTAAAGTTTCACAGTATTATGGTGACCACTCTAAGAACACATCCTCTTGGCGTTTTTAACTCAGAGGTGTCTGCACTGAACTGCTACAATTTGCTAATTACAATTCAGATTTTCTACCCTGGTACTGGTTTCCACTGCAGTTTCTACTTGTGACTACCTGTATTTGCTTGTCTTTCTCCAATCTTGGGGGCACTGATTTGTCCTGTGTATCCCTCTCCTCTCCTTATGGAGCCAAGAAAAGTAGTTGATTTTTCACACTGTTCAGCTTACTAATTGTTATGATGGAGGGTTGATTTCTAAAATTCTTACACTCAGGGCCTCCCTAGTGGCTCAAGGGGTTAAGTCTCAGCACTATGAAGCTATTAGCAGCCACTGCAGCATGAGTTCAATCCCCGGCCAGGGATGCATCAGATCTCTCCAGTCTCGCCTGCTGCTCCCCTCAGCAGTGTGTTTCAGTCAATCCACCTGCCTGTTCTTCTCCCCACTCTATCCCTGGTGAATTCTCTCACAGCCCTGCAACTCTGGCCCATACCCTAGCTCTTGTATGCATAAATAAATCTTTAAAAAAATAAAATTCTTACATGCATAAGTGGACAAGAATCCTTAGCTTTATGTTATATTTTAAGACTTTCTTCATAAAGCAAAAGCTAACATTCCATCTATCTTCTCTCGCCCACCAACTCCAATACTGTGAGGTAAACAATGTTAACAGCCTGAATCCTTCCACACCTTCCTTCTTGCTCTTAAAAATATGACAGGCATAGAGATAAATGTCCGGGAACTTTTCATTTACCAAGATACCCTTTTCCTTTTCATTGACTGGTCAACATGGCTTCTACCTACATATTTAGATAGATTAAGAAGTCAAAAATATATTGAGACAATAAAATATATGTTTACAGGTATTAGATTAGAAAAATATATTAGTCCCATTCCCTAATCTTAGCTTCACAAAGAATGTTAACATAGCGAAAACAGCTAAACCATCAACCATCTTGCTAAACTATAAGCTAATCAGTTCTTCTGGTTAAAATCCCTCAAAGACTTCAAGCTCCAAGGCCTGTGGTACTAAAGAGTATTTTGTCAAGTGCTCTAAACTACTTTGAAATGACAAGGACAGCAGCAGTGCAGTGTGTTTGAGAACACCAGTACAGGCAGACACAGGATTCTTTTCTCTCCTGACTACCAGGTACCCATATGCTTTTAGGGAAACTCCTAATTTGGCTCCCTCATGTAAAATAATATAGTTGTACTTTATCAGCTCTAAAGGTCCTTCCAGCTTTAGTACTCTAATCCCTGTTAATAACACCTTCATTTGGTAAATTCTTAGAGAACAGCTTCATGTTACTCAGTGAGCTTGGTTAAACACACACATACATAGATCTGTGTCTTTGTACTCTGTTTCATTATTCAGAAAGATCAGAAAAGGCTAGCTAATCCAAAAACTTAATCTGAGGGTTATTCATTGTCTTGCTTTTTTAATTCACCTCTAGCTTTCTGCCCCTACATCAATACTGAATAATTCCTTTCAGTCCTTTCAGTTACTGAGATCTGTGTTCCAGAACATTTTCCTTGGTTTCAAGTCCTAAAAACCCATGTTTCCTGATGCAGAGATGACCCATTTGATCAAAGTATGTAGATTTGCTACACAGGCAGCAACACAGACGCATCTCAAAATGCGTCCAGAATGAACAAAGCAAGACACAAACAGTTATGTACTGTATGTGTTTATTTATTTATATTCTAGAAAAAACAAAAGCCAGTCTATAGTAACCTCTTTGGGCAATATTACCTGTGTAGGGGACTTCATGAGATCATAGCAGTGTTAGCTATTTTGATTTGGATGGTGGTTACATAAAGGTATACGTTTGAATTCACTGAGCTTTTCACTTAAAATTACACCTCAATAAAATCTACTGGACAATGCCAGTATAAGCACTCCAACCCTACACATATAAAAGGAGGGAGCCAACTAATTTGAACACAGAAAGCCAAAAATATATATATATTTACCTTTAAAATCTGTAAATATTTCTCATGTCTCCACACACGGATCTTCTTACTGCCCAATCTACAGCAGCACCTCTGATAATTTAGACCAGATAATTCTTCATTCTGGGGGGACTGTCCTATGCATTGCAGGATGTTTAGCAGATGCTAGTAGCAATCTCCCAGTTGTGACCATGGAAAATGTCTCTGGAAATTTCTAGATGTTACCTGGGGATCCAAATAGATCCCACTTAAGAACCATTGCTGTTTACAATAGCTAAGTTTTGGAAACAACCCAAATGCCCAAAAATAGATGACTGGATCAAGAAGATGTGGTACATATATACCATGGAATATTACTCAGCATTCAAAAAAGATAAACACATGCAATTTGCAGCAACATGGATGGCGCTGGAAGGGATCATGCTCAGCGAAATAAGCCAAAAAGAAAAAGAAAAATACCGGATGGTCTCACTCATAGCAGGAATCTAGAAAACTTAAATAAGGGACCAGGAAAATGAATATAAGAAAGTGAAAATCAAAATCAACAAAAAACTATGAACCAGAGACACTTTTTGGGGGGTGGGGGGGCGGGAGGGGAAGGATTGGGGTCAGAATGGGGCGTTTGCAATTGTATGGGGGAATATAAAAATAAAATTTAATATTTAAAAAAAAATAAATAAATAATCAGAGGTGCTGAGGTTTAAAACTCAGGGATAGGGCCTCCCCTGGTGGCGCAGGCGGTTGAACGCCGCACTGTAAGGCTGTCTGCAGCCTCTGCAGTGCCGGGGGTTCGATCCCTGCTGGCCAGCAAGGGTCCCATATGGCGCAGCAGACCTCTCCTGTCGTGCCCACTGCTCCCCTCAGCAGTGTTTGTTCTGTTCCCTGCCCTGTCTCTGGTGAGTCCTCTCACCCTCCTGCACATCTGTCCTGTACCCCGGTTCTTGTGTAAATGAATGAATAAATCTTTAAAAAAAATAAAATAAAACTCAGGGATTAAAATGTTGCTATAGTACTTATAAACTTTAAGTACTATAATGACTAAACTAAGGAGCAATTATGTGAACAAAACAACGTGGGTTAAAACCAACCATTTCAGCTTTTGTCCCTTTGAAAAACAGTGAACAATGTATGAAAGAATGGGCAGAGAATGGCCAAATTGTGATTGGACTGTAGAGTGGGACTGATATTGTGCATCCTTACCCTGGAGCTTGGTGGGCTATCATACAGGGCATCCAGAAAGCCAATTCAAGGGCACAGAAAGGTGGAGCTGATACCAAATAGGACAAAGACTTCAAAAGCCAAAGGTTCACAATTTAACCATTTTTGCCTCAGGCAATCCCTGCAAGGGAACACAATGTCTCTTCTGAATCTGAATTTTACTGAAGAAAAGAAAGTTGGGGGAATGTAGGGGGGGGGCTTACTCCTTTGCCCTAAATCTAGAATTGTATGTCTTTTTAAAAATAAATATCCACTTTCAAGAAGTCAAGCTGCAGAAATGGAAGTCACATTAAACAGAGACAAAAGGAGACGTTGTCCTAGCAACCAAAAGTACTTACAAGATTTCATCAAACTCATTGTACACTATTTTTTATTTGATCCCTTTATTTTTTAACATGGAAAGTCTTGAAATAGACTGATAACTAATTGCCTGAATAGCCCTAACACTTCCTAATATCCCATCATGAAATTTCTTTCAGTAACACCAAGGACATAATTCTGAATTGTAAATGCAAAACAGCATAATAGCCTCCTTCCCCCCTGCCTTCCATTAAAAAGGTCTACAAGTGTAAAGCAACAAAGGCGCTCTCATACAGTACAAAAGAGGTTTCTCTCACATAACAGAGTTGCACACTCTACTAAGCATGTAAAAAAGCATTTCTCAAATCATTCCTTTTGAAAAGTAGCAAGACTATCTTAAGAACCAAGCATGTTACCACCTAATCTCCTCAGCTGTTACAGATGGGATACACCCAAGTAGGATGGAAAAATATTAATGATTTTATTTAAACTGACTTTCCCCTTCATTCAAATGATTCTACTGTTGCTAAAGTATTTTGAGTTGAAAAACAAATACAGAATATCAGCATAGTGCAGTAGAAAGTAGGCCTGGAACAGGAAAGTTCTGGTTCTCTTAAATCTAGCTGTATGATCATAAGCAAATTACTCCCCTCCCCCTGGGTCTGTGTCATTTTATGAGTAAAGTGAGAGGGTAGACCAAATAATTTCTAGGTTCTCTCTCAAAGTCTTCACTCACGTTTTAATATAAGCTAGCCCAATGGTAAAAGGTCTCTACTTTCTAATTTCTTGGTATTCTTTTGACATTTTTAGATATAAAAAAAATAAATTTCATGTACAATACTTGATATGCTGTTGTGGCCTTATCTACATTCATTTTCTAACCAGTCTTCATAATTACACTGTACTGGTGAGCAGTGCTTGACTTTCAAAGACTTGTTCATAACATTGGTTATCTTATTACGGAATCCCCTACATAATGTCAACAGTATATTTTCCAGAAATGTTAGCTTTTAAGGAATTCAATAAAGACAGACTGTGCTGCAAGAGCACCTGTACTCACCAGAGACCTCTGAGAATTTAACAGTAGAAGCTTCTTATGCATATATACAAAGAAGAAATTAATCCACAGGAAGAAAAGCACTCTAAATTAAGAACGTCTTTGGGAATTAATGGAGCAAGAGAAAACCCATAGTTCTTTTCTACAATTTGAATAATTGAGTTAGCTACATAACCCAATACTTGAGATTTAATTTCATTTTTATATAATAAAACCACATTCTCTAACAAAAAGATGTTTAAAGTATAAGAGAAGTCACATCTATATGCTTATTTTTAGAAGCGCATATTCAGACTATACAAGCATTCCATATGCTTATATTTGGGGATATGGCACTTTATATCAAACTGTAATAAGTATAGTTTGATACAAACAACTACAGTTACTACACTGAATTGCTGGTGATAAAATTCCCCAGGACTTCCTAAACATAGTCTTCAATTTGCTTCATGGTTTCTAGCAAAGTTATATACTATACTTGAAAGACAAGGAATTGTTACTTCTATTGTGAACAGAGATAATTCAAATTCAGCTTCTCTATACATTTCTTCAATTATTTTTTAGATATGAAACAAATGAAAAGATACAATCCCGGCCTGATAAAAGAAATTGGAAAAACTTAATTAGTGAAACAAATATACCAGGAGACAGGAATAGCAAGAGCAAAAAAGACCAAAGAGAATTAAAACCAAATTTCTATTGATTTTTCCCACAAAAGATATTCCATCTCATTGTTCTTCAATACAACTTTAATTACCAGATGGTAGAATGATTATCTAGTTAAAAGTTTTAACTATGATTAAAGACCAAAGACTAGGACAACACTATACTGGAGATTCTTTCGCTTTGTTTCCATTTCTTAAAAGCACTTGATCCATTCCAGATATAGGGAAAGGATGAAGACAATCTCAGGGAAAAGCTTAAATTTCATAGGGCAAAAACTGCAGTTGCCTTAACTCTTAATTACAATCAGACCTTTAACTGAAGTAAGTCTTGAAGGTTTAGTTCTGTTGATTAATAGCCCCAAACTAGTTTGCGTGTTTTTTCTCATTCAGAAGAAATCCAATTATTCAAACACATATTGAGTGTCTGTTGTGTGCTTACCTCCTTTTCTACGCCAGGAGAATGGAAAGAGATAACAGAATGGACAAGACTTAGTCCCTCTTCCTCAGAGTGTTGTTCATCGTCATAAATGCAATGTGATTTGATGTTTTCCATGCAAGGAAAAAATAACTGTCTGAGGTAAAGAAATGGATGGTACAGAGAAGTCTTTACAAGGAGTTATTTGAACTATGAAGCATAAGAACAAGATGACAAAAATTACGTGTAGGGAGTGTCAGGAAAAGAGCATAAGCTATGGAAGCACGGGAAAGCCTGGCACAAACAAAACTAGAGATTACTAATTAGGAGTGGTTTGAGGTGGGTAGAGGCCATCTCCAGGAGGTGTTCATGTGCCAGAACAAGGTGCTGAGACTTTGTCCTGAAAGGTGTGGGAAGCCATTACATGCTTTCAACAGAATGATGTGACCAGAATTGCATTTTAGAAAAATAGCTCAAGCAGCGGTGGGAGAGATGGGCTGGAGGGCATTGTTTGCAGTCGGAGAAGGACTGCAATAATCTAGACAGAAAGTGACAGCACTGAAAGTCACAAGTGTCTATTATGAATTTCCACTCTCACAGTGGCTTAGGGGAAGGAATAAGCAGGATAGTATTGATCCACAGTTAAGTTTTCAGAATTGGTTCAGTAGAAAAACAATGGGGAGACAAAAAAAAAAAAAAAGGATGAAGATGATAGCAAAACATGCTTCAAGTGTGGAACTGCAGGGTACAGCCTGGTTAAGAAACAGCTAAGCAATATGAGGGATGAAGATTCACAGATGTCCTAGGCAGGATTTTTGATTTACATGATCTCCACCCCCTGGTGTTACTCTCTGTTGTGTGCTATGCCCATGACCTTATTTGGCTAAGAGAGTTTATCTGGATGGGATGAATCTAAGCATGCAATTCCTTTAAAAGCAGAGCTTTTTGACAGGCTGGTGGCAGAAAAGGAGGTTGAGATTGGAGCACAAGGAGGATTGGCTGTTGATTTTGAAGATGGAGGTCGCAAACTGAGGCACACAGGCAGGCTTGGGGCGTTAAGAGTGGTCCCTGGGTAATAGTAAAGAAAGAAATGGGACCATAGTCTCACAGCTTCAAAGGATTGAATTCTGCCAAAAACCTGAAATGAGCTTGAAAGCAGATTCTTCCCAAAATCACGATATAAGACCCAAGCCCATGCAATGCCTAATGTCAGCTTTGCGTCTTCCGACCTACAAAACTGTGAAATAATGAATAGGTGTTATTTTTAAACTGCTAAATTGTGGTGGTGATTCATTGCTTGGTGATAGGAAACTAATGTAAGTATACAGGAGAGGAGATATTAAAGTAGCATGGGTATGCGACTAATATAATGGATGATGAACATGGGAGTCTGCAGTCTAGGAGTAAGTTGTCCTCGGAATATATTACTGTGGAGGTGGAATGGTATTCCTAGGTTAGTAGAATGAAGATGGGATAAACACTGCTGAAATAGTGGGCCACCATGCACAGTCGTACATGCTGTGCACTGTACAACTCCACATACCAACACCAGCATAAAAGACAGCACATGTTTTTGACAATTTTCCAGAAGACAGAAACAAAGGGCTTTGAGAAAGAAGTATATTTTCTACTTCACACACACAAAAACATCATATGAGGTGGCTAATTATTAGTTATAAAGTAAGAAAGATAGGTTAAAAGTGGCCTATTCAGATGGCATGAGTCTCAGTTGCAGGGCAATGAATGAATGCAGACAACAGAACATTCTGAAGCTTCTAAGGAATTTTCAGGAAGTTCTAGAAAACCAGGAGGTTAACAAGAAATCGATCTTCTAGCAAGAATAGAAAAGTATGGGATAACAGCAACTTCTACTACCACAAATTCATAGCTCCTTTAAGTCATTTCCAGACACAATGAACATAAATTTAAAGCCAATCCAAGGTAAATGAGTCAATACTAATGTAATTACCATGTGTTGAATAATTTCAAAAAACAAATATCTGCAAACATTCTAATTCTTAGAACTCATAATTATATGATAATTACATGGTAGCTATTGATTACCTTTATTTTACAGATGGGAAAACTGAAGGTCAGAATTAAAATGATTTGATTAAGATCACAAAAGTTAGCAAACAGTGAGGCTAGAATTTAAAGCGGGATCTTTCTCATTCTATCCCACTAAGCTTCCTTCTAAGCAGAGAAAATGTGTAACAAGTGCTTCCTAACACACTCTGTTCTAATCATCCAGATGCTTAAAACACCCTATGTGGTGACCCAGTCCATCCTCCAGGCTACTGTCATCCCCTCTCCTCCATATCTGACTTTCAGATCACTTCTCTCTAGAAGGGCAGTTTCTCCCTACATTACCTCCTCCCCAAAGGAAGTACTAAAATGGCTCAGTCCAAATGCATGCCTCTTCCAGGACTACAGTAAACTGGGAGATGTCTAGTAGGCAATTAGTAGAGCCGCTCATTTGCACAAGACAGATGGTGTGCAAATTTCTGCCTTCGGATACTTGGCGCTGGTACAGAGTAGGCCACTCTGGTGCAAATTATCTGCAATATTAGAGGCCCAACCACTGAAAACACATTCTCTCCACACCCCACAAATGTGCATGCATGTTCATGTCCACACATACATTGGGAAACAGCACTGGTCTTCCATAGTGCCAAGTTCCAAGCAGTCAGTGTTTCAAAGGCAAGATTGAATTTGGGGACTGGCCAAATGCCTACGTTATCAAGTACACGTATGTACCTTTATGACACTAATTACAACAGTGAAAATAGTATTGATGATGAGCTTCAAATGCTGAGAGCTTATTTCTTCCTCTTTTTAACAACTATTTTTTTTTCCATTAGAAGTTTACCCCATTATATCCTAGCAGAGATAGTTTAACTGGATTCAGTAAAATCTCTTCTACAAATACATCAAAAAAGTCTGAACCAAAAATGACTTTCACCTTTCCACCCATTTTCTACCCATAGGGGTTCACTAAACTCAGAGATTACAGGGCCACAAACTTTGGCTACGTAACACTGCATTTTGGATCATTGTTCTTTCTCCAGGTCACTCAGCTCCTGAAGTCATTTTAGGAAACCTGAACACCATAACTACTAGCAAAATGCCTTGATATTATGTATAATTGTGCACTGGCAAGAGTTACATATTCTTATAGAATATCAAAAAAAAAGAAACTTTTTGGGTGATATGTTCCTGGATTTTTACTCAGATAATTCTAAACTGTAAAACTGCTAGCTACCTGTTTCTGGTCATGCTGAGCAAAAGCATATATGGAGTGTCAAACCTATAGCCCCTTACCACAACCCACCATTTCATTTTTAATTCATAGAGCACATATTTCTATTTTCTTTTACTCAAACAGCACATTGAAGATAATTTTTTTTAACCAGGTTGTGACATATGTGGTTCAGACATATATGTCCTATATCATATCAAACATATATCACTGCTTGATAGAGGAATAGAAATCCTAGCCTGTCGAAGGCTGTCTTTCCTGGTGCTCTAGACAGGCCTTCTATTGACGTGACAGACTCCTAGTGACAATAAAAGCTTTTCCTGGATGCTGCTGGATTGGCCTATGATGGATCCGAATTATCTAAAAGTGAGTTCCACTTCAAAGAATTCCAAGTACTTTAGTGATTTTTAAAAAAGAAAGGGCATACAAGAAAAACAAGAGGTATTTGGAGTCATCTATGTGTGCTCTGTGGCAGTGTAAACGATACCTAATCTCAACTCCTTGGCGCCTTTCCTGCTGACGTGTTGCCTACCTCACCTGCAGACCAGAAAAGCATGAGCAGAAGGTCCTATGGCTGCACCACACACACAGCCTGTGTGGGTCTTCATTTCACGTCTTTCTGAGCAGCAACTGGTAAAGTCCTTCTCTTAAACCCAATGTGCACCAGCAGCAAAGGCTTATGAGGACAGCCGATCAACCATTTTGGCATAACTAGTGGTGACTCTGACTGGATTTAAGCCACAATCATTTCTTTGTTCAGAGCTGAAGGAAAAGAGTATTTATACATAAGCTGTTCTTGGTCCTCAAAAACCTTATTTCCATACTAATGAATGACCCAATTTATAGTTCAACAAAAATGACTTATCCTTGGCAAAAGAAATATATGTCACCCAACAAAGAGGCTGATTCAACAACGATCCACTCCCCACCACAACCTGGTTTAGAAGGCAAATGAGGAACAGACTCCTGGATGGGAAGGGGGAAAGACACTAGAGAGCCTCTGTCTTTTCCCTCCTTTCTCATCACACACACCCTACAGACTCACATGCACACACCACAGACCACCACTTAACATTTGCACAACTCACCCACACACTGACAGGCACATGAGCACCACAGACTCTCATAGTTGCACATACTTAACTACACAAAGACCATATGCTCCCACACTCACACCCATACACACCACTTGCACACACCCAAGAGTATATTCCATGTTTTCCACCAAATTCAGCATGACTTTTTAAACTGCTTTTTCCTCTTTGGTTTGATCTTATCATTGCATCTCTGGAATCTTTGGATTCTTGCGCTTACAGGCAAACTGTATCACATTGGGTGACCCTCTTCACCCCTGTCTCTGGGGTCAAAATTTATAAACTGTAGGCTGACTGTGAAGGCTTTAAGGTGGGGGGGTGTCGGGGGGGCAGTGTGGAAAAGAGAAGGGTAGGAAAACAGCTCTCCTCTATCCCCCTTCTCAAGATAGAAATTCATCACAAACTGGGGACTGTGAATTGTAGTCACTTATTATCACTTTGTAATAAAGTCAATTTTTCAAATATATCTTAGCTCTCAAACTTTGTGGTCACCAAGCATGTGCTGAAACCAGTTGGCAGGGATGAAGGAACAAACTGACAATCTTAACTGAGTATCTGTGCGTGACGATTTTGTGAAGTGTTTTCATAGTCTTTAAATTCAAAACAATATTCTAAGAACAAGAATAGCTAATTTGCTGGCAGGCACCATGACTGGCTCTATGTGCATTATTTTATGCTCACACTACTTGACATAGCTGCTACAAGTTCCCTTAGCTTAAAGAAAACAGATTCAGATAGGTTAAAGTAATGTAGGATGAAGAAGGAAGCTTCTCTCCTAACTCTCTCTCCCCCACAACCTTTGTTCCCCCAACACTCAAAAACATTGTTATTTTGATTGGTCAGTATCCATGACACTATGTAAGAAACATTCCTCATAGGTGGGGTAACTTTTTAAAAAGATCGCACACACACATTATGACACTCCTTAGCAATGGTAAGATCATCAAGATCCCCTCAAAAGCCAGTCATGTTTATCTTGTCTGTCTTTCTCACATGAATCATCATCTCAAATTCCATTTTCAGGGCTGGCCAGAGGCCATGAGATCCCCAGAACCAGAGTTGAGTTTTGTGAGAGGTAGAGCCTTTCCTTAAGCTATGCTGTGAGCTTCATCCAGCTTTCCTTGGTTCTACTTGTAGATTACCACGCACTAGCCCAATAAAAATTAATTGTGTACCTTATTTTTCAAAGAGAATGATTAGATCAAAGCAACTTTTAGGCATTCCTGTTTTCCCAGGATAAACCCCAACACTACCACTGAGCTCGTCGTATTGGTTCTCTCTCTCTCTCTGGTTTTCAAATAACTGACCATTTTCCTGCCTCAGACCAACTGCACACCCCACTTTCTCTGCCTGGTATGCTCTTTTATACATACGCACCTTCACATCATAAGGGCCATCCTGTCCTTTCATTAACTTAAATGACTTTGTACAGTTAGTTCCTTCACTGCACCATCTATGATTCTCTTCCTCTGCTCCTGGCTTGTTGCCTATACAACATTTGTTCTAATTTCGAAGTTTTTAATTGGCCTGTGCACTTGTTTTCTTTTTCCTTTCTCCTCCATTAGAGTATATACGCCAAGAATACAGGAAATTATCTGTACTGGGATGTATATATGCAGCCCAAGCACCCAGTGCAGTACATGGTGCACAGGTAATGGGCAATAAGTATTGGAAATCATGGATCAAATAAATTGAGTGAATGAGTGACCATGTAAGTTACTAAAGTCACATACCCACAAAACAGCAGATGTAGGATTAAACTCAGGTTTTTATGATTCCAAACCATTCAGAAGGGACACAATACCTGTCATTTGCCAGGCCTTCTGGAAGTCCCTGGATGCAAAAAGACAAAGACAAGAAATTGCCATCGTAGAGCTTTATCTGTTACAAAAGGCAAACAGGTAAATCACCCATTCCTCCAAAAAAAAAAATGACTCAGATAAGAGATTGGAATAAACAACAGCTCCTGGTGCACAGAGAGTCCATTTTCTCAGTGGTGGTTGTCCATCAGAAATGGACCTAGGGATTTTTTTTAAAATGTTTATGCCTACGCTTTATCCCTCCCCTCCAGCCAAAGGTCTTATTCCATGGCTCTGGGCTGAACATCTGTGTGTGTTTCAAGTACCGTTGATTTGAATTCACTGCCATGCTGGTAAATCACTGGTCTAGTACAACACAGTGTGATAACATCATTTTAGAAGAACAAATAAAATGTTATGAGAATCAAAAGGACAAAGGAAGTTCACATAGGAAGTGAAATTTGAGCTGGTTATTGAAAAAAAATAGGTGTTAGGTAAGGAGAGGGAGAAAAACTACATGGAAACTTAAAGAGCAAGTCACTTCAAAGAGAACAATAAGACTATTTATAAATTTCATTAGAATTCTAAATATTAGACCCCAAAGGATCTTAGAGATCACCTAGAACAATAATTTTCCTACTTCAATAGCCATAGGAATCACCTGGAGAACTTTTATTAAAATGCACATTCTGACTCAGCAGGTCTGGAGTGGAGCCTGGGACTCTGCATTTCTAACAAGCTCCTGGGTGATGTTAATGCTGCTGGTCTACAGACCATGCTTTGAGTAGCAAGATTTTAGGGGCTTGAGGAAGAGCCCTGACTTATCAAGGTAATTAGTGATGTAATCACAACTACAATCCAAAGTCAGATGAAAAGATCACATCAATCCACTCAGAGATCAAGACCCAAGCTATCACTCCAGGGATAGCAGAGTCTAAAGCAACACCTGTGGTACCTTACAGCTTGCCAAAGCATTCGGCTGTAATCATTCTTTCCCTAGCTGCTTACCCCTAACCAAAAGTTAATCTTATGCCTCAAGAGTTTAGGTCTTCATGGACTCATAGGAATCTTTCTCCTTCAATTTATTCTAGAAATGACAGATCAAAATAAAGGCAATCTCTGGCATTCGATGACATCAACTTTTCTTGTACTTCAAAATTATTCCAATTTGAAGAGTTCAACACAAAGCAGAATTTCATAAATACCCTTTTCCTAGATCATAGATCCCCACTAGAAAATAATCTTACTCTACAGAGACATCAAAGTGATACAAAGAGCAACTTTCAGGGCAACCAGTAAATATTCACACTTAAGGAATTAAAGCACAAAAGAATCTGTACAATTCCAAAAGCAAAGCATTTATCCTTTTCGCCAGTAAACTACACATTTGTCAAATAACAAATCTATCAAGGCAGACATCTGAGCATCTGAGTTAACCTAGATTATTGTATTTAATCCCCTTAGCAATCCTAACATAACTGTATATTATTAAATCTGCTTTAGAGCCCAGGAGACTGGATCACAAAGATTTTGTGTAACCTGCAGAGCTGTAAGTCTAGTAAAAAATCAGATTTGGGATTGGAATACAGACGGTCTAGCTCCAAAGCCATATATTCTTTCCATTTTGCCAACCGCTTTCATAAAATACTTGATATAATCTTGCTTCTGCTACTTCCTACCTATAAATTTACTAAACATAGGACACTTCTTTCAGAAGACCCACTCACTATTCACTTCAATCAGCTAAAGATTTACTTATTTGCTTCACCTAATTGATTCTGAAATAGGTTCTTTGGGAAATCAGTCTAGGACAGTAGTTCTCAAAGTGTGGTCCAAGAAACAGCAGCATCAACATTACCCCAGGGCCTCATTAGAAATGTAAACATTCAGGCCCTCCCCCGTGGAGGCCGGTGGCACAGCGGTTGAGCGCTGGGCTGCAAAGCTGCCCACAGCCTCTGCAGCGCCAGTTCAATCCCTGGCCACCAGCGAGGGTCCCACGTGGTGCACAGACCTCTCCTGTCACGCCCGCTGCTCCCCTCAGCAGTGTACTTCGTCAGTCTGTCTATTCTGTTCCCACTCTGGCTCTGGTGAATTCTCTTACCCTCCTGCGCTTCTGACTGTACCCAGTGCTTCTATAAATAAACAAATAAATAAATCTTAATTTTAAAAAAAAAGAAATGTAAACATTCGGTACCCACACAAGATACATGGGGACAGCTGAGAGTGGCACCCAGAGAGATGTGCGTTTAAACAAACCTCCAGGTAATTCCGTTACACTCACTTTTGGAAGTAGTCGCTAGACTGTCTCCAATTTCAAACCTAAACCAGTCACCCTGGCAGAGAGTGATAGATTAGAAGGAGTTGGCTCAGTTGTTTCTCTTGATTAAAATCCAATAATGGAACAAATTACAGATGTATTTTCTCAAAAATTAGATCAGCTTTTGTTAGGAAAATCTCTTTTCAATATAGTGGTTATTTGTCTCACAAAATCTCCAATCTGACCCTGCCCTCCACCCTACCCCAGGTCCCTGAAGGATCACTTATCAATTTCCTTTGCATTTCAATGTGTAGAATAACCTAATGCTTCATGCAATATATTTAATCAAATAAAGACTTAATTTTCTTCACGGTGCTCCAACCCACCACATATAGCAGAGAACAAACGATTCTCTGTGATTCCTGGCATCAAATTTCAACTACATGGCTTAGTTTTCAAAGGCCAACAAGTCCCAATTTCAAACCTTTTTTCCCTTTCCTAAACCCAGACTCTCCATGAAAACCATGAATCAGGTTGGTCTCTTGTTTAACTGGTGGAGTCACTGTCATTCCTGAGGTTTCCCGGCCCTCCTTGTTCTCAGGGCTATTGTCTTGGTGCCCAGAGTTCCTTCTGGTCAAGCTAAGATGTAGAGTCAGGCAGGAGGCCTCTCACCTGGGCAAAAGTCCTGGTATGAGGAACATAGTGGGAAACCACTATCTGTTGAAAACAGCAGTTATTATGGCCAGATTAGCAAGATCAGCTAGAATACCTTACTTGTAAAGATTAGCAGAAAATTAGATAAGAATAGGGATTAGAGATAGTATGCTCTGATTAGCAGGAACTATGGAGCTCCCAAGCAATAGCCCCTGATCACTACACCCTAGCTTGCACCACTTGAACTTTTAAAGACTGATGAAAACTATAGACATTCTTGGGAGAAGTTCCTACATGTCTCTATAATCCTATTCACAAATGATCAGTTGTTTTACAACCTCCTGAAGTCCATCAGTGGACCCCATGCTAAGAACCCCTACCCTACATATATCTAGAACACTACAGGGTGATATTTCTAATAATCTTTACATTATACTCTACCCGAATATCAGTGCCAGTTTTTTTTTTTTTTTCCTTTTCAAGGTAGCAAAGGGATAAGGATAATTAAGTTTGAGGTAGGAGTACTAATACTATTACTGTACATGTTTTTAGGTATTTTTAATGAGAGATTGGTGGGAATTCAACTATGAAATGATCTAACCTACTTATCTATATAACTAAATTGAGTGAAGAGACATGTTAGCAAACATTGTGACTACCCTCCAAGTGCCAATTCATACTAATGCACCTACCAGTGCCAGGTATATCTTAGATGATCCATGTTAAACAGCAGGATAATGATTCATTCCTAGCATGAGGAATTGTCAGGCAGAAAAGATACCATCATGCCATCTAACACTTCCACCCATTAGAGGTGTTTTCTGCTGTTCAAATTTCCATTCATAAAGAACACATTAACCTCCTGTTGAACACTGAACTTAAATTAGACATAATCACAGGACGAGCAGTAACTCTATGAATGTCATTAATTTTCGTAGGTACAATAACATTTTGCTATGGCTATTCATTAGGCACAGAAAAAATATGGCTGCAGATGACTCATTCTTGGTATTTTATTACTGCTCTGCTATAACCTTTGTTAGAAAAATTAGAAGATCAAGAAAAGGGAAGAAAGTTTTCAATTGGGTATGAATAGTTTGGTTTTGCAAGTTGCCCCGCATCTCAGTGTGATGTTATTGTTGAAAGCAAAGAAAAAGACCCAATTATTTTCCCACGGGAGTAATCATAAGTACTGGATTTCAATCTAGTGAACCTCTTTTCAGTAATTTCTAAGTGTGTTCAATTGCACTGACCCTGATTCATCACTCTAGACTAGACCCACTCCTTTGCCATGGGAATTTAGAATTTCTCCCCCTACAGGGGTACTGGCCTTGGCCTTGACCATATGATTTGCTTGTCTAATGGAATGTAGGTGGCTGAGACAGTTTCCAGTTCCAGATCTCAGTGTTAAGAGGGATCTCCTGTTTCTTATATTTTTGCTTCCCTTCTAGCACCTTTACAATCAAGGAGAGCACACAGAGAAGACTGAGGCCCAGTCTGCAGGCACGAGCCACCCAGTTTAGCCTATCCTCGATCACCTGACCACTGCCCAATTCCAGACAGGTGGGCAAAATTAATGCTGTTTGGTGTGTGCCCTTTATATTCTGCTGTGGTTGGATATGTAGCAATACAAGACTAAACAGTGATTTTAAAAAGGTAGAGTGCGCGAAAATCTTTAATTTTTACAACATGCCATTTTGTCCTATGAGGACAAACACACACTCTCAAAAATATTGTTGAGGGCCTCTCTCGTGGCCTAGTGTTTAAGTCTCAGCACTATCAGTACTTCAGCCTGAGTTTGATCCCAGGCCATGGAGCTATACCTACATATGGGACAGCAGACCTCTCCTGTCTCACCCGCTGCTCCCCCAGCAGTGCATTTCAGTAGATCTGCCTGTTCTGCCCCTACTCTGTCTCTGGTAAATCCTCTCAACCCCCACACCTCTGGCCTACACCCCAGTTTTTTTACACACACACACACACAAATCATTGCGTGCTTTGTCCTAGCTCGAGTTTCATAATAACGCTTATACCTCTTAACATAACTTAAGTATATGCAGTGCCCCAAGATCAGGGCTAGGAATCATTTGAATTCATTTATTTGTAAGCCACTGATGACATCATCCATCATCTTTATATTTATGTATTATATAAATCACAGTTATATTTCCACAGCAATACTTCATTTTTCTGACTAGCAGGAAAATGAAATACTTCACATTGGTACACTTTCCAGATAACTGAAGTTTTCATCTCAAGCTCAGAAATTTAAACCACATTGGCGAGAGACTGTATTATCCACTTGCCTGTCATCTCAAAGGACGTGGAACATAATTTAACCTTTCCTCAATGACTCAAGGCCATCATTATGAACCACGGTTACTGTGCTGTGCTCTAATACAGCTCTGTCTCTTTCCACATTTCTCTTTCTCCTTACTGTCAGGCTGTCAACTGTCTATTCTTCTGCTGTCACCCAACCTCCTCTAAAGTCCTCTTCCCCAACCTCCCTTAACAGCTGCATCTCAACCAGATAACCAAGCTTATTAAGAAGGCTATATTTAAAAGAAGCAAAAAGAACCAGTTGTGGCCCCCTGACCCTCTCACGTTAAGTGCATGATTTTTATGCATGAGCTTCATAATAGCAAGTCCTGACCTTCACAGTTCTTTCTTGCTAACCTCAGGGTTCAAGGCTAAGTATTCGAGAAAATGGAGGCTATAGAATAAAAGTATGACCTCACAGGGGGTTTAATGTACCTTACATTTTATTGTACAGTAGAGCTCTTTAAAGTGTTTTTTAAAATGTAATCTTGCTTAATAACCACAATACTGTTCAGATTGCTAGACAGAAAGGATCTCAGTCCTAAATGGGTTCCCGCTCCAGTGTGCAAGCAAAGAGCTTTCTGTTCTCTCCAAACACTTAGTAAGATTACAGAAGTCAACAGTTGGAGGCCTTAAAACCTCAAGCACCATGCAGTTACAAGCAGTTTCTCTGAAAAAATAAGCACCTGAAATATGAGTATAAATATTCAGACAGGCCAGGTCATAAGCAAACTGTAATGGGCAAAATAACACTCCAGAGTAGAAAGAGAGGGTAGATGAAAACTCTGCCTACCCTGAGACTTGGAATTTCTGGATCTGCTTTACAGAATTTTACTTAAGCAAAGCAGACCCCACAATGCTATACTTTAGAGTTTGAAAGTAATGTCAATATTTACTTCCCAGAATCAAATTATCATTTGCTCAGAAATCTAAATAAATGTGAAAGACTTCTATTTCCATTTGTTTGCCATCCCCAGCAGTTCCAGTGCTGAGGATTCCTTCATTTCTGAGTGTGCATGAGACACTGTTATGTCCAGTGTTCCCATTCGATTTTCCTGTCACATCTAATACGGTGCCTGAAAACTAAGAGACACTCGATACATGTTTGATGAATCGATGAATTTTAAACTCATCAGATTTGTAAATTATTTGCCTCACTTCTTCCAGCTATAAGTATTTGAGAATCAAAAACAGAACTAGATTAAATAAACCACGAGCCTATCATTTACCAAGCTATTTGTATTAACCACGACTTCCATTATTAATTGCTTTCTGTGTGGGAATGTCCAACACTGGCAGGGAGAGTAGAAAGCAGAAATGGGAAGAAAATGCAAGCAGGGAAAGCAGCAATTACCCTGAAGTAGAACTAATTGTTCCAAATCCATTGCCTTCGGCTTCAGTTCACATAATAACTCTTCCTGTGCTCTCTTTGACTGTGCACTGCATGTCAGCACCACTGAGAGTGCAATAAAAACCAAATTTCCCTTGCTTCCCTCCATGTACAGTCTATGCAGACAGCCAGTAAATGGGTTCAAATGCCCTCACAAAGGCATGTTCCAGCTGTGCACCCCATTTGCCATATGTGGAACTGCGCTGAAACAGTTCTAAGAGGTCTTAGCTAAGGGGGGGCAGGGAGACTTACCTATTGGCGGGGTGGGGAGGATAGCTCAGCTATCTTGTCTCATTACCTTTGACAGTGTTTACAAATTTATGACAGGAAAAGATGAAGTACGTTGGGTTGTTTGTTACTGTTCCCTTTTGAATCTATATAGCTCTCAAAATAATCTAATCCTAATAAGTATACATTTGCATATATTGGACATATTTAAGTTCAACAACACTATAGTCGGATTCCTGCATTGCTGTCTAAACATCATTTATGCTATAAATTATTTTCTAAGACCTCAAAATCGTCTATTTCCTCTTTGTCAGAGTTATTAGAGACTTCATATGAATTCTTTTAAAATGTTTTTTATTATTATTATGGTGGGGAGGAGGTGTAATAGGAGGAAAGTAAAAGATGGTCACCAATTTTTTCCTCTTTTCTCCCAAACTCACTCTTACCAACAAGGTATCACTATTAAGAGTTGAATAGGTATTCTCTCAGAAATTTTCCTGAACACACTAACACTCAGAGAGCCACATACACTTGCATGTACACACTCTAAACAATCATTCCTGTCCTGTTTTCTGATGTTCTATGATCTTTTTTTATTCCCGGTTTTGTAATCCAAATTTCCATTCAGTTTCTTAGTGTTTTAAAAATAAATCCTCAAGCAGGTGTAAATCACAGTGGTCAACACAGAAATCAGTCATTATACCAGTTGGGGAACAGCTTATGTATAATGTGTCTGCATATCTATGTGTGTGTGTGTGCACGCACGCGCATGTATATGTGTGTGTATATATGTACATTAGCAATCCCAGACAAGATGGAGATGAAAGAGTTAGTCAAATTCACTGAGATGCTTCTTGCTTATAAATTTTAAGAAAGCTCTTAAATTGGGATGTCAATTTTTAAAATACTGCATCAACACAGATTCATCCAAATATCAAGAGTAACTTAAACAAATCATTAACACTGACTGATTTGTTTAGCAAATACATGACTTCCTTCACCATGTGATAGACATAGGGCTAAAAATTGTTGATAAAAAGACAAGACATAGGCTAATTAAAAAACATTATAAATGTAGTTTTCACTTAATCACCAGCCCCTTCTAAGAGAAGGGTAATATCTTGTAGCCATGAATGTCTAAGGACAAAGTTAATGTGCTAATTTTCATATAAAACAGAGGGACAGGCTATAAATATCTATCCATTGCTACTCTAAAATATGAAGATCATACATGATTAGTCAGAACTGAAGGATGCAGCTAAAGCAGTACTAAGTGGGAAGCTTATAGCAATACAGGCTTACTCCAGAAAACAAGAATCACAAGTAAAAAAATCTAAGCTTACACCTAGACAAATTGGAAAAAGAACATTAAACCAAAAGTCAATATAAGGAAGGAAATAATTAAAATTAGAGCAGAAATAAGCAAAATAGAGATTAAAAAAAAAGATCAACGAAACCAAGAGTTAATCTTTGAAAAGATTAATAAAATAGACAAAACTTTAGGAATACTTGGAAACAAAAAGTCAGAAACAAAAGAGAAGTTACAACAAAAACACAAAGGATAAAAGTATTATGAACACCTATATCACAACAAATTATGAAAATTCTCAAACATATAACATTCCCAGAATGAATCAGGAATAGAAAATGTGAAGACCCATCACAAGTGAAGAAATTGAAACAGTAATCAAAAGCCTCCCCAAAAACTGAAATCTAGGAGAGAAGACTATTTACCTGAAAAATATAAAAATACTAATTTGTAGTGATATATGTACTTGATGTTCCCTGCAGTATTATTTATAATAGCCAAGAACTGGAAACAACCTAACGGCTTGTGGATGGATGACTGGAAAAAGAGGATGTGGTACTTATAACAATAGGATACTACTCAGCTACAAAAAACAATGAAATCCTGCCACTTGCAATAACGCAAATGGACGTAAAAGGGTATTATACTTAATGCAATAAGTCTATGGAGAAACACTGTATGATTTCACTCAATATGTGGCACAAAGAGAAAACAAATGAACTAAATAAAACAAAAATGAACTTTCACACAATAAGATCAATTAGTGGTTACAGTGGAGAAGAGAGCATGGGTCAGTCAGGTAAAACAAATCAACTGCACGGCAAAAAATAGACTTGGACTTTTATTGGTGAACTTAGTCTAGTATACACAGATATTTTATGATGCACACTTGAAACATACAATGCAAGTTTATTTCAATAAAATTTTTAAAGTTATTTTTATTTATTTATGAATACAAGAACTGGGGTGCAGGCCAGAGGTGTAGGGGGTGAGAGTATTCACCAGAGGCAGAGTGGGGAACAGAACAGGCAGATCTACTGAAATACACTGCTGAGGGGAGGAGCAGATGAGACAGGAGAGGTCTGCTACGCCATGTGGGTTAGCTCCCTGGCTGGGGATCGAACTCATGCTGTAGTGGCTGGCGATAGCTTCATAGTGCTGAGGCTTTAACCCCTATGCCACCAGGGAGGCCCTCAATAAGAATTTTTTTTTAAATTAATAACAAGTTCATGAAAAACAAAATCTAAGAAATTGTCACATATCAAAGTAAGGTGACAAGGCAATCCAATGCAATACAACATACTGGACTGGATTCTGGAATAGAAAGAGGACATTAAATGGGCAAACCAAATAAAGTCTGGAGTTTAGTTTATAATAATGCACAAATGTTAATATATTTTTTTAAGCATTGTACGTGTCTTTTTTTTTTAAGATTTATTTTATTTTATTGGTATTTATTTATTTATACAAGCACTGGGTACAGTCAGAAGTGCAGGAGGGTGAGAGAATCCACCAGAGCCAGAGCGGGGAGCAGAGCAGGCAGAAGGACCGAAGTACACTGCTGAGGGGAGCAGCGGGCGGCAGGAGAGGTCTGCGTGCCATGTGGGACCCTCCTTCGGTGGCCGGGGAGCAGCCGGGGATCGAACCGGTGCCGCAGAGGCTGTGGGCAGCTTTGCAACCCAGCACTCAACCGCAGCGCCAGCAGGGAGGCCCTACCTCTACTTTTTTAACAAGCAAAGTGAAGACCATTGAAGTGAAGTAACTTGTCCAAAGGACACTTAGGTAGGAAGAGGCAGAGATAAGGCTAGAAGCCTGATATCAAGACAAAACCAAAATCTAGAATGTTCACTACTCTAACCTATCCTGCTTTTAATCATGAGGCTCCAGACTGCTTGCTTCTTTGCTGCAGTAGTAAGTTTAGATGAATGCTATCTTTAGGGAAGTCTTCCTATGTACCAAGTCTCGTTCCCAATATCTAAGAGTTATTAGATTAACTGAAGCTGTTTTTGTTTTAATGTATATTGCTGTTTCTATTCGCTATCAGCTACTTGTCATTTTCCATTTGCACATTTGTAAGGCACAGTGAATCCCATTTAGTGGGAGAACCCGCTAGTACTGAATTGGTTAAGGTCAAGACATAGACCCCTTGCCTCACTGAGAGAAAACTCATCTTCCAGTCTCATCAGAAAGAGCAAGTCTCTGTGTAGTCCTCTGTACTTGGCACACTGTATTAATAAGCACCAGGTGAGTCCTATAGCAACCGACTCCCATTATGCAAAACTGCCCATGATTCTCGTATTCATCTATGTATGAGTGTCTCTCAAGGATTCTTTCCTTTGGCCCTAAAGTTGGGTCTCAAACTTCTTAATTAAGAATCTCCCCTGTGGGCTTTAGGTCGGTGACTTCATTGGTGACATCACTGACATAAGTCACCATCTGAGTCACACCAAGCTGTCATAATTCATCTTCCTCCACACCCTTTCTTGAAACTCCAACGTCAAGGTTTGCCTGGTTTTAACTATCAATATGAGTTATATTGTTCTGAAGGTTTCAAGAGCAAAGGAAGATGTTCTGGACAAAAGGCTTAGGAAATCTTGTCCTTGGAAAAATAGACCCCAAACTCGAAGATTTTTCACTGCTTCAGTTTTGAAACAGTTTCCTTTTTCCTCTCGCCACACTAATGGAACACAAGGGGCACCTTGCTCTATGTATAAACTGCACCTCAAAATGTAACCACGGCTACTCCAAAACAAAGACACTTCAGCATTTTAAAGCTAAGTGACTGTTTCCTTTCCTCACTCAGTAAACAAAGTCCATGATCTATGTGAGTAAAAAAGGAAAGGGAACTGCTTGGCAGCCAACAAATACGCTCACCTTATCCAACAGGAGGACCCACAGTCAGAGAACAGCCAGCTTTGACCCCAAAAGCAAAAAAGAGCACCTTCTCAGATGCTGGGGATTTTGACAAGAAACACAGTATTGTACTCAGCTGACAGTCCCTCTTTTTAGTATTTGGCAGGTTAATTTCACCATTAAGATTCAATTATATATTTGGACTAAAAATGCCTGACTCACTTCGTGAGCCAGAATGAGTGTTCTCTGGAATCCCGTTTCCAGATCTGTAAAGAGAGGTAGATAAATGCCAGGTCTAACACAGGTCTAATCATAGTTCAGCACTGGGGAGACAGATCTAAACTGTAGCTCCAGTGATGGTCAAGACCTGGACCTTGTCCTTAGCCTGGCATGACCCAATCACTAATCAGTACACCCAAAAAAATAGACAAAACCACTTGTCCACCGACGTATTCAATCTTTTCTTCCTTTCCAAGACTTTGGTGGAGGGCTATGGGTAGTTTGGAGGTGGGTGTGGGGTAATAACACCTGAAAGAGATCCTATACCTGTAAAACACATATAACATTGCAAACCAATGTTACCTCAATTAAAAATAATTTTATTTTATTTTTAAAGGTTTATTTATTTATTTATACAAGCACTGGGTACAGTCAGAAGCACGGGAGGGTGAGAGAATTCACCAGAGTCAGAGCGGGGAGCAGAGCAGGCAGAAGGACTTAGTACACTGCTGAGGGGAGCAGCGGGCAGCAGGAGAGGTCTGCGCGCCATGTGGGACCCTCCTCCGATGGTCGGGGAGCAGCCGGGGATGGAACCAGCGCTGCAGAGGTTGTGGGCAGCTTCACAACCCAGCACTCAACTGCTGCGCCACCGGGGAAGCCCAATTAAAAATAATTTTTTAAAAAAGAATAGTCTATTCTCTGGCCTCTGAATTCACTCATTCCCACTTCTACATCTGTGTCCCCAAGATGCCCCTCTCCGGGGAGTTCTCTTTTCCTTTCCTACCCAAATTCTATCCCTCCTTCAAAGCATAACCCAATGTTTACTAAACCCAGTTTTTACTGATTTTTTTTTACAACCAGTGCTCCTTCTTCCTTCCTTTGAACTCCAATCATACCTTGTAGAAAAGCCAATAATTGTCTTGTTTAATTGTCTGTTCAGGATGTGCTCTATGTTTTGCTTTTACCTTTTAAAAAGGTCTTTCTGATTATAATCCAAGGCATCTCTGAAGTATAGAACAAGTATTCTAATTAACTAGCAAGTCCCTTTATATTTATTAGGAACAAGGAACAGAAAGGTTTGTCTTCTACAAAATGTTAAAAGTACAAGCCTTTCAAAAGAAACCTCAGCCCTGGGCCTCCCCTGGTGGCGCAGCGGTTGAGCACTGGGTTGCGAGGCTGCCCGCAGCCTCTGCAGTGCCAGTTCGATCCCCAGCCACCGGTGAGGGTCCCACAAGAAAAAAAAAAAGAAAAGAAAAGAAAGAAAGAAACCTCAGCCCTGACTGAAGAAACTTCAAAACAGAGAGTAGAAGTGCTCTAAGGTAAAGGGACCCGGATGTCTCCTGGCATTTTTTTCATTATTGGTAGTAGCAGTATTAGTGTTCTTAATCATTAGAGACTTATTAAAAACAAAGAGTTAGATTTTCAGCTGCAAAAGTGAGTATTAGCAAAGGATTTAGGGAAGAGCATAGATCATTTTATCTGAGAAATTGGAAGGTATAAGGTGTAAGGTAAGCTTTTTCTGATCAATTTGGGAATAAATAGGGAAAGAGATTTTGCTCAAGCAAGATAAAGAAAAAAGCAAAGCAAATGTTCAGTAGCACATTGCAAGGGTTTAAATCTTTTCAAAACAACGACTTCGAATAGCACATTGATTTTCTTAACTCTGTTAAGTACTCTTAAAGGTACAATCAAGTAGCTCAGATCAAACATTCAACCAATATTTATTGAGCAATATCATGTGCAAGGCACTGTGTTAGATATTGCAAGGGACACTGGAGCAAATAACATACTTCAGAATGAGCCTACAAATGAATATAGGGAGCTTTCATTGCAAGGAAGGAGGGGAGCGATTACAAGACAAAAACTTAGGAGTCCTGGACTTTGCTCTCACCCATCATATAAAATTGTTTTACGTCTGTCCCTTTCTTTTCATAATTTTCTCCATGTCTACATATTTGGAATCCCCACCAAGCTGTGCTCTACACAATTGTCAGAGTGATTTCTGGTCTACACACACCATGTGAATCAGCCAAACCCAATTATTTATATCAGAATCACACGCCTCTGGGCTTTCTCAGGCTGTTCCTCAGTCCTTATTACCCTTCATTATTCAGCCAAAAATCATCTCTGAAATTAAAAATTTTCCTGACATGGTGGGCAAAAATAGCCTTTCCTCTATGAATCTGTATACCTAGTAGATAACTGGATGAGCATATAGCAAAATATGTGGGATTATTTGTTTATATTGTCTTCCTCTGCAGATAACTGTGCATGTCAGGATTCAGTTGCAAGAGACAAGGAATGCTGTAGCATTTTGAAGCAAAAAGCAAGGTAATGAGCATTGAGGTGCTATAAAATCACTGGAGGTGATGGAGGAGGCTCAGGGCCTCTATGAAATTTACAACTGCTTCCCTCAGAAAGGGAAGTGGAGAACCAGAACACCACAGAAATTAGAACATCTTGTGCGTTAGAACATCATTAGTGCATCCCGTCTGGATTGCATGCAGCCACCACCACACTGCCTTGATACCCCCACCCCACCCCCAGAGTGGGCTCAACCTCATAAGGCTGCTTCACAAATACCTACTTTCATCAAAGCTGTGCTTCAGAGCAACAACAGCTGAGATAGTGGAACAGCCACCACCTCATTTCTACCTCTAAATCCACATGAGCGCATCCATGTGGTGACGACACACACAGCCCTGGTTACAGAAGACTCACATACAGCCTTTTAACTGTCAAAACTCAGCGATACAAAAAAAAGCACACCTGAAGGAAGATGGAGCAGATGCTGAATAAGAATATATCATCAATACCATGTATTATAGTTGTGTATATTTGTAAATCTGATGCCTTAAGCTTCTTTTCTAGAAAATCTGGGTTATATTTACCTACCAAATTCATGAGATCAGCCTCAAGTTCTATATATTCTATACATTGAAGGTCAAGGAGGTATCTGTCAATTCTGTTCTTGCCAACATTCCAAAATGACTAAACACATGAATAAGCAAAAAATAAATAAAAACAAATGACTTTATTATTAAACTATCTTTCACAAAGAACCAACTGGAGACTGTCTCAATAAATCACCAGTTTCTCTGAACTCTGAGGGATCTCTGAGAGAAAAACAAACCCATGCTTAAGAGATTTTTTGTGCCCTGGGTTCAATGGGTTAAAAGCTAACAGTTATCACTGTGTGGCATTCAGAAGTACCATGAGCTGGTGGCCTCCATCTGGGACACTGAACATACTTTGCAATCCTTTCAACAACATACAAAGAAAGGTGACATTTTGAAATATGGTTTTATGGTGTAATCACCTAGAATCTCATCAATGCCCATGGGCACCTTGACAATTTATTGCCATGGAACTCATCACCCACCACCTTAAACTATGTCATTTGTTGGCTCCAAATTCAGTGGCTCTGTCATTTTCCAGGTGTTATTTTAAAAAGTTATTAATGTCTTTCTGTGAAATAATAAGGTGATAAATATAAATAAGATGCCTCAGACTGCTGCTTCATTGTACTTCATTGTTTTTATTGTTTTCTATAATACATATCCTTGGGTCATTTAAGGTACTTCAATTAAACAAGATTCAAACAACATTAAATTATAATACAGAAAATAACCCAAAAATCAAGACAGGGGCCTCCCTGGTGGTGCAAGGGGTTAAGATGCACCTGTGAAGATATCTGCAACCTCTACAACACAAGTTCAATCCCTGGCCAGGGAGCTACCCACATGGTGCAGCAGACCCCTCCTGTCTCAACCGCTGCTCCCCTCAGCAGTGTATTTTAGTCAATCTGCCTGTTCTGTTCCCCACTCTGTCTCTGGTAAAGCCTCTCAGCACCCCCCACCCCGGCCTGTACCCCTGTTCTTGTATGCATAAATAAATAAATCTTTTAAAAAAATCAAGACAGTTGGAGGTCTTATTTTGAATGGACCTGTCTCTAACTTGCACAGATTGCTAAACAGTCATCAACTGGCTGTTGTTGTATGAACCTCCTCACTAGCTTTCCCCAACCTTCCAATTGCTTTTGACCTACTACTTTCCCAAAATACTGATATTTCTCCCCTGCTGGCATAAGAATAATCTGAGGGCACTGACAGCCATTCTAGACATTTACACTACCAATTTATCTCATGACTATAATCCCTGGGAGATAAAGGACTATGCCTTTATTTACCCCTGTAATCTCAACCATTGCCTGGAGTAGTACTGCGGCAAGTAGTAGAAAACAATAAGACCTTGTTGGATTGAATTGCAAACAATCAGGAATAAAATTCTCAACTAAAATTCGACTACAGACCCCCATGAATGTTGTGCTAAGAATTATGATTGTGTGGGCATGGCGGGGATGTATGAGATCACACAATGATTTAAATTATTATTCTACTTTGATAACTTAATGCTGTGTCCTTTCCAAAATTCTTATGTGGAAACCTAATGTGATTGTATTTGTAAGGAGGGCCACTGGGAGGCGATTAGGCAGTGAGAATGAAATTAGTGCCCTTCCAAGAGACCCCCAGGGCTCCCTCTCCCTTCCCAGGATGTAAAGACACAGCCAGAAGAACCAAGCAGCTGGCCCTCACCAGACACAATCTGCTGGCATATTGAGCTTGAATTTCCCAACCTCCAGAACTTTGAGAAATAAGTTTCTGTCATCTAAGCCACCCAGCCAATGGACTTTTTGTTATAGCAGCCCAAAAGGACTAGGACATCTACCATACAAAATATGTGCTTTGCTTATAAAATGTGAAACACATTGGGTTATTTCTAGATCTCAATTCAAAGGAATCTGAAGTCTTCCTTAAGAGAATATACTTTGGGTCACCTTGGTGGCCTAGGTGTGAAGTCTCAGTGCTATCACCATGACTGCCTGAGTTCAATCCCTGGCCAGGGAGCTAACCCACAAATTGTGTTGCAGACCTCTCCTGTCTTATCCACTGTTCCCCTTAGCAGTGTATCTCAGTACATCTGACTGCTCTGCTCCACACTGTCTCTTCATAATAAACGATGTAAAACAAAAAAAAAAACCTCTCTCCTGTCACCAATAGCAAAACAGCACAAATTATGAAATGCCCACAAGCTTGTCACAGTGCCAGTGTTGTCAACTTTCAAATCGAATGTGGCCTACCCATAAACTCTTTCGTAAGCCCCAATCTTCCTTAATCATCATTGTCAAAAATTTATAAGCATGGAAATCGCTATGGACTTTTGTCCCCTCAGTTTAGGGGACTTTAGCCAACTGCAACTAACATTAGCAGGTTTCTTGGATGGGGACACCCAAAACATTTGCTGTAGCCAGTGATTATTAGTTATAGGTTTACAGTAGGGGGCAGAAATTGCTTTATGTCCTTACTCCTCCAATTCTTAGCTCAAAGAGTGAGAGTAAGACTAGATGACAGAACTTCAAATTCTTTGAAGGCCATTGTTTGACCTTAAGTTCACAGTCCCCAGTCTTAATCTTCAGCAGTAATAACCACACCTACTGCGCAGTCCAATAGATGCACAGTAGTCACACAGCAAGGGGGCTCTGACAATGTTGCCCAGGGATTCAAAGTAATAATAGGCATGCTGGAGCAAGGCAATATCACAAATCTCCCATTTAAGTCTTCAATTTGTCTTCATAGCAAGTAAAAAATACCAGTACAAATGTTTTGATGTCTTCATAGACACAATAAGCAATGGGGGCAGCAGTAGACACATTTTCCACCTGCACCACACACATACTGAAGCAATTTCCTTGCTATAGCTCAGTGCAAGAAATGAGATTTTGGGGGGCCTCCCTGGTGGTGCAAGGGGTTAAGACGCAGCACTATGACGCTATCCGCAGCTACTGCAGCATGAGTTTGATCCCCAGCCGGACAGAGAAGTGACCCACATGGAGCAGTAGACCTCTCCTGTCTCACCCGCTGCTCCCCTCAGCAGTATATTTCAGTCAATCGGCCTGTTCTGCTTCCCACTCTGTCTCTGGTTAATCCTCTCACCCCACACTTCTGGCCTGTACCCCAGTTCTATGATGCATAAATATTTTTTTAAAAATGAGATTTTTCATAAGACCAACCATATGCTTTTATTAAAGTAGCTCATTGAAGAGAAACTGATACACTTCTAAATATCTAGAATACACTTCTAACTCTGTACCCACATTATTATAGAGGTTGACTTTTGCTTGGAATGTTAATAGTTCCAATTAAGTTTACAAGTAAGTGTGAGTTTAATAGCTGAGTATAAGCAAACTGTATACATGGTTATCATGGCAAAGATGAATTATTTTAGGAAGCTGCTTTTCCAGACAATGTAGTTAAAATTAAAGGTGATTTGGTTTTGCTTTGCATTGAAGAACTGGGGTTCAGGCCAGAGGTGCAGGGGGATGAAAGGATTCAGCAGAGGCAAAGTGGGGAACAGAACAGACAGATCTACTGAAATACACTGCTGAGGGCATCAGTGGGAGAGACAGGAGAGGTCTGCTGCACCATATGTGGGTCAGCTCAGTGGCCAGGAATCAAACTCAGACCTTAGCTAAAGGTGATTTGAATGTTCCAGTTCATTTGGGGAGCTTCACACATTAAAGCAGAAGAAACTCCTTGGAAAGCTTAGCTGTTCCAGTATTTTACCCTCAATACTTTGGCTTTGTTATCTCAGTGGTACAATCTGTGTGATCTCCCAGACCTCTCCCAGGCCTTAGGCCCCAGGCTATGCTGCCAGTCAGTGTTAGAGGTGAAGCCTCAGGTTAACACCATGCTCAACAGCTTTTCAAAGCTCATCCATATGCATTGTTTTCTTTGAATCTTAAGACTGGACTCTAGCCAGGCAAAGTATTCTCATTTCAAAGAGATTCTCAAAATCCATGATCAGATCAGAGGGCTAGTAAAGTAATTGGAGCTAGTGGGAGGCCTTTAAAAGACTGTTGCAAATTTGAGGTTGGGTCAGGAGAAAAGAAGACAAGGAAAGATTTTGAATCGCTGTAAAAATATATGCATATTTCTGAGCCATCCAAACCATTTATAAATGTATAAATTAGAAAGTAAAAGCAGACCTCAGCCTTCCACCAAATTCCTCTTCCTATTGTTAGGGGGAAAGGATGTCGTGAGCGGGTTCCATATATCGGGGCTGCCCTGTAACACTATGGCTAACCATGTTCAAAAACTTGGGACATACCTCAAGTGTTTTTTATTTTATTTTAATTTATTTATATATTTTTTACATCATTGCTCATTTTTAAACAATGTTTGCTCCCCTCCCTCAGGTGTAGTCCCCATAGAATAACCCATCTTTGGGATTCCCGAACCCAATGCTGTGTGTGCTTATTAGGGTTGGGGTGGGGGGGTGCTTCCCACATATGCAAGCAAGTCTTTTGACACCAGCTGGGTGTCCTATAATTAAACTCAATTCTGACAGTATCAACCCAGATATAGCATTAGATTCTGCGGGTTTAGAGTTCAGCACTATATGACTGCCACCTCCAAGATGGCAAGTCACAAAGCCAGAAACTGGAGGTAGGGTAGAAACGATTAACACAGTTAAGCCAGCCATAGAAATGAAAAATCCTTTGGTACTGACTGCTATAGAAAGTATCCAAGGGCCTCCCCTGGTGGCGCAGCCGTTGAGCTCTGGGCTGTGAGACTGCCTGCAGCCTCTGCAGTGCCAGTTCATTCCCTGGCCGCAGGCGAGGGTCCCAGAAAAAAAGAAAAAAAAGTATCCAAGGTAAATACCAGAAGTGTGCACTAGGAGATTGAGGCCAGTGTGAAGAATCACCTGGCCCTTAAAAATCAACATAGCCTTGTATTTTGATTTTACTTGTATTTTGACTCTAGTGTTAGTGGGCAGGATGAGGATCCCCAAACCTACATGCTCTAAATGGGTTCAGCCATCCACTGCATAAAGCCAAACATACTCTTAGTGCATAAGACCTTCAATAGAAAAGAACTTTAAATACAATTAATGTGTAAAACAGAATAGTTAAAATAACTTCCACCTGAAACACCCAAAATTACCCAACCCCTTATGGGTAAATGCCCAATGAAACAAAGAAGGTTGGCCCAAAGCTTGACCACGGAGGCCCAAAAGCTTGCCACAAATCTAAGGCACCTTCCGGTGGGGACCCATAGGAAAGGGGCAGGAGGGGCCAGGCAAGTCCAGAAGGAAAAGAGCAAATACAAAATACAAGCCAAGATAAAGGCTGCCATGGTCAGCCTCCCCATGGGTCTCTCACCTATGTCTCTGTCTCTTTCAAGTGTCTCCTTCCATGTGCCCCAAGTTCCTGATAGAAGTCCAGGGCCAAGAAGCAAGGGCAGCTTCTTCACATGCCTTTCTGCTCCATGTGCCTTTTTCTAGTTACCTCCCTTTTTTTTTTCCTCCCAATCCCTCATCTAGCCTCCCCTAGCAACTCAGCTCCACCTTCCTTGGGTGGGGCAGGGAACCTGGAATCTCCCCTTTCCTAAGGATATCACACTGTTAAACTAGAAGTAATTAACCTAACAATAGATAACAGTTCACAAAGGAGAGAAGCCCTCCCCACAAGAAGAACACTGTCAGTACAATTTAGGCACTGGCCAAAGGCAGCTTTCTGCCTGCATTTGTCTGTGCAAGCACCTTCTTTTCCTTTCCTGTCATCTAATAAACCTAACCCTTTTGGATATAACCAAATGCCTCTCTTTGGCAAACACACTGTGTGCACTGAAAGGGAAACTGCTGAAACTTTCACAGAGGTAAGCCAAGGATCCCATCCACTGAACCCAACATCTCATCAACACGTGTCCCCCCCACCTCAGACACATTTCATAAGTCCAGGTTCTCACCTACACGTCTCAACCATTGGCTCTAGATTGGACATTCTAATGAGCCCCTCCTCCTTGGATTTCAGAAGCCACTTGCAAATCCCAGCCGTTACCTGTCTGCAGTGGTTACAAGCAGAGACACGCAAGGCTTCCTCCTGCGTGGGTTCAGTTCATCTGCTGGGGGGGGGGTCTCACAGAACCAAAGGAAACATTCTACTTACTAGATCACTGTGTATTATACCAGGTTGAAATTCAGGAACAGCCATGTAAGAGAGATGTACATGGCAAGCCCTGGGGGATGGCATGTGGCTTCTGTGCCCCCTCCAGGCAGGAAACTCAGCTTTCCAAACCCATCTTTGGGGGAAGGCGCTTATGGCTATTTCATTACCTAAATCATCAACCACTGGTGATGATTCAACCTCCAGCTCCTCTCCTGTCCCTGGACATCATGGGTAAAACTGAGAGCTGCAACCCTGCAATCACAGGGCTGGTTTCCCTGGCAACCAGTCCTCATCCTTAGGTGACAGGGGCATTACAAAAATCACCTCATTAATATAACAAAAGACATACCTTCAACATTCACCATTTAAGAAATTCCAGGGGTTTTAGAAACTGCTAGAAACAAGGCCTGGACAAAGTTGGAGCCCAAATACCTATTTCTTTTTAGAAATCAAAACATCACAAGATGCATGTGGTTGTATGTGTCTGTATAGGGGTGTACATAAAAATTAAGATCATATGTGAGAAATTGCTCTTTTTACCTTAGGTCACAGTAGGTATGCATTTTAGATATATTTTTTAAAGATTTATTTATTTATGCATACAAAAGCTGGGGTACAGGCCAGAGATGCAGGGGGTGAGAGGATTCACCAGAGACAGAGTGGGGAGCAGAACAGGCAGAATGACTGAAACACACTGCTGAGGGCAGCAGCGGGCGAGTCAGGAGAGTTCTGCTTCGCCATGTGGGCTGCTCCCTGGCTGGCCGGGGATAGAATTGGTGCTGCAGAGGTTGTGGATAGCTTCATACTGCAGTGCTTAACCCCTTGCGCCACCAGGGAGGCCCTGCATTTTAGATTTTAAGGGATAGTGTCTGAATGCCTTACAAAGAGGCTGTACCAATTTACAGTGTATGAAAGTGCCTGAGGGTTATTTTGAAGAAATAACACAGGATGTGAGGACTAGCTGTATGAGGAGAGGAAAGCAGTCAAAGGTAACTTCAAACTCCTAGGTCTGAGTGATTTAAAGAATGGTGTCACCTTTGACAGACACACAGAAGTTTGAAGAGAGCATGGTTTAAGAGGAAAACAAAAAAGGAGAGTAAAGATAAAAGAACAAAAGGCCAAAGACTGAGTCTCTAGGCTCCCTATGGTAAGAAAACAGAGAAAAGCCATCAAAGAGAACAGAGGATGCACAATCAGAAATGTAGGAGGACAAATCTACAAGGAAAGAGTTCTAAGGAGAGGCTAATCCTTGTGACATGGCAGAGAGGTAAGGAATAAAAGACAGCTTTGGATCCCGTGATCAGAAAATCACTAGTAACCTCTGAGAATACAGTTTTGGACTGAGAAGACGCAGGACGTGATGAACCAAAAATACGGAGCAGTCATTCTAGAAAGATAATGAAAGGAAAAGTGAATGCTGACTAACATCTTGCCCATCTGAAGGACATCGTTAGGAATTCCCATATTGGTGTCTTACTGCTTTTTCAGGCTACAAGATATCTCTGATAACATCCAGGCAGTTTCTGTGGAGTAAGCACGCAAGCTTTTATTAGCTTAGAGGGACTTAGGTGCTTCAGGAATGAGAGAAAGAACAAGAAGGGGAGCTGGAAGCAAGTAAGAGAACACTAAGATAGTCAAGACATGCATTGTCTACTTCAAATGAGTGCCCTGTTCAAATTGCCAACCCAATTAAATAAATGATGTTAATACACACAATGCACCACTACTGCACCATTAAAAGTGATTGCACAGTTCTCTACATATTGACATGGAAATACGTCCTCAATATTTTTAGGTGAAGATAGGTTATAAAATGGCATGTTTGCATAATTTCATGCATATAAAGTTGCATTCATCATCGCATCTAATATTAGACTGAAGAATGTTCACCAGGTGCTAACAGTGATTGTCTCTGGGTGGTAGGATTATGGGTGGTTTTTATTTTCTTCCATGTACTCTTTTATAATATTTGAATTGTAAATGTGAATTTATCATTTTACCTTATCAACAGAGGCATTTTAAGTGCCTTCCTAGCCCCAGGCTTCGGGAAAGGGCAATCCCCTCTGGACCAGAGAAGCACAGATGGTGAAGGAGAAGAGATGGGGATAAGGCCTGACAGTACATTTTTCTAAAAAGATTGTCAAGACAAATAAGCCACAGCTAGAAGCTAGATAAGGCAGGGCACTTTGACAAGGACAATTTTTGAGGTAGCCATCAGGGATGGGATGAGGAATAAAGTGAAATACAGGGAAGGGGTGGAATGAGACTGGATGGGTTGCAGGGAAGCGATGGAAGGTAGACAAAGGCTAAGGCTCTCTCTGGCACGCTGTACTCAGTTCTTGCTTTATAAAAGATGAAAATATAATGGTTTCTTCTGAAATCAAAAGGTCATGTTGCTAATCAAAGAGACCAGATCCCTGCCCTAAAATCAGGCATCTTGTATACCTTGCTAATTCCACTTGCATTTTTGGGGGGGAAGTCACCAAAACTGAACACCAGGCGAACATCTCAAAAATTCAATGATATGATGGATTGGAAGAATAAACATTATTAAGATGGCCATCCTACCAAAAGCAATATACAGATTCAATGCTATTCCAATAAAAAATTCAATGTCTTTCTTCAAAGAAACAGAACAATTATTGATGAAATTCATATGGAATCACAAAAAACCCCGAATTGCCAAAGCTCTCCTGAAAAAGAAAGAAGGGAATGGAGGCATCACACGCCCAGACTTCAAACTATACTACAAAGCCATAATCATCAAAACTGCATGGTATTGGAACAAGAACAGACATACAGACCAATGGAATCGAATAGAAAATCCAGAAATAAACCCACAGATTTATGGTCAACTAATCTTTGACAAAGGAGCAAAGACTATGCATTGGAGCAAAGAAAGTTTGTTCAATAAATGGTGCTGGGAAAACTGGGTTGCTACATGCAAAAGAATGAAGCTTGACCACTATCTCACACCATACACAAAAATCAACTCAAAATGGATTAAAGAACTAGACATAAGACCTGAAACCATAAAATATATGGAAGGAAATATAGGCGAAACACTACGTGATTTGCACATCAAAGACATCTTTACAGATATATCACCCAAAGCAGTGATAGTGAAGACAAAGATAAACAGCTGGGACTACATCAAATTAAAGAGCTTCTGCACAGCAAAAGAGACAATAACAAAAACAAAGAGAAACCCCACTGACTGGGAGAACATTTTTGCACCCAACACTAATGATAAAGGACTGATCACAAAAATCTGCAAAGAGCTGATGAGACTCAACAACAACAAAGAAAATAACCCAGTCAAAAAATGGGCAGAAGAGCTAAAAAGAAACTTCTCTGAAGAGGAAATGCAAATGGCCAACAGGCATATGAAAAAATGTTCAACATCACTTGTCATCAGGGAAATGCAAATCAAAACTACCATGAGATACCATCTTACACCAGTGAGAATGGCACATATTAAAAAACTAGCAACAACAAATGTTGGCGAGGGTGTGGAGAAAAAGGAACTCTTCTGCACTGTTGGTGGGAGTGCAAACTGGTCCAACCACTATGGAGAGCTGTGTAGAGATTTCTGGACCTACTAAACATAGAGCTTCCATATGATCCAGCAATTCCACTCCTAGGTATTTACCCAAAGGACACAGAAACATCAGTTCCAAAGAGCACCTGCACACCTATGTTTATAGCAGCACTGTGTACAATAGCTAAGCTTTGGAAACAGCCCTAATGCCCAAAAATAGATGACTGGATCAAGAAGATGTGGTACATATATACCATGGAATATTACTCAGCATTCAAAAAAGATAAACACATGCAATTTGCAGCAACATGGATGGCACTGGAAGGAATCATGCTCAGTGAAATAAGCCAAAAAGAAAAAGAAAAATACCGGATGGTCTCACTCATAGCAGGAATCTAGAAAACTTAAATAAGGGACCAGGAAAATGAATAACTATAAGAAAGGGAAAATCAAAATCAACAAAAAACTATGAACCAGAGACACTTTTTTGGGGGTGGGGGGCAGGAGGGGAGGGATTGGGGTCAGAATGGGGGGTTGCAATTGTATGGGGAATATAAAAATAAAATTTATTATAAAAAAAAAGGTTAGTAGATGTTACAATCTCATTTTTATTATAACCGGTAATAACATCAATAAACTCATACTGCTTTCAACTAAAACAAAGGAAAATATAATTATTTTATGTTAAGGGACGTATGTAGTTTATGTTGCATAGGCAGTTTTTGTCAACGTAACCAAGTCAATTATACATTAAATGCATATTAATGAGTATGCAAATTCATTAAATAATTTTATGATGTTTCCTTTTTTGTTATACCACATCTAAGTAACTTTGAAATTCCTGTGATTTTCCTGAGCTTTATTTTAGTAGCAAAAATGATTAATGTATGTCAGAAAAAAAAATTCAATGATATGAGACTCTAAGCGAACCCTGATGTGTGCAAGTCTCCCGAGGTAGTGTTCATTTCTCAGGCCTGTGTTAGAGAAGGATCACTACCTAGAGAAAATGGATTCATGAGACCTGGGAGTAGCTCTTCACAGGTATGGAATGCTGCCAAGCAAAGAGACTGTCTGCAGGGAGACAAAAGCAATGTCACCTTCCTCAGCTGCTCCATCTGCTGCTATTCAAATAAGCCCTTGAAAATGGCCACGCTTCCGCCCCTCGCATTCCAGATATAACTTGTTGAAAAGTTACACATTGAAGATCTTGGCAGACACTTCTGTCCACATTTGAAAAAGGACACAGAAGGAAACTAGTCACGTTGTAATTTGTTGGAGACATGAGGGCTTGAAGGGATTACACAATTCCGTAAAAATGGTTCCACTTAAATATACTAACTTGCTTAAGATGCTCCTTCACAAAGAATCATTTTTAACCTGTTTCATCAATATTCAAAAGGTAACAGTCCTGGAGACAGAATACCTGCCAGCAATCATCACCTGACGCCTACAGTAGATTTGCAGGTATGTCAGAAACTGTTAATCATGTGGGCCTTTGATTAATCCACTTTAATTATCTCCATGGTCTACATGGCAAACCCAAGTGGATTTTCATTATGAAGGAAGAATCATTATATAATTGCCAGTGATGCAAAATTAATGAGGATAGCTCAAGACTTATGGTAGACTAGCATAGAAAGCAAAAGCAGTAACAGGTGTTTAGTCAAAGTCATTTCCAAGACTTCAGGACTTTGCTTTTGATAAAATAGAATCACAGCCTTGGAAGTGCTAAGAAAAATATTACCCACTAAAATGAATTCAGATCACATAATTGCCCCTGAAGTATATGTATCTGAGCTGAAAGGATATATACAAACACCTCCTAGCAAAGTGATGACTTTCAGTTTTTAAGTGCTTGCCTTAGAAATGATTACTTATTCAAGCAACAGGGTGGGGGAACAAGTAATGAGCAATTGAGACTCCTTCTTGGGCCTAATTAATGCTGAAAAACAGCAAAAGTGTGCACACATTTCTATCACATATGCATATCTTGGAGCGCTGCTCCCTCTTGCACCCCCTTCTTCGACTCGGCTTCCTCAGAGCTTACAGCTTAAAGGAAACTGCATCCAGATACTCTTTCTAATCCAAGAAGTGATAGCTCATCTTGGTTATCCACTAGTTGGAGAAGTCAGAAACTTATTTCATCCTTGACATTTCCCTCTCCTGCATAACAATATTTAATCCCTATCTACATTGTGTTGATTTTACCTTTTAAGTATCTTTTCAATTCATATCCTCTTTTCTCCAGTTTCCCTAGCAACATCATAGTCAATGCTATTAACATTTTTTAACCAAATCTGTATAACCAACAGTCTACATGACATTTCATGTTTTAAATTCAATGTCTCTAAAACACAATTGAATATACCAGCCCCAACCCCACCCCTTACATGGCTCACTTCTAGTATGTTCCCTTTTGAATGGAACCACTAATCAGACGGTTTTGCAAGCTAGAAAAGTAGGTATCATCCTTGATTACTTCTTGTCCCTCAGGGAAAAGATTCTTTGACCTCCATAACAGAGCTATAGAACCATGTCATTTTCCTACTTACCACGGTTGTATTTCTGACATTTGATTTCTTGATTGCTCTTCCCACTAGATTATAAGATCCATTAAGGGTGAGGGCCTTAGCTGTCTATATCCAGATTGTCCTATACCCGCTCTCTAGCACAGTGCTTGGTACATAGATTGGTTCTCAAAATATTTCTATTGATTGAATATGTAAATACAGGTACAGGAGAAGTAAGAAAGAGTTGCCCTACCTGTTTTTTTTTTTCCCAATATCTTGTTGATTTTGTTTTAATCATCACCACCTACATACCCTGTTGGTATAACATTTGGTCTCTACATAGGTGGCCATTCCTCCAGTCTCAGTCAACACAGCAGATAACTGTAGGTCTCTCGATCTCTCCATACACAACACATTACTTGGATCACTGGTATTCTTGCGGTCTCTAGGTTTTCCTCTTCCTCATTCTCTCTTTTTGATTCACTCTCTTCATAAACTGGTGGTAACAGACAAATAGTATTGATCATGTTTTTCTCCTGTGATTTCTTCAATGTACAATAGATATTTCAAAGCATCTATTGGCAGCACTCACTTGCGGGGGCATTTCAACCCATTTGGCTGTCTCCAGCACTTTGGCATTGCCTCTGCACAGACATTATGATGGGCATCCTCTCCTACCTTTCTCCAGCACTTGTGGATGGTTGTTATCCACTGTTTTGTTGCTTGTAGTTGGCTGATCCACAGCTAGTATTGACTCCCTGCTCCCTTGGAATTGTCTGTTCCCAGCTTGGGGTTGGTTATTCTGTACTTGTGGCTGTTTGGTTCTTATCTGTAAAAAATTCCTGTGGTGTGGTGATGATCTTAGCCTATTGAAGTGTCCATGTTGTCTGCCTTAAGGATCCTGATCTCCCCATATATACCTCCCATGGGCAGTGAGGAGCCCCGCCCTTTCCTTTGTTTTGTCATCAAGGCCCTGCTCCAGTCAATGGTAGCCTTGGGGTGGCATTGACATCACAAAGCACCAGTCCTGATAACCTCGCTTTCTGTCTGGCATTCACCAGCCTTGTCACTGTCATCACCATCATTTGTTTCTTCTTATTGTACTCTTATGGAACTAGATCACCAGTTTATTATAAAAGGATAAAATTCCAAAACAGCCACACAGAAGAGATGTAATGCATGTGGCAAGGTACGTAGAAAGGGGCTAGGAGCTTCTATATGCGCTAGGATTTCCCCAAATCTTTGTATTCAACCATGAAGCTCTACCCTTCCTCTCTACTTTAGAATATTGTTTTACCTACTTTTAATATCTAGTTTCTATTGGATTTACATATTTCACCATGGCGTGTTCTATTTAATAAATGTATGATGATACCTATCCCTCGCCAACTGCTTTCCTTCAGTTAGTATTATCATTCACTGATATATTTTCATTATGTAAAAGCCAATGGACAGTTTATCAGTGTGATTCACCATGTCATTAGATGTAAGAATTTTTGTTAAATTTCAATAACCATTCATAATAAAACCTTTCAACAAACTAGAAAAAGGATTTTTCTCAATTTGATAAAAAGGCATCTACATAAACAAAATTCCTATAGATAGCTTCATACATAATAGTGAAAGATTGAATGTCTTTGAGGTTCTCTACCCTCACCATTTCTATTCAGCATCATGCTGAAAGTCCTAATTCCTTCAAATAATCAATAAAAAGAAACAAATACATACAGATTGAAATGGAAGAAATAAAATTGCCCCTATTCACCAATGTCATGATTTTCTACTTAGAAATTCTGAAAGCATCCACAAAAATAGCTCCTAGAATAAATTAGTTTAGCAAGGTCAGCAGCATAATACAAGGTTAACATGTAAAAAACTGAATTTCTACTTAAAAGAAGTGAATAATTAGAGATTATAATTTTTTATTGAGTTAACATTGGTTTACGACACTCTGTATAATTCAGAGACAGAGGATCACATCTTCTCTGATGCAAGTTATACCACATCCACCATCAAGGCACCAACAGTTCTCCACCATAGTCCATTGTGCCTCACCAGACATGTTATAGGGCACCCTTCAAGTAAAAACAAAAAGACACTAGGTAACAAAATGAAAACATATAAAATATAAAGCTAACTGGCAAAAGTAAATATATAATCAAATTCAGAATATGCTTATACTGCAATGGTGGTATGTAAATTATCAGATTGTGTTAATGAATACACAATCTGAGAGGATATAAAGTGTGACATCACTGGCGTAAAATGTGGAGGGAAGACAAGGCTAATGGCAAATACTTGTACCATCAAGAGAGTTACTAATGAATTGATGCTATTTCTACCAGGCCCTCAGTTTTTTATTTCTTGGCACAACATCTGAAAGAGACCAAATGATTATGGTCTCAGAAAGGAAATTATACAGCTTTATTTTTTTTTAAAGTGAGTTATATGTGGGTTTCTCCCATGCCCTTTAGATTCTTCTCAGGATAAAGGGTCTCATTATTTAGAGCCATATGTTTTCTGAGTCATGTCAGTGTCATTGACTATTGTTTCTTTCATCTCCTCATATATCCCACAAGAGACACGGAAAACCAAATGTTTCCTGTAACAGGCTATCCTCACGCAAAATTGTGAAGTAAGGCAAGTTTATCTTCTCTTCTTTTTTCTCTCTTCACTAAGGTCCCTTGTTTCCTCATAGCATCTTCAAATTCCAAAAGAATTATTTGCTATTAATTGGATTTCAGTTTCCAAGGCATGATATGAAAATATTCAAATGATAGTATATTCCTTTAGTCCGCCTCCTTCTAAGAAATTCCTGGTCCCATATATAGCTCCTAAAAAAATCCCAGAGGCAAAATATGCAGACTGTCAGTTATGGAGAGCTACAAGTTTGTAGGTAATGCAAGTTGGAACACGTGCCTCCCTGCATGGAGACTATGAGGATAAAACAACATCTGTGAGTGGATTTCACTAGCCTGACCAGCAGCAGCCCAGCAGCTACTAAATTAAAGGGGTCACAATGCTATAGGAATTTTAATGAGGTGAAACACAAAATTATCTTGGAAGCAGGTGTTAATGTGAAAATGGTAGTAATGAAAACAGAAGGTAACAGCCTAGAGGTTAACAATACAGGCTCTACAATCAGACAAATGGAGTTCAATAGTTAATTCTGCCACTTATGTGATCAGTGGTAAGTTATCCCAATTCCCTGAACTTGCATCTCTTCACCTATAAAAGTAGTACCTATCTATTTTACTGGACTATTATTAGAATTCAGAAAATAGATGGGTACCAAGTCCCTGGCACTAGATAAATGGAAATTACATCACTTCCTAAAGGTATTATCTAGGTCAAGTCACTTAACTTCTCCATGTCCATTTCTTTATGTAAGAACTAAAATAGTTATCCTGCCTATCATATGACTATCATAAATCACAGATGAAGAATTCAATGTGAAAGGGCTTTGTAAGCCCAGATATAATAGACAAACTAAAGGATCATTATCAATAATGTAAATTTATATTTTGAAAATGCCAATTATCTAAATAAAGGTCAGAGCTGATTGATTATATGCCCTTATTGCTGGCTCACTGTATCATGTGCAACCTGTCAACAAATATAGTAACAAATCTATCCTAATCAAGTCTCTGGCTAGTCCCACTCAATCTCCCTGTCAGTCCAGCATTAGAACTAAAGTTTACTTAATTTTGGTTTCTGCACAACCTCCTTATGAATTTAGACACTTATACTTCCTGATTCTGGCATCTGAATTTTTCAGACTATTCACCTAATTTAAGTCAACAAAACATATGGTAGCTGCTTCTATTTCTACCTAAAGTTTCCAGATGTTTTTGTCCTTCTTACCATTCTTCCTAGTTCCTGTATTAATGGTCTCTGTTGAGGGGAGCTGAGCTCCCTATTTGAACCCAATGTGTGAAGACTACCATCTGATCTGGCAATATTTTAGAATAGAGTTGCATTTATTAACAAAATCTTCCTGGGTGTAGTGCATTCTTATGGGGAATGATATATGGAACACATCCCTAGGGTTTATGTAGCAAGAGTTCAGATTCACTCAATCCTGGCAAGGTAAGAAAAGCTAGGGTTGCTGCCAAAGATATATGCTTCAGATCTTTCCAGAGATAACATGCTTCTTTGGCTTATTGCATGGGCTGAGGGATATGGGAAAAGATCAATTGTGTATGTAGGTGTACCTTGGAGTGATATGGAGTAATGAAATCTATTTTGAGAAGACTAAAAAATAAATCCATATAGCTGTAAATGTATTTGTCCATTTCAGGCAGGAAAAAGTTTGAGGCAGATGCAATTAACATAGTCCCTGACATATACTGGACAACTGATTACATGATTTATATAAAGAAATTAATTATCTCCTGAGTTTTTAAGGTCATTCTTTACATAAGAATTTCAAAAGGAAAATATTTTTTGTTATGGCTTAAAATCACATTCATCTTCTGATTTGTTTCAATAAAAACACCTTGGAAAATTATTGATGTGGCACAAGAGATTTGGGAATGCTCTGGCAGTCTTGGGCTTTATTAATAAATCAAAACTGGATCCAAGATTTTGAAAGAAAAATGCCGGTGATTGAAAGGTTGATGGATGACCATTTAGCCAGAAAATAAAGTCCTATTTTCCTAGAGGAAACAACAAGTCATGAGGAACTTTTCCTCAGTTAATCATGATATCATTTTATAACCTATATGTGATAGCACATCTACATGTGCAAGAGTTTGAGAATGCCCATAGTTGTCATGTATCGTGCTAACTTTTCATTATTTTTTAAAGTCTAGTGGGAATAAAAGGACATCTCATTTGAGTTCTTCCCTGTCAGATTAAAAACAAAGACCTACTTGTGTCCTTAGGCAGAGTGAAAATATAATGACATTATTTAGCGTAACACCTGGGCAGTGGCAGGGAGGATGAGCCAAGGGCAGGCTTCTCACCAGAGGCCATAAATTGCCTTCTAGCTCCTTTTATGTTTATTTCCAAATCCTGTCTGTTATTTTTACACAAGTTCCTATCCTTCATTCATCTTTTCCTTTCATTTTGTTCTATTTCTTGCATTGAACACTGTGAGGATGTGGTTTAACAGAAACACTGGGCTATGAACTCCTAGAGCAGACCCAGTAGAATTCAAAACTATTAATAGCGCCTGTTTCAACTGTGGTTACATTAAACCTTTTCCTTTCCTGTCATTTCTTTCTTTTAAAAAATCTGTGCATTTTGTGCCATAAATCTGGGTATATGACATCACTGGAGAGATGATTTTAAGATAAAGAAAATCTCTCTAGGAAAAAAAGCCTTAACAAAAGCCAGGACAACACATATAAAAGGATTTGAAAAACAGAAGAGTGGATTTATGTGATGATTAATAGCCAGTTTCCAATGAACAAGCCGAGGTTTTAAAACTGAATATAACACATCTTCACATTTGTGTATAGACTGTTAAATTATAATATGTAATTGTCTGCTAGTGTTTCTAAGAATCACAGCATTTTAGAGCTGTCAGTGATCGCAGAGATCATCTCCTCCAACACTCTTGTGTTTCAAATGAAAAAAAATGAGACCCAGAAAGAAGTGAAAAGAGCAGTGGTTTACAGGAGTCAGAGGGGAGGGTGTGATGAATAGGCAGATGCCAGGATTTTTAGGGCACTGATTCTATTCTATATGACACTGTTATTATACATTTGTTAAAACCCACTGATCTACAAGGAAAAGAATAAACCCCAATGGAAATTGGTGAGTCAATGCAGATTCCGATTGTAACACAAGTACCATTTTTGGTAAGAGAGAGTGCTACTGGGGAGGCTGTGCCCTTGTTGGGACAGGGTTACCTGGGAACTATGTACTTTCCACTCAGTTTTTGCTATAAACCCAAAATTTCACTCGAAAATACAGTGCTTTTATTTATTTTTTATTTTTTTATTTAAATTTTATTTTTATATTCCCCATACAATTACAACCCCCTTATTTTGACCCCAATCTCTCCTTTCCCTGCCCCCCAACACCCAGAGAGTGTCTCTGGTTCATAGTTGTTTGTTGATTTTGATATTTTCTTTCTTATAGTTATTCTTTTTCCTGGTTCCTTATTTAAGTTTTCTAGATTCCTGCTAAAAATATAGTGCTTTTAAAGAAAGAAAGATTTGCCCAAGTCATACAGCAGGTTACTGACTGAGTAAGGCTGAAGAATAGTTCTAACACTGATTCAAGCTTTCATAGATTTGGTCATCTACCTTAATTTACACATGAAAAAAACATGCAACATCACTTATGAGGGAAATGCAAATCAAAACCACAATGAGATACAACCTCACACCTGTAAGAATGGTCCATAAAAAAAGTAAATCAGAAGACAACAAATGTTGACAGGAATATGGAGAAAAAGGAATCCTGGTACACTGTTGGTGGGAATGTAGAATGGTCCAGCCCCTGTGGAAAGCAGTATGAAGGTTCTTCAAAATTACAAGTAGATCTACCATATGACTCCACTCCTAGGTATCTATCTGATGAACACAAATCATAATTTAAAGGGATATACGCACTTCTGTGTTCACGGCAACACTGAAAACAATAACCAAGTTATGGAAACAACCTAAATGCCCAAGGACAGATGAGGACATGAAGATGTGAGATATATAAACACACAATGGAATTCTACTCAGCTATGAGAAAAGATGCAATCTTGCCATTTGCAACAATATGGATGGAACTGGAGAGATAATACCAAGTGGAATAAGTTAGGGGAAAGATATTACTGGCTCATTTCACTCATGTGGAATTTAGAGGTGGGAAAACAAAGGAACTGACAAAACCAAATGAAAGCACACCCTAGAAATTTGACTGAAAAACTGAAGCTACCGGAGTGGGAGGGAACAAAGTAGGGCTGAGAGTAAAGGACTATGTGTGCTTTGGTGTGGTGACATTATCAGTTATGTAAACCAATGTGACTTCAGTAAACAAAGAAAAATCTATACCTTAACTTACCCTCTCTTTAAACATGTCTTAAAGATATCAGAAAAAGCTTATCAGTTAAAAAAAAAAGGGAATGGAGGCATCACATGCCCAGATTTCAAACTATACTACAAAGCCATAATAATCAAAACTGCATGGTATTGGAACAAGAACAGACACACGGACCAATGGAACCAAATAGAAATTCCAGAAATAAACCCACAGATTTATTCAGTTAACTAATCTTTGAAAAAGGAGCAAAGAATATTCAATGGAGCAAAGAAAGTTTGTTCAATAAATGGTGCTGGGAAAACTGGGTCACTACATGCAAAAGAATGAAGCTTGACTACTACCTCACACCATGCACAAAAACAACTCAAAGTGGATTAAAGAACTAGACATAAGGTCTGAAACCATAAAATATAGAGAAGGAAATATAGGTGAAACACTACATGACATACACCTCAGCAATATCTTTAAGACTCATCACCCAAAGCAGTGATAGTGAAGGCAAAGATAAACAGCTGGGACTACATCAAATTAAAGAGCTTCTGTACAACAAAAGAGACAATAACAAAAACAAAGAGACACCCCACCGATTGGGAGAAAATTTTTGCACATAACACTAATGATAAAGTATTGATCACAAAAATCTACAAAGAGCTGAAGAGTCTCAACAAAAACAAAGTAAATAATCCAGTCAAAAAATGGGCAGAAGAGCTATAAAGGAACTTCTCCAAAGAGGAAATGCAAACGGCCAACAGGCATATGAAAAAATGCTCAACATCACTTGTAATTAGGGAAATGCAAATCAAAACTACAATGAAATACCATCTTACACCAGTGAGAATGGCACTTATTAAAGAAACTAGCAACAACAAATGTTGGCGAGGAATGTGGAGAAAAAGGAACTTTCCTGCACTGCTGGTGGGAGTGCAAACTGGTCTAACCACTGTGGAGAGCTGTGTAGAGATTCCTCAACCTGCTGAAGATGGAGCTTCCATATGATCCAGCAATTCCACTCCTAGGTATTTACCCAAAGGACACAGAAACATTCATTCAAAAAGGCACCTGCACCCTTATGTTTATAGCAGCACTATTTACAATAGCTAAGCTATGGAAACAACCCAAATGCCCAAAAATAGATGGATCAAGAAGATGTGGCACATATACACAATAGAATATTACTCAGCAATCAAAAAAGTTAAACTCATGCAATTTGCAGCAACATGGATAGAGCTGGAAGGGATCATGCTCAGCGAAGTACGCCAGAAAGAAAGAGAAATATACTGGATGATCTCACTCATAGCAGGAATTTAGAAAACCTAAATAAGGAACCAGGAAAAAGACTAATTATAATAAAGTAAAACAATCAACAAGACACACTCTGGGGGGGGGGGAGAGGGATTAGGGTCAAAATAAGGGAGGTGGGAATTGTATGGGGAATATATCCAAGATGAAAATGCATACATTATGCAAAAATGAAAAATGATGTAAAAAGTATATAAAATATATTTTTTTAATTAGGCTTAGTATTACCATGTGACACACAAAATCCTCTCCTACGTATATATCTAAGGGAAAATAAGCCATAAATCCAGAAAAAAAAGAATCCTTGCTATATGGTACAGCAAGCTAATCATGGTAATAGTCAAGAATACATTTGCTTAAGACTGTTGATGCACAGTGAGAGGGTGAGAGATGTTAAAGATTTTATGTGTTTTTTAAAGATTTATTTATGCATACAAGAACTGGGGTACAGGCCAGAGGTGTGAGAGGGAGTGAGAGGATTCACCAGAGACAGACTGGGGAACAGAACATGCAGACCAACTGAATATACTGCTGAGGGGAGCAGTGGGCAAGTCAGGAGGGCTCTGCTGTGCCATGTGGGTCACCTCCCTGGCCAGGGATCAAACTTGTGCTGTAGTGGCTGTGGACAGCTTCACAGTGCTGCGTCTTAACCCCTTGCGCCACCAGATTTTATGTTTTTATACTAGACCAATTGCCTGGGCCTTGAGAATATGCATTTCTGTTGGACTTTTTTGAGGACCAAAATTCTGGTGGGATTCCAATTGGAAGGTCTTTGTATGCAGAAAGTGTAAAATGTAGAGAAGGTGATCCAAAAAATTTTTTCCACCATAGAAGGCAAAATGATAGCACTGTTTCCATAATCAAATCAAATCCCTGTCTTTAAAATGTTTATCACCTTTCAATTCCAAGAGTAGCCCAGTGGGTACTACAGGCCTAAAGCATTATTATTAACTTGTAAAGTTTTCCATAAATTGAATATTCTTCAGGAGATAGAACTGATCTTATGTTTCACTATTATCCCCATACTAAGCTATTAATGAAACTTCAATTAGCTGACCAGCAAATTATCAACTCACCAGTGAGAAATAAAACAAGATTGTATTCTCAATCAACTATGGAAACTTCCATTTTGGATTATGTCTTAATGGTCAGTATATCTAAATTTCTTCAGAATAAAATTAAGTTACACATCATAAAGACAGTTCTCAAATGCTTCCTGAAAATAGCTTAACAACTTTGTGATTAAACCAACATATAATTGAATGAATAACAAACAGATCTGCAATTATTATGCAAATATGCCTCTTAGTTTCACTCAGAATAGTGCTTTCTCCTAATGAACTAGTATTAGGGAGAGGTGCTAAGCAATCAGCAGAACCAGAGTAAGGCCCAACAGAACTTAGAAATATACCAAGGTGCCTTCTAAAGACTATAGAGTTTTTCCTTTTTGACAAGCAACACCCAACCCAATAATTAGTATGTTAATTCAGATCTAGTGGAAAGGAAATAGCAAAATCCATAAAGTAAAAGACTCCTAAAGGTGTTAAGGATAATCTTTCTCATACTGCAGCAAGTGTTTAAAAATACATGAAAATGTAAAGGAATCCAAATGAAAGAAAAATGCCTGAGACTAGAAAAAATAGTTTTCAATCTAAAATGTGAAAATATGCTGACAGGGAAGCAGATCCTTTCCCCGACAACCTCTCACAATGGGAAGGGATGGAAAATTCAGTAGGGAATCTCCAAACTTAATAGTTGTTTTACATGAGTAGTTCTTCCTCAGGAAGGGATAAACTTGTCTCCAAGTTTCATCTCACACGTGGTCCCTTCTAAGCAACTCTCGGGCTTAACTTAGATGAGCATAGGGGCTTAATCTTTATCCTGAAAATACAAGAAGTGCAGATTTGGGAGGCAAACAGCCCTGGGTTAAAATCCTGGCTCTTCCACTATATTAGGCAAGATAGTCTAGATAATGCCATAGCAACAATGCAACTCCCAAATCTTAGTGGTTTAATATAAAATAGGTTTATTTCTTACTGAAGCTACAAAATTAACATGGGTGACTATAGGTCTTATTCTGCATAGAAACTCAAATATATAGGCTAAAAGAAGTTCCACCATTTTGTAATTGAATCCTCTAGACCAAGGCAGGGGACAGAGAGCTAGAGAATTGCACATTAGCTCTTAACTGCTTTAGTACAGAAATGATGATGATCACCTCTGCAGCCCATAGACCACAATTAACTACATCATCCTGCCTAATTGCAGAAGGCCTGGGTAACACAGGAGAGCACATGAATCTGACGAGCAGTCAACTTATCCTTGGTCAAGTCACTTGACATCTCTTTTACCTTGGCTTCCATATATGTAAGATGAAGTTTATAACAGTAACTACCTCAGAGAGCTGATGTAAAGAAATTGTAAAAAGCATGCAATACAGAGTCCAGCCGAGTTTTCATTTCCCTGCTCTCTAGTATATCAAAGTAGTGACAGTGCTGGTGGTAAGACACTCTATAAACCACAATCTTCAGTAGCAAGAGGATGTCTGCCTGCTCTCCGGAACTGGCTACATTTTTGTGTGGGCTGGAGTCAGCAAGATCATATTCATGGGGTGTAGGAGACTATATAACCAGACAAATGGGCAAAGCACAGTAAAATGGGAAGGCAGGGTTTGCTAGTATTGTTGATTTTCAGGTGGAAGGAATGATGACAGAATGAAGAAAAAGTTTGGGAGGGTCAGACCTGGATTTGCATCTTGACTATTGTCTATACTTGGAAGATCTCTGACAAGTCCATTACAGGGTCTTCATGAGAAGCTTGCTGCATTTCGTTTGAAGATTGCCAAGTCTTCATGGGAAGAGACATAGAATGGGTCTGATTGCAGGTGATGGCAGCAGCCAAGTAGGCTTTTAGCTTAGTGTCTATGTCACAGGCACGAGGATCCAGACCCAGAGATGGGGTAGATTACCTAAGACATATGTAATTGGAAATGCCACAGGGGGATCAATCCAATACCTTAGGGGAGTAGAGTCAAACACTGGGAATTTAAACAGAGTCCTAAAGGTCAGAGATGAGGTTGGATTTAAAATGAAATAAAAATTTCGGAATTAAGAGGAAAAAGGTTGAAAGTAGCAAGTTTGGAAATGCGAGGAAATTTCAGCACAATCGCTGATCATTCTACCTGTCTGTAAACTAGAAAAAACAGCTACCTAGCAGGGTTCTCAGGAAGATTCAGAGAGACTAATAAATGAAAAATATATGTAGAATCACAATCTAATAAAAAATAGTCATTCATTCCTTTGTCTTCAAAGGTAGTTCAAACACTTCCAGAAACCCCATTCTATAAATATTAACTCCTCCCACTGACTGGTGCAAAATACTGGGTGTTTATATAATGGCAGAGCCTTCCAGTCCTAGCAATGGTCCCATGAGGAAGTGACACCACCAGCAAGGTTCTTTCCTTCTCTAACTTGGGAAAACCTGTATATTCTGTCTTTTGTCTTCCTGGATGTCATCTGCTTCTCTCATTTTTGTTTACCCATTTGCTTTAGTGAGGCAATGTTTCCCAATGGTGCTAAAGATAAATCACTCTCTGAGACAGCTAGGTATGTTCCCCGAAGTACTGGAGGGGAAAAAATAATTCTAAATTGTTCTGCTCATCTCCTAAAGAGTGATCAACATGACATGGTATTTTTTTAGCATAGAAAGAATAAGAGAATGTCATTGGAATGAGTAGACTCATACAGCAGCCTCAACTTCATCCAAGAATGACCAAGTTCATACACTTGGAAGAAAGCCCACTCCATGTGCATCTTGGGATTTTAGAGTTACCCACAGAGATCTTCAAATCCAATAGACTTTTTTTTTAAAGATTTATTTATTTATTTATACAAGCACTGGGTATAGTCAGAAGCGCAGGAGGGTGAGAGAATTAACCAGAGCCAGAGCAGAGAGCAGAGCAGGCAGAAGGACCAAAATACACTGCTGAGGGGAGCAGCGGGTGGCAGGAGAGGTCTGCACGCCATGTGGGGGAGCAGCCAGGGATCGAACTGGCGCTGCAGAGGCTGCGGGCAGCTTCGCAACCCAGCGCTCAACCGCTGTGCCACCAGGGAGGCCCCCAATAGACTTTTGAAATAAGGAAACCAAAGGCACTCGGGCACAGGGCTTGGAGCACCCTGCCCACCTCCACACTAACACACTTCCTACCATTCCCTCTGCCTCACTACTCCACGTGTACTCGAAAATATAATAGACTACTTTTCAGGTTGCAGCAGTTTTGTGAGGTTCATTTGCAAGCTGGGTAAAAAAAAACAACACTTTACTATGATTTGATTATTTAATTTCACAATGATTAATGTTTGAAATTCATTAAAGGCTGACTACACCTGGTCAGTACAATCACTAATTCTGTTCAAGATTTCATTGAATTGCCATGGTTCTTGGAGGAACTATAAGTTATTCAGGGGGAAGCAAAACATCTCAATAAGAAACTGGATTCAGGGCCTCTCCTGGTGGCGCAGGCGGTTGAGCACAGCGTGATGAAGCTGTCCGCAGCCTCTGCAGCGCGGGTTTGATCCCGGCCGGCCGGCAAGAATCCCACATGGCATGGCAGACCTCTCCTGTCTCACCCGCTGCTCCCCTCAGCAGTGTGTTTCATCAGTCTGTCTGTTCTGTTCCCCACTCTGTCTCTGGTGAGTCCTCTCACCCTCCCGCACATCTGGCCTGTAATCCGGTTCTTGTATAAATAAATAAAACTTAAAAAAAAAAAAAACTGGATCACACCAACAGTAATTTTTAAAAGTAACCATTCCCTGTGAGTTGTTCATTCTTGCAGTGACTATATATACCAAGACTTACAAAAAAATCTATGGAGATGGTCACACCTATTTGGAGGAAAGTATGTGCGTGTTTGATTTTTGTGACTGATTTGAAAGAAAAGGCATATTTTTGTTTTTCCTATTATGGGCTGACATAATCAGGTTCACCTTGCCACTGGGGCTCTAAACATGAATCACCTTAATAATATTAATCCCCAGGTTGGCACCAACAGAGGAATAAAAAACCCAAATGGCACTCGAGACTTGTAGGTTATAAACTGAAATGTATACCTCTTTAAAGCAGTGATTTAATGCCAAAAATTCCCCAATACCAGGAGTAACCTCCAAAACTGTTTACATTTACGTTACATAATGTAAATTATATTCATATTACATCATTTACATAAATGATTCTACACACAAAATACTAATGACAAGTTTGCAACTAGGCTGATAGAATAAATGAGCATGGCATTTTAGATGCTTAAACTAGGGAAAATAATAATTACACACCAGGGTGGTCATGAGAATAATAAAGAACATAGTGGGATGATCAGTTGATCATAGGAAATTAATGGTAATTTCCTGGTCTTGAAACATAGTTCCCACCAGTCCTTAAATCTCTGACAGTTCAAGTCATGATTTTCTAAACAATGAAACACTGACTCATTAATTTAGTAAATCGATTCAGTACAAGGTAAACTTGTACTCTGTATAGGATTTTAACAAGTTCCTCAGGAATTCACTTCCATTTCTAGTTCCATGCTTTCCACCAAGGCAGACAGAAACAGAGCTGTCTCAATTCTTGCACCAATGCTCCACTTTTCTACCCAAGGGCCAATACTGCTTCCTCTTTCCACTGGCTTTATTCTCAGCAGGCTCTCTTTCCCCGAAATATCAGTTATGAACGATGGTATTTCTCTCCTGGAGGCTTCTGCATCTAGCCTTCGCATGACAGAAAAGCCATCTGAAAGCTAAATACATCCTTTTTAAAAAGTAGAAACAATATCAATTGCAGGTAGCTTTCTATAACTTCTCTCATTTTCATTCCATTATCAGAAGTGGGGATAGAACCTACTCTGAAATTCACTGGTCACCATCAAACCTCCCACATGCTCCATTGCCTAAATTAAGATTCGCTCTTCCTTTGCCTGTGAGGGGCAGGATGTAGTGATGAGTTGCATTTGCCTCAACTTACCGACCATCTCTTCAAACCCAAGCAGGGAAACTGATTTGGTAAGTGAATAAGGCAGGAAAGAACTCAACTACTACTGTGCCAGTTAGGAGTAACTATAGTTTCAATTTGGAGTATCAAAAGATTCCCTAGTTCCTACTTAAAACATAAGGAGGAGGGGATAGGAGGGAACACTACTTATGAGACAACCACGAGCATGTGTATAAAGTGACTTTTTTTTTTAAAGATTTATTTATTTATTTATACCAGCACTGGATACAGTCAGAATCGCTGGGTACAGTCAGAAGGGAGGGTGAGAGAATTCACCAGAGCCAGAGCAGGGAGCAGAGCAGGCAAAAGGACCGAAGTACACTGCTGAGGGGAGCAGCGGGCGGCAGGAGAGGTCTGCGCGCCATGTGGAACCTTCCTCTGGTGGCCAGGGAGCAGCCGGGGATGGAACCGGCGCTGCAGAGGCTGTGGCCAGCTTTGCAACCCAGCGCTCAACCACTGTGCCACCGGGGAGGCCCTAAAGTAACTTTTAATATTATGCATAAAACGGCTTGGATCTGGCCTAGTCTACTGATATTATCAGTCACCTCAGATTCCAACCTTTCTCCTTCTCAGGTGGTCTAGATCTAAAATCCAAAATCTCATTGCTCTTATTCCCTTAGGTTTCCCTTGAGAAGGGACAAAAATTCTATTTTTCAATCACTTGTCATTACAGATAATGAACTGTTTGGTTCTTCCTTGAAACATTGTGTGATGTGGGTAAATATACAACCCTTGGATTCCCGGTATCTTTAGCACCTCTCTCTTAGTTACAACTTCTGCTTTTTAAATAATATTGTATATCTCTTAGCAATGCCTTGGCAACAGTTTAGTACCCTTTACATCATGTCTCTATGTAACAATTCTTTAATCTTTTCCCAAAGAATTGAATCTTATAAAGAGCATCAGACTGTAATTAAGCAGTGATTTTTCAGAGCCTTAATGCTCACCCCGGGTGTCTCAAAGTCGTTGCTGCTCAGATATCCCACCTCTATTTTCAATAAACTTGTTTCATTTACATCTACTTTAAAAATTAAAGCTCTTTGGAAGGTGTTATTACCAAATGGTTACACAAGTGAAAGCAAGTTCTTAAAAAAAAACAAACCTGATTTTTTTTATTTATAGATTTTCCCATCCACGTTTGGTGACTACTGTATATTTTTGACAGAATTTTCCTTTTGGATGGTTGCTTTACCCTGTACTAAAGCATGTCTGGACACAGTTGAACTCAAGCAGGTACCTCTTCCCCTCTACATCAAGATGTTTCTCTCAGGCCACTGGTTAGCTTTAATAAGGCCCATCAACCACCTAGAGAAATGGCATACACTTTAAAAGAGTTGCTAGATTCTAAAAATTAACTCCTAAAGGCCCACGTAATGGTGAGGACTTGTGCAAAGTGATGGATGAATAACATTTTTGCCACATTCAGCCCCTGCCAGAGTCGAGACCTGGCCAATGCACGGCCTTTGGTCCAGCTTACTTGTATCAGCCAGGTCTGCGTGGGGTTGTGATGACTGGTAGATCCAAAGGGAGAATTTTACCAACTCTGAACAACTATCAAAGCCTGGTATCTTGGGCTTGTTAGTATTTGTTGGACTGAAGGAAACACTGAAGATACTGCCTTAAGCTGGGGGAATCTATACAAATGTTCATGACATGAAATGTTAGTTGGGGAATGTTTTCTTTTAGTCAGCTAGGACCACCGTGACAAAATCCAGCTATTAGGTGGCTTAAACCACCCACTTTTATTTTCTCACTGCTCTGGAAGTCACTAGTTCAGGATGAAGGGGCCAGCAAATTTGATTTTGGGGAAGGGCAAGAGAACCTGGCTCACAGACAGCCACCTTCCTGCTGAGTCCTCACCTTTCCTCTCTCCTCCTAAGGACAAGTCCCATCAGATTAGGGCTCCTCCATTAGAACCTCATATTACCCTAATGATCAAACAAAACCCCCATACTCAAATACATGGGGGATTCAGGTTTCTAAATATGAATTGAGAATATGAACAAAATTCAGTCAATAACAGAATGATAAACATACCTTCTGACCTCGAAGTTTGCACTTCTTTATAGTCTTTTAATCATTTGACTGAACGTGTCACATTTACTAGGATTAGCCATGTGTGCCATTTGCTGCCAGTGTCATTTCACTAACCCCACCCCTGGCCATTGGTGTCTTGGAGACAAGACTCAACATGGCAACAGACTTGTGGGATGAGAGGAACATCCTAATGCTCAGTCTATCCTCCACAGATCTGTTATGGTGGTGACCACTTCCCCCCTCCTGCTGCTTCACATTCTCAACATCACCGTTATCTGTCTTATTCAGGAAAGGAGCAAAGGAATGAAAGAGAGCAAGGGAGAAAGATACCTCTCTCAAGATATTTATTGCTTAAGTCAAGACATACTTCCAGGGGTGGAGAAGGGACTCCCTCCTCATTTCTCTTCAGGATTCTACTATTATAAGTTTGCCACACATTCATTCCTAAATTAGTCAGCTGTTAACTCTAAGAAGGTAGAGATTCTGGTCTTCAGAATGTGAGAACCACACTTGTATGTTTGAAGGGAGACAGGAAGCATGGTCATATTGAATTTTTGAGCAGGTCAGAGGAAAGATACTACTAGATCACTCTCAAAACTAGGGGACTGGAGTCTGGGAGAACCAAGACAGTTACAGAAATATATTATGGAAACCCAGTGGAAGGAGAAACATGAAAACAAACTACTTACAGGACCATTTTGACTAAGTAACATTCAGGGTGCTTATTGAAGAACACAAGATAGGGCACTCAGAATGCCAAACCAGAATGATTGCTGGGGCTAGGTCAGGTAGCAAGTCACCATCTCCAAAAGTGAGTACCTATTAGTACCTGTCTCCAAAAGTGAGTACCTATTAGGTGCTCAAGACACGTTTGCTAAAATGAACTGAAACATGGACTCACCCTGCCCACATCTTTGACATGGATTTCTGTTCACTTCCTGTTGGTGGGTTGTCACCTGTTAATTAACCACAACTTGCAATTTCCAAAGTAAGACAAATACAGGTAAAACATAAACCAAAAAGCAGGAGAAATTTCTTTAATTGGCAGCCAACTCTTATTCTCAACATGCAGTTTTCATTTTGCCCTTGAGGGGTGATGAAGAGAAACCTTGCATTCTCTCACACCTTCGCATGACTGAGGACTTTTCATTACTTCTCCCAGATTATTTGCTATAAACACAATTTCAAAACACCAAGGGGACCAAATCAGGGAACCTTTATTTCGCCACCCCTGTCTGAGAAAGGTAGGAGTGTGGGGGAAAAAAAGAAACTGTCATTCACAGCTTCAAGCACTTGGAATACCTTTGGGACTTGAGGTGACCCAGAACAAAACTAACCCACCGAAGAAAGACTTTCTTTATGATTCCTCTTGTTTCTCTATTTAAACCAACAGACAAAGCCCTGAATACCAATTCCCTAGCTGCTTAAGGTGCCAAAGTAATTTCAACACCAAAACCCACTCAGCCCCAGAGAATAAGAAACTGCCCTCACACTTGTGGCTGTTTGATTAAAGCTCAAATACTGCATCGTAGAAAGCTTTTGCCCTTTAGAAAGCTCAAAGTCCCTGAGGCCGTGTGCGCCTTTGATTACCTCGTCTCCAAAAAGCCTGACATTGCTGCTTCTGCTTCATCAAAGGCTAGAGCAAGAGGAGGAATTTCGACCCCAGTTGTATTTACACACCACCTCAAACACTTCAGGAGAACTTGAAAAGTGACCTTTGTATACCCAGAATATTTTAGCAAAATGCACATACAGCTTGGTTGTCGAGACATTTATAAACATATATTAAAATACATAAGGCTATTCCTTATGTAAGTGATGCCCCATTTGCAGTATGAATAACAAAAGCAGAACTTCAAAATGACAGGGTTGTCTGATATTTCAGCACAAATTTTTCATAATTGTCTCTGTATATTAGAGTTTAGGTTTACAGAAAAATTGAGTGGGACATTCAGAGAGTTCCTTTATACTTTCAATCCCTCACCTTAACTTGCCCCACAAACACACACTATTTTTCTTATTATTAAAATCTTGTATTAGTGTGGGACATTTGTTGCAATTGATATGCCAATACCGATACATCATTCTTTACATTAGCATTCACTCTGTGTTATACATTCTAGTATATTCTGTGGGTACTGACCACCTTGTGAGGCCATGTGTCCACCATTATGATATACAGAAAGTTTCACTGTTCTAAATATCCCCTGTACTCCACTTGCTAATCACACCCTCTCCTTAAGTCACTGACAACCTCTGATCTTTCCACTGTCTTCATAGTTTTGCTTTTTCCAGAATGTCACATTCTTGGAATAATAGAGTATATAGCTTTCTCAAATTGGCTTCTTTTACTTGTCAATATGCATTTAAGGTTGCTGCATGTCTTTTCATAGCATAATAGTTCATTTCTTTTTATCAATGTTAAATCCATTTTATAAATGTGCTGCAATTTACTCATTCATTTACTGAAGGACATCTTGGTTGCTTAAGTTTTGGCAATTATCAAAAAAGCTGCGACAAACATCTGTGTGTAGGTTTTGGTATGGATAGAAGTTTTCAGTCCCTTTGGGTGAATATCAAGGATTACATTTCTGGATCTTATTTTTGTTTTTATTGTGTTAATATTGGTTTTCTGCACTGTGTATGATTCAGTGGTTTAGGATCCACCTCTTCATTTGTATGCTACCACGCCACACCCACAACACCATAATCCTCCACCACAGTCCATTTTAAAGAAACTGCCAGGCTGTGCCCCTTTGCTTGCTACCACTTTCTTACCAACATCTGGTATTGTCAGTGTTTTGCATTTCTGCTATTCTAATAAGTGTATAATAGGATCTCATTGTTTAACTTGCAGTTCCCTTATGACATATGATGTTGGCATCTTTTCATGTACTTATTTACCATCTGTCTTCTTTGGTAAGGTGTCTACACAGGTCTTTTACTCATTTTTTAAGTTTTTTATTCTTATTGAGTTTTAAGAGTTCTTTGTATATTTTACATACCAATTCTTTATCAAATATATGGTGGGCAAAGATGATCCCTCATTCTGTGCCTTTTTTTATTCTCCTAACAGTGACTTTAGCAAAGCAGTGATTTGGGTGTTTTCCTTCTCCATTGCTCATATTTTCCCCCCACCACCCTCTCCTTTATGTCCCCTTGTTTTTTTTCCCTCCCCCTCCCTCTTAACCTTAGAGCTTCAGAATGCTTGTCAATATCCAGTAGTTTTTGAAAGTATTTTATGTTGTCAAACTGTTTTTTTGTTGTTGTTGTTGTTGTTGCACAAGAGAAGACTGTATTATTTGCATGAGATTTTTTTTTCTGTTGAATTTTTTTTTATTAAATAATAAATTTTATTTTTATATTCCCCCATACAACCGCACATGCCCCATTCTGACCCCAATCCCTCCCCTCCCGGCCCCCACCCCACAAAAAGTGTCTCTGGTTCATAGTTTTTTGTTGATTTTGATTTTCACTTCCTTATAGTTATTCTTTTTCCTGATCCCTTATTTAAGTTTTCTAGATTCCTGCTATGAGTGAGACCATCCGGTATTTTTCTTTTTCTTTTTGGCTTATTTTGCTGAGCATGATCCCTTCCAGCGCCATCCATGTTGCTGCAAATTGCACGTGTTTATCTTTTTTGAATGCTGAGTAATATTCCATGGTATATATGTACCACATCTTCTTGATCCAGTCATCTATTTTTGGGCATTTGGGCTGTTTCCAAAGCTTAGCTATTGTAAATAGTGCTGCTATAAACATAGGGGTGCAGGTGTTCTTTGGAATTGATGTTTCTGTGTCCTTTGGGTAAATACCTAGGAGTGGAATTGCTGGATCATATGGAAGCTCTATGTTTAGTAGGTCCAGAAATCTCCACACAGCTCTCCATAGTGGTTGGACCAGTTTGCATTCCCACCAACAGTGCAGGAGAGTTCCTTTTTCTCCACACCCTCGCCAACATTTGTTGTTGCTAGTTTTTTTAATATGTGCCATTCTCACTGGTGTGAGATGGTATCTCATGGTAGTTTTGATTTGCATTTCCCTGATGACAAGTGATGTTGAACATTTTTTCATATGCCTGTTGGCCATTTGCATTTCCTCTTCAGAGAAGTTTCTTTTTAGCTCTTCTGCCCATTTTTTGACTGGGTTATTTTCTTTGTTGTTGTTGAGTCTCATCAGCTCTTTGCAGATTTTTGTGATCAGTCCTTTATCATTAGTGTTGGGTGCAAAAATGTTCTCCCAGTCAGTGGGGTTTCTCTTTGTTTTTGTTATTGTCTCTTTTGCTGTGCAGAAGCTCTTTAATTTGATGTAGTCCCAGCTGTTTATCTTTGCCTTCACTATCACTGCTTTGGGTGATGTATCTGTAAAGATGTCTTTGATATGCAAATCACGTAGTGTTTCACCTATATATGAACGCCCAATATTTGTTATCACTCTGACTTGCTTTGCTGCATGTAGTTTCTCCAAATTCCCAACATTTTCTTGAAAATGATTGCATTTCATCCTTTGTCGTGAACATGTAATATTCCATGGTATATATGCACCACATATTTTCAATCCATTTGTCTGTTGGAGATTTTGGCTGCCTCCATGTCTGAGCAACTACAAATAATGCTGATGTGGATATTCTAGAACATATGAGCTTTTCTGTTGGTGATTTCATATTCTGTGGCTATATGCCTAAGAGTAGGATTGCCAGGTCATATGGTATTTCTAATTTTTTAAGATAAATCCAGACTGTTTTCCATAATGTTTCATCAGATCACATACCCACCAATGATGTATTAGGGTTCCTTCTCCACATCCTCTCCAGCACCTGCTGTTGGATGTATTTTTGATATGTGCCATTCTCACAAAAGTGAGGTGGCATCTCATAGTTCTAATCTGCATCTCTCTTATTAGGAGTGACAATGAACATTTTCTCATGTTGCTTGGCCTTCAGGACATACTCTTTAGTGAGCAGTCTGTTTTTATCTGTGGCCTATTTATTAATTGGGTTATCTGGGTTTTTTGTTGGATAGAGTTTTTATATCTCCTGGATATTAATCCCTTCTCAGTCACTTATTGTATATATATTTTTTCCCATTCAGCAGGCTATCTATTTAATTGTCTTGTATTTTCTTTTGCTGTATAGAAATTTTTCAATTTGAGGTAAAACCATCTGTTTATTTTTTGAGGTAAAACCAATTATTAATTTCCTTGCCGTGAGTATTCCTAGCAACCATAACATCTCTCCAGTAAGGTTTAATTTTTTTAGTCTCAAGTTTCAAAAAGTTAATAGCCCACTCTCTAAAATCAGATCTAAACTACGACCAACAGAACACACACACAAATTTGTCCTGTTAACAGACAAAGTCATTTTACTAAAAGCGGGAGATATTTTTATCAGTAGTAACCATAGGGAGGTGGTTGCTTGTAACCATTGTATCCACATTGCTGTGGGTAGTAAGGTTCTTGGGTGGGCTGTGGTTCGAGGTTACCCCAGGATCATCCACGCCATTGATTGGATCTACTGTCACTTGGCCATTCCTGTCTGCCATGCCTATGCCTAAACTGCCTGTTATCTTGCAACCAATTTCCTCTTTCTTAGGTTCCCACCAGGCTTGTGATTCCGTTCATCAATTGGAGGGTGACATTCAGGATGGCATTTCAGGAGGCCTGCACTCCTGGTCACCTTTTACATACCTACTGACAAATAGCTCATTAAAATTTGCAACAGCTTCAGAAGCATCACCCCGAAGTCCAAGAGCTCTGAGGTGGCTGGACTAGTGAATGCCTAGGCTGTTTAGGTTTGCATGTTCAGACAGAAGGACACTCGAGGCCAGGGAGGCCCAAGTTCCTGAGGACCTTCCCTCTGAGACAGGTGTCCTGAGTTCTGTGGTGTCACCCCACCTCTCCAAGTTCTGAAAATATTTAATAACACAAGAAAATGATAACTTATAATAAAAAATGAGTGGATACAGTATCCACATACAATGCTGTATATATTAGACACACACACTTGTATCTTCAAAAATTTACAAAATTTCATAAAAGCACGGCACTAAGTAGGCTGTATAATGGACAACTGTTTACGGTGTAAGAGCTGAAGCAAGGCAAAATGTCACTTTGTACAGTCTCAGCTGGGAATGTGTATGTTGGGGGTAAATAAAATATTTTACTGCTCTGCCAATGTCCATGAGTGACTGTGAAAGCATTGTGAGTGTTGATTTATGGTTATAAATAAATGTTCACGAGTAGGTAAAATGATAAATATGGAATTCATGAATACTAAGAAACAACTTTATATATATTTATACATACACACACATATATATAAAATGATGGTTACAAATTGTATAAAATGGGAGAGGAAATCTATCATACTATAAAGAAATACATTAAATTTATGGTGTTTATTACAGGTGATTTTTATTCTTTGTACTTTTCTGTATTTTTTTCAAATTTTCTTTTTTATGTGAAAAGATGTTTATTGCAAAGTCAGCTGCAATGGTGAAAAATTTTCTAAATGTAAATGTTATTGAAGAATGGTTAATTATGGCACTTCCATAAAAATGCATTCTCTAAAGATTATATTTAAGAATATTTGATAATATAGAAAATGCTCATGACATAATGCTAAATAAAAAAGTATGATAATTACATATAGGCATTGGACTCTCAATTCTATGACTAAATGACTATCGGGACATAGGCCAAAATGTTAGCATATTTCTCTATGGTTAGTGGCATTATGAGCACTTACCCTTTTCCCTAAACATTTCTACATTTTCTATATTTTCAAACATACACCACATAACCCACTAAAAAATAGAAAAAAAAATATGTCTAGTTCCTAATCAAAATCTCAGAGACCTAGGCCATTTTCTGGTGCATAAGTTGATACCATAAATTACAAATTCCTTTCCATGGAAGATATCTAAATTCAGGTACATTTTAGGCTTAATATTCTGTCTTTCTGATGTTTTCATAATGATCTTAGAGTGTTCTTATAATAAAACAAAAAGAATAAGAAAATTGTATTGGGAAACATTCCTATGATGTTAACAGTATGCAGACATGAATTTGAAATTGAACTATACCATGCAACAATTTCAAGGTAACATAAATTGGAGGATGAGGTTGTGCATATCTCTATTCCTGTGGAAGATAAGGAAAAGCATATGCTTATAGCTCACCTTTGAAGAGTAGGAGAAGTTTCTACTAGGAGCAGAATATAAACATTTGCTTCCTTAAGCGACAGTGCTGCAGCATATTAACATTATAAGATTCTGTATAAATAAATACTAATTTTGAAATTTTACTGAAACACACTACATGTTTGGGTCTGCTGAAAAGCCTGGTGGTAAGGCTATTAAATTGCACAACACATCAAAAGCAACATAGCCTTCAAACAGATGTGCAAACTTTTGTTAAGGCAAGACTCTTCTTAAACCTAGGTGCACACACATTTTAGACTGGATTTTATTCAACAGGATGATTTCCTCATTAAGACTTCTTTGGTTATGGCATAGAAACTTTGAGTTCCCAAACTGAAAATAAAAGATATGAGTTGCTCACCTCCTCTTGGGCTTCTAAAATCTGACAGCAAGAAGCAAATAATATAACATGATCTATGTAGTCCACCTTCTGGAGTTAGGAGGGCATATGTCATAAAAATATTTCAAAACAATTTTTAGATATAAAAAGGATTGAACACTGAATTATTAAGTGAAAGAATGTCAACAAATTACTCAGGCTTTTACTGTTGGCATCTGTCACATTCTGACAATATACCATTTGAGTAGCTGTCAAGTGTTCTTTCACTTTTAGTGTCATCTCTTTTTTACAAGAAGTGTGATTATAGAGTAACCTGACTATTTTAATCTAACACACTACATACTCTTTTCCTTATAATGAGTGTTTTTCCTTCAAATGAATTACTTTAAGATGCTACATACTTATTTCATTGCTCAAGACCTGCTTGGGACCTCTTTTACAAACTACTTTCTGACACATGAGAAAGACCATCTACATATTTTATACTCACTATTTTCTAACTTCAGTTTGATGGCAAGACACTGTTTTAAACCCTTTCTTGTGCTTCTCAAATTTACCATCCCCTTCCAGAAGACAGGATTGACCACTATTAAGAATATTTAAAATATGGAAACATAAAACTGATCATGTGTATCATTTTTTTTAAGATATAGAAAAGTCTCCTGAAGCTTAAAAACACATTTACTAAATATAAAATATATTTACACATTTTTTTTCAAAATTCTTAATATGTTTACTGAACACCTATCATGTGTCAAACACTGTTTACTGCCTAAACAATAAAAAAGACAAAGCCTCTATCATGAAGAAACCTATGGTTTATTGAAGGAGATAAATATTTATGATGTCAGGCATAGATAAGAACTAAATACAATATAGCAAGTAAGGAACAAGCAGAATCAAGATGGGGTGCTGTTTTAGATACAATAGTGGGTGACATACAGATACTTGAAGGAGAGCAAGAGCAACTCAAGTGAATATCTAGATATAGAATATTCCTGGCAGAGGAGACAAGGACCTGCTGTCCCTGAGGCCGAATCATGCTTGAGATGTTTGAGGAAGGGCAAAGAGGCCAGTGTGGCTAAAATGGAGTAAGCAAGAGGAAGAGTAGTAACACACAAGACAATAGAGGGAGACAGGAACTTTCATGGCCATGTAGAGGAGAACAGATTTTTTGAAAGGCGATTGGAAATCATTGAACACTTTTGAGTAAGGGAATGTCATGATTATGATTAATGTTTACAAAGGATCACTGGATGTTGGCTGAAGAATAGATCTGTAGGCAGCTAGAAGGTTATTACTATGCTTCAGAGATGATGATGGGTTACTCAGGGTGGCAATGTCAAAGGCAGTTGAGGATTAATTAAATTTGATATATTTTAAGGTAGTGCTAATGGGATTGTTTATTTTTTTATTTTTATTTTATTTTTTTAAAGAGATGCCTGCATTGACAGACAGGCAGTCCTTTAAAAAAAATTATTTATTTATGCATACAAGAACTGGGGTGCAGATCAGAGGTGTGGGGGGTGAGAGGATTCACTGGAGACAGAGTGGGGAGCAGAACAGATGAATCTACTGAAATACACTGCTGAGGGGAGCAGCGGGTGAGACAGGAGAGGTCTGCTGTCCCATGTGGGCTGCTCCCTGATAGGCAGGAGATCAAACTCGTGCTACAGTAGCTGACGATAGCTTGATAACACTGTCTTTAACCCCTGTAACACCAGGAAGGTCCAGGATTGTTGTTTAATTTGGAGATGGGGTGGGGTGCATATTCAAAAATCCAAAAATGGAGACAATTGACAAAAACACTATGCCAAATATTTGCAATCATTTGGTAGTTGAGGCGGTTGCTGCCAGAAGCACAACTGGGGGTACCCTGGTGGTGGACAGGGGGAAACTGGGCAGTGAGACTGGCCTAAGGAAAGCCAGGATCCTGAGACTCTATGCAGACACCTGAGCTATGGCAGACCATAGTGGATGGGTTCAGTAGTAATCGTAGAAAGGAATTCCGGTGTCAGGGTGAAATATGGTGATAAACAACAAGCAGAGTTTAAGGCCTGCAGCGTGGGGCCTATCCAGTGGTAGGTAAGCACTCCTAACAAAAAAAGGGATTCACTTTCAGGTGAAATGACAGTAGGCAGAGGCCCAAGTAGTCAAGTGGTGGCACGGCACAGTATGGCAGAAACACAAAAAAACCTCACCAAAGCCACGAGAAGCCTAACCCTTTGTCTCTAGCCAAGCCACAAATTTTTGGGGAGAGCAATGATTTCTGGATAGGAAAAATGTTATTTCCTTTATTAACAATCACAACCTACCCTAATGGTTTCCATGATTCTTCAACCATTAAAGGCACAGGGTGACTTCCTCATTTGCAAGGCTAGCTGAAATAGCTAAGAGTTTCCAAGAGGAATAAAGAATGGCAGTGAATTCGGCCTATATATGCACAGCATGCTCATGCTCCCTGCTGCCTTTCCTTGGCACATCACACATTACCAACCAGAGCCTGCACCATCCCTCAGATCCTATCTTGAAATTTTTATTCCAAGTTGCTTAAAAATTAGGAACTCATCTTATTTCCCATTATATCCTCATTAATGTCCAATGCATGGTAGGTGGTCCATAAGTACTTGGTGGAAAGGAATAAATGAATAAACCTGTTACCACCAGAAATTCTGCTTGGTGACATAATGAGGACATTGTGTTTATATTATACTCTTATCATACACTTGCATATAAATTATACATTCATCTGCATAAATTCATCAACCCAAACTTTTTGTTTAAATTCTGACTAGGAAAATAACCTCCAGAAATGCCATCTAATCCAACCAAATTGTTTTTCTAAGTTTCTCCTATAATTTTACACTGACTCAGCTTGAGTCAACCCTGTCCCCAGTAGTTTGTCAGGGCTGACCTGAGTCATCAGTGCTCTCCTAGAAACAAATGATAGGTTTTTCCTTCTATCTGCAAGACTACTTCCTATCTGAAATAAGTGGCTGAAAACCAAGGCATTATAATGGGCAGTAATGGACCAGTTTTCCAATTCTAGCATCAACAGAAAGTTCATGTCATATACCAGGTATCCGGAGACCTAGGACAACCTCAGCCCTATCACTAAGTAGCTCTGTGATACAGGCAAGTCACTTCCCTTTTTCTGTTATTATTTACCAAACTACAGAAAGTACAGATATAACCAGAAGCTCCATGAAGTCACTTTCAGCTTTGAGGTTGCATAAGCTCCATGAGGGCAGAGACCCAGAGCTTGGCCACTCATGGACGCTGCATGAAAACTGAGTGAAGGAACAAAGGGAATGTCTGTATAGAATCAACACTATACACAACATGTCACAGAGTGTCAATAGAAAGGGCCTTAACTGAATGGAACACAAGAGAAAGTCTGGACATGTTGAAAATGGAAATGCAAGCACTTATAGTTGACAAGGAATTTCTATGGGGACTCAAGTGCTGTCTATCAGAATTCAGTGACATATTCAGCACACATGAAATATTGCTCCCTGGCCAAAAGGTGTAATGAATTAAGGAAAGGAATCTTCCCTAAAGCATATGGAGTGAGGTTCAGCCATGTGATTCTGATGAATAGATCGTGTGTAAAATTAGGCACTTCCTCAGTAATACTTAGTTAACACTTTCAGACCAGGATTAAACATCCAGTTAAAAGGAGCTGGAAGGGATCATGCTCAGCGAAATAAGCCAGAAAGAAAAAGAAAAATACCAGATGGTGTCACTCATAGCAGGAATTTAGAAAACCTAAATCAGGGATCAGGAAAAAGACTAATTATAATAAAGTAAAAATCAAAATCAACAAGCAACTATAAACCAGAGACACTACGGGGGGGAAGAGAAGGGGGTAGGATCAAAACAAGGGGGGTGCAATTGTATGGGGAATATAACCAAGATGAAAATGCATACATTGTGAAAAAATGAAAAATGATGTGAACAATATATAAAATTAAAAAAAAATTAAAAAAATGTAAACATCCAGTTCACAAGAATAATATTTTATTTAACTCACTTAAGTATTCCCTCAATGCTTCTATGCCTGTGGATTATATTAATCCATTTTTGGTCTTCCAGATTCTTGTATCTATTGTCTTTTCTGTTTTCAAATCTATTTATTCAAACTTTCCTTTTCTCCCTCCAAGCAACAATTTTCAGTCAACAGCCATTTAAGTATTTTGGCTAATAAAAGTCAGTATAAATGCAAATCAGAGCCAGTCCTGCCCTCATGATGCTTATAATCCAGCAGAGGAGATGCTGAAATTAGGACCAACAGTGTGTGGATGGCTGTGATAGAGAATGAAGAGGTTGTGGGAAATCACACAGAAAACATCTTTGAAATGAAAAAAGCACTAAAACTACCCACTTGGTAGGATAAACTGGACTCAGTTTTGTGTATCAGTTTCTGTACCGATTAAGTTAATGAATTAAACCGATCATACACACACCCAGGTGAACTTTCTTCAGCTATAATTTTCACTGGATGATGACCATTTATCTGCCCCTCAGGAGAATACCGGAAATTATGCTTTTCTGGACAGTTCTGCAATATTAATGAGAGGCTTTGGCAACTATTTCTTCTCTTTGTAACATCTACTAACTTTATAGAACACTAGTGAAAATATTCATGTTAACCTGAATACATTTCTTCTCTAAATTAGCAAGCCAAATAGCACAAATATTAGCAAAATCATGAGACTCTTCAAAAGACCAGGATAATATAGATGACAATTTTCAGTAACACCTGAAGAATTCCTTTTTGTTAAATTGTATTATTTTCTCATTGAGGCAATACTAGTTGACAACACTGTATGTGATTTGGGGGTGTAGGTTTACATCATCAGAAAAGCCCCATTCAAATTTCATTGAGAGGTCTGAAATCTCTATTTTCATGCATATATGTGCAGATATTTGGCTAGCCTGCCAATGCACCCAAAGAAACACTATCTCGAACCTTACAAAAATGGCTTTAATGGCTATGATGCTTGAACACGTGTGTCAGATATTGTGCAACATGCTTCATAAGCATTATATTATATAATCTCCACATGTATGAATTATCATTCCATTCTGTAGATGAGAAAATGGAACTTTGGTACCTTATCCAGAAATCTGGATCTGAATCCAAAGACTCAGAATAAAGAACCCAGAGTCTTCATCACTGAAAACACTCACAGGCACTTCACACAGGGCCTGTAATTTGTGATTTACTGAGGCTAGCACACCTCAGAGGAATTGTTTTGCACACAAAGACTAGATACAGGATTCCAAACCAGCTTTAGGCTACCCAAAAAGGCAAGCTTCAATGATCTCTCCATTTTCTCTTGGATCCTTCCCTTCTGATCCTCAGCAACGCTCAGGGTCCCCAACTATCAACGTCACTCTGCTTTCTAAGACAGTCTTCTGAACTGATTCCCCACTGTCTGGGTCCCTCATAGTGATCCACCCCCACCACTGTTTATTAGGGATTTGCAATCTTATAGAAATAAAATACAACATCCCTCCCAAAAAGAAAATAAAATAATGGAGGGAAATTGCTAGGAAATGCTAGTACAAGCATCCCCACTGCCCCATCTGCCTCACAGAATGAGTTTCTTCCCCCTACAGGTCCTATGCATGGTTTGAGAGGAATCAAATGCAACATCCTGTATCTATGAAAGCCTGCCTTTTGGGGTGTTGGGGAGTAAAGTACATAGCCTTTATTAGATGCCAAAAGCAGCCAGTGACATAAGAGGAAAGTATCTTTTTAAATGAATGTTGGAATCTTTTCTAGAAATCTGAAGAATTCTTGTCATATATGCAGCATCACCCACCTAGCTTCTTCAGTCTCAACCACCCCTCTGGTCCAACTCCAAGACACTCCCTCACCCCACAGCCCTCTGACAGCCATTTTCCTGACTCTTGTCCTGCCTACTTCCCTGCCAGAATTTGCTGATAATTCCCAGGGACAAGCTCTCTCTGTGGTAATCAAAGGGATGAAGGAAAGTGACTGAATTCACAATTCTCTAGCCCCACGTGGCATGCCAGCTGCAGTCTGTGCAGGCCTATTACAGTAAAAGCTGTGTTATCTGGCATTTCCCCAACAGGAAAGAACTGGAAACCAGCATTTCTAAAATGCCCTAATACAAATCTCCAATCTAGTAACTGAAATTGATGCCATTGAAATTCAACAACAGTGACACCACACTTTGAAAGAGGCCTGATCAAAATGCAAAGCTAAAAGTTCTCCCTGATGACTTGAGCTAAGCAGCATCAACCCAGCAGGCAGGAGAAAATCTAGCCCTCAAATATTATGCAGATGAAACAAAACAAAAACAAGAGGTTGAGAACTAAAGAAAAGTCAAGATAGTTGCAAAACCTTCAAAAGTACTTCTTTGCAGTGATTGTGATGACAATGTAGAAATGTGTCATATAGGATGCAAAGTGGAAAAAAAAAAAAAGGACCCACACTCATCACAATCACAACCATAAAAATGTGTGTGTGCAAGGGGCCTCCCTGTTGGCGCAAGGGGTTAAGTGTCAGCACTATGAAGCTCTCCGGAGCCTCTGCAGCACGAGTTCGAGTTCAATTCCCAGCCAGCCAGGAAGGAAACACACATGGTGCAGCAGACCTCTCCTGACTCGCCCGCTGCTCCCCTCAGCAGTGTATTTCAGCCAGTCTGCCTGTTCAGTTCTCCACTCTGTCCTGGTGAATCCTCTCACCCTCCCATGCCTCTGGCCTGTACCCCAGTTCTTGTATGCATAATTTTTTTTTTAAATGTGTGTGAAACTGGCAAAGAAAGAAAAGGATGTGAGTAAACCGCTCATTTTAACGCACTGGGAAGCAATAGTTTTCTTTCCTTTTTTTAAATGTACATCTCATTAGTGTAGTGGTCTCTATCTACAGGGGGAAAGAGGACACTATCCCCACTAAAAAGTAGTACTGCAAAGTTCCTGGTAAAGTCACTAAGTGCAGAGAAGTAGTTGATTGAAAAGTTCAGCTGGAGTTGCTTCGCCATCAGTCAACTGATCATCTAGAGACAATCTATCAAAACTGCAGCACTTAAAATACTGAAAGCACAGAAGTTAAAGAAGATTTTTTTTTTTGCAAAGTTCCTGGGAAATTTAACCCAATGAGAAATATTTACAGGGCTCAAATTTGACTCTGTGAAATGACAAATAGATTTAAATGTAGACTATCAACTGGCTCCTCCCTTTCCACCAGTACCCCTCCTGGGGGTCTCCCTGGCTGCTACCTGTATCCAGACTCCCCTCCAGTGCAGTGTTGGTTTTGCCATCCTCGCTCTGCTCTAGAAACGTGCTTATACCTGATATCAACTTGCCATTTGCCACATGGTCACCCTTTGGTAATTTCAGGTAGAAATGAATGAAATTTGGTTTTTCATTGAGTGACAACCACAGCCCTATACTCATGCTCCTTATTTATTAGCCTTCCAGCTCAGTGCTGGGCACAGAGGAAATGTATCATGTTACATGAGGAGTCTAGGTCATCCAAATTCAATGCCCAGGCCAGCTGTATTTCCCACTAGGCTGTAGGTATATAGTTCAGGTCATGACCAGAAGAGTGGAGATTGCTGGGATTATTTACAGTCAATGCATCTCTTAAGCTTGACATAGGAACCTGAGTGTGCTGTGTATTTATGGTTTTTACATAGAAATATAACAGCTACTGTGCTTTGTTATTGTAACAAACTCCAGCCTATATACCAAGTGATCAATTTAGAGTAACATTTCAAGAAGTACAAATGTTTAATCTAGTACTTGGATGGATATCACTGTGACATTAGTCAAACAATTATTCCAGAAGCTTAGTCATTTGAAATTCATTTTATATCTGTGAGCTTCAACTGCCTCACCTGTAAAATTAGAATGTTGTTACCCGTCCCAGAAGAAGTACATGGAACCAGATTAGCTCTGTCCCTTCCAAGCCTCAAACATGCACGACTAGGTTTGAAAACAGTTCTCTCTCCCCTGGATGACTGAGGTAGTTTTCTATTGCTTTTCCTGCCATCCACACCCTTCCAGTTTGCTTCCAAACTGCTCTCTGAATTTATTTTTCTAAAACAGACCTGATCCTGTCTTTCTCTCATTTAAAACCCCTGATGACTAGCTCCAGCTAACTACATTTGGACAGAATAAAGCCCAAACCCCTTAGCATGGTAAACATATGTACCAGGTATGAATTTTAACAGTTTTCATTCTCAGGCCTATAAAAATGTAAGATGGCTGTTTTATAACACAGCCAAGTTGCTATTTTGAGGCCATATTCCACCAGAAAGCAAAATCTCAATTTAGCCAATTTCAGGTATGCTCAATTAGCTAATGACTTTTCTCAGTCATTTTAGGTTTAAACACAATTCAGGATTTCACCCCTCTCTATGCTCCTCTACTTTGTTGTAGGAATGACCTTATTTCAAGGAGCTTACATATCTTCCTGCCATTCGGAGCCACAAGGCCATGAGGCACATGGTCCACAGCCATTCTCTCTGCAATGCTGGCATCTGCTGGGTACACGATCGAGAAGGAGTTTCCGACCGTCACCACCCGCGCCCTCCCATGCTAGCATCTGCTGACTTTGACATCTTCCCATCTGGCCTCAGGGCCTGTGGTTCATGCCTCTTTTCACCCTGGTGTCCCCTCACAATGATTGACAGGCTCCTCCAGGTCTGCAAGCTCTCCACGGCCCATAGGAAAACTTCTGGCAGCTTCCCACCCCAGGTCCTATATTAAAACATTTGCTCTGCATTTTAAACCATTTGTTCAGTGTCTGCCTTCCCAGTAGGAGAATAAAGCTAAAGGATGGGACCGTGTCGTTTTTATTTAATGACAGATGATTCTGTGCCAGCTCAGAAAATGGTTCCTGAATGTATGAAAATTGCTTCACAACCAGGCTTACTCTGATCCCCCTCAACCCCCCCAGCCCCCCCCCCACACACACACAGATACACACAGATGGAATACAGGGCACTATGGAAGTAGTCACAGGGAACACTCGCTGAATCTGAGTCAGCACAGATTATCTCTTGTGACTATGTCACCATGTTCCAGCCCCCGAAGCCCTTTTTCTCCTTCCAGACAACCTCACTTGTGTGTTAATACATAGGTAAACCTGTGCCCTTTTGCAGTGGTGATTTCAGAGTGTCTTTAAAGGCCTGGATACTTCAGAAGGTGACAGAGTCTAGGCTCCTCATAAACAAAATAATGGCCCCCATGGATGTGCACATTCTTGTGCTCGGAAACCATGATTCTGTTTCCTTCTGTGGACTTTGCGCATGTGATTAAGATGAAGGCTCTGAGATGAGGTGTTTATCCTGGATGATGCGGGAGGGCCTTGTTGAATCACATTGGTCTTTGAAAATACAGACCCTTCCTGGCTGTGGTCAGAGAAAGGTGAAGAAGGGTCAGAAAGAGGTGAGGTTGCCGGCTTCCAAGTTCAAGCAAGGGGTGCCATGAACCAAGGAAGGTGGACATTCTGGGCATTTCTAGAAGCCAGAAAAGATAAGGAAACATTCTCCATCAAGGTTTTGGGAAAGGTACACAACCCTGCCAACATCTTGATTTTGACCCAGTGACCTTCAAAGCTGTAAGCTCATGGATTTGTGTTGTTCTAAGTCAGAGTTTGTGGTCACTTGCTGAAGAGGACATAGAAAACTCTTATGGCTCCCCTATTATTCACCACCCCTGCCCCAATCCTCACACCGGTGCTTCGAACAGCAGCTCTGCACTGATCCATTACTGGGGTGCTGCAGAAATAGTTGTTGGAGGTCAGGGCTCCATTCCCTCCAGCCTGCCTCTATGGACCGGTGAAGCCCCTGATTCTTCATGTTCATCTGGCTTTCTTTTAGCCACTTTTAAAGGATGCCACTGTTTCCTTGCCTCTGACATCTCTACCCTACTCTACCCAAGGCAGAATTCATTGTTCCTCCTTCTCAGCTTCTTCTATGCCTTGTGCATGCTTTTTTCTTGTTGACCTTACACCATATTGACAAATCTTCAGAAACCAGGACCATATCTCACCAAAGTCTTTTTATCCATATGCCCAGTGGACCCTCGGCTGCAGAGTAGACATTCCCTTCTGACCACGTAGTCTAACTGAACCTCTGCTTACTGGGTTTTCAACCATAGTCCATGTTCATTTCTTTCATAGCACTGACAACTTAGAAATTTTGTATTTATTTCTATAGTTACTGTCTGCCTTCCCCCCTAGACTAAGTTTGATGAGGATATGGCAGTCCTGTATATTGTGGTTTCTGCAGCATCTGCCACAGTGCCTGCCACAGTGTGCAGTATTTAGGGAATAAATTGTTGAATGTGTGTTTGTTTAATTTAATTAGCATCTGGGAGAATGGGATCCATTGGCAAGGCTAACCCCAAGCCTAGCTGTGGGGAATTACAAAAGGAAGCCTGCAGCAAAAGGGGCCAGACCCCATGTGGGGTCACCGTCTCTCCAACTCACAGTGCCGACCCCGCTGTTGCTAATAGGAATAGCCAGGCCTCCTCCCGCTGAAGCAGCTGCTTGCTCCCAAGAGAGTCAGTCACTGGAGGCCTGGAACACAGCTCTGAAAGGTTGCCAACTCCTAATACAGCTTGTCACTCTACTGGAGGCATTTATTTGAGAATAATTAGTAGCCCTCCTGTGCATCAACAGTGACCAAATCTATAGCACCTCTATAGAGACCTAGGACTTTGTTTTCCAAAAACGCGTGACAGATGTTTTTCAATTTCAGGGGCAAAAAATCAATCTGCCAAGAGAACACCTATATTGCATCCGTGGTGACTGTTAAGTATGTTGGTCTGGTAACTCATGGGTAGCCAGAGATAAAGGGCTCCTATCTACTAATTAGGAAATCATAGTCTGAAATGTGTTCCTTTTGAAGCAGCTCATAATGCAAACACACCTAAGGGGAGAAAGTGTTTTAGACCGATAAGGATGCCGAGTTTGTTTTTCCTCAACCAAGGCTAGTTTTACAAGAACGCAAGGCATGTAGTGACCGGTATAGTGTGATTTAAGGAACATCAATGTTCCTGATGACCTCTGCCACAATCGGGACTGCCTGCAAGTCATCACTTACCAATCACTTCCCTGGCTTACGGCGCTGTGCCACTCCATGTAGTTAAAATTCAAAAAGGTGGCAAAAGCAGCTCTAATCTCTAACTACGAATATGTTGATATGATTCTTGCTCTGGAATGAGTTTTCTATGGAACAAGAAAAAGAAAACATTGAGTGGGAAATAGATGAGTGGTTTTGTGGATTTCAGGGATGGGGAAGAGTTTGAGCTGTGTGCATGATCAAAATAAGATATGCAAACATGTGTGTGTGCGTGAGGGCCTGTGTGTGGCAGAGGTGAAGCAGTGTCACTGCAGGGCAACTTGGCCAATCTCAAGTAAGAACAGCCGGCCTCGCACCTATCCTGTTACATATGTTTGTCACATTGTCAACGTCTTCTCTGGGAAAAGGCAAATCTCTGCCTGAAGTGCGTCCCCCATGCTTGATGGAACTAAGGCCAAGGCCATCACTTAGACAAGTTGCAAAGCAGCTCACATTTTCTTTAGTTTCCCCAGCAGCTATTTTCTGGGCTCTCTGTCTCAAGCCATGCTATTTGTCTTCTCCTTTCCTGAAAGGATTTAATGGTGCTAATGGGGGGGGGGGGGATTTGGGATCACAGGAAGGATTTAAATTAATGGAAAGCTTGGCCAAAACTCCAGAAATAAGGTGGTCATCACCTCAATCGAGGGTTCAACCTAATGAATGGGATGTGACATAGGGTACCTCACATCGTCAGTGGAACAGTCTTGTCCAAAATGTTTGACTTGAATCTAAACAAGCCTTTATCTGATTTTCAGTTTACAGGAAATAAACAGGATAAAGAAACCAGCAAACAACAATTCAAGGAAACCTAGGAAACAAATAGCCTGGCATCTTCAGAAAGTTCTTGTAATGGAAAAAAGAAATGCTTTAGGCCCCACGATACTTATCAGAGCAATCAGATGCAACATATGTTCCTGGGTTGAATTGTGTTTGGACAAACACTTGGTAAAGAATGTTTGGGGGGCCATTGAACGAAATCTGAATATACGCTGGGCATTAAATATATTAAGAATTATTGAAGTATTAGGTAGGCTGATGCTATTTTCAGTCTGAAGAGAAATAGTTTTCAAGATGCCTATCAAAATATTTATGGTGTCAGAACATCTGTAATGTGCTTCATGAATAAAACAATATCCTGAAATTATACCATAGTGATTATCATCCTACCTGTACTTAAAGACAAAAAAACAAAAAAAGGTAGAAAAATTTGACCAGATTTTCCAGTATAAACAAGGGATGATGACTTGAACTTTGCTGCACAAACAACCCTTAGCTCACTCAAAAATACACAGAAAGAAGTAAGGATAAAATGATGGTGTTTAGTTAGTTTGCTAGAGACATCCCACCATATGTATTTCTGTACAAATAGTCTACGTAGTGAAAACAGGACGTTCTATTTATCTCATAGTCTAACTAGACCAATGGTGTGATGAGCTATACTGACAATCAATAGAACTGGAAGGGCAGAATATTAAACCTCAAGAGTCCACAAATAACTATTTAAAGGAAGCATCTTCTAACAGCAAAAGCAAAGAGAATATGGATGGTCAGTACTACTGACGTGCAAAGGTTCGATCAAAAGCAAGCTTATAATACTTGCTAGAGTTTGTGTGGTCACAATGGTAAGATTATAGGCTCTGGAGGGACCAGCCTGTGCTTGGATCTGTTTTATCACTTCTGAGTTGTAAAATCCTAAGTGCACTTGCCCCATTAGGTCATTGTGTGAATTAAATGAGATAAAGCATGTTAAGGGTTCAGTACAATACCTGGTACATAGTCAGCACTCTATAAATATTAATAGACGTCTTCCCCCACCACCACTACCACCCCATCCCTCCCTATCCTGCCACCCCAGTCTCAAAGTCAGTTGCTTTTAATCACTGATTCACTGATGGACTTTGGGAAGTTCATGATCCCTATAAAATTGAATGTAAAATTTTGTGAATTCTCATTTTCTGGAAAGAAGTTCCTTAGTTTTCATCAGACATTTAGAGGACCACAACCACCTCAAAGTTTAACTCAGTGCTTGAGAGGCATTTTCTTAATAAAATCCAGATATGTGATATGGCTGAGTTGATCATGGAACCTGCTACAAATTATAGCTGTCCTGTCAAAACGCTGCAGTTGCCTCTCCTACCAACAGTTTTGCTGAGCATCTGCAGCCGAGAGGAAACAGAACTGATGAAAGACAGGCCACAGAGAGGTCTGTTCTTGGGAGGAGGCCCAGCGTGATCGTACACAAAGGGCAGTGACATCTTTTTTCCTGTGTGATCCTTGTTGGCTCTGGAGAGGGTGGCCCTGATTAATGCCTTGTTATAACATTTTTAAAGGTCAGCTTATGTAATGGAGGTACTGTGGCCCAGCTACATCATTAGAGAGACCACCTTTGGTCAGGAAAATGGCATAATACTTCTCTGGAATTCACATAGTACCCAGAAGGCTTTGACTTCCTGAAAATTTTACTAAAGTTTTCAAGTCTCTTGGCAATAATTGTCAAGCACCATAATTTTAATCTAGCCCTGCTTCTGCAGCACTGCTGCTAAAATCTCCTGCAGGCAAATCCCTGCAGAGTCTGAAAATTTGTCAGAAGGAAGACATGTCTATAATCAGTGGTTAATCCTATTGACCATGTTTAACACTTGCACACTCCAGCCTATTGGCTCCCAATGCTATGTCATGATTCCACATGTCACTGTACATCCCTCACAGGCTTACTGTCCCCTCTAAATCTCCTTTTGAAAGAGCTGTAAGAATCTGTCACAGAGGTCACATCCATTTTAAAGATGTTACATTTCTCACCTCAGCAAGAGCTTTTTCATTTATGATACAATTCAACTTCATATTTGCAATGGCCTGCTTCCATATTATCCCACCGTGACACAGCCATGGGAACTTGGTGGTCAGATAGTATTCCTCTTGGCTACTGAACAAAATATCAAAAGCAATTCATCCCTAGGCATGCACAGGAGGTGACCTTGACAAAACAAGTCACCCATATTTGACAAGTACTTATTGTGTACCTGCCAAGTTCCAATCACTGCACTAAGTTCAGGGGCTGCATACAAAAGGTATTCTTCCTACCCTCAAGGAGCTTACATTCCAGAGATGAGATAGACATGTAAGGATGGAATTTCAAGCCAGCACAAAGAGAAGATAGTTACAATAGGCATCATCAGAAGCTTTAGGGAAAGCTTCCTAAAATAGGGACATCCAAACTAGAAGTTATCTAGATGTATGCCCAAGTGTTCCAAAGGTAATAGCAAGTGCGAAAGCTAAGAGGTAAAAATCAGATTGATACATTCATGGAATTGCAAGTAGTTCAGAACCGGTCTGTGAAGGCCGGGAGAGAAATTGCAAGTGCATGGCTAAAGATAGAAGCCAGATCATGAAGGGTCTCAAGGCAGAAAAATATGTTTAGACTGTAAGCCAGAGCAACATGATAGGAGTTGGGTTTGAGAAAAGCGACACTGGCTGCAGTGTAAAAATTCATTGAATCAGGGCAATACAGAAGGTAGGGGAACAGTTGGAAAGTTATTGCAGAGATAATGGTGTTCCAAAACTAAACTCTCTGATAGCATTGTGGATACTCTAGAATCCTCCCCTCTGCCCTTTTCAGGGCCGAAGCTCTTATTCCTCCAGTTGTCAGGAATATTGGCTGTGGATGGCTCAAAGTTGAATCCCTCTCCAGAAATGTCCTTGTCTAAAGGGAGTCAACTTACCCAATGTCAAGGGCCCTCCCCATGTGCAGCTGACACCCAAAAACTGGGCAACATAGGTATTCAAAGGCCTATCCCCCTTTGCCTCAATTAGAGACAATGAAGGAACACCTGGGCTTGTGTACCCCAGGTCTTCCCTGCAACTGTAACACAGTTCAGCTGCTGCTTTTGCTCAATCCTGTGTCACTCCCTTCCTTACAGATTTGTTCCTGATGCGCTCAATAGCTGTCATGCATGCAAACCTGTTTCAGTCCTTCCAAAAGACCAGACCTACGACAGAACCTCAGTAGTTCTCATCTGTAAAATGAAAGGACAGACTGGAGTCTTGCTAAAAACACTTCCTGCTTGTTCTACCATTTGGTGGACTCTGGGATTCTTTGACAATTCTTGCAGCTGTTTCAAAACACCAGGAGATGGATACAACAGATACTTAATTTTAGCAACCCCAGCAGGATTCACCACAGTTAATTAGAAATGTTTCACAAACAGACCACCCACAAATCGTGCACCCAGTTGGGTTTCATATTATCTACTTTTATAGATAGAAAATTTTTTATGACTTCCATGCCAATGCTTGCTTCTCATAAAAAATACTGCTGCTCCCCGTGGACCAGCATGAAACAGGACTGTTATCTTTTGCTGATACCAGAACTAAAACCAGTTAAGTCCAGCACTTTTCTAAATGTACTGCAGAACTGAAGGTATGACTCTCTCCTCCCCCTTCCAAAAAAAAAATTTCCTCACCAAAATAAAATGGAAATACCAAATTCTTCTGGGAGCTATTACAGCCACACCCCACTGCCACCAATGGTGCTCTGTTCCTAAATTCTAAATCATCCGATTCTGGCCACCTCGGCTCAGTGGTTTCATAGACTTTCTGTGATTGATGAAGGGCATTGTCCTGTAAAGACTTTTAAAAAGCATATACAGCAGGTCCTCAAGTCATGCCACTTCATGTAACATCATTTCATTGTAATGTTGATGAGAAGAAAATTCTTGGCTGGGTCCACTATCTGAAGTTTGCATGCTTTCCCCATGCCTGAGTGGGTTTTCTCCAGGTTTTGGCATGCACATCAGATTCCTTGGTGAAGTTCCAGTTGTCCTAGCCTGAGTGAGCGTGGGTGTGTGTGAGTGGCCTTGTGAGTGAGGGGTGTCTTGTCCAGGATGGGTTCCCACCTTGTACCCTGAGCTGCCAGAACAGCCTTTGGCCACCAGAGACCATGAACTGGAATAAACATACTGGGAAATGAATGAATAAATGAATGCAAAGGACTGTTTAATATCAGAAGTACTGGGGGGTCTTTAGGCATTTGGTGATGTTTTTGTGACCAGAAATTTGTTATAGAAACCTAACTCTCGTTTCCATCAATGAGCCTGTGGTAAAATTGTTTCTGGTATATGTTTGCTTAAAGTCACAGTTTCCAAGAACCTATCAATGATGCTAAGTGAGGACTTACTGTGTCATAAAGCGAACCTATCAATGATGCTAAGTGAGGACTTACTGTGTCATAAAGCGTGGTTCCAACGTTAGAATTTGGAACCTCAAAGAAGTTCTAACATCTGTGACTGCAAAGCCATGGGTGGGCTTCAGGATGTCTGTGAATCCCTAAAGTTGGGTATAAAATTTGTGGAGAGACAGGACCCTTAACTGTTACTAGAGTATGTCAGCCAGTCTATAAGGGATGAGAAAATATATTATTGAGCAAATGAATATAATGAAGATTCCAGCAGAACTTCCAGTCCAGGTGCAATGAACACCCCAACACAGGCATAATTAACAAGTTTGCTTACTTACAGCTCTTTCCCCTTCCAAGATTCATGGCCAGGGCCTCAGCACTCTTATCTACAAGGTTTGGGCAGCCGGCCAGCTGGTCTCTCTCTCCAAGGCCATCCTTGAATGCCTGCATCATTCCCCCCTAGCCTTGCCCCTCTTGTCTGGGGACGTTGCTGCAAATGGTTGTGCCTGCTGAAAACCGATACTATCAATGTAACGTATATGGAGACAGATGTGTATAAAAGGAACCCTTGTCTTTAAACCGGTGCTCAGACCTTACGGGGCTACCCAGGTCAGGGACCTCATGCATGAGTAATAAAGCTTTTCCTGACCTCGCCATTCCTGAAGTACCACCTGTTCTTCTCCTGTCTGGGTAAAAGGCCAGAATTTCTTCAACATAAGAGGTTCATGTACCCCTAAAGAGTAAGAAATACTGTTTAACTGTCTACACCAACTGGCTCGCTTCACACTTCATGAAACTGCAGTTTAGGGAAATTGGACGGCTTAGCCAAGATGGACTCAGCGGGTAGTAGCTCAACAGGCCCTCGAACTCGGGTGAGCTTCTTTCAGTGCAGTGAGCTCTGGGCCGCACTGGCATTGGAGGCATCTCAAACCCAGACATCATTCCTCATCCATTGTACCTTCCTCCCTATGACACCAATGCTTTCCTACCTCCAAGAAAACGCGTCCTCTGAGGAAACCAAAACCTTCTGCGAGGCTCAGTAACTTTTATAATACTGTGTATTTATCTAGCATTTTATGCATTTCAAAGCACTTTCACACATATGATTCCATATAATTTATTTTTTATTTTTTTTATTTTTTAATATTTTATTTTATATAATTCTTACATCATTTTTCATCTTTGCACAATGTATGCATTTTCATTATGGTTATATTCCCCACACAATTGCACACCCCCTGATTTTGACTCTAATCCTTCCTCTCCCCACTCCTGCCTCCCCTCCCCTCCCCGCAGTGTGTCTCTGGTTTATAGTTGCTTGTTGATTTTGATTTTTACTTTGTATTGATTAGTCTTTTTCCTGATCTCTTATTTAAGTTTTCTAAATTCCTGCTATGAGTGAGACAATCCGGTATTTTTCTTTTTTTTTTTTTTTATAAATTTTATTGTTATATTCCCCATACAATTGCGGCCCCCCCATTCTGACCCCAATCCCTCCCCTCCCGCCCCCGCACCCCTAAAAGTGTCTCTGGTTCATAGTTTTTTTGTTGATTTTGATTTTCACTTTCTTATATTCATTTTCCTGGTCCCTTATTTAAGTTTTCTAGATTCCTGCTATGAGTGAGACCATCCGGTATTTTTCTTTTTGGCTTATTTCGCTGAGCATGATCCCTTCCAGCGCCATCCATGTTGCTGCAAATTGCATGTGTTTATCTTTTTTGAATGCTGAGTAATATTCCATGGTATATATGTACCACATCTTCTTGATCCAGTCATCTATTTTTGGGCATTTGGGTTGTTTCCAAAGCTTAGCTATTGCAAACAGTGCTGCTATAAACATAGGGGTGCAGGTGTTCTTTGGAATTGATGTTTCTGTGTCCTTTGGGTAAATACCTAGGAGTGGAATTGCTGGATCATATGGAAGCTCTATGTTTAGTAGGTCCAGAAATCTCCACACAGCTTTCCACAGTGGTTGGACCAGTTTGCACTCACACCAACAGTGCAGAAGAGTTCCTTTTTCTCCACACCCTCGCCAACATTTGTTGTTGCTAGTTTTTTTTAAATGTGCCATTCTCACTGGTGTAAGATGGTATCTCATGGTAGTTTTGATTTGCATTTCCCTGATGACAAGTGATGTTGAACATTTTTTCATATGCCTGTTGGCCATTTGCATTTCCTCTTCAGAGAAGTTTCTTTTTAGCTCTTCTGCCCATTTTTTGACTGGATTCTTTTCTTTGTTGTTGCTGAGTCTCATCAGCTCTTTGCAGATTTTTGTGATCAGTCCTTTATCATTAGTGTTGGGTGCAAAAATGTTCTCCCAGTCGGTGGGGTTTCTCTTTATTTTTGTTATTGTCTCTTTTGCTGTGCAAAAGCTCTTTAATTTGATGTAGTCCCAGCTGTTTATCTTTGCCTTCACTATCACTGCTTTGGGTGATGTGTCTGTAAAGATGTCTTTGATGTGCAAATCACGTAGTGTTTCGCCTATATTTCCTTCTATATATTTTATGGTTTCAGGTCTTATGTCTAGTTCTTTAATCCATTTTGAGTTGATTTTTGTGTATGGGGTGAGGTAGTGGTCAAGCTTCATTCTTTTGCATGTAGCGACCCAGTTTTCCCAGCACCATTTATTGAACAAACTTTCTTTGCTCCAATGCATATTCTTTGCTCCTTTGTCAAAGATTAGTTGACCATAAATCTGTGGGTTTATTTCTGGATTTTCTATTCGATTCCATTGGTCTGTATGTCTGTTCTTGTTCCAATACCATGCAGTTTTGATGATTATGGCTTTGTAGTATAGCTTGAAGTGTGGGAGTGTGATGCCTCCATTCCCTTCTTTTTTTTTTTCAGGAGAGCTTTGGCTATTAGGGGTTTTTTGTGATTCCATATGAATTTCATCACTAATTGTTCTATTTCTTTGAAGAATGACATTGAAATTTTGATTGGAATAGCATTGAATCTGTATATTGCTTTTGGAAGGATGGCCATTTTAATAATGTTTATTCTTCCAATCCATGAGCAGGGGATGTCTCTCCATTTCTTTGTGTCTTCTTCTATTTCTTTTAACAGTGTTTTATAGTTTTCTTTGTATAGGTCCTTTACCTCTTTTGTTAGATTTATTCCCAAATATTTGATTTTTTTTGTTTCAATAACAAAAGGGATGTTTTTTTTTATTTCTTCTTCTTCAGATTTATTGTTTGTGTATAGGAAGGCTACTGACTTTTGCGTGTTGATTTTGTGTCCTGCCACTTTACTGAACTGATTGATGAGTTGAATTAGCTTTTCTGTGGAGTTTTTGGGGTTCTCTATGTATAATATCATATCGTCTGCAAATAGTGATAGTTTGACTTCTTCTTTTCCTATTTGGATTCCTTGGATGTCTTTCTCTTGTCTTATTGCCCTGGCTAGGACTTCCAGTATTATATTGAAAAGCAGTGGTGAGAGTGGACATCCTTGTCTTGTTCCAGATCTTAATGGAATTGCTTTCAGCTTTTCACCATTGAGAATGATACTGGCTGTTGGCTTGTCATAGATGGCCTTTATGATGTTGAGGTATGTTCCTTGTATCCCAAGAATTTCAAGGGCTTTTATCATGAATGGGTGTTGCACTTTGTCGAAAGCTTTCTCGGCATCTATTGATATTATCATATGGTTTTTATATTTCTTTTTGTTGATGTGTTGGATAACGTTGATTGATTTTCGGATGTTAAACCATCCTTGTGTCCCTGGAATGAATCCTACTTGGTCGTGGTGAATTATCTTATGGATACATTGTTGGATTCTGATAGCTAAAATTTTATTGAGGATTTTTGCATCAGTGTTCATTAGGGAGATTGGCCTGTAGTTTTCCTTTTTTGTGTTGTCCTTGTTCGGTTTTGGTATTAGTGTAATGTTGGCTTCATAAAACGTGTTTGGTATTGACCCTTCCTTCTCAATTTTTTGGAAGAGTTTGTGAAGGATAGGCACTAATTCGTCTCTGAATGATTGGTAGAATTCATTTGTAAATCCATCAGGTCCTGGGCTTTTGTTTTTGGGGAGGTTTTTGATTACCATTTCAATTTCGCTAATTGTAATTGGTCTGTTTAGGTGTTCTATTTCTTCTTTATCTAGCTTTGGGTGATTGTAGAGTTGTAGGAATTTGTCCATCTCCTCTAGATTGTTAAACTTGTTTCCATATAACTGTTCATAGTAGTTACTGATTATTCTTTTGATTTCTGTTGTGTCCGTTGTGATTTCTCCTCTTTCATTGATGATCCTGTTTATTTGTGCTTTCTCCCTTTTTTCCTTTGTGAGCCTGGCTAGGGGTTTGTCTATTTTATTGATTTTTTCAAAGAACCAGCTCTTGGTTTCATTGATCTTTTGGATTGTTTTTTTAGTTTCAATTTCATTTATTTCTGCTTTGGTTTTTATTATTTCTTTTCTTCTACTGGTTTTGGGGTTTTTTTGTTGTTCTTTTTCTAGATCTTTGAGCTTTGAGATTAGGTTGTTTCTTTGCGTTCTTTCTTGTTTCTTGATGTGAGCTTCTATTGCTATATATTTTCCTCTTATTACTGCTTTTGCTGCATCCCATACATTTAGGATATTGGTGTCCTCCTTGTCGTTCAATTCAAAAAATTTTTTAATTTCTTCTTTGATCTCCTCATTAGTCCAATGGTCTTCCAGTAGTGTGGTTTTTAATCTCCATGAGGTTGAGGTAGGAAAGTTCCTTGCCTTCTTTTTATGGTTTATTTCTAGTTTGATGCCTTCATGGTCAGAAAAGATGGTTGATATGATTTCAATCTTGGTGTATCTGTTGATGTTTGTCTTGTGCCCCAGTATGTGATCGATCCTGGAGAATGATCCGTGTGCGCTTGAGAAAAATGTGTACTCCGTTTTTTTGGGATTTAGTGTTCTATAGATATCTGTTAAGCCCAATTGCTCTAGGTCCTTATTTAGAGCTTTGGTTTCTTTACTTATTTTTTGTCTTGTTGATCTATCCATTGTTGATAGTGGTGTGTTGAAGTCTCCCACTACGTATGTGTTTTCTCTGATGTCTGTTTTCAGAGAGGACAACAGTTGTCTGATATATTTTGGTGCTCCTTCGTTTGGTGAGTATATGTTAATGAGTGTTATTTCTTCTTGAAGTATTGTCCCCTTGATCATAATGTAGTGACCTTTGGGGTCTCTTTTTATCATTTTGAGTTTGAAATATGTTTTATCTGATATAAGTATAGCTGTTCCTGCTTTCTTTTTTGGTCCATTTGCTTGTAGGATTGTTTTCCATCCTTTAACTTTGAGCCTATTTTTATCTTTTGTAGCTAAATGTGTTTCCTGGAGACAGCAAAAGGTTGGGTTTTGTTTCTTAATCCAGGCTGCAACTCTGTGTCTTTTTATTGAAGAGTTTAGTCCATTTACATTTAGAGTTAATATTGATATGTTAACATCTGTATTTGCCATTGTGTTTGTCTTTCCTTTGATTTTATTTATTTATTCTTTTAATAACTTTTTTTTTTTGGCCTTCTTTCATTGTTATTCGTCCCTCTGAGGTTCTGGCTTTAGGACTCCTTGTAGTATTTTTTGGAGTGGGGGTTTAGTTGCAATGAAATTCCGGAGTTTCTGTTTGTCTGGGAAGGTCCATATTCTTTCTTCAAAGAGGAAGGAGAGCTTTGCGGGATAGAGTATTCTTGGTTGGCATCTGTTTTCTTGGAGTCTGTTGACTATGTCCCTCCACTCTCTCCTTGCCCGTAGTGTTTCTTCGGAGAAGTCTGATGTCAGCCTGATTGGTTTTCCTTTGAATGTTATCTGTTTCTTCCTTCTTGCCAGCTTCATTATTTTTTCCTTGTCCTGGATTCTTGGGAGCTTTACTATTATGTGTCTTGCTGTATTTTTCCTTTCGTCGTGGAAGTTTGGTGTTCTTCTTGCTTCTTGTATATCAATTTTCAGCTCCTTCTTCACATTTGGGAAGTTCTCTTCAATTATCTCTTTGAATATTTTCTCTGTTCCTACATCTCTCTCCTCTCCTTCTGGTATTCCTATAACTCTTATATTTCCTTTCCTCATGGAGTCAGATAGTTCCCGAAGTCTTTCCTCGTTCTTTTTCCTTCGTACTTCTCTTTCCTTTTCTGTTTTGGTTCTTTTTATTTCTGTGTCTTCAAGATTACTTATTCGTTCTTCCATTTCATCTATTCTGCTTTCATTGCTTTTCCCAGAATTCTTTAGTTCTTCCATTAATTCTTTGATCTCCTGCATTTCTTTTACTTCCCTCTTTAGGGACTCAATTTCTTTCTTCTGACCATTGTTTTCCCTCTCTAGGGACTCAATTGCATTCTTCTGATCGTTGATTATTTTTCCCTTATCATTGTTTTCCTTTATGACTTCTGTCAGTTTTTTAATCACGGCAATTTTAAATTCTCTTTCTGGAAGGCTCAGAAATTCTTCCAAGTTATTGTCGTTGCAATCTGGGGGCTGGTTTTCTTTTTGTGGTGTGCTTTTTCTCTGGAGAGTTGCTAGGTTGCGTGTGGTTCTTCTCCTCCCTACTGTCTGTTTTCTAATTTGCCGTATGCGTTGGGACACTGTGTTGTTGGGACTGGCCGGCATCTTGGGTGGGCTTCTCTGCTCCCCTCTGGTTCCTCCAGGAGTCATCTGTCAGTTTCAAGCAGTCTTTACTGGAGAAAGGTCCCTGTTCTAAAATGCCGATGTGGGGACACACTCCCCTGTGCGCCTGGTCTGCCCCGGGGGTGGGTTCCTGCTCCCCCTCTGGGCTTGGACTGCAGGCCAGAGGGGGTCTGGTGTGGGCGAACTTCCCCCGCTCACCTCTGGCTCCTGAGGAAGCCTTCTGCAGGTAGTCTTTACTGAAGAAATGTCCCTGTTCTAAAATGGTGATGTGGGACACACTCCCTGCGCGTCTGGTCTCAGGCACACTCTTCTGCGCGCCTGGACTGCCCCGGCTGTGGGTGCTCGCTCTCCCTGTGGGCTCAGACTACTTGTTCAGAAGGGGCCCGGTGTGGGCTAACTCCCCAGCTGGCCACTAGCTCCTTCAGGAGCCTCTGCTGGCTTCAAGTCGCTAGGTGGCACCAGAGATCTCTCCTAGAGCCCTTGGGGAGCTGATTTTCCACCCCGTGGCACAGGGAGCACAGCGGGGATGGTAGGGTACACCTCAACGGCTTTGGGGTGCTGTGTCTGCCTTGTGCCCCACCGTCGTGGGGAACCCACGCCCCTAATTTCGTGCCCAGGGTCTCAGTTCCAAAGCCCTCAGTTCCAGGACGCGGGCTGTAGCCCAGATCAGTGGCGCGGGAATGGCGCCTTTTGAATCTGACTTCCCTGCCTGGGCGCCTTGTTCCTGCTCACTCAGGGAGGGCCTCCGCGCGTCTCCCCGCAAGCCTAGGTCGCAGGCGGGGGGACCTGGGCAGCTGCGATCCGATCTGGATCAGCGCGCGGCTTTCTGCGCAAGCTTACCGGGCGGCCCGGCCGGGGCTGTGTGCTGGTGCTGGTCTCCTCCTGGGGGCGGGGCTCTCTTTAATGGCGCCTGGAGCTCACCTCCGCGGCGGATCCTGCAGGGTTCTCCACAGCTCCCGTTCACGGGGTGTGGTGGCTGAAATAGTTCCTTTCCACTCACAGTCCCAGTTGCTGCGTCCGTTTTTCTTGTTGGCCGTTTTGGTTAGTTGTTTCCCTCCTCTCTGCCGGTCGGAGAGTGCCGCCTCTGTGGGCGGGGGAGGGGAGCAGGGTTCTGCGCTTCCCTCCCTTCTGGTCCTCTTTTATGGCAACTTTCTTCTTCGGGCAGTTTGCTGGAGTCTCCGTTTATCTTCCGTGTCCCAGTTCTCACTGGGACCTGCCACTTTTCCTCCCTATTAACTTTTTTTAATGGGAGATCTTACTCGCAGGGTCTTCTCGCCGCCATGTTGCTCCGCCCCTCTGATTTCATATGATTTAAAAGCCTTGAAAACCCTTCAAGATCTAAAACTAGGAGTAAAAAAAACTGACTCTGGAACTGAACTGCCCGGGGTAGAATCCTACCTGTGCTCTCACTAGCTGAGGCACCTTAGCAAGTTACCCAGATCTTTGTGCCTCATCTGCAGTAAGAGGATGATGACTGTGCCTGCATTGTGAACCCAAAAACCAAATGGATTAATACATGAAAATCATACGGAGCAGAGCCTGCCACATAGCACATTCCATAAATATTAGTTAGTGCCATTATCCCTATTTTATAATTACCAACAAGGGGATTGAGAAACAATAATATGACTTACTCAAAGGTGCCCTACAATTAGAGGATTTAGAACTCACAAACAAGGTATTTAAACGCCAAGTG